>NC_139723.1:29725925-30925925 GCF_964211835.1 Anser anser | reverse complement strand
CTGGACTCACTGCAGTGCATCCCCAGTGGTGCCAGTGCACTCTCTGCACTCACTGCACTGCATCCCCAGTGGTGGCAGTGCACTCTCTGGAGTCACAGCACTGCATCCCCATTGGTGCCAGTGCACTCTCTGGACTCACTGCAGTGCATCCCCAGTGGTGCCAGTGCACTCTCTGGACTCACTGCAGGGCATCCCCAGTGGTGCCAGTGCACGTTCTGCACTCACTGCACTGTACCCCCAGTGGTGCCAGTGCACTCTCTGGAGTCACAGCACTGCATCCCCAGTGGTGCCAGTGCACTCTCTGGACTCACTGCACTGCATCCCCAGTGGTGCCAGTGCAATCTCTGGACTCACTGCAGAGCATCCCTAGTCTTGCAAGTGCACTCTCTGGACTCACTGCACTGCATCCCTAGTTGTGTCAGTGCACTCTCTGCACTCACTGGACTGCATCCCCAGTGGTGCCAGTGCACTCACTGGACTCACTGCACTGCATCCCCAGTGGTGCCAGTGCACTCTCTGGACTCACTGCACTGCATCCCCAGTGGTGCCAGTGCACTCTCTGGACTCACTGCACTGCATCCCCAGTGGTGCCAGTGCAATCTCTGGACTCACTGCAGAGCATCCCTAGTCTTGCCAGTGCACTCTCTGGACTCACTGCACTGCATCCCCAGTGGTGCCAGTGCACTCTCTGCACTCACTGCACTGCATCCCCAGTGGTGCCAGTGCACTCACTGGACTCACTGCACTGCATCCCCAGTGGTGCCAGTGCACTCTCTGGACTCACTGCACTGCATCCCCAGTGGTGCCAGTGCACTCTCTGGACTCACTGCAGTGCATCCCCAGTGGTGCCAGTGCACTCTCTGGACTCACTGCAGGGCATCCCCAGTGGTGCCAGTGCACTCTCTGCACTCACTGCAGTGCATCCCCAGTGGTGCCAGTGCACTCTCTGGACTCACTGCAGTGCATCACCAGTGGTGCCAGTGCACTCTCTGGACTCACTGAGGTGCATCCCCAGTGGTGCCAGAGCAATCTCTGGACTCACTGCACTGCATCCCCAGTGGTGCCAGTGCACTCTCTGGACTCACTGTACTGCATCCCCAGTGGTGCCAGTGCACTCTCTGGACTCACTGCAGTGCATCCCCAGTGGTTCCAGTGCACTCTCTGGACTAACTGCACTGCATCCCCAGTGGTGCCAGTGCACTCTCTGGACTCACTGCACTGCATCCCCAGTGGTGCCAGTGCACTCTCTGGACTCACTGTACTGCATCCCCAGTGGAGCCCGTGCACTCTCTGGACTCACTGCACTGCATCCCCAGTGGTGCCAGTGCACACTCTGGACTCACTGCACTGCATCCCCAGTGGTGCCAGTGCACTCTCTGGACTCACTGAACTGCATCCCCAGTGGTGCCAGTGCACTCTCTGCACTCACTGCATTGCATCCCCCGTGGTGCCAGTGCACTCTCTGGAGTCACAGCACTGCATCCCCAGTGGTGCCAGTGCAATCTCCGAACTCACTGCAC
Source organism: Anser anser (assembly GCF_964211835.1). Taxonomy (NCBI): domain Eukaryota; kingdom Metazoa; phylum Chordata; class Aves; order Anseriformes; family Anatidae; genus Anser; species Anser anser. The sequence continues at coordinate 30,924,405 of NC_139723.1, read as the reverse complement.
TGCATCCCCAGTGGTGCCAGTGCACTCTCTGGACTCACTACAGTGCATCCCCAGTGCTGCCAGTGCACTCTCTGCACTCACTGCACTGCAACACCAGTGGTGCCAGTGCGCTCTCTGGAGTCACAGCACTGCATCCCCAGTGGTGCCAGTGCACTCTCTGGACTCACTGCAGTGCATCCCCAGTGGTGCCAGTGCACTCTCTGGACTCACTGCAGGGCATCCCCAATGGTGCCAGTGCACGTTCTGCACTCACTGCACTGTACCCCCAGTGGTGCCAGTGCACTCTCTGGAGTCACAGCACTGCATCCCCAGTGGTGCCAGTGCACTCTCTGGACTCACTGCACTGCATCCCCAGTGGTGCCAGTGCAATCTCTGCACTCACTGCAGAGCATCCCTAGTCTTGCCAGTGCACTCTCTGGACTCACTGCACTGCATCCCTAGTTGTGTCAGTGCACTCTCTGCACTCACTGCACTGCATCCGCAGTGGTGCCAGTGCACTCACTGGACTCACTGCACTGCATCCCCAGTGGTGCCAGTGCACTCTCTGGACTCACTGCACTGCATCCCCAGTGGTGCCAGTGCACTCTCTGGACTCACTGCACTGCATCCCCAGTGGTGCCAGTGCAATCTCTGCACTCACTGCAGAGCATCCCTAGTCTTGCCAGTGCACTCTCTGGACTCACTGCACTGCATCCCTAGTTGTGCCAGTGCACTCTCTGCACTCACTGCACTGCATCCCCAGTGGTGCCAGTGCACTCACTGGACTCACTGCACTGCATCCCCAGTGGTGCCAGTGCACTCTCTGGACTCACTGCACTGCATCCCCAGTGGTGCCAGTGCACTCTCTGCACTCACTGCAGTGCATCCCCAGTGGTGCCAGTGCACTCTCTGGACTCACTGCAGGGCATCCCCAGTGGTGCCAGTGCACTCTCTGCACTCACTGCAGTGCATCCCCAGTGGTGCCAGTGCACTCTCTGGACTCACTGCAGTGCATCACCAGTGGTGCCAGTGCACTCTCTGGACTCACTGAGGTGCATCCCCAGTGGTGCCAGAGCAATCTCTGGACTCACTGCACTGCATCCCCAGTGGTGCCAGTGCACTCTCTGGACTCACTGTACTGCATCCCCAGTGGTGCCAGTGCACTCTCTGGACTCACTGCAGTGCATCCCCAGTGGTTCCAGTGCACTCTCTGGACTAACTGCACTGCATCCCCAGTGGTGCCAGTGCACTCTCTGGACTCACTGCAGAGCATCCACAGTGGTGCCAGTGCACTCTCTGGACTCACTGTACTGCATCCCCAGTGGAGCCCGTGCACTCTCTGGACTCACTGCACTGCATCCCCAGTGGTGCCAGTGCACACTCTGGACTCACTGCACTGCATCCCCAGTGGTGCCAGTGCACTCTCTGGACTCACTGAACTGCATCCCCAGTGGTGCCAGTGCACTCTCTGCACTCACTGCACTGCATCCCCCGTGGTGCCAGTGCACTCTCTGGAGTCACAGCACTGCATCCCCAGTGGTGCCAGTGCAATCTCCGAACTCACTGCACTGCATCCCCAGTGGTGCCAGTGCACTCTCTGGACTCACTACAGTGCATCCCCAGTGCTGCCAGTGCACTCTCTGCACTCACTGCACTGCACCCCCAGTGGTGCCAGTGCGCTCTCTGGAGTCACAGCACTGCATCCCCAGTGCTGCCAGTGCACTCTCTGGACTCACTGCAGTGCATCCCCAGTGGTGCCAGTTCAATCTCTGGACTCACTGCAGAGCATCCCCAGTGGTGCCAGTGCACTCTCTGGACTCACTGCACTGCATCCCCAGTGGTGCCAGTGCACTCTCTGGACTCACTGCAGTGCATCCCCAGTGGTGCCAGTGCACTCTCTGCACTCACTGCACTGCATCCCCAGTGGTGCCAGTGCACTCTCTGGACTCACTGCACTGCATCCCCAGTGGTGCCAGTGCACTCTCTGGACTCACTGCAGTGCATCCCCAGTGGTGCCAGTGCACTCTCTGGACTCACTGCACTGCATCCCCAGTGGTGCCAGTGCACTCTCTGGACTCACTGCACTGCATCCCCAGTGGTGCCAGTGCATTCTCTGGACTCACTGCACTGCATCCCCAGTGGTGCCAGTGCACTCTCTGGACTCACTGCACTGAATCCCCAGTGCTGCCAGTGCACTCTCTGGACTCACTGCACTGCATCCCCAGTGGTGCCAGTGCACTCTCTGGACTCACTGAAGTGCATCCCCAGTGGTGCCAGTGCACTCTCTGCACTCACTGCACTGCATCCCCAGTGGTGCCAGTGCAATCTCTGGAGTCACAGCACTGCATCCCCAGTGGTGCCAGTGCAATCTCCGGACTCACTGCACTGCATCCCCAGTGGTGCCAGTGCACTCTCTGCACTCACTGCACTGCACCCCCAGTGGTGCCAGTGCGCTCTCTGCACTCACTGCACTGCATCCCCAGTGGTGCCAGTGCACTCTCTGGAGTCACAGCACTGCATCCCCAGTGGTGCCAGTGCAATCTCCGAACTCACTGCACTGCATCCCCAGTGGTGCCAGTGCACTCTCTGGACTCCGTACAGTGCATCCCCAGTGCTGCCAGTGCACTCTCTGCACTCACTGCACTGCACCCCCAGTGGTGCCAGTGCGCTCTCTGGAGTCACAGCACTGGATCCCCAGTGCTGCCAGTGCACTCTCTGGACTCACTGCACTGCATCCCCAGTGGTGCCAGTTCAATCTCTGGACTCACTGCAGAGCATCCCCAGTGGTGCCAGTGCACTCTCTGGACTCACTGCACTGCATCCCCAGTGGTGCCAGTGCACTCTCTGGACTCACTGCAGTGCATCCCCAGTGGTGCCAGTGCACTCTCTGCACTCACTGCACTGCATCCCCAGTGGTGCCAGTGCACTCTCTGGACTCACTGCACTGCATCCCCAGTGCTGCCAGTGCACTCTCTGGACTCACTGCACTGCATCCCCAGTGGTGCCAGTGCACTCTCTGGACTCACTGCACTGCATCCCCAGTGGTGGCAGTGCACTCTCTGGAGTCACAGCACTGCATCCCCATTGGTGCCAGTGCACTCTCTGGACTCACTGCAGTGCATCCCCAGTGGTGCCAGTGCACTCTCTGGACTCACTGCAGGGCATCCCCAGTGGTGCCAGTGAACGTTCTGCACTCACTGCACTGTACCCCCAGTGGTGCCAGTGCACTCTCTGGAGTCACAGCACTGCATCCCCAGTGGTGCCAGTGCACTCTCTGGACTCACTGCACTGCATCCCCAGTGGTGCCAGTGCAATCTCTGGACTCACTGCAGAGCATCCCTAGTCTTGCCAGTGCACTCTCTGGACTCACAGCACTGCATCCCTAGTTGTGTCAGTGCACTCTCTGCACTCACTGCACTGCATCCCCAGTGGTGCCAGTGCACTCACTGGACTCACTGCACTGCATCCCCAGTGGTGCCAGTGCACTCTCTGGACTCACTGCACTGCATCCCCAGTGGTGCCAGTGCACTCTCTGGACTCACTGCACTGCATCCCCAGTGGTGCCAGTGCAATCTCTGGACTCACTGCAGAGCATCCCTAGTCTTGCCAGTGCACTCTCTGGACTCACTGCACTGCATCCCCAGTGGTGCCAGTGCACTCTCTGCACTCACTGCACTGCATCCCCAGTGGTGCCAGTGCACTCACTGGACTCACTGCAGTGCATCCCCAGTGGTGCCAGTGCACTCTCTGGACTCACTGCACTGCATCCCCAGTGGTGGCAGTGCACTCTCTGGACTCACTGCAGTGCATCCCCAGTGGTGCCAGTGCACTCTCTGGACTCACTGCAGGGCATCCCCAGTGGTGCCAGTGCACTCTCTGCACTCACTGCAGTGCATCCCCAGTGGTGCCAGTGCACTCTCTGGACTCACTGCAGTGCATCACCAGTGGTGCCAGTGCACTCTCTGGACTCACTGAGGTGCATCCCCAGTGGTGCCAGAGCAATCTCTGGACTCACTGCACTGCATCCCCAGTGGTGCCAGTGCACTCTCTGGACTCACTGTACTGCATCCCCAGTGGTGCCAGTGCACTCTCTGGACTCACTGCAGTGCATCCCCAGTGGTTCCAGTGCACTCTCTGGACTAACTGCACTGCATCCCCAGTGGTGCCAGTGCACTCTCTGGACTCACTGCACTGCATCCCCAGTGGTGCCAGTGCACTCTCTGGACTCACTGTACTGCATCCCCAGTGGAGCCCGTGCACTCTCTGGACTCACTGCACTGCATCCCCAGTGGTGCCAGTGCACACTCTGGACTCACTGCACTGCATCCCCAGTGGTGCCAGTGCACTCTCTGGACTCACTGAACTGCATCCCCAGTGGTGCCAGTGCACTCTCTGCACTCACTGCATTGCATCCCCCGTGGTGCCAGTGCACTCTCTGGAGTCACAGCACTGCATCCCCAGTGGTGCCAGTGCAATCTCCGAACTCACTGCACTGCATCCCCAGTGGTGCCAGTGCACTCTCTGGACTCACTACAGTGCATCCCCAGTGCTGCCAGTGCACTCTCTGCACTCACTGCACTGCACCACCAGTGGTGCCAGTGCGCTCTCTGGAGTCACAGCACTGCATCCCCAGTGCCGCCAGTGCACTCTCTGGACTCACTGCAGTGCATCCCCAGTGGTGCCAGTGCACTCTCTGGACTCACTGCAGGGCATCCCCAGTGGTGCCAGTGCACGTTCTGCACTCACTGCACTGTACCCCCAGTGGTGCCAGTGCACTCTCTGGAGTCACAGCACTGCATCCCCAGTGGTGCCAGTGCACTCTCTGGACTCACTGCACTGCATCCCCAGTGGTGCCAGTGCAATCTCTGCACTCACTGCAGAGCATCCCTAGTCTTGCCAGTGCACTCTCTGGACTCACTGCACTGCATCCCTAGTTGTGTCAGTGCACTCTCTGCACTCACTGCACTGCATCCCCAGTGGTGCCAGTGCACTCACTGGACTCACTGCACTGCATCCCCAGTGGTGCCAGTGCACTCTCTGGACTCACTGCACTGCATCCCCAGTGGTGCCAGTGCACTCTCTGGACTCACTGCACTGCATCCCCAGTGGTGCCAGTGCAATCTCTGGACTCACTGCAGAGCATCCCTAGTCTTGCCAGTGCACTCTCTGGAGTCACAGCACTGCATCCCCAGTGGTGCCAGTGCACTCTCTGCACTCACTGCACTGCATCCCCAGTGGTGCCAGTGCACTCACTGGACTCACTGCACTGCATCCCCAGTGGTGCCAGTGCACTCTCTGGACTCACTGCACTGCATCCCCAGTGGTGCCAGTGCACTCTCTGCACTCACTGCAGTGCATCCCCAGTGGTGCCAGTGCACTCTCTGGACTCACTGCAGGGCATCCCCAGTGGTGCCAGTGCACTCTCTGCACTCACTGCAGTGCATCCCCAGTGGTGCCAGTGCACTCTCTGGACTCACTGCAGTGCATCACCAGTGGTGCCAGTGCACTCTCTGGACTCACTGAGGTGCATCCCCAGTGGTGCCAGAGCAATCTCTGGACTCACTGCACTGCATCCCCAGTGGTGCCAGTGCACTCTCTGGACTCACTGTACTGCATCCCCAGTGGTGCCAGTGCACTCTCTGGACTCACTGCAGTGCATCCCCAGTGGTTCCAGTGCACTCTCTGGACTAACTGCACTGCATCCCCAGTGGTGCCAGTGCACTCTCTGGACTCACTGCACTGCATCCCCAGTGGTGCCAGTGCACTCTCTGGACTCACTGTACTGCATCCCCAGTGGAGCCCGTGCACTCTCTGGACTCACTGCACTGCATCCCCAGTGGTGCCAGTGCACACTCTGGACTCACTGCACTGCATCCCCAGTGGTGCCAGTGCACTCTCTGGACTCACTGCAGTGCATCCCCAGTGGTGCCAGTGCACTCTCTGCACTCACTGCACTGCATCCCCAGTGGTGCCAGTGCACTCTCTGGAGTCACAGCACTGCATCCCCAGTGGTGCCAGTGCAATCTCCGAACTCACTGCACTGCATCCCCAGTGGTGCCAGTGCACTCTCTGGACTCACTACAGTGCATCCCCAGTGCTGCCAGTGCACTCTCTGCACTCACTGCACTGCACCCCCAGTGGTGCCAGTGCGCTCTCTGGAGTCACAGCACTGCATCCCCAGTGCTGCCAGTGCACTCTCTGGACTCACTGCACTGCATCCCCAGTGGTGCCAGTTCAATCTCTGGACTCACTGCAGAGCATCCCCAGTGGTGCCAGTGCACTCTCTGGACTCACTGCACTGCATCCCCAGTGGTGCCAGTGCACTCTCTGGACTCACTGCAGTGCATCCCCAGTGGTGCCAGTGCACTCTCTGCACTCACTGCACTGCATCCCCAGTGGTGCCAGTGCACTCTCTGGACTCACTGCACTGCATCCCCAGTGCTGCCAGTGCACTCTCTGGACTCACTGCACTGCATCCCCAGTGGTGCCAGTGCACTCTCTGGACTCACTGCACTGCATCCCCAGTGGTGCCAGTGCACTCTCTGGACTCACTGCACTGCATCCCCAGTGGTGCCAGTGCACTCTCTGGACTCACTGCACTGCATCCCCAGTGGTGCCAGTGCATTCTCTGGACTCACTGCACTGCATCCCCAGTGGTGCCAGTGCACTCTCTGGACTCACTGCACTGAATCCCCAGTGCTGCCAGTGCACTCTCTGGACTCACTGCACTGCATCCCCAGTGGTGCCAGTGCACTCTCTGGACTCACTGAAGTGCATCCCCAGTGGTGCCAGTGCACTCTCTGCACTCACTGCACTGCATCCCCAGTGGTGCCAGTGCAATCTCTGGACTCACAGCACTGCATCCCCAGTGGTGCCAGTGCAATCTCCGGACTCACTGCACTGCATACCCAGTGGTGCCAGTGCACTCTCTGCACTCACTGCACTGCACCCCCAGTGGTGCCAGTGCGCTCTCTGGAGTCACAGCACTGCATCCCCAGTGGTGCCAGTGCACTCTCTGGACTCACTGCACTGCATCCCCAGTGGTGCCAGAGCACTCTCTGGACTCACTGCACTGCATCCCCAGTGGTGCCAGTGCACTCTCTGTACTCACTGAAGTGCATCCCCAGTGGTGCCAGTGCACTCTCTGGACTCACTGCACTGCATCCCCAGTGGTGCCAGTGCGCTCTCTGGAGTCACAGCACTGCATCCCCAGTGGTGCCAGTGCAATCTCTGGACTCACTGCACTGCATCCACAGTGGTGCCAGTGCACTCTCGGGACTCACTGAAGTGCATCCCCAGTGGTGCCAGAGCACTCTCTGCACTCACTGCACTGCATCCCCAGTGGTGCCAGTGCGCTCTCTGGAGTCACAGCACTGCATCCCCAGTGGTGCCAGTGCACTCTCTGGACTCACTGCAGTGCATCCCCAGTGGTGCCAGTGCACTCTCTGCACTCACTGCACTGCATCCCCAGTGGTGGAAGTGCACTCTCTGGAGTCACAGCACTGCATCCCCAGTGGTGCCAGTGCACTCTCTGGACTCACTGCAGTGCATCCCCAGTGGTGCCAGTGCACTCTCTGGACTCACTGCAGGGCATCCCCAGTGGTGCCAGTGAACGTTCTGCACTCACTGCATTGTACCCCCAGTGGTGCCAGTGCACTCTCTGGAGTCACAGCACTGCATCCCCAGTGGTGCCAGTGCACTCTCTGGACTCACTGCACTGCATCCCCAGTGGTGCCAGTGCACTCTCTGGACTCACTGCACTGCATCCCCAGTGGTGCCAGTGCAATCTCTGCACTCACTGCAGAGCATCCCCAGTGGTGCCAGTGCACTCTCTAGACTCACTGCACTGCATCCCCAGTGGTGCCAGTGCGCTCTCTGGAGTCACAGCACTGCATCCCCAGTGGTGCCAGTGCACTCTCTGGACTCACTGCAGTGCATCCCCAGTGGTGCCAGTGCACTCTCTGGACTCACTGAAGTGCATCCCCAGTGGTGCCAGAGCACTCTCTGCACTCACTGCACTGCATCCCCAGTGGTGCCAGTGCGCTCTCTGGAGTCACAGCACTGCATCCCCAGTGGTGCCAGTGCACTCTCTGGACTCACTGCACTGCATCCCCAGTGGTGCCAGTTCAATCTCTGGACTCACTGCAGAGCATCCCCAGTGGTAAGAGTGCACTCTCTGGACTCACTGCAGAGCATCCCCAGTGGTGCCAGTGCACTCTCTGGACTCACTGCACTGCATCCCCAGTGGTGCCAGTGCACTCTCTGGACTCACTGCAGTGCATCCCCAGTGGTGCCAGTGCACTCTCTGCACTCACTGCACTGCATCCCCAGTGGTGCCAGTGCACTCTCTGGAGTCACAGCACTGCATCCCCTGTGGTGCCAGTGCACTCTCTGGACTCACTGCAGTGCATCCCCAGTGGTGCCAGTGCACTCTCTGGACTCACTGCACTGCATCCCCAGTGGTGCCAGTGCACTCTCTGGACTCACTGAGGTGCATCCCCAGTGGTGCCAGTGCAATCTCTGGACTCACTGCACTGCATCCCCAGTGGTGCCAGTGCACACTCTGGACTCACTGCACTGCATCCCCAGTGGTGCCAGTGCACTCTCTGCACTCACTGCACTGCATCCCCAGTGGTGCCAGTGCACTCTCTGGACTCACTGAAGTGCATCCCCAGTGGTGCCAGAGCACTCTCTGCACTCACTGCACTGCATCCCCAGTGGTGCCAGTGCGCTCTCTGGAGTCACAGCACTGCATCCCCAGTGGTGCCAGTGCACTCTCTGGACTCACTGCAGTGCATCCCCAGTGGTGCCAGTGCACTCTCTGCACTCACTGCACTGCATCCCCAGTGGTGGCAGTGCACTCTCTGGAGTCACAGCACTGCATCCCCATTGGTGCCAGTGCACTCTCTGGACTCACTGCAGTGCATCCCCAGTGGAGCCAGTGCACTCTCTGGACTCACTGCAGGGCATCCCCAGTGGTGCCAGTGCACGTTCTGCACTCACTGCACTGTACCCCCAGTGGTGCCAGTGCACTCTCTGGAGTCACAGCACTGCATCCCCAGTGGTGCCAGTGCACTCTCTGGACTCACTGCACTGCATCCCCAGTGGTGCCAGTGCAATCTCTGCACTCACTGCAGAGCATCCCTAGTCTTGCCAGTGCACTCTCTGGACTCACTGCACTGCATCCCTAGTTGTGCCAGTGCACTCTCTGCACTCACTGCACTGCATCCCCAGTGGTGCCAGTGCACTCACTGGACTCACTGCACTGCATCCCCAGTGGTGCCAGTGCACTCTCTGGACTCACTGCACTGCATCCCCAGTGGTGCCAGTGCACTCTCTGGACTCACTGCACTGCATTCCCAGTGGTGCCAGTGCAATCTCTGCACTCACTGCAGAGCATCCCTAGTCTTGCCAGTGCACTCTCTGGACTCACTGCACTGCATCCCTAGTTGTGCCAGTGCACTCTCTGCACTCACTGCACTGCATCCCCAGTGGTGCCAGTGCACTCACTGGACTCACTGCACTGCATCCCCAGTGGTGCCAGTGCACTCTCTGCACTCACTGCAGTGCATCCCCAGTGGTGCCAGTGCACTCTCTGGACTCACTGCACTGCATCCCCAGTGGTGCCAGTGCACTCTCTGGACTCACTGCAGTGCATCCCCAGTGCTGCCAGTGCACTCTCTGGACTCACTGCAGTGCATCACCAGTGGTGCCAGTGCACTCTCTGGACTCACTGAGGTGCATCCCCAGTGGTGCCAGAGCACTCTCTGGACTCACTGCACTGCATCCCCAGTGGTGCCAGTTCAATCTCTGGACTCACTGCAGAGCATCCCCAGTGGTGCCAGTGCACTCTCTGCACTCAATGCACTGCATCCCCAGTGGTGCCAGTGCACTCTCTGGACTCACTGCAGTGCATCCCCAGTGGTGCCAGTGCACTCTCTGCACTCACTGCACTGCATCCCCAGTGGTGCCAGTGCACTCTCTGGAGTCACTGCACTGCATCCCCAGTGGTGCCAGTGCACTCTCTGGACTCACTGCAGTGCATCCCCAGTGGTGCCAGTGCACTCTCTGGACTCACTGCAGTGCATCCCCAGTGGTGCCAGTGCTCTCTCTGGACTCACTGAGGTGCATCCGCAGTGGTGCCAGTGCAATCTCTGGACTCACTGCACTGCATCCCCAGTGGTGCCAGTGCACACTCTGGACTCACTGCACTGCATCCCCAGTGGTGCCAGTGCACTCTCTGGACTCACTGCACTGCATCCCCAGTGGTGCCAGTGCACTCTCTGGACTCACTGCACTGCATCCCCAGTGGTGCCAGTGCATTCTCTGGACTCACTGCACTGCATCCCCAGTGGTGCCAGTGCACTCTCTGGACTCACTGCACTGAATCCCCAGTGCTGCCAGTGCACTCTCTGGACTCACTGCACTGCATCCCCAGTGGTGCCAGTGCACTCTCTGGACTCACTGAAGTGCATCCCCAGTAGTGCCAGTGCACTCTCTGCACTCACTGCACTGCATCCCCAGTGGTGCCAGTGCACTCTCTGGAGTCACAGCACTGCATCCCCAGTGGTGCCAGTGCAATCTCCGGACTCACTGCACTGCATCCCCAGTGGTGCCAGTGCACTCTCTGCACTCGCTGCACTGCACCCCCAGTGGTGCCAGTGCGCACTCTGGAGTCACAGCACTGCATCCCCAGTGGTGCCAGTGCACTCTCTGGACTCACTGCAGGGCATCCCCAGTGGTGCCAGTGCACATTCTGCACTCACTGCACTGTACCCCCAGTGGTGCCAGTGCACTCTCTGGAGTCACAGCACTGCATCCCCAGTGGTGCCAGTGCACTCTCTGGACTCACTGCACTGCATCCCCAGTGGTGCCAGTGCAATCTCTGCACTCACTGCAGAGCATCCCCAGTGGTGCCAGTGCACTCTCTGGACTCACTGCACTGCATCCCCAGTGGTGCCAGTGCGCTCTCTGGAGTCACAGCACTGCATCCCCAGTGGTGCCAGTGCACTCTCTGGACTCACTGCAGTGCATCCCCAGTGGTGCCAGTGCACTCTCTGGACTCACTGAAGTGCATCCCCAGTAGTGCCAGAGCACTCTCTGCACTCACTGCACTGCATCCCCAGTGGTGCCAGTGCGCTCTCTGGAGTCACAGCAATGCATCCCCAGTGGTGCCAGTGCACTCTCTGGACTCACTGCACTGCATCCCCAGTGGTGCCAGTTCAATCTCTGGACTCACTGCAGAACATCCCCAGTGGTAACAGTGCACTCTCTGGACTCACTGCAGAGCATCCCCAGTGGTGCCAGTGCACTCTCTGGACTCACTGCACTGCATCCCCAGTGGTGCCAGTGCACTCTCTGGACTCACTGCACTGCATCCCCAGTGGTGCCAGTGTGCTCTCTGGAGTCACAGCACTGCATCCCCAGTGGTGCCAGTGCACTCTCTGGACTCACTGCAGTGCATCCCCAGTGGTGCCAGTGCACTCTCTGCACTCACTGCACTGCATCCCCAGTGGTGGCAGTGCACTCTCTGGAGTCACAGCACTGCATCCCCATTGGTGCCAGTGCACTCTTTGGACTCACTGCACTGCATCCCCAGTGGTGCCAGTGCACTCTCTGGACTCACTGCAGGGCATCCCCAGTGGTGCCAGTGCACGTTCTGCACTCACTGCACTGTACCCCCAGTGGTGCCAGTGCACTCTCTGGAGTCACAGCACTGCATCCCCAGTGGTGCCAGTGCACTCTCTGGACTCACTGCACTGCATCCCCAGTGGTGCCAGTGCAATCTCTGCACTCACTGCAGAGCATCCCTAGTCTTGCCAGTGCACTCTCTGGACTCACTGCACTGCATCCCTAGTTGTGCCAGTGCACTCTCTGCACTCACTGCACTGCATCCCCAGTGGTGCCAGTGCACTCACTGGACTCACTGCACTGCATCCCCAGTGGTGCCAGTGCACTCTCTGGACTCACTGCACTGCATCTCCAGTGGTGCCAGTGCACTCTCTGGACTCACTGCACTGCATCCCCAGTGGTGCCAGTGCAATCTCTGCACTCACTGCAGAGCATCCCTAGTCTTGCCAGTGCACTCTCTGGACTCACTGCACTGCATCCCTAGTTGTGCCAGTGCACTCTCTGGACTCACTGCACTGCATCCCCAGTGGTGCCAGTTCAATCTCTGGACTCACTGCAGAGCATCCCCAGTGGTGCCAGTGCACTCTCTGCACTCAATGCACTGCATCCCCAGTGGTGCCAGTGCACTCTCTGGACTCACTGAAGTGCATCCCCAGTGGTGCCAGAGCACTCTCTGCACTCACTGCACTGCATCCCCAGTGGTGCCAGTGCGCTCTCTGGAGTCACAGCAATGCATCCCCAGTGGTGCCAGTGCACTCTCTGGACTCACTGCACTGCATCCCCAGTGGTGCCAGTTCAATCTCTGGACTCACTGCAGAGCATCCCCAGTGGTAACAGTGCACTCTCTGGACTCACTGCAGAGCATCCCCAGTGGTGCCAGTGCACTCTCTGGACTCACTGCACTGCATCCCCAGTGGTGCCAGTGCACTCTCTGGACTCACTGCACTGCATCCCCAGTGGTGCCAGTGCGCTCTCTGGAGTCACAGCACTGCATCCCCAGTGGTGCCAGTGCACTCTCTGGACTCACTGCAGTGCATCCCCAGTGGTGCCAGTGCACTCTCTGGACTCACTGAAGTGCATCCCCAGTGGTGCCAGAGCACTCTCTGCACTCACTGCACTGCATCCCCAGTGGTGCCAGTGCGCTCTCTGGAGTCACAGCACTGCATCCCCAGTGGTGCCAGTGCACTCTCTGGACTCACTGCACTGCATCCCCAGTGGTGCCAGTTCAATCTCTGGACTCACTGCAGAGCATCCCCAGTGGTAACAGTGCACTCTCTGGACTCACTGCAGAGCATCCCCAGTGGTGCCAGTGCACTCTCTGGACTCACTGCACTGCATCCCCAGTGGTGCCAGTGCACTCTCTGGACTCACTGCACTGCATCCCCAGTGGTGCCAGTGCACTCTCTGCACTCACTGCACTGCATCCCCAGTGGTGCCAGTGCACTCTCTGGAGTCACAGCACTGCATCCCCAGTGGTGCCAGTGCACTCTCTGGACTCACTGCAGTGCATCCCCAGTGGTGCCAGTGCACTCTCTGGACTCACTGCACTGCATCCCCAGTGGTGCCAGTGCACTCTCTGGACTCACTGAGGTGCATCCCCAGTGGTGCCAGTGCAATCTCTGGACTCACTGCACTGCATCCCCAGTGGTGCCAGTGCACACTCTGGACTCACTGCACTGCATCCCCAGTGGTGCCAGTGCACTCTCTGCACTCACTGCACTGCATCCCCAGTGGTGCCAGTGCACTCTCTGGACTCACTGCAGGGCATCCCCAGTGGTGCCAGTGCACGTTCTGCACTCACTACACTGTACCCCCAGTGGTGCCAGTGCACTCTCTGGAGTCACAGCACTGCATCCCCAGTGGTGCCAGTGCACTCTCTGGACTCACTGCAGGGCATCCCCAGTGGTGCCAGTGCACGTTCTGCACTCACTGCACTGTACCCCCAGTGGTGCCAGTGCACTCTCTGGAGTCACAGCACTGCATCCCCAGTGGTGCCAGTGCACTCTCTGGACTCACTGCACTGCATCCCCAGTGGTGCCAGTGCAATCTCTGCACTCACTGCAGAGCATCCCTAGTCTTGCCAGTGCACTCTCTGGACTCACTGCACTGCATCCCTAGTTGTGCCAGTGCACTCTCTGCACTCACTGCACTGCATCCCCAGTGGTGCCAGTGCACTCACTGGACTCACTGCACTGCATCCCCAGTGGTGCCAGTGCACTCTCTGGACTCACTGCACTGCATCCCCAGTGGTGCCAGTGCACTCTCTGGACTCACTGCACTGCATCCCCAGTGGTGCCAGTGCAATCTCTGCACTCACTGCAGAGCATCCCTAGTCTTGCCAGTGCACTCTCTGGACTCACTGCACTGCATCCCTAGTTGTGCCAGTGCACTCTCTGCACTCACTGCACTGCATCCCCAGTGGTGCCAGTGCACTCACTGGACTCACTGCACTGCATCCCCAGTGGTGCCAGTGCACTCTCTGGACTCACTGCACTGCATCCCCAGTGGTGCCAGTGCACTCTCTGCACTCACTGCAGTGCATCCCCAGTGGTGCCAGTGCACTCTCTGGACTCACTGCACTGCATCCCCAGTGGTGCCAGTGCACTCTCTGGACTCACTGCAGTGCATCCCCAGTGCTGCCAGTGCACTCTCTGGACTCACTGCAGTGCATCACCAGTGGTGCCAGTGCACTCTCTGGACTCACTGCACTGCATCCCCAGTGGTGCCAGAGCAATCTCTGGACTCACTGCACTGCATCCCCAGTGGTGCCAGTGCACTCTCTGGACTCACTGTACTGCATCCCCAGTGGTGCCAGTGCACTCTCTGGACTCACTGCACTGCATCCCCAGTGGTTCCAGTGCACTCTCTGGACTAACTGCACTGCATCCCCAGTGGTGCCAGTGCACTCTCTGGACTCACTGCACTGCATCCCCAGTGGTGCCAGTGCACTCTCTGGACTCACTGTACTGCATCCCCAGTGGAGCCCGTGCACTCTCTGGACTCACTGCACTGCATCCCCAGTGGTGCCAGTGCAATCTCCGAACTCACTGCACTGCATCCCCAGTGGTGCCAGTGCACTCTCTGGACTCACTACAGTGCATCCCCAGTGCTGCCAGTGCACTCTCTGGACTCACTGCACTGCACCCCCAGTGGTGCCAGTGCGCTCTCTGGAGTCACAGCACTGCATCCCCAGTGCTGCCAGTGCACTCTCTGGACTCACTGCACTGCATCCCCAGTGGTGCCAGTTCAATCTCTGGACTCACTGCAGAGCATCCCCAGTGGTGCCAGTGCACTCTCTGCACTCAATGCACTGCATCCCCAGTGGTGCCAGTGCACTCTCTGGACTCACTGCAGTGCATCCCCAGTGGTGCCAGTGCAATCTCCGGACTCACTGCACTGCATCCCCAGTGGTGCCAGTGCACTCTCTGGAGTCACAGCACTGCATCCCCAGTGGTGCCAGTGCACTCTCTGGACTCACTGCACTGCATCCCCAGTGGTGCCAGTGCACTCTCTGGACTCACTGCAGTGCATCCCCAGTGGTGCCAGTGCACTCTCTGGACTCACTGCACTGCATCCCCAGTGGTGCCAGTGCACTCTCTGGACTCACTGCACTGCATCCCCAGTGGTGCCAGTGCACTCTCTGGACTCACTGCACTGCATCCCCAGTGGTGCCAGTGCATTCTCTGGACTCACTGCACTGCATCCCCAGTGGTGCCAGTGCACTCTCTGGACTCACTGCACTGAATCCCCAGTGCTGCCAGTGCACTCTCTGGACTCACTGCACTGCATCCCCAGTGGTGCCAGTGCACTCTCTGGACTCACTGAAGTGCATCCCCAGTAGTGCCAGTGCACTCTCTGCACTCACTGCACTGCATCCCCAGTGGTGCCAGTGCACTCTCTGGAGTCACAGCACTGCATCCCCAGTGGTGCCAGTGCAATCTCCGGACTCACTGCACTGCATCCCCAGTGGTGCCAGTGCACTCTCTGCACTCACTGCACTGCACCCCCAGTGGTGCCAGTGCGCTCTCTGGAGTCACAGCACTGCATCCCCAGTGGTGCCAGTGCACTCTCTGGACTCACTGCAGGGCATCCCCAGTGGTGCCAGTGCACATTCTGCACTCACTGCACTGTACCCCCAGTGGTGCCAGTGCACTCTCTGGAGTCACAGCACTGCATCCCCAGTGGTGCCAGTGCACTCTCTGGACTCACTGCACTGCATCCCCAGTGGTGCCAGTGCAATCTCTGCACTCACTGCAGAGCATCCCCAGTGGTGCCAGTGCACTCTCTGGACTCACTGCACTGCATCCCCAGTGGTGCCAGTGCGCTCTCTGGAGTCACAGCACTGCATCCCCAGTGGTGCCAGTGCACTCTCTGGACTCACTGCAGTGCATCCCCAGTGGTGCCAGTGCACTCTCTGGACTCATTGAAGTGCATCCCCAGTAGTGCCAGAGCACTCTCTGCACTCACTGCACTGCATCCCCAGTGGTGCCAGTGCGCTCTCTGGAGTCACAGCAATGCATACCCAGTGGTGCCAGTGCACTCTCTGGACTCACTGCACTGCATCCCCAGTGGTGCCAGTTCAATCTCTGGACTCACTGCAGAACATCCCCAGTGGTAACAGTGCACTCTCTGGACTCACTGCAGAGCATCTCCAGTGGTGCCAGTGCACTCTCTGGACTCACTGCACTGCATCCCCAGTGGTGCCAGTGCACTCTCTGGACTCACTGCACTGCATCCCCAGTGGTGCCAGTGTGCTCTCTGGAGTCACAGCACTGCATCCCCAGTGGTGCCAGTGCACTCTCTGGACTCACTGCAGTGCATCCCCAGTGGTGCCAGTGCACTCTCTGCACTCACTGCACTGCATCCCCAGTGGTGGCAGTGCACTCTCTGGAGTCACAGCACTGCATCCCCATTGGTGCCAGTGCACTCTCTGGACTCACTGCAGTGCATCCCCAGTGGTGCCAGTGCACTCTCTGGACTCACTGCAGGGCATCCCCAGTGGTGCCAGTGCACGTTCTGCACTCACTGCACTGTACCCCCAGTGGTGCCAGTGCACTCTCTGGAGTCACAGCACTGCATCCCCAGTGGTGCCAGTGCACTCTCTGGACTCACTGCACTGCATCCCCAGTGGTGCCAGTGCAATCTCTGCACTCACTGCAGAGCATCCCTAGTCTTGCCAGTGCACTCTCTGGACTCACTGCACTGCATCCCTAGTTGTGCCAGTGCACTCTCTGCACTCACTGCACTGCATCCCCAGTGGTGCGAGTGCACTCACTGGACTCACTGCACTGCATCCCCAGTGGTGCCAGTGCACTCTCTGGACTCACTGCACTGCATCCCCAGTGGTGCCAGTGCACTCTCTGGACTCACTGCACTGCATCCCCAGTGGTGCCAGTGCAATCTCTGCACTCACTGCAGAGCATCCCTAGTCTTTCCAGTGCACTCTCTGGACTCACTGCACTGCATCCCCAGTGGTGCCAGTGCACTCTCTGGACTCACTGCAGTGCATCCCCAGTGGTGCCAGTGCGCTCTCTGGAGTCACAGCACTGCATCCCCAGTGGTGCCAGTGCACTCTCTGGACTCACTGCACTGCATCCCCAGTGGTGCCAGTGCACTCTCTGGACTCACTGAAGTGCATCCCCAGTGGTGCCAGAGCACTCTCTGCACTCACTGCACTGCATCCCCAGTGGTGCCAGTGCGCTCTCTGGAGTCACAGCAATGCATCCCCAGTGGTGCCAGTGCACTCTCTGGACTCACTGCACTGCATCCCCAGTGGTGCCAGTTCAATCTCTGGACTCACTGCAGAGCATCCCCAGTGGTAACAGTGCACTCTCTGGACTCACTGCAGAGCATCCCCAGTGGTGCCAGTGCACTCTCTGGACTCACTGCACTGCATCCCCAGTGGTGCCAGTGCACTCTCTGGACTCACTGCACTGCATCCCCAGTGGTGCCAGTGCGCTCTCTGGAGTCACAGCACTGCATCCCCAGTGGTGCCAGTGCACTCTCTGGACTCACTGCAGTGCATCCCCAGTGGTGCCAGTGCACTCTCTGCACTCACTGCACTGCATCCCCAGTGGTGGCAGTGCACTCTCTGGAGTCACAGCACTGCATCCCCATTGGTGCCAGTGCACTCTCTGGACTCACTGCAGTGCATCCCCAGTGGTGCCAGTGCACTCTCTGGACTCACTGCAGGGCATCCCCAGTGGTGCCAGTGCACGTTCTGCACTCACTGCACTGTACCCCCAGTGGTGCCAGTGCACTCTCTGGAGTCACAGCACTGCATCCCCAGTGGTGCCAGTGCACTCTCTGGACTCACTGCACTGCATCCCCAGTGGTGCCAGTGCAATCCCTGCACTCACTGCAGAGCATCCCTAGTCTTGCCAGTGCACTCTCTGGACTCACTGCACTGCATCCCCAGTGGTGCCAGTGCACTCTCTGCACTCACTGCACTGCATCCCCAGTGGTGCCAGTGCACTCACTGGACTCACTGCACTGCATCCCCAGTGGTGCCAGTGCACTCTCTGGACTCACTGCACTGCATCCCCAGTGGTGCCAGTGCACTCTCTGGACTCACTGTACTGCATCCCCAGTGGTGCCAGTGCAATCTCTGCACTCACTGCAGAGCATCCCTAGTCTTGCCAGTGCACTCTCTGGACTCACTGCACTGCATCCCTAGTTGTGCCAGTGCACTCTCTGGACTCACTGCACTGCATCCCCAGTGGTGCCAGTGCACTCACTGGACTCACTGCACTGCATCCCCAGTGGTGCCAGTGCACTCTCTGGACTCACTGCACTGCATCCCCAGTGGTGCCAGTGCACTCTCTGCACTCACTGCAGTGCATCCCCAGTGGTGCCAGTGCACTCTCTGGACTCACTGCAGGGCATCCCCAGTGGTGCCAGTGCACTCTCTGGACTCACTGCAGTGCATGCCCAGTGGTGCCAGTGCACTCTCTGGACTCACTGCAGTGCATCAGCAGTGGTGCCAGTGCACTCTCTGGACTCACTGAGGTGCATCCCCAGTGGTGCCAGAGCAATCTCTGGACTCACTGCACTGCATCCCCAGTGGTGCCAGTGCACTCTCTGCACTCACTGCACTGCACCCCCAGTGGTGCCAGTGCGCTCTCTGGAGTCACAGCACTGCATCCCCAGTGCTGCCAGTGCACTCTCTGGACTCACTGCACTGCATCCCCAGTGGTGCCAGTTCAATCTCTGGACTCACTGCAGAGCATCCCCAGTGGTGCCAGTGCACTCTCTGGACTCACTGCACTGCATCCCCAGTGGTGCCAGTGCACTCTCTGGACTCACTGCAGTGCATCCCCAGTGGTGCCAGTGCACTCTCTGCACTCACTGCACTGCATCCCCAGTGGTGCCAGTGCACTCTCTGGAGTCACAGCACTGCATCCCCAGTGGTGCCAGTGCACTCTCTGGACTCACTGCAGTGCATCCCCAGTGGTGCCAGTGCACTCTCTGGACTCACTGCAGTGCATCCCCAGTGGTGCCAGTGCACTCTCTGGACTCACTGAGGTGTATCCGCAGTGGTGCCAGTGCAATCTCTGGACTCACTGCAGTGCATCCCCAGTGGTGCCAGTGCACACTCTGGACTCACTGCACTGCATCCCCAGTGGTGCCAGTGCACTCTCTGGACTCACTGCACTGCATCCCCAGTGGTGCCAGTGCACTCTCTGGACTCACTGCACTGCATCCCCAGTGGTGCCAGTGCACTCTCTGGACTCACTGCACTGCATCCCCAGTGGTGCCAGTGCATTCTCTGGACTCACTGCACTGCATACCCAGTGGTGCCAGTGCACTCTCTGGACTCACTGCACTGAATCCCCAGTGCTGCCAGTGCACTCTCTGGACTCACTGCACTGCATCCCCAGTGGTGCCAGTGCACTCTCTGGACTCACTGAAGTGCATCCCCAGTAGTGCCAGTGCACTCTCTGCACTCACTACACTGCATCCCCAGTGGTGCCAGTGCACTCTCTGGAGTCACAGCACTGCATCCCCAGTGGTGCCAGTGCAATCTCCGGACTCACTGCACTGCATCCCCAGTGGTGCCAGTGCACTCTCTGCACTCACTGCACTGCACCCCCAGTGGTGCCAGTGCGCTCTCTGGAGTCACAGCACTGCATCCCCAGTGGTGCCAGTGCACTCTCTGGACTCACTGCACTGCATCCCCAGTGGTGCCAGAGCACTCTCTGGACTCACTGCACTGCATCCCCAGTGGTGCCAGTGCACTCTCTGGACTCACTGCACTGCATCCCCAGTGGTGCCAGTGCACTCTCTGGACTCACTGCACTGCATCCCCAGTGGTGCCAGTGCACTCTCTGCACTCACTGCACTGCATCCCCAGTGGTGCCAGTGCACGCTCTGTACTCACTGAAGTGCATCCCCAGTGGTGCCAGTGCACTCTCTGCACTCACTGCACTGCATCCCCAGTGGTGCCAGTGCGCTCTCTGGAGTCACAGCACTGCATCCCCAGTGGTGCCAGTGCAATCTCTGGACTCACTGCACTGCATCCCCAGTGGTGCCAGTGCACTCTCTGGACTCACTGAAGTGCATCCCCAGTGGTGCCAGAGCACTCTCTGCACTCACTGCACTGCATCCCCAGTGGTGCCAGTGCGCTCTCTGGAGTCACAGCACTGCATCCCCAGTGGTGCCAGTGCACTCTCTGGACTCACTGCAGTGCATCCCCAGTGGTGCCAGTGCACTCTCTGCACTCACTGCACTGCATCCCCAGTGGTGGCAGTGCACTCTCTGGAGTCACAGCACTGCATCCCCAGTGGTGCCAGTGCACTCTCTGGACTCACTGCAGTGCATCCCCAGTGGTGCCAGTGCACTCTCTGGACTCACTGCAGGGCATCCCCAGTGGTGCCAGTGCACGTTCTGCACTCACTGCACTGTACCCCCAGTGGTGCCAGTGCACTCTCTGGAGTCACAGCACTGCATCCCCAGTGGTGCCAGTGCACTCTCTGGACTCACTGCACTGCATCCCCAGTGGTGCCAGTGCACTCTCTGGACTCACTGCACTGCATCCCCAGTGGTGCCAGTGCAATCTCTGCACTCACTGCAGAGCATCCCCAGTGGTGCCAGTGCACTCTCTGGACTCACTGCACTGCATCCCCAGTGGTGCCAGTGCGCTCTTTGGAGTCACAGCACTGCATCCCCAGTGGTGCCAGTGCACTCTCTGGACTCACTGCACTGCATCCCCAGTGGTGCCAGTGCACTCTCTGGACTCACTGAAGTGCATCCCCAGTGGTGCCAGAGCACTCTCTGCACTCACTGCACTGCATCCCCAGTGGTGCCAGTGCGCTCTCTGGAGTCACAGCAATGCATCCCCAGTGGTGCCAGTGCACTCTCTGGACTCACTGCACTGCATCCCCAGTGGTGCCAGTTCAATCTCTGGACTCACTGCAGAGCATCCCCAGTGGTAACAGTGCACTCTCTGGACTCACTGCAGAGCATCCCCAGTGGTGCCAGTGCACTCTCTGGACTCACTGCACTGCATCCCCAGTGGTGCCAGTGCACTCTCTGGACTCACTGCAGTGCATCCCCAGTGGTGCCAGTGCACTCTCTGCACTCACTGCACTGCATCCCCAGTGGTGCCAGTGCACTCTCTGGAGTCACAGCACTGCATCCCCAGTGGTGCCAGTGCACTCTCTGGACTCACTGCAGTGCATCCCCAGTGGTGCCAGTGCACTCTCTGGACTCACTGAGGTGCATCCCCAGTGGTGCCAGTGCAATCTCTGGACTCACTGCACTGCATCCCCAGTGGTGCCAGTGCACACTCTGGACTCACTGCACTGCATCCCCAGTGGTGCCAGTGCACTCTCTGCACTCACTGCACTGCATCCCCAGTGGTGCCAGTGCACTCTCTGGACTCACTGCACTGCATCCCCAGTGGTGCCAGTGCACTCTCTGGAGTCACTGCACTGCATCCCCAGTGGTGCCAGTGCATTCTCTGGACTCACTGCACTGCATCCCCAGTGGTGCCAGTGCACTCTCTGGACTCACTGCACTGAATCCCCAGTGCTGCCAGTGCACTCTCTGGACTCACTGCACTGCATCCCCAGTGGTGCCAGTGCACTCTCTGGACTCACTGAAGTGCATCCCCAGTGGTGCCAGTGCACTCTCTGCACTCACTGCACTGCATC
Source organism: Anser anser (assembly GCF_964211835.1). Lineage (NCBI taxonomy): Eukaryota > Metazoa > Chordata > Aves > Anseriformes > Anatidae > Anser > Anser anser. The sequence goes on along the minus strand of NC_139723.1, from coordinate 30,902,641 downwards.
CCCAGTGGTGCCAGTGCAATCTCCGGACTCACTGCAGTGCATCCCCAGTGGTGCCAGTGCACTCTCTGCACTCACTGCACTGCACCCCCAGTGGTGCCAGTGCGCTCTCTGGAGTCACAGCACTGCATCCCCAGTGGTGCCAGTGCACTTTCTGGACTCACTGCACTGCATCCCCAGTGGTGCCAGTGCACTCTCTGGACTCACTGCACTGCATCCCCAGTGGTGCCAGTGCACTCTCTGGACTCACTGCACTGCATCCCCAGTGGTGCCAGTGCACTCTCTGGACTCACTGCACTGCATCCCCAGTGGTGCCAGTGCATTCTCTGGACTCACTGCACTGAATCCCCAGTGCTGCCAGTGCACTCTCTGGACTCACTGCACTGCATCCCCAGTGGTGCCAGTGCACTCTCTGCACTCACTGAAGTGCATCCCCAGTAGTGCCAGTGCACTCTCTGCACTCACTGCACTGCATCCCCAGTGGTGCCAGTGCACTCTCTGGAGTCACAGCACTGCATCCCCAGTGGTGCCAGTGCAATCTCCGGACTCACTGCACTGCATCCCCAGTGGTGCCAGTTCACTCTCTGCACTCACTGCACTGCACCCCCAGTGGTGCCAGTGCGCTCTCTGGAGTCACAGCACTGCATCCCCAGTGGTGCCAGTGCACTCTCTGGACTCACTGCACTGCATCCCCAGTGGTGCCAGAGCACTCTCTGGACTCACAGCACTGCATCCCCAGTGGTGCCAGTGCACTCTCTGGACTCACTGCAGTGCATCCCCAGTGGTGCCAGTGCACTCTCTGGACTCACTGCACTGCATCCCCAGTGGTGCCAGTGCACTCTCTGGACTCACTGCACTGCATCCCCAGTGGTGCCAGTGCACTCTCTGGACTCACTGCACTGCATCCCCAGTGGTGCCAGTGCACGCTCTGTACTCACTGAAGTGCATCCCCAGTGGTGCCAGTGCACTCTCTGGACTCACTGCACTGCATCCCCAGTGGTGCCAGTGCGCTCTCTGGAGTCACAGCACTGCATCCCCAGTGGTGCCAGTGCAATCTCTGGACTCACTGCACTGCATCCCCAGTGGTGCCAGTGCACTCTCTGGACTCACTGAAGTGCATCCCCAGTGGTGCCAGAGCACTCTCTGCACTCACTACACTGCATCCCCAGTGGTGCCAGTGCGCTCTCTGGAGTCACAGCACTGCATCCCCAGTGGTGCCAGTGCACTCTCTGGACTCACTGCAGTGCATCCCCAGTGGTGCCAGTGCACTCTCTGCACTCACTGCACTGCATCCCCAGTGGTGCCAGTGCAATCTCTGGACTCACTGAAGTGCATCCCCAGTGGTGCCAGTGCACTCTCTGCACTCACTGCACTGCACCCCCAGTGGTGCCAGTGCGCTCTCTGGAGTCACAGCACTGCATCCCCAGTGGTGCCAGTGCACTCTCTGGACTCACTGCAGTGCATCACCAGTGGTGCCAGTGCACTCTCTGGACTCACTGAGGTGCATCCCCAGTGGTGCCAGTGCAATCTCTGGACTCACTGCATTGCATCCCCAGTGGTGCGAGTGCACTCTCTGGACTCACTGCAGTGCATCCCCAGTGGTGCCAGTGCACTCTCTGGACTCACTGCAGTGCATCACCAGTGGTGCCAGTGCACTCTCTGAACTCACTGAGGTGAATACCCAGTGGTGCCAGTGCAATCTCTGGACTCACTGCACTGCATCCCCAGTGGTGCCAGTGCACTCTCTGGACTCACTGTACTGCATCCCCAGTGGTGCCAGTGCACTCTCTGGACTCACTGCACTGCATCCCCAGTGGTGCCAGTGCACTCTCTGGACTCACTGCAGTGCATCCCCAGTGGTGCCAGTGCACTCTCTGGACTCACTGTACTGCATCCCCAGTGGAGCCCGTGCACTCTCTGGACTCACTGCACTGCATCCCCAGTGGTGCCAGTGCACTCTCTGGACTCACTGCACTGCATCCCCAGTGGTGCCAGTGCACTCTCTGGACTCACTGAAGTGCATCCCCAGTGGTGCCAGTGCACTCTCTGCACTCACTGCACTGCATCCCCAGTGGTGCCAGTGCACTCTCTGGAGTCACAGCACTGCATCCCCAGTGGTGCCAGTGCAATCTCCGGACTCACTTCACTGCATCCCCAGTGGTGCCAGTGCACTCTCTGCACTCACTGCACTGCACCCCCAGTGGTGCCAGTGCGCTCTCTGGAGTCACAGCACTGCATCCCCAGTGGTGCCAGTGCACTCTCTGGACTCACTGCACTGCATCCCCAGTGGTGCCAGAGCACTCTCTGGACTCACTGCACTGCATCCCCAGTGGTGCCAGTGCACTCTCTGGACTCACTGCACTGCATCCCCAGTGGTGCCAGTGCACTCTCTGGACTCACTGCACTGCATCCCCAGTGCTGCCAGTGCACTCTCTGGACTCACTGCACTGCATCCCCAGTGGTGCCAGTGCACTCTCTGGACTCACTGCACTGCATCCCCAGTGGTGCCAGTGCACTCTCTGTACTCACTGAAGTGCATCCCCAGTGGTGCCAGTGCACTCTCTGGACTCACTGCACTGCATCCCCAGTGGTGCCAGTGCGCTCTCTGGAGTCACTGCACTGCATCCCCAGTGGTGCCAGTGCAATCTCTGGACTCACTGCACTGCATCCCCAGTGGTGCCAGTGCACTCTCTGGACTCACTAAAGTGCATCCCCAGTGGTGCCAGTGCACTCTCTGCACTCACTGCACTGCATCCCCAGTGGTGCCAGTGCGCTCTCTGGAGTCACAGAACTGCATCCCCAGTGGTGCCAGTGCACTCTCTGGACTCACTGCAGTGCATCCCCAGTGGTGCCAGTGCACTCTCTGGACTCACTGCACTGCATCCCCAGTGGTGGCAGTGCACTCTCTGGAGTCACAGCACTGCATCCCCATTGGTGCCAGTGCACTCTCTGGACTCACTGCAGTGCATCCCCAGTGGTGCCAGTGCACTCTCTGGACTCACTGCAGGGCATCCCCAGTGGTGCCAGTGCACGTTCTGCACTCACTGCACTGTACCCCCAGTGGTGCCAGTGCACTCTCTGGAGTCACAGCACTGCATCCCCAGTGGTGCCAGTGCACTCTCTGGACTCACTGCACTGCATCCCCAGTGGTGCCAGTGCAATCTCTGCACTCACTGCAGAGCATCCCTAGTCTTGCCAGTGCACTCTCTGGACTCACTGCACTGCATCCCTAGTTGTGTCAGTGCACTCTCTGCACTCACTGCACTGCATCCCCAGTGGTGCCAGTGCACTCACTGGACTCACTGCACTGCATCCCCAGTGGTGCCAGTGCACTCTCTGGACTCACTGCACTGCATCCCCAGTGGTGCCAGTGCAATCTCTGCACTCACTGCACTGCATCCCCAGTGGTGCCAGTGCACTCTCTGGACTCACTGCACTGCATCCCTAGTTGTGCCAGTGCACTCTCTGCACTCACTGCACTGAATCCCCAGTGGTGCCAGTGCACTCACTGGACTCACTGCACTGCATCCCCAGTGGTGCCAGTGCACTCTCTGCACTCACTGCACTGCATCCCCAGTGGTGCCAGTGCACTCTCTGCACTCACTGCAGTGCATCCCCAGTGGTGCCAGTGCACTCTCTGGACTCACTGCAGGGCATCCCCAGTGGTGCCAGTGCACTCTCTGCACTCACTGCAGTGCATCCCCAGTGGTGCCAGTGTACTCTCTGGACTCACTGCAGTGCATCACCAGTGGTGCCAGTGCACTCTCTGGACTCACTGAGGTGCATCCCCAGTGGTGCCAGAGCAATCTCTGGACTCACTGCACTGCATCCCCAGTGGTGCCAGTGCACTCTCTGGACTCACTGTACTGCATCCCCAGTGGTGCCAGTGCACTCTCTGGACTCACTGCAGTGCATCCCCAGTGGTTCCAGTGCACTCTCTGGACTAACTGCACTGCATCCCCAGTGGTGCCAGTGCACTCTCTGGACTCACTGCACTGCATCCCCAGTGGTGCCAGTGCACTCTCTGGACTCACTGTACTGCATCCCCAGTGGAGCCCGTGCACTCTCTGGACTCACTGCACTGCATCCCCAGTGGTGCCAGTGCACACTCTGGACTCACTGCACTGCATCCCCAGTGGTGCCAGTGCACTCTCTGGACTCACTGAACTGCATCCCCAGTGGTGCCAGTGCACTCTCTGCACTCACTGCACTGCATCCCCCGTGGTGCCAGTGCACTCTCTGGAGTCACAGCACTGCATCCCCAGTGGTGCCAGTGCAATCTCCGAACTCACTGCACTGCATCCCCAGTGGTGCCAGTGCACTCTCTGGACTCACTACAGTGCATCCCCAGTGCTGCCAGTGCACTCTCTGCACTCACTGCACTGCACCCCCAGTGGTGCCAGTGCGCTCTCTGGAGTCACAGCACTGCATCCCCAGTGCTGCCAGTGCACTCTCTGGACTCACTGCACTGCATCCCCAGTGGTGCCAGTTCAATCTCTGGACTCACTGCAGAGCATCCCCAGTGGTGCCAGTGCACTCTCTGGACTCACTGCACTGCATCCCCAGTGGTGCCAGTGCACTCTCTGGACTCACTGCAGTGCATCCCCAGTGGTGCCAGTGCACTCTCTGCACTCACTGCACTGCATCCCCAGTGGTGCCAGTGCACTCTCTGGACTCACTGCACTGCATCCCCAGTGCTGCCAGTGCACTCTCTGGACTCACTGCACTGCATCCCCAGTGGTGCCAGTGCACACTCTGGACTCTCGGCACTGCATCCCCAGTGGTGCCAGTGCACTCTCTGGACTCACTGCACTGCATCCCCAGTGGTGCCAGTGCACTCTCTGGACTCACTGCACTGCATCCCCAGTGGTGCCAGTGCACTCTCTGGACTCACTGCACTGCATCCCCAGTGGTGCCAGTGCATTCTCTGGACTCACTGCACTGCATCCCCAGTGGTGACAGTGCACTCTCTGGACTCACTGCACTGAATCCCCAGTGCTGCCAGTGCACTCTCTGGACTCACTGCACTGCATCCCCAGTGGTGCCAGTGCACTCTCTGGACTCACTGAAGTGCATCCCCAGTGGTGCCAGTGCACTCTCTGCACTCACTGCACTGCATCCCCAGTGGTGCCAGTGCAATCTCTGGAGTCACAGCACTGCATCCCCAGTGGTGCCAGTGCAATCTCCGGACTCACTGCACTGCATCCCCAGTGGTGCCAGTGCACTCTCTGCACTCACTGCACTGCACCCCCAGTGGTGCCAGTGCGCTCTCTGGAGTCACAGCACTGCATCCCCAGTGGTGCCAGTGCACTCTCTGGACTCACTGCACTGCATCCCCAGTGGTGCCAGTGCACTCTCTGGACTCACTGCACTGCATCCCCAGTGGTGCCAGTGCACTCTCTGTACTCACTGAAGTGCATCCCCAGTGGTGCCAGTGCACTCTCTGGACTCACTGCACTGCATCCCCAGTGGTGCCAGTGCGCTCTCTGGAGTCACAGCACTGCATCCCCAGTGGTGCCAGTGCAATCTCTGGACTCACTGCACTGCATCCCCAGTGGTGCCAGTGCACTCTCGGGACTCACTGCAGGGCATCCCCAGTGGTGCCAGAGCACTCTCTGCACTCACTGCACTGCATCCCCAGTGGTGCCAGTGCGCTCTCTGGAGTCACAGCACTGCATCCCCAGTGGTGCCAGTGCACTCTCTGGACTCACTGCAGTGCATCCCCAGTGGTGCCAGTGCACTCTCTGCACTCACTGCACTGCATCCCCAGTGGTGGAAGTGCACTCTCTGGAGTCACAGCACTGCATCCCCAGTGGTGCCAGTGCACTCTCTGGACTCACTGCAGTGCATCCCCAGTGGTGCCAGTGCACTCTCTGGACTCACTGCAGGGCATCCCCAGTGGTGCCAGTGAACGTTCTGCACTCACTGCACTGTACCCCCAGTGGTGCCAGTGCACTCTCTGGAGTCACAGCACTGCATCCCCAGTGGTGCCAGTGCACTCTCTGGACTCACTGCACTGCATCCCCAGTGGTGCCAGTGCACTCTCTGGACTCACTGCACTGCATCCCCAGTGGTGCCAGTGCAATCTCTGCACTCACTGCAGAGCATCCCCAGTGGTGCCAGTGCACTCTCTAGACTCACTGCACTGCATCCCCAGTGGTGCCAGTGCGCTCTCTGGAGTCACAGCACTGCATCCCCAGTGGTGCCAGTGCACTCTCTGGACTCACTGCAGTGCATCCCCAGTGGTGCCAGTGCACTCTCTGGACTCACTGAAGTGCATCCCCAGTGGTGCCAGAGCACTCTCTGCACTCACTGCACTGCATCCCCAGTGGTGCCAGTGCGCTCTCTGGAGTCACAGCACTGCATCCCCAGTGGTGCCAGTGCACTCTCTGGACTCACTGCAGTGCATCCCCAGTGGTGCCAGTTCAATCTCTGGACTCACTGCAGAGCATCCCCAGTGGTAACAGTGCACTCTCTGGACTCACTGCAGAGCATCCCCAGTGGTGCCAGTGCACTCTCTGGACTCACTGCACTGCATCCCCAGTGGTGCCAGTGCACTCTCTGGACTCACTGCAGTGCATCCCCAGTGGTGCCAGTGCACTCTCTGCACTCACTGCACTGCATCCCCAGTGGTGCCAGTGCACTCTCTGGAGTCACAGCACTGCATCCCCAGTGGTGCCAGTGCACTCTCTGGACTCACTGCAGTGCATCCCCAGTGGTGCCAGTGCACTCTCTGGACTCACTGCACTGCATCCCCAGTGGTGCCAGTGCACTCTCTGGACTCACTGAGGTGCATCCCCAGTGGTGCCAGTGCAATCTCTGGACTCACTGCACAGCATGCCCAGTGGTGCCAGTGCACACTCTGGACTCACTGCACTGCATCCCCAGTGGTGCCAGTGCACTCTCTGCACTCACTGCACTGCATCCCCAGTGGTGCCAGTGCACTCTCTGCACTCACTGCACTGCATCCCCAGTGGTGGCAGTGCACTCTCTGGAGTCACAGCACTGCATCCCCATTGGTGCCAGTGCACTCTCTGGACTCACTGCACTGCATCCCCAGTGGTGCCAGTGCAATCTCTGCACTCACTGCAGAGCATCCCTAGTCTTGCCAGTGCACTCTCTGGACTCACTGCAGAGCATCCCCAGTGGTGCCAGTGCACTCTCTGCACTCACTGCACTGCATCCCCAGTGGTGCCAGTGCACTCACTGGACTCACTGCACTGCATCCCCAGTGGTGCCAGTGCACTCTCTGCACTCACTGCACTGCATCCCCAGTGGTGCCAGTGCACTCACTGGACTCACTGCACTGCATCCCCAGTGGTGCCAGTGCACTCTCTGGACTCACTGCACTGCATCCCCAGTGGTGCCAGTGCACTCTCTGGACTCACTGCACTGCATCCCCAGTGGTGCCAGTGCACTCTCTGGACTCACTGTACTGCATCCCCAGTGGTGCCAGTGCACTCTCTGGACTCACTGCAGTGCATCCCCAGTGGTTCCAGTGCACTCTCTGGACTAACTGCACTGCATCCCCAGTGGTGCCAGTGCACTCTCTGGACTCACTGCACTGCATCCCCAGTGGTGCCAGTGCACTCTCTGGACTCACTGTACTGCATCCACAGTGGAGCCCGTGCACTCTCTGGACTCACTGCACTGCATCCCCAGTGGTGCCAGTGCACACTCTGGACTCACTGCACTGCATCCCCAGTGGTGCCAGTGCACTCTCTGGACTCACTGAACTGCATCCCCAGTGGTGCCAGTGCACTCTCTGCACTCACTGCACTGCATCCCCCGTGGTGCCAGTGCACTCTCTGGAGTCACAGCACTGCATCCCCAGTGGTGCCAGTGCAATCTCCGAACTCACTGCACTGCATCCCCAGTGGTGCCAGTGCACTCTCTGGACTCACTACAGTGCATCCCCAGTGCTGCCAGTGCACTCTCTGCACTCACTGCACTGCACCCCCAGTGGTGCCAGTGCGCTCTCTGGAGTCACAGCACTGCATCCCCAGTGCTGCCAGTGCACTCTCTGGACTCACTGCACTGCATCCCCAGTGGTGCCAGTTCAATCTCTGGACTCACTGCAGAGCATCCCCAGTGGTGCCAGTGCACTCTCTGGACTCACTGCACTGCATCCCCAGTGGTGCCAGTGCACTCTCTGGACTCACTGCACTGCATCCCCAGTGGTGCCAGTGCACTCTCTGCACTCACTGCACTGCATCCCCAGTGGTGCCAGTGCACTCTCTGGACTCACTGCACTGCATCCCCAGTGCTGCCAGTGCACTCTCTGGACTCACTGCACTGCATCCCCAGTGGTGCCAGTGCACACTCTGGACTCACTGCACTGCATCCCCAGTGGTGCCAGTGCACTCTCTGGACTCACTGCACTGCATCCCCAGTGGTGCCAGTGCACTCTCTGGACTCACTGCACTGCATCCCCAGTGGTGCCAGTGCATTCTCTGGACTCACTGCACTGCATCCCCAGTGGTGCCAGTGCACTCTCTGGACTCACTGCACTGAATCCCCAGTGCTGCCAGTGCACTCTCTGGACTCACTGCACTGCATCCCCAGTGGTGCCAGTGCACTCTCTGGACTCACTGAAGTGCATCCCCAGTGGTGCCAGTGCACTCTCTGCACTCACTGCACTGCATCCCCAGTGGTGCCAGTGCAATCTCTGGAGTCACAGCACTGCATCCCCAGTGGTGCCAGTGCAATCTCCGGACTCACTGCACTGCATCCCCAGTGGTGCCAGTGCACTCTCTGCACTCACTGCACTGCACCCCCAGTGGTGCCAGTGCGCTCTCTGGAGTCACAGCACTGCATCCCCAGTGGTGCCAGTGCACTCTCTGGACTCACTGCACTGCATCCCCAGTGGTGCCAGAGCACTCTCTGGACTCACTGCACTGCATCCCCAGTGGTGCCAGTGCACTCTCTGTACTCACTGAAGTGCATCCCCAGTGGTGCCAGTGCACTCTCTGGACTCACTGCACTGCATCCCCAGTGGTGCCAGTGCCCTCTCTGGAGTCACTGCACTGCATCCCCAGTGGTGCCAGTGCAATCTCTGGACTCACTGCACTGCATCCACAGTGGTGCCAGTGCACTCTCGGGACTCACTGAAGTGCATCCCCAGTGGTGCCAGAGCACTCTCTGCACTCACTGCACTGCATCCCCAGTGGTGCCAGTGCGCTCTCTGGAGTCACAGCACTGCATCCCCAGTGGTGCCAGTGCACTCTCTGGACTCACTGCAGTGCATCCCCAGTGGTGCCAGTGCACTCTCTGCACTCACTGCACTGCATCCCCAGTGGTGGAAGTGCACTCTCTGGAGTCACAGCACTGCATCCCCAGTGGTGCCAGTGCACTCTCTGGACTCACTGCAGTGCATCCCCAGTGGTGCCAGTGCACTCTCTGGACTCACTGCAGGGCATCCCCAGTGGTGCCAGTGAACGTTCTGCAGTCACTGCACTGTACCCCCAGTGGTGCCAGTGCACTCTCTGGAGTCACAGCACTGCATCCCTAGTGGTGCCAGTGCACTCTCTGGACTCACTGCACTGCATCCCCAGTGGTGCCAGTGCACTCTCTGGACTCACTGCACTGCATCCCCAGTGGTGCCAGTGCAATCTCTGCACTCACTGCAGAGCATCCCCAGTGGTGCCAGTGCACTCTCTAGACTCACTGCACTGCATCCCCAGTGGTGCCAGTGCGCTCTCTGGAGTCACAGCACTGCATCCCCAGTGGTGCCAGTGCACTCTCTGGACTCACTGCAGTGCATCCCCAGTGGTGCCAGTGCACTCTCTGGACTCACTGAAGTGCATCCCCAGTGGTGCCAGAGCACTCTCTGCACTCACTGCACTGCATCCCCAGTGGTGCCAGTGCGCTCTCTGGAGTCACAGCACTGCATCCCCAGTGGTGCCAGTGCACTCTCTGGACTCACTGCACTGCATCCCCAGTGGTGCCAGTTCAATCTCTGGACTCACTGCAGAGCATCCCCAGTGGTAACAGTGCACTCTCTGGACTCACTGCACTGCATCCCCAGTGGTGCCAGTGCACTCTCTGGACTCACTGCACTGCATCCCCAGTGGTGCCAGTGCACTCTCTGGACTCACTGCAGTGCATCCCCATTGGTGCCAGTGCACTCTGTGGACTCACTGCAGTGCATCCCCAGTGGTGCCAGTGCACTCTCTGGACTCACTGCACTGCATCCCCAGTGGTGCCAGTGCACTCTCTGGACTCACTGCAGTGCATCCCCAGTGGTGCCAGTGCACTCTCTGGACTCACTGCACTGCATCCCCAGTGGTGCCAGTGCACTCTCTGGACTCACTGAGGTGCATCCCCAGTGGTGCCAGTGCAATCTCTGGACTCACTGCACTGCATCCCCAGTGGTGCCAGTGCACACTCTGGACTCACTGCACTGCATCCCCAGTGGTGCCAGTGCACTCTCTGCACTCACTGCACTGCATCCCCAGTGGTGCCAGTGCACTCTCTGGACTCACTGAAGTGCATCCCCAGTGGTGCCAGAGCACTCTCTGCACTCACTGCACTGCATCCCCAGTGGTGCCAGTGCGCTCTCTGGAGTCACAGCACTGCATCCCCAGTGGTGCCAGTGCACTCTCTGGACTCACTGCAGTGCATCCCCAGTGGTGCCAGTGCACTCTCTGCACTCACTGCACTGCATCCCCAGTGGTGGCAGTGCACTCTCTGGAGTCACAGCACTGCATCCCCATTGGTGCCAGTGCACTCTCTGGACTCACTGCAGTGCATCCCCAGTGGTGCCAGTGCACTCTCTGGACTCACTGCAGGGCATCCCCAGTGGTGCCAGTGCACGTTCTGCACTCACTGCACTGTACCCCCAGTGGTGCCAGTGCACTCTCTGGAGTCACAGCACTGCATCCCCAGTGGTGCCAGTGCACTCTCTGGACTCACTGCACTGCATCCCCAGTGGTGCCAGTGCAATCTCTGCACTCACTGCAGAGCATCCCTAGTCTTGCCAGTGCACTCTCTGGACTCACTGCACTGCATCCCTAGTTGTGCCAGTGCACTCTCTGCACTCACTGCACTGCATCCCCAGTGGTGCCAGTGCACTCACTGGACTCACTGCACTGCATCCCCAGTGGTGCCAGTGCACTCTCTGGACTCACTGCAGTGCATCCCCAGTGGTGCCAGTGCACTCTCTGGACTCACTGCACTGCATCCCCAGTGGTGCCAGTGCAATCTCTGCACTCACTGCAGAGCATCCCTAGTCTTGCCAGTGCACTCTCTGGACTCACTGCACTGCATCCCTAGTTGTGCCAGTGCACTCTCCGCACTCACTGCACTGCATCCCCAGTGCTGCCAGTGCACTCACTGGACTCACTGCACTGAATCCCCAGTGGTGCCAGTGCACTCTCTGGACTCACTGCACTGCATCCCCAGTGGTGCCAGTGCACTCTCTGCACTCACTGCAGTGCATCCCCAGTGGTGCCAGTGCACTCTCTGGACTCACTGCACTGCATCCCCAGTGGTGCCAGTGCACTCTCTGGACTCACTGCAGTGCATCCCCAGTGCTGCCAGTGCACTCTCTGGACTCACTGTAGTGCATCACCAGTGGTGCCAGTGCACTCTCTGGACTCACTGAGGTGCATCCCCAGTGGTGCCAGAGCAATCTCTGGACTCACTGCACTGCATCCCCAGTGGTGCCAGTGCACTCTCTGGACTCACTGTACTGCATCCCCAGTGGTGCCAGTGCACTCTCTGGACTCACTGCACTGCATCCCCAGTGGTTCCAGTGCACTCTCTGGACTAACTGCACTGCATCCCCAGTGGTGCCAGTGCACTCTCTGGACTCACTGCACTGCATCCCCAGTGGTGCCAGTGCACTCTCTGGACTCACTGTACTGCATCCCCAGTGGAGCCCGTGCACTCTCTGGACTCACTGCACTGCATCCCCAGTGGTGCCAGTGCAATCTCCGAACTCACTGCACTGCATCCCCAGTGGTGCCAGTGCACTCTCTGGACTCACTACAGTGCATCCCCAGTGCTGCCAGTGCACTCTCTGCACTCACTGCACTGCACCCCCAGTGGTGCCAGTGCGCTCTCTGGAGTCACAGCACTGCATCCCCAGTGCTGCCAGTGCACTCTCTGGACTCACTGCACTGCATCCCCAGTGGTGCCAGTTCAATCTCTGGACTCACTGCAGAGCATCCCCAGTGGTGCCAGTGCACTCTCTGCACTCAATGCACTGCATCCCCAGTGGTGCCAGTGCACTCTCTGGACTCACTGCAGTGCATCCCCAGTGGTGCCAGTGCACTCTCTGCACTCACTGCACTGCATCCCCAGTGGTGCCAGTGCACTCTCTGGAGTCACAGCACTGCATCCCCAGTGGTGCCAGTGCACTCTCTGGACTCACTGCAGTGCATCCCCAATGGTGCCAGTGCACTCTCTGGACTCACTGCAGTGCATCCCCAGTGGTGCCAGTGCACTCTCTGGACTCACTGAGGTGCATCCGCAGTGGTGCCAGTGCAATCTCTGGACTCACTGCACTGCATCCCCAGTGGTGCCAGTGCACACTCTGGACTCACTGCACTGCATCCCCAGTGGTGCCAGTGCACTCTCTGGACTCACTGCACTGCATCCCCAGTGGTGCCAGTGCACTCTCTGGACTCACTGCACTGCATCCCCAGTGGTGCCAGTGCACTCTCTGGACTCACTGAAGTGCATCCCCAGTGGTGCCAGTGCACTCACTGGACTCACTGCACTGCATCCCCAGTGGTGCCAGTGCACTCTCTGGACTCACTGCACTGCATCCCCAGTGGTGCCAGTGCACTCTCTGGACTCACTGCACTGCATCCCCAGTGGTGCCAGTGCACTCTCTGCACTCACTGCAGAGCATCCCTAGTCTTGCCAGTGCACTCTCTGGACTCACTGCACTGCATCCCCAGTGGTGCCAGTGCACTCTCTGCACTCACTGCACTGCATCCCCAGTGGTGCCAGTGCACTCACTGGACTCACTGCACTGCATCCCCAGTGGTGCCAGTGCACTCTCTGGACTCACTGCACTGCATCCCCAGTGGTGCCAGTGCACTCTCTGCACTCACTGCAGTGCATCCCCAGTGGTGCCAGTGCATTCTCTGGACTCACTGCAGGGCATCCCCAGTGGTGCCAGTGCACTCTCTGCACTCACTGCAGTGCATCCCCAGTGGTGCCAGTGCACTCTCTGGACTCACTGCAGTGCATCACCAGTGGTGCCAGTGCACTCTCTGGACTCACTGAGGTGCATCCCCAGTGGTGCCAGAGCAATCTCTGGACTCACTGCACTGCATCCCCAGTGGTGCCAGTGCACTCTCTGGACTCACTGTACTGCATCCCCAGTGGTGCCAGTGCACTCTCTGGACTCACTGCACTGCATCCCCAGTGGTGCCAGTGCACTCTCTGGACTAACTGCACTGCATCCCCAGTGGTGCCAGTGCACTCTCTGGACTCACTGCACTGCATCCCCAGTGGTGCCAGTGCACTCTCTGGACTCACTGTACTGCATCCCCAGTGGAGCCCGTGCACTCTCTGGACTCACTGCACTGCATCCCCAGTGCTGCCAGTGCACTCTCTGGACTCACTGCACTGCATCCCCAGTGGTGCCAGTGCACACTCTGGACTCACTGCACTGCATCCCCAGTGGTGCCAGTGCACTCTCTGGACTCACTGCACTGCATCCCCAGTGGTGCCAGTGCACTCTCTGGACTCACTGCACTGCATCCCCAGTGGTGCCAGTGCACTCTCTGGACTCACTGCACTGCATCCCCAGTGGTGCCAGTGCATTCTCTGGACTCACTGCACTGCACCCCAGTGGTGCCAGTGCACTCTCTGGACTCACTGCACTGAATCCCCAGTGCTGCCAGTGCACTCTCTGGAGTCACAGCACTGCATCCCCAGTGGTGCCAGTGCACTCTCTGGACTCACTGAAGTGCATCCCCAGTGGTGCCAGTGCACTCTCTGCACTCACTGCACTGCATCCCCAGTGGTGCCAGTGCAATCTCTGGAGTCACAGCACTGCATCCCCAGTGGTGCCAGTGCAAACTCCGGACTCACTGCACTGTATCCCCAGTGGTGCCAGTGCACTCTCTGCACTCACTGCACTGCACCCCCAGTGGTGCCAGTGCGCTCTCTGGACTCACTGCACTGCATCCCCAGTGGTGCCAGAGCACTCTCTGGACTCACTGCACTGCATCCCCAGTGGTGCCAGTGCACTCTCTGTACTCACTGAAGTGCATCCCCAGTGGTGCCAGTGCACTCTCTGGACTCACTGCACTGCATCCCCAGTGGTGCCAGTGCGCTCTCTGGAGTCACAGCACTGCATCCCCAGTGGTGCCAGTGCAATCTCTGGACTCACTGCACTGCATCCACAGTGGTGCCAGTGCACTCTCTGGACTCACTGAAGTGCATCCCCAGTGGTGCCAGAGCACTCTCTGCACTCACTGCACTGCATCCCCAGTGGTGCCAGTGCACTCTCTGGAGTCACAGCACTGCATCCCCAGTGGTGCCAGTGCACTCTCTGGACTCACTGCAGTGCATCCCCAGTGGTGCCAGTTCAATCTCTGGACTCACTGCAGAGCATCCCCAGTGGTAACAGTGCACTCTCTGGACTCACTGCAGAGCATCCCCAGTGGTGCCAGTGCACTCTCTGGACACACTGCACTGCATCCCCAGTGGTGCCAGTGCACTCTCTGGACTCACTGCAGTGCATCCCCAGTGGTGCCAGTGCACTCTCTGCACTCACTGCACTGCATCCCCAGTGGTGCCAGTGCACTCTCTGGAGTCACAGCACTGCATCCCCAGTGGTGCCAGTGCACTCTCTGGACTCACTGCAGTGCATCCCCAGTGGTGCCAGTGCACTCTCTGGACTCACTGCACTGCATCCCCAGTGGTGCCAGTGCACTCTCTGGACTCACTGAGGTGCATCCCCAGTGGTGCCAGTGCAATCTCTGGACTCACTGCACTGCATCCCCAGTGGTGCCAGTGCACACTCTGGACTCACTGCACTGCATCCCCAGTGGTGCCAGTGCACTCTCTGCACTCACTGCACTGCATCCCCAGTGGTGCCAGTGCACTCTCTGGACTCACTGAAGTGCATCCCCAGTGGTGCCAGAGCACTCTCTGCACTCACTGCACTGCATCCCCAGTGGTGCCAGTGCGCTCTCTGGAGTCACAGCACTGCATCCCCAGTGGTGCCAGTGCACTCTCTGGACTCACTGAAGTGCATCCCCAGTGGTGCCAGTGCACTCTCTGCACTCACTGCACTGCATCCCCAGTGGTGGCAGTGCACTCTCTGGAGTCACAGCACTGCATCCCCATTGGTGCCAGTGCACTCTCTGGACTCACTGCAGTGCATCCCCAGTGGTGCCAGTGCACTCTCTGGACTCACTGCAGGGCATCCCCAGTGGTGCCAGTGCACGTTCTGCACTCACTGCACTGTAACCCCAGTGGTGCCAGTGCACTCTCTGGAGTCACAGCACTGCATCCCCAGTGGTGCCAGTGCACTCTCTGGACTCACTGCACTGCATCCCCAGTGGTGCCAGTGCAATCTCTGCACTCACTGCAGAGCATCCCTAGTCTTGCCAGTGCACTCTCTGGACTCACTGCACTGCATCCCTAGTTGTGTCAGTGCACTCTCTGCACTCACTGCACTGCATCCCCAGTGGTGCCAGTGCACTCACTGGACTCACTGCACTGCATCCCCAGTGGTGCCAGTGCACTCTCTGGACTCACTGCACTGCATCCCCAGTGGTGCCAGTGCACTCTCTGGACTCACTGCACTGCATCCCCAGTGGTGCCAGTGCAATCTCTGCACTCACTGCAGAGCATCCCTAGTCTTGCCAGTGCACTCTCTGGACTCACTGCACTGCATCCCCAGTGGTGCCAGTGCACTCTCTGCACTCACTGCACTGCATCCCCAGTGGTGCCAGTGCACTCACTGGACTCACTGCACTGCATCCCCAGTGGTGCCAGTGCACTCTCTGGACTCACTGCACTGCATCCCCAGTGGTGCCAGTGCACTCTCTGCACTCACTGCAGTGCATCCCCAGTGGTGCCAGTGCACTCTCTGGACTCACTGCAGTGCATCCCCAGTGGTGCCAGTGCACTCTCTGCACTCACTGCAGTGCATTCCCAGTGGTGCCAGTGCACTCTCTGGACTCACTGCAGTGCATCCCCAGTGGTGCCAGTGCACTCTCTGCACTCACTGCAGTGCATCACCAGTGGTGCCAGTGCACTCTCTGGACTCACTGAGGTGCATCCCCAGTGGTGCCAGAGCAATCTCTGGACTCACTGCACTGCATCCCCAGTGGTGCCAGTGCACTCTCTGGACTCACTGTACTGCATCCCCAGTGGTGCCAGTGCACTCTCTGGACTCACTGCAGTGCATCCCCAGTGGTTCCAGTGCACTCTCTGGACTAACTGCACTGCATCCCCAGTGGTGCCAGTGCACTCTCTGGACTCACTGCACTGCATCCCCAGTGGTGCCAGTGCACTCTCTGGACTCACTGTACTGCATCCCCAGTGGAGCCCGTGCACTCTCTGGACTCACTGCACTGCATCCCCAGTGGTGCCAGTGCACACTCTGGACTCACTGCACTGCATCCCCAGTGGTGCCAGTGCACTCTCTGGACTCACTGAACTGCATCCCCAGTGGTGCCAGTGCACTCTCTGCACTCACTGCACTGCATCCCCCGTGGTGCCAGTGCACTCTCTGGAGTCACAGCACTGCATCCCCAGTGGTGCCAGTGCAATCTCCGAACTCACTGCACTGCATCCCCAGTGGTGCCAGTGCACTCTCTGGACTCACTACAGTGCATCCCCAGTGCTGCCAGTGCACTCTCTGCACTCACTGCACTGCACCCCCAGTGGTGCCAGTGCGCTCTCTGGACTCACTGC
The DNA here is from genome assembly GCF_964211835.1 of Anser anser. Lineage (NCBI taxonomy): Eukaryota > Metazoa > Chordata > Aves > Anseriformes > Anatidae > Anser > Anser anser. The sequence goes on along the minus strand of NC_139723.1, from coordinate 30,885,751 downwards.
ACTGCATCCCCAGTGGTGCCAGAGCACTCTCTGGACTCACTGCACTGCATCCCCAGTGGTGCCAGTGCACTCTCTGTACTCACTGAAGTGCATCCCCAGTGGTGCCAGTGCACTCTCTGGACTCACTGCAGAGCATCCCCAGTGGTGCCAGTGCGCTCTCTGGAGTCACTGCACTGCATCCCCAGTGGTGCCAGTGCAATCTCTGGACTCACTGCACTGCATCCACAGTGGTGCCAGTGCACTCTCGGGACTCACTGAAGTGCATCCCCAGTGGTGCCAGAGCACTCTCTGCACTCACTGCACTGCATCCCCAGTGGTGCCAGTGCGCTCTCTGGAGTCACAGCACTGCATCCCCAGTGGTGCCAGTGCACTCTCTGGACTCACTGCAGTGCATCCCCAGTGGTGCCAGTGCACTCTCTGCACTCACTGCACTGCATCCCCAGTGGTGGAAGTGCACTCTCTGGAGTCACAGCACTGCATCCCCAGTGGTGCCAGTGCACTCTCTGGACTCACTGCAGTGCATCCCCAGTGGTGCCAGTGCACTCTCTGGACTCACTGCAGGGCATCCCCAGTGGTGCCAGTGAACGTTCTGCACTCACTGCACTGTACCCCCAGTGGTGCCAGTGCACTCTCTGGAGTCACAGCACTGCATCCCCAGTGGTGCCAGTGCACTCTCTGGACTCACTGCACTGCATCCCCAGTGGTGCCAGTGCAATCTCTGCACTCACTGAAGTGCATCCCCAGTGGTGCCAGTGCACTCTCTAGACTCACTGCACTGCATCCCCAGTGGTGCCAGTGCGCTCTCTGGAGTCACAGCACTGCATCCCCAGTGGTGCCAGTGCACTCTCTGGACTCACTGCAGTGCATCCCCAGTGGTGCCAGTGCACTCTCTGGACTCACTGAAGTGCATCCCCAGTGGTGCCAGAGCACTCTCTGCACTCACTGCACTGCATCCCCAGTGGTGCCAGTGCGCTCTCTGGAGTCACAGCACTGCATCCCCAGTGGTGCCAGTGCACTCTCTGGACTCACTGCACTGCATCCCCAGTGGTGCCAGTTCAATCTCTGGACTCACTGCAGAGCATCCCCAGTGGTAACAGTGCACTCTCTGGACTCACTGCAGAGCATCCCCAGTGGTGCCAGTGCACTCTCTGGACTCACTGCACTGCATCCCCAGTGGTGCCAGTGCACTCTCTGGACTCACTGCAGTGCATCCCCAGTGGTGCCAGTGCACTCTCTGCACTCACTGCACTGCATCCCCAGTGGTGCCAGTGCACTCTCTGGAGTCACAGCACTGCATCCCCAGTGGTGCCAGTGCACTCTCTGGACTCACTGCAGTGCATCCCCAGTTGTGCCAGTGCACTCTCTGGACTCACTGCACTGCATCCCCAGTGGTGCCAGTGCACTCTCTGGACTCACTGAGGTGCATCCCCAGTGGTGCCAGTGCAATCTCTGGACTCACTGCACTGCATCCCCAGTGGTGCCAGTGCACACTCTGGACTCACTGCACTGCATCCCCAGTGGTGCCAGTGCACTCTCTGGACTCACTGCACTGCATCCCCAGTGGTGCCAGTGCACTCTCTGGACTCACTGAAGTGCATCCCCAGTGGTGCCAGAGCACTCTCTGCACTCACTGCACTGCATCCCCAGCGGTGCCAGTGCGCTCTCTGGAGTCACAGCACTGCATCCCCAGTGGTGCCAGTGCACTCTCTGGACTCACTGCAGTGCATCCCCAGTGGTGCCAGTGCACTCTCTGCACTCACTGCACTGCATCCCCAGTGGTGGCAGTGCACTCTCTGGAGTCACAGCACTGCATCCCCATTGGTGCCAGTGCACTCTCTGGACTCACTGCAGTGCATCCCCAGTGGTGCCAGTGCACTCTCTGGACTCACTGCAGGGCATCCCCAGTGGTGCCAGTGCACGTTCTGCACTCACTGCACTGTACCCCCAGTGGTGCCAGTGCACTCTCTGGAGTCACAGCACTGCATCCCCAGTGGTGCCAGTGCACTCTCTGGACTCACTGCACTGCATCCCCAGTGGTGCCAGTGCAATCTCTGCACTCACTGCAGAGCATCCCCAGTCTTGCCAGTGCACTCTCTGGACTCACTGCACTGCATCCCTAGTTGTGCCAGTGCACTCTCTGCACTCACTGCACTGCATCCCCAGTGGTGCCAGTGCACTCACTGGACTCACTGCACTGCATCCCCAGTGGTGCCAGTGCACTCTCTGGACTCACTGCACTGCATCCCCAGTGGTGCCAGTGCACTCTCTGGACTCACTGCACTGCATCCCCAGTGGTGCCAGTGCAATCTCTGCACTCACTGCAGAGCATCCCTAGTCTTGCCAGTGCACTCTCTGGACTCACTGCACTGCATCCCTAGTTGTGCCAGTGCACTCTCTGCACTCACTGCACTGCATCCCCAGTGGTGCCAGTGCACTCACTGGACTCACTGCACTGCATCCCCAGTGGTGCCAGTGCACTCTCTGGACTCACTGAGGTGCATCCCCAGTGGTGCCAGAGCAATCTCTGGACTCACTGCACTGCATCCCCAGTGGTGCCAGTGCACTCTCTGGACTCACTGTACTGCATCCCCAGTGGTGCCAGTGCACTCTCTGGACTCACTGCACTGCATCCCCAGTGCTGCCAGTGCACTCTCTGGACTCACTGCAGTGCATCACCAGTGGTGCCAGTGCACTCTCTGGACTCACTGAGGTGCATCCCCAGTGGTGCCAGAGCAATCTCTGGACTCACTGCACTGCATCCCCAGTGGTGCCAGTGCACTCTCTGGACTCACTGTACTGCATCCCCAGTGGTGCCAGTGCACTCTCTGGACTCACTGCACTGCATCCCCAGTGGTTCCAGTGCACTCTCTGGACTAACTGCACTGCATCCCCAGTGGTGCCAGTGCACTCTCTGGACTCACTGCACTGCATCCCCAGTGGTGCCAGTGCACTCTCTGGACTCACTGTACTGCATCCCCAGTGGAGCCCGTGCACTCTCTGGACTCACTGCACTGCATCCCCAGTGGTGCCAGTGCAATCTCCGAACTCACTGCACTGCATCCCCAGTGGTGCCAGTGCACTCTCTGGAGTCACAGCACTGCATCCCCAGTGCTGCCAGTGCACTCTCTGGACTCACTGCACTGCATCCCCAGTGGTGCCAGTTCAATCTCTGGACTCACTGCAGAGCATCCCCAGTGGTGCCAGTGCACTCTCTGCACTCAATGCACTGCATCCCCAGTGGTGCCAGTGCACTCTCTGGACTCACTGCAGTGCATCCCCAGTGGTGCCAGTGCACTCTCTGCACTCACTGCACTGCATCCCCAGTGGTGCCAGTGCACTCTCTGGAGTCACAGCACTGCATCCCCAGTGGTGCCAGTGCACTCTCTGGACTCACTGCAGTGCATCCCCAGTGGTGCCAGTGCACTCTCTGGACTCACTGCAGTGCATCCCCAGTGGTGCCAGTGCACTCTCTGGACTCACTGAGGTGCATCCCCAGTGGTGCCAGTGCAATCTCTGGACTCACTGCACTGCATCCCCAGTGGTGCCAGTGCACACTCTGGACTCACTGCACTGCATCCCCAGTGGTGCCAGTGCACTCTCTGGACTCACTGCACTGCATCCCCAGTGGTGCCAGTGCACTCTCTGGACTCACTGCACTGCATCCCCAGTGGTGCCAGTGCACTCTCTGGACTCACTGCACTGCATCCCCAGTGGTGCCAGTGCACTCACTGGACTCACTGCACTGCATCCCCAGTGGTGCCAGTGCACTCTCTGGACTCACTGCACTGCATCCCCAGTGGTGCCAGTGCACTCTCTGGACTCACTGCACTGCATCCCCAGTGGTGCCAGTGCAATCTCTGCACTCACTGCAGAGCATCCCTAGTCTTGCCAGTGCACTCTCTGGACTCACTGCACTGCATCCCCAGTGGTGCCAGTGCACTCTCTGCACTCACTGCACTGCATCCCCAGTGGTGCCAGTGCACTCACTGGACTCACTGCACTGCATCCCCAGTGGTGCCAGTGCACTCTCTGGACTCACTGCACTGCATCCCCAGTGGTGCCAGTGCACTCTCTGCACTCACTGCAGTGCATCCCCAGTGGTGCCAGTGCACTCTCTGGACTCACTGCAGGGCATCCCCAGTGGTGCCAGTGCACTCTCTGCACTCACTGCAGTGCATCCCCAGTGGTGCCAGTGCACTCTCTGGACTCACTGCAGTGCATCACCAGTGGTGCCAGTGCACTCTCTGGACTCACTGAGGTGCATCCCCAGTGGTGCCAGAGCAATCTCTGGACTCACTGCACTGCATCCCCAGTGGTGCCAGTGCACTCTCTGGACTCACTGTACTGCATCCCCAGTGGTGCCAGTGCACTCTCTGGACTCACTGCAGTGCATCCCCAGTGGTTCCAGTGCACTCTCTGGACTAACTGCACTGCATCCCCAGTGGTGCCAGTGCACTCTCTGGACTCACTGCACTGCATCCCCAGTGGTGCCAGTGCACTCTCTGGACTCACTGCACTGCATCCCCAGTGGTGCCAGTGCACTCTCTGGACTCACTGCACTGCATCCCCAGTGGTGCCAGTGCATTCTCTGGACTCACTGCACTGCATCCCCAGTGGTGCCAGTGCACTCTCTGGACTCACTGCACTGAATCCCCAGTGCTGCCAGTGCACTCTCTGGACTCACTGCACTGCATCCCCAGTGGTGCCAGTGCACTCTCTGGACTCACTGAAGTGCATCCCCAGTGGTGCCAGTGCACTCTCTGCACTCACTGCACTGCATCCCCAGTGGTGCCAGTGCAATCTCTGGAGTCACAGCACTGCATCCCCAGTGGTGCCAGTGCAATCTCCGGACTCACTGCACTGCATCCCCAGTGGTGCCAGTGCACTCTCTGCACTCACTGCACTGCACCCCCAGTGGTGCCAGTGCGCTCTCTGGAGTCACAGCACTGCATCCCCAGTGGTGCCAGTGCACTCTCTGGACTCACTGCACTGCATCCCCAGTGGTGCCAGAGCACTCTCTGGACTCACTGCACTGCATCCCCAGTGGTGCCAGTGCACTCTCTGTACTCACTGAAGTGCATCCCCAGTGGTGCCAGTGCACTCTCTGGACTCACTGCACTGCATCCCCAGTGGTGCCAGTGCGCTCTCTGGAGTCACAGCACTGCATCCCCAGTGGTGCCAGTGCAATCTCTGGACTCACTGCACTGCATCCACAGTGGTGCCAGTGCACTCTCGGGACTCACTGAAGTGCATCCCCAGTGGTGCCAGAGCACTCTCTGCACTCACTGCACTGCATCCCCAGTGGTGCCAGTGCGCTCTCTGGAGTCACAGCACTGCATCCCCAGTGGTGCCAGTGCACTCTCTGGACTCACTGCAGTGCATCCCCAGTGGTGCCAGTGCACTCTCTGCACTCACTGCACTGCATCCCCAGTGGTGCCAGTGCAATCTCTGCACTCACTGCAGAGCATCCCCAGTGGTGCCAGTGCACTCTCTAGACTCACTGCACTGCATCCCAAGTGGTGCCAGTGCGCTCTCTGGAGTCACAGCACTGCATCCCCAGTGGTGCCAGTGCACTCTCTGGACTCACTGCAGTGCATCCCCAGTGGTGCCAGTGCACTCTCTGGACTCACTGAAGTGCATCCCCAGTGGTGCCAGAGCACTCTCTGCACTCACTGCACTGCATCCCCAGTGGTGCCAGTGCGCTCTCTGGAGTCACAGCACTGCATCCCCAGTGGTGCCAGTGCACTCTCTGGACTCACTGCACTGCATCCCCAGTGGTGCCAGTGCACTCTCTGGACTCACTGAGGTGCATCCCCAGTGGTGCCAGTGCAATCTCTGGACTCACTGCACTGCATCCCCAGTGGTGCCAGTGCACACTCTGGACTCACTGCACTGCATCCCCAGTGGTGCCAGTGCACTCTCTGCACTCACTGCACTGCATCCCCAGTGGTGCCAGTGCACTCTCTGGACTCACTGAAGTGCATCCCCAGTGGTGCCAGAGCACTCTCTGCACTCACTGCACTGCATCCCCAGTGGTGCCAGTGCGCTCTCTGGAGTCACAGCACTGCATCCCCAGTGGTGCCAGTGCACTCTCTGGACTCACTGCAGTGCATCCCCAGTGGTGCCAGTGCACTCTCTGCACTCACTGCACTGCATCCCCAGTGGTGGCAGTGCACTCTCTGGAGTCACAGCACTGCATCCCCATTGGTGCCAGTGCACTCTCTGGACTCACTGCAGTGCATCCCCAGTGGTGCCAGTGCACTCTCTGGACTCACTGCAGGGCATCCCCAGTGGTGCCAGTGCACGTTCTGCACTCACTGCACTGTACCCCCAGTGGTGCCAGTGCACTCTCTGGAGTCACAGCACTGCATCCCCAGTGCTGCCAGTGCACTCTCTGGACTCACTGCACTGCATCCCCAGTGGTGCCAGTGCAATCTCTGCACTCACTGCAGAGCATCCCTAGTCTTGCCAGTGCACTCTCTGGACTCACTGCACTGCATCCCTAGTTGTGCCAGTGCACTCTCTGCACTCACTGCACTGCATCCCCAGTGGTGCCAGTGCACTCACTGGACTCACTGCACTGCATCCCCAGTGGTGCCAGTGCACTCTCTGGACTCACTGCACTGCATCCCCAGTGGTGCCAGTGCACTCTCTGGACTCACTGCACTGCATCCCCAGTGGTGCCAGTGCAATCTCTGCACTCACTGCAGAGCATCCCTAGTCTTGCCAGTGCACTCTCTGGACTCACTGCACTGCATCCCTAGTTGTGCCAGTGCACTCTCTGCACTCACTGCACTGCATCCCCAGTGGTGCCAGTGCACTCACTGGACTCACTGCACTGCATCCCCAGTGGTGCCAGTGCACTCTCTGGACTCACTGCACTGCATCCCCAGTGGTGCCAGTGCACTCTCTGCACTCACTGCAGTGCATCCCCAGTGGTGCCAGTGCACTCTCTGCACTCACTGCACTGCATCCCCAGTGGTGCCAGTGCACTCTCTGGACTCACTGCAGTGCATCCCCAGTGCTGTCAGTGCACTCTCTGGACTCACTGCAGTGCATCACCAGTGGTGCCAGTGCACTCTCTGGACTCACTGAGGTGCATCCCCAGTGGTGCCAGAGCAATCTCTGGACTCACTGCACTGCATCCCCAGTGGTGCCAGTGCACTCTCTGGACTCACTGTACTGCATCCCCAGTGGTGCCAGTGCACTCTCTGGACTCACTGCACTGCATCCCCAGTGGTTCCAGTGCACTCTCTGGACTAACTGCACTGCATCCCCAGTGGTGCCAGTGCACTCTCTGGACTCACTGCACTGCATCCCCAGTGGTGCCAGTGCACTCTCTGGACTCACTGTACTGCATCCCCAGTGGAGCCCGTGCACTCTCTGGACTCACTGCACTGCATCCCCAGTGGTGCCAGTGCAATCTCCGAACTCACTGCACTGCATCCCCAGTGGTGCCAGTGCACTCTCTGGACTCACTACAGTGCATCCCCAGTGCTGCCAGTGCACTCTCTGCACTCACTGCACTGCACCACCAGTGGTGCCAGTGCGCTCTCTGGAGTCACAGCACTGCATCCCCAGTGCTGCCAGTGCACTCTCTGGACTCACTGCACTGCATCCCCAGTGGTGCCAGTTCAATCTCTGGACTCACTGCAGAGCATCCCCAGTGGTGCCAGTGCACTCTCTGCACTCAATGCACTGCATCCCCAGTGGTGCCAGTGCACTCTCTGGACTCACTGCAGTGCATCCCCAGTGGTGCCAGTGCACTCTCTGCACTCACTGCACTGCATCCCCAGTGGTGCCAGTGCACTCTCTGGAGTCACAGCACTGCATCCCCAGTGGTGCCAGTGCACTCTCTGGACTCACTGCAGTGCATCCCCAGTGGTGCCAGTGCACTCTCTGGACTCACTGCAGTGCATCCCCAGTGGTGCCAGTGCACTCTCTGGACTCACTGAGGTGCATCCGCAGTGGTGCCAGTGCAATCTCTGGACTCACTGCACTGCATCCCCAGTGGTGCCAGTGCACACTCTGGACTCACTGCACTGCATCCCCAGTGGTGCCAGTGCACTCTCTGGACTCACTGCACTGCATCCCCAGTGGTGCCAGTGCACTCTCTGGACTCACTGCACTGCATCCCCAGTGGTGCCAGTGCATTCTCTGGACTCACTGCACTGCATCCCCAGTGCTGCCAGTGCACTCTCTGGACTCACTGCACTGAATCCCCAGTGCTGCCAGTGCACTCTCTGGACTCACTGCACTGCATCCCCAGTGGTGCCAGTGCACTCTCTGGACTCACTGAAGTGCATCCCCAGTAGTGCCAGTGCACTCTCTGCACTCACTGCACTGCATCCCCAGTGGTGCCAGTGCACTCTCTGGAGTCACAGCACTGCATCCCCAGTGGTGCCAGTGCAATCTCCGGACTCACTGCACTGCATCCCCAGTGGTGCCAGTGCACTCTCTGCACTCACTGCACTGCACCCCCAGTGGTGCCAGTGCGCTCTCTGGAGTCACAGCACTGCATCCCCAGTGGTGCCAGTGCACTCTCTGGACTCACTGCAGGGCATCCCCAGTGGTGCCAGTGCACATTCTGCACTCACTGCACTGTACCCCCAGTGGTGCCAGTGCACTCTCTGGAGTCACAGCACTGCATCCCCAGTGGTGCCAGTGCACTCTCTGGACTCACTGCACTGCATCCCCAGTGGTGCCAGTGCAATCTCTGCACTCACTGCAGAGCATCCCCAGTGGTGCCAGTGCACTCTCTGGACTCACTGCACTGCATCCCCAGTGGTGCCAGTGCGCTCTCTGGAGTCACAGCACTGCATCCCCAGTGGTGCCAGTGCACTCTCTGGACTCACTGCAGTGCATCCCCAGTGGTGCCAGTGCACTCTCTGGACTCACTGAAGTGCATCCCCAGTAGTGCCAGAGCACTCTCTGCACTCACTGCACTGCATCCCCAGTGGAGCCAGTGCGCTCTCTGGAGTCACAGCAATGCATCCCCAGTGGTGCCAGTGCACTCTCTGGACTCACTGCACTGCATCCCCAGTGGTGCCAGTTCAATCTCTGGACTCACTGCAGAACATCCCCAGTGGTAACAGTGCACTCTCTGGACTCACTGCAGAGCATCCCCAGTGGTGCCAGTGCACTCTCTGGACTCACTGCACTGCATCCCCAGTGGTGCCAGTGCACTCTCTGGACTCACTGCACTGCATCCCCAGTGGTGCCAGTGTGCTCTCTGGAGTCACAGCACTGCATCCCCAGTGGTGCCAGTGCACTCTCTGGACTCACTGCAGTGCATCCCCAGTGGTGCCAGTGCACTCTCTGCACTCACTGCACTGCATCCCCAGTGGTGGCAGTGCACTCTCTGGAGTCACAGCACTGCATCCCCATTGGTGCCAGTGCACTCTCTGGACTCACTGCAGTGCATCCCCAGTGGTGCCAGTGCACTCTCTGGACTCACTGCAGGGCATCCCCAGTGGTGCCAGTGCACGTTCTGCACTCACTGCACTGTACCCCCAGTGGTGCCAGTGCACTCTCTGGAGTCACAGCACTGCATCCCCAGTGGTGCCAGTGCACTCTCTGGACTCACTGCACTGCATCCCCAGTGGTGCCAGTGCAATCTCTGCACTCACTGCAGAGCATCCCTAGTCTTGCCAGTGCACTCTCTGGACTCACTGCACTGCATCCCTAGTTGTGCCAGTGCACTCTCTGCACTCACTGCACTGCATCCCCAGTGGTGCCAGTGCACTCACTGGACTCACTGCACTGCATCCCCAGTGGTGCCAGTGCACTCTCTGGACTCACTGCACTGCATCCCCAGTGGTGCCAGTGCACTCTCTGGACTCACTGCACTGCATCCCCAGTGGTGCCAGTGCAATCTCTGCACTCACTGCAGAGCATCCCTAGTCTTGCCAGTGCACTCTCTGGACTCACTGCACTGCATCCCTAGTTGTGCCAGTGCACTCTCTGGACTCACTGCACTGCATCCCCAGTGGTGCCAGTGCGCTCTCTGGAGTCACAGCACTGCATCCCCAGTGGTGCCAGTGCACTCTCTGGACTCACTGCACTGCATCCCCAGTGGTGCCAGTGCACTCTCTGGACTCACTGAAGTGCATCCCCAGTGGTGCCAGAGCACTCTCTGCACTCACTGCACTGCATCCCCAGTGGTGCCAGTGCGCTCTCTGGAGTCACAGCAATGCATCCCCAGTGGTGCCAGTGCACTCTCTGGACTCACTGCACTGCATCCCCAGTGGTGCCAGTTCAATCTCTGGACTCACTGCAGAGCATCCCCAGTGGTAACAGTGCACTCTCTGGACTCACTGCAGAGCATCCCCAGTGGTGCCAGTGCACTCTCTGGACTCACTGCACTGCATCCCCAGTGGTGCCAGTGCACTCTCTGGACTCACTGCACTGCATCCCCAGTGGTGCCAGTGCGCTCTCTGGAGTCACAGCACTGCATCCCCAGTGGTGCCAGTGCACTCTCTGGACTCACTGCAGTGCATCCCCAGTGGTGCCAGTGCACTCTCTGCACTCACTGCACTGCATCCCCAGTGGTGGCAGTGCACTCTCTGGAGTCACAGCACTGCATCCCCAGTGGTGCCAGTGCACTCTCTGGACTCACTGCAGTGCATCACCAGTGGTGCCAGTGCACTCTCTGGACTCACTGAGGTGCATCCCCAGTGGTGCCAGAGCAATCTCTGGACTCACTGCACTGCATCCCCAGTGGTGCCAGTGCACTCTCTGGACTCACTGTACTGCATCCCCAGTGGTGCCAGTGCACTCTCTGGACTCACTGCAGTGCATCCCCAGTGGTTCCAGTGCACTCTCTGGACTAACTGCACTGCATCCCCAGTGGTGCCAGTGCACTCTCTGGACTCACTGCACTGCATCCCCAGTGGTGCCAGTGCACTCTCTGGACTCACTGTACTGCATCCCCAGTGGAGCCCGTGCACTCTCTGGACTCACTGCACTGCATCCCCAGTGGTGCCAGTGCACACTCTGGACTCACTGCACTGCATCCCCAGTGGTGCCAGTGCACTCTCTGGACTCACTGAACTGCATCCCCAGTGGTGCCAGTGCACTCTATGGACTCACTGCACTGCATCCCCCGTGGTGCCAGTGCACTCTCTGGAGTCACAGCACTGCATCCCCAGTGGTGCCAGTGCAATCTCCGAACTCACTGCACTGCATCCCCAGTGGTGCCAGTGCACTCTCTGGACTCACTACAGTGCATCCCCAGTGCTGCCAGTGCACTCTCTGCACTCACTGCACTGCACCCCCAGTGGTGCCAGTGCGCTCTCTGGACTCACTGCACTGCATCCCCAGTGGTGCCAGAGCACTCTCTGGACTCACTGCACTGCATCCCCAGTGGTGCCAGTGCACTCTCTGTACTCACTGAAGTGCATCCCCAGTGGTGCCAGTGTACTCTCTGGACTCACTGCAGAGCATCCCCAGTGGTGCCAGTGCGCTCTCTGGAGTCACTGCACTGCATCCCCAGTGGTGCCAGTGCAATCTCTGGACTCACTGCACTGCATCCACAGTGGTGCCAGTGCACTCTCGGGACTCACTGAAGTGCATCCCCAGTGGTGCCAGAGCACTCTCTGCACTCACTGCACTGCATCCCCAGTGGTGCCAGTGCGCTCTCTGGAGTCACAGCACTGCATCCCCAGTGGTGCCAGTGCACTCTCTGGACTCACTGCAGTGCATCCCCAGTGGTGCCAGTGCACTCTCTGCACTCACTGCACTGCATCCCCAGTGGTGGAAGTGCACTCTCTGGAGTCACAGCACTGCATCCCCAGTGGTGCCAGTGCACTCTCTGGACTCACTGCAGTGCATCCCCTGTGCTGCCAGTGCACTCTCTGGACTCACTGCAGGGCATCCCCAGTGGTGCCAGTGAACGTTCTGCACTCACTGCACTGTACCCCCAGTGGTGCCAGTGCACTCTCTGGAGTCACAGCACTGCATCCCCAGTGGTGCCAGTGCACTCTCTGGACTCACTGCACTGCATCCCCAGTGGTGCCAGTGCAATCTCTGCACTCACTGCAGAGCATCCCCAGTGGTGCCAGTGCACTCTCTAGACTCACTGCACTGCATCCCCAGTGGTGCCAGTGCGCTCTCTGGAGTCACAGCACTGCATCCCCAGTGGTGCCAGTGCACTCTCTGGACTCACTGCAGTGCATCCCCAGTGGTGCCAGTGCACTCTCTGGACTCACTGAAGTGCATCCCCAGTGGTGCCAGAGCACTCTCTGCACTCACTGCACTGCATCCCCAGTGGTGCCAGTGCGCTCTCTGGAGTCACAGCACTGCATCCCCAGTGGTGCCAGTGCACTCTCTGGACTCACTGCACTGCATCCCCAGTGGTGCCAGTTCAATCTCTGGACTCACTGCAGAGCATCCCCAGTGGTAACAGTGCACTCTCTGGACTCACTGCAGAGCATCCCCAGTGGTGCCAGTGCACTCTCTGGACTCACTGCACTGCATCCCCAGTGGTGCCAGTGCACTCTCTGGACTCACTACAGTGCATCCCCAGTGCTGCCAGTGCACTCTCTGCACTCACTGCACTGCACCCCCAGTGGTGCCAGTGCGCTCTCTGGAGTCACAGCACTGCATCCCCAGTGCTGCCAGTGCACTCTCTGGACTCACTGCACTGCATCCCCAGTGGTGCCAGTTCAATCTCTGGACTCACTGCAGAGCATCCCCAGTGGTGCCAGTGCACTCTCTGCACTCAATGCACTGCATCCCCAGTGGTGCCAGTGCACTCTCTGGACTCACTGCAGTGCATCCCCAGTGGTGCCAGTGCACTCTCTGCACTCACTGCACTGCATCCCCAGTGGTGCCAGTGCACTCTCTGGAGTCACAGCACTGCATCCCCAGTGGTGCCAGTGCACTCTCTGGACTCACTGCAGTGCATCCCCAGTGGTGCCAGTGCACTCTCTGGACTCACTGCAGTGCATCCCCAGTGGTGCCAGTGCACTCTCTGGACTCACTGAGGTGCATCCGCAGTGGTGCCAGTGCAATCTCTGGACTCACTGCACTGCATCCCCAGTGGTGCCAGTGCACACTCTGGACTCACTGCACTGCATCCCCAGTGGTGCCAGTGCACTCTCTGGACTCACTGCACTGCATCCCCAGTGGTGCCAGTGCACTCTCTGGACTCACTGCACTGCATCCCCAGTGGTGCCAGTGCATTCTCTGGACTCACTGCACTGCATCCCCAGTGCTGCCAGTGCACTCTCTGGACTCACTGCACTGAATCCCCAGTGCTGCCAGTGCACTCTCTGGACTCACTGCACTGCATCCCCAGTGGTGCCAGTGCACTCTCTGGACTCACTGAAGTGCATCCCCAGTAGTGCCAGTGCACTCTCTGCACTCACTGCACTGCATCCCCAGTGGTGCCAGTGCACTCTCTGGAGTCACAGCACTGCATCCCCAGTGGTGCCAGTGCAATCTCCGGACTCACTGCACTGCATCCCCAGTGGTGCCAGTGCACTCTCTGCACTCACTGCACTGCACCCCCAGTGGTGCCAGTGCGCTCTCTGGAGTCACAGCACTGCATCCCCAGTGGTGCCAGTGCACTCTCTGGACTCACTGCAGGGCATCCCCAGTGGTGCCAGTGCACATTCTGCACTCACTGCACTGTACCCCCAGTGGTGCCAGTGCACTCTCTGGAGTCACAGCACTGCATCCCCAGTGGTGCCAGTGCACTCTCTGGACTCACTGCACTGCATCCCCAGTGGTGCCAGTGCAATCTCTGCACTCACTGCAGAGCATCCCCAGTGGTGCCAGTGCACTCTCTGGACTCACTGCACTGCATCCCCAGTGGTGCCAGTGCGCTCTCTGGAGTCACAGCACTGCATCCCCAGTGGTGCCAGTGCACTCTCTGGACTCACTGCAGTGCATCCCCAGTGGTGCCAGTGCACTCTCTGGACTCACTGAAGTGCATCCCCAGTAGTGCCAGAGCACTCTCTGCACTCACTGCACTGCATCCCCAGTGGAGCCAGTGCGCTCTCTGGAGTCACAGCAATGCATCCCCAGTGGTGCCAGTGCACTCTCTGGACTCACTGCACTGCATCCCCAGTGGTGCCAGTTCAATCTCTGGACTCACTGCAGAACATCCCCAGTGGTAACAGTGCACTCTCTGGACTCACTGCAGAGCATCCCCAGTGGTGCCAGTGCACTCTCTGGACTCACTGCACTGCATCCCCAGTGGTGCCAGTGCACTCTCTGGACTCACTGCACTGCATCCCCAGTGGTGCCAGTGTGCTCTCTGGAGTCACAGCACTGCATCCCCAGTGGTGCCAGTGCACTCTCTGGACTCACTGCAGTGCATCCCCAGTGGTGCCAGTGCACTCTCTGCACTCACTGCACTGCATCCCCAGTGGTGGCAGTGCACTCTCTGGAGTCACAGCACTGCATCCCCATTGGTGCCAGTGCACTCTCTGGACTCACTGCAGTGCATCCCCAGTGGTGCCAGTGCACTCTCTGGACTCACTGCAGGGCATCCCCAGTGGTGCCAGTGCACGTTCTGCACTCACTGCACTGTACCCCCAGTGGTGCCAGTGCACTCTCTGGAGTCACAGCACTGCATCCCCAGTGGTGCCAGTGCACTCTCTGGACTCACTGCACTGCATCCCCAGTGGTGCCAGTGCAATCTCTGCACTCACTGCAGAGCATCCCTAGTCTTGCCAGTGCACTCTCTGGACTCACTGCACTGCATCCCTAGTTGTGCCAGTGCACTCTCTGCACTCACTGCACTGCATCCCCAGTGGTGCCAGTGCACTCACTGGACTCACTGCACTGCATCCCCAGTGGTGCCAGTGCACTCTCTGGACTCACTGCACTGCATCCCCAGTGGTGCCAGTGCACTCTCTGGACTCACTGAAGTGCATCCCCAGTGGTGCCAGTGCAATCTCTGCACTCACTGCAGAGCATCCCTAGTCTTGCCAGTGCACTCTCTGGACTCACTGCACTGCATCCCTAGTTGTGCCAGTGCACTCTCTGGACTCACTGCACTGCATCCCCAGTGGTGCCAGTGCGCTCTCTGGAGTCACAGCACTGCATCCCCAGTGGTGCCAGTGCACTCTCTGGACTCACTGCACTGCATCCCCAGTGGTGCCAGTGCACTCTCTGGACTCACTGAAGTGCATCCCCAGTGGTGCCAGAGCACTCTCTGCACTCACTGCACTGCATCCCCAGTGGTGCCAGTGCGCTCTCTGGAGTCACAGCAATGCATCCCCAGTGGTGCCAGTGCACTCTCTGGACTCACTGCACTGCATCCCCAGTGGTGCCAGTTCAATCTCTGGACTCACTGCAGAGCATCCCCAGTGGTAACAGTGCACTCTCTGGACTCACTGCAGAGCATCCCCAGTGGTGCCAGTGCACTCTCTGGACTCACTGCACTGCATCTCCAGTGGTGCCAGTGCACTCTCTGGACTCACTGCACTGCATCCCCAGTGGTGCCAGTGCGCTCTCTGGAGTCACAGCACTGCATCCCCAGTGGTGCCAGTGCACTCTCTGGACTCACTGCAGTGCATCCCCAGTGGTGCCAGTGCACTCTCTGCACTCACTGCACTGCATCCCCAGTGGTGGCAGTGCACTCTCTGGAGTCACAGCACTGCATCCCCAGTGGTGCCAGTGCACTCTCTGGACTCACTGCAGTGCATCACCAGTGGTGCCAGTGCACTCTCTGGACTCACTGAGGTGCATCCCCAGTGGTGCCAGAGCAATCTCTGGACTCACTGCACTGCATCCCCAGTGGTGCCAGTGCACTCTCTGGACTCACTGTACTGCATCCCCAGTGGTGCCAGTGCACTCTCTGGACTCACTGCAGTGCATCCCCAGTGGTTCCAGTGCACTCTCTGGACTAACTGCACTGCATCCCCAGTGGTGCCAGTGCACTCTCTGGACTCACTGCACTGCATCCCCAGTGGTGCCAGTGCACTCTCTGGACTCACTGTACTGCATCCCCAGTGGAGCCCGTGCACTCTCTGGACTCACTGCACTGCATCCCCAGTGGTGCCAGTGCACACTCTGGACTCACTGCACTGCATCCCCAGTGGTGCCAGTGCACTCTCTGGACTCACTGAACTGCATCCCCAGTGGTGCCAGTGCACTCTCTGCACTCACTGCACTGCATCCCCCGTGGTGCCAGTGCACTCTCTGGAGTCACAGCACTGCATCCCCAGTGGTGCCAGTGCAATCTCCGAACTCACTGCACTGCATCCCCAGTGGTGCCAGTGCACTCTCTGGACTCACTACAGTGCATCCCCAGTGCTGCCAGTGCACTCTCTGCACTCACTGCACTGCACCCCCAGTGGTGCCAGTGCGCTCTCTGGACTCACTGCACTGCATCCCCAGTGGTGCCAGAGCACTCTCTGGACTCACTGCACTGCATCCCCAGTGGTGCCAGTGCACTCTCTGTACTCACTGAAGTGCATCCCCAGTGGTGCCAGTGCACTCTCTGGACTCACTGCAGAGCATCCCCAGTGGTGCCAGTGCGCTCTCTGGAGTCACTGCACTGCATCCCCAGTGGTGCCAGTGCAATCTCTGGACTCACTGCACTGCATCCACAGTGGTGCCAGTGCACTCTCGGGACTCACTGAAGTGCATCCCCAGTGGTGCCAGAGCACTCTCTGCACTCACTGCACTGCATCCCCAGTGGTGCCAGTGCGCTCTCTGGAGTCACAGCACTGCATCCCCAGTGGTGCCAGTGCACTCTCTGGACTCACTGCAGTGCATCCCCAGTGGTGCCAGTGCACTCTCTGCACTCACTGCACTGCATCCCCAGTGGTGCCAGTGCACTCTCTGGAGTCACAGCACTGCATCCCCAGTGGTGCCAGTGCACTCTCTGGACTCACTGCAGTGCATCCCCAGTGGTGCCAGTGCACTCTCTGGACTAACTGCAGGGCATCCCCAGTGGTGCCAGTGAACGTTCTGCACTCACTGCACTGTACCCCCAGTGGTGCCAGTGCACTCTCTGGAGTCACAGCACTGCATCCCCAGTGGTGCCAGTGCACTCTCTGGACTCACTGCACTGCATCCCCAGTGGTGCCAGTGCAATCTCTGCACTCACTGCAGAGCATCCCCAGTGGTGCCAGTGCACTCTCTAGACTCACTGCACTGCATCCCCAGTGGTGCCAGTGCGCTCTCTGGAGTCACAGCACTGCATCCCCAGTGGTGCCAGTGCACTCTCTGGACTCACTGCAGTGCATCCCCAGTGGTGCCAGTGCACTCTCTGGACTCACTGAAGTGCATCCCCAGTGGTGCCAGAGCACTCTCTGCACTCACTGCACTGCATCCCCAGTGGTGCCAGTGCGCTCTCTGGAGTCACAGCACTGCATCCCCAGTGGTGCCAGTGCACTCTCTGGACTCACTGCACTGCATCCCCAGTGGTGCCAGTTCAATCTCTGGACTCACTGCAGAGCATCCCCAGTGGTAACAGTGCACTCTCTGGACTCACTGCAGAGCATCCCCAGTGGTGCCAGTGCACTCTCTGGACTCACTGCACTGCATCCCCAGTGGTGCCAGTGCACTCTCTGGACTCACTGCAGTGCATCCCCAGTGGTGCCAGTGCACTCTCTGGACTCACTGCACTGCATCCCCAGTGGTGCCAGTGCACTCTCTGGAGTCACAGCACTGCATCCCCAGTGGTGCCAGTGCACTCTCTGGACTCACTGCAGTGCATCCCCAGTTGTGCCAGTGCACTCTCTGGACTCACTGCACTGCATCCCCAGTGGTGCCAGTGCACTCTCTGGACTCACTGCACTGCATCCCCAGTGGTGCCAGTGCAATCTCTGGACTCACTGCACTGCATCCCCAGTGGTGCCAGTGCACACTCTGGACTCACTGCACTGCATCCCCAGTGGTGCCAGTGCACTCTCTGCACTCACTGCACTGCATCCCCAGTGGTGCCAGTGCACTCTCTGGACTCACTGAAGTGCATCCCCAGTGGTGCCAGAGCACTCTCTGCACTCACTGCACTGCATCCCCAGCGGTGCCAGTGCGCTCTCTGGAGTCACAGCACTGCATCCCCAGTGGTGCCAGTGCACTCTCTGGACTCACTGCAGTGCATCCCCAGTGGTGCCAGTGCACTCTCTGCACTCACTGCACTGCATCCCCAGTGGTGGCAGTGCACTCTCTGGAGTCACAGCACTGCATCCCCATTGGTGCCAGTGCACTCTCTGGACTCACTGCAGTGCATCCCCAGTGGTGCCAGTGCACTCTCTGGACTCACTGCAGGGCATCCCCAGTGGTGCCAGTGCACGTTCTGCACTCACTGCACTGTACCCCCAGTGGTGCCAGTGCACTCTCTGCACTCACTGCACTGCATCCCCAGTGGTGCCAGTGCACTCTCTGGACTCACTGCACTGCATCCCCAGTGGTGCCAGTGCAATCTCTGCACTCACTGCAGAGCATCCCTAGTCTTGCCAGTGCACTCTCTGGACTCACTGCACTGCATCCCTAGTTGTGCCAGTGCACTCTCTGCACTCACTGCACTGCATCCCCAGTGGTGCCAGTGCACTCACTGGACTCACTGCACTGCATCCCCAGTGGTGCCAGTGCACTCTCTGGACTCACTGCACTGCATCCCCAGTGGTGCCAGTGCACTCTCTGGACTCACTGCACTGCATCCCCAGTGGTGCCAGTGCACTCTGTGGACTCACTGCAGTGCATCCCCAGTGGTGCCAGTGCACTCTCTGGACTCACTGCAGTGCATCCCCAGTGGTGCCAATGCACTCTCTGGACTCACTGCACTGCATCCCCAGTGGTGCCAGTGCACTCACTGGACTCACTGCACTGCATCCCCAGTGGTGCCAGTGCACTCTCTGGACTCACTGCACTGCATCCCCAGTGGTGCCAGTGCACTCTCTGCACTCACTGCAGTGCATCCCCAGTGGTGCCAGTGCACTCTCTGGACTCACTGCACTGCATCCCCAGTGGTGCCAGTGCACTCTCTGGACTCACTGCAGTGCATCCCCAGTGCTGCCAGTGCACTCTCTGGACTCACTGCAGTGCATCACCAGTGGTGCCAGTGCACTCTCTGGACTCACTGAGGTGCATCCCCAGTGGTGCCAGAGCAATCTCTGGACTCACTGCACTGCATCCCCAGTGGTGCCAGTGCACTCTCTGGACTCACTGTACTGCATCCCCAGTGGTGCCAGTGCACTCTCTGGACTCACTGCACTGCATCCCCAGTGGTTCCAGTGCACTCTCTGGACTAACTGCACTGCATCCCCAGTGGTGCCAGTGCACTCTCTGGACTCACTGCACTGCATCCCCAGTGGTGCCAGTGCACTCTCTGGACTCACTGTACTGCATCCCCAGTGGAGCCCGTGCACTCTCTGGACTCACTGCACTGCATCCCCAGTGGTGCCAGTGCAATCTCCGAACTCACTGCACTGCATCCCCAGTGGTGCCAGTGCACTCTCTGGACTCACTACAGTGCATCCCCAGTGCTGCCAGTGCACTCTCTGCACTCACTGCACTGCACCCCCAGTGGTGCCAGTGCGCTCTCTGGAGTCACAGCACTGCATCCCCAGTGCTGCCAGTGCACTCTCTGGACTCACTGCACTGCATCCCCAGTGGTGCCAGTTCAATCTCTGGACTCACTGCAGAGCATCCCCAGTGGTGCCAGTGCACTCTCTGCACTCAATGCACTGCATCCCCAGTGGTGCCAGTGCACTCTCTGGACTCACTGCAGTGCATCCCCAGTGGTGCCAGTGCACTCTCTGCACTCACTGCACTGCATCCCCAGTGGTGCCAGTGCACTCTCTGGAGTCACAGCACTGCATCCCCAGTGGTGCCAGTGCACTCTCTGGACTCACTGCAGTGCATCCCCAGTGGTGCCAGTGCACTCTCTGGACTCACTGCAGTGCATCCCCAGTGGTGCCAGTGCACTCTCTGGACTCACTGAGGTGCATCCGCAGTGGTGCCAGTGCAATCTCTGGACTCACTGCACTGCATCCCCAGTGGTGCCAGTGCACACTCTGGACTCACTGCACTGCATCCCCAGTGGTGCCAGTGCACTCTCTGGACTCACTGCACTGCATCCCCAGTGGTGCCAGTGCACTCTCTGGACTCACTGCACTGCATCCCCAGTGGTGCCAGTGCACTCACTGGACTCACTGCACTGCATCCCCAGTGGTGCCAGTGCACTCTCTGGACTCACTGCACTGCATCCCCAGTGGTGCCAGTGCACTCTCTGGACTCACTGCACTGCATCCCCAGTGGTGCCAGTGCAATCTCTGCACTCACTGCAGAGCATCCCTAGTCTTGCCAGTGCACTCTCTGGACTCACTGCACTGCATCCCCAGTGGTGCCAGTGCACTCTCTGCACTCACTGCACTGCATCCCCAGTGGTGCCAGTGCACTCACTGGACTCACTGCACTGCATCCCCAGTGGTGCCAGTGCACTCTCTGGACTCACTGCACTGCATCCCCAGTGGTGCCAGTGCACTCTCTGCACTCACTGCAGTGCATCCCCAGTGGTGCCAGTGCACTCTCTGGACTCACTGCAGGGCATCCCCAGTGGTGCCAGTGCACTCTCTGCACTCACTGCAGTGCATCCCCAGTGGTGCCAGTGCACTCTCTGGACTCACTGCAGTGCATCACCAGTGGTGCCAGTGCACTCTCTGGACTCACTGAGGTGCATCCCCAGTGGTGCCAGAGCAATCTCTGGACTCACTGCACTGCATCCCCAGTGGTGCCAGTGCACTCTCTGGACTCACTGTACTGCATCCCCAGTGGTGCCAGTGCACTCTCTGGACTCACTGCAGTGCATCCCCAGTGGTTCCAGTGCACTCTCTGGACTAACTGCACTGCATCCCCAGTGGTGCCAGTGCACTCTCTGGACTCACTGCACTGCATCCCCAGTGGTGCCAGTGCACTCTCTGGACTCACTGTACTGCATCCCCAGTGGAGCCCGTGCACTCTCTGGACTCACTGCACTGCATCCCCAGTGCTGCCAGTGCACTCTATGGACTCACTGCACTGCATCCCCAGTGGTGCCAGTGCACACTCTGGACTCACTGCACTGCATCCCCAGTGGTGCCAGTGCACTCTCTGGACTCACTGCACTGCATCCCCAGTGGTGCCAGTGCACTCTCTGGACTCACTGCACTGCATCCCCAGTGGTGCCAGTGCATTCTCTGGACTCACTGCACTGCATCCCCAGTGGTGCCAGTGCACTCTCTGGACTCACTGCACTGAATCCCCAGTGCTGCCAGTGCACTCTCTGGACTCACTGCACTGCATCCCCAGTGGTGCCAGTGCACTCTCTGGACTCACTGAAGTGCATCCCCAGTGGTGCCAGTGCACTCTCTGCACTCACTGCACTGCATCCCCAGTGGTGCCAGTGCAATCTCTGGAGTCACAGCACTGCATCCCCAGAGGTGCCAGTGCAATCTCCGGACTCACTGCACTGCATCCCCAGTGGTGCCAGTGCACTCTCTGCACTCACTGCACTGCACCCCCAGTGGTGCCAGTGCGCTCTCTGGAGTCACAGCACTGCATCCCCAGTGGTGCCAGTGCACTCTCTGGACTCACTGCACTGCATCCCCAGTGGTGCCAGAGCACTCTCTGGACTCACTGCACTGCATCCCCAGTGGTGCCAGTGCACTCTCTGTACTCACTGAAGTGCATCCCCAGTGGTGCCAGTGCACTCTCTGGACTCACTGCACTGCATCCCCAGTGGTGCCAGTGCGCTCTCTGGAGTCACAGCACTGCATCCCCAGTGGTGCCAGTGCAATCTCTGGACTCACTGCACTGCATCCACAGTGGTGCCAGTGCACTCTCGGGACTCACTGAAGTGCATCCCCAGTGGTGCCAGAGCACTCTCTGCACTCACTGCACTGCATCCCCAGTGGTGCCAGTGCGCTCTCTGGAGTCACAGCACTGCATCCCCAGTGGTGCCAGTGCACTCTCTGGACTCACTGCAGTGCATCCCCAGTGGTGCCAGTGCACTCTCTGCACTCACTGCACTGCATCCCCAGTGGTGGAAGTGCACTCTCTGGAGTCACAGCACTGCATCCCCAGTGGTGCCAGTGCACTCTCTGGACTCACTGCAGTGCATCCCCAGTGGTGCCAGTGCACTCTCTGGACTCACTGCAGGGCATCCCCAGTGGTGCCAGTGAACGTTCTGCACTCACTGCACTGTACCCCCAGTGGTGCCAGTGCACTCTCTGGAGTCACAGCACTGCATCCCCAGTGGTGCCAGTGCACTCTCTGGACTCACTGCACTGCATCCCCAGTGGTGCCAGTGCACTCTCTGGACTCACTGCACTGCATCCCCAGTGGTGCCAGTGCAATCTCTGCACTCACTGCAGAGCATCCCCAGTGGTGCCAGTGCACTCTCTAGACTCACTGCACTGCATCCCAAGTGGTGCCAGTGCAATCTCTGGAGTCACAGCACTGCATCCCCAGTGGTGCCAGTGCACTCTCTGGACTCACTGAAGTGCATCCCCAGTGGTGCCAGAGCACTCTCTGCACTCACTGCACTGCATCCCCAGTGGTGCCAGTGCGCTCTCTGGAGTCACAGCACTGCATCCCCAGTGGTGCCAGTGCACTCTCTGGACTCACTGCACTGCATCCCCAGTGGTGCCAGTGCACTCTCTGGACTCACTGAGGTGCATCCCCAGTGGTGCCAGTGCAATCTCTGGACTCACTGCACTGCATCCCCAGTGGTGCCAGTGCACACTCTGGACTCACTGCACTGCATCCCCAGTGGTGCCAGTGCACTCTCTGCACTCACTGCACTGCATCCCCAGTGGTGCCAGTGCACTCTCTGGACTCACTGAAGTGCATCCCCAGTGGTGCCAGAGCACTCTCTGCACTCACTGCACTGCATCCCCAGTGGTGCCAGTGCGCTCTCTGGAGTCACAGCACTGCATCCCCAGTGGTGCCAGTGCACTCTCTGGACTCACTGCAGTGCATCCCCAGTGGTGCCAGTGCACTCTCTGCACTCACTGCACTGCATCCCCAGTGGTGGCAGTGCACTCTCTGGAGTCACAGCACTGCATCCCCATTGGTGCCAGTGCACTCTCTGGACTCACTGCACTGCATCCCCAGTGGTGCCAGTGCAATCTCTGCACTCACTGCAGAGCATCCCTAGTCTTGCCAGTGCACTCTCTGGACTCACTGCACTGCATCCCCAGTGGTGCCAGTGCACTCTCTGCACTCACTGCACTGCATCCCCAGTGGTGCCAGTGCACTCACTGGACTCACTGCACTGCATCCCCAGTGGTGCCAGTGCACTCTCTGGACTCACTGCACTGCATCGCCAGTGGTGCCAGTGCACTCTCTGCACTCACTGCAGTGCATCCCCAGTGGTGCCAGTGCACTCTCTGGACTCACTGCAGGGCATCCCCAGTGGTGCCAGTGCACTCTCTGCACTCACTGCAGTGCATCCCCAGTGGTGCCAGTGCACTCTCTGGACTCACTGCAGTGCATCACCAGTGGTGCCAGTGCACTCTCTGGACTCACTGAGGTGCATCCCCAGTGGTGCCAGAGCAATCTCTGGACTCACTGCACTGCATCCCCAGTGGTGCCAGTGCACTCTCTGGACTCACTGTACTGCATCCCCAGTGGTGCCAGTGCACTCTCTGGACTCACTGCAGTGCATCCCCAGTGGTTCCAGTGCACTCTCTGGACTAACTGCACTGCATCCCCAGTGGTGCCAGTGCACTCTCTGGACTCACTGCACTGCATCCCCAGTGGTGCCAGTGCACTCTCTGGACTCACTGTACTGCATCCCCAGTGGAGCCCGTGCACTCTCTGGACTCACTGCACTGCATCCCCAGTGCTGCCAGTGCACTCTATGGACTCACTGCACTGCATCCCCAGTGGTGCCAGTGCACACTCTGGACTCACTGCACTGCATCCCCAGTGGTGCCAGTGCACTCTCTGGACTCACTGCACTGCATCCCCAGTGGTGCCAGTGCACTCTCTGGACTCACTGCACTGCATCCCCAGTGGTGCCAGTGCACTCTCTGGACTCACTGCACTGCATCCCCAGTGGTGCCAGTGCATTCTCTGGACTCACTGCACTGCATCCCCAGTGGTGCCAGTGCACTCTCTGGACTCACTGCACTGAATCCCCAGTGCTGCCAGTGCACTCTCTGGACTCACTGCACTGCATCACCAGTGGTGCCAGTGCACTCTCTGGACTCACTGAAGTGCATCCCCAGTGGTGCCAGTGCACTCTCTGCACTCACTGCACTGCATCCCCAGTGGTGCCAGTGCAATCTCTGGAGTCACAGCACTGCATCCCCAGTGGTGCCAGTGCAATCTCCGGACTCACTGCACTGCATCCCCAGTGGTGCCAGTGCACTCTCTGCACTCACTGCACTGCACCCCCAGTGGTGCCAGTGCGCTCTCTGGAGTCACAGCACTGCATCCCCAGTGGTGCCAGTGCACTCTCTGGACTCACTGCACTGCATCCCCAGTGGTGCCAGAGCACTCTCTGGACTCACTGCACTGCATCCCCAGTGGTGCCAGTGCACTCTCTGTACTCACTGAAGTGCATCCCCAGTGGTGCCAGTGCACTCTCTGGACTCACTGCACTGCATCCCCAGTGGTGCCAGTGCGCTCTCTGGAGTCACAGCACTGCATCCCCAGTGGTGCCAGTGCAATCTCTGGACTCACTGCACTGCATCCACAGTGGTGCCAGTGCACTCTCGGGACTCACTGAAGTGCATCCCCAGTGGTGCCAGAGCACTCTCTGCACTCACTGCACTGCATCCCCAGTGGTGCCAGTGCGCTCTCTGGAGTCACAGCACTGCATCCCCAGTGGTGCCAGTGCACTCTCTGGACTCACTGCAGTGCATCCCCAGTGGTGCCAGTGCACTCTCTGGACTCACTGAGGTGCATCCCCAGTGGTGGAAGTGCACTCTCTGGAGTCACAGCACTGCATCCCCAGTGGTGCCAGTGCACTCTCTGGACTCACTGCAGTGCATCCCCAGTGGTGCCAGTGCACTCTCTGGACTCACTGCAGGGCATCCCCAGTGGTGCCAGTGAACGTTCTGCACTCACTGCACTGTACCCCCAGTGGTGCCAGTGCACTCTCTGGAGTCACAGCACTGCATCCCCAGTGGTGCCAGTGCACTCTCTGGACTCACTGCACTGCATCCCCAGTGGTGCCAGTGCACTCTCTGGACTCACTGCACTGCATCCCCAGTGGTGCCAGTGCAATCTCTGCACTCACTGCAGAGCATCCCCAGTGGTGCCAGTGCACTCTCTAGACTCACTGCACTGCATCCCAAGTGGTGCCAGTGCGCTCTCTGGAGTCACAGCACTGCATCCCCAGTGGTGCCAGTGCACTCTCTGGACTCACTGCAGTGCATCCCCAGTGGTGCCAGTGCACTCTCTGGACTCACTGAAGTGCATCCCCAGTGGTGCCAGAGCACTCTCTGCACTCACTGCACTGCATCCCCAGTGGTGCCAGTGCGCTCTCTGGAGTCACAGCACTGCATCCCCAGTGGTGCCAGTGCACTCTCTGGACTCACTGCACTGCATCCCCAGTGGTGCCAGTGCACTCTCTGGACTCACTGAGGTGCATCCCCAGTGGTGCCAGTGCAATCTCTGGACTCACTGCACTGCATCCCCAGTGGTGCCAGTGCACACTCTGGACTCACTGCACTGCATCCCCAGTGGTGCCAGTGCACTCTCTGCACTCGCTGCACTGCATCCCCAGTGGTGCCAGTGCACTCTCTGGACTCACTGAAGTGCATCCCCAGTGGTGCCAGAGCACTCTCTGCACTCACTGCACTGCATCCCCAGTGGTGCCAGTGCGCTCTCTGGAGTCACAGCACTGCATCCCCAGTGGTGCCAGTGCAGTCTCTGGACTCACTGCAGTGCATCCCCAGTGGTGCCAGTGCACTCTCTGCACTCACTGCACTGCATCCCCAGTGGTGGCAGTGCACTCTCTGGAGTCACAGCACTGCATCCCCATTGGTGCCAGTGCACTCTCTGGACTCACTGCAGTGCATCCCCAGTGGTGCCAGTGCACTCTCTGGACTCACTGCAGGGCATCCCCAGTGGTGCCAGTGCACGTTCTGCACTCACTGCACTGTACACCCAGTGGTGCCAGTGCACTCTCTGGAGTCACAGCACTGCATCCCCAGTGCTGCCAGTGCACTCTCTGGACTCACTGCACTGCATCCCCAGTGGTGCCAGTGCAATCTCTGCACTCACTGCAGAGCATCCCTAGTCTTGCCAGTGCACTCTCTGGACTCACTGCACTGCATCCCTAGTTGTGCCAGTGCACTCTCTGCACTCACTGCACTGCATCCCCAGTGGTGCCAGTGCACTCACTGGACTCACTGCACTGCATCCCCAGTGGTGCCAGTGCACTCTCTGGACTCACTGCACTGCATCCCCAGTGGTGCCAGTGCACTCTCTGGACTCACTGCACTGCATCCCCAGTGGTGCCAGTGCAATCTCTGCACTCACTGCAGAGCATCCCTAGTCTTGCCAGTGCACTCTCTGGACTCACTGCACTGCATCCCTAGTTGTGCCAGTGCACTCTCTGCACTCACTGCACTGCATCCCCAGTGGTGCCAGTGCACTCACTGGACTCACTGCACTGCATCCCCAGTGGTGCCAGTGCACTCTCTGGACTCACTGCACTGCATCCCCAGTGGTGCCAGTGCACTCTCTGGACTCACTGCACTGCATCCCCAGTGGTGCCAGTGCACTCTCTGCACTCACTGCAGTGCATCCCCAGTGGTGCCAGTGCACTCTCTGGACTCACTGTACTGCATCCCCAGTGGAGCCCGTGCACTCTCTGGACTCACTGCACTGCATCCCCAGTGGTGCCAGTGCAATCTCCGAACTCACTGCACTGCATCCCCAGTGGTGCCAGTGCACTCTCTGGACTCACTACAGTGCATCCCCAGTGCTGCCAGTGCACTCTCTGCACTCACTGCACTGCATCCCCAGTGGTGCCAGTGCGCTCTCTGGAGTCACAGCACTGCATCCCCAGTGCTGCCAGTGCACTCTCTGGACTCACTGCACTGCATCCCCAGTGGTGCCAGTTCAATCTCTGGACTCACTGCAGAGCATCCCCAGTGGTGCCAGTGCACTCTCTGCACTCAATGCACTGCATCCCCAGTGGTGCCAGTGCACTCTCTGGACTCACTGCAGTGCATCCCCAGTGGTGCCAGTGCACTCTCTGCACTCACTGCACTGCATCCCCAGTGGTGCCAGTGCACTCTCTGGAGTCACAGCACTGCATCCCCAGTGGTGCCAGTGCACTCTCTGGACTCACTGCAGTGCATCCCCAGTGGTGCCAGTGCACTCTCTGGACTCACTGCAGTGCATCCCCAGTGGTGCCAGTGCACTCTCTGGACTCACTGAGGTGCATCCGCAGTGGTGCCAGTGCAATCTCTGGACTCACTGCACTGCATCCCCAGTGGTGCCAGTGCACACTCTGGACTCACTGCACTGCATCCCCAGTGGTGCCAGTGCACTCTCTGGACTCACTGCACTGCATCCCCAGTGGTGCCAGTGCACTCTCTGGACTCACTGCACTGCATCCCCAGTGGTGCCAGTGCATTCTCTGGACTCACTGCACTGCATCCCCAGTGGTGCCAGTGCACTCTCTGGACTCACTGCACTGAATCCCCAGTGCTGCCAGTGCACTCTCTGGACTCACTGCACTGCATCCCCAGTGGTGCCAGTGCACTCTCTGGACTCACTGAAGTGCATCCCCAGTAGTGCCAGTGCACTCTCTGCACTCACTGCACTGCATCCCCAGTGGTGCCAGTGCACTCTCTGGAGTCACAGCACTGCATCCCCAGTGGTGCCAGTGCAATCTCCGGACTCACTGCACTGCATCCCCAGTGGTGCCAGTGCACTCTCTGCACTCACTGCACTGCACCCCCAGTGGTGCCAGTGCGCTCTCTGGAGTCACAGCACTGCATCCCCAGTGGTGCCAGTGCACTCTCTGGACTCACTGCAGGGCATCCCCAGTGGTGCCAGTGCACATTCTGCACTCACTGCACTGTACCCCCAGTGGTGCCAGTGCACTCTCTGGAGTCACAGCACTGCATCCCCAGTGGTGCCAGTGCACTCTCTGGACTCACTGCAGTGCATCCCCAGTGGTGCCAGTGCACTCTCTGGACTCACTGAAGTGCATCCCCAGTAGTGCCAGAGCACTCTCTGCACTCACTGCACTGCATCCCCAGTGGAGCCAGTGCGCTCTCTGGAGTCACAGCAATGCATCCCCAGTGGTGCCAGTGCACTCTCTGGACTCACTGCACTGCATCCCCAGTGGTGCCAGTTCAATCTCTGGACTCACTGCAGAACATCCCCAGTGGTAACAGTGCACTCTCTGGACTCACTGCAGAGCATCCCCAGTGGTGCCAGTGCACTCTCTGGACTCACTGCACTGCATCCCCAGTGGTGCCAGTGCACTCTCTGGACTCACTGCACTGCATCCCCAGTGGTGCCAGTGTGCTCTCTGGAGTCACAGCACTGCATCCCCAGTGGTGCCAGTGCACTCTCTGGACTCACTGCAGTGCATCCCCAGTGGTGCCAGTGCACTCTCTGCACTCACTGCACTGCATCCCCAGTGGTGGCAGTGCACTCTCTGGAGTCACAGCACTGCATCCCCATTGGTGCCAGTGCACTCTCTGGACTCACTGCAGTGCATCCCCAGTGGTGCCAGTGCACTCTCTGGACTCACTGCAGGGCATCCCCAGTGGTGCCAGTGCACGTTCTGCACTCACTGCACTGTACCCCCAGTGGTGCCAGTGCACTCTCTGGAGTCACAGCACTGCATCCCCAGTGGTGCCAGTGCACTCTCTGGACTCACTGCACTGCATCCCCAGTGGTGCCAGTGCAATCTCTGCACTCACTGCAGAGCATCCCTAGTCTTGCCAGTGCACTCTCTGGACTCACTGCACTGCATCCCTAGTTGTGCCAGTGCACTCTCTGCACTCACTGCACTGCATCCCCAGTGGTGCCAGTGCACTCACTGGACTCACTGCACTGCATCCCCAGTGGTGCCAGTGCACTCTCTGGACTCACTGCACTGCATCCCCAGTGGTGCCAGTGCACTCTCTGGACTCACTGCACTGCATCCCCAGTGGTGCCAGTGCAATCTCTGCACTCACTGCAGAGCATCCCTAGTCTTGCCAGTGCACTCTCTGGACTCACTGCACTGCATCCCCAGTGGTGCCAGTGCACTCTCTGGACTCACTGCACTGCATCCCCAGTGGTGCCAGTGCGCTCTCTGGAGTCACAGCACTGCATCCCCAGTGGTGCCAGTGCACTCTCTGGACTCAGTGCACTGCATCCCCAGTGGTGCCAGTGCACTCTCTGGACTCACTGAAGTGCATCCCCAGTGGTGCCAGAGCACTCTCTGCACTCACTGCACTGCATCCCCAGTGGTGCCAGTGCGCTCTCTGGAGTCACTGCACTGCATCCCCAGTGGTGCCAGTTCAATCTCTGGACTCACTGCAGAGCATCCCCAGTGGTAACAGTGCACTCTCTGGAGTCAGAGCACTGCATCCCCAGTGGTGCCAGTGCACTCTCTGGACTCACTGAAGTGCATCCCCAGTGGTGCCAGAGCACTCTCTGCACTCACTGCACTGCATCCCCAGTGGTGCCAGTGCACTCTCTGGACTCACTGCACTGCATCCCCAGTGGTGCCAGTGCACTCTCTGGACTCACTGCAGAGCATCCCCAGTGGTAACAGTGCACTCTCTGGACTCACTGCAGAGCATCCCCAGTGGTGCCAGTGCACTCTCTGGACTCACTGCACTGCATCCCCAGTGGTGCCAGTGCACTCTCTGGACTCACTGCACTGCATCCCCAGTGGTGCCAGTGCGCTCTCTGGAGTCACAGCACTGCATCCCCAGTGGTGCCAGTGCACTCTCTGGACTCACTGCAGTGCATCCCCAGTGGTGCCAGTGCACTCTCTGCACTCACTGCACTGCATCCCCAGTGGTGGCAGTGCACTCTCTGGAGTCACAGCACTGCATCCCCAGTGGTGCCAGTGCACTCTCTGGACTCACTGCAGTGCATCCCCAGTGGTGCCAGTGCACTCTCTGGACTCACTGCAGGGCATCCCCAGTGGTGCCAGTGCACGTTCTGCACTCACTGCACTGTACCCCCAGTGGTGCCAGTGCACTCTCTGGAGTCACAGCACTGCATCCCCAGTGGTGCCAGTGCACTCTCTGGACTCACTGCACTGCATCCCCAGTGGTGCCAGTGCAATCTCTGCACTCACTGCAGAGCATCCCTAGTCTTGCCAGTGCACTCTCTGGACTCACTGCACTGCATCCCCAGTGGTGCCAGTGCACTCTCTGCACTCACTGCACTGCATCCCCAGTGGTGCCAGTGCACTCACTGGACTCACTGCACTGCATCCCCAGTGGTGCCAGTGCACTCTCTGGACTCACTGCACTGCATCCCCAGTGGTGCCAGTGCACTCTCTGGACTCACTGCACTGCATCCCCAGTGGTGCCAGTGCAATCTCTGCACTCACTGCAGAGCATCCCTAGTCTTGCCAGTGCACTCTCTGGACTCACTGCACTGCATCCCTAGTTGTGCCAGTGCACTCTCTGCACTCACTGCACTGCATCCCCAGTGGTGCCAGTGCACTCACTGGACTCACTGCACTGCATCCCCAGTGGTGCCAGTGCACTCTCTGGACTCACTGCACTGCATCCCCAGTGGTGCCAGTGCACTCTCTGCACTCACTGCAGTGCATCCCCAGTGGTGCCAGTGCACTCTCTGGACTCACTGCAGGGCATCCCCAGTGGTGCCAGTGCACTCTCTGGACTCACTGCAGTGCATCCCCAGTGGTGCCAGTGCACTCTCTGGACTCACTGCAGTGCATCACCAGTGGTGCCAGTGCACTCTCTGGACTCACTGAGGTGCATCCCCAGTGGTGCCAGAGCAATCTCTGGACTCACTGCACTGCATCCCCAGTGGTGCCAGTGCACTCTCTGCACTCACTGCACTGCACCCCCAGTGGTGCCAGTGCGCTCTCTGGAGTCACAGCACTGCATCCCCAGTGCTGCCAGTGCACTCTCTGGACTCACTGCACTGCATTAACAGTGGTGCCAGTTCAATCTCTGGACTCACTGCAGAGCATCCACAGTGGTGCCAGTGCACTCTCTGGACTCACTGCACTGCATCCCCAGTGGTGCCAGTGCACTCTCTGGACTCACTGCAGTGCATCCCCAGTGGTGCCAGTGCACTCTCTGCACTCACTGCACTGCATCCCCAGTGGTGCCAGTGCACTCTCTGGAGTCACAGCACTGCATCCCCAGTGGTGCCAGTGCACTCTCTGGACTCACTGCAGTGCATCCCCAGTGGTGCCAGTGCACTCTCTGGACTCACTGCAGTGCATCCCCAGTGGTGCCAGTGCACTCTCTGGACTCACTGAGGTGCATCCGCAGTGGTGCCAGTGCAATCTCTGGACTCACTGCACTGCATCCCCAGTGGTGCCAGTGCACACTCTGGACTCACTGCACTGCATCCCCAGTGGTGCCAGTGCACTCTCTGGACTCACTGCACTGCATCCCCAGTGGTACCAGTGCACTCTCTGGACTCACTGCACTGCATCCCCAGTGGTGCCAGTGCACTCTCTGGACTCACTGCACTGCATCCCCAGTGGTGCCAGTGCATTCTCTGGACTCACTGCACTGCATCCCCAGTGGTGCCAGTGCACTCTCTGGACTCACTGCACTGAATCCCCAGTGCTGCCAGTGCACTCTCTGGACTCACTGCACTGCATCCCCAGTGGTGCCAGTGCACTCTCTGGACTCACTGAAGTGCATCCCCAGTAGTGCCAGTGCACTCTCTGCACTCACTGCACTGCATCCCCAGTGGTGCCAGTGCACTCTCTGGAGTCACAGAACTGCATCCCCAGTGGTGCCAGTGCAATATCCGGACTCACTGCACTGCATCCCCAGTGGTGCCAGTGCACTCTCTGCACTCACTGCACTGCACCCCCAGTGGTGCCAGTGCGCTCTCTGGAGTCACAGCACTGCATCCCCAGTGGTGCCAGTGCACTCTCTGGACTCACTGCACTGCATCCCCAGTGGTGCCAGAGCACTCTCTGGACTCACTGCACTGCATCCCCAGTGGTGCCAGTGCACTCTCTGGACTCACTGCACTGCATCCCCAGTGGTGCCAGTGCACTCTCTGGACTCACTGCACTGCATCCCCAGTGGTGCCAGTGCACTCTCTGGACTCACTGCACTGCATCCCCAGTGGTGCCAGTGCACTCTCTGGACTCACTGCACTGCATCCCCAGTGGTGCCAGTGCACGCTCTGTACTCACTGAAGTGCATCCCCAGTGGTGCCAGTGCACTCTCTGGACTCACTGCACTGCATCCCCAGTGGTGCCAGTGCGCTCTCTGGAGTCACAGCACTGCATCCCCAGTGGTGCCAGTGCAATCTCTGGACTCACTGCACTGCATCCCCAGTGGTGCCAGTGCACTCTCTGGACTCACTGAAGTGCATCCCCAGTGGTGCCAGAGCACTCTCTGGAGTCACTGCACTGCATCCCCAGTGGTGCCAGTGCACTCTCTGGACTCACTGCAGTGCATCCCCAGTGGTGCCAGTGCACTCTCTGCACTCACTGCACTGCATCTCCAGTGGTGCCAGTGCACTCTCTGGAGTCACAGCACTGCATCCCCAGTGGTGCCAGTGCACTCTCTGGACTCACTGCAGTGCATCCCCAGTGGTGCCAGTGCACTCTCTGGACTCACTGAGGTGCATCCCCAGTGGTGCCAGTGCAATCTCTGGACTTCTGCACTGCATCCCCAGTGGTGCCAGTGCACACTCTGGACTCACTGCACTGCATCCCCAGTGGTGCCAGTGCACTCTCTGCACTCACTGCACTGCATCCCCAGTGGTGCCAGTGCACTCTCTGGAGTCACTGCACTGCATCCCCAGTGGTGCCAGTGCACTCTCTGGACTCACTGCACTGCATCCCCAGTGGTGCCAGTGCACTCTCTGGACTCACTGAAGTGCATCCCCAGTGGTGCCAGTGCACTCTCTGCACTCACTGCACTGCATCCCCAGTGGTGCCAGTGCAATCTCCGGACTCACTGCAGTGCATCCCCAGTGGTGCCAGTGCACTCTCTGCACTCACTGCACTGCACCCCCAGTGGTGCCAGTGCGCTCTCTGGAGTCACAGCACTGCATCCCCAGTGGTGCCAGTGCAATCTCCGGACTCACTGCACTGCATCCCCAGTGGTGCCAGTGCACTCTCTGCACTCACTGCACTGCATCCCCAGTGGTGCCAGTGCACGCTCTGTACTCACTGAAGTGCATACCCAGTGGTGCCAGTGCACTCTCTGGACTCACTGCACTGCATCCCCAGTGGTGCCAGTGCGCTCTCTGGAGTCACAGCACTGCATCCCCAGTGGTGCCAGTGCACTCTCTGGACTCACTGCACTGCATCCCCAGTGGTGCCAGTGCACTCTCTGCACTCACTGAAGTGCATCCCCAGTGGTGCCAGAGCACTCTCTGCACTCACTGCACTGCATCCCCAGTGGTGCCAGTGCACTCTCTGGAGTCACAGCACTGCATCCCCAGTGGTGCCAGTGCACTCTCTGGACTCACTGCAGTGCATCCCCAGTGGTGCCAGTGCACTCTCTGGACTCACTGCAGGGCATCCCCAGTGGTGCCAGTGCACGTCCTGCACTCACTGCACTGTACTCCCAGTGGTGCCAGTGCACTCTCTGGAGTCACAGCACTGCATCCCCAGTGGTGCCAGTGCACTCTCTGGACTCACTGCACTGCATCCCCAGTGGTGCCAGTGCACTCTCTGGACTCACTGCACTGCATCCCCAGTGGTGCCAGTGCAATCTCTGCACTCACTGCAGAGCATCCCCAGTGGTGCCAGTGCACTCTCTGGACTCACTGCACTGCATCCCCAGTGGTGCCAGTGCGCTCTCTGGAGTCACAGCACTGCATCCCCAGTGGTGCCAGTGCACTCTCTGGACTCACTGCAGTGCATCCCCAGTGGTGCCAGTGCACTCTCTGGACTCACTGAGGTGCATCCCCAGTGGTGCCAGAGCACTCTCTGCACTCACTGCACTGCATCCCCAGTGGTGCCAGTGCGCTCTCTGGAGTCACAGCAATGCATCCCCAGTGGTGCCAGTGCACTCTCTGGACTCACTGCACTGCATCCCCAGTGGTGCCAGTTCAATCTCTGGACTCACTGCAGAGCATCCCCAGTGGTAACAGTGCACTCTCTGGACTCACTGCAGAGCATCCCCAGTGGTGCCAGTGCACTCTCTGGACTCACTGCACTGCATCCCCAGTGGTGCCAGTGCACTCTCTGCACTCACTGCACTGCATCCCCAGTGGTGCCAGTGCACTCTCTGGAGTCACAGCACTGCATCCCCAGTGGTGCCAGTGCACTCTCTGGACTCACTGCAGTGCATCCTCAGTGGTGCCAGTGCACTCTCTGGACTCACTGCAGTGCATCCCCAGTGGTGCCAGTGCACTCTCTGGACTCACTGAGGTGCATCCCCAGTGGTGCCAGTGCAATCTCTGGACTCACTGCACTACATCCCCAGTGGTGCCAGTGCACACTCTGGACTCACTGCACTGCATCCCCAGTGGTGCCAGTGCACTCTCTGCACTCACTGCACTGCATCCCCAGTGGTGCCAGTGCACTCTCTGGACTCACTGCACTGCATCCCCAGTGGTGCCAGTGCACTCTCTGGACTCACTGCACTGCATCCCCAGTGGTGCCAGTGCATTCTCTGGACTCACTGCACTGCATCCCCAGTGGTGCCAGTGCACTCTCTGGACTCACTGCACTGAATCCCCAGTGCTGCCAGTGCACTCTCTGGACTCACTGCACTGCATCCCCAGTGGTGCCAGTGCACTCTCTGGACTCACTGAAGTGCATCCCCAGTGGTGCCAGTGCACTCTCTGCACTCACTGCACTGCATCCCCAGTGGTGCCAGTGCAATCTCCGGACTCACTGCAGTGCATCCCCAGTGGTGCCAGTGCACTCTCTGCACTCACTGCACTGCACCCCCAGTGGTGCCAGTGCGCTCTCTGGAGTCACAGCACTGCATCCCCAGTGGTGCCAGTGCACTTTCTGGACTCACTGCACTGCATCCCCAGTGGTGCCAGAGCACTCTCTGGACTCACTGCACTGCATCCCCAGTGGTGCCAGTGCACTCTCTGGACTCACTGCACTGCATCCCCAGTGGTGCCAGTGCACTCTCTGGACTCACTGCAGTGCATCACCAGTGGTGCCAGTGCACTCTCTGGACTCACTGCAGTGCATCCCCAGTGGTGCCAGTGCACTCTCTGGACTCACTGCACTGCATCCCCAGTGGTGCCAGAGCACTCTCTGCACTCACTGCACTGCATCCCCAGTGGTGCCAGTGCGCTCTCTGGAGTCACAGCACTGCATCCCCAGTGGTGCCAGTGCACTCTCTGGACTCACTGCACTGCATCCCCAGTGGTGCCAGTGCAATCTCTGGACTCACTGCAGAGCATCCCCAGTGGTGCCAGTGCACTCTCTGGACTCACTGCAGAGCATCCACAGTGGTGCCAGTGCACTCTCTGGACTCACTGCAGTGCATCCCCAGTGGTGCCAGAGCACTCTCTGGACTCACTGCACTGCATCCCCAGTGGTGCCAGTGCACTCTCTGGACTCACTGCACTGCATCCCCAGTGGTGCCAGTGCACTCTCTGGACTCACTGCACTGCATCCCCAGTGGTGCCAGTGCACTCTCTGGACTCACTGCACTGCATCCCCAGTGGTGCCAGTGCACTCTCTGGACTCACTGCACTGCATCCCCAGTGGTGCCAGTGCACTCTATGGACTCACTGCACTGCATCCCCAGTGGTGCCAGTGCGCTCTCTGGAGTCACAGCACTGCATCCCCAGTGGTGCCAGTGCAATCTCTGGACTCACTGCACTGCATCCCCAGTGGTGCCAGTGCACTCTCTGGACTCACTGAAGTGCATCCCCAGTGGTGCCAGAGCACTCTCTGCACTCACTGCACTGCATCCCCAGTGGTGCCAGTGCGCTCTCTGGAGTCACAGCACTGCATCCCCAGTGGTGCCAGTGCACTCTCTGGACTCACTGCAGTGCATCCCCAGTGGTGCCAGTGCACTCTCTGCACTCACTGCACTGCATCCCCAGTGGTGGCAGTGCACTCTCTGGACTCACTGCAGGGCATCCCCAGTGGTGCCAGTGCACGTTCTGCACTCACTGCACTGTACCTCCAGTGGTGCCAGTGCACTCTCTGGAGTCACAGCACTGCATCCCCAGTGGTGCTAGTGCACTCTCTGGACTCACTGCACTGCATCCCCAGTGGTGCCAGTGCAATCTCTGCACTCACTGCAGAGTATCCCTAGTCTTGCCAGTGCACTCTCTGGACTCACTGCACTGCATCCCTAGTTGTGCCAGTGCACTCTCTGCACTCACTGCACTGCATCCCCAGTGGTGCCAGTGCACTCACTGGACTCACTGCACTGCATCCCCAGTGGTGCCAGTGCACTCTCTGGACTCACTGCACTGCATCCCCAGTGGTGCCAGTGCACTCTCTGGACTCACTGCACTGCATCCCCAGTGGTGCCAGTGCAATCTCTGCACTCACTGCAGAGCATCCCTAGTCTTGCCAGAGCACTCTCTGGACTCACTGCACTGCATCCCTAGTTGTGCCAGGGCACTCTCTGCACTCACTGCACTGCATCCCCAGTGGTGCCAGTGCACTCACTGGACTCACTGCACTGCATCCCCAGTGGTGCCAGTGCACTCTCTGGACTCACTGCACTGCATCCCCAGTGGTGCCAGTGCACTCTCTGCACTCACTGCAGTGCATCCCCAGTGGTGCCAGTGCACTCTCTGGACTCACTGCAGGGCATCCCCAGTGGTGCCAGTGCACTCTCTGGACTCACTGCTGTGCATCCCCAGTGGTGCCAGTGCACTCTCTGGACTCACTGCAGTGCATCCCCAGTGGTGCCAGTGCACTCTCTGGACTCACTGAGGTGCATCCCCAGTGGTGCCAGAGCAATCTCTGGACTCACTGCACTGCATCCCCAGTGGTGCCAGTGCACTCTCTGGACTCACTGTACTGCATCCCCAGTGGTGCCAGTGCACTCTCTGGACTCACTGCAGTGCATCCCCAGTGGTTCCAGTGCACTCTCTGGACTAACTGCACTGCATCCCCAGTGGTGCCAGTGCACTCTCTGGACTCACTGCACTGCATCCCCAGTGGTGCCAGTGCACTCTCTGGACTCACTGTACTGCATCCCCAGTGGAGCCCGTGCACTCTCTGGACTCACTGCACTGCATCCCCAGTGGTGCCAGTGCACACTCTGGACTGACTGCACTGCATCCCCAGTGGTGCCAGTGCACTCTCTGGACTCACTGAACTGCATCCCCAGTGGTGCCAGTGCACTCTCTGCACTCACTGCACTGCATCCCCCGTGGTGCCAGTGCACTCTCTGGAGTCACAGCACTGCATCCCCAGTGGTGCCAGTGTAATCTCCGAACTCACTGCACTGCATCCCCAGTGGTGCCAGTGCACTCTCTGGACTCACTACAGTGCATCCCCAGTGCTGCCAGTGCACTCTCTGCACTCACTGCACTGCACCCCCAGTGGTGCCAGTGCGCTCTCTGGAGTCACAGCACTGCATCCCCAGTGGTGCCAGTTCAATCTCTGGACTCACTGCAGAGCATCCCCAGTGGTGCCAGTGCACTCTCTGGACTCACTGCACTGCATCCCCAGTGGTGCCAGTGCACTCTCTGGACTCACTGCAGTGCATCCCCAGTGGTGCCAGTGCACTCTCTGCACTCACTGCACTGCATCCCCAGTGGTGGCAGTGCACTCTCTGGAGTCACAGCACTGCATCCCCATTGGTGCCAGTGCACTCTCTGGACTCACTGAAGTGCATCCCAGTGGTGCCAGTGCACTCTCTGGACTCACTGCAGGGCATCCCCAGTGGTGCCAGTGCACGTTCTGCACTCACTGCACTGTACCCCCAGTGGTGCCGGTGCACTCTCTGGAGTCACAGCACTGCATCCCCAGTGGTGCCAGTGCACTCTCTGGACTCACTGCACTGCATCCCCAGTGGTGCCAGTGCAATCTCTGCACTCACTGCAGAGCATCCCTAGTCTTGCCAGTGCACTCTCTGGACTCATTGCACTGCATCCCTAGTTGTGCCAGTGCACTCTCTGCACTCACTGCACTGCATCCCCAGTGGTGCCAGTGCACTCACTGGACTCACTGCACTGCATCCCCAGTGGTGCCAGTGCACTCTCTGGACTCACTGCACTGCATCCCCAGTGGTGCCAGTGCACTCTCTGGACTCACTGCACTGCATCCCCAGTGGTGCCAGTGCAATCTCTGCACTCACTGCAGAGCATCCCTAGTCTTGCCAGTGCACTCTCTCGACTCACTGCACTGCATCCCTAGTTGTGCCAGTGCACTCTCTGCACTCACTGCACTGCATCCCCAGTGGTGCCAGTGCACTCACTGGACTCACTGCACTGCATCCCCAGTGGTGCCAGTGCACTCTCTGGACTCACTGCACTGCATCCCCAGTGGTGCCAGTGCACTCTCTGCACTCACTGCACTGCATCCCCAGTGGTGCCAGTGCACTCTCTGGACTCACTGCACTGCATCCCCAGTGGTGCCAGTGCACTCTCTGGACTCACTGCAGTGCATCCCCAGTGCTGCCAGTGCACTCTCTGGACTCACTGCAGTGCATCACCAGTGGTGCCAGTGCACTCTCTGGACTCACTGAGGTGCATCCCCAGTGGTGCCAGTGCACTCTCTGGACTCACTGCAGGGCATCCCCAGTGGTGCCAGTGCACTCTCTGGACTCACTGCAGTGCATCCCCAGTGGTGCCAGTGCACTCTCTGGACTCACTGCAGTGCATCCCCAGTGGTGCCAGTGCACTCTCTGGACTCACTGAGGTGCATCCCCAGTGGTGCCAGAGCAATCTCTGGACTCACTGCACTGCATCCCCAGTGGTGCCAGTGCACTCTCTGGACTCACTGTACTGCATCCCCAGTGGTGCCAGTGCACTCTCTGGACTCACTGCACTGCATCCCCAGTGGTTCCAGTGCACTCTCTGGACTAACTGCACTGCATCCCCAGTGGTGCCAGTGCACTCTCTGGACTCACGGCACTGCATCCCCAGTGGTGCCAGTGCACTCTCTGGACTCACTGTACTGCATCCCCAGTGGAGCCCGTGCACTCTCTGGACTCACTGCACTGCATCCCCAGTGGTGCCAGTGCACACTCTGGACTGACTGCACTGCATCCCCAGTGGTGCCAGTGCACTCTCTGGACTCACTGAACTGCATCCCCAGTGGTGCCAGTGCACTCTCTGCACTCACTGCACTGCATCCCCCGTGGTGCCAGTGCACTCTCTGGACTCACTGCACTGAATCCCCAGTGCTGCCAGTGCACTCTCTGCACTCACTGCACTGCATCCCCAGTGGTGCCAGTGCACTCTCTGGACTCACTACAGTGCATCCCCAGTGCTGCCAGTGCACTCTCTGCACTCACTGCACTGCACCCCCAGTGGTGCCAGTGCGCTCTCTGGAGTCACAGCACTGCATCCCCAGTGCTGCCAGTGCACTCTCTGGACTCACTGCACTGCATCCCCAGTGGTGCCAGTTCAATCTCTGGACTCACTGCAGAGCATCCCCAGTGGTGCCAGTGCACTCTCTGGACTCACTGCACTGCATCCCCAGTGGTGCCAGTGCACTATCTGGACTCACTGCAGTGCATCCCCAGTGGTGCCAGTGCACTCTCTGCACTCACTGCACTGCATCCCCAGTGGTGGCAGTGCACTCTCTGGAGTCACAGCACTGCATCCCCATTGGTGCCAGTGCACTCTCTGGACTCACTGAAGTGCATCCCAGTGGTGCCAGTGCATTCTCTGGACTCACTGCAGGGCATCCCCAGTGGTGCCAGTGCACGTTCTGCACTCACTGCACTGTACCCCCAGTGGTGCCAGTGCACTCTCTGGAGTCACAGCACTGCATCCCCAGTGGTGCCAGTGCACTCTCTGGACTCACTGCACTGCATCCCCAGTGGTGCCAGTGCAATCTCTGCACTCACTGCAGAGCATCCCTAGTCTTGCCAGTGCACTCTCTGGACTCATTGCACTGCATCCCTAGTTGTGCCAGTGCACTCTCTGCACTCACTGCACTGCATCCCCAGTGGTGCCAGTGCACTCACTGGACTCACTGCACTGCATCCCCAGTGGTGCCAGTGCACTCTCTGGACTCACTGCACTGCATCCCCAGTGGTGCCAGTGCACTCTCTGGACTCACTG
This sequence comes from Anser anser, assembly GCF_964211835.1. NCBI lineage: Eukaryota > Metazoa > Chordata > Aves > Anseriformes > Anatidae > Anser > Anser anser. The sequence continues at coordinate 30,845,464 of NC_139723.1, read as the reverse complement.
CACTGCATCCCCAGTGGTGCCAGTGCAATCTCTGCACTCACTGCAGAGCATCCCTAGTCTTGCCAGTGCACTCTCTGGACTCACTGCACTGCATCCCTAGTTGTGCCAGTGCACTCTCTGCACTCACTGCACTGCATCCCCAGTGGTGCCAGTGCACTCACTGGACTCACTGCACTGCATCCCCAGTGGTGCCAGTGCACTCTCTGGACTCACTGCACTGCATCCCCAGTGGTGCCAGTGCACTCTCTGGACTCACTGCACTGCATCCCCAGTGGTGCCAGTGCACTCTCTGGACTCACTGCACTGCATCCCCAGTGGTGCCAGTGCACTCTCTGGACTCACTGCAGTGCATCCCCAGTGCTGCCAGTGCACTCTCTGGACTCACTGCAGTGCATCACCAGTGGTGCCAGTGCACTCTCTGGACTCACTGAGGTGCATCCCCAGTGGTGCCAGAGCAATCTCTGGACTCACTGCACTGCATCCCCAGTGGTGCCAGTGCACTCTCTGGACTCACTGTACTGCATCCCCAGTGGTGCCAGTGCACTCTCTGGACTCACTGCAGTGCATCCCCAGTGGTTCCAGTGCACTCTCTGGACTAACTGCACTGCATCCCCAGTGGTGCCAGTGCACTCTCTGGACTCACTGCACTGCATCCCCAGTGGTGCCAGTGCACTCTCTGGACTCACTGTACTGCATCCCCAGTGGAGCCCGTGCACTCTCTGGACTCACTGCACTGCATCCCCAGTGGTGCCAGTGCACACTCTGGACTGACTGCACTGCATCCCCAGTGGTGCCAGTGCACTCTCTGGACTCACTGAACTGCATCCCCAGTGGTGCCAGTGCACTCTCTGCACTCACTGCACTGCATCCCCCGTGGTGCCAGTGCACTCTCTGGAGTCACAGCACTGCATCCCCAGTGGTGGCAGTGTAATCTCCGAACTCACTGCACTGCATCCCCAGTGGTGCCAGTGCACTCTCTGGACTCACTACAGTGCATCCCCAGTGCTGCCAGTGCACTCTCTGCACTCACTGCACTGCACCCCCAGTGGTGCCAGTGCGCTCTCTGGAGTCACAGCACTGCATCCCCAGTGCTGCCAGTGCACTCTCTGGACTCACTGCACTGCATCCCCAGTGGTGCCAGTTCAATCTCTGGACTCACTGCAGAGCATCCCCAGTGGTGCCAGTGCACTCTCTGGACTCACTGCACTGCATCCCCAGTGGTGCCAGTGCACTCTCTGGACTCACTGCAGTGCATCCCCAGTGGTGCCAGTGCACTCTCTGGACTCACTGCAGTGCATCCCCAGTGGTGGCAGTGCACTCTCTGGATTCACAGCACTGCATCCCCATTGGTGCCAGTGCACTCTCTGGACTCACTGCAGTGCATCCCCAGTGGTGCCAGTGCACTCTCTGGACTCACTGCAGGGCATCCCCAGTGGTGCCAGTGCACGTTCTGCACTCACTGCACTGTACCCCCAGTGGTGCCAGTGCACTCTCTGGAGTCACAGCACTGCATCCCCAGTGGTGCCAGTGCACTCTCTGGACTCACTGCACTGCATCCCCAGTGGTGCCAGTGCAATCTCTGCACTCACTGCAGAGCATCCCTAGTCTTGCCAGTGCACTCTCTGGACTCACTGCACTGCATCCCCAGTGGTGCCAGTGCACTCTCTGCACTCACTGCACTGCATCCCCAGTGGTGCCAGTGCACTCACTGGACTCACTGCACTGCATCCCCAGTGGTGCCAGTGCACTCTCTGGACTCACTGCACTGCATCCCCAGTGGTGCCAGTGCACTCTCTGGACTCACTGCACTGCATCCCCAGTGCTGCCAGTGCACTCTCTGGACTCACTGCAGAGCATCCCTAGTCTTGCCAGTGCACTCTCTGGACTCACTGCACTGCATCCCTAGTTGTGCCAGTGCACTCTCTGCACTCACTGCACTGCATCCCCAGTGGTGCCAGTGCACTCACTGGACTCACTGCACTGCATCCCCAGTGGTGCCAGTGCACTCTCTGGACTCACTGCACTGCATCCCCAGTGGTGCCAGTGCACTCTCTGCACTCACTGCAGTGCATCCCCAGTGGTGCCAGTGCACTCTCTGCACTCACTGCACTGCATCCCCAGTGGTGCCAGTGCACTCTCTGCACTCACTGCAGTGCATCCCCAGTGCTGCCAGTGCACTCTCTGGACTCACTGCAGTGCATCCCCAGTGGTGCCAGTGCACTCTCTGGACTCACTGAGGTGCATCCCCAGTGGTGCCAGAGCCATCTCTGGACTCACTGCACTGCATCCCCAGTGGTGCCAGTGCACTCTCTGGACTCACTGTACTGCATCCCCAGTGGTGCCAGTGCACTCTCTGGACTCACTGCACTGCATCCCCAGTGGTTCCAGTGCACTCTCTGGACTAACTGCACTGCATCCCCAGTGGTGCCAGTGCACTCTCTGGACTCACTGCACTGCATCCCCAGTGGTGCCAGTGCACTCTCTGGACTCACTGTACTGCATCCCCAGTGGAGCCCGTGCACTCTCTGGACTCACTGCACTGCATCCCCAGTGCTGCCAGTGCACACTCTGGACTCACTGCACTGCATCCCCAGTGGTGCCAGTGCACTCTCTGGACTCACTGCAGTGCATCCCCAGTGGTGCCAGTGCACTCTCTGCACTCACTGCACTGCATCCCCAGTGGTGCCAGTGCACTCTCTGGAGTCACAGCACTGCATCCCCAGTGGTGCCAGTGCACTCTCTGGACTCACTGCAGTGCATCCCCAGTGGTGCCAGTGCACTCTCTGGACTCACTGCAGTGCATCCCCAGTGGTGCCAGTGCACTCTCTGGACTCACTGAGGTGCATCCGCAGTGGTGCCAGTGCACTCTCTGGACTCACTGCACTGCATCCCCAGTGGTGCCAGTGCACACTCTGGACTCACTGCACTGCATCCCCAGTGGTGCCAGTGCACTCTCTGCACTCAATGCACTGCACCCCCAGTGGTGCCAGTGCGCTCTCTGGAGTCACAGCACTGCATCCCCAGTGGTGCCAGTGCACTCTCTGGACTCACTGCACTGCATCCCCAGTGGTGCCAGAGCACTCTCTGGACTCACTGCACTGCATCCCCAGTGGTGCCAGTGCACTCTCTGGACTCACTGCACTGCATCCCCAGTGGTGCCAGTGCAATCTCTGGACTCACTGCACTGCATCCCCAGTGGTGCCAGTGCACTCTCTGGACTCACTGCACTGCATCCCCAGTGGTGCCAGTGCACTCTCTGTACTCACTGAAGTGCATCCCCAGTGGTGCCAGTGCACTCTCTGGACTCACTGCACTGCATCCCCAGTGGTGCCAGTGCGCTCTCTGGAGTCACAGCACTGCATCCCCAGTGGTGCCAGTGCAATCTCTGGACTCACTGCACTGCATCCCCAGTGGTGCCAGTGCACTCTCTGGACTCACTGAAGTGCATCCCCAGTGGTGCCAGAGCACTCTCTGCACTCACTGCACTGCATCCCCAGTGGTGCCAGTGCGCTCTCTGGAGTCACAGCACTGCATCCCCAGTGGTGCCAGTGCACTCTCTGGACTCACTGCAGTGCATCCCCAGTGGTGCCAGTGCACTCTCTGGACTCACTGCACTGCATCCCCAGTGGTGCCAGTGCACTCTCTGGACTCACTGCACTGCATCCCCAGTGGTGCCAGTGCACTCTCTGGACTCACTGCACTGCATCCCCAGTGGTGCCAGTGCATTCTCTGGACTCACTGCACTGCATACCCAGTGGTGCCAGTGCACTCTCTGGACTCACTGCACTGAATCCCCAGTGCTGCCAGTGCACTCTCTGGACTCACTGCACTGCATCCCCAGTGGTGACAGTGCACTCTCTGGACTCACTGAAGTGCATCCCCAGTAGTGCCAGTGCACTCTCTGCACTCACTGCACTGCATCCCCAGTGGTGCCAGTGCACTCTCTGGAGTCACAGCACTGCATCCCCAGTGGTGCCAGTGCAATCTCCGGACTCACTGCACTGCATCCCCAGTGGTGCCAGTGCACTCTCTGCACTCACTGCACTGCACCCCCAGTGGTGCCAGTGCGCTCTCTGGAGTCACAGCACTGCATCCCCAGTGGTGCCAGTGCACTCTCTGGACTCACTGCACTGCATCCCCAGTGGTGCCAGAGCACTCTCTGGACTCACTGCACTGCATCCCCAGTGGTGCCAGTGCACTCTCTGGACTCACTGCACTGCATCCCCAGTGGTGCCAGTGCACTCTCTGGACTCACTGCACTGCATCCCCAGTGGTGCCAGTGCACTCTCTGCACTCACTGCACTGCATCCCCAGTGGTGCCAGTGCACGCTCTGTACTCACTGAAGTGCATCCCCAGTGGTGCCAGTGCACTCTCTGGACTCACTGCAGTGCATCCCCAGTGGTGCCAGTGCGCTCTCTGGAGTCACAGCACTGCATCCCCAGTGGTGCCAGTGCAATCTCTGGACTCACTGCACTGCATCCCCAGTGGTGCCAGTGCACTCTCTGGACTCACTGAAGTGCATCCCCAGTGGTGCCAGAGCACTCTCTGCACTCACTGCACTGCATCCCCAGTGGTGCCAGTGCGCTCTCTGGAGTCACAGCACTGCATCCCCAGTGGTGCCAGTGCACTCTCTGGACTCACTGCAGTGCATCCCCAGTGGTGCCAGTGCACTCTCTGCACTCACTGCACTGCATCCCCAGTGGTGGCAGTGCACTCTCTGGAGTCACAGCACTGCATCCCCAGTGGTGCCAGTGCACTCTCTGGACTCACTGCAGTGCATCCCCAGTGGTGCCAGTGCACTCTCTGGACTCACTGCAGGGCATCCCCAGTGGTGCCAGTGCACGTTCTGCACTCACTGCACTGTACCCCCAGTGGTGCCAGTGCACTCTCTGGAGTCACAGCACTGCATCCCCAGTGGTGCCAGTGCACTCTCTGGACTCACTGCACTGCATCCCCAGTGGTGCCAGTGCACTCTCTGGACTCACTGCACTGCATCCCCAGTGGTGCCAGTGCAATCTCTGCACTCACTGCAGAGCATCCCCAGTGGTGCCAGTGCACTCTCTGGACTCACTGCACTGCATCCCCAGTGGTGCCAGTGCGCTCTCTGGAGTCACAGCACTGCATCCCCAGTGGTGCCAGTGCACTCTCTGGACTCACTGCACTGCATCCCCAGTGGTGCCAGTGCACTCTCTGGACTCACTGAAGTGCATCCCCAGTGGTGCCAGAGCACTCTCTGCACTCACTGCACTGCATCCCCAGTGGTGCCAGTGCGCTCTCTGGAGTCACAGCAATGCATTCCCAGTGGTGCCAGTGCACTCTCTGGACTCACTGCACTGCATCCCCAGTGGTGCCAGTTCAATCTCTGGACTCACTGCAGAGCATCCCCAGTGGTAACAGTGCACTCTCTGGACTCACTGCAGAGCATCCCCAGTGGTGCCAGTGCACTCTCTGGACTCACTGCACTGCATCCCCAGTGGTGCCAGTGCACTCTCTGGACTCACTGCAGTGCATCCCCAGTGGTGCCAGTGCACTCTCTGCACTCACTGCACTGCATCCCCAGTGGTGCCAGTGCACTCTCTGGAGTCACAGCACTGCATCCCCAGTGGTGCCAGTGCACTCTCTGGACTCACTGCAGTGCATCCCCAGTGGTGCCAGTGCACTCTCTGGACTCACTGAGGTGCATCCCCAGTGGTGCCAGTGCAATCTCTGGACTCACTGCACTGCATCCCCAGTGGTGCCAGTGCACACTCTGGACTCACTGCACTGCATCCCCAGTGGTGCCAGTGCACTCTCTGCACTCACTGCACTGCATCCCCAGTGGTGCCAGTGCACTCTCTGGACTCACTGCACTGCATCCCCAGTGGTGCCAGTGCACTCTCTGGAGTCACTGCACTGCATCCCCAGTGGTGCCAGTGCATTCTCTGGACTCACTGCACTGCATCCCCAGTGGTGCCAGTGCACTCTCTGGACTCACTGCACTGAATCCCCAGTGCTGCCAGTGCACTCTCTGGACTCACTGCACTGCATCCCCAGTGGTGCCAGTGCACTCTCTGGACTCACTGAAGTGCATCCCCAGTGGTGCCAGTGCACTCTCTGCACTCACTGCACTGCATCCCCAGTGGTGCCAGTGCAATCTCCGGACTCACTGCAGTGCATCCCCAGTGGTGCCAGTGCACTCTCTGCACTCACTGCACTGCACCCCCAGTGGTGCCAGTGCGCTCTCTGGAGTCACAGCACTGCATCCCCAGTGGTGCCAGTGCACTTTCTGGACTCACTGCACTGCATCCCCAGTGGTGCCAGTGCACTCTCTGGACTCACTGCACTGCATCCCCAGTGGTGCCAGTGCACTCTCTGGACTCACTGCACTGCATCCCCAGTGGTGCCAGTGCACTCTCTGGACTCACTGCACTGCATCCCCAGTGGTGCCAGTGCATTCTCTGGACTCACTGCACTGAATCCCCAGTGCTGCCAGTGCACTCTCTGGACTCACTGCACTGCATCCCCAGTGGTGCCAGTGCACTCTCTGCACTCACTGAAGTGCATCCCCAGTAGTGCCAGTGCACTCTCTGCACTCACTGCACTGCATCCCCAGTGGTGCCAGTGCACTCTCTGGAGTCACAGCACTGCATCCCCAGTGGTGCCAGTGCAATCTCCGGACTCACTGCACTGCATCCCCAGTGGTGCCAGTTCACTCTCTGCACTCACTGCACTGCACCCCCAGTGGTGCCAGTGCGCTCTCTGGAGTCACAGCACTGCATCCCCAGTGGTGCCAGTGCACTCTCTGGACTCACTGCACTGCATCCCCAGTGGTGCCAGAGCACTCTCTGGACTCACTGCACTGCATCCCCAGTGGTGCCAGTGCACTCTCTGGACTCACTGCAGTGCATCCCCAGTGGTGCCAGTGCACTCTCTGGACTCACTGCACTAGATCCCCAGTGGTGCCAGTGCACTCTCTGGACTCACTGCACTGCATCCCCAGTGGTGCCAGTGCACTCTCTGGACTCACTGCACTGCATCCCCAGTGGTGCCAGTGCACGCTCTGTACTCACTGAAGTGCATCCCCAGTGGTGCCAGTGCACTCTCTGGACTCACTGCACTGCATCCCCAGTGGTGCCAGTGCGCTCTCTGGAGTCACAGCACTGCATCCCCAGTGGTGCCAGTGCAATCTCTGGACTCACTGCACTGCATCCCCAGTGGTGCCAGTGCACTCTCTGGACTCACTGAAGTGCATCCCCAGTGGTGCCAGAGCACTCTCTGCACTCACTACACTGCATCCCCAGTGGTGCCAGTGCGCTCTCTGGAGTCACAGCACTGCATCCCCAGTGGTGCCAGTGCACTCTCTGGACTCACTGCAGTGCATCCCCAGTGGTGCCAGTGCACTCTCTGCACTCACTGCACTGCATCCCCAGTGGTGCCAGTGCAATCTCTGGACTCACTGAAGTGCATCCCCAGTGGTGCCAGTGCACTCTCTGCACTCACTGCACTGCACCCCCAGTGGTGCCAGTGCGCTCTCTGGAGTCACAGCACTGCATCCCCAGTGGTGCCAGTGCACTCTCTGGACTCACTGCAGTGCATCACCAGTGGTGCCAGTGCACTCTCTGGACTCACTGAGGTGCATCCCCAGTGGTGCCAGTGCAATCTCTGGACTCACTGCATTGCATCCCCAGTGGTGCGAGTGCACTCTCTGGACTCACTGCAGTGCATCCCCAGTGGTGCCAGTGCACTCTCTGGACTCACTGCAGTGCATCACCAGTGGTGCCAGTGCACTCTCTGAACTCACTGAGGTGAATACCCAGTGGTGCCAGTGCAATCTCTGGACTCACTGCACTGCATCCCCAGTGGTGCCAGTGCACTCTCTGGACTCACTGTACTGCATCCCCAGTGGTGCCAGTGCACTCTCTGGACTCACTGCACTGCATCCCCAGTGGTGCCAGTGCACTCTCTGGACTCACTGCAGTGCATCCCCAGTGGTGCCAGTGCACTCTCTGGACTCACTGTACTGCATCCCCAGTGGAGCCCGTGCACTCTCTGGACTCACTGCACTGCATCCCCAGTGGTGCCAGTGCACTCTCTGGACTCACTGCACTGCATCCCCAGTGGTGCCAGTGCACTCTCTGGACTCACTGAAGTGCATCCCCAGTGGTGCCAGTGCACTCTCTGCACTCACTGCACTGCATCCCCAGTGGTGCCAGTGCACTCTCTGGAGTCACAGCACTGCATCCCCAGTGGTGCCAGTGCAATCTCCGGACTCACTTCACTGCATCCCCAGTGGTGCCAGTGCACTCTCTGCACTCACTGCACTGCACCCCCAGTGGTGCCAGTGCGCTCTCTGGAGTCACAGCACTGCATCCCCAGTGGTGCCAGTGCACTCTCTGGACTCACTGCACTGCATCCCCAGTGGTGCCAGAGCACTCTCTGGACTCACTGCACTGCATCCCCAGTGGTGCCAGTGCACTCTCTGGACTCACTGCACTGCATCCCCAGTGGTGCCAGTGCACTCTCTGGACTCACTGCACTGCATCCCCAGTGCTGCCAGTGCACTCTCTGGACTCACTGCACTGCATCCCCAGTGGTGCCAGTGCACTCTCTGGACTCACTGCACTGCATCCCCAGTGGTGCCAGTGCACTCTCTGTACTCACTGAAGTGCATCCCCAGTGGTGCCAGTGCACTCTCTGGACTCACTGCACTGCATCCCCAGTGGTGCCAGTGCGCTCTCTGGAGTCACTGCACTGCATCCCCAGTGGTGCCAGTGCAATCTCTGGACTCACTGCACTGCATCCCCAGTGGTGCCAGTGCACTCTCTGGACTCACTGAAGTGCATCCCCAGTGGTGCCAGTGCACTCTCTGCACTCACTGCACTGCATCCCCAGTGGTGCCAGTGCGCTCTCTGGAGTCACAGAACTGCATCCCCAGTGGTGCCAGTGCACTCTCTGGACTCACTGCAGTGCATCCCCAGTGGTGCCAGTGCACTCTCTGGACTCACTGCACTGCATCCCCAGTGGTGGCAGTGCACTCTCTGGAGTCACAGCACTGCATCCCCATTGGTGCCAGTGCACTCTCTGGACTCACTGCAGTGCATCCCCAGTGGTGCCAGTGCACTCTCTGGACTCACTGCAGGGCATCCCCAGTGGTGCCAGTGCACGTTCTGCACTCACTGCACTGTACCCCCAGTGGTGCCAGTGCACTCTCTGGAGTCACAGCACTGCATCCCCAGTGGTGCCAGTGCACTCTCTGGACTCACTGCACTGCATCCCCAGTGGTGCCAGTGCAATCTCTGCACTCACTGCAGAGCATCCCTAGTCTTGCCAGTGCACTCTCTGGACTCACTGCACTGCATCCCTAGTTGTGTCAGTGCACTCTCTGCACTCACTGCACTGCATCCCCAGTGGTGCCAGTGCACTCACTGGACTCACTGCACTGCATCCCCAGTGGTGCCAGTGCACTCTCTGGACTCACTGCACTGCATCCCCAGTGGTGCCAGTGCACTCTCTGGACTCACTGCACTGCATCCCCAGTGGTGCCAGTGCAATCTCTGCACTCACTGCACTGCATCCCCAGTGGTGCCAGTGCACTCTCTGGACTCACTGCACTGCATCCCTAGTTGTGCCAGTGCACTCTCTGCACTCACTGCACTGCATCCCCAGTGGTGCCAGTGCACTCACTGGACTCACTGCACTGCATCCCCAGTGGTGCCAGTGCACTCTCTGCACTCACTGCACTGCATCCCCAGTGGTGCCAGTGCACTCTCTGCACTCACTGCAGTGCATCCCCAGTGGTGCCAGTGCACTCTCTGGACTCACTGCAGGGCATCCCCAGTGGTGCCAGTGCACTCTCTGCACTCACTGCAGTGCATCCCCAGTGGTGCCAGTGCACTCTCTGGACTCACTGCAGTGCATCACCAGTGGTGCCAGTGCACTCTCTGGACTCACTGAGGTGCATCCCCAGTGGTGCCAGAGCAATCTCTGGACTCACTGCACTGCATCCCCAGTGGTGCCAGTGCACTCTCTGGACTCACTGTACTGCATCCCCAGTGGTGCCAGTGCACTCTCTGGACTCACTGCAGTGCATCCCCAGTGGTTCCAGTGCACTCTCTGGACTAACTGCACTGTATCCCCAGTGGTGCCAGTGCACTCTCTGGACTCACTGCACTGCATCCCCAGTGGTGCCAGTGCACTCTCTGGACTCACTGTACTGCATCCCCAGTGGAGCCCGTGCACTCTCTGGACTCACTGCACTGCATCCCCAGTGGTGCCAGTGCACACTCTGGACTCACTGCACTGCATCCCCAGTGGTGCCAGTGCACTCTCTGGACTCACTGAACTGCATCCCCAGTGGTGCCAGTGCACTCTCTGCACTCACTGCACTGCATCCCCCGTGGTGCCAGTGCACTCTCTGGAGTCACAGCACTGCATCCCCAGTGGTGCCAGTGCAATCTCCGAACTCACTGCACTGCATCCCCAGTGGTGCCAGTGCACTCTCTGGACTCACTACAGTGCATCCCCAGTGCTGCCAGTGCACTCTCTGCACTCACTGCACTGCACCCCCAGTGGTGCCAGTGCGCTCTCTGGAGTCACAGCACTGCATCCCCAGTGCTGCCAGTGCACTCTCTGGACTCACTGCACTGCATCCCCAGTGGTGCCAGTTCAATCTCTGGACTCACTGCAGAGCATCCCCAGTGGTGCCAGTGCACTCTCTGGACTCACTGCACTGCATCCCCAGTGGTGCCAGTGCACTCTCTGGACTCACTGCAGTGCATCCCCAGTGGTGCCAGTGCACTCTCTGCACTCACTGCACTGAATCCCCAGTGGTGCCAGTGCACTCTCTGGACTCACTGCACTGCATCCCCAGTGCTGCCAGTGCACTCTCTGGACTCACTGCACTGCATCCCCAGTGGTGCCAGTGCACACTCTGGACTCTCGGCACTGCATCCCCAGTGGTGCCAGTGCACTCTCTGGACTCACTGCACTGCATCCCCAGTGGTGCCAGTGCACTCTCTGGACTCACTGCACTGCATCCCCAGTGGTGCCAGTGCACTCTCTGGACTCACTGCACTGCATCCCCAGTGGTGCCAGTGCATTCTCTGGACTCACTGCACTGCATCCCCAGTGGTGACAGTGCACTCTCTGGACTCACTGCACTGAATCCCCAGTGCTGCCAGTGCACTCTCTGGACTCACTGCACTGCATCCCCAGTGGTGCCAGTGCACTCTCTGGACTCACTGAAGTGCATCCCCAGTGGTGCCAGTGCACTCTCTGCACTCACTGCACTGCATCCCCAGTGGTGCCAGTGCAATCTCTGGAGTCACAGCACTGCATCCCCAGTGGTGCCAGTGCAATCTCCGGACTCACTGCACTGCATCCCCAGTGGTGCCAGTGCACTCTCTGCACTCACTGCACTGCACCCCCAGTGGTGCCAGTGCGCTCTCTGGAGTCACTGCACTGCATCCCCAGTGGTGCCAGTGCACTCTCTGGACTCACTGCACTGCATCCCCAGTGGTGCCAGTGCACTCTCTGGACTCACTGCACTGCATCCCCAGTGGTGCCAGTGCACTCTCTGTACTCACTGAAGTGCATCCCCAGTGGTGCCAGTGCACTCTCTGGACTCACTGCACTGCATCCCCAGTGGTGCCAGTGCGCTCTCTGGAGTCACAGCACTGCATCCCCAGTGGTGCCAGTGCAATCTCTGGACTCACTGCACTGCATCCCCAGTGGTGCCAGTGCACTCTCGGGACTCACTGAAGTGCATCCCCAGTGGTGCCAGAGCACTCTCTGCACTCACTGCACTGCATCCCCAGTGGTGCCAGTGCGCTCTCTGGAGTCACAGCACTGCATCCCCAGTGGTGCCAGTGCACTCTCTGGACTCACTGCAGTGCATCCCCAGTGGTGCCAGTGCACTCTCTGCACTCACTGCACTGCATCCCCAGTGGTGGAAGTGCACTCTCTGGAGTCACAGCACTGCATCCCCAGTGGTGCCAGTGCACTCTCTGGACTCACTGCAGTGCATCCCCAGTGGTGCCAGTGCACTCTCTGGACTCACTGCAGGGCATCCCCAGTGGTGCCAGTGAACGTTCTGCACTCACTGCACTGTACCCCCAGTGGTGCCAGTGCACTCTCTGGAGTCACAGCACTGCATCCCCAGTGGTGCCAGTGCACTCTCTGGACTCACTGCACTGCATCCCCAGTGGTGCCAGTGCACTCTCTGGACTCACTGCACTGCATCCCCAGTGGTGCCAGTGCAATCTCTGCACTCACTGCAGAGCATCCCCAGTGGTGCCAGTGCACTCTCTAGACTCACTGCACTGCATCCCCAGTGGTGCCAGTGCGCTCTCTGGAGTCACAGCACTGCATCCCCAGTGGTGCCAGTGCACTCTCTGGACTCACTGCAGTGCATCCCCAGTGGTGCCAGTGCACTCTCTGGACTCACTGAAGTGCATCCCCAGTGGTGCCAGAGCACTCTCTGCACTCACTGCACTGCATCCCCAGTGGTGCCAGTGCGCTCTCTGGAGTCACAGCACTGCATCCCCAGTGGTGCCAGTGCACTCTCTGGACTCACTGCAGTGCATCCCCAGTGGTGCCAGTTCAATCTCTGGACTCACTGCAGAGCATCCCCAGTGGTAACAGTGCACTCTCTGGACTCACTGCAGAGCATCCCCAGTGGTGCCAGTGCACTCTCTGGACTCACTGCACTGCATCCCCAGTGGTGCCAGTGCACTCTCTGGACTCACTGCAGTGCATCCCCAGTGGTGCCAGTGCACTCTCTGCACTCACTGCACTGCATCCCCAGTGGTGCCAGTGCACTCTCTGGAGTCACAGCACTGCATCCCCAGTGGTGCCAGTGCACTCTCTGGACTCACTGCAGTGCATCCCCAGTGGTGCCAGTGCACTCTCTGGACTCACTGCACTGCATCCCCAGTGGTGCCAGTGCACTCTCTGGACTCACTGAGGTGCATCCCCAGTGGTGCCAGTGCAATCTCTGGACTCACTGCACTGCATGCCCAGTGGTGCCAGTGCACACTCTGGACTCACTGCACTGCATCCCCAGTGGTGCCAGTGCACTCTCTGCACTCACTGCACTGCATCCCCAGTGGTGCCAGTGCACTCTCTGCACTCACTGCACTGCATCCCCAGTGGTGGCAGTGCACTCTCTGGAGTCACAGCACTGCATCCCCATTGGTGCCAGTGCACTCTCTGGACTCACTGCACTGCATCCCCAGTGGTGCCAGTGCAATCTCTGCACTCACTGCAGAGCATCCCTAGTCTTGCCAGTGCACTCTCTGGACTCACTGCAGAGCATCCCCAGTGGTGCCAGTGCACTCTCTGCACTCACTGCACTGCATCCCCAGTGGTGCCAGTGCACTCACTGGACTCACTGCACTGCATCCCCAGTGGTGCCAGTGCACTCTCTGGACTCACTGCACTGCATCACCAGTGGTGCCAGTGCACTCTCTGCACTCACTGCAGTGCATCCCCAGTGGTGCCAGTGCACTCTCTGGACTCACTGCAGGGCATCCCCAGTGGTGCCAGTGCACTCTCTGCACTCACTGCAGTGCATCCCCAGTGGTGCCAGTGCACTCTCTGGACTCACTGCAGTGCATCACCAGTGGTGCCAGTGCACTCTCTGGACTCACTGAGGTGCATCCCCAGTGGTGCCAGAGCAATCTCTGGACTCACTGCACTGCATCCCCAGTGGTGCCAGTGCACTCTCTGGACTCACTGTACTGCATCCCCAGTGGTGCCAGTGCACTCTCTGGACTCACTGCAGTGCATCCCCAGTGGTTCCAGTGCACTCTCTGGACTAACTGCACTGCATCCCCAGTGGTGCCAGTGCACTCTCTGGACTCACTGCACTGCATCCCCAGTGGTGCCAGTGCACTCTCTGGACTCACTGTACTGCATCCACAGTGGAGCCCGTGCACTCTCTGGACTCACTGCACTGCATCCCCAGTGGTGCCAGTGCACACTCTGGACTCACTGCACTGCATCCCCAGTGGTGCCAGTGCACTCTCTGCACTCACTGCACTGCATCCCCCGTGGTGCCAGTGCACTCTCTGGAGTCACAGCACTGCATCCCCAGTGGTGCCAGTGCAATCTCCGAACTCACTGCACTGCATCCCCAGTGGTGCCAGTGCACTCTCTGGACTCACTACAGTGCATCCCCTGTGCTGCCAGTGCACTCTCTGCACTCACTGCACTGCACCCCCAGTGGTGCCAGTGCGCTCTCTGGAGTCACAGCACTGCATCCCCAGTGCTGCCAGTGCACTCTCTGGACTCACTGCACTGCATCCCCAGTGGTGCCAGTTCAATCTCTGGACTCACTGCAGAGCATCCCCAGTGGTGCCAGTGCACTCTCTGCACTCACTGCACTGCATCCCCAGTGGTGCCAGTGCACTCTCTGGACTCACTGCACTGCATCCCCAGTGGTGCCAGTGCACTCTCTGCACTCACTGCACTGCATCCCCAGTGGTGCCAGTGCACTCTCTGGACTCACAGCACTGCATCCCCAGTGCTGCCAGTGCACTCTCTGGACTCACTGCACTGCATCCCCAGTGGTGCCAGTGCACACTCTGGACTCACTGCACTGCATCCCCAGTGGTGCCAGTGCACTCTCTGGACTCACTGCACTGCATCCCCAGTGGTGCCAGTGCACTCTCTGGACTCACTGCACTGCATCCCCAGTGGTGCCAGTGCATTCTCTGGACTCACTGCACTGCATCCCCAGTGGTGCCAGTGCACTCTCTGGACTCACTGCACTGAATCCCCAGTGCTGCCAGTGCACTCTCTGGACTCACTGCACTGCATCCCCAGTGGTGCCAGTGCACTCTCTGGACTCACTGAAGTGCATCCCCAGTGGTGCCAGTGCACTCTCTGCACTCACTGCACTGCATCCCCAGTGGTGCCAGTGCAATCTCTGGAGTTACAGCACTGCATCCCCAGTGGTGCCAGTGCAATCTCCGGACTCACTGCACTGCATCCCCAGTGGTGCCAGTGCACTCTCTGCACTCACTGCACTGCACCCCCAGTGGTGCCAGTGCGCTCTCTGGAGTCACAGCACTGCATCCCCAGTGGTGCCAGTGCACTCTCTGGACTCACTGCACTGCATCCCCAGTGGTGCCAGAGCACTCTCTGGACTCACTGCACTGCATCCCCAGTGGTGCCAGTGCACTCTCTGTACTCACTGAAGTGCATCCCCAGTGGTGCCAGTGCACTCTCTGGACTCACTGCACTGCATCCCCAGTGGTGCCAGTGCGCTCTCTGGAGTCACTGCACTGCATCCCCAGTGGTGCCAGTGCAATCTCTGGACTCACTGCACTGCATCCACAGTGGTGCCAGTGCACTCTCGGGACTCACTGAAGTGCATCCCCAGTGGTGCCAGAGCACTCTCTGCACTCACTGCACTGCATCCCCAGTGGTGCCAGTGCGCTCTCTGGAGTCACAGCACTGCATCCCCAGTGGTGCCAGTGCACTCTCTGGACTCACTGCAGTGCATCCCCAGTGGTGCCAGTGCACTCTCTGCACTCACTGCACTGCATCCCCAGTGGTGGAAGTGCACTCTCTGGAGTCACAGCACTGCATCTCCAGTGGTGCCAGTGCACTCTCTGGACTCACTGCAGTGCATCCCCAGTGGTGCCAGTGCACTCTCTGGACTCACTGCAGGGCATCCCCAGTGGTGCCAGTGAACGTTCTGCACTCACTGCACTGTACCCCCAGTGGTGCCAGTGCACTCTCTGGAGTCACAGCACTGCATCCCCAGTGGTGCCAGTGCACTCTCTGGACTCACTGCACTGCATCCCCAGTGGTGCCAGTGCACTCTCTGGACTCACTGCACTGCATCCCCAGTGGTGCCAGTGCAATCTCTGCACTCTCTGCAGAGCATCCCCAGTGGTGCCACTGCACTCTCTAGACTCACTGCACTGCATCCCCAGTGGTGCCAGTGCGCTCTCTGGAGTCACAGCACTGCATCCCCAGTGGTGCCAGTGCACTCTCTGGACTCACTGCAGTGCATCCCCAGTGGTGCCAGTGCACTCTCTGGACTCACTGAAGTGCATCCCCAGTGGTGCCAGAGCACTCTCTGCACTCACTGCACTGCATCCCCAGTGGTGCCAGTGCGCTCTCTGGAGTCACAGCACTGCATCCCCAGTGGTGCCAGTGCACTCTCTGGACTCACTGCACTGCATCCCCAGTGGTGCCAGTTCAATCTCTGGACTCACTGCAGAGCATCCCCAGTGGTAACAGTGCACTCTCTGGACTCACTGCACTGCATCCCCAGTGGTGCCAGTGCACTCTCTGGACTCACTGCACTGCATCCCCAGTGGTGCCAGTGCACTCTCTGGACTCACTGCAGTGCATCCCCATTGGTGCCAGTGCACTCTGTGGACTCACTGCAGTGCATCCCCAGTGGTGCCAGTGCACTCTCTGGACTCACTGCACTGCATCCCCAGTGGTGCCAGTGCACTCTCTGGACTCACTGCAGTGCATCCCCAGTGGTGCCAGTGCACTCTCTGGACTCACTGCACTGCATCCCCAGTGATGCCAGTGCACTCTCTGGACTCACTGAGGTGCATCCCCAGTGGTGCCAGTGCAATCTCTGGACTCACTGCACTGCATCCCCAGTGGTGCCAGTGCACACTCTGGACTCACTGCACTGCATCCCCAGTGGTGCCAGTGCACTCTCTGCACTCGCTGCACTGCATCCCCAGTGGTGCCAGTGCACTCTCTGGACTCACTGAAGTGCATCCCCAGTGGTGCCAGAGCACTCTCTGCACTCACTGCACTGCATCCCCAGTGGTGCCAGTGCGCTCTCTGGAGTCACAGCACTGCATCCCCAGTGGTGCCAGTGCACTCTCTGGACTCACTGCAGTGCATCCCCAGTGGTGCCAGTGCACTCTCTGCACTCACTGCACTGCATCCCCAGTGGTGGCAGTGCACTCTCTGGAGTCACAGCACTGCATCCCCATTGGTGCCAGTGCACTCTCTGGACTCACTGCAGTGCATCCCCAGTGGTGCCAGTGCACTCTCTGGACTCACTGCAGGGCATCCCCAGTGGTGCCAGTGCACGTTCTGCACTCACTGCACTGTACCCCCAGTGGTGCCAGTGCACTCTCTGGAGTCACAGCACTGCATCCCCAGTGGTGCCAGTGCACTCTCTGGACTCACTGCACTGCATCCCCAGTGGTGCCAGTGCAATCTCTGCACTCACTGCAGAGCATCCCTAGTCTTGCCAGTGCACTCTCTGGACTCACTGCACTGCATCCCTAGTTGTGCCAGTGCACTCTCTGCACTCACTGCACTGCATCCCCAGTGGTGCCAGTGCACTCACTGGACTCACTGCACTGCATCCCCAGTGGTGCCAGTGCACTCTCTGGACTCACTGCACTGCATCCCCAGTGGTGCCAGTGCACTCTCTGGACTCACTGCACTGCATCCCCAGTGGTGCCAGTGCAATCTCTGCACTCACTGCAGAGCATCCCTAGTCTTGCCAGTGCACTCTCTGGACTCACTGCACTGCATCCCTAGTTGTGCCAGTGCACTCTCCGCACTCACTGCACTGCATCCCCAGTGCTGCCAGTGCACTCACTGGACTCACTGCACTGAATCCCCAGTGGTGCCAGTGCACTCTCTGGACTCACTGCACTGCATCCCCAGTGGTGCCAGTGCACTCTCTGCACTCACTGCAGTGCATCCCCAGTGGTGCCAGTGCACTCTCTGGACTCACTGCACTGCATCCCCAGTGGTGCCAGTGCACTCTCTGGACTCACTGCAGTGCATCCCCAGTGCTGCCAGTGCACTCTCTGGACTCACTGTAGTGCATCACCAGTGGTGCCAGTGCACTCTCTGGACTCACTGAGGTGCATCCCCAGTGGTGCCAGAGCAATCTCTGGACTCACTGCACTGCATCCCCAGTGGTGCCAGTGCACTCTCTGGACTCACTGTACTGCATCCCCAGTGGTGCCAGTGCACTCTCTGGACTCACTGCACTGCATCCCCAGTGGTTCCAGTGCACTCTCTGGACTAACTGCACTGCATCCCCAGTGGTGCCAGTGCACTCTCTGGACTCACTGCACTGCATCCCCAGTGGTGCCAGTGCACTCTCTGGACTCACTGTACTGCATCCCCAGTGGAGCCCGTGCACTCTCTGGACTCACTGCACTGCATCCCCAGTGGTGCCAGTGCAATCTCCGAACTCACTGCACTGCATCCCCAGTGGTGCCAGTGCACTCTCTGGACTCACTACAGTGCATCCCCAGTGCTGCCAGTGCACTCTCTGCACTCACTGCACTGCACCCCCAGTGGTGCCAGTGCGCTCTCTGGAGTCACAGCACTGCATCCCCAGTGCTGCCAGTGCACTCTCTGGACTCACTGCACTGCATCCCCAGTGGTGCCAGTTCAATCTCTGGACTCACTGCAGAGCATCCCCAGTGGTGCCAGTGCACTCTCTGCACTCAATGCACTGCATCCCCAGTGGTGCCAGTGCACTCTCTGGACTCACTGCAGTGCATCCCCAGTGGTGCCAGTGCACTCTCTGCACTCACTGCACTGCATCCCCAGTGGTGCCAGTGCACTCTCTGGAGTCACAGCACTGCATCCCCAGTGGTGCCAGTGCACTCTCTGGACTCACTGCAGTGCATCCCCAGTGGTGCCAGTGCACTCTCTGGACTCACTGCAGTGCATCCCCAGTGGTGCCAGTGCACTCTCTGGACTCACTGAGGTGCATCCGCAGTGGTGCCAGTGCAATCTCTGGACTCACTGCACTGCATCCCCAGTGGTGCCAGTGCACACTCTGGACTCACTGCACTGCATCCCCAGTGGTGCCAGTGCACTCTCTGGACTCACTGCACTGCATCCCCAGTGGTGCCAGTGCACTCTCTGTACTCACTGAAGTGCATCCCCAGTGGTGCCAGTGCACTCTCTGGACTCACTGCACTGCATCCCCAGTGGTGCCAGTGCGCTCTCTGGAGTCACAGCACTGCATCCCCAGTGGTGCCAGTGCAATCTCTGGACTCACTGCACTGCATCCCCAGTGGTGCCAGTGCGCTCTCGGGACTCACTGAAGTGCATCCCCAGTGGTGCCAGAGCACTCTCTGCACTCACTGCACTGCATCCCCAGTGGTGCCAGTGCGCTCTCTGGAGTCACAGCACTGCATCCCCAGTGGTGCCAGTGCACTCTCTGGACTCACTGCAGTGCATCCCCAGTGGTGCCAGTGCACTCTCTGCACTCACTGCACTGCATCCCCAGTGGTGGAAGTGCACTCTCTGGAGTCACAGCACTGCATCCCCAGTGGTGCCAGTGCACTCTCTGGACTCACTGCAGTGCATCCCCAGTGGTGCCAGTGCACTCTCTGGACTCACTGCAGGGCATCCCCAGTGGTGCCAGTGAACGTTCTGCACTCACTGCACTGTACCCCCAGTGGTGCCAGTGCACTCTCTGGAGTCACAGCACTGCATCCCCAGTGGTGCCAGTGCACTCTCTGGACTCACTGCACTGCATCCCCAGTGGTGCCAGTGCACTCTCTGGACTCACTGCACTGCATCCCCAGTTGTGCCAGTGCAATCTCTGCACTCACTGCAGAGCATCCCCAGTGGTGCCAGTGCACTCTCTAGACTCACTGCACTGCATCCCCAGTGGTGCCAGTGCGCTCTCTGGAGTCACAGCACTGCATCCCCAGTGGTGCCAGTGCACTCTCTGGACTCACTGCAGTGCATCCCCAGTGGTGCCAGTGCACTCTCTGGACTCACTGAAGTGCATCCCCAGTGGTGCCAGAGCACTCTCTGCACTCACTGCACTGCATCCCCAGTGGTGCCAGTGCGCTCTCTGGAGTCACAGCACTGCATCCCCAGTGGTGCCAGTGCACTCTCTGGACTCACTGCAGTGCATCCCCAGTGGTGCCAGTTCAATCTCTGGACTCACTGCAGAGCATCCCCAGTGGTAACAGTGCACTCTCTGGACTCACTGCAGAGCATCCCCAGTGGTGCCAGTGCACTCTCTGGACTCACTGCACTGCATCCCCAGTGGTGCCAGTGCACTCTCTGGACTCACTGCAGTGCATCCCCAGTGGTGCCAGTGCACTCTCTGCACTCACTGCACTGCATCCCCAGTGGTGCCAGTGCACTCTCTGGAGTCACAGCACTGCATCCCCAGTGGTGCCAGTGCACTCTCTGGACTCACTGCAGTGCATCCCCAGTGGTGCCAGTGCACTCTCTGGACTCACTGCACTGCATCCCCAGTGGTGCCAGTGCACTCTCTGGACTCACTGAGGTGCATCCCCAGTGGTGCCAGTGCAATCTCTGGACTCACTGCACTGCATGCCCAGTGGTGCCAGTGCACACTCTGGACTCACTGCACTGCATCCCCAGTGGTGCCAGTGCACTCTCTGCACTCACTGCACTGCATCCCCAGTGGTGCCAGTGCACTCTCTGCACTCACTGCACTGCATCCCCAGTGGTGGCAGTGCACTCTCTGGAGTCACAGCACTGCATCCCCATTGGTGCCAGTGCACTCTCTGGACTCACTGCACTGCATCCCCAGTGGTGCCAGTGCAATCTCTGCACTCACTGCAGAGCATCCCTAGTCTTGCCAGTGCACTCTCTGGACTCACTGCAGAGCATCCCCAGTGGTGCCAGTGCACTCTCTGCACTCACTGCACTGCATCCCCAGTGGTGCCAGTGCACTCACTGGACTCACTGCACTGCATCCCCAGTGGTGCCAGTGCACTCTCTGGACTCACTGCACTGCATCCCCAGTGGTGCCAGTGCACTCTCTGCACTCACTGCAGTGCATCCCCAGTGGTGCCAGTGCACTCTCTGGACTCACTGCAGGGCATCCCCAGTGGTGCCAGTGCACTCTCTGCACTCACTGCAGTGCATCCCCAGTGGTGCCAGTGCACTCTCTGGACTCACTGCAGTGCATCACCAGTGGTGCCAGTGCACTCTCTGGACTCACTGAGGTGCATCCCCAGTGGTGCCAGAGCAATCTCTGGACTCACTGCACTGCATCCCCAGTGGTGCCAGTGCACTCTCTGGACTCACTGTACTGCATCCCCAGTGGTGCCAGTGCACTCTCTGGACTCACTGCAGTGCATCCCCAGTGGTTCCAGTGCACTCTCTGGACTAACTGCACTGCATCCCCAGTGGTGCCAGTGCACTCTCTGGACTCACTGCACTGCATCCCCAGTGGTGCCAGTGCACTCTCTGGACTCACTGTACTGCATCCACAGTGGAGCCCGTGCACTCTCTGGACTCACTGCACTGCATCCCCAGTGGTGCCAGTGCACACTCTGGACTCACTGCACTGCATCCCCAGTGGTGCCAGTGCACTCTCTGGACTCACTGAACTGCATCCCCAGTGGTGCCAGTGCACTCTCTGCACTCACTGCACTGCATCCCCCGTGGTGCCAGTGCACTCTCTGGAGTCACAGCACTGCATCCCCAGTGGTGCCAGTGCAATCTCCGAACTCACTGCACTGCATCCCCAGTGGTGCCAGTGCACTCTCTGGACTCACTACAGTGCATCCCCAGTGCTGCCAGTGCACTCTCTGCACTCACTGCACTGCACCCCCAGTGGTGCCAGTGCGCTCTCTGGAGTCACAGCACTGCATCCCCAGTGCTGCCAGTGCACTCTCTGGACTCACTGCACTGCATCCCCAGTGGTGCCAGTTCAATCTCTGGACTCACTGCAGAGCATCCCCAGTGGTGCCAGTGCACTCTCTGGACTCACTGCACTGCATCCCCAGTGGTGCCAGTGCACTCTCTGGACTCACTGCACTGCATCCCCAGTGGTGCCAGTGCACTCTCTGCACTCACTGCACTGCATCCCCAGTGGTGCCAGTGCACTCTCTGGACTCACTGCACTGCATCCCCAGTGCTGCCAGTGCACTCTCTGGACTCACTGCACTGCATCCCCAGTGGTGCCAGTGCACACTCTGGACTCACTGCACTGCATCCCCAGTGGTGCCAGTGCACTCTCTGGACTCACTGCACTGCATCCCCAGTGGTGCCAGTGCACTCTCTGGACTCACTGCACTGCATCCCCAGTGGTGCCAGTGCATTCTCTGGACTCACTGCACTGCATCCCCAGTGGTGCCAGTGCACTCTCTGGACTCACTGCACTGAATCCCCAGTGCTGCCAGTGCACTCTCTGGACTCACTGCACTGCATCCCCAGTGGTGCCAGTGCACTCTCTGGACTCACTGAAGTGCATCCCCAGTGGTGCCAGTGCACTCTCTGCACTCACTGCACTGCATCCCCAGTGGTGCCAGTGCAATCTCTGGAGTCACAGCACTGCATCCCCAGTGGTGCCAGTGCAATCTCCGGACTCACTGCACTGCATCCCCAGTGGTGCCAGTGCACTCTCTGCACTCACTGCACTGCACCCCCAGTGGTGCCAGTGCGCTCTCTGGAGTCACAGCACTGCATCCCCAGTGGTGCCAGTGCACTCTCTGGACTCACTGCACTGCATCCCCAGTGGTGCCAGAGCACTCTCTGGACTCACTGCACTGCATCCCCAGTGGTGCCAGTGCACTCTCTGTACTCACTGAAGTGCATCCCCAGTGGTGCCAGTGCACTCTCTGGACTCACTGCACTGCATCCCCAGTGGTGCCAGTGCGCTCTCTGGAGTCACTGCACTGCATCCCCAGTGGTGCCAGTGCAATCTCTGGACTCACTGCACTGCATCCACAGTGGTGCCAGTGCACTCTCGGGACTCACTGAAGTGCATCCCCAGTGGTGCCAGAGCACTCTCTGCACTCACTGCACTGCATCCCCAGTGGTGCCAGTGCGCTCTCTGGAGTCACAGCACTGCATCCCCAGTGGTGCCAGTGCACTCTCTGGACTCACTGCAGTGCATCCCCAGTGGTGCCAGTGCACTCTCTGCACTCACTGCACTGCATCCCCAGTGGTGGAAGTGCACTCTCTGGAGTCACAGCACTGCATCCCCAGTGGTGCCAGTGCACTCTCTGGACTCACTGCAGTGCATCCCCAGTGGTGCCAGTGCACTCTCTGGACTCACTGCAGGGCATCCCCAGTGGTGCCAGTGAACGTTCTGCACTCACTGCACTGTACCCCCAGTGGTGCCAGTGCACTCTCTGGAGTCACAGCACTGCATCCCCAGTGGTGCCAGTGCACTCTCTGGACTCACTGCACTGCATCCCCAGTGGTGCCAGTGCACTCTCTGGACTCACTGCACTGCATCCCCAGTGGTGCCAGTGCAATCTCTGCACTCACTGCAGAGCATCCCCAGTGGTGCCAGTGCACTCTCTAGACTCACTGCACTGCATCCCCAGTGGTGCCAGTGCGCTCTCTGGAGTCACAGCACTGCATCCCCAGTGGTGCCAGTGCACTCTCTGGACTCACTGCAGTGCATCCCCAGTGGTGCCAGTGCACTCTCTGGACTCACTGAAGTGCATCCCCAGTGGTGCCAGAGCACTCTCTGCACTCACTGCACTGCATCCCCAGTGGTGCCAGTGCGCTCTCTGGAGTCACAGCACTGCATCCCCAGTGGTGCCAGTGCACTCTCTGGACTCACTGCACTGCATCCCCAGTGGTGCCAGTTCAATCTCTGGACTCACTGCAGAGCATCCCCAGTGGTAACAGTGCACTCTCTGGACTCACTGCACTGCATCCCCAGTGGTGCCAGTGCACTCTCTGGACTCACTGCACTGCATCCCCAGTGGTGCCAGTGCACTCTCTGGACTCACTGCAGTGCATCCCCATTGGTGCCAGTGCACTCTGTGGACTCACTGCAGTGCATCCCCAGTGGTGCCAGTGCACTCTCTGGACTCACTGCACTGCATCCCCAGTGGTGCCAGTGCACTCTCTGGACTCACTGCAGTGCATCCCCAGTGGTGCCAGTGCACTCTCTGGACTCACTGCACTGCATCCCCAGTGATGCCAGTGCACTCTCTGGACTCACTGAGGTGCATCCCCAGTGGTGCCAGTGCAATCTCTGGACTCACTGCACTTCATCCCCAGTGGTGCCAGTGCACACTCTGGACTCACTGCACTGCATCCCCAGTGGTGCCAGTGCACTCTCTGCACTCACTGCACTGCATCCCCAGTGGTGCCAGTGCACTCTCTGGACTCACTGAAGTGCATCCCCAGTGGTGCCAGAGCACTCTCTGCACTCACTGCACTGCATCCCCAGTGGTGCCAGTGCGCTCTCTGGAGTCACAGCACTGCATCCCCAGTGGTGCCAGTGCACTCTCTGGACTCACTGCAGTGCATCCCCAGTGGTGCCAGTGCACTCTCTGCACTCACTGCACTGCATCCCCAGTGGTGGCAGTGCACTCTCTGGAGTCACAGCACTGCATCCCCATTGGTGCCAGTGCACTCTCTGGACTCACTGCAGTGCATCCCCAGTGGTGCCAGTGCACTCTCTGGACTCACTGCAGGGCATCCCCAGTGGTGCCAGTGCACGTTCTGCACTCACTGCACTGTACCCCCAGTGGTGCCAGTGCACTCTCTGGAGTCACAGCACTGCATCCCCAGTGGTGCCAGTGCACTCTCTGGACTCACTGCACTGCATCCCCAGTGGTGCCAGTGCAATCTCTGCACTCACTGCAGAGCATCCCTAGTCTTGCCAGTGCACTCTCTGGACTCACTGCACTGCATCCCTAGTTGTGCCAGTGCACTCTCTGCACTCACTGCACTGCATCCCCAGTGGTGCCAGTGCACTCACTGGACTCACTGCACTGCATCCCCAGTGGTGCCAGTGCACTCTCTGGACTCACTGCACTGCATCCCCAGTGGTGCCAGTGCACTCTCTGGACTCACTGCACTGCATCCCCAGTGGTGCCAGTGCAATCTCTGCACTCACTGCAGAGCATCCCTAGTCTTGCCAGTGCACTCTCTGGACTCACTGCACTGCATCCCTAGTTGTGCCAGTGCACTCTCCGCACTCACTGCACTGCATCCCCAGTGCTGCCAGTGCACTCACTGGACTCACTGCACTGAATCCCCAGTGGTGCCAGTGCACTCTCTGGACTCACTGCACTGCATCCCCAGTGGTGCCAGTGCACTCTCTGCACTCACTGCAGTGCATCCCCAGTGGTGCCAGTGCACTCTCTGGACTCACTGCACTGCATCCCCAGTGGTGCCAGTGCACTCTCTGGACTCACTGCAGTGCATCCCCAGTGCTGCCAGTGCACTCTCTGGACTCACTGTAGTGCATCACCAGTGGTGCCAGTGCACTCTCTGGACTCACTGAGGTGCATCCCCAGTGGTGCCAGAGCAATCTCTGGACTCACTGCACTGCATCCCCAGTGGTGCCAGTGCACTCTCTGGACTCACTGTACTGCATCCCCAGTGGTGCCAGTGCACTCTCTGGACTCACTGCACTGCATCCCCAGTGGTTCCAGTGCACTCTCTGGACTAACTGCACTGCATCCCCAGTGGTGCCAGTGCACTCTCTGGACTCACTGCACTGCATCCCCAGTGGTGCCAGTGCACTCTCTGGACTCACTGTACTGCATCCCCAGTGGAGCCCGTGCACTCTCTGGACTCACTGCACTGCATCCCCAGTGGTGCCAGTGCAATCTCCGAACTCACTGCACTGCATCCCCAGTGGTGCCAGTGCACTCTCTGGACTCACTACAGTGCATCCCCAGTGCTGCCAGTGCACTCTCTGCACTCACTGCACTGCACCCCCAGTGGTGCCAGTGCGCTCTCTGGAGTCACAGCACTGCATCCCCAGTGCTGCCAGTGCACTCTCTGGACTCACTGCACTGCATCCCCAGTGGTGCCAGTTCAATCTCTGGACTCACTGCAGAGCATCCCCAGTGGTGCCAGTGCACTCTCTGCACTCAATGCACTGCATCCCCAGTGGTGCCAGTGCACTCTCTGGACTCACTGCAGTGCATCCCCAGTGGTGCCAGTGCACTCTCTGCACTCACTGCACTGCATCCCCAGTGGTGCCAGTGCACTCTCTGGAGTCACAGCACTGCATCCCCAGTGGTGCCAGTGCACTCTCTGGACTCACTGCAGTGCATCCCCAGTGGTGCCAGTGCACTCTCTGGACTCACTGCAGTGCATCCCCAGTGGTGCCAGTGCACTCTCTGGACTCACTGAGGTGCATCCGCAGTGGTGCCAGTGCAATCTCTGGACTCACTGCACTGCATCCCCAGTGGTGCCAGTGCACACTCTGGACTCACTGCAGTGCATCCCCAGTGGTGCCAGTGCACTCTCTGGACTCACTGCACTGCATCCCCAGTGGTGCCAGTGCACTCTCTGGACTCACTGCACTGCATCCCCAGTGGTGCCAGTGCACTCTCTGGACTCACTGAAGTGCATCCCCAGTGGTGCCAGTGCACTCACTGGACTCACTGCACTGCATCCCCAGTGGTGCCAGTGCACTCTCTGGACTCACTGCACTGCATCCCCAGTGGTGCCAGTGCACTCTCTGGACTCACTGCACTGCATCCCCAGTGGTGCCAGTGCACTCTCTGCACTCACTGCAGAGCATCCCTAGTCTTGCCAGTGCACTCTCTGGACTCACTGCACTGCATCCCCAGTGGTGCCAGTGCACTCTCTGCACTCACTGCACTGCATCCCCAGTGGTGCCAGTGCACTCACTGGACTCACTGCACTGCATCCCCAGTGGTGCCAGTGCACTCTCTGGACTCACTGCACTGCATCCCCAGTGGTGCCAGTGCACTCTCTGCACTCACTGCAGTGCATCCCCAGTGGTGCCAGTGCACTCTCTGGACTCACTGCAGGGCATCCCCAGTGGTGCCAGTGCACTCTCTGCACTCACTGCAGTGCATCCCCAGTGGTGCCAGTGCACTCTCTGGACTCACTGCAGTGCATCACCAGTGGTGCCAGTGCACTCTCTGGACTCACTGAGGTGCATCCCCAGTGGTGCCAGAGCAATCTCTGGACTCACTGCACTGCATCCCCAGTGGTGCCAGTGCACTCTCTGGACTCACTGTACTGCATCCCCAGTGGTGCCAGTGCACTCTCTGGACTCACTGCACTGCATCCCCAGTGGTTCCAGTGCACTCTCTGGACTAACTGCACTGCATCCCCAGTGGTGCCAGTGCACTCTCTGGACTCACTGCACTGCATCCCCAGTGGTGCCAGTGCACTCTCTGGACTCACTGTACTGCATCCCCAGTGGAGCCCGTGCACTCTCTGGACTCACTGCACTGCATCCCCAGTGCTGCCAGTGCACTCTCTGGACTCACTGCACTGCATCCCCAGTGGTGCCAGTGCACACTCTGGACTCACTGCACTGCATCCCCAGTGGTGCCAGTGCACTCTCTGGACTCACTGCACTGCATCCCCAGTGGTGCCAGTGCACTCTCTGGACTCACTGCACTGCATCCCCAGTGGTGCCAGTGCACTCTCTGGACTCACTGCACTGCATCCCCAGTGGTGCCAGTGCATTCTCTGGACTCACTGCACTGCACCCCAGTGGTGCCAGTGCACTCTCTGGACTCACTGCACTGAATCCCCAGTGCTGCCAGTGCACTCTCTGGAGTCACAGCACTGCATCCCCAGTGGTGCCAGTGCACTCTCTGGACTCACTGAAGTGCATCCCCAGTGGTGCCAGTGCACTCTCTGCACTCACTGCACTGCATCCCCAGTGGTGCCAGTGCACTCTCTGGAGTCACAGCACTGCATCCCCAGTGGTGCCAGTGCAAACTCCGGACTCACTGCACTGCATCCCCAGTGGTGCCAGTGCACTCTCTGCACTCACTGCACTGCACCCCCAGTGGTGCCAGTGCGCTCTCTGGACTCACTGCACTGCATCCCCAGTGGTGCCAGAGCACTCTCTGGACTCACTGCACTGCATCCCCAGTGGTGCCAGTGCACTCTCTGTACTCACTGAAGTGCATCCCCAGTGGTGCCAGTGCACTCTCTGGACTCACTGCACTGCATCCCCAGTGGTGCCAGTGCGCTCTCTGGAGTCACAGCACTGCATCCCCAGTGGTGCCAGTGCAATCTCTGGACTCACTGCACTGCATCCACAGTGGTGCCAGTGCACTCTCTGGACTCACTGAAGTGCATCCCCAGTGGTGCCAGAGCACTCTCTGCACTCACTGCACTGCATCCCCAGTGGTGCCAGTGCGCTCTCTGGAGTCACAGCACTGCATCCCCAGTGGTGCCAGTGCACTCTCTGGACTCACTGCAGTGCATCCCCAGTGGTGCCAGTTCAATCTCTGGACTCACTGCAGAGCATCCCCAGTGGTAACAGTGCACTCTCTGGACTCACTGCAGAGCATCCCCAGTGGTGCCAGTGCACTCTCTGGACTCACTGCACTGCATCCCCAGTGGTGCCAGTGCACTCTCTGGACTCACTGCAGTGCATCCCCAGTGGTGCCAGTGCACTCTCTGCACTCACTGCACTGCATCCCCAGTGGTGCCAGTGCACTCTCTGGAGTCACAGCACTGCATCCCCAGTGGTGCCAGTGCACTCTCTGGACTCACTGCAGTGCATCCCCAGTGGTGCCAGTGCACTCTCTGGACTCACTGCACTGCATCCCCAGTGGTGCCAGTGCACTCTCTGGACTCACTGAGGTGCATCCCCAGTGGTGCCAGTGCAATCTCTGGACTCACTGCACTGCATCCCCAGTGGTGCCAGTGCACACTCTGGACTCACTGCACTGCATCCCCAGTGGTGCCAGTGCACTCTCTGCACTCACTGCACTGCATCCCCAGTGGTGCCAGTGCACTCTCTGGACTCACTGAAGTGCATCCCCAGTGGTGCCAGAGCACTCTCTGCACTCACTGCACTGCATCCCCAGTGGTGCCAGTGCGCTCTCTGGAGTCACAGCACTGCATCCCCAGTGGTGCCAGTGCACTCTCTGGACTCACTGCAGTGCATCCCCAGTGGTGCCAGTGCACTCTCTGCACTCACTGCACTGCATCCCCAGTGGTGGCAGTGCACTCTCTGGAGTCACAGCACTGCATCCCCATTGGTGCCAGTGCACTCTCTGGACTCACTGCAGTGCATCCCCAGTGGTGCCAGTGCACTCTCTGGACTCACTGCAGGGCATCCCCAGTGGTGCCAGTGCACGTTCTGCACTCACTGCACTGTACCCCCAGTGGTGCCAGTGCACTCTCTGGAGTCACAGCACTGCATCCCCAGTGGTGCCAGTGCACTCTCTGGACTCACTGCACTGCATCCCCAGTGGTGCCAGTGCAATCTCTGCACTCACTGCAGAGCATCCCTAGTCTTGCCAGTGCACTCTCTGGACTCACTGCACTGCATCCCTAGTTGTGTCAGTGCACTCTCTGCACTCACTGCACTGCATCCCCAGTGGTGCCAGTGCACTCACTGGACTCACTGCACTGCATCCCCAGTGGTGCCAGTGCACTCTCTGGACTCACTGCACTGCATCCCCAGTGGTGCCAGTGCAATCTCTGCACTCACTGCAGAGCATCCCTAGTCTTGCCAGTGCACTCTCTGGACTCACTGCACTGCATCCCCAGTGGTGCCAGTGCACTCTCTGCACTCACTGCACTGCATCCCCAGTGGTGCCAGTGCACTCACTGGACTCACTGCACTGCATCCCCAGTGGTGCCAGTGCACTCTCTGGACTCACTGCACTGCATCCCCAGTGGTGCCAGTGCACTCTCTGCACTCACTGCAGTGCATCCCCAGTGGTGCCAGTGCACTCTCTGGACTCACTGCAGTGCATCCCCAGTGGTGCCAGTGCACTCTCTGCACTCACTGCAGTGCATCCCCAGTGGTGCCAGTGCACTCTCTGGACTCACTGCAGTGCATCCCCAGTGGTGCCAGTGCACTCTCTGCACTCACTGCAGTGCATCACCAGTGGTGCCAGTGCACTCTCTGGACTCACTGAGGTGCATCCCCAGTGGTGCCAGAGCAATCTCTGGACTCACTGCACTGCATCCCCAGTGGTGCCAGTGCACTCTCTGGACTCACTGAGGTGCATCCGCAGTGGTGCCAGTGCACTCTCTGGACTCACTGCAGTGCATCCCCAGTGGTTCCAGTGCACTCTCTGGACTAACTGCACTGCATCCCCAGTGGTGCCAGTGCACTCTCTGGACTCACTGCACTGCATCCCCAGTGGTGCCAGTGCACTCTCTGGACTCACTGTACTGCATCCCCAGTGGAGCCCGTGCACTCTCTGGACTCACTGCACTGCACCCCCAGTGGTGCCAGTGCAATCTCTGGACTCACTGCACTGCATCCCCAGTGGTGCCAGTGCACTCTCTGGACTCACTGAACTGCATCCCCAGTGGTGCCAGTGCACTCTCTGCACTCACTGCACTGCATCCCCCGTGGTGCCAGTGCACTCTCTGGAGTCACAGCACTGCATCCCCAGTGGTGCCAGTGCAATCTCCGAACTCACTGCACTGCATCCCCAGTGGTGCCAGTGCACTCTCTGGACTCACTACAGTGCATCCCCAGTGCTGCCAGTGCACTCTCTGCACTCACTGCACTGCACCCCCAGTGGTGCCAGTGCGCTCTCTGGACTCACTGCACTGCATCCCCAGTGGTGCCAGAGCACTCTCTGGACTCACTGCACTGCATCCCCAGTGGTGCCAGTGCACTCTCTGTACTCACTGAAGTGCATCCCCAGTGGTGCCAGTGCACTCTCTGGACTCACAGCAGAGCATCCCCAGTGGTGCCAGTGCGCTCTCTGGAGTCACTGCACTGCATCCCCAGTGGTGCCAGTGCAATCTCTGGACTCACTGCACTGCATCCACAGTGGTGCCAGTGCACTCTCGGGACTCACTGAAGTGCATCCCCAGTGGTGCCAGAGCACTCTCTGCACTCACTGCACTGCATCCCCAGTGGTGCCAGTGCGCTCTCTGGAGTCACAGCACTGCATCCCCAGTGGTGCCAGTGCACTCTCTGGACTCACTGCAGTGCATCCCCAGTGGTGCCAGTGCACTCTCTGCACTCACTGCACTGCATCCCCAGTGGTGGAAGTGCACTCTCTGGAGTCACAGCACTGCATCCCCAGTGGTGCCAGTGCACTCTCTGGACTCACTGCAGTGCATCCCCAGTGGTGCCAGTGCACTCTCTGGACTCACTGCAGGGCATCCCCAGTGGTGCCAGTGAACGTTCTGCACTCACTGCACTGTACCCCCAGTGGTGCCAGTGCACTCTCTGGAGTCACAGCACTGCATCCCCAGTGGTGCCAGTGCACTCTCTGGACTCACTGCACTGCATCCCCAGTGGTGCCAGTGCAATCTCTGCACTCACTGCAGAGCATCCCCAGTGGTGCCAGTGCACTCTCTAGACTCACTGCACTGCATCCCCAGTGGTGCCAGTGCGCTCTCTGGAGTCACAGCACTGCATCCCCAGTGGTGCCAGTGCACTCTCTGGACTCACTGCAGTGCATCCCCAGTGGTGCCAGTGCACTCTCTGGACTCACTGAAGTGCATCCCCAGTGGTGCCAGAGCACTCTCTGCACTCACTGCACTGCATCCCCAGTGGTGCCAGTGCGCTCTCTGGAGTCACAGCACTGCATCCCCAGTGGTGCCAGTGCACTCTCTGGACTCACTGCACTGCATCCCCAGTGGTGCCAGTTCAATCTCTGGACTCACTGCAGAGCATCCCCAGTGGTAACAGTGCACTCTCTGGACTCACTGCAGAGCATCCCCAGTGGTGCCAGTGCACTCTCTGGACTCACTGCACTGCATCCCCAGTGGTGCCAGTGCACTCTCTGGACTCACTGCAGTGCATCCCCAGTGGTGCCAGTGCACTCTCTGCACTCACTGCACTGCATCCCCAGTGGTGCCAGTGCACTCTCTGGAGTCACAGCACTGCATCCCCAGTGGTGCCAGTGCACTCTCTGGACTCACTGCAGTGCATCCCCAGTTGTGCCAGTGCACTCTCTGGACTCACTGCACTGCATCCCCAGTGGTGCCAGTGCACTCTCTGGACTCACTGAGGTGCATCCCCAGTGGTGCCAGTGCAATCTCTGGACTCACTGCACTGCATCCCCAGTGGTGCCAGTGCACACTCTGGACTCACTGCACTGCATCCCCAGTGGTGCCAGTGCACTCTCTGCACTCACTGCACTGCATCCCCAGTGGTGCCAGTGCACTCTCTGGACTCACTGAAGTGCATCCCCAGTGGTGCCAGAGCACTCTCTGCACTCACTGCACTGCATCCCCAGCGGTGCCAGTGCGCTCTCTGGAGTCACAGCACTGCATCCCCAGTGGTGCCAGTGCACTCTCTGGACTCACTGCAGTGCATCCCCAGTGGTGCCAGTGCACTCTCTGCACTCACTGCACTGCATCCCCAGTGGTGGCAGTGCACTCTCTGGAGTCACAGCACTGCATCCCCATTGGTGCCAGTGCACTCTCTGGACTCACTGCAGTGCATCCCCAGTGGTGCCAGTGCACTCTCTGGACTCACTGCAGGGCATCCCCAGTGGTGCCAGTGCACGTTCTGCACTCACTGCACTGTACCCCCAGTGGTGCCAGTGCACTCTCTGGAGTCACAGCACTGCATCCCCAGTGGTGCCAGTGCACTCTCTGGACTCACTGCACTGCATCCCCAGTGGTGCCAGTGCAATCTCTGCACTCACTGCAGAGCATCCCTAGTCTTGCCAGTGCACTCTCTGGACTCACTGCACTGCATCCCTAGTTGTGCCAGTGCACTCTCTGCACTCACTGCACTGCATCCCCAGTGGTGCCAGTGCACTCACTGGACTCACTGCACTGCATCCCCAGTGGTGCCAGTGCACTCTCTGGACTCACTGCACTGCATCCCCAGTGGTGCCAGTGCACTCTCTGGACTCACTGCACTGCATCCCCAGTGGTGTCAGTGCAATCTCTGCACTCACTGCAGAGCATCCCTAGTCTTGCCAGTGCACTCTCTGGACTCACTGCACTGCATCCCTAGTTGTGCCAGTGCACTCTCTGCACTCACTGCACTGCATCCCCAGTGGTGCCAGTGCACTCACTGGACTCACTGCACTGCATCCCCAGTGGTGCCAGTGCACTCTCTGGACTCACTGAGGTGCATCCCCAGTGGTGCCAGAGCAATCTCTGGACTCACTGCACTGCATCCCCAGTGGTGCCAGTGCACTCTCTGGACTCACTGTACTGCATCCCCAGTGGTGCCAGTGCACTCTCTGGACTCACTGCACTGCATCCCCAGTGCTGCCAGTGCACTCTCTGGACTCACTGCAGTGCATCACCAGTGGTGCCAGTGCACTCTCTGGACTCACTGAGGTGCATCCCCAGTGGTGCCAGAGCAATCTCTGGACTCACTGCACTGCATCCCCAGTGGTGCCAGTGCACTCTCTGGACTCACTGTACTGCATCCCCAGTGGTGCCAGTACACTCTCTGGACTCACTGCACTGCATCCCCAGTGGTTCCAGTGCACTCTCTGGACTAACTGCACTGCATCCCCAGTGGTGCCAGTGCACTCTCTGGACTCACTGCACTGCATCCCCAGTGGTGCCAGTGCACTCTCTGGACTCACTGTACTGCATCCCCAGTGGAGCCCGTGCACTCTCTGGACTCACTGCACTGCATCCCCAGTGGTGCCAGTGCAATCTCCGAACTCACTGCACTGCATCCCCAGTGGTGCCAGTGCACTCTCTGGAGTCACAGCACTGCATCCCCAGTGCTGCCAGTGCACTCTCTGGACTCACTGCACTGCATCCCCAGTGGTGCCAGTTCAATCTCTGGACTCACTGCAGAGCATCCCCAGTGGTGCCAGTGCACTCTCTGCACTCAATGCACTGCATCCCCAGTGGTGCCAGTGCACTCTCTGGACTCACTGCAGTGCATCCCCAGTGGTGCCAGTGCACTCTCTGCACTCACTGCACTGCATCCCCAGTGGTGCCAGTGCACTCTCTGGAGTCACAGCACTGCATCCCCAGTGGTGCCAGTGCACTCTCTGGACTCACTGCAGTGCATCCCCAGTGGTGCCAGTGCACTCTCTGGACTCACTGCAGTGCATCCCCAGTGGTGCCAGTGCACTCTCTGGACTCACTGAGGTGCATCCGCAGTGGTGCCAGTGCAATCTCTGGACTCACTGCACTGCATCCCCAGTGGTGCCAGTGCACACTCTGGACTCACTGCACTGCATCCCCAGTGGTGCCAGTGCACTCTCTGGACTCACTGCACTGCATCCCCAGTGGTGCCAGTGCACTCTCTGGACTCACTGCACTGCATCCCCAGTGGTGCCAGTGCACTCTCTGGACTCACTGCACTGCATCCCCAGTGGTGCCAGTGCACTCACTGGACTCACTGCACTGCATCCCCAGTGGTGCCAGTGCACTCTCTGGACTCACTGCACTGCATCCCCAGTGGTGCCAGTGCACTCTCTGGACTCACTGCACTGCATCCCCAGTGGTGCCAGTGCAATCTCTGCACTCACTGCAGAGCATCCCTAGTCTTGCCAGTGCACTCTCTGGACTCACTGCACTGCATCCCCAGTGGTGCCAGTGCACTCTCTGCACTCACTGCACTGCATCCCCAGTGGTGCCAGTGCACTCACTGGACTCACTGCACTGCATCCCCAGTGGTGCCAGTGCACTCTCTGGACTCACTGCACTGCATCCCCAGTGGTGCCAGAGCACTCTCTGGACTCACTGCACTGCATCCCCAGTGGTGCCAGTGCACTCTCTGGACTCACTGCACTGCATCCCCAGTGCTGCCAGTGCACTCTCTGCACTCACTGCAGTGCATCCCCAGTGGTGCCAGTGCACTCTCTGGACTCACTGCAGGGCATCCCCAGTGGTGCCAGTGCACTCTCTGCACTCACTGCAGTGCATCCCCAGTGGTGCCAGTGCACTCTCTGGACTCACTGCAGTGCATCACCAGTGGTGCCAGTGCACTCTCTGGACTCACTGAGGTGCATCCCCAGTGGTGCCAGAGCAATCTCTGGACTCACTGCACTGCATCCCCAGTGGTGCCAGTGCACTCTCTGGACTCACTGTACTGCATCCCCAGTGGTGCCAGTGCACTCTCTGGACTCACTGCAGTGCATCCCCAGTGGTTCCAGTGCACTCTCTGGACTAACTGCACTGCATCCCCAGTGGTGCCAGTGCACTCTCTGGACTCACTGCACTGCATCCCCAGTGGTGCCAGTGCACTCTCTGGACTCACTGTACTGCATCCCCAGTGGAGCCCGTGCACTCTCTGGACTCACTGCACTGCATCCCCAGTGCTGCCAGTGCACTCTCTGGACTCACTGCACTGCATCCCCAGTGGTGCCAGTGCACTCTCTGGACTCACTGCACTGCATCCCCAGTGGTGCCAGTGCACTCTCTGGACTCACTGCACTGCATCCCCAGTGGTGCCAGTGCATTCTCTGGACTCACTGCACTGCATCCCCAGTGGTGCCAGTGCACTCTCTGGACTCACTGCACTGAATCCCCAGTGCTGCCAGTGCACTCTCTGGACTCACTGCACTGCATCCCCAGTGGTGCCAGTGCACT
Organism: Anser anser; assembly: GCF_964211835.1. Classification (NCBI taxonomy): domain Eukaryota; kingdom Metazoa; phylum Chordata; class Aves; order Anseriformes; family Anatidae; genus Anser; species Anser anser. Next base: position 30,810,090 of record NC_139723.1, on the reverse strand, counting down.
CTCTGGACTCACTGAAGTGCATCCCCAGTGGTGCCAGTGCACTCTCTGCACTCACTGCACTGCATCCCCAGTGGTGCCAGTGCAATCTCTGGAGTCACAGCACTGCATCCCCAGTGGTGCCAGTGCAATCTCCGGACTCACTGCACTGCATCCCCAGTGGTGCCAGTGCACTCTCTGCACTCACTGCACTGCACCCCCAGTGGTGCCAGTGCGCTCTCTGGAGTCACAGCACTGCATCCCCAGTGGTGCCAGTGCACTCTCTGGACTCACTGCACTGCATCCCCAGTGGTGCCAGAGCACTCTCTGGACTCACTGCACTGCATCCCCAGTGGTGCCAGTGCACTCTCTGTACTCACTGAAGTGCATCCCCAGTGGTGCCAGTGCACTCTCTGGACTCACTGCACTGCATCCCCAGTGGTGCCAGTGCGCTCTCTGGAGTCACAGCACTGCATCCCCAGTGGTGCCAGTGCAATCTCTGGACTCACTGCACTGCATCCACAGTGGTGCCAGTGCACTCTCGGGACTCACTGAAGTGCATCCCCAGTGGTGCCAGAGCACTCTCTGCACTCACTGCACTGCATCCCCAGTGGTGCCAGTGCGCTCTCTGGAGTCACAGCACTGCATCCCCAGTGGTGCCAGTGCACTCTCTGGACTCACTGCAGTGCATCCCCAGTGGTGCCAGTGCACTCTCTGCACTCACTGCACTGCATCCCCAGTGGTGCCAGTGCAATCTCTGCACTCACTGCAGAGCATCCCCAGTGGTGCCAGTGCACTCTCTAGACTCACTGCACTGCATCCCAAGTGGTGCCAGTGCGCTCTCTGGAGTCACAGCACTGCATCCCCAGTGGTGCCAGTGCACTCTCTGGACTCACTGCAGTGCATCCCCAGTGGTGCCAGTGCACTCTCTGGACTCACTGAAGTGCATCCCCAGTGGTGCCAGAGCACTCTCTGCACTCACTGCACTGCATCCCCAGTGGTGCCAGTGCGCTCTCTGGAGTCACAGCACTGCATCCCCAGTGGTGCCAGTGCACTCTCTGGACTCACTGCACTGCATCCCCAGTGGTGCCAGTGCACTCTCTGGACTCACTGAGGTGCATCCCCAGTGGTGCCAGTGCAATCTCTGGACTCACTGCACTGCATCCCCAGTGGTGCCAGTGCACACTCTGGACTCACTGCACTGCATCCCCAGTGGTGCCAGTGCACTCTCTGCACTCACTGCACTGCATCCCCAGTGGTGCCAGTGCACTCTCTGGACTCACTGAAGTGCATCCCCAGTGGTGCCAGAGCACTCTCTGCACTCACTGCACTGCATCCCCAGTGGTGCCAGTGCGCTCTCTGGAGTCACAGCACTGCATCCCCAGTGGTGCCAGTGCACTCTCTGGACTCACTGCAGTGCATCCCCAGTGGTGCCAGTGCACTCTCTGCACTCACTGCACTGCATCCCCAGTGGTGGCAGTGCACTCTCTGGAGTCACAGCACTGCATCCCCATTGGTGCCAGTGCACTCTCTGGACTCACTGCAGTGCATCCCCAGTGGTGCCAGTGCACTCTCTGGACTCACTGCAGGGCATCCCCAGTGGTGCCAGTGCACGTTCTGCACTCACTGCACTGTACCCCCAGTGGTGCCAGTGCACTCTCTGGAGTCACAGCACTGCATCCCCAGTGCTGCCAGTGCACTCTCTGGACTCACTGCACTGCATCCCCAGTGGTGCCAGTGCAATCTCTGCACTCACTGCAGAGCATCCCTAGTCTTGCCAGTGCACTCTCTGGACTCACTGCACTGCATCCCTAGTTGTGCCAGTGCACTCTCTGCACTCACTGCACTGCATCCCCAGTGGTGCCAGTGCACTCACTGGACTCACTGCACTGCATCCCCAGTGGTGCCAGTGCACTCTCTGGACTCACTGCACTGCATCCCCAGTGGTGCCAGTGCACTCTCTGGACTCACTGCACTGCATCCCCAGTGGTGCCAGTGCAATCTCTGCACTCACTGCAGAGCATCCCTAGTCTTGCCAGTGCACTCTCTGGACTCACTGCACTGCATCCCTAGTTGTGCCAGTGCACTCTCTGCACTCACTGCACTGCATCCCCAGTGGTGCCAGTGCACTCACTGGACTCACTGCACTGCATCCCCAGTGGTGCCAGTGCACTCTCTGGACTCACTGCACTGCATCCCCAGTGGTGCCAGTGCACTCTCTGCACTCACTGCAGTGCATCCCCAGTGGTGCCAGTGCACTCTCTGCACTCACTGCACTGCATCCCCAGTGGTGCCAGTGCACTCTCTGGACTCACTGCAGTGCATCCCCAGTGCTGTCAGTGCACTCTCTGGACTCACTGCAGTGCATCACCAGTGGTGCCAGTGCACTCTCTGGACTCACTGAGGTGCATCCCCAGTGGTGCCAGAGCAATCTCTGGACTCACTGCACTGCATCCCCAGTGGTGCCAGTGCACTCTCTGGACTCACTGTACTGCATCCCCAGTGGTGCCAGTGCACTCTCTGGACTCACTGCACTGCATCACCAGTGGTTCCAGTGCACTCTCTGGACTAACTGCACTGCATCCCCAGTGGTGCCAGTGCACTCTCTGGACTCACTGCACTGCATCCCCAGTGGTGCCAGTGCACTCTCTGGACTCACTGTACTGCATCCCCAGTGGAGCCCGTGCACTCTCTGGACTCACTGCACTGCATCCCCAGTGGTGCCAGTGCAATCTCCGAACTCACTGCACTGCATCCCCAGTGGTGCCAGTGCACTCTCTGGACTCACTACAGTGCATCCCCAGTGCTGCCAGTGCACTCTCTGCACTCACTGCACTGCACCCCCAGTGGTGCCAGTGCGCTCTCTGGAGTCACAGCACTGCATCCCCAGTGCTGCCAGTGCACTCTCTGGACTCACTGCACTGCATCCCCAGTGGTGCCAGTTCAATCTCTGGACTCACTGCAGAGCATCCCCAGTGGTGCCAGTGCACTCTCTGCACTCAATGCACTGCATCCCCAGTGGTGCCAGTGCACTCTCTGGACTCACTGCAGTGCATCCCCAGTGGTGCCAGTGCACTCTCTGCACTCACTGCACTGCATCCCCAGTGGTGCCAGTGCACTCTCTGGAGTCACAGCACTGCATCCCCAGTGGTGCCAGTGCACTCTCTGGACTCACTGCAGTGCATCCCCAGTGGTGCCAGTGCACTCTCTGGACTCACTGCAGTGCATCCCCAGTGGTGCCAGTGCACTCTCTGGACTCACTGAGGTGCATCCGCAGTGGTGCCAGTGCAATCTCTGGACTCACTGCACTGCATCCCCAGTGGTGCCAGTGCACACTCTGGACTCACTGCACTGCATCCCCAGTGGTGCCAGTGCACTCTCTGGACTCACTGCACTGCATCCCCAGTGGTGCCAGTGCACTCTCTGGACTCACTGCACTGCATCCCCAGTGGTGCCAGTGCATTCTCTGGACTCACTGCACTGCATCCCCAGTGGTGCCAGTGCACTCTCTGGACTCACTGCACTGAATCCCCAGTGCTGCCAGTGCACTCTCTGGACTCACTGCACTGCATCCCCAGTGGTGCCAGTGCACTCTCTGGACTCACTGAAGTGCATCCCCAGTAGTGCCAGTGCACTCTCTGCACTCACTGCACTGCATCCCCAGTGGTGCCAGTGCACTCTCTGGAGTCACAGCACTGCATCCCCAGTGGTGCCAGTGCAATCTCCGGACTCACTGCACTGCATCCCCAGTGGTGCCAGTGCACTCTCTGCACTCACTGCACTGCACCCCCAGTGGTGCCAGTGCGCTCTCTGGAGTCACAGCACTGCATCCCCAGTGGTGCCAGTGCACTCTCTGGACTCACTGCAGGGCATCCCCAGTGGTGCCAGTGCACATTCTGCACTCACTGCACTGTACCCCCAGTGGTGCCAGTGCACTCTCTGGAGTCACAGCACTGCATCCCCAGTGGTGCCAGTGCACTCTCTGGACTCACTGCACTGCATCCCCAGTGGTGCCAGTGCAATCTCTGCACTCACTGCAGAGCATCCCCAGTGGTGCCAGTGCACTCTCTGGACTCACTGCACTGCATCCCCAGTGGTGCCAGTGCGCTCTCTGGAGTCACAGCACTGCATCCCCAGTGGTGCCAGTGCACTCTCTGGACTCACTGCAGTGCATCCCCAGTGGTGCCAGTGCACTCTCTGGACTCACTGAAGTGCATCCCCAGTAGTGCCAGAGCACTCTCTGCACTCACTGCACTGCATCCCCAGTGGAGCCAGTGCGCTCTCTGGAGTCACAGCAATGCATCCCCAGTGGTGCCAGTGCACTCTCTGGACTCACTGCACTGCATCCCCAGTGGTGCCAGTTCAATCTCTGGACTCACTGCAGAACATCCCCAGTGGTAACAGTGCACTCTCTGGACTCACTGCAGAGCATCCCCAGTGGTGCCAGTGCACTCTCTGGACTCACTGCACTGCATCCCCAGTGGTGCCAGTGCACTCTCTGGACTCACTGCACTGCATCCCCAGTGGTGCCAGTGTGCTCTCTGGAGTCACAGCACTGCATCCCCAGTGGTGCCAGTGCACTCTCTGGACTCACTGCAGTGCATCCCCAGTGGTGCCAGTGCACTCTCTGCACTCACTGCACTGCATCCCCAGTGGTGGCAGTGCACTCTCTGGAGTCACAGCACTGCATCCCCATTGGTGCCAGTGCACTCTCTGGACTCACTGCAGTGCATCCCCAGTGGTGCCAGTGCACTCTCTGGACTCACTGCAGGGCATCCCCAGTGGTGCCAGTGCACGTTCTGCACTCACTGCACTGTACCCCCAGTGGTGCCAGTGCACTCTCTGGAGTCACAGCACTGCATCCCCAGTGGTGCCAGTGCACTCTCTGGACTCACTGCACTGCATCCCCAGTGGTGCCAGTGCAATCTCTGCACTCACTGCAGAGCATCCCTAGTCTTGCCAGTGCACTCTCTGGACTCACTGCACTGCATCCCTAGTTGTGCCAGTGCACTCTCTGCACTCACTGCACTGCATCCCCAGTGGTGCCAGTGCACTCACTGGACTCACTGCACTGCATCCCCAGTGGTGCCAGTGCACTCTCTGGACTCACTGCACTGCATCCCCAGTGGTGCCAGTGCACTCTCTGGACTCACTGCACTGCATCCCCAGTGGTGCCAGTGCAATCTCTGCACTCACTGCAGAGCATCCCTAGTCTTGCCAGTGCACTCTCTGGACTCACTGCACTGCATCCCTAGTTGTGCCAGTGCACTCTCTGCACTCACTGCACTGCATCCCCAGTGGTGCCAGTGCGCTCTCTGGAGTCACAGCACTGCATCCCCAGTGGTGCCAGTGCACTCTCTGGACTCACTGCACTGCATCCCCAGTGGTGCCAGTGCACTCTCTGGACTCACTGAAGTGCATCCCCAGTGGTGCCAGAGCACTCTCTGCACTCACTGCACTGCATCCCCAGTGGTGCCAGTGCGCTCTCTGGAGTCACAGCAATGCATCCCCAGTGGTGCCAGTGCACTCTCTGGACTCACTGCACTGCATCCCCAGTGGTGCCAGTTCAATCTCTGGACTCACTGCAGAGCATCCCCAGTGGTAACAGTGCACTCTCTGGACTCACTGCAGAGCATCCCCAGTGGTGCCAGTGCACTCTCTGGACTCACTGCACTGCATCCCCAGTGGTGCCAGTGCACTCTCTGGACTCACTGCACTGCATCCCCAGTGGTGCCAGTGCGCTCTCTGGAGTCACAGCACTGCATCCCCAGTGGTGCCAGTGCACTCTCTGGACTCACTGCAGTGCATCCCCAGTGGTGCCAGTGCACTCTCTGCACTCACTGCACTGCATCCCCAGTGGTGGCAGTGCACTCTCTGGAGTCACAGCACTGCATCCCCAGTGGTGCCAGTGCACTCTCTGGACTCACTGCAGTGCATCACCAGTGGTGCCAGTGCACTCTCTGGACTCACTGAGGTGCATCCCCAGTGGTGCCAGAGCAATCTCTGGACTCACTGCACTGCATCCCCAGTGGTGCCAGTGCACTCTCTGGACTCACTGTACTGCATCCCCAGTGGTGCCAGTGCACTCTCTGGACTCACTGCAGTGCATCCCCAGTGGTTCCAGTGCACTCTCTGGACTAACTGCACTGCATCCCCAGTGGTGCCAGTGCACTCTCTGGACTCACTGCACTGCATCCCCAGTGGTGCCAGTGCACTCTCTGGACTCACTGTACTGCATCCCCAGTGGAGCCCGTGCACTCTCTGGACTCACTGCACTGCATCCCCAGTGGTGCCAGTGCACACTCTGGACTCACTGCACTGCATCCCCAGTGGTGCCAGTGCACTCTCTGGACTCATTGAACTGCATCCCCAGTGGTGCCAGTGCACTCTCTGCACTCACTGCACTGCATCCCCCGTGGTGCCAGTGCACTCTCTGGAGTCACAGCACTGCATTCCCGGTGGTGTCAGTGCAATCTCCGAACTCACTGCACTGCATCCCCAGTGGTGCCAGTGCACTCTCTGGACTCACTACAGTGCATCCCCAGTGCTGCCAGTGCACTCTCTGCACTCACTGCACTGCACCCCCAGTGGTGCCAGTGCGCTCTCTGGACTCACTGCACTGCATCCCCAGTGGTGCCAGAGCACTCTCTGGACTCACTGCACTGCATCCCCAGTGGTGCCAGTGCACTCTCTGTACTCACTGAAGTGCATCCCCAGTGGTGCCAGTGCACTCTCTGGACTCACTGCAGAGCATCCCCAGTGGTGCCAGTGCGCTCTCTGGAGTCACTGCACTGCATCCCCAGTGGTGCCAGTGCAATCTCTGGACTCACTGCACTGCATCCACAGTGGTGCCAGTGCACTCTCGGGACTCACTGAAGTGCATCCCCAGTGGTGCCAGAGCACTCTCTGCACTCACTGCACTGCATCCCCAGTGGTGCCAGTGCGCTCTCTGGAGTCACAGCACTGCATCCCCAGTGGTGCCAGTGCACTCTCTGGACTCACTGCAGTGCATCCCCAGTGGTGCCAGTGCACTCTCTGCACTCACTGCACTGCATCCCCAGTGGTGGAAGTGCACTCTCTGGAGTCACAGCACTGCATCCCCAGTGGTGCCAGTGCACTCTCTGGACTCACTGCAGTGCATCCCCAGTGGTGCCAGTGCACTCTCTGGACTCACTGCAGGGCATCCCCAGTGGTGCCAGTGAACGTTCTGCACTCACTGCACTGTACCCCCAGTGGTGCCAGTGCACTCTCTGGAGTCACAGCACTGCATCCCCAGTGGTGCCAGTGCACTCTCTGGACTCACTGCACTGCATCCCCAGTGGTGCCAGTGCAATCTCTGCACTCACTGCAGAGCATCCCCAGTGGTGCCAGTGCACTCTCTAGACTCACTGCACTGCATCCCCAGTGGTGCCAGTGCGCTCTCTGGAGTCACAGCACTGCATCCCCAGTGGTGCCAGTGCACTCTCTGGACTCACTGCAGTGCATCCCCAGTGGTGCCAGTGCACTCTCTGGACTCACTGAAGTGCATCCCCAGTGGTGCCAGAGCACTCTCTGCACTCACTGCACTGCATCCCCAGTGGTGCCAGTGCGCTCTCTGGAGTCACAGCACTGCATCCCCAGTGGTGCCAGTGCACTCTCTGGACTCACTGCACTGCATCCCCAGTGGTGCCAGTTCAATCTCTGGACTCACTGCAGAGCATCCCCAGTGGTAACAGTGCACTCTCTGGACTCACTGCAGAGCATCCCCAGTGGTGCCAGTGCACTCTCTGGACTCACTGCACTGCATCCCCAGTGGTGCCAGTGCACTCTCTGGACTCACTACAGTGCATCCCCAGTGCTGCCAGTGCACTCTCTGCACTCACTGCACTGCACCCCCAGTGGTGCCAGTGCGCTCTCTGGAGTCACAGCACTGCATCCCCAGTGCTGCCAGTGCACTCTCTGGACTCACTGCACTGCATCCCCAGTGGTGCCAGTTCAATCTCTGGACTCACTGCAGAGCATCCCCAGTGGTGCCAGTGCACTCTCTGCACTCAATGCACTGCATCCCCAGTGGTGCCAGTGCACTCTCTGGACTCACTGCAGTGCATCCCCAGTGGTGCCAGTGCACTCTCTGCACTCACTGCACTGCATCCCCAGTGGTGCCAGTGCACTCTCTGGAGTCACAGCACTGCATCCCCAGTGGTGCCAGTGCACTCTCTGGACTCACTGCAGTGCATCCCCAGTGGTGCCAGTGCACTCTCTGGACTCACTGCAGTGCATCCCCAGTGGTGCCAGTGCACTCTCTGGACTCACTGAGGTGCATCCGCAGTGGTGCCAGTGCAATCTCTGGACTCACTGCACTGCATCCCCAGTGGTGCCAGTGCACACTCTGGACTCACTGCACTGCATCCCCAGTGGTGCCAGTGCACTCTCTGGACTCACTGCACTGCATCCCCAGTGGTGCCAGTGCACTCTCTGGACTCACTGCACTGCATCCCCAGTGGTGCCAGTGCATTCTCTGGACTCACTGCACTGCATCCCCAGTGGTGCCAGTGCACTCTCTGGACTCACTGCACTGAATCCCCAGTGCTGCCAGTGCACTCTCTGGACTCACTGCACTGCATCCCCAGTGGTGCCAGTGCACTCTCTGGACTCACTGAAGTGCATCCCCAGTAGTGCCAGTGCACTCTCTGCACTCACTGCACTGCATCCCCAGTGGTGCCAGTGCACTCTCTGGAGTCACAGCACTGCATCCCCAGTGGTGCCAGTGCAATCTCCGGACTCACTGCACTGCATCCCCAGTGGTGCCAGTGCACTCTCTGCACTCACTGCACTGCACCCCCAGTGGTGCCAGTGCGCTCTCTGGAGTCACAGCACTGCATCCCCAGTGGTGCCAGTGCACTCTCTGGACTCACTGCAGGGCATCCCCAGTGGTGCCAGTGCACATTCTGCACTCACTGCACTGTACCCCCAGTGGTGCCAGTGCACTCTCTGGAGTCACAGCACTGCATCCCCAGTGGTGCCAGTGCACTCTCTGGACTCACTGCACTGCATCCCCAGTGGTGCCAGTGCAATCTCTGCACTCACTGCAGAGCATCCCCAGTGGTGCCAGTGCACTCTCTGGACTCACTGCACTGCATCCCCAGTGGTGCCAGTGCGCTCTCTGGAGTCACAGCACTGCATCCCCAGTGGTGCCAGTGCACTCTCTGGACTCAATGCAGTGCATCCCCAGTGGTGCCAGTGCACTCTCTGCACTCACTGAAGTGCATCCCCAGTAGTGCCAGAGCACTCTCTGCACTCACTGCACTGCATCCCCAGTGGAGCCAGTGCGCTCTCTGGAGTCACAGCAATGCATCCCCAGTGGTGCCAGTGCACTCTCTGGACTCACTGCACTGCATCCCCAGTGGTGCCAGTTCAATCTCTGGACTCACTGCAGAACATCCCCAGTGGTAACAGTGCACTCTCTGGACTCACTGCAGAGCATCCCCAGTGGTGCCAGTGCACTCTCTGGACTCACTGCACTGCATCCCCAGTGGTGCCAGTGCACTCTCTGGACTCACTGCACTGCATCCCCAGTGGTGCCAGTGTGCTCTCTGGAGTCACAGCACTGCATCCCCAGTGGTGCCAGTGCACTCTCTGGACTCACTGCAGTGCATCCCCAGTGGTGCCAGTGCACTCTCTGCACTCACTGCACTGCATCCCCAGTGGTGGCAGTGCACTCTCTGGAGTCACAGCACTGCATCCCCATTGGTGCCAGTGCACTCTCTGGACTCACTGCAGTGCATCCCCAGTGGTGCCAGTGCACTCTCTGGACTCACTGCAGGGCATCCCCAGTGGTGCCAGTGCACGTTCTGCACTCACTGCACTGTACCCCCAGTGGTGGCAGTGCACTCTCTGGAGTCACAGCACTGCATCCCCAGTGGTGCCAGTGCACTCTCTGGACTCACTGCACTGCATCCCCAGTGGTGCCAGTGCAATCTCTGCACTCACTGCAGAGCATCCCTAGTCTTGCCAGTGCACTCTCTGGACTCACTGCACTGCATCCCTAGTTGTGCCAGTGCACTCTCTGCACTCACTGCACTGCATCCCCAGTGGTGCCAGTGCACTCACTGGACTCACTGCACTGCATCCCCAGTGGTGCCAGTGCACTCTCTGGACTCACTGCACTGCATCCCCAGTGGTGCCAGTGCACTCTCTGGACTCACTGCACTGCATCCCCAGTGGTGCCAGTGCAATCTCTGCACTCACTGCAGAGCATCCCTAGTCTTGCCAGTGCACTCTCTGGACTCACTGCACTGCATCCCTAGTTGTGCCAGTGCACTCTCTGGACTCACTGCACTGCATCCCCAGTGGTGCCAGTGCGCTCTCTGGAGTCACAGCACTGCATCCCCAGTGGTGCCAGTGCACTCTCTGGACTCACTGCACTGCATCCCCAGTGGTGCCAGTGCACTCTCTGGACTCACTGAAGTGCATCCCCAGTGGTGCCAGAGCACTCTCTGCACTCACTGCACTGCATCCCCAGTGGTGCCAGTGCGCTCTCTGGAGTCACAGCAATGCATCCCCAGTGGTGCCAGTGCACTCTCTGGACTCACTGCACTGCATCCCCAGTGGTGCCAGTTCAATCTCTGGACTCACTGCAGAGCATCCCCAGTGGTAACAGTGCACTCTCTGGACTCACTGCAGAGCATCCCCAGTGGTGCCAGTGCACTCTCTGGACTCACTGCACTGCATCCCCAGTGGTGCCAGTGCACTCTCTGGACTCACTGCACTGCATCCCCAGTGGTGCCAGTGCGCTCTCTGGAGTCACAGCACTGCATCCCCAGTGGTGCCAGTGCACTCTCTGGACTCACTGCAGTGCATCCCCAGTGGTGCCAGTGCACTCTCTGCACTCACTGCACTGCATCCCCAGTGGTGGCAGTGCACTCTCTGGAGTCACAGCACTGCATCCCCAGTGGTGCCAGTGCACTCTCTGGACTCACTGCAGTGCATCACCAGTGGTGCCAGTGCACTCTCTGGACTCACTGAGGTGCATCCCCAGTGGTGCCAGAGCAATCTCTGGACTCACTGCACTGCATCCCCAGTGGTGCCAGTGCACTCTCTGGACTCACTGTACTGCATCCCCAGTGGTGCCAGTGCACTCTCTGGACTCACTGCAGTGCATCCCCAGTGGTTCCAGTGCACTCTCTGGACTAACTGCACTGCATCCCCAGTGGTGCCAGTGCACTCTCTGGACTCACTGCACTGCATCCCCAGTGGTGCCAGTGCACTCTCTGGACTCACTGTACTGCATCCCCAGTGGAGCCCGTGCACTCTCTGGACTCACTGCACTGCATCCCCAGTGGTGCCAGTGCACACTCTGGACTCACTGCACTGCATCCCCAGTGGTGCCAGTGCACTCTCTGGACTCACTGAACTGCATCCCCAGTGGTGCCAGTGCACTCTCTGCACTCACTGCACTGCATCCCCCGTGGTGCCAGTGCACTCTCTGGAGTCACAGCACTGCATCCCCAGTGGTGCCAGTGCAATCTCCGAACTCACTGCACTAAATCCCCAGTGGTGCCAGTGCACTCTCTGGACTCACTACAGTGCATCCCCAGTGCTGCCAGTGCACTCTCTGCACTCACTGCACTGCACCCCCAGTGGTGCCAGTGCGCTCTCTGGACTCACTGCACTGCATCCCCAGTGGTGCCAGAGCACTCTCTGGACTCACTGCACTGCATCCCCAGTGGTGCCAGTGCACTCTCTGTACTCACTGAAGTGCATCCCCAGTGGTGCCAGTGCACTCTCTGGACTCACTGCAGAGCATCCCCAGTGGTGCCAGTGCGCTCTCTGGAGTCACTGCACTGCATCCCCAGTGGTGCCAGTGCAATCTCTGGACTCACTGCACTGCATCCACAGTGGTGCCAGTGCACTCTCGGGACTCACTGAAGTGCATCCCCAGTGGTGCCAGAGCACTCTCTGCACTCACTGCACTGCATCCCCAGTGGTGCCAGTGCGCTCTCTGGAGTCACAGCACTGCATCCCCAGTGGTGCCAGTGCACTCTCTGGACTCACTGCAGTGCATCCCCAGTGGTGCCAGTGCACTCTCTGCACTCACTGCACTGCATCCCCAGTGGTGGAAGTGCACTCTCTGGAGTCACAGCACTGCATCCCCAGTGGTGCCAGTGCACTCTCTGGACTCACTGCAGTGCATCCCCAGTGGTGCCAGTGCACTCTCTGGACTCACTGCAGGGCATCCCCAGTGGTGCCAGTGAACGTTCTGCACTCACTGCACTGTACCCCCAGTGGTGCCAGTGCACTCTCTGGAGTCACAGCACTGCATCCCCAGTGGTGCCAGTGCACTCTCTGGACTCACTGCACTGCATCCCCAGTGGTGCCAGTGCAATCTCTGCACTCACTGCAGAGCATCCCCAGTGGTGCCAGTGCACTCTCTAGACTCACTGCACTGCATCCCCAGTGGTGCCAGTGCGCTCTCTGGAGTCACAGCACTGCATCCCCAGTGGTGCCAGTGCACTCTCTGGACTCACTGCAGTGCATCCCCAGTGGTGCCAGTGCACTCTCTGGACTCACTGAAGTGCATCCCCAGTGGTGCCAGAGCACTCTCTGCACTCACTGCACTGCATCCCCAGTGGTGCCAGTGCGCTCTCTGGAGTCACAGCACTGCATCCCCAGTGGTGCCAGTGCACTCTCTGGACTCACTGCACTGCATCCCCAGTGGTGCCAGTTCAATCTCTGGACTCACTGCAGAGCATCCCCAGTGGTAACAGTGCACTCTCTGGACTCACTGCAGAGCATCCCCAGTGGTGCCAGTGCACTCTCTGGACTCACTGCACTGCATCCCCAGTGGTGCCAGTGCACTCTCTGGACTCACTGCAGTGCATCCCCAGTGGTGCCAGTGCACTCTCTGGACTCACTGCACTGCATCCCCAGTGGTGCCAGTGCACTCTCTGGAGTCACAGCACTGCATCCCCAGTGGTGCCAGTGCACTCTCTGGACTCACTGCAGTGCATCCCCAGTTGTGCCAGTGCACTCTCTGGACTCACTGCACTGCATCCCCAGTGGTGCCAGTGCACTCTCTGGACTCACTGAGGTGCATCCCCAGTGGTGCCAGTGCAATCTCTGGACTCACTGCACTGCATCCCCAGTGGTGCCAGTGCACACTCTGGACTCACTGCACTGCATCCCCAGTGGTGCCAGTGCACTCTCTGCACTCACTGCACTGCATCCCCAGTGGTGCCAGTGCACTCTCTGGACTCACTGAAGTGCATCCCCAGTGGTGCCAGAGCACTCTCTGCACTCACTGCACTGCATCCCCAGCGGTGCCAGTGCGCTCTCTGGAGTCACAGCACTGCATCCCCAGTGGTGCCAGTGCACTCTCTGGACTCACTGCAGTGCATCCCCAGTGGTGCCAGTGCACTCTCTGCACTCACTGCACTGCATCCCCAGTGGTGGCAGTGCACTCTCTGGAGTCACAGCACTGCATCCCCATTGGTGCCAGTGCACTCTCTGGACTCACTGCAGTGCATCCCCAGTGGTGCCAGTGCACTCTCTGGACTCACTGCAGGGCATCCCCAGTGGTGCCAGTGCACGTTCTGCACTCACTGCACTGTACCCCCAGTGGTGCCAGTGCACTCTCTGGAGTCACAGCACTGCATCCCCAGTGGTGCCAGTGCACTCTCTGGACTCACTGCACTGCATCCCCAGTGGTGCCAGTGCAATCTCTGCACTCACTGCAGAGCATCCCTAGTCTTGCCAGTGCACTCTCTGGACTCACTGCACTGCATCCCTAGTTGTGCCAGTGCACTCTCTGCACTCACTGCACTGCATCCCCAGTGGTGCCAGTGCACTCACTGGACTCACTGCACTGCATCCCCAGTGGTGCCAGTGCACTCTCTGGACTCACTGCACTGCATCCCCAGTGGTGCCAGTGCACTCTCTGGACTCACTGCACTGCATCCCCAGTGGTGCCAGTGCAATCTCTGCACTCACTGCAGATGATCCCTAGTCTTGCCAGTGCACTCTCTGGACTCACTGCACTGCATCCCTAGTTGTGCCAGTGCACTCTCTGCACTCACTGCACTGCATCCCCAGTGGTGCCAGTGCACTCACTGGACTCACTGCACTGCATCCCCAGTGGTGCCAGTGCACTCTCTGGACTCACTGCACTGCATCCCCAGTGGTGCCAGTGCACTCTCTGCACTCACTGCAGTGCATCCCCAGTGGTGCCAGTGCACTCTCTGGACTCACTGCACTGCATCCCCAGTGGTGCCAGTGCACTCTCTGGACTCACTGCAGTGCATCCCCAGTGCTGCCAGTGCACTCTCTGGACTCACTGCAGTGCATCACCAGTGGTGCCAGTGCACTCTCTGGACTCACTGAGGTGCATCCCCAGTGGTGCCAGAGCAATCTCTGGACTCACTGCACTGCATCCCCAGTGGTGCCAGTGCACTCTCTGGACTCACTGTACTGCATCCCCAGTGGTGCCAGTGCACTCTCTGGACTCACTGCACTGCATCCCCAGTGGTTCCAGTGCACTCTCTGGACTCACTGCACTGCATCCCCAGTGGTGCCAGTGCACTCTCTGGACTCACTGCACTGCATCCCCAGTGGTGCCAGTGCACTCTCTGGACTCACTGTACTGCATCCCCAGTGGAGCCCGTGCACTCTCTGGACTCACTGCACTGCATCCCCAGTGGTGCCAGTGCAATCTCCGAACTCACTGCACTGCATCCCCAGTGGTGCCAGTGCACTCTCTGGACTCACAACAGTGCATCCCCAGTGCTGCCAGTGCACTCTCTGCACTCACTGCACTGCACCCCCAGTGGTGCCAGTGCGCTCTCTGGAGTCACAGCACTGCATCCCCAGTGCTGCCAGTGCACTCTCTGGACTCACTGCACTGCATCCCCAGTGGTGCCAGTTCAATCTCTGGACTCACTGCAGAGCATCCCCAGTGGTGCCAGTGCACTCTCTGCACTCAATGCACTGCATCCCCAGTGGTGCCAGTGCACTCTCTGGACTCACTGCAGTGCATCCCCAGTGGTGCCAGTGCACTCTCTGCACTCACTGCACTGCATCCCCAGTGGTGCCAGTGCACTCTCTGGAGTCACAGCACTGCATCCCCAGTGGTGCCAGTGCACTCTCTGGACTCACTGCAGTGCATCCCCAGTGGTGCCAGTGCACTCTCTGGACTCACTGCAGTGCATCCCCAGTGGTGCCAGTGCACTCTCTGGACTCACTGAGGTGCATCCGCAGTGGTGCCAGTGCAATCTCTGGACTCACTGCACTGCATCCCCAGTGGTGCCAGTGCACACTCTGGACTCACTGCACTGCATCCCCAGTGGTGCCAGTGCACTCTCTGGACTCACTGCACTGCATCCCCAGTGGTGCCAGTGCACTCTCTGGACTCACTGCACTGCATCCCCAGTGGTGCCAGTGCACTCTCTGGACTCACTGCACTGCATCCCCAGTGGTGCCAGTGCACTCTCTGGACTCACTGCACTGCATCCCCAGTGGTGCCAGTGCACTCTCTGGACTCACTGCACTGCATCCCCAGTGGTGCCAGTGCATTCTCTGGACTCACTGCACTGCATCCCCAGTGGTGCCAGTGCACTCTCTGGACTCACTGCACTGAATCCCCAGTGCTGCCAGTGCACTCTCTGGACTCACTGCACTGCATCCCCAGTGGTGCCAGTGCACTCTCTGGACTCACTGAAGTGCATCCCCAGTGGTGCCAGTGCACTCTCTGCACTCACTGCACTGCATCCCCAGTGGTGCCAGTGCAATCTCTGGAGTCACAGCACTGCATCCCCAGTGGTGCCAGTGCAATCTCCGGACTCACTGCACTGCATCCCCAGTGGTGCCAGTGCACTCTCTGCACTCACTGCACTGCACCCCCAGTGGTGCCAGTGCGCTCTCTGGAGTCACAGCACTGCATCCCCAGTGGTGCCAGTGCACTCTCTGGACTCACTGCACTGCATCCCCAGTGGTGCCAGAGCACTCTCTGGACTCACTGCACTGCATCCCCAGTGGTGCCAGTGCACTCTCTGTACTCACTGAAGTGCATCCCCAGTGGTGCCAGTGCACTCTCTGGACTCACTGCACTGCATCCCCAGTGGTGCCAGTGCGCTCTCTGGAGTCACAGCACTGCATCCCCAGTGGTGCCAGTGCAATCTCTGGACTCACTGCACTGCATCCACAGTGGTGCCAGTGCACTCTCGGGACTCACTGAAGTGCATCCCCAGTGGTGCCAGAGCACTCTCTGCACTCACTGCACTGCATCCCCAGTGGTGCCAGTGCGCTCTCTGGAGTCACAGCACTGCATCCCCAGTGGTGCCAGTGCACTCTCTGGACTCACTGCAGTGCATCCCCAGTGGTGCCAGTGCACTCTCTGCACTCACTGCACTGCATCCCCAGTGGTGGAAGTGCACTCTCTGGAGTCACAGCACTGCATCCCCAGTGGTGCCAGTGCACTCTCTGGACTCACTGCAGTGCATCCCCAGTGGTGCCAGTGCACTCTCTGGACTCACTGCAGGGCATCCCCAGTGGTGCCAGTGAACGTTCTGCACTCACTGCACTGTACCCCCAGTGGTGCCAGTGCACTCTCTGGAGTCACAGCACTGCATCCCCAGTGGTGCCAGTGCACTCTCTGGACTCACTGCACTGCATCCCCAGTGGTGCCAGTGCACTCTCTGGACTCACTGCACTGCATCCCCAGTGGTGCCAGTGCAATCTCTGCACTCACTGCAGAGCATCCCCAGTGGTGCCAGTGCACTCTCTAGACTCACTGCACTGCATCCCAAGTGGTGCCAGTGCAATCTCTGGAGTCACAGCACTGCATCCCCAGTGGTGCCAGTGCACTCTCTGGACTCACTGAAGTGCATCCCCAGTGGTGCCAGAGCACTCTCTGCACTCACTGCACTGCATCCCCAGTGGTGCCAGTGCGCTCTCTGGAGTCACAGCACTGCATCCCCAGTGGTGCCAGTGCACTCTCTGGACTCACTGCACTGCATCCCCAGTGGTGCCAGTGCACTCTCTGGACTCACTGAGGTGCATCCCCAGTGGTGCCAGTGCAATCTCTGGACTCACTGCACTGCATCCCCAGTGGTGCCAGTGCACACTCTGGACTCACTGCACTGCATCCCCAGTGGTGCCAGTGCACTCTCTGCACTCACTGCACTGCATCCCCAGTGGTGCCAGTGCACTCTCTGGACTCACTGAAGTGCATCCCCAGTGGTGCCAGAGCACTCTCTGCACTCACTGCACTGCATCCCCAGTGGTGCCAGTGCGCTCTCTGGAGTCACAGCACTGCATCCCCAGTGGTGCCAGTGCACTCTCTGGACTCACTGCAGTGCATCCCCAGTGGTGCCAGTGCACTCTCTGCACTCACTGCACTGCATCCCCAGTGGTGGCAGTGCACTCTCTGGAGTCACAGCACTGCATCCCCATTGGTGCCAGTGCACTCTCTGGACTCACTGCACTGCATCCCCAGTGGTGCCAGTGAAATCTCTGCACTCACTGCAGAGCATCCCTAGTCTTGCCAGTGCACTCTCTGGACTCACTGCACTGCATCCCCAGTGGTGCCAGTGCACTCTCTGGACTCACTGCACTGCATCCCCAGTGGTGCCAGTGCACTCACTGGACTCACTGCACTGCATCCCCAGTGGTGCCAGTGCACTCTCTGGACTCACTGCACTGCATCCCCAGTGGTGCCAGTGCACTCTCTGCACTCACTGCAGTGCATCCCCAGTGGTGCCAGTGCACTCTCTGGACTCACTGCAGGGCATCCCCAGTGGTGCCAGTGCACTCTCTGCACTCACTGCAGTGCATCCCCAGTGGTGCCAGTGCACTCTCTGGACTCACTGCAGTGCATCACCAGTGGTGCCAGTGCACTCTCTGGACTCACTGAGGTGCATCCCCAGTGGTGCCAGAGCAATCTCTGGACTCACTGCACTGCATCCCCAGTGGTGCCAGTGCACTCTCTGGACTCACTGTACTGCATCCCCAGTGGTGCCAGTGCACTCTCTGGACTCACTGCAGTGCATCCCCAGTGGTTCCAGTGCACTCTCTGGACTAACTGCACTGCATCCCCAGTGGTGCCAGTGCACTCTCTGGACTCACTGCACTGCATCCCCAGTGGTGCCAGTGCACTCTCTGGACTCACTGTACTGCATCCCCAGTGGAGCCCGTGCACTCTCTGGACTCACTGCACTGCATCCCCAGTGCTGCCAGTGCACTCTATGGACTCACTGCACTGCATCCCCAGTGGTGCCAGTGCACACTCTGGACTCACTGCACTGCATCCCCAGTGGTGCCAGTGCACTCTCTGGACTCACTGCACTGCATCCCCAGTGGTGCCAGTGCACTCTCTGGACTCACTGCACTGCATCCCCAGTGGTGCCAGTGCACTCTCTGGACTCACTGCACTGCATCCCCAGTGG
Source organism: Anser anser (assembly GCF_964211835.1). NCBI lineage: Eukaryota > Metazoa > Chordata > Aves > Anseriformes > Anatidae > Anser > Anser anser. Next base: position 30,791,698 of record NC_139723.1, on the reverse strand, counting down.
TGCCAGTGCATTCTCTGGACTCACTGCACTGCATCCCCAGTGGTGCCAGTGCACTCTCTGGACTCACTGCACTGAATCCCCAGTGCTGCCAGTGCACTCTCTGGACTCACTGCACTGCATCCCCAGTGGTGCCAGTGCACTCTCTGGACTCACTGAAGTGCATCCCCAGTGGTGCCAGTGCACTCTCTGCACTCACTGCACTGCATCCCCAGTGGTGCCAGTGCAATCTCTGGAGTCACAGCACTGCATCCCCAGTGGTGCCAGTGCAATCTCCGGACTCACTGCACTGCATCCCCAGTGGTGCCAGTGCACTCTCTGCAATCACTGCACTGCACCCCCAGTGGTGCCAGTGCGCTCTCTGGAGTCACAGCACTGCATCCCCAGTGGTGCCAGTGCACTCTCTGGACTCACTGCACTGCATCCCCAGTGGTGCCAGAGCACTCTCTGGACTCACTGCACTGCATCCCCAGTGGTGCCAGTGCACTCTCTGTACTCACTGAAGTGCATCCCCAGTGGTGCCAGTGCACTCTCTGGACTCACTGCACTGCATCCCCAGTGGTGCCAGTGCGCTCTCTGGAGTCACAGCACTGCATCCCCAGTGGTGCCAGTGCAATCTCTGGACTCACTGCACTGCATCCCCAGTGGTGCCAGTGCACTCTCGGGACTCACTGAAGTGCATCCCCAGTGGTGCCAGAGCACTCTCTGCACTCACTGCACTGCATCCCCAGTGGTGCCAGTGCGCTCTCTGGAGTCACAGCACTGCATCCCCAGTGGTGCCAGTGCACTCTCTGGACTCACTGCAGTGCATCCCCAGTGGTGCCAGTGCACTCTCTGCACTCACTGCACTGCATCCCCAGTGGTGGAAGTGCACTCTCTGGAGTCACAGCACTGCATCCCCAGTGGTGCCAGTGCACTCTCTGGACTCACTGCAGTGCATCCCCAGTGGTGCCAGTGCACTCTCTGGACTCACTGCAGGGCATCCCCAGTGGTGCCAGTGAACGTTCTGCACTCACTGCACTGTACCCCCAGTGGTGCCAGTGCACTCTCTGGAGTCACAGCACTGCATCCCCAGTGGTGCCAGTGCACTCTCTGGACTCACTGCACTGCATCCCCAGTGGTGCCAGTGCACTCTCTGGACTCACTGCACTGCATCCCCAGTGGTGCCAGTGCAATCTCTGCACTCACTGCAGAGCATCCCCAGTGGTGCCAGTGCACTCTCTAGACTCACTGCACTGCATCCCAAGTGGTGCCAGTGCGCTCTCTGGAGTCACAGCACTGCATCCCCAGTGGTGCCAGTGCACTCTCTGGACTCACTGCAGTGCATCCCCAGTGGTGCCAGTGCACTCTCTGGACTCACTGAAGTGCATCCCCAGTGGTGCCAGAGCACTCTCTGCACTCACTGCACTGCATCCCCAGTGGTGCCAGTGCGCTCTCTGGAGTCACAGCACTGCATCCCCAGTGGTGCCAGTGCACTCTCTGGACTCACTGCACTGCATCCCCAGTGGTGCCAGTGCACTCTCTGGACTCACTGAGGTGCATCCCCAGTGGTGCCAGTGCAATCTCTGGACTCACTGCACTGCATCCCCAGTGGTGCCAGTGCACACTCTGGACTCACTGCACTGCATCCCCAGTGGTGCCAGTGCACTCTCTGCACTCGCTGCACTGCATCCCCAGTGGTGCCAGTGCACTCTCTGGACTCACTGAAGTGCATCCCCAGTGGTGCCAGAGCACTCTCTGCACTCACTGCACTGCATCCCCAGTGGTGCCAGTGCGCTCTCTGGAGTCACAGCACTGCATCCCCAGTGGTGCCAGTGCAGTCTCTGGACTCACTGCAGTGCATCCCCAGTGGTGCCAGTGCACTCTCTGCACTCACTGCACTGCATCCCCAGTGGTGGCAGTGCACTCTCTGGAGTCACAGCACTGCATCCCCATTGGTGCCAGTGCACTCTCTGGACTCACTGCAGTGCATCCCCAGTGGTGCCAGTGCACTCTCTGGACTCACTGCAGGGCATCCCCAGTGGTGCCAGTGCACGTTCTGCACTCACTGCACTGTACCCCCAGTGGTGCCAGTGCACTCTCTGGAGTCACAGCACTGCATCCCCAGTGCTGCCAGTGCACTCTCTGGACTCACTGCACTGCATCCCCAGTGGTGCCAGTGCAATCTCTGCACTCACTGCAGAGCATCCCTAGTCTTGCCAGTGCACTCTCTGGACTCACTGCACTGCATCCCTAGTTGTGCCAGTGCACTCTCTGCACTCACTGCACTGCATCCCCAGTGGTGCCAGTGCACTCACTGGACTCACTGCACTGCATCCCCAGTGGTGCCAGTGCACTCTCTGGACTCACTGCACTGCATCCCCAGTGGTGCCAGTGCACTCTCTGGACTCACTGCACTGCATCCCCAGTGGTGCCAGTGCAATCTCTGCACTCACTGCAGAGCATCCCTAGTCTTGCCAGTGCACTCTCTGGACTCACTGCACTGCATCCCTAGTTGTGCCAGTGCACTCTCTGCACTCACTGCAGTGCATCCCCAGTGGTGCCAGTGCACTCTCTGGACTCACTGCACTGCATCCCCAGTGGTGCCAGTGCACTCTCTGGACTCACTGCAGTGCATCCCCAGTGCTGCCAGTGCACTCTCTGGACTCACTGCAGTGCATCACCAGTGGTGCCAGTGCACTCTCTGGACTCACTGAGGTGCATCCCCAGTGGTGCCAGAGCAATCTCTGGACTCACTGCACTGCATCCCCAGTGGTGCCAGTGCACTCTCTGGACTCACTGTACTGCATCCCCAGTGGTGCCAGTGCACTCTCTGGACTCACTGCACTGCATCCCCAGTGGTTCCAGTGCACTCTCTGGACTAACTGCACTGCATCCCCAGTGGTGCCAGTGCACTCTCTGGACTCACTGCACTGCATCCCCAGTGGTGCCAGTGCACTCTCTGGACTCACTGTACTGCATCCCCAGTGGAGCCCGTGCACTCTCTGGACTCACTGCACTGCATCCCCAGTGGTGCCAGTGCAATCTCCGAACTCACTGCACTGCATCCCCAGTGGTGCCAGTGCACTCTCTGGACTCACAACAGTGCATCCCCAGTGCTGCCAGTGCACTCTCTGCACTCACTGCACTGCACCCCCAGTGGTGCCAGTGCGCTCTCTGGAGTCACAGCACTGCATCCCCAGTGCTGCCAGTGCACTCTCTGGACTCACTGCACTGCATCCCCAGTGGTGCCAGTTCAATCTCTGGACTCACTGCAGAGCATCCCCAGTGGTGCCAGTGCACTCTCTGCACTCAATGCACTGCATCCCCAGTGGTGCCAGTGCACTCTCTGGACTCACTGCAGTGCATCCCCAGTGGTGCCAGTGCACTCTCTGCACTCACTGCACTGCATCCCCAGTGGTGCCAGTGCACTCTCTGGAGTCACAGCACTGCATCCCCAGTGGTGCCAGTGCACTCTCTGGACTCACTGCAGTGCATCCCCAGTGGTGCCAGTGCACTCTCTGGACTCACTGCAGTGCATCCCCAGTGGTGCCAGTGCACTCTCTGGACTCACTGAGGTGCATCCGCAGTGGTGCCAGTGCAATCTCTGGACTCACTGCACTGCATCCCCAGTGGTGCCAGTGCACACTCTGGACTCACTGCACTGCATCCCCAGTGGTGCCAGTGCACTCTCTGGACTCACTGCACTGCATCCCCAGTGGTGCCAGTGCACTCTCTGGACTCACTGCACTGCATCCCCAGTGGTGCCAGTGCACTCTCTGGACTCACTGCACTGCATCCCCAGTGGTGCCAGTGCACTCTCTGGACTCACTGCACTGCATCCCCAGTGGTGCCAGTGCATTCTCTGGACTCACTGCACTGCATCCCCAGTGGTGCCAGTGCACTCTCTGGACTCACTGCACTGAATCCCCAGTGCTGCCAGTGCACTCTCTGGACTCACTGCACTGCATCCCCAGTGGTGCCAGTGCACTCTCTGGACTCACTGAAGTGCATCCCCAGTGGTGCCAGTGCACTCTCTGCACTCACTGCACTGCATCCCCAGTGGTGCCAGTGCAATCTCTGGAGTCACAGCACTGCATCCCCAGTGGTGCCAGTGCAATCTCCGGACTCACTGCACTGCATCCCCAGTGGTGCCAGTGCACTCTCTGCACTCACTGCACTGCACCCCCAGTGGTGCCAGTGCGCTCTCTGGAGTCACAGCACTGCATCCCCAGTGGTGCCAGTGCACTCTCTGGACTCACTGCACTGCATCCCCAGTGGTGCCAGAGCACTCTCTGGACTCACTGCACTGCATCCCCAGTGGTGCCAGTGCACTCTCTGTACTCACTGAAGTGCATCCCCAGTGGTGCCAGTGCACTCTCTGGACTCACTGCACTGCATCCCCAGTGGTGCCAGTGCGCTCTCTGGAGTCACAGCACTGCATCCCCAGTGGTGCCAGTGCAATCTCTGGACTCACTGCACTGCATCCACAGTGGTGCCAGTGCACTCTCGGGACTCACTGAAGTGCATCCCCAGTGGTGCCAGAGCACTCTCTGCACTCACTGCACTGCATCCCCAGTGGTGCCAGTGCGCTCTCTGGAGTCACAGCACTGCATCCCCAGTGGTGCCAGTGCACTCTCTGGACTCACTGCAGTGCATCCCCAGTGGTGCCAGTGCACTCTCTGCACTCACTGCACTGCATCCCCAGTGGTGGAAGTGCACTCTCTGGAGTCACAGCACTGCATCCCCAGTGGTGCCAGTGCACTCTCTGGACTCACTGCAGTGCATCCCCAGTGGTGCCAGTGCACTCTCTGGACTCACTGCAGGGCATCCCCAGTGGTGCCAGTGAACGTTCTGCACTCACTGCACTGTACCCCCAGTGGTGCCAGTGCACTCTCTGGAGTCACAGCACTGCATCCCCAGTGGTGCCAGTGCACTCTCTGGACTCACTGCACTGCATCCCCAGTGGTGCCAGTGCACTCTCTGGACTCACTGCACTGCATCCCCAGTGGTGCCAGTGCAATCTCTGCACTCACTGCAGAGCATCCCCAGTGGTGCCAGTGCACTCTCTAGACTCACTGCACTGCATCCCAAGTGGTGCCAGTGCAATCTCTGGAGTCACAGCACTGCATCCCCAGTGGTGCCAGTGCACTCTCTGGACTCACTGAAGTGCATCCCCAGTGGTGCCAGAGCACTCTCTGCACTCACTGCACTGCATCCCCAGTGGTGCCAGTGCGCTCTCTGGAGTCACAGCACTGCATCCCCAGTGGTGCCAGTGCACTCTCTGGACTCACTGCACTGCATCCCCAGTGGTGCCAGTGCACTCTCTGGACTCACTGAGGTGCATCCCCAGTGGTGCCAGTGCAATCTCTGGACTCACTGCACTGCATCCCCAGTGGTGCCAGTGCACACTCTGGACTCACTGCACTGCATCCCCAGTGGTGCCAGTGCACTCTCTGCACTCACTGCACTGCATCCCCAGTGGTGCCAGTGCACTCTCTGGACTCACTGAAGTGCATCCCCAGTGGTGCCAGAGCACTCTCTGCACTCACTGCACTGCATCCCCAGTGGTGCCAGTGCGCTCTCTGGAGTCACAGCACTGCATCCCCAGTGGTGCCAGTGCACTCTCTGGACTCACTGCAGTGCATCCCCAGTGGTGCCAGTGCACTCTCTGCACTCACTGCACTGCATCCCCAGTGGTGGCAGTGCACTCTCTGGAGTCACAGCACTGCATCCCCATTGGTGCCAGTGCACTCTCTGGACTCACTGCACTGCATCCCCAGTGGTGCCAGTGAAATCTCTGCACTCACTGCAGAGCATCCCTAGTCTTGCCAGTGCACTCTCTGGACTCACTGCACTGCATCCCCAGTGGTGCCAGTGCACTCTCTGGACTCACTGCACTGCATCCCCAGTGGTGCCAGTGCACTCACTGGACTCACTGCACTGCATCCCCAGTGGTGCCAGTGCACTCTCTGGACTCACTGCACTGCATCCCCAGTGGTGCCAGTGCACTCTCTGCACTCACTGCAGTGCATCCCCAGTGGTGCCAGTGCACTCTCTGGACTCACTGCAGGGCATCCCCAGTGGTGCCAGTGCACTCTCTGCACTCACTGCAGTGCATCCCCAGTGGTGCCAGTGCACTCTCTGGACTCACTGCAGTGCATCACCAGTGGTGCCAGTGCACTCTCTGGACTCACTGAGGTGCATCCCCAGTGGTGCCAGAGCAATCTCTGGACTCACTGCACTGCATCCCCAGTGGTGCCAGTGCACTCTCTGGACTCACTGTACTGCATCCCCAGTGGTGCCAGTGCACTCTCTGGACTCACTGCAGTGCATCCCCAGTGGTTCCAGTGCACTCTCTGGACTAACTGCACTGCATCCCCAGTGGTGCCAGTGCACTCTCTGGACTCACTGCACTGCATCCCCAGTGGTGCCAGTGCACTCTCTGGACTCACTGTACTGCATCCCCAGTGGAGCCCGTGCACTCTCTGGACTCACTGCACTGCATCCCCAGTGCTGCCAGTGCACTCTATGGACTCACTGCACTGCATCCCCAGTGGTGCCAGTGCACACTCTGGACTCACTGCACTGCATCCCCAGTGGTGCCAGTGCACTCTCTGGACTCACTGCACTGCATCCCCAGTGGTGCCAGTGCACTCTCTGGACTCACTGCACTGCATCCCCAGTGGTGCCAGTGCACTCTCTGGACTCACTGCACTGCATCCCCAGTGGTGCCAGTGCATTCTCTGGACTCACTGCACTGCATCCCCAGTGGTGCCAGTGCACTCTCTGGACTCACTGCACTGAATCCCCAGTGCTGCCAGTGCACTCTCTGGACTCACTGCACTGCATCCCCAGTGGTGCCAGTGCACTCTCTGGACTCACTGAAGTGCATCCCCAGTGGTGCCAGTGCACTCTCTGCACTCACTGCACTGCATCCCCAGTGGTGCCAGTGCAATCTCTGGAGTCACAGCACTGCATCCCCAGTGGTGCCAGTGCAATCTCCGGACTCACTGCACTGCATCCCCAGTGGTGCCAGTGCACTCTCTGCAATCACTGCACTGCACCCCCAGTGGTGCCAGTGCGCTCTCTGGAGTCACAGCACTGCATCCCCAGTGGTGCCAGTGCACTCTCTGGACTCACTGCACTGCATCCCCAGTGGTGCCAGAGCACTCTCTGGACTCACTGCACTGCATCCCCAGTGGTGCCAGTGCACTCTCTGTACTCACTGAAGTGCATCCCCAGTGGTGCCAGTGCACTCTCTGGACTCACTGCACTGCATCCCCAGTGGTGCCAGTGCGCTCTCTGGAGTCACAGCACTGCATCCCCAGTGGTGCCAGTGCAATCTCTGGACTCACTGCACTGCATCCACAGTGGTGCCAGTGCACTCTCGGGACTCACTGAAGTGCATCCCCAGTGGTGCCAGAGCACTCTCTGGAGTCACAGCACTGCATCCCCAGTGGTGCCAGTGCACTCTCTGGACTCACTGCAGTGCATCCCCAGTGGTGCCAGTGCACTCTCTGCACTCACTGCACTGCATCCCCAGTGGTGGAAGTGCACTCTCTGGAGTCACAGCACTGCATCCCCAGTGGTGCCATTGCACTCTCTGGACTCACTGCAGTGCATCCCCAGTGGTGCCAGTGCACTCTCTGGACTCACTGCAGGGCATCCCCAGTGGTGCCAGTGAACGTTCTGCACTCACTGCACTGTACCCCCAGTGGTGCCAGTGCACTCTCTGGAGTCACAGCACTGCATCCCCAGTGGTGCCAGTGCACTCTCTGGACTCACTGCACTGCATCCCCAGTGGTGCCAGTGCACTCTCTGGACTCACTGCACTGCATCCCCAGTGGTGCCAGTGCAATCTCTGCACTCACTGCAGAGCATCCCCAGTGGTGCCAGTGCACTCTCTAGACTCACTGCACTGCATCCCAAGTGGTGCCAGTGCGCTCTCTGGAGTCACAGCACTGCATCCCCAGTGGTGCCAGTGCACTCTCTGGACTCACTGCAGTGCATCCCCAGTGGTGCCAGTGCACTCTCTGGACTCACTGAAGTGCATCCCCAGTGGTGCCAGAGCACTCTCTGCACTCACTGCACTGCATCCCCAGTGGTGCCAGTGCGCTCTCTGGAGTCACAGCACTGCATCCCCAGTGGTGCCAGTGCACTCTCTGGACTCACTGCACTGCATCCCCAGTGGTGCCAGTGCACTCTCTGGACTCACTGAGGTGCATCCCCAGTGGTGCCAGTGCAATCTCTGGACTCACTGCACTGCATCCCCAGTGGTGCCAGTGCACACTCTGGACTCACTGCACTGCATCCCCAGTGGTGCCAGTGCACTCTCTGCACTCGCTGCACTGCATCCCCAGTGGTGCCAGTGCACTCTCTGGACTCACTGAAGTGCATCCCCAGTGGTGCCAGAGCACTCTCTGCACTCACTGCACTGCATCCCCAGTGGTGCCAGTGCGCTCTCTGGAGTCACAGCACTGCATCCCCAGTGGTGCCAGTGCAGTCTCTGGACTCACTGCAGTGCATCCCCAGTGGTGCCAGTGCACTCTCTGCACTCACTGCACTGCATCCCCAGTGGTGGCAGTGCACTCTCTGGAGTCACAGCACTGCATCCCCATTGGTGCCAGTGCACTCTCTGGACTCACTGCAGTGCATCCCCAGTGGTGCCAGTGCACTCTCTGGACTCACTGCAGGGCATCCCCAGTGGTGCCAGTGCACGTTCTGCACTCACTGCACTGTACCCCCAGTGGTGCCAGTGCACTCTCTGGAGTCACAGCACTGCATCCCCAGTGCTGCCAGTGCACTCTCTGGACTCACTGCACTGCATCCCCAGTGGTGCCAGTGCAATCTCTGCACTCACTGCAGAGCATCCCTAGTCTTGCCAGTGCACTCTCTGGACTCACTGCACTGCATCCCTAGTTGTGCCAGTGCACTCTCTGCACTCACTGCACTGCATCCCCAGTGGTGCCAGTGCACTCACTGGACTCACTGCACTGCATCCCCAGTGGTGCCAGTGCACTCTCTGGACTCACTGCACTGCATCCCCAGTGGTGCCAGTGCACTCTCTGGACTCACTGCACTGCATCCCCAGTGGTGCCAGTGCAATCTCTGCACTCACTGCAGAGCATCCCTAGTCTTGCCAGTGCACTCTCTGGACTCACTGCACTGCATCCCTAGTTGTGCCAGTGCACTCTCTGCACTCACTGCACTGCATCCCCAGTGGTGCCAGTGCACTCACTGGACTCACTGCACTGCATCCCCAGTGGTGCCAGTGCACTCTCTGGACTCACTGCACTGCATCCCCAGTGGTGCCAGTGCACTCTCTGGACTCACTGCACTGCATCCCCAGTGGTGCCAGTGCACTCTCTGCACTCACTGCAGTGCATCCCCAGTGGTGCCAGTGCACTCTCTGGACTCACTGTACTGCATCCCCAGTGGAGCCCGTGCACTCTCTGGACTCACTGCACTGCATCCCCAGTGGTGCCAGTGCAATCTCCGAACTCACTGCACTGCATCCCCAGTGGTGCCAGTGCACTCTCTGGACTCACTACAGTGCATCCCCAGTGCTGCCAGTGCACTCTCTGCACTCACTGCACTGCACCCCCAGTGGTGCCAGTGCGCTCTCTGGAGTCAGAGCACTGCATCCCCAGTGCTGCCAGTGCACTCTCTGGACTCACTGCACTGCATCCCCAGTGGTGCCAGTTCAATCTCTGGACTCACTGCACTGCATCCCCAGTGGTGCCAGTGCACTCTCTGCACTCAATGCACTGCATCCCCAGTGGTGCCAGTGCACTCTCTGGACTCACTGCAGTGCATCCCCAGTGGTGCCAGTGCACTCTCTGCACTCACTGCACTGCATCCCCAGTGGTGCCAGTGCACTCTCTGGAGTCACAGCACTGCATCCCCAGTGGTGCCAGTGCACTCTCTGGAGTCACAGCACTGCATCCCCAGTGGTGCCAGTGCACTCTCTGGACTCACTGCAGTGCATCCCCAGTGGTGCCAGTGCACTCTCTGGACTCACTGAGGTGCATCCGCAGTGGTGCCAGTGCAATCTCTGGACTCACTGCACTGCATCCCCAGTGGTGCCAGTGCACACTCTGGACTCACTGCACTGCATCCCCAGTGGTGCCAGTGCACTCTCTGGACTCACTGCACTGCATCCCCAGTTGTGCCAGTGCACTCTCTGGACTCACTGCACTGCATCCCCAGTGGTGCCAGTGCATTCTCTGGACTCACTGCACTGCATCCCCAGTGGTGCCAGTGCACTCTCTGGACTCACTGCACTGAATCCCCAGTGCTGCCAGTGCACTCTCTGGACTCACTGCACTGCATCCCCAGTGGTGCCAGTGCACTCTCTGGACTCACTGAAGTGCATCCCCAGTAGTGCCAGTGCACTCTCTGCACTCACTGCACTGCATCCCCAGTGGTGCCAGTGCACTCTCTGGAGTCACAGCACTGCATCCCCAGTGGTGCCAGTGCAATCTCCGGACTCACTGCACTGCATCCCCAGTGGTGCCAGTGCACTCTCTGCACTCACTGCACTGCACCCCCAGTGGTGCCAGTGCGCTCTCTGGAGTCACAGCACTGCATCCCCAGTGGTGCCAGTGCACTCTCTGGACTCACTGCAGGGCATCCCCAGTGGTGCCAGTGCACATTCTGCACTCACTGCACTGTACCCCCAGTGGTGCCAGTGCACTCTCTGGAGTCACAGCACTGCATCCCCAGTGGTGCCAGTGCACTCTCTGGACTCACTGCACTGCATCCCCAGTGGTGCCAGTGCAATCTCTGCACTCACTGCAGAGCATCCCCAGTGGTGCCAGTGCACTCTCTGGACTCACTGCACTGCATCCCCAGTGGTGCCAGTGCGCTCTCTGGAGTCACAGCACTGCATCCCCAGTGGTGCCAGTGCACTCTCTGGACTCACTGCAGTGCATCCCCAGTGGTGCCAGTGCACTCTCTGGACTCACTGAAGTGCATCCCCAGTAGTGCCAGAGCACTCTCTGCACTCACTGCACTGCATCCCCAGTGGAGCCAGTGCGCTCTCTGGAGTCACAGCAATGCATCCCCAGTGGTGCCAGTGCACTCTCTGGACTCACTGCACTGCATCCCCAGTGGTGCCAGTTCAATCTCTGGACTCACTGCAGAACATCCCCAGTGGTAACAGTGCACTCTCTGGACTCACTGCAGAGCATCCCCAGTGGTGCCAGTGCACTCTCTGGACTCACTGCACTGCATCCCCAGTGGTGCCAGTGCACTCTCTGGACTCACTGCACTGCATCCCCAGTGGTGCCAGTGTGCTCTCTGGAGTCACAGCACTGCATCCCCAGTGGTGCCAGTGCACTCTCTGGACTCACTGCACTGCATCCCCAGTGGTGCCAGTGCACTCTCTGCACTCACTGCACTGCATCCCCAGTGGTGGCAGTGCACTCTCTGGAGTCACAGCACTGCATCCCCATTGGTGCCAGTGCACTCTCTGGACTCACTGCAGTGCATCCCCAGTGGTGCCAGTGCACTCTCTGGACTCACTGCAGGGCATCCCCAGTGGTGCCAGTGCACGTTCTGCACTCACTGCACTGTACCCCCAGTGGTGCCAGTGCACTCTCTGGAGTCACAGCACTGCATCCCCAGTGGTGCCAGTGCACTCTCTGGACTCACTGCACTGCATCCCCAGTGGTGCCAGTGCAATCTCTGCACTCACTGCAGAGCATCCCTAGTCTTGCCAGTGCACTCTCTGGACTCACTGCACTGCATCCCTAGTTGTGCCAGTGCACTCTCTGCACTCACTGCACTGCATCCCCAGTGGTGCCAGTGCACTCACTGGACTCACTGCACTGCATCCCCAGTGGTGCCAGTGCACTCTCTGGACTCACTGCACTGCATCCCCAGTGGTGCCAGTGCACTCTCTGGACTCACTGCACTGCATCCCCAGTGGTGCCAGTGCAATCTCTGCACTCACTGCAGAGCATCCCTAGTCTTGCCAGTGCACTCTCTGGACTCACTGCACTGCATCCCTAGTTGTGCCAGTGCACTCTCTGGACTCACTGCACTGCATCCCCAGTGGTGCCAGTGCGCTCTCTGGAGTCACAGCACTGCATCCCCAGTGGTGCCAGTGCACTCTCTGGACTCACTGCACTGCATCCCCAGTGGTGCCAGTGCACTCTCTGGACTCACTGAAGTGCATCCCCAGTGGTGCCAGAGCACTCTCTGCACTCACTGCACTGCATCCCCAGTGGTGCCAGTGCGCTCTCTGGAGTCACTGCACTGCATCCCCAGTGGTGCCAGTTCAATCTCTGGACTCACTGCAGAGCATCCCCAGTGGTAACAGTGCACTCTCTGGAGTCACAGCACTGCATCCCCAGTGGTGCCAGTGCACTCTCTGGACTCACTGAAGTGCATCCCCAGTGGTGCCAGAGCACTCTCTGCACTCACTGCACTGCATCCCCAGTGGTGCCAGTGCACTCTCTGGACTCACTGCACTGCATCCCCAGTGGTGCCAGTTCAATCTCTGGACTCACTGCAGAGCATCCCCAGTGGTAACAGTGCACTCTCTGGACTCACTGCAGAGCATCCCCAGTGGTGCCAGTGCACTCTCTGGACTCACTGCACTGCATCCCCAGTGGTGCCAGTGCACTCTCTGGACTCACTGTACTGCATCCCCAGTGGTGCCAGTGCGCTCTCTGGATTCACAGCACTGCATCCCCAGTGGTGCCAGTGCACTCTCTGGACTCACTGCAGTGCATCCCCAGTGGTGCCAGTGCACTCTCTGCACTCACTGCACTGCATCCCCAGTGGTGGCAGTGCACTCTCTGGAGTCACAGCACTGCATCCCCAGTGGTGCCAGTGCACTCTCTGGACTCACTGCGGTGCATCCCCAGTGGTGCCAGTGCACTCTCTGGACTTTTGCAGGGCATCCCCAGTGGTGCCAGTGCACGTTCTGCACTCACTGCACTGTACCCCCAGTGGTGCCAGTGCACTCTCTGGAGTCACAGCACTGCATCCCCAGTGGTGCCAGTGCACTCTCTGCACTCACTGCACTGCATCCCCAGTGGTGCCAGTGCAATCTCTGCACTCACTGCAGAGCATCCCTAGTCTTGCCAGTGCACTCTCTGGACTCACTGCACTGCATCCCCAGTGGTGCCAGTGCACTCTCTGCACTCACTGCACTGCATCCCCAGTGGTGCCAGTGCACTCACTGGACTCACTGCACTGCATCCCCAGTGGTGCCAGTGCACTCTCTGGACTCACTGCACTGCATCCCCAGTGGTGCCAGTGCACTCTCTGGACTCACTGCACTGCATCCCCAGTGGTGCCAGTGCAATCTCTGCACTCACTGCAGAGCATCCCTAGTCTTGCCAGTGCACTCTCTGGACTCACTGCACTGCATCCCTAGTTGTGCCAGTGCACTCTCTGCACTCACTGCACTGCATCCCCAGTGGTGCCAGTGCACTCACTGGACTCACTGCACTGCATCCCCAGTGGTGCCAGTGCACTCTCTGGACTCACTGCACTGCATCCCCAGTGGTGCCAGTGCACTCTCTGCACTCACTGCAGTGCATCCCCAGTGGTGCCAGTGCACTCTCTGGACTCACTGCAGGGCATCCCCAGTGGTGCCAGTGCACTCTCTGGACTCACTGCAGTGCATCCCCAGTGGTGCCAGTGCACTCTCTGGACTCACTGCAGTGCATCACCAGTGGTGCCAGTGCACTCTCTGGACTCACTGAGGTGCATCCCCAGTGGTGCCAGAGCAATCTCTGGACTCACTGCACTGCATCCCCAGTGGTGCCAGTGCGCTCTCTGCACTCACTGCACTGCACCCCCAGTGGTGCCAGTGCGCTCTCTGGAGTCACAGCACTGCATCCCCAGTGCTGCCAGTGCACTCTCTGGACTCACTGCACTGCATTAACAGTGGTGCCAGTTCAATCTCTGGACTCACTGCAGAGCATCCACAGTGGTGCCAGTGCACTCTCTGGACTCACTGCACTGCATCCCCAGTGGTGCCAGTGCACTCTCTGGACTCACTGCAGTGCATCCCCAGTGGTGCCAGTGCACTCTCTGCACTCACTGCACTGCATCCCCAGTGGTGCCAGTGCACTCTCTGGAGTCACAGCACTGCATCCCCAGTGGTGCCAGTGCACTCTCTGGACTCACTGCAGTGCATCCCCAGTGGTGCCAGTGCACTCTCTGGACTCACTGCAGTGCATCCCCAGTGGTGCCAGTGCACTCTCTGGACTCACTGAGGTGCATCCGCAGTGGTGCCAGTGCAATCTCTGGACTCACTGCACTGCATCCCCAGTGGTGCCAGTGCACACTCTGGACTCACTGCACTGCATCCCCAGTGGTGCCAGTGCACTCTCTGGACTCACTGCACTGCATCCCCAGTGGTGCCAGTGCACTCTCTGGACTCACTGCACTGCATCCCCAGTGGTGCCAGTGCACTCTCTGGACTCACTGCACTGCATCCCCAGTGGTGCCAGTGCATTCTCTGGACTCACTGCACTGCATCCCCAGTGGTGCCAGTGCACTCTCTGGACTCACTGCACTGAATCCCCAGTGCTGCCAGTGCACTCTCTGGACTCACTGCACTGCATCCCCAGTGGTGCCAGTGCACTCTCTGGACTCACTGAAGTGCATCCCCAGTAGTGCCAGTGCACTCTCTGCACTCACTGCACTGCATCCCCAGTGGTGCCAGTGCACTCTCTGGAGTCACAGAACTGCATCCCCAGTGGTGCCAGTGCAATCTCCGGACTCACTGCACTGCATCCCCAGTGGTGCCAGTGCACTCTCTGCACTCACTGCACTGCACCCCCAGTGGTGCCAGTGCGCTCTCTGGAGTCACAGCACTGCATCCCCAGTGGTGCCAGTGCACTCTCTGGACTCACTGCACTGCATCCCCAGTGGTGCCAGAGCACTCTCTGGACTCACTGCACTGCATCCCCAGTGGTGCCAGTGCACTCTCTGGACTCACTGCACTGCATCCCCAGTGGTGCCAGTGCACTCTCTGGACTCACTGCACTGCATCCCCAGTGGTGCCAGTGCACTCTCTGGACTCACTGCACTGCATCCCCAGTGGTGCCAGTGCACTCTCTGGACTCAATGCACTGCATCCCCAGTGGTGCCAGTGCACGCTCTGTACTCACTGAAGTGCATCCCCAGTGGTGCCAGTGCACTCTCTGGACTCACTGCACTGCATCCCCAGTGGTGCCAGTGCGCTCTCTGGAGTCACAGCACTGCATCCCCAGTGGTGCCAGTGCAATCTCTGGACTCACTGCACTGCATCCCCAGTGGTGCCAGTGCACTCTCTGGACTCACTGAAGTGCATCCCCAGTGGTGCCAGAGCACTCTCTGGAGTCACTGCACTGCATCCCCAGTGGTGCCAGTGCGCTCTCTGGAGTCACAGCACTGCATCCCCAGTGGTGCCAGTGCACTCTCTGGACTCACTGCAGTGCATCCCCAGTGGTGCCGGTGCACTCTCTGCACTCACTGCACTGCATCCCCAGTGGTGGCAGTGCACTCTCTGGAGTCACAGCACTGCATCCCCAGTGGTGCCAGTGCATTCTCTGGACTCACTGCAGTGCATCCCCAGTGGTGCCAGTGCACTCTCTGGACTCACTGCAGGGCATCCCCAGTGGTGCCAGTGCACGTTCTGCACTCACTGCACTGTACCCCCAGTGGTGCCAGTGCACTCTCTGGAGTCACAGCACTGCATCCCCAGTGGTGCCAGTGCACTCTCTGGACTCACTGCACTGCATCCCCAGTGGTGCCAGTGCACTCTCTGGACTCACTGCACTGCATCCCCAGTGGTGCCAGTGCAATCTCTGCACTCACTGCAGAGCATCCCCAGTGGTGCCAGTGCACTCTCTGGACTCACTGCACTGCATCCCCAGTGGTGCCAGTGCACTCTCTGGACTCACTGCAGTGCATCCCCAGTGGTGCCAGTGCACTCTCTGCACTCACTGCACTGCATCTCCAGTGGTGCCAGTGCACTCTCTGGAGTCACAGCACTGCATCCCCAGTGGTGCCAGTGCACTCTCTGCACTCACTGCAGTGCATCCCCAGTGGTGCCAGTGCACTCTCTGGACTCACTGAGGTGCATCCCCAGTGGTGCCAGTGCAATCTCTGGACTTCTGCACTGCATCCCCAGTGGTGCCAGTGCACACTCTGGACTCACTGCACTGCATCCCCAGTGGTGCCAGTGCACTCTCTGCACTCACTGCACTGCATCCCCAGTGGTGCCAGTGCACTCTCTGGAGTCACTGCACTGCATCCCCAGTGGTGCCAGTGCACTCTCTGGACTCACTGCACTGCATCCCCAGTGGTGCCAGTGCATTCTCTGGACTCACTGCACTGCATCCCCAGTGGTGCCAGTGCACTCTCTGGACTCACTGCACTGAATCCCCAGTGCTGCCAGTGCACTCTCTGGACTCACTGCACTGCATCCCCAGTGGTGCCAGTGCACTCTCTGGACTCACTGAAGTGCATCCCCAGTGGTGCCAGTGCACTCTCTGCACTCACTGCACTGCATCCCCAGTGGTGCCAGTGCAATCTCCGGACTCACTGCAGTGCATCCCCAGTGGTGCCAGTGCACTCTCTGCACTCACTGCACTGCACCCCCAGTGGTGCCAGTGCGCTCTCTGGAGTCACAGCACTGCATCCCCAGTGGTGCCAGTGCAATCTCCGGACTCACTGCACTGCATCCCCAGTGGTGCCAGTGCACTCTCTGCACTCACTGCACTGCACCCCCAGTGGTGCCAGTGCGCTCTCTGGAGTCACAGCACTGCATCCCCAGTGGTGCCAGTGCACTCTCTGGACTCACTGCACTGCATCCCCAGTGGTGCCAGAGCACTCTCTGGACTCACAGCACTGCATCCCCAGTGGTGCCAGTGCACTCTCTGGACTCACTGCACTGCATCCCCAGTGGTGCCAGTGCACTCTCTGGACTCACTGCACTGCATCCCCAGTGGTGCCAGTGCACTCTCTGGACTCACTGCACTGCATCCCCAGTGGTGCCAGTGCACTCTCTGGACTCACTGCACTGCATCCCCAGTGGTGCCAGTGCACGCTCTGTACTCACTGAAGTGCATACCCAGTGGTGCCAGTGCACTCTCTGGACTCACTGCACTGCATCCCCAGTGGTGCCAGTGCGCTCTCTGGAGTCACAGCACTGCATCCCCAGTGGTGCCAGTGCAATCTCTGGACTCACTGCACTGCATCCCCAGTGGTGCCAGTGCACTCTCTGCACTCACTGAAGTGCATCCCCAGTGGTGCCAGAGCACTCTCTGCACTCACTGCACTGCATCCCCAGTGGTGCCAGTGCACTCTCTGGACTCACTGCAGTGCATCCCCAGTGGTGCCAGTGCACTCTCTGGACTCACTGCAGTGCATCCCCAGTGGTGCCAGTGCACTCTCTGCACTCACTGCACTGCATCCCCAGTGGTGGCAGTGCACTCTCTGGAGTCACAGCACTGCATCCCCAGTGGTGCCAGTGCATTCTCTGGACTCACTGCACTGCATCCCCAGTGGTGCCAGTGCACTCTCTGGACTCACTGCACTGAATCCCCAGTGCTGCCAGTGCACTCTCTGGACTCACTGCACTGCATCCCCAGTGGTGCCAGTGCACTCTCTGGACTCACTGAAGTGCATCCCCAGTAGTGCCAGTGCACTCTCTGCACTCACTGCACTGCATCCCCAGTGGTGCCAGTGCACTCTCTGGAGTCACAGAACTGCATCCCCAGTGGTGCCAGTGCAATCTCCGGACTCACTGCACTGCATCCCCAGTGGTGCCAGTGCACTCTCTGCACTCACTGCACTGCACCCCCAGTGGTGCCAGTGCGCTCTCTGGAGTCACAGCACTGCATCCCCAGTGGTGCCAGTGCACTCTCTGGACTCACTGCACTGCATCCCCAGTGGTGCCAGAGCACTCTCTGGACTCACTGCACTGCATCCCCAGTGGTGCCAGTGCACTCTCTGGACTCACTGCACTGCATCCCCAGTGGTGCCAGTGCACTCTCTGGACTCACTGCACTGCATCCCCAGTGGTGCCAGTGCACTCTCTGGACTCACTGCACTGCATCCCCAGTGGTGCCAGTGCACTCTCTGGACTCAATGCACTGCATCCCCAGTGGTGCCAGTGCACGCTCTGTACTCACTGAAGTGCATCCCCAGTGGTGCCAGTGCACTCTCTGGACTCACTGCACTGCATCCCCAGTGGTGCCAGTGCGCTCTCTGGAGTCACAGCACTGCATCCCCAGTGGTGCCAGTGCAATCTCTGGACTCACTGCACTGCATCCCCAGTGGTGCCAGTGCACTCTCTGGACTCACTGAAGTGCATCCCCAGTGGTGCCAGAGCACTCTCTGGAGTCACTGCACTGCATCCCCAGTGGTGCCAGTGCGCTCTCTGGAGTCACAGCACTGCATCCCCAGTGGTGCCAGTGCACTCTCTGGACTCACTGCAGTGCATCCCCAGTGGTGCCGGTGCACTCTCTGCACTCACTGCACTGCATCCCCAGTGGTGGCAGTGCACTCTCTGGAGTCACAGCACTGCATCCCCAGTGGTGCCAGTGCATTCTCTGGACTCACTGCAGTGCATCCCCAGTGGTGCCAGTGCACTCTCTGGACTCACTGCAGGGCATCCCCAGTGGTGCCAGTGCACGTTCTGCACTCACTGCACTGTACCCCCAGTGGTGCCAGTGCACTCTCTGGAGTCACAGCACTGCATCCCCAGTGGTGCCAGTGCACTCTCTGGACTCACTGCACTGCATCCCCAGTGGTGCCAGTGCACTCTCTGGACTCACTGCACTGCATCCCCAGTGGTGCCAGTGCAATCTCTGCACTCACTGCAGAGCATCCCCAGTGGTGCCAGTGCACTCTCTGGACTCACTGCACTGCATCCCCAGTGGTGCCAGTGCACTCTCTGGACTCACTGCAGTGCATCCCCAGTGGTGCCAGTGCACTCTCTGCACTCACTGCACTGCATCTCCAGTGGTGCCAGTGCACTCTCTGGAGTCACAGCACTGCATCCCCAGTGGTGCCAGTGCACTCTCTGCACTCACTGCAGTGCATCCCCAGTGGTGCCAGTGCACTCTCTGGACTCACTGAGGTGCATCCCCAGTGGTGCCAGTGCAATCTCTGGACTTCTGCACTGCATCCCCAGTGGTGCCAGTGCACACTCTGGACTCACTGCACTGCATCCCCAGTGGTGCCAGTGCACTCTCTGCACTCACTGCACTGCATCCCCAGTGGTGCCAGTGCACTCTCTGGAGTCACTGCACTGCATCCCCAGTGGTGCCAGTGCACTCTCTGGACTCACTGCACTGCATCCCCAGTGGTGCCAGTGCATTCTCTGGACTCACTGCACTGCATCCCCAGTGGTGCCAGTGCACTCTCTGGACTCACTGCACTGAATCCCCAGTGCTGCCAGTGCACTCTCTGGACTCACTGCACTGCATCCCCAGTGGTGCCAGTGCACTCTCTGGACTCACTGAAGTGCATCCCCAGTGGTGCCAGTGCACTCTCTGCACTCACTGCACTGCATCCCCAGTGGTGCCAGTGCAATCTCCGGACTCACTGCAGTGCATCCCCAGTGGTGCCAGTGCACTCTCTGCACTCACTGCACTGCACCCCCAGTGGTGCCAGTGCGCTCTCTGGAGTCACAGCACTGCATCCCCAGTGGTGCCAGTGCAATCTCCGGACTCACTGCACTGCATCCCCAGTGGTGCCAGTGCACTCTCTGCACTCACTGCACTGCACCCCCAGTGGTGCCAGTGCGCTCTCTGGAGTCACAGCACTGCATCCCCAGTGGTGCCAGTGCACTCTCTGGACTCACTGCACTGCATCCCCAGTGGTGCCAGAGCACTCTCTGGACTCACAGCACTGCATCCCCAGTGGTGCCAGTGCACTCTCTGGACTCACTGCACTGCATCCCCAGTGGTGCCAGTGCACTCTCTGGACTCACTGCACTGCATCCCCAGTGGTGCCAGTGCACTCTCTGGACTCACTGCACTGCATCCCCAGTGGTGCCAGTGCACTCTCTGGACTCACTGCACTGCATCCCCAGTGGTGCCAGTGCACGCTCTGTACTCACTGAAGTGCATACCCAGTGGTGCCAGTGCACTCTCTGGACTCACTGCACTGCATCCCCAGTGGTGCCAGTGCGCTCTCTGGAGTCACAGCACTGCATCCCCAGTGGTGCCAGTGCAATCTCTGGACTCACTGCACTGCATCCCCAGTGGTGCCAGTGCACTCTCTGCACTCACTGAAGTGCATCCCCAGTGGTGCCAGAGCACTCTCTGCACTCACTGCACTGCATCCCCAGTGGTGCCAGTGCACTCTCTGGACTCACTGCAGTGCATCCCCAGTGGTGCCAGTGCACTCTCTGGACTCACTGCAGTGCATCCCCAGTGGTGCCAGTGCACTCTCTGCACTCACTGCACTGCATCCCCAGTGGTGGCAGTGCACTCTCTGGAGTCACAGCACTGCATCCCCAGTGGTGCCAGTGCACTCTCTGGACTCACTGCAGTGCATCCCCAGTGGTGCCAGTGCACTCTCTGGACTCACTGCAGGGCATCCCCAGTGGTGCCAGTGCACGTCCTGCACTCACTGCACTGTACTCCCAGTGGTGCCAGTGCACTCTCTGGAGTCACAGCACTGCATCCCCAGTGGTGCCAGTGCACTCTCTGGACTCACTGCACTGCATCCCCAGTGGTGCCAGTGCACTCTCTGGACTCACTGCACTGCATCCCCAGTGGTGCCAGTGCAATCTCTGCACTCACTGCAGAGCATCCCCAGTGGTGCCAGTGCACTCTGTGGACTCACTGCACTGCATCCCCAGTGGTGCCAGTGCGCTCTCTGGAGTCACAGCACTGCATCCCCAGTGGTGCCAGTGCACTCTCTGGACTCACTGCAGTGCATCCCCAGTGGTGCCAGTGCACTCTCTGGACTCACTGAAGTGCATCCCCAGTGGTGCCAGAGCACTCTCTGCACTCACTGCACTGCATCCCCAGTGGTGCCAGTGCGCTCTCTGGAGTCACAGCAATGCATCCCCAGTGGTGCCAGTGCACTCTCTGGACTCACTGCACTGCATCCCCAGTGGTGCCAGTTCAATCTCTGGACTCACTGCAGAGCATCCCCAGTGGTAACAGTGCACTCTCTGGACTCACTGCAGAGCATCCCCAGTGGTGCCAGTGCACTCTCTGGACTCACTGCACTGCATCCCCAGTGGTGCCAGTGCACTCTCTGGACTCACTGCAGTGCATCCCCAGTGGTGCCAGTGCACTCTCTGCACTCACTGCACTGCATCCCCAGTGGTGCCAGAGCACTCTCTGGAGTCACAGCACTGCATCCCCAGTGGTGCCAGTGCACTCTCTGGACTCACTGCAGTGCATCCTCAGTGGTGCCAGTGCACTCTCTGGACTCACTGCAGTGCATCCCCAGTGGTGCCAGTGCACTCTCTGGACTCACTGAGGTGCATCCCCAGTGGTGCCAGTGCAATCTCTGGACTCACTGCACTACATCCCCAGTGGTGCCAGTGCACACTCTGGACTCACTGCACTGCATCCCCAGTGGTGCCAGTGCACTCTCTGCACTCACTGCACTGCATCCCCAGTGGTGCCAGTGCACTCTCTGGACTCACTGCACTGCATCCCCAGTGGTGCCAGTGCACTCTCTGGACTCACTGCACTGCATCCCCAGTGGTGCCAGTGCATTCTCTGGACTCACTGCACTGCATCCCCAGTGGTGCCAGTGCACTCTCTGGACTCACTGCACTGAATCCCCAGTGGTGCCAGTGCACTCTCTGGACTCACTGCACTGCATCCCCAGTGGTGCCAGTGCACTCTCTGGACTCACTGAAGTGCATCCCCAGTGGTGCCAGTGCACTCTCTGCACTCACTGCACTGCATCCCCAGTGGTGCCAGTGCAATCTCCGGACTCACTGCAGTGCATCCCCAGTGGTGCCAGTGCACTCTCTGCACTCACTGCACTGCACCCCCAGTGGTGCCAGTGCGCTCTCTGGAGTCACAGCACTGCATCCCCAGTGGTGCCAGTGCACTTTCTGGACTCACTGCACTGCATCCCCAGTGGTGCCAGAGCACTCTCTGGACTCACTGCACTGCATCCCCAGTGGTGCCAGTGCACTCTCTGGACTCACTGCACTGCATCCCCAGTGGTGCCAGTGCACTCTCTGGACTCACTGCAGTGCATCACCAGTGGTGCCAGTGCACTCTCTGGACTCACTGCAGTGCATCCCCAGTGGTGCCAGTGCACTCTCTGGACTCACTGCACTGCATCCCCAGTGGTGCCAGAGCACTCTCTGCACTCACTGCACTGCATCCCCAGTGGTGCCAGTGCGCTCTCTGGAGTCACAGCACTGCATCCCCAGTGGTGCCAGTGCACTCTCTGGACTCACTGCACTGCATCCCCAGTGGTGCCAGTGCAATCTCTGGACTCACTGCAGAGCATCCCCAGTGGTGCCAGTGCACTCTCTGGACTCACTGCAGAGCATCCACAGTGGTGCCAGTGCACTCTCTGGACTCACTGCAGTGCATCCCCAGTGGTGCCAGAGCACTCTCTGGACTCACTGCACTGCATCCCCAGTGGTGCCAGTGCACTCTCTGGACTCACTGCACTGCATCCCCAGTGGTGCCAGTGCACTCTCTGGACTCACTGCACTGCATCCCCAGTGGTGCCAGTGCACTCTCTGGACTCACTGCACTGCATCCCCAGTGGTGCCAGTGCACTCTCTGGACTCACTGCACTGCATCCCCAGTGGTGCCAGTGCACTCTATGGACTCACTGCACTGCATCCCCAGTGGTGCCAGTGCGCTCTCTGGAGTCACAGCACTGCATCCCCAGTGGTGCCAGTGCAATCTCTGGACTCACTGCACTGCATCCCCAGTGGTGCCAGTGCACTCTCTGGACTCACTGAAGTGCATCCCCAGTGGTGCCAGAGCACTCTCTGCACTCACTGCACTGCATCCCCAGTGGTGCCAGTGCGCTCTCTGGAGTCACAGCACTGCATCCCCAGTGGTGCCAGTGCACTCTCTGGACTCACTGCAGTGCATCCCCAGTGGTGCCAGTGCACTCTCTGCACTCACTGCACTGCATCCCCAGTGGTGGCAGTGCACTCTCTGGACTCACTGCAGGGCATCCCCAGTGGTGCCAGTGCACGTTCTGCACTCACTGCACTGTACCTCCAGTGGTGCCAGTGCACTCTCTGGAGTCACAGCACTGCATCCCCAGTGGTGCTAGTGCACTCTCTGGACTCACTGCACTGCATCCCCAGTGGTGCCAGTGCAATCTCTGCACTCACTGCAGAGTATCCCTAGTCTTGCCA
This sequence comes from Anser anser, assembly GCF_964211835.1. Classification (NCBI taxonomy): domain Eukaryota; kingdom Metazoa; phylum Chordata; class Aves; order Anseriformes; family Anatidae; genus Anser; species Anser anser. The sequence goes on along the minus strand of NC_139723.1, from coordinate 30,768,390 downwards.
GTGCACTCTCTGGACTCACTGCACTGCATCCCTAGTTGTGCCAGTGCACTCTCTGCACTCACTGCACTGCATCCCCAGTGGTGCCAGTGCACTCACTGGACTCACTGCACTGCATCCCCAGTGGTGCCAGTGCACTCTCTGGACTCACTGCACTGCATCCCCAGTGGTGCCAGTGCACTCTCTGGACTCACTGCACTGCATCCCCAGTGGTGCCAGTGCAATCTCTGCACTCACTGCAGAGCATCCCTAGTCTTGCCAGAGCACTCTCTGGACTCACTGCACTGCATCCCTAGTTGTGCCAGGGCACTCTCTGCACTCACTGCACTGCATCCCCAGTGGTGCCAGTGCACTCACTGGACTCACTGCACTGCATCCCCAGTGGTGCCAGTGCACTCTCTGGACTCACTGCACTGCATCCCCAGTGGTGCCAGTGCACTCTCTGCACTCACTGCAGTGCATCCCCAGTGGTGCCAGTGCACTCTCTGGACTCACTGCAGGGCATCCCCAGTGGTGCCAGTGCACTCTCTGGACTCACTGCAGTGCATCCCCAGTGGTGCCAGTGCACTCTCTGGACTCACTGCAGTGCATCCCCAGTGGTGCCAGTGCACTCTCTGGACTCACTGAGGTGCATCCCCAGTGGTGCCAGAGCAATCTCTGGACTCACTGCACTGCATCCCCAGTGGTGCCAGTGCACTCTCTGGACTCACTGTACTGCATCCCCAGTGGTGCCAGTGCACTCTCTGGACTCACTGCAGTGCATCCCCAGTGGTTCCAGTGCACTCTCTGGACTAACTGCACTGCATCCCCAGTGGTGCCAGTGCACTCTCTGGACTCACTGCACTGCATCCCCAGTGGTGCCAGTGCACTCTCTGGACTCACTGTACTGCATCCCCAGTGGAGCCCGTGCACTCTCTGGACTCACTGCACTGCATCCCCAGTGGTGCCAGTGCACACTCTGGACTGACTGCACTGCATCCCCAGTGGTGCCAGTGCACTCTCTGGACTCACTGAACTGCATCCCCAGTGGTGCCAGTGCACTCTCTGCACTCACTGCACTGCATCCCCCGTGGTGCCAGTGCACTCTCTGGAGTCACAGCACTGCATCCCCAGTGGTGCCAGTGTAATCTCCGAACTCACTGCACTGCATCCCCAGTGGTGCCAGTGCACTCTCTGGACTCACTACAGTGCATCCCCAGTGCTGCCAGTGCACTCTCTGCACTCACTGCACTGCACCCCCAGTGGTGCCAGTGCGCTCTCTGGAGTCACAGCACTGCATCCCCAGTGGTGCCAGTTCAATCTCTGGACTCACTGCAGAGCATCCCCAGTGGTGCCAGTGCACTCTCTGGACTCACTGCACTGCATCCCCAGTGGTGCCAGTGCACTCTCTGGACTCACTGCAGTGCATCCCCAGTGGTGCCAGTGCACTCTCTGCACTCACTGCACTGCATCCCCAGTGGTGGCAGTGCACTCTCTGGAGTCACAGCACTGCATCCCCATTGGTGCCAGTGCACTCTCTGGACTCACTGAAGTGCATCCCAGTGGTGCCAGTGCACTCTCTGGACTCACTGCAGGGCATCCCCAGTGGTGCTAGTGCACGTTCTGCACTCACTGCACTGTACCCCCAGTGGTGCCAGTGCACTCTCTGGAGTCACAGCACTGCATCCCCAGTGGTGCCAGTGCACTCTCTGGACTCACTGCACTGCATCCCCAGTGGTGCCAGTGCAATCTCTGCACTCACTGCAGAGCATCCCTAGTCTTGCCAGTGCACTCTCTGGACTCATTGCACTGCATCCCTAGTTGTGCCAGTGCACTTTCTGCACTCACTGCACTGCATCCCCAGTGGTGCCAGTGCACTCACTGGACTCACTGCACTGCATCCCCAGTGGTGCCAGTGCACTCTCTGGACTCACTGCACTGCATCCCCAGTGGTGCCAGTGCACTCTCTGGACTCACTGCACTGCATCCCCAGTGGTGCCAGTGCAATCTCTGCACTCACTGCAGAGCATCCCTAGTCTTGCCAGTGCACTCTCTGGACTCACTGCACTGCATCCCTAGTTGTGCCAGTGCACTCTCTGCACTCACTGCACTGCATCCCCAGTGGTGCCAGTGCACTCACTGGACTCACTGCACTGCATCCCCAGTGGTGCCAGTGCACTCTCTGGACTCACTGCACTGCATCCCCAGTGGTGCCAGTGCACTCTCTGCACTCACTGCACTGCATCCCCAGTGGTGCCAGTGCACTCTCTGGACTCACTGCACTGCATCCCCAGTGGTGCCAGTGCACTCTCTGGACTCACTGCAGTGCATCCCCAGTGCTGCCAGTGCACTCTCTGGACTCACTGCAGTGCATCACCAGTGGTGCCAGTGCACTCTCTGGACTCACTGAGGTGCATCCCCAGTGGTGCCAGTGCACTCTCTGGACTCACTGCAGGGCATCCCCAGTGGTGCCAGTGCACTCTCTGGACTCACTGCAGTGCATCCCCAGTGGTGCCAGTGCACTCTCTGGACTCACTGCAGTGCATCCCCAGTGGTGCCAGTGCACTCTCTGGACTCACTGAGGTGCATCCCCAGTGGTGCCAGAGCAATCTCTGGACTCACTGCACTGCATCCCCAGTGGTGCCAGTGCACTCTCTGGACTCACTGTACTGCATCCCCAGTGGTGCCAGTGCACTCTCTGGACTCACTGCAGTGCATCCCCAGTGGTTCCAGTGCACTCTCTGGACTAACTGCACTGCATCCCCAGTGGTGCCAGTGCACTCTCTGGACTCACGGCACTGCATCCCCAGTGGTGCCAGTGCACTCTCTGGACTCACTGTACTGCATCCCCAGTGGAGCCCGTGCACTCTCTGGACTCACTGCACTGCATCCCCAGTGGTGCCAGTGCACACTCTGGACTGACTGCACTGCATCCCCAGTGGTGCCAGTGCACTCTCTGGACTCACTGAACTGCATCCCCAGTGGTGCCAGTGCACTCTCTGCACTCACTGCACTGCATCCCCCGTGGTGCCAGTGCACTCTCTGGACTCACTGCACTGAATCCCCAGTGCTGCCAGTGCACTCTCTGCACTCACTGCACTGCATCCCCAGTGGTGCCAGTGCACTCTCTGGACTCACTACAGTGCATCCCCAGTGCTGCCAGTGCACTCTCTGCACTCACTGCACTGCACCCCCAGTGGTGCCAGTGCGCTCTCTGGAGTCACAGCACTGCATCCCCAGTGCTGCCAGTGCACTCTCTGGACTCACTGCACTGCATCCCCAGTGGTGCCAGTTCAATCTCTGGACTCACTGCAGAGCATCCCCAGTGGTGCCAGTGCACTCTCTGGACTCACTGCACTGCATCCCCAGTGGTGCCAGTGCACTATCTGGACTCACTGCAGTGCATCCCCAGTGGTGCCAGTGCACTCTCTGCACTCACTGCACTGCATCCCCAGTGGTGGCAGTGCACTCTCTGGAGTCACAGCACTGCATCCCCATTGGTGCCAGTGCACTCTCTGGACTCACTGAAGTGCATCCCAGTGGTGCCAGTGCACTCTCTGGACTCACTGCAGGGCATCCCCAGTGGTGCCAGTGCACGTTCTGCACTCACTGCACTGTACCCCCAGTGGTGCCAGTGCACTCTCTGGAGTCACAGCACTGCATCCCCAGTGGTGCCAGTGCACTCTCTGGACTCACTGCACTGCATCCGCAGTGGTGCCAGTGCAATCTCTGCACTCACTGCAGAGCATCCCTAGTCTTGCCAGTGCACTCTCTGGACTCATTGCACTGCATCCCTAGTTGTGCCAGTGCACTCTCTGCACTCACTGCACTGCATCCCCAGTGGTGCCAGTGCACTCACTGGACTCACTGCACTGCATCCCCAGTGGTGCCAGTGCACTCTCTGGACTCACTGCACTGCATCCCCAGTGGTGCCAGTGCACTCTCTGGACTCACTGCACTGCATCCCCAGTGGTGCCAGTGCAATCTCTGCACTCACTGCAGAGCATCCCTAGTCTTGCCAGTGCACTCTCTGGACTCACTGCACTGCATCCCTAGTTGTGCCAGTGCACTCTCTGCACTCACTGCACTGCATCCCCAGTGGTGCCAGTGCACTCACTGGACTCACTGCACTGCATCCCCAGTGGTGCCAGTGCACTCTCTGGACTCACTGCACTGCATCCCCAGTGGTGCCAGTGCACTCTCTGGACTCACTGCAGTGCATCCCCAGTGCTGCCAGTGCACTCTCTGGACTCACTGCAGTGCATCACCAGTGGTGCCAGTGCACTCTCTGGACTCACTGAGGTGCATCCCCAGTGGTGCCAGAGCAATCTCTGGACTCACTGCACTGCATCCCCAGTGGTGCCAGTGCACTCTCTGGACTCACTGTACTGCATCCCCAGTGGTGCCAGTGCACTCTCTGGACTCACTGCAGTGCATCCCCAGTGGTTCCAGTGCACTCTCTGGACTAACTGCACTGCATCCCCAGTGGTGCCAGTGCACTCTCTGGACTCACTGCACTGCATCCCCAGTGGTGCCAGTGCACTCTCTGGACTCACTGTACTGCATCCCCAGTGGAGCCCGTGCACTCTCTGGACTCACTGCACTGCATCCCCAGTGGTGCCAGTGCACACTCTGGACTGACTGCACTGCATCCCCAGTGGTGCCAGTGCACTCTCTGGACTCACTGAACTGCATCCCCAGTGGTGCCAGTGCACTCTCTGCACTCACTGCACTGCATCCCCCGTGGTGCCAGTGCACTCTCTGGAGTCACAGCACTGCATCCCCAGTGGTGCCAGTGTAATCTCCGAACTCACTGCACTGCATCCCCAGTGGTGCCAGTGCACTCTCTGGACTCACTACAGTGCATCCCCAGTGCTGCCAGTGCACTCTCTGCACTCACTGCACTGCACCACCAGTGGTGCCAGTGCGCTCTCTGGAGTCACAGCACTGCATCCCCAGTGCTGCCAGTGCACTCTCTGGACTCACTGCACTGCATCCCCAGTGGTGCCAGTTCAATCTCTGGACTCACTGCAGAGCATCCCCAGTGGTGCCAGTGCACTCTCTGGACTCACTGCACTGCATCCCCAGTGGTGCCAGTGCACTCTCTGGACTCACTGCAGTGCATCCCCAGTGGTGCCAGTGCACTCTCTGCACTCACTGCACTGCATCCCCAGTGGTGGCAGTGCACTCTCTGGATTCACAGCACTGCATCCCCATTGGTGCCAGTGCACTCTCTGGACTCACTGCAGTGCATCCCCAGTGGTGCCAGTGCACTCTCTGGACTCACTGCAGGGCATCCCCAGTGGTGCCAGTGCACGTTCTGCACTCACTGCACTGTACCCCCAGTGGTGCCAGTGCACTCTCTGGAGTCACAGCACTGCATCCCCAGTGGTGCCAGTGCACTCTCTGGACTCACTGCACTGCATCCCCAGTGGTGCCAGTGCAATCTCTGCACTCACTGCAGAGCATCCCTAGTCTTGCCAGTGCACTCTCTGGACTCACTGCACTGCATCCCTAGTTGTGCCAGTGCACTCTCTGCACTCACTGCACTGCATCCCCAGTGGTGCCAGTGCACTCACTGGACTCACTGCACTGCATCCCCAGTGGTGCCAGTGCACTCTCTGGACTCACTGCACTGCATCCCCAGTGGTGCCAGTGCACTCTCTGGACTCACTGCACTGCATCCCCAGTGGTGCCAGTGCAATCTCTGCACTCACTGCAGAGCATCCCTAGTCTTGCCAGTGCACTCTCTGGACTCACTGCACTGCATCCCTAGTTGTGCCAGTGCACTCTCTGCACTCACTGCACTGCATCCCCAGTGGTGCCAGTGCACTCACTGGACTCACTGCACTGAATCCCCAGTGGTGCCAGTGCACTCTCTGGACTCACTGCACTGCATCCCCAGTGGTGCCAGTGCACTCTCTGCACTCACTGCAGTGCATCCCCAGTGGTGCCAGTGCACTCTCTGGACTCACTGCACTGCATCCCCAGTGGTGCCAGTGCACTCTCTGCACTCACTGCAGTGCATCCCCAGTGCTGCCAGTGCACTCTCTGGACTCACTGCAGTGCATCCCCAGTGGTGCCAGTGCACTCTCTGGACTCACTGAGGTGCATCCCCAGTGGTGCCAGAGCCATCTCTGGACTCACTGCACTGCATCCCCAGTGGTGCCAGTGCACTCTCTGGACTCACTGTACTGCATCCCCAGTGGTGCCAGTGCACTCTCTGGACTCACTGCACTGCATCCCCAGTGGTTCCAGTGCACTCTCTGGACTAACTGCACTGCATCCCCAGTGGTGCCAGTGCACTCTCTGGACTCACTGCACTGCATCCCCAGTGGTGCCAGTGCACTCTCTGGACTCACTGTACTGCATCCCCAGTGGAGCCCGTGCACTCTCTGGACTCACTGCACTGCATCCCCAGTGCTGCCAGTGCACACTCTGGACTCACTGCACTGCATCCCCAGTGGTGCCAGTGCACTCTCTGGACTCACTGCAGTGCATCCCCAGTGGTGCCAGTGCACTCTCTGCACTCACTGCACTGCATCCCCAGTGGTGCCAGTGCACTCTCTGGAGTCACAGCACTGCATCCCCAGTGGTGCCAGTGCACTCTCTGGACTCACTGCAGTGCATCCCCAGTGGTGCCAGTGCACTCTCTGGACTCACTGCAGTGCATCCCCAGTGGTGCCAGTGCACTCTCTGGACTCACTGAGGTGCATCCGCAGTGGTGCCAGTGCACTCTCTGGACTCACTGCACTGCATCCCCAGTGGTGCCAGTGCACACTCTGGACTCACTGCACTGCATCCCCAGTGGTGCCAGTGCACTCTCTGGACTCACTGCACTGCATCCCCAGTGGTGCCAGTGCACTCTCTGGACTCACTGCACTGCATCCCCAGTGGTGCCAGTGCACTCTCTGGACTCACTGCACTGCATCCCCAGTGGTGCCAGTGCATTCTCTGGACTCACTGCACTGCATCCCCAGTGGTGCCAGTGCACTCTCTGGACTCACTGCACTGAATCCCCAGTGCTGCCAGTGCACTCTCTGGACTCACTGCACTGCATCCCCAGTGGTGCCAGTGCACTCTCTGGACTCACTGAAGTGCATCCCCAGTAGTGCCAGTGCACTCCCTGCACTCACTGCACTGCATCCCCAGTGGTGCCAGTGCACTCTCTGGAGTCACAGCACTGCATCCCCAGTGGTGCCAGTGCAATCTCCGGACTCACTGCACTGCATCCCCAGTGGTGCCAGTGCACTCTCTGCACTCAATGCACTGCACCCCCAGTGGTGCCAGTGCGCTCTCTGGAGTCACAGCACTGCATCCCCAGTGGTGCCAGTGCACTCTCTGGACTCACTGCACTGCATCCCCAGTGGTGCCAGAGCACTCTCTGGACTCACTGCACTGCATCCCCAGTGGTGCCAGTGCACTCTCTGGACTCACTGAAGTGCATCCCCAGTGGTGCCAGTGCACTCTCTGGACTCACTGCACTGCATCCCCAGTGGTGCCAGTGCGCTCTCTGGAGTCACAGCACTGCATCCCCAGTGGTGCCAGTGCAATCTCTGGACTCACTGCACTGCATCCCCAGTGGTGCCAGTGCACTCTCTGGACTCACTGAAGTGCATCCCCAGTGGTGCCAGAGCACTCTCTGCACTCACTGCACTGCATCCCCAGTGGTGCCAGTGCGCTCTCTGGAGTCACAGCACTGCATCCCCAGTGGTGCCAGTGCACTCTCTGGACTCACTGCAGTGCATCCCCAGTGGTGCCAGTGCACTCTCTGCACTCACTGCACTGCATCCCCAGTGGTGCCAGTGCACTCTCTGGACTCACTGCACTGCATCCCCAGTGGTGCCAGTGCAATCTCTGCACTCACTGCAGAGCATCCCCAGTGGTGCCAGTGCACTCTCTGGACTCACTGCACTGCATCCCCAGTGGTGCCAGTGCGCTCTCTGGAGTCACAGCACTGCATCCCCAGTGGTGCCAGTGCACTCTCTGGACTCACTGCAGTGCATCCCCAGTGGTGCCAGTGCACTCTCTGGACTCACTGAAGTGCATCCCCAGTAGTGCCAGAGCACTCTCTGCACTCACTGCACTGCATCCCCAGTGGTGCCAGTGCGCTCTCTGGAGTCACAGCAATGCATCCCCAGTGGTGCCAGTGCACTCTCTGGACTCACTGCACTGCATCCCCAGTGGTGCCAGTTCAATCTCTGGACTCACTGCAGAACATCCCCAGTGGTAACAGTGCACTCTCTGGACTCACTGCAGAGCATCCCCAGTGGTGCCAGTGCACTCTCTGGACTCACTGCACTGCATCCCCAGTGGTGCCAGTGCACTCTCTGGACTCACTGCACTGCATCCCCAGTGGTGCCAGTGTGCTCTCTGGAGTCACAGCACTGCATCCCCAGTGGTGCCAGTGCACTCTCTGGACTCACTGCAGTGCATCCCCAGTGGTGCCAGTGCACTCTCTGCACTCACTGCACTGCATCCCCAGTGGTGGCAGTGCACTCTCTGGAGTCACAGCACTGCATCCCCATTGGTGCCAGTGCACTCTCTGGACTCACTGCAGTGCATCCCCAGTGGTGCCAGTGCACTCTCTGGACTCACTGCAGGGCATCCCCAGTGGTGCCAGTGCACGTTCTGCACTCACTGCACTGTACCCCCAGTGGTGCCAGTGCACTCTCTGGAGTCACAGCACTGCATCCCCAGTGGTGCCAGTGCACTCTCTGGACTCACTGCACTGCATCCCCAGTGGTGCCAGTGCAATCTCTGCACTAACTGCAGAGCATCCCTAGTCTTGCCAGTGCACTCTCTGGACTCACTGCACTGCATCCCTAGTTGTGCCAGTGCACTCTCTGCACTCACTGCACTGCATCCCCAGTGGTGCCAGTGCACTCACTGGACTCACTGCACTGCATCCCCAGTGGTGCCAGTGCACTCTCTGGACTCACTGCACTGCATCCCCAGTGGTGCCAGTGCACTCTCTGGACTCACTGCACTGCATCCCCAGTGGTGCCAGTGCAATCTCTGCACTCACTGCAGAGCATCCCTAGTCTTGCCAGTGCACTCTCTGGACTCACTGCACTGCATCCCTAGTTGTGCCAGTGCACTCTCTGGACTCACTGCACTGCATCCCCAGTGGTGCCAGTGCGCTCTCTGGAGTCACAGCACTGCATCCCCAGTGGTGCCAGTGCACTCTCTGGACTCACTGCAGTGCATCCCCAGTGGTGCCAGTGCACTCTCTGGACTCACTGAAGTGCATCCTCAGTGGTGCCAGAGCACTCTCTGCACTCACTGCACTGCATCCCCAGTGGTGCCAGTGCGCTCTCTGGAGTCACAGCAATGCATCCCCAGTGGTGCCAGTGCACTCTCTGGACTCACTGCACTGCATCCCCAGTGGTGCCAGTTCAATCTCTGGACTCACTGCAGAGCATCCCCAGTGGTAACAGTGCACTCTCTGGACTCACTGCAGAGCATCCCCAGTGGTGCCAGTGCACTCTCTGGACTCACTGCACTGCATCCCCAGTGGTGCCAGTGCACTCTCTGGACTCACTGCACTGCATCCCCAGTGGTGCCAGTGCGCTCTCTGGAGTCACAGCACTGCATCCCCAGTGGTGCCAGTGCACTCTCTGGACTCACTGCAGTGCATCCCCAGTGGTGCCAGTGCACTCTCTGCACTCACTGCACTGCATCCCCAGTGGTGGCAGTGCACTCTCTGGAGTCACAGCACTGCATCCCCAGTGGTGCCAGTGCACTCTCTGGACTCACTGCAGTGCATCCCCAGTGGTGCCAGTGCACTCTCTGGACTCACTGCAGGGCATCCCCAGTGGTGCCAGTGCACGTTCTGCACTCACTGCACTGTACCCCCAGTGGTGCCAGTGCACTCTCTGGAGTCACAGCACTGCATCCCCAGTGGTGCCAGTGCACTCTCTGGACTCACTGCACTGCATCCCCAGTGGTGCCAGTGCAATCTCTGCACTCACTGCAGAGCATCCCTAGTCTTGCCAGTGCACTCTCTGGACTCACTGCACTGCATCCCTAGTTGTGCCAGTGCACTCTCTGCACTCACTGCACTGCATCCCCAGTGGTGCCAGTGCACTCACTGGACTCACTGCACTGCATCCCCAGTGGTGCCAGTGCACTCTCTGGACTCACTGCACTGCATCCCCAGTGGTGCCAGTGCACTCTCTGGACTCACTGCACTGCATCCCCAGTGGTGCCAGTGCAATCTCTGCACTCACTGCAGAGCATCCCTAGTCTTGCCAGTGCACTCTCTGGACTCACTGCACTGCATCCCTAGTTGTGCCAGTGCACTCTCTGCACTCACTGCACTGCATCCCCAGTGGTGCCAGTGCACTCACTGGACTCACTGCACTGCATCCCCAGTGGTGCCAGTGCACTCTCTGGACTCACTGCACTGCATCCCCAGTGGTGCCAGTGCACTCTCTGCACTCACTGCAGTGCATCCCCAGTGGTGCCAGTGCACTCTCTGGACTCACTGCAGGGCATCCCCAGTGGTGCCAGTGCACTCTCTGGACTCACTGCAGTGCATCCCCAGTGGTGCCAGTGCACTCTCTGGACTCACTGCAGTGCATCACCAGTGGTGCCAGTGCACTCTCTGGACTCACTGAGGTGCATCCCCAGTGGTGCCAGAGCAATCTCTGGACTCACTGCACTGCATCCCCAGTGGTGCCAGTGCACTCTCTGCACTCACTGCACTGCACCCCCAGTGGTGCCAGTGCGCTCTCTGGAGTCACAGCACTGCATCCCCAGTGCTGCCAGTGCACTCTCTGGACTCACTGCACTGCATCCCCAGTGGTGCCAGTTCAATCTCTGGACTCACTGCAGAGCATCCCCAGTGGTGCCAGTGCACTCTCTGGACTCACTGCACTGCATCCCCAGTGGCGCCAGTGCACTCTCTGGACTCACTGCAGTGCATCCCCAGTGGTGCCAGTGCACTCTCTGCACTCACTGCACTGCATCCCCAGTGGTGCCAGTGCACTCTCTGGAGTCACAGCACTGCATCCCCAGTGGTGCCAGTGCACTCTCTGGACTCACTGCAGTGCATCCCCAGTGGTGCCAGTGCACTCTCTGGACTCACTGCAGTGCATCCCCAGTGGTGCCAGTGCACTCTCTGGACTCACTGAGGTGCATCCCCAGTGGTGCCAGTGCACTCTCTGGACTCACTGAAGTGCATCCCCAGTAGTGCCAGTGCACTCTCTGCACTCACTGCACTGCATCCCCAGTGGTGCCAGTGCACTCTCTGGAGTCACAGCACTGCATCCCCAGTGGTGCCAGTGCAATCTCCGGACTCACTGCACTGCATCCCCAGTGGTGCCAGTGCACTCTCTGCACTCACTGCACTGCACCCCCAGTGGTGCCAGTGCGCTCTCTGGAGTCACAGCACTGCATCCCCAGTGGTGCCAGTGCACTCTCTGGACTCACTGCACTGCATCCCCAGTGGTGCCAGAGCACTCTCTGGACTCACTGCACTGCATCCCCAGTGGTGCCAGTGCACTCTCTGGACTCACTGCACTGCATCCCCAGTGGTGCCAGTGCACTCTCTGGACTCACTGCACTGCATCCCCAGTGGTGCCAGTGCACTCTCTGTACTCACTGAAGTGCATCCCCAGTGGTGCCAGTGCACTCTCTGGACTCACTGCACTGCATCCCCAGTGGTGCCAGTGCACGCTCTGTACTCACTGAAGTGCATCCCCAGTGGTGCCAGTGCACTCTCTGGACTCACTGCACTGCATCCCCAGTGGTGCCAGTGCGCTCTCTGGAGTCACAGCACTGCATCCCCAGTGGTGCCAGTGCAATCTCTGGACTCACTGCACTGCATCCCCAGTGGTGCCAGTGCACTCTCTGGACTCACTGAAGTGCATCCCCAGTGGTGCCAGAGCACTCTCTGCACTCACTGCACTGCATCCCCAGTGGTGCCAGTGCGCTCTCTGGAGTCACAGCACTGCATCCCCAGTGGTGCCAGTGCACTCTCTGGACTCACTGCAGTGCATCCCCAGTGGTGCCAGTGCACTCTCTGCACTCACTGCACTGCATCCCCAGTGGTGCCAGTGCACTCTCTGGAGTCACAGCACTGCATCCCCAGTGGTGCCAGTGCACTCTCTGGACTCACTGCAGTGCATCCCCAGTGGTGCCAGTGCACTCTCTGGACTCACTGCAGGGCATCCCCAGTGGTGCCAGTGCACGTTCTGCACTCACTGCACTGTACCCCCAGTGGTGCCAGTGCACTCTCTGGAGTCACAGCACTGCATCCCCAGTGGTGCCAGTGCACTCTCTGTACTCACTGCACTGCATCCCCAGTGGTGCCAGTGCACTCTCTGGACTCACTGCACTGCATCCCCAGTGGTGTCAGTGCACTCTCTGGACTCACTGAGGTGCATCCGCAGTGGTGCCAGTGCACTCTCTGGACTCACTGCACTGCATCCCCAGTGGTGCCAGTGCACACTCTGGACTCACTGCACTGCATCCCCAGTGGTGCCAGTGCACTCTCTGGACTCACTGCACTGCATCCCCAGTGGTGCCAGAGCACTCTCTGGACTCACTGCACTGCATCCCCAGTGGTGCCAGTGCACTCTCTGGACTCACTGCACTGCATCCCCAGTGGTGCCAGTGCATTCTCTGGACTCACTGCACTGCATCCCCAGTGGTGCCAGTGCACTCTCTGGACTCACTGCACTGAATCCCCAGTGCTGCCAGTGCACTCTCTGGACTCACTGCACTGCATCCCCAGTGGTGCCAGTGCACTCTCTGGACTCACTGAAGTGCATCCCCAGTAGTGCCAGTGCACTCTCTGCACTCACTGCACTGCATCCCCAGTGGTGCCAGAGCACTCTCTGGACTCACTGCACTGCATCCCCAGTGGTGCCAGTGCACTCTCTGGACTCACTGCACTGCATCCCCAGTGGTGCCAGTGCATTCTCTGGACTCACTGCACTGCATCCCCAGTGGTGCCAGTGCACTCTCTGGACTCACTGCACTGAATCCCCAGTGCTGCCAGTGCACTCTCTGGACTCACTGCACTGCATCCCCAGTGGTGCCAGTGCACTCTCTGGACTCACTGAAGTGCATCCCCAGTAGTGCCAGTGCACTCTCTGCACTCACTGCACTGCATCCCCAGTGGTGCCAGTGCACTCTCTGGAGTCACAGCACTGCATCCCCAGTGGTGCCAGTGCAATCTCCGGACTCACTGCACTGCATCCCCAGTGGTGCCAGTGCACTCTCTGCACTCACTGCACTGCACCCCCAGTGGTGCCAGTGCGCTCTCTGGAGTCACAGCACTGCATCCCCAGTGGAGCCCGTGCACTCTCTGGACTCACTGCACTGCATCCCCAGTGGTGCCAGTGCACTCTCTGGACTGACTGCACTGCATCCCCAGTGGTGCCAGTGCACTCTCTGGACTCACTGAACTGCATCCCCAGTGGTGCCAGTGCACTCTCTGCACTCACTGCACTGCATCCCCCGTGGTGCCAGTGCACTCTCTGGAGTCACAGCACTGCATCCCCAGTGGTGCCAGTGTAATCTCCGAACTCACTGCACTGCATCCCCAGTGGTGCCAGTGCACTCTCTGGAGTCACAGCACTGCATCCCCAGTGGTGCCAGTGCACTCTCTGGACTCACTGCAGTGCATCCCCAGTGGTGCCAGTGCACTCTCTGGACTCACTGCACTGCATCCCCAGTGGTGCCAGTGCACTCTCTGGACTCACTGAGGTGCATCCGCAGTGGTGCCAGTGCACTCTCTGGACTCACTGCACTGCATCCCCAGTGGTGCCAGTGCACACTCTGGACTCACTGCACTGCATCCCCAGTGGTGCCAGTGCACTCTCTGGACTCACTGCACTGCATCCCCAGTGGTGCCAGAGCACTCTCTGGACTCACTGCAGTGCATCCCCAGTGGTGCCAGTGCACTCTCTGGACTCACTGCACTGCATCCCCAGTGGTGCCAGTGCATTCTCTGGACTCACTGCACTGCATCCCCAGTGGTGCCAGTGCACTCTCTGGACTCACTGCACTGAATCCCCAGTGCTGCCAGTGCACTCTCTGGACTCACTGCACTGCATCCCCAGTGGTGCCAGTGCACTCTCTGGACTCACTGAAGTGCATCCCCAGTAGTGCCAGTGCACTCTCTGCACTCACTGCACTGCATCCCCAGTGGTGCCAGTGCACTCTCTGGAGTCACAGCACTGCATCCCCAGTGGTGCCAGTGCAATCTCCGGATTAACTGCACTGCATCCCCAGTGGTGCCAGTGCACTCTCTGCACTCACTGCACTGCACCCCCAGTGGTGCCAGTGCGCTATCTGGAGTCACAGCACTGCATCCCCAGTGGTGCCAGTGCACTCTCTGGACTCACTGAAGTGCATCCCCAGTGGTGCCAGTGCACTCTCTGGACTCACTGCACTGCATCCCCAGTGGTGCCAGTGCGCTCTCTGGAGTCAGAGCACTGCATCCCCAGTGGTGCCAGTGCAATCTCTGGACTCACTGCACTGCATCCCCAGTGGTGCCAGTGCACTCTCTGGACTCACTGAAGTGCATCCCCAGTGGTGCCAGAGCACTCTCTGCACTCACTGCACTGCATCCCCAGTGGTGCCAGTGCGCTCTCTGGAGTCACAGAACTGCATCCCCAGTGGTGCCAGCGCACTCTCTGGACTCACTGCAGTGCATCCCCAGTGGTGCCAGTGCACTCTCTGCACTCACTGCACTGCATCCCCAGTGGTGCCAGTGCACTCTCTGGAGTCACAGCACTGCATCCCCAGTGGTGCCAGTGCACTCTCTGGACTCACTGCAGTGCATCCCCAGTGGTGCCAGTGCACTCTCTGGACTCACTGCAGGGCATCCCCAGTGGTGCCACTGCACGTTCTGCACTCACTGCACTGTAGCCCAATGGTGCCAGTGCACTCTCTGGAGTCACAGCACTGCATCCCCAGTGGTGCCAGTGCACTCTCTGGACTCACTGCACTGCATCCCCAGTGGTGCCAGTGCACTCTCTGGACTCACTGCACTGCATCCCCAGTGGTGCCAGTGCAATCTCTGCACTCACTGCAGAGCATCCCCAGTGGTGCCAGTGCACTCTCTGGACTCACTGCACTGCATCCCCAGTGGTGCCAGTGCGCTCTCTGGAGTCACAGCACTGCATCCCCAGTGGTGCCAGTGCACTCTCTGGACTCACTGCAGTGCATCCCCAGTGGTGCCAGTGCACTCTCTGGACTCACTGAAGTGCATCCCCAGTGGTGCCAGAGCACTCTCTGCACTCACTGCACTGCATCCCCAGTGGTGCCAGTGCGCTCTCTGGAGTCACAGCACTGCACCCCCAGTGGTGCCAGTGCGCTCTCTGGAATCACAGCACTGCATCCCCAGTGGTGCCAGTGCACTCTCTGGACTCACTGCACTGCATCCCCAGTGGTGCCAGAGCACTCTCTGGACTCACTGCACTGCATCCCCAGTGGTGCCAGTGCACTCTCTGGACTCACTGCACTGCATCCCCAGTGGTGCCAGTGCACTCTCTGGACTCACTGCAGTGCATCACCAGTGGTGCCAGTGCACTCTCTGGACTCACTGCAGTGCATCCCCAGTGGTGCCAGTGCACTCTCTGGACTCACTGCACTGCATCCCCAGTGGTGCCAGAGCACTCTCTGCACTCACTGCACTGCATCCCCAGTGGTGCCAGTGCGCTCTCTGGAGTCACAGCACTGCATCCCCAGTGGTGCCAGTGCACTCTCTGGACTCACTGCACTGCATCCCCAGTGGTGCCAGAGCACTCTCTGGACTCACTGCAGTGCATCCCCAGTGGTGCCAGTGCACTCTCTGGACTCACTGCACTGCATCCCCAGTGGTGCCAGTGCATTCTCTGGACTCACTGCACTGCATCCCCAGTGGTGCCAGTGCACTCTCTGGACTCACTGCACTGAATCCCCAGTGCTGCCAGTGCACTCTCTGGACTCACTGCACTGCATCCCCAGTGGTGCCAGTGCACTCTCTGGACTCACTGAAGTGCATCCCCAGTAGTGCCAGTGCACTCTCTGCACTCACTGCACTGCATCCCCAGTGGTGCCAGTGCACTCTCTGGAGTCACAGCACTGCATCCCCAGTGGTGCCAGTGCAATCTCCGGATTAACTGCACTGCATCCCCAGTGGTGCCAGTGCACTCTCTGCACTCACTGCACTGCACCCCCAGTGGTGCCAGTGCGCTCTCTGGAGTCACAGCACTGCATCCCCAGTGGTGCCAGTGCACTCTCTGGACTCACTGCACTGCATCCCCAGTGGTGCCAGAGCACTCTCTGGACTCACTGCACTGCATCCCCAGTGGTGCCAGTGCACTCTCTGGACTCACTGCACTGCATCCCCAGTGGTGCCAGTGCACTCTCTGGACTCACTGCACTGCATCCCCAGTGGTGCCAGTGCACTCTCTGGACTAACTGCACTGCATCCCCAGTGGTGCCAGTGCACTCTCTGGACTCACTGCACTGCATCCCCAGTGGTGCCAGTGCACTCTCTTTACTCACTGAAGTGCATCCCCAGTGGTGCCAGAGCACTCTCTGGACTCACTGCACTGCATCCCCAGTGGTGCCAGTGCGCTCTCTGGAGTCAGAGCACTGCATCCCCAGTGGTGCCAGTGCAATCTCTGGACTCACTGCACTGCATCCCCAGTGGTGCCAGTGCACTCTCTGGACTCACTGAAGTGCATCCCCAGTGGTGCCAGAGCACTCTCTGCACTCACTGCACTGCATCCCCAGTGGTGCCAGTGCGCTCTCTGGAGTCACAGAACTGCATCCCCAGTGGTGCCAGTGCACTCTCTGGACTCACTGCAGTGCATCCCCAGTGGTGCCAGTGCACTCTCTGCACTCACTGCACTGCATCCCCAGTGGTGCCAGTGCACTCTCTGGAGTCACAGCACTGCATCCCCAGTGGTGCCAGTGCACTCTCTGGACTCACTGCAGTGCATCCCCAGTGGTGCCAGTGCACTCTCTGGACTCACTGCAGGGCATCCCCAGTGGTGCCACTGCACGTTCTGCACTCACTGCACTGTACCCCCAGTGGTGCCAGTGCACTCTCTGGAGTCACAGCACTGCATCCCCAGTGGTGCCAGTGCACTCTCTGGACTCACTGCACTGCATCCCCAGTGGTGCCAGTGCACTCTCTGGACTCACTGCACTGCATCCCCAGTGGTGCCAGTGCAATCTCTGCACTCACTGCAGAGCATCCCCAGTGGTGCCAGTGCACTCTCTGGACTCACTGCACTGCATCCCCAGTGGTGCCAGTGCGCTCTCTGGAGTCACAGCACTGCATCCCCAGTGGTGCCAGTGCACTCTCTGGACTCACTGCAGTGCATCCCCAGTGGTGCCAGTGCACTCTCTGGACTCACTGAAGTGCATCCCCAGTGGTGCCAGAGCACTCTCTGCACTCACTGCACTGCATCCCCAGTGGTGCCAGTGCGCTCTCTGGAGTCACAGCACTGCATCCCCAGTGGTGCCAGTGCACTCTCTGGACTCACTGAGGTGCATCCCCAGTGGTGCCAGTGCAATCTCTGGACTCACTGCACTGCATCCCCAGTGGTGCCAGTGCACACTCTGGACTCACTGCACTGCATCCCCAGTGGTGCCAGTGTACTCTCTGCACTCACTGCACTGCATCCCCAGTGGTGCCAGTGCACTCTCTGGACTCACTGCACTGCATCCCCAGTGGTGCCAGTGCACTCTCTGGAGTCACAGCACTGCATCCCCAGTGGTGCCAGTGCAATCTCCGGACTCACTGCAGTGCATCCCCAGTGGTGCCAGTGCACTCTCTGCACTAACTGCACTGCACCCCCAGTGGTGCCAGTGCGCTCTCTGGAATCACAGCACTGCATCCCCAGTGGTGCCAGTGCACTCTCTGGACTCACTGCACTGCATCCCCAGTGGTGCCAGAGCACTCTCTGGACTCACTGCACTGCATCCCCAGTGGTGCCAGTGCACTCTCTGGACTCACTGCACTGCATCCCCAGTGGTGCCAGTGCACTCTCTGGACTCACTGCAGTGCATCACCAGTGGTGCCAGTGCACTCTCTGGACTCACTGCACTGCATCCCCAGTGGTGCCAGTGCACTCTCTGGACTCACTGCACTGCATCCCCAGTGGTGCCAGAGCACTCTCTGCACTCACTGCACTGCATCCCCAGTGGTGCCAGTGCGCTCTCTGGAGTCACAGCACTGCATCCCCAGTGGTGCCAGTGCACTCTCTGGACTCACTGCACTGCATCCCCAGTGGTGCCAGTGCAATCTCTGGACTCACTGCAGAGCATCCCCAGTGGTGCCAGTGCACTCTCTGGACTCACTGCAGAGCATCCACAGTGGTGCCAGTGCACTCTCTGGACTCACTGCACTGCATCCCCAGTGGTGCCAGAGCACTCTCTGGACTCACTGCACTGCATCCCCAGTGGTGCCAGTGCACTCTCTGGAATCACTGCACTGCATCCCCAGTGGTGCCAGTGCACTCTCTGGACTCACTGCACTGCATCCCCAGTGGTGCCAGTGCACTCTCTGCACTCACTGCACTGCATCCCCAGTGGTGCCAGTGCACTCTCTGGACTCACTGCAGTGCATCCCCAGTGGTGCCAGTGCACTCTCTGCACTCACTGAAGTGCATCCCCAGTGGTGCCAGTGCACTCTCTGGAGTCACAGCACTGCATCCCCAGTGGTGCCAGTGCAATCTCCGGATTAACTGCACTGCATCCCCAGTGGTGCCAGTGCACTCTCTGCACTCACTGCACTGCACCCCCAGTGGTGCCAGTGCGCTCTCTGGAGTCACAGCACTGCATCCCCAGTGGTGCCAGTGCACTCTCTGGACTCACTGCACTGCATCCCCAGTGGTGCCAGAGCACTCTCTGGACTCACTGCACTGCATCCCCAGTGGTGCCAGTGCACTCTCTGGACTCACTGCACTGCATCCCCAGTGGTGCCAGTGCACTCTCTGGACTCACTGCACTGCATCCCCAGTGGTGCCAGTGCACTCTCTGGACTAACTGCACTGCATCCCCAGTGGTGCCAGTGCACTCTCTGGACTCACTGCACTGCATCCCCAGTGGTGCCAGTGCACTCTCTGTACTCACTGAAGTGCATCCCCAGTGGTGCCAGTGCACTCTCTGGACTCACTGCACTGCATCCCCAGTGGTGCCAGTGCGCTCTCTGGAGTCAGAGCACTGCATCCCCAGTGGTGCCAGTGCAATCTCTGGACTCACTGCACTGCATCCCCAGTGGTGCCAGTGCACTCTCTGGACTCACTGAAGTGCATCCCCAGTGGTGCCAGAGCACTCTCTGCACTCACTGCACTGCATCCCCAGTGGTGCCAGTGCGCTCTCTGGAGTCACAGAACTGCATCCCCAGTGGTGCCAGTGCACTCTCTGGACTCACTGCAGTGCATCCCCAGTGGTGCCAGTGCACTCTCTGCACTCACTGCACTGCATCCCCAGTGGTGCCAGTGCACTCTCTGGAGTCACAGCACTGCATCCCCAGTGGTGCCAGTGCACTCTCTGGACTCACTGCAGTGCATCCCCAGTGGTGCCAGTGCACTCTCTGGACTCACTGCAGGGCATCCCCAGTGGTGCCACTGCACGTTCTGCACTCACTGCACTGTACCCCCAGTGGTGCCAGTGCACTCTCTGGAGTCACAGCACTGCATCCCCAGTGGTGCCAGTGCACTCTCTGGACTCACTGCACTGCATCCCCAGTGGTGCCAGTGCACTCTCTGGACTCACTGCACTGCATCCCCAGTGGTGCCAGTGCACTCTCTGGACTCACTGCACTGCATCCCCAGTGGTGCCAGTGCACTCTCTGGACTCACTGCACTGCATCCCCAGTGGTGCCACTGCATTCTCTGGACTCACTGCACTGCACCCCCAGTGGTGCCAGTGCACTCTCTGGACTCACTGCACTGAATCCCCAGTGCTGCCAGTGCACTCTCTGGACTCACTGCACTGCATCCCCAGTGGTGCCAGTGCACTCTCTGGACTCACTGAAGTGCATCCCCAGTGGTGCCAGTGCACTCTCTGCACTCACTGCACTGCATCCCCAGTGGTGCCAGTGCACTCTCTGGAGTCACAGCACTGCATCCCCAGTGGTGCCAGTGCACTCTTTGGACTCACTGCACTGCATCCCCAGTGGTGCCAGTGCACTCTCTGCACTCACTGCACTGCACCCCCAGTGGTGCCAGTGCGCTCTCTGGAGTCACAGCACTGCATCCCCAGTGGTGCCAGTGCACTCTCTGGACTCACTGAGGTGCATCCCCAGTGGTGCCAGTGCAATCTCTGGACTCACTGCACTGCATCCCCAGTGGTGCCAGTGCACACTCTGGACTCACTGCACTGCATCCCCAGTGGTGCCAGTGCACTCGCTGGACTCACTGCACTGCATCCCCAGTGGTGCCAGTGCACTCTCTGGACTCACTGCACTGAATCCCCAGTGCTGCCAGTGCACTCTCTGGACTCACTGCACTGCATCCCCAGTGGTGCCAGTGCACTCTCTGGACTCACTGAAGTGCATCCCCAGTGGTGCCAGTGCACTCTCTGCACTCACTGCACTGCATCCCCAGTGGTGCCAGTGCACTCTCTGGAGTCACAGCACTGCATCCCCAGTGGTGCCAGTGCAATCTCCGGACTCACTTCACTGCATCCCCAGTGGTGCCAGTGCACTCTCTGCACTCACTGCACTTCACCCCCAGTGGTGCCAGTGCGCTCTCTGGAGTCACAGCACTGCATCCCCAGTGGTGCCAGTGCACTCTCTGGACTCACTGCACTGCATCCCCAGTGGTGCCACTGCATTCTCTGGACTCACTGCACTGCACCCCCAGTGGTGCCAGTGCACTCTCTGGACTCACTGCACTGAATCCCCAGTGCTGCCAGTGCACTCTCTGGACTCACTGCACTGCATCCCCAGTGGTGCCAGTGCACTCTCTGGACTCACTGAAGTGCATCCCCAGTGGTGCCAGTGCACTCTCTGCACTCACTGCACTGCATCCCCAGTGGTGCCAGTGCACTCTCTGGAGTCACAGCACTGCATCCCCAGTGGTGCCAGTGCAATCTCCGGACTCACTGCAGTGCATCCCCAGTGGTGCCAGTGCACTCTCTGCACTCACTGCACTGCACCCCCAGTGGTGCCAGTGCGCTCTCTGGAGTCACAGCACTGCATCCCCAGTGGTGCCAGTGCACTCTCTGGACTCACTGCACTGCATCCCCAGTGGTGCCAGAGCACTCTCTGGACTCACTGCACTGCATCCCCAGTGGTGCCAGTGCACTCTCTGGACTCACTGCACTGCATCCCCAGTGGTGCCAGTGCACTCTCTGGACTCACTGCACTGCATCCCCAGTGGTGCCAGTGCACTCTCTGGACTCACTGCAGTGCATCACCAGTGGTGCCAGTGCACTCTCTGGACTCACTGCAGTGCATCCCCAGTGGTGCCAGTGCACTCTCTGGACTCACTGCACTGCATCCCCAGTGGTGCCAGAGCACTCTCTGCACTCACTGCACTGCATCCCCAGTGGTGCCAGTGCGCTCTCTGGAGTCACAGCACTGCATCCCCAGTGGTGCCAGTGCACTCTCTGGACTCACTGAACTGCATCCCCAGTGGTGCCAGTTTAATCTCTGGACTCACTGCAGAGCATCCCCAGTGGTGCCAGTGCACTCTCTGGACTCACTGCAGAGCATCCACAGTGGTGCCAGAGCACTCTCTGGACTCACTGCACTGCATCCCCAGTGGTGCCAGCGCACTCTCTGGACTCACTGCAGTGCATCCCCAGTGGTGCCAGTGCACTCTCTGCACTCACTGCACTGCATCCCCAGTGGTGCCAGTGCACTCTCTGGAGTCACAGCACTGCATCCCCAGTGGTGCCAGTGCACTCTCTGGACTCACTGCAGTGCATCCCCAGTGGTGCCAGTGCACTCTCTGGACTCACTGCAGTGCATCCCCAGTGGTGCCAGTGCACTCTCTGGACTCACTGAGGTGCATCCCCAGTGGTGCCAGTGCAATCTCTGGACTCACTGCACTGCATCCCCAGTGGTGCCAGTGCACACTCTGGACTCACTGCACTGCATCCCCAGTGGTGCCAGTGCACTCGCTGGACTCACTGCACTGCATCCCCAGTGGTGCCAGTGCACTCTCTGGACTCACTGCACTGAATCCCCAGTGCTGCCAGTGCACTCTCTGGAGTCACAGCACTGCATCCCCAGTGGTGCCAGTGCACTCTCTGGACTCACTGAAGTGCATCCCCAGTGGTGCCAGTGCACTCTCTGCACTCACTGCACTGCATCCCCAGTGGTGCCAGTGCACTCTCTGGAGTCACAGCACTGCATCCCCAGTGGTGCCAGTGCAATCTCCGGACTCACTTCACTGCATCCCCAGTGGTGCCAGTGCACTCTCTGCACTCACTGCACTTCACCCCCAGTGGTGCCAGTGCGCTCTCTGGAGTCACAGCACTGCATCCCCAGTGCTGCCAGTGCACTCTCTGGACTCACTGCACTGCATCCCCAGTGGTGCCAGAGCACTCTCTGGACTCACTGCACTGCATCCCCAGTGGTGCCAGTGCACTCTCTGGACTCACTGCACTGCATCCCCAGTGGTGCCAGTGCACTCTCTGGACTCACTGCACTGCATCCCCAGTGGTGCCAGTGCACTCTCTGGACTCACTGCACTGCATCCCCAGTGGTGCCAGTGCACTCTCTGTACTCACTGAAGTGCATCCCCAGTGGTGCCAGTGCACTCTCTGGACTCACTGCACTGCATCCCCAGTGGTGCCAGTGCGCTCTCTGGAGTCACAGCACTGCATCCCCAGTGGTGCCAGTGCAATCTCTGGACTCACTGCACTGCATCCCCAGTGGTGCCAGTGCACTCTCTGGACTCACTGAAGTGCATCCCCAGTGGTGCCAGAGCACTCTCTGCACTCACTGCACTGCATCCCCAGTGGTGCCAGTGCGCTCTCTGGACTCACTGCACTGCATCCCCAGTGGTGCCAGTGCACTCTCTGGACTCACTGCAGTGCATCCCCAGTGGTGCCAGTGCACTCTCTGCACTCACTGCACTGCATCCCCAGTGGTGGCAGTGCACTCTCTGGAGTCACAGCACTGCATCCCCAGTGGTGCCAGTGCACGTTCTGCACTCACTGCACTGTACCCCCAGTGGTGCCAGTGCACTCTCTGGAGTCACAGCACTGCATCCCCAGTGGTGCCAGTGCACTCTCTGGACTCACTGCACTGCATCCTCAGTGGTGCCAGTGCAATCTCTGCACTCACTGCAGAGCATCCCTAGTCTTGCCAGTGCGCTCTCTGGACTCACTGCACTGCATCCCTAGTTGTGCCAGTGCACTCTCTGCACTCACTGCAGTGCATCCCCAGTGGTGCCAGTGCACTCTCTGGACTCACTGCACTGCATCCCCAGTGGTGCCAGTGCACTCTCTGGACTCACTGCACTGCATCCCCAGTGGTGCCAGTGCACTCTCTGGACTCACTGCAGTGCATCACCAGTGGTGCCAGTGCACTCTCTGGACTCACTGAGGTGCATCCCCAGTGGTGCCAGTGCAATCTCTGGACTCACTGCATTGCATCCCCAGTGGTGCCAGTGCAATCTCTGGACTCACTGCAGAGCATCCCTAGTCTTGCCAGTGCACTCTCTGGACTCACTGCACTGCATCCCCAGTGGTGCCAGTGCACTCTGTGGACTCACTGCAGTGCGTCCCCAGTGGTGCCAGTGCACTCTCTGGACTCACTGCAGTGCATCCCCAGTGGTGCCAGTGCACTCTCTGGACTCACTGCAGTGCATCCCGAGTGGTGCCAGTGCACTCTCTGGACTCACTGCAGTGCATCACCAGTGGTGCCAGTGCACTCTCTGAACTCACTGAGGTGAATCCCCAGTGGTGCCAGTGCAATCTCTGGACTCACTGCACTGCATCCCCAGTGGTGCCAGTGCACTCTCTGGACTCACTGTACTGCATCCCCAGTGGTGCCAGTGCACTCTCTGCACTCACTGCACTGCATCCCCAGTGGTGCCAGTGCACTCTCTGGACTCACTGCAGTGCATCCCCAGTGGTGCCAGTGCACTCTCTGGACTCACTGTACTGCATCCCCAGTGGAGCCCGTGCACTCTCTGGACTCACTGCACTGCATCCCCAGTGGTGCCAGTGCACTCTCTGGACTCACTGCACTGCATCCCCAGTGGTGCCAGTGCACTCTCTGCACTCACTGCACTGCATCCCCAGTGGTGCCAGTGCACTCTCTGCACTCACTGCACTGCATCCCCAGTGGTGCCAGTGCACTCTCTGGAGTCACAGCACTGCATCCCCAGTGGTGCCAGTGCAATCTCCGGACTCACTTCACTGCATCCCCAGTGGTGCCAGTGCACTCTCTGCACTCACTGCACTGCACCCCCAGTGGTGCCAGTGCGCTCTCTGGAGTCACAGCACTGCATCCCCAGTGGTGCCAGTGCACTCTCTGGACTCACTGCACTGCATCCCCAGTGGTGCCAGAGCACTCTCTGGACTCACTGCACTGCATCCCCAGTGGTGCCAGTGCACTCTCTGGACTCACTGCACTGCATCCCCAGTGGTGCCAGTGCACTCTCTGCACTCACTGCACTGCATCCCCAGTGATGCCAGTGCACTCTCTGGACTCACTGCACTGCATCCCCAGTGGTGCCAGTGCACTCTCTGTACTCACTGAAGTGCATCCCCAGTGGTGCCAGTGCACTCTCTGGACTCACTGCACTGCATCCCCAGTGGTGCCAGTGCGCTCTCTGGAGTCACAGCACTTCATCCCCAGTGGTGCCAGTGCAATCTCTGGACTCACTGCACTGCATCCCCAGTGGTGCCAGTGCACTCTCTGGACTCACTGAAGTGCATCCCCAGTGGTGCCAGAGCACTCTCTGGACTCACTGCACTGCATCCCCAGTGGTGCCAGTGCGCTCTCTGGAGTCACAGCACTGCATCCCCAGTGGTGCCAGTGCACTCTCTGGACTCACTGCAGTGCATCCCCAGTGGTGCCAGTGCACTCTCTGCACTCACTGCACTGCATCCCCAGTGGTGGCAGTGCACTCTCTGGAGTCACAGCACTGCATCCCCATTGGTGCCAGTGCACTCTCTGGACTCACTGCAGTGCATCCGCAGTGGTGCCAGTGCACTCTCTGGACTCACTGCAGGGCATCCCCAGTGGTGCCAGTGCACGTTCTGCACTCACTGCACTGTACCCCCAGTGGTGCCAGTGCACTCTCTGGAGTCACAGCACTGCATCCCCAGTGGTGCCAGTGCACTCTCTGGACTCACTGCACTGCATCCCCAGTGGTGCCAGTGCAATCTCTGCACTCACTGCAGAGCATCCTAGTCTTGCCAGTGCACTCTCTGGACTCACTGCTCTTCATCCCCAGTGGTGCCAGTGCACTCTCTGCACTCACTGCACTGCATCCCCAGTGGTGCCAGTGCACTCACTGGACTCACTGCACTGCATCCCCAGTGGTGCCAGTGAACTCTCTGCTCTCACTGCACTGCATCCCCAGTGGTGCCAGTGCACTCACTGGACTCACTGCAGTGCATCCCCAGTGGTGCGAGTGCACTCTCTGGACTCACTGCAGTGCATCCCCAGTGGTGCCAGTGCACTCTCTGGACTCACTGCAGTGCATCACCAGTGGTGCCAGTGCACTCTCTGAACTCACTGAGGTGAATCCCCAGTGGTGCCAGTGCAATCTCTGGACTCACTGCACTGCATCCCCAGTGGTGCCAGTGCACTCTCTGGACTCACTGTACTTCATCCCCAGTGGTGCCAGTGCACTCTCTGGACTCACTGCACTGCATCCCCAGTGGTGCCAGTGCACTCTCTGGACTCCCTGCAGTGCATCCCCAGTGGTGCCAGTGCACTCTCTGGACTCACTGTACTGCATCCCCAGTGGAGCCCGTGCACTCTCTGGACTCACTGCACTGCATCACCAGTGGTGCCAGTGCACTCTCTGGACTCACTGCACTGCATCCCCAGTGGTGCCAGTGCACTCTCTGGACTCACTGCACTGCATCCCCAGTGGTGCCAGTGCACTCTCTGCACTCAATGCACTGCATCCCCAGTGGTGCCAGTGCACTCTCTGGATTCACAGCACTGCATCCCCAGTGGTGCCAGTGCAATCTCCGGACTCACTGCACTGCATCCCCAGTGGTGCCAGTGCACTCTCTGGACTCACTGCAGTGCATCCCCAGTGGTGCCAGTGCACTCTCTGCACTCACTGCACTGCACCCCCAGTGGTGCCAGTGCGCTCTCTGGAGTCACAGCACTGCATCCCCAGTGGTGCCAGTGCACTCTGTGGACTCACTGCACTGCATCCCCAGTGGTGCCAGTGCACTCTCTGGACTCACTGCACTGCATCCCCAGTGGTGCCAGTGCAATCTCTGGACTCACTGCAGAGCATCCCCAGTGGTGCCAGTGCACTCTCTGGACTCACTGCACTGCATCCCCATTGGTGCCAGTGCACTCTCTGGGCTCACTGCACTGCATCCCCAGTGGTGCCAGTGCACTCTCTGGACTCTCTGCACTGCATCCCCAGTGCTGCCAGTGCACTCTCTGGACTCACTGCACTGCATCCCCAGTGGTGCCACTGCACTCTCTGGACTCACTGCACTGCATCCCCAGTGGTGCCAGTGCACTCTCTGGACTCACTGTACTGCATCCCCAGTGGTGCCAGTGCAATCTCTGCACTCACTGCACTGCATCCCCAGTGGTGCCAGTGCACTCTCTGCACTCACTGCACTGCATCCCCAGTGGTGCCAGTGCGCTCTCTGGATTCACAGCACTGCATCCCCAGTGGTGCCAGTGCACTCTCTGCACTCACTGCACTGCATCCCCCGTGGAGCCAGTGCACTCTCTGGACTCACTGCACTGCATCCCCAGTTGTGCCAGTGCACTCTCTGGACTCACTGCAGTGCATCCCCAGTGGTGCCAGTGCACTCTCTGGACTCACTGCACTGCATCCCCAGTGGTGCCAGTGCACTCTTTGGACTCACTTCAGTGCATCCCCAGTGGTGCCAGTGCACTCTCTGTACTCACTGAAGTGCATCCCCAGTGGTGCCAGTGCACTCTCTGGACTCACTGCACTGCATCCCCAGTGGTGCCAGTGCGCTCTCTGGAGTCACAGCACTGCATCCCCAGTGGTGCCAGTGCACTCTCTGGACTCACTGCAGTGCATCCCCAGTGGTGCCAGTGCACTCTCTGGACTCACTGAAGTGCATCCCCAGTGGTGCCAGAGCACTCTCTGCACTCACTGCACTGCATCCCCAGTGGTGCCAGTGCGCTCTCTGGAGTCACAGCACTGCATCCCCAGTGGTGCCAGTGCACTCTCTGGACTCACTGCACTGCATCCCCAGTGGTGCCAGTGCGCTCTCTGGAGTCACAGCACTGCATCCCCAGTGGTGCCAGTGCACTCTCTGGACTCACTGCAGAGCATCCCCAGTGGTGCCAGTGCACTCTCTGGACTCACTGCACTGCATCCCCAGTGGTGCCAGTGCACTCTCTGGACTCACTGCAGTGCATCCCCAGTGGTGCCAGTGCACTCTCTGCACTCACTGCACTGCATCCCCAGTGGTGCCAGTGCACTCTCTGGAGTCACAGCACTGCATCCCCAGTGGTGCCAGTGCACTCTCTGCACTCACTGCAGTGCATCCCCAGTGGTGCCAGTGCACTCTCTGGACTCACTGCACTGCATCCCCAGTGGTGCCAGTGCACTCTCTGGACTCACTGAGGTGCATCCCCAGTGGTGCCAGTGCAATCTCTGGACTCACTGCACTGCATCCCCAGTGGTGCCAGTGCACACTCTGGACTCACTGCACTGCATCCCCAGTGGTGCCAGTGCACTCTCTGCACTCACTGCACTGCATCCCCAGTGGTGCCAGTGCAATCTCTGGACTCACTGCACTGCATCCCCAGTGGTGCCAGTGCACTCTCTGGACTCACTGCATTGCATCCCCAGTGGTGCCAGTGCATTCTCTGGACTCACTGCACTGCATCCCCAGTGGTGCCAGTGCACTCTCTGGACTCACTGCACTGAATCCCCAGTGCTGCCAGTGCACTCTCTGGACTCACTGCACTGCATCCCCAGTGGTGCCAGTGCACTCTCTGGACTCACTGAAGTGCATCCCCAGTGGTGTCAGTGCACTCTCTGCACTCACTGCACTGCATCCCCAGTGGTGCCAGTGCACTCTCTGGAGTCACAGCACTGCATCCCCAGTGGTGCCAGTGCAATCTCCGGACTCACTGCAGTGCATCCCCAGTGGTGCCAGTGCACTCTCTGCACTCACTGCACTGCACCCCCAGTGGTGCCAGTGCGCTCTCTGGAGTCACAGCACTGCATCCCCAGTGGTGCCAGTGCACTCTCTGGACTCACTGCACTGCATCCCCAGTGGTGCCAGAGCACTCTCTGGACTCACTGCACTGCATCCCCAGTGGTGCCAGTGCACTCTCTGGACTCACTGCACTGCATCCCCAGTGGTGCCAGTGCACTCTCTGGACTCACTGCACTGCATCCCCAGTGGTGCCAGTGCACTCTCTGGACTCACTGCACTGAATCCCCAGTGCTGCCAGTGCACTCTCTGGACTCACTGCACTGCATCACCAGTGGTGCCAGTGCACTCTCTGGACTCACTGAAGTGCATCCCCAGTGGTGCCAGTGCACTCTCTGCACTCACTGCACTGCATCCCCAGTGGTGCCAGTGCACTCTTTGGACTCACTGCAGTGCATCCCCAGTGGTGCCAGTGCACTCTCTGTACTCACTGAAGTGCATCCCCAGTGGTGCCAGTGCACTCTCTGGACTCACTGCACTGCATCCCCAGTGGTGCCAGTGCGCTCTCTGGAGTCACAGCACTGCATCCCCAGTGGTGCCAGTGCACTCTCTGGACTCACTGCAGTGCATCCCCAGTGGTGCCAGTGCACTCTCTGGACTCACTGAAGTGCATCCCCAGTGGTGCCAGAGCACTCTCTGCACTCACTGCACTGCATCCCCAGTGGTGCCAGTGCGCTCTCTGGAGTCACAGCACTGCATCCCCAGTGGTGCCAGAGCACTCTCTGGACTCACTGCACTGCATCCCCAGTGGTGCCAGTTCAATCTCTGGACTCACTGCAGAGCATCCCCAGTGGTGCCAGTGCACTCTCTGGACTCACTGCAGAGCATCCCCAGTGGTGCCAGTGCACTCTCTGGACTCACTGCACTGCATCCCCAGTGGTGCCAGTGCACTCTCTGGACTCACTGCACTGCATCCCCAGTGGTGCCAGTGCACTCTCTGTACTCACTGAAGTGCATCCCCAGTGGTGCCAGTGCACTCTCTGGACTCACTGCACTGCATCCCCAGTGGTGCCAGTGCGCTCTCTGGAGTCACAGCACTGCATCCCCAGTGGTGCCAGTGCACTCTCTGGACTCACTGCAGTGCATCCCCAGTGGTGCCAGTGCACTCTCTGGACTCACTGAAGTGCATCCCCAGTGGTGCCAGAGCACTCTCTGCACTCACTGCACTGCATCCCCAGTGGTGCCAGTGCGCTCTCTGGAGTCACAGCACTGCATCCCCAGTGGTGCCAGTGCACTCTCTGGACTCACTGCACTGCATCCCCAGTGGTGCCAGTGCACTCTCTGGACTCACTGCAGAGCATCCCCAGTGGTGCCAGTGCACTCTCTGGACTCACTGCAGAGCATCCCCAGTGGTGCCAGTGCACTCTCTGGACTCACTGCACTGCATCCCCAGTGGTGCCAGTGCACTCTCTGGACTCACTGCAGTGCATCCCCAGTGGTGCCAGTGCACTCTCTGCACTCACTGCACTGCATCCCCAGTGGTGCCAGTGCACTCTCTGGAGTCACAGCACTGCATCCCCAGTGGTGCCAGTGCACTCTCTGCACTCACTGCAGTGCATCCCCAGTGGTGCCAGTGCACTCTCTGGACTCACTGCACTGCATCCCCAGTGGTGCCAGTGCACTCTCTGGACTCACTGAGGTGCATCCCCAGTGGTGCCAGTGCAATCTCTGGACTCACTGCACTGCATCCCCAGTGGTGCCAGTGCACACTCTGGACTCACTGCACTGCATCCCCAGTGGTGCCAGTGCACTCTCTGCACTCACTGCACTGCATCCCCAGTGGTGCCAGTGCAATCTCTGGACTCACTGCACTGCATCCCCAGTGGTGCCAGTGCACTCTCTGGACTCACTGCACTGCATCCCCAGTGGTGCCAGTGCATTCTCTGGACTCACTGCACTGCATCCCCAGTGGTGCCAGTGCACTCTCTGGACTCACTGCACTGAATCCCCAGTGCTGCCAGTGCACTCTCTGGACTCACTGCACTGCATCCCCAGTGGTGCCAGTGCACTCTCTGGACTCACTGAAGTGCATCCCCAGTGGTGTCAGTGCACTCTCTGCACTCACTGCACTGCATCCCCAGTGGTGCCAGTGCACTCTCTGGAGTCACAGCACTGCATCCCCAGTGGTGCCAGTGCAATCTCCGGACTCACTTCACTGCATCCCCAGTGGTGCCAGTGCACTCTCTGCACTCACTGCACTGCACCCCCAGTGGTGCCAGTGCGCTCTCTGGAGTCACAGCACTGCATCCCCAGTGGTGCCAGTGCACTCTCTGGACTCACTGCACTGCATCCCCAGTGGTGCCAGAGCACTCTCTGGACTCACTGCACTGCATCCCCAGTGGTGCCAGTGCACTCTCTGGACTCACTGCACTGCATCCCCAGTGGTGCCAGTGCACTCTCTGGACTCACTGCACTGCATCCCCAGTGGTGCCAGTTTAATCTCTGGACTCACTGCAGAGCATCCCCAGTGGTGCCAGTGCACTCTCTGGACTCACTGCAGAGCATCCACAGTGGTGCCAGTGCACTCTCTGGACTCACTGCACTGCATCCCCAGTGGTGCCAGTGCACTCTCTGGACTCACTGAAGTGCATTCCCAGTGGTGCCAGTGCACTCTCTGCACTCACTGCACTGCATACCCAGTGGTGCCAGTGCACTCTCTGGGCTCACAGCACTGCATCCCCAGTGGTGCCAGTGCACTCTCTGGACTCACTGCACTGCATCCCCAGTGGTGCCAGTGCACTCTCTGCACTCACTGCACTGCATCCCCAGTGGTGCCAGTGCACTCTCTGGAGTCACAGCACTGCATCCCCATTGGTGCCAGTGCACTCTCTGGACTCACTGCAGTGCATCCCCAGTGGTGCCAGTGCACTCTCTGGACTCACTGCAGGGCATCCCCAGTGGTGCCAGTGCACGTTCTGCACTCACTGCACTGTACCCCCAGTGGTGCCAGTGCACTCTCTGGACTCACTGCACTGCATCCCCAGTGGTGCCAGTGCATTCTCTGGACTCACTGCACTGCATCCCCAGTGGTGCCAGTGCACTCTCTGGACTCACTGCACTGAATCCCCAGTGCTGCCAGTGCACTCTCTGGACTCACTGCACTGCATCACCAGTGGTGCCAGTGCACTCTCTGGACTCACTGAAGTGCATCCCCAGTGGTGCCAGTGCACTCTCTGCACTCACTGCACTGCATCCCCAGTGGTGCCAGTGCACTCTCTGGACTCACTGCACTGCATCCCCAGTGGTGCCAGTGCACTCTCTGGACTCACTGCACTGCATCCCCAGTGGTGCCAGTGCACTCTCTGTACTCACTGAAGTGCATCCCCAGTGGTGCCAGTGCACTCTCTGGACTCACTGCACTGCATCCCCAGTGGTGCCAGTGCGCTCTCTGGAGTCACAGCACTGCATCCCCAGTGGTGCCAGTGCAATCTCTGGACTCACTGCACTGCATCCCCAGTGGTGCCAGTGCACTCTCTGGACTCACTGAAGTGCATCCCCAGTGGTGCCAGAGCACTCTCTGCACTCACTGCACTGCATACCCAGTGGTGCCAGTGCGCTCTCTGGAGTCACAGCACTGCATCCCCAGTGGTGCCAGTGCACTCTCTGGACTCACTGCAGTGCATCCCCAGTGGTGCCAGTGCACTCTCTGCACTCACTGCACTGCATCCCCAGTGGTGGCAGTGCACTCTCTGGAGTCACAGCACTGCATCCCCATTGGTGCCAGTGCACTCTCTGGACTCACTGCAGTGCATCCCCAGTGGTGCCAGTGCACTCTCTGGACTCACTGCAGGGCATCCCCAGTGGTGCCAGTGCACGTTCTGCACTCACTGCACTGTACCCCCAGTGGTGCCAGTGCACTCTCTGGAGTCACAGCACTGCATCCCCAGTGGTGCCAGTGCACTCTCTGGACTCACTGCACTGCATCCCCAGTGGTGCCAGTGCAATCTCTGCACTCACTGCAGAGCATCCCTAGTCTTGCCAGTGCACTCTCTGGACTCACTGCACTGCATCCCTAGTTGTGCCAGTGCACTCTCTGCACTCACTGCACTGCATCCCCAGTGGTGCCAGTGCACTCACTGGACTCACTGCACTGCATCCCCAGTGGTGCCAGTGCACTCTCTGGACTCACTGCACTGCATCCCCAGTGGTGCCAGTGCACTCTCTGGACTCACTGCAGTGCATCACCAGTGGTGCCAGTGCACTCTCTGGACTCACTGAGGTGCATCCCCAGTGGTGCCAGTGCAATCTCTGGACTCACTGCATTGCATCCCCAGTGGTGCCAGTGCAATCTCTGGACTCACTGCAGAGCATCCCTAGTCTTGCCAGTGCACTCTCTGGACTCACTGCATTGCATCCCCAGTGGTGCCAGTGCACTCTCTGGACTCACTGCACTGCATCCCCAGTGGTGCCAGTGCACTCTCTGGACTCACTGCAGTGCATCCCCAGTGGTGCCAGTGCACTCTCTGGACTCACTGCAGTGCATCCCCAGTGGTGCCAGTGCACTCTCTGGACTCACTGCACTGCATCACCAGTGGTGCCAGTGCACTCTCTGAACTCACTGAGGTGAATCCCCAGTGGTGCCAGTGCAATCTCTGGACTCACTGCACTGCATCCCCAGTGGTGCCAGTGCACTCTCTGGACTCACTGTACTGCATCCCCAGTGGTGCCAGTGCACTCTCTGGACTCACTGCACTGCATCCCCAGTGGTGCCAGTGCACTCTCTGGACTCACTGCAGTGCATCCCCAGTGGTGCCAGTGCACTCTCTGGACTCACTGTACTGCATCCCCAGTGGAGCCCGTGCACTCTCTGGACTCACTGCACTGCATCCCCAGTGGTGCCAGTGCACTCTCTGGACTCACTGCACTGCATCCCCAGTGGTGCCAGTGCACTCTCTGGACTCACTGCACTGCATCCCCAGTGGTGCCAGTGCACTCTCTGTACTCACTGAAGTGCATCCCCAGTGGTGCCAGTGCACTCTCTGCACTCACTGCACTGCATCCCCAGTGGTGCCAGTGCACTCTCTGGAGTCACAGCACTGCATCCCCAGTGGTGCCAGTGCAATCTCCGGACTCACTTCACTGCATCCCCAGTGGTGCCAGTGCACTCTCTGCACTCACTGCACTGCACCCCCAGTGGTGCCAGTGCGCTCTCTGGAGTCACAGCACTGCATCCCCAGTGGTGCCAGTGCACTCGCTGGACTCACTGCACTGCATCCCCAGTGGTGCCAGAGCACTCTCTGGACTCACTGCACTGCATCCCCAGTGGTGCCAGTGCACTCTCTGGACTCACTGCACTGCATCCCCAGTGGTGCCAGTGCACTCTCTGGACTCACTGCACTGCATCCCCAGTGGTGCCAGTGCACTCTCTGGACTCACTGCACTGCATCCCCAGTGGTGCCAGTGCACTCTCTGGAGTCACTGCACTGCATCCCCAGTGGTGCCAGTGCACTCTCTGTACTCACTGAAGTGCATCCCCAGTGGTGCCAGTGCACTCTCTGGACTCACTGCACTGCATCCCCAGTGGTGCCAGTGCGCTCTCTGGAGTCACAGCACTGCATCCCCAGTGGTGCCAGTGCAATCTCTGGACTCACTGCACTGCATCCCCAGTGGTGCCAGTGCACTCTCTGGACTCACTGCACTGCATCCCCAGTGGTGCCAGTGCGCTCTCTGGAGTCACAGAACTGCATCCCCAGTGGTGCCAGTGCAATCTCTGGACTCACTGCACTGCATCCCCAGTGGTGCCAGTGCACTCTCTGCACTCACTGCTCTGCATCCCCAGTGGTGCCAGTGCGCTCTCTGGAGTCACAGCACTGCATCACCAGTGGTGCCAGTGCACTCTCTGGACTCACTGCAGTGCATCCCCAGTGGTGCCAGTACACTCTCTGCACTCACTGCACTACATACCCAGTGGTGGCAGTGCACTCTCTGGAGTCACAGCACTGCATCCCCATTGGTGCCAGTGCACTCTCTGGACTCACTGCAGTGCATCACCAGTGGTGCCAGTGCACTCTCTGAACTCACTGAGGTGAATCCCCAGTGGTGCCAGTGCAATCTCTGGACTCACTGCACTGCATCCCCAGTGGTGCCAGTGCACTCTCTGGACTCACTGTACTGCATCCCCAGTGGTGCCAGTGCACTCTCTGGACTCACTGCACTGCATCCCCAGTGGTGCCAGTGCACTCTCTGGACTCACTGCAGTGCATCCCCAGTGGTGCCAGTGCACTCTCTGGACTCACTGTACTGCATCCCCAGTGGAGCCCGTGCACTCTCTGGACTCACTGCAGTGCATCCCCAGTGGTGCCAGTGCACTCTCTGGACTCACTGCACTGCATCCCCAGTGGTGCCAGTGCACTCTCTGGACTCACTGCAGTGCATCCCCAGTGGTGCCAGTGCACTCTCTGGACTCACTGCAGTGCATCCCCAGTGGTGCCAGTGCACTCTCTGCACTCACTGCACTGCACCCCCAGTGGTGCCAGTGCGCTCTCCGGAGTCACAGCACTGCATCCCCAGTGGTGCCAGTGCACTCTCTGGACTCACTGCACTGCATCCCCAGTGGTGCCAGTGCACTCTCTGGACTCACTGCACTGCATCCCCAGTGGTGCCAGTGCAATCTCTGGACTCACTGCAGAGCATCCCCAGTGGTGCCAGTGCACTCTCTGGACTCACTGCACTGCATCCCCAGTGGTGCCAGTGCACTCTCTGGGCTCACTGCACTGCATCCCCAGTGGTGCCAGTGCACTCTCTGGACTCTCTGCACTGCATCCCCAGTGCTGCCAGTGCACTCTCTGGACTCACTGCACTTCATCCCCAGTGGTGCCACTGCACTCTCTGGACTCACTGCACTGCATCCCCAGTGGTGCCAGTGCACTCTCTGCACTCACTGCACTGCATCCCCAGTGGTGCCAGTGCAATCTCTGCACTCACTGCACTGCATCCCCAGTGGTGCCAGTGCACTCTGTGGACTCACTGCAGTGCATCCCCAGTGGTGACAGTGCGCTCTCTGGATTCACAGCACTGCATCCCCAGTGGTGCCAGTGCACTCTCTGGACTCACTGCACTGCATCCCCCGTGGAGCCAGTGCACTCTCTGGACTCACTGCACTGCATCCCCAGTTGTGCCAGTGCACTCTCTGGACTCACTGCAGTGCATCCCCAGTGGTGCCAGTGCGCTCTCTGGAGTCACAGCACTGCATCCCCAGTGGTGCCAGTGCACTCTCTGGACTCACTGCAGTGCATCCCCAGTGGTGCCAGTGCACTCTCTGGACTCACTGAAGTGCATCCCCAGTGGTGCCAGAGCACTCTCTGCACTCACTGCACTGCATCCCCAGTGGTGCCAGTGCGCTCTCTGGAGTCACAGCACTGCATCCCCAGTGGTGCCAGTGCACTCTCTGGACTCACTGCACTGCATCCCCAGTGGTGCCAGTGCACTCTCTGGACTCACTGCACTGCATCCCCAGTGGTGCCAGTGCAATCTCTGCACTCACTGCACTGCATCCCCAGTGGTGCCAGTGCACTCTGTGGACTCACTGCACTGCATCCCCCGTGGAGCCAGTGCACTCTCTGGACTCACTGCACTGCATCCCCAGTTGTGCCAGTGCACTCTCTGGACTCACTGCAGTGCATCCCCAGTGGTGCCAGTGCACTCTCTGGACTCACTGCACTGCATCCCCAGTGGTGCCAGTGCACTCTTTGGACTCACTGCACTGCATCCCCAGTGGTGCCAGTGCACTCTCTGGACTCACTGCACTGCATCCCCAGTGGTGCCAGTGCACTCTCTGTACTCACTGAAGTGCATCCCCAGTGGTGCCAGTGCACTCTCTGGACTCACTGCACTGCATCCCCAGTGGTGCCAGTGCGCTCTCTGGAGTCACAGCACTGCATCCCCAGTGGTGCCAGTGCACTCTCTGGACTCACTGCAGTGCATCCCCAGTGGTGCCAGTGCACTCTCTGGACTCACTGAAGTGCATCCCCAGTGGTGCCAGAGCACTCTCTGCACTCACTGCACTGCATCCCCAGTGGTGCCAGTGCGCTCTCTGGAGTCACAGCACTGCATCCCCAGTGGTGCCAGTGCACTCTCTGGACTCACTGCACTGCATCCCCAGTGGTGCCAGTGCACTCTCTGGACTCACTGCAGAGCATCCCCAGTGGTGCCAGTGCACTCTCTGGACTCACTGCAGAGCATCCCCAGTGGTGCCAGTGCACTCTCTGGACTCACTGCACTGCATCCCCAGTGGTGCCAGTGCACTCTCTGGACTCACTGCACTGCATCCCCAGTGGTGCCAGTGCACTCTCTGCACTCACTGCACTGCATCCCCAGTGGTGCCAGTGCACTCTCTGGAGTCACAGCACTGCATCCCCAGTGGTGCCAGTGCACTCTCTGGACTCACTGCAGTGCATCCCCAGTGGTGCCAGTGCACTCTCTGGACTCACTGCACTGCATCCCCAGTGGTGCCAGTGCACTCTCTGGACTCACTGAGGTGCATCCCCAGTGGTGCCAGTGCAATCTCTGGACTCACTGCACTGCATCCCCAGTGGTGCCAGTGCACACTCTGGACTCACTGCACTGCATCCCCAGTGGTGCCAGTGCACTCTCTGCACTCACTGCACTGCATCCCCAGTGGTGCCAGTGCACTCTCTGGACTCACTGCACTGCATCCCCAGTGGTGCCAGTGCACTCTCTGGACTCACTGCACTGCATCCCCAGTGGTGCCAGTGCATTCTCTGGACTCACTGCACTGCATCCCCAGTGGTGCCAGTGCACTCTCTGGACTCACTGCACTGAATCCCCAGTGCTGCCAGTGCACTCTCTGGACTCACTGCACTGCATCCCCAGTGGTGCCAGTGCACTCTCTGGACTCACTGAAGTGCATCCCCAGTGGTGCCAGTGCACTCTCTGCACTCACTGCACTGCATCCCCAGTGGTGCCAGTGCACTCTCTGCAGTCACAGCACTGCATCCCCAGTGGTGCCAGTGCAATCTCCGGACTCACTGCAGTGCATCCCCAGTGGTGCCAGTGCACTCTCTGCACTCACTGCACTGCACCCCCAGTGGTGCCAGTGCGCTCTCTGGAGTCACAGCACTGCATCCCCAGTGGTGCCAGTGCACTCTCTGGACTCACTGCACTGCATCCCCAGTGGTGCCAGAGCACTCTCTGGACTCACTGCACTGCATCCCCAGTGGTGCCAGTGCACTCTCTGGACTCACTGCACTGCATCCCCAGTGGTGCCAGTGCACTCTCTGGACTCACTGCACTACATCCCCAGTGGTGCCAGTGCACTCTCTGGACTCACTGCAGTGCATCACCAGTGGTGCCAGTGCACTCTCTGGACTCACTGCAGTGCATCCCCAGTGGTGCCAGTGCACTCTCTGGACTCACTGCACTGCATCCCCAGTGGTGCCAGAGCACTCTCTGCACTCACTGCACTGCATCCCCAGTGGTGCCACTGCGCTCTCTGGAGTCACAGCACTGCATCCCCAGTGGTTCCAGTGCACTCTCTGGACTCACTGCACTGCATCCCCAGTGGTGCCAGTTTAATCTCTGGACTCACTGCAGAGCATCCCCAGTGGTGCCAGTGCACTCTCTGGGCTCACTGCAGAGCATCCACAGTGGTGCCAGTGCACTCTCTGGACTCACTGCACTTCATCCCCAGTGGTGCCAGTGCACTCTCTGGACTCACTGCAGTGCATCCCCAGTGGTGCCAGTGCACTCTCTGCACTCACTGCACTGCATCCCCAGTGGTGCCAGTGCACTCTCTGGAGTCACAGCACTGCATCCCCAGTGGTGCCAGTGCACTCTCTGGACTCACTGCAGTGCATCCCCAGTGGTGCCAGTGCACTCTCTGGACTCACTGAGGTGCATCCCCAGTGGTGCCAGTGCAATCTCAGGACTCACTGCACTGCATCCCCAGTGGTGCCAGTGCACACTCTGGACTCACTGCACTGCATCCCCAGTGGTGCCAGTGCACTCGCTGGACTCACTGCACTGCATCCCCAGTGGTGCCAGTGCACTCTCTGGACTCACTGCACTGCATCCCCAGTGGTGCCAGTGCACTCTCTGCACTCACTGCACTGCATCCCCAGTGGTGCCAGTGCATTCTCTGGACTCACTGCACTGCATCCCCAGTGGTGCCAGTGCACTCTCTGGACTCACTGCACTGAATCCCCAGTGCTGCCAGTGCACTCTCTGGACTCACTGCACTGCATCCCCAGTGGTGCCAGTGCACTCTCTGGACTCACTGCAGTGCATCCCCAGTGGTGCCAGTGCACTCTCTGCACTCACTGCACTGCATCCCCAGTGGTGCCAGTGCGCTCTCTGGAGTCACAGCACTGCATCCCCAGTGGTGCCAGTGCACTCTCTGGACTCACTGCACTGCATCCCCAGTGGTGCCAGAGCACTCTCTGGACTCACTCCACTGCATCCCCAGTGGTGCCAGTGCACTCTCTGGACTCACTGCACTGCATCCCCAGTGGTGCCAGTGCACTCTCTGGACTCACTGCACTGCATCCCCAGTGGTGCCAGTGCACTCTCTGGACTCACTGAGGTGCATCCCCAGTGGTGCCAGTGCACTCTCTGGACTCACTGCACTGCATCCCCAGTGGTGCCAGTGCACTCTCTGTACTCACTGAAGTGCATCCCCAGTGGTGCCAGTGCACTCTCTGGACTCACTGCACTGCATCCCCAGTGGTGCCAGTGCGCTCTCTGGAGTCACAGCACTGCATCCCCAGTGGTGCCAGTGCAATCTCTGGACTCACTGCACTGCATCCCCAGTGGTGCCAGTGCACTCTCTGGACTCACTGAAGTGCATCCCCAGTGGTGCCAGAGCACTCTCTGCACTCACTGCACTGCATCCCCAGTGGTGCCAGTGCGCTCTCTGGAGTCACAGCACTGCATCCCCAGTGGTGCCAGTGCACTCTCTGGACTCACTGCACTGAATCCCCAGTGGTGCCAGTGCACTCTCTGGACTCACTGCACTGCATCCCCAGTGGTGCCAGTGCACTCTCTGGACTCACAGCACTGCATCCCCATTGGTGCCAGTGCACTCTCTGGAGTCACAGCACTGCATCCCCAGTGGTGCCAGTGCACTCTCTGGACTCACTGCAGTGCATCCCCAGTGGTGCCAGTGCACGTTCTGCACTCACTGCACTGTACCCCCAGTGGTGCCAGTGCACTCTCTGGAGTCACAGCACTGCATCCCCAGTGCTGCCAGTGCACTCTCTGGACTCACTGCACTGCATCCCCAGTGGTGCCAGTGCAATCTCTGCACTCACTGCAGAGCATCCCTAGTCTTGCCAGTGCACTCTCTGGACTCACTGCACTGCATCCCTAGTTGTGCCAGTGCACTCTCTGCACTCACTGCACTGCATCCCCAGTGGTGCCAGTGCACTCACTGGACTCACTGCACTGCATCCCCAGTGGTGCCAGTGCACTCTCTGGACTCACTGCTCTGCATCCCCAGTGGTGCCAGTGCACTCTCTGGACTCACTGCAGTGCATCACCAGTGGTGCCAGTACACTCTCTGGACTCACTGAGGTGCATCCCCAGTGGTGCCAGTGCAATCTCTGGACTCACTGCACTGCATCCCCAGTGGTGCCAGTGCACTCTCTGGACTCACTGCACTGCATCCCCAGTGGTGCCAGTGCACTCTCTGTACTCACTGAAGTGCATCCCCAGTGGTGCCAGTGCACTCTCTGCACTCACTGCACTGCATCCCCAGTGGTGCCAGTGCACTCTCTGGAGTCACAGCACTGCATCCCCAGTGGTGCCAGTGCAATCTCCGGACTCACTTCACTGCATCCCCAGTGGTGCCAGTGCACTCTCTGCACTCACTGCACTGCACCCCCAGTGGTGCCAGTGCGCTCTCTGGAGTCACAGCACTGCATCCCCAGTGGTGCCAGTGCACTCGCTGGACTCACTGCACTGCATCCCCAGTGGTGCCAGAGCACTCTCTGGACTCACTGCACTGCATCCCCAGTGGTGCCAGTGCACTCTCTGGACTCACTGCACTGCATCCCCAGTGGTGCC
Source organism: Anser anser (assembly GCF_964211835.1). Classification (NCBI taxonomy): domain Eukaryota; kingdom Metazoa; phylum Chordata; class Aves; order Anseriformes; family Anatidae; genus Anser; species Anser anser. The sequence continues at coordinate 30,728,061 of NC_139723.1, read as the reverse complement.
AGTGCACTCTCTGGACTCACTGCACTGCATCCCCAGTGGTGCCAGTGCACTCTCTGGACTCACTGCACTGCATCCCCAGTGGTGCCAGTGCACTCTCTGGAGTCACTGCACTGCATCCCCAGTGGTGCCAGTGCACTCTCTGTACTCACTGAAGTGCATCCCCAGTGGTGCCAGTGCACTCTCTGGACTCACTGCACTGCATCCCCAGTGGTGCCAGTGCGCTCTCTGGAGTCACAGCACTGCATCCCCAGTGGTGCCAGTGCAATCTCTGGACTCACTGCACTGCATCCCCAGTGGTGCCAGTGCACTCTCTGGACTCACTGCACTGCATCCCCAGTGGTGCCAGTGCGCTCTCTGGAGTCACAGAACTGCATCCCCAGTGGTGCCAGTGCAATCTCTGGACTCACTGCACTGCATCCCCAGTGGTGCCAGTGCACTCTCTGCACTCACTGCTCTGCATCCCCAGTGGTGCCAGTGCGCTCTCTGGAGTCACAGCACTGCATCACCAGTGGTGCCAGTGCACTCTCTGGACTCACTGCAGTGCATCCCCAGTGGTGCCAGTACACTCTCTGCACTCACTGCACTACATACCCAGTGGTGGCAGTGCACTCTCTGGAGTCACAGCACTGCATCCCCATTGGTGCCAGTGCACTCTCTGGACTCACTGCAGTGCATCACCAGTGGTGCCAGTGCACTCTCTGAACTCACTGAGGTGAATCCCCAGTGGTGCCAGTGCAATCTCTGGACTCACTGCACTGCATCCCCAGTGGTGCCAGTGCACTCTCTGGACTCACTGTACTGCATCCCCAGTGGTGCCAGTGCACTCTCTGGACTCACTGCACTGCATCCCCAGTGGTGCCAGTGCACTCTCTGGACTCACTGCAGTGCATCCCCAGTGGTGCCAGTGCACTCTCTGGACTCACTGTACTGCATCCCCAGTGGAGCCCGTGCACTCTCTGGACTCACTGCAGTGCATCCCCAGTGGTGCCAGTGCACTCTCTGGACTCACTGCACTGCATCCCCAGTGGTGCCAGTGCACTCTCTGGACTCACTGCAGTGCATCCCCAGTGGTGCCAGTGCACTCTCTGGACTCACTGCAGTGCATCCCCAGTGGTGCCAGTGCACTCTCTGCACTCACTGCACTGCACCCCCAGTGGTGCCAGTGCGCTCTCCGGAGTCACAGCACTGCATCCCCAGTGGTGCCAGTGCACTCTCTGGACTCACTGCACTGCATCCCCAGTGGTGCCAGTGCACTCTCTGGACTCACTGCACTGCATCCCCAGTGGTGCCAGTGCAATCTCTGGACTCACTGCAGAGCATCCCCAGTGGTGCCAGTGCACTCTCTGGACTCACTGCACTGCATCCCCAGTGGTGCCAGTGCACTCTCTGGGCTCACTGCACTGCATCCCCAGTGGTGCCAGTGCACTCTCTGGACTCTCTGCACTGCATCCCCAGTGCTGCCAGTGCACTCTCTGGACTCACTGCACTTCATCCCCAGTGGTGCCACTGCACTCTCTGGACTCACTGCACTGCATCCCCAGTGGTGCCAGTGCACTCTCTGCACTCACTGCACTGCATCCCCAGTGGTGCCAGTGCAATCTCTGCACTCACTGCACTGCATCCCCAGTGGTGCCAGTGCACTCTGTGGACTCACTGCAGTGCATCCCCAGTGGTGACAGTGCGCTCTCTGGATTCACAGCACTGCATCCCCAGTGGTGCCAGTGCACTCTCTGGACTCACTGCACTGCATCCCCCGTGGAGCCAGTGCACTCTCTGGACTCACTGCACTGCATCCCCAGTTGTGCCAGTGCACTCTCTGGACTCACTGCAGTGCATCCCCAGTGGTGCCAGTGCGCTCTCTGGAGTCACAGCACTGCATCCCCAGTGGTGCCAGTGCACTCTCTGGACTCACTGCAGTGCATCCCCAGTGGTGCCAGTGCACTCTCTGGACTCACTGAAGTGCATCCCCAGTGGTGCCAGAGCACTCTCTGCACTCACTGCACTGCATCCCCAGTGGTGCCAGTGCGCTCTCTGGAGTCACAGCACTGCATCCCCAGTGGTGCCAGTGCACTCTCTGGACTCACTGCACTGCATCCCCAGTGGTGCCAGTGCACTCTCTGGACTCACTGCACTGCATCCCCAGTGGTGCCAGTGCAATCTCTGCACTCACTGCACTGCATCCCCAGTGGTGCCAGTGCACTCTGTGGACTCACTGCACTGCATCCCCCGTGGAGCCAGTGCACTCTCTGGACTCACTGCACTGCATCCCCAGTTGTGCCAGTGCACTCTCTGGACTCACTGCAGTGCATCCCCAGTGGTGCCAGTGCACTCTCTGGACTCACTGCACTGCATCCCCAGTGGTGCCAGTGCACTCTTTGGACTCACTGCACTGCATCCCCAGTGGTGCCAGTGCACTCTCTGGACTCACTGCACTGCATCCCCAGTGGTGCCAGTGCACTCTCTGTACTCACTGAAGTGCATCCCCAGTGGTGCCAGTGCACTCTCTGGACTCACTGCACTGCATCCCCAGTGGTGCCAGTGCGCTCTCTGGAGTCACAGCACTGCATCCCCAGTGGTGCCAGTGCACTCTCTGGACTCACTGCAGTGCATCCCCAGTGGTGCCAGTGCACTCTCTGGACTCACTGAAGTGCATCCCCAGTGGTGCCAGAGCACTCTCTGCACTCACTGCACTGCATCCCCAGTGGTGCCAGTGCGCTCTCTGGAGTCACAGCACTGCATCCCCAGTGGTGCCAGTGCACTCTCTGGACTCACTGCACTGCATCCCCAGTGGTGCCAGTGCACTCTCTGGACTCACTGCAGAGCATCCCCAGTGGTGCCAGTGCACTCTCTGGACTCACTGCAGAGCATCCCCAGTGGTGCCAGTGCACTCTCTGGACTCACTGCACTGCATCCCCAGTGGTGCCAGTGCACTCTCTGGACTCACTGCAGTGCATCCCCAGTGGTGCCAGTGCACTCTCTGCACTCACTGCACTGCATCCCCAGTGGTGCCAGTGCACTCTCTGGAGTCACAGCACTGCATCCCCAGTGGTGCCAGTGCACTCTCTGGACTCACTGCAGTGCATCCCCAGTGGTGCCAGTGCACTCTCTGGACTCACTGCACTGCATCCCCAGTGGTGCCAGTGCACTCTCTGGACTCACTGAGGTGCATCCCCAGTGGTGCCAGTGCAATCTCTGGACTCACTGCACTGCATCCCCAGTGGTGCCAGTGCACACTCTGGACTCACTGCACTGCATCCCCAGTGGTGCCAGTGCACTCTCTGCACTCACTGCACTGCATCCCCAGTGGTGCCAGTGCACTCTCTGGACTCACTGCACTGCATCCCCAGTGGTGCCAGTGCACTCTCTGGACTCACTGCACTGCATCCCCAGTGGTGCCAGTGCATTCTCTGGACTCACTGCACTGCATCCCCAGTGGTGCCAGTGCACTCTCTGGACTCACTGCACTGAATCCCCAGTGCTGCCAGTGCACTCTCTGGACTCACTGCACTGCATCCCCAGTGGTGCCAGTGCACTCTCTGGACTCACTGAAGTGCATCCCCAGTGGTGCCAGTGCACTCTCTGCACTCACTGCACTGCATCCCCAGTGGTGCCAGTGCACTCTCTGCAGTCACAGCACTGCATCCCCAGTGGTGCCAGTGCAATCTCCGGACTCACTGCAGTGCATCCCCAGTGGTGCCAGTGCACTCTCTGCACTCACTGCACTGCACCCCCAGTGGTGCCAGTGCGCTCTCTGGAGTCACAGCACTGCATCCCCAGTGGTGCCAGTGCACTCTCTGGACTCACTGCACTGCATCCCCAGTGGTGCCAGAGCACTCTCTGGACTCACTGCACTGCATCCCCAGTGGTGCCAGTGCACTCTCTGGACTCACTGCACTGCATCCCCAGTGGTGCCAGTGCACTCTCTGGACTCACTGCACTGCATCCCCAGTGGTGCCAGTGCACTCTCTGGACTCACTGCAGTGCATCACCAGTGGTGCCAGTGCACTCTCTGGACTCACTGCAGTGCATCCCCAGTGGTGCCAGTGCACTCTCTGGACTCACTGCACTGCATCCCCAGTGGTGCCAGAGCACTCTCTGCACTCACTGCACTGCATCCCCAGTGGTGCCACTGCGCTCTCTGGAGTCACAGCACTGCATCCCCAGTGGTTCCAGTGCACTCTCTGGACTCACTGCACTGCATCCCCAGTGGTGCCAGTTTAATCTCTGGACTCACTGCAGAGCATCCCCAGTGGTGCCAGTGCACTCTCTGGGCTCACTGCAGAGCATCCACAGTGGTGCCAGTGCACTCTCTGGACTCACTGCACTTCATCCCCAGTGGTGCCAGTGCACTCTCTGGACTCACTGCAGTGCATCCCCAGTGGTGCCAGTGCACTCTCTGCACTCACTGCACTGCATCCCCAGTGGTGCCAGTGCACTCTCTGGAGTCACAGCACTGCATCCCCAGTGGTGCCAGTGCACTCTCTGGACTCACTGCAGTGCATCCCCAGTGGTGCCAGTGCACTCTCTGGACTCACTGAGGTGCATCCCCAGTGGTGCCAGTGCAATCTCAGGACTCACTGCACTGCATCCCCAGTGGTGCCAGTGCACACTCTGGACTCACTGCACTGCATCCCCAGTGGTGCCAGTGCACTCGCTGGACTCACTGCACTGCATCCCCAGTGGTGCCAGTGCACTCTCTGGACTCACTGCACTGCATCCCCAGTGGTGCCAGTGCACTCTCTGCACTCACTGCACTGCATCCCCAGTGGTGCCAGTGCATTCTCTGGACTCACTGCACTGCATCCCCAGTGGTGCCAGTGCACTCTCTGGACTCACTGCACTGAATCCCCAGTGCTGCCAGTGCACTCTCTGGACTCACTGCACTGCATCCCCAGTGGTGCCAGTGCACTCTCTGGACTCACTGCAGTGCATCCCCAGTGGTGCCAGTGCACTCTCTGCACTCACTGCACTGCATCCCCAGTGGTGCCAGTGCGCTCTCTGGAGTCACAGCACTGCATCCCCAGTGGTGCCAGTGCACTCTCTGGACTCACTGCACTGCATCCCCAGTGGTGCCAGAGCACTCTCTGGACTCACTCCACTGCATCCCCAGTGGTGCCAGTGCACTCTCTGGATTCACTGCACTGCATCCCCAGTGGTGCCAGTGCACTCTCTGGACTCACTGCACTGCATCCCCAGTGGTGCCAGTGCACTCTCTGGACTCACTGAGGTGCATCCCCAGTGGTGCCAGTGCACTCTCTGGACTCACTGCACTGCATCCCCAGTGGTGCCAGTGCACTCTCTGTACTCACTGAAGTGCATCCCCAGTGGTGCCAGTGCACTCTCTGGACTCACTGCACTGCATCCCCAGTGGTGCCAGTGCGCTCTCTGGAGTCACAGCACTGCATCCCCAGTGGTGCCAGTGCAATCTCTGGACTCACTGCACTGCATCCCCAGTGGTGCCAGTGCACTCTCTGGACTCACTGAAGTGCATCCCCAGTGGTGCCAGAGCACTCTCTGCACTCACTGCACTGCATCCCCAGTGGTGCCAGTGCGCTCTCTGGAGTCACAGCACTGCATCCCCAGTGGTGCCAGTGCACTCTCTGGACTCACTGCACTGAATCCCCAGTGGTGCCAGTGCACTCTCTGGACTCACTGCACTGCATCCCCAGTGGTGCCAGTGCACTCTCTGGACTCACAGCACTGCATCCCCATTGGTGCCAGTGCACTCTCTGGAGTCACTGCACTGCATCCCCAGTGGTGCCAGTGCACTCTCTGGACTCACTGCAGTGCATCCCCAGTGGTGCCAGTGCACGTTCTGCACTCACTGCACTGTACCCCCAGTGGTGCCAGTGCACTCTCTGGAGTCACAGCACTGCATCCCCAGTGCTGCCAGTGCACTCTCTGGACTCACTGCACTGCATCCCCAGTGGTGCCAGTGCAATCTCTGCACTCACTGCAGAGCATCCCTAGTCTTGCCAGTGCACTCTCTGGACTCACTGCACTGCATCCCTAGTTGTGCCAGTGCACTCTCTGCACTCACTGCACTGCATCCCCAGTGGTGCCAGTGCACTCACTGGACTCACTGCACTGCATCCCCAGTGGTGCCAGTGCACTCTCTGGACTCACTGCTCTGCATCCCCAGTGGTGCCAGTGCACTCTCTGGACTCACTGCAGTGCATCACCAGTGGTGCCAGTACACTCTCTGGACTCACTGAGGTGCATCCCCAGTGGTGCCAGTGCAATCTCTGGACTCACTGCGTTGCATCCCCAGTGGTGCCAGTGCAATCTCTGGACTCACTGCAGAGCATCCATAGTCTTGCCAGTGAACTCTCTGGACTCACTGCACTGCATCCCCAGTGGTGCCAGTGCACTCTCTGCACTCACTGCACTGCATCCCCAGTGGTGCCAGTGCACTCTCTGGACTCACTGCAGTGCATCCCCAGTGGTGCGAGTGCACTCTCTGGACTCACTGCAGTGCATCCCCAGTGGTGCCAGTGCACTCTCTGGACTCACTGCAGTGCATCACCAGTGGTGCCAGTGCACTCTCTGAACTCACTGAGGTGAATCCCCAGTGGTGCCAGTGCAATCTCTGGACTCACTGCACTGCATCCCCAGTGGTGCCAGTGCACTCTCTGGACTCACTGTACTGCATCCCCAGTGGTGCCAGTGCACTCTCTGGACTCACTGCACTGCATCCCCAGTGGTGCCAGTGCACTCTCTGGACTCACTGCAGTGCATCCCCAGGGGTGCCAGTGCACTCTCTGGACTCACTGTACTGCATCCCCAGTGGAGCCCGTGCACTCTCTGGACTCACTGCACTGCATCCCCAGTGGTGCCAGTGCACTCTCTGGACTCACTGCACTGCATCCCCAGTGGTGCCAGTGCACTCTCTGGAGTCACAGCACTGCATCCCCAGTGGTGCCAGTGCACTCTCTGGACTCACTGCAGTGCATCCCCAGTGGTGCCAGTGCACTCTCTGGACTCACTGAGGTGCATCCCCAGTGGTGCCAGTGCAATCTCAGGACTCACTGCACTGCATCCCCAGTGGTGCCAGTGCACACTCTGGACTCACTGCACTGCATCCCCAGTGGTGCCAGTGCACTCGCTGGACTCACTGCACTGCATCCCCAGTGGTGCCAGTGCACTCTCTGGACTCACTGCACTGCATCCCCAGTGGTGCCAGTGCACTCTCTGGACTCACTGCACTGCATCCCCAGTGGTGCCAGTGCATTCTCTGGACTCACTGCACTGCATCCCCAGTGGTGCCAGTGCACTCTCTGGACTCACTGCACTGAATCCCCAGTGCTGCCAGTGCACTCTCTGGACTCACTGCACTGCATCCCCAGTGGTGCCAGTGCACTCTCTGGACTCACTGCAGTGCATCCCCAGTGGTGCCAGTGCACTCTCTGCACTCACTGCACTGCATCCCCAGTGGTGCCAGTGCGCTCTCTGGAGTCACAGCACTGCATCCCCAGTGGTGCCAGTGCACTCTCTGGACTCACTGCACTGCATCCCCAGTGGTGCCAGAGCACTCTCTGGACTCACTCCACTGCATCCCCAGTGGTGCCAGTGCACTCTCTGGACTCACTGCACTGCATCCCCAGTGGTGCCAGTGCACTCTCTGGACTCACTGCACTGCATCCCCAGTGGTGCCAGTGCACTCTCTGGACTCACTGAGGTGCATCCCCAGTGGTGCCAGTGCACTCTCTGGACTCACTGCACTGCATCCCCAGTGGTGCCAGTGCACTCTCTGTACTCACTGAAGTGCATCCCCAGTGGTGCCAGTGCACTCTCTGGACTCACTGCACTGCATCCCCAGTGGTGCCAGTGCGCTCTCTGGAGTCACAGCACTGCATCCCCAGTGGTGCCAGTGCAATCTCTGGACTCACTGCACTGCATCCCCAGTGGTGCCAGTGCACTCTCTGGACTCACTGAAGTGCATCCCCAGTGGTGCCAGAGCACTCTCTGCACTCACTGCACTGCATCCCCAGTGGTGCCAGTGCGCTCTCTGGAGTCACAGCACTGCATCCCCAGTGGTGCCAGTGCACTCTCTGGACTCACTGCACTGAATCCCCAGTGGTGCCAGTGCACTCTCTGGACTCACTGCACTGCATCCCCAGTGGTGCCAGTGCACTCTCTGGACTCACAGCACTGCATCCCCATTGGTGCCAGTGCACTCTCTGGAGTCACAGCACTGCATCCCCAGTGGTGCCAGTGCACTCTCTGGACTCACTGCAGTGCATCCCCAGTGGTGCCAGTGCACGTTCTGCACTCACTGCACTGTACCCCCAGTGGTGCCAGTGCACTCTCTGGAGTCACAGCACTGCATCCCCAGTGCTGCCAGTGCACTCTCTGGACTCACTGCACTGCATCCCCAGTGGTGCCAGTGCAATCTCTGCACTCACTGCAGAGCATCCCTAGTCTTGCCAGTGCACTCTCTGGACTCACTGCACTGCATCCCTAGTTGTGCCAGTGCACTCTCTGCACTCACTGCACTGCATCCCCAGTGGTGCCAGTGCACTCACTGGACTCACTGCACTGCATCCCCAGTGGTGCCAGTGCACTCTCTGGACTCACTGCTCTGCATCCCCAGTGGTGCCAGTGCACTCTCTGGACTCACTGCAGTGCATCACCAGTGGTGCCAGTACACTCTCTGGACTCACTGAGGTGCATCCCCAGTGGTGCCAGTGCAATCTCTGGACTCACTGCGTTGCATCCCCAGTGGTGCCAGTGCAATCTCTGGACTCACTGCAGAGCATCCATAGTCTTGCCAGTGAACTCTCTGGACTCACTGCACTGCATCCCCAGTGGTGCCAGTGCACTCTCTGCACTCACTGCACTGCATCCCCAGTGGTGCCAGTGCACTCTCTGGACTCACTGCAGTGCATCCCCAGTGGTGCGAGTGCACTCTCTGGACTCACTGCAGTGCATCCCCAGTGGTGCCAGTGCACTCTCTGGACTCACTGCAGTGCATCACCAGTGGTGCCAGTGCACTCTCTGAACTCACTGAGGTGAATCCCCAGTGGTGCCAGTGCAATCTCTGGACTCACTGCACTGCATCCCCAGTGGTGCCAGTGCACTCTCTGGACTCACTGTACTGCATCCCCAGTGGTGCCAGTGCACTCTCTGGACTCACTGCACTGCATCCCCAGTGGTGCCAGTGCACTCTCTGGACTCACTGCAGTGCATCCCCAGGGGTGCCAGTGCACTCTCTGGACTCACTGTACTGCATCCCCAGTGGAGCCCGTGCACTCTCTGGACTCACTGCACTGCATCCCCAGTGGTGCCAGTGCACTCTCTGGACTCACTGCACTGCATCCCCAGTGGTGCCAGTGCACTCTCTGGACTCACTGCAGTGCATCCCCAGTGGTGCCAGTGCACTCTCTGGACTCACTGAAGTGCATCCCCAGTGGTGCCAGTGCACTCTCTGCACTCAGTGCACTGCATCCCCAGTGGTGCCAGTGCACTTTCTGGAGTCACAGCACTGCATCCCCAGTGGTGCCAGTGCAATCTCCGGACTCACTTCACTGCATCCCCAGTGGTGCCAGTGCACTCTCTGCACTCACTGCACTGCACCCCCAGTGGTGCCAGTGCACTCTCTGGACTCACTGCACTGCATCCCCAGTGGTGCCAGTGCACTCTCTGGACTCACTGCACTGCATCCCCAGTGGTGCCAGTGCACTCTCTGGACTCACTGCACTGCATCCCCAGTGGTGCCAGTGCACTCTCTGTACTCACTGAAGTGCATCCCCAGTGGTGCCAGTGCACTCTCTGGACTCACTGCACTGCATCCCCAGTGGTGCCAGTGCGCTCTCTGGACTCACTGCACTGCATCCCCAGTGGTGCCAGTGCACTCTCTGGACTCACTGAAGTGCATCCCCAGTGGTGCCAGTGCACTCTCTGCACTCACTGCACTGCATCCCCAGTGGTGCCAGTGCACTCTCTGGAGTCACAGCACTGCATCCCCAGTGGTGCCAGTGCAATCTCCGGACTCACTTCACTGCATCCCCAGTGGTGCCAGTGCACTCTCTGCACTCACTGCACTGCACCCCCAGTGGTGCCAGTGCGCTCTCTGGAGTCACAGCACTGCATCCCCAGTGGTGCCAGTGCACTCTCTGGACTCACTGCACTGCATCCCCAGTGGTGCCAGAGCACTCTCTGCACTCACTGCACTGCATCCCCAGTGGTGCCAGTGCACTCTCTGGACTCACTGCACTGCATCCCCAGTGCTGCCAGTGCACTCTCTGGACTCACTGCACTGCATCCCCAGTGGTGCCAGTGCACTCTCTGGACTCACTGCACTGCATCCCCAGTGGTGCCAGTGCACTCTCTGGACTCACTGCACTGCATCCCCAGTGGTGGCAGTGCACTCTCTGGACTCACTGAAGTGCATCCCCAGTGGTGCCAGTGCACTCTCTGGACTCACTGCACTGCATCCCCAGTGGTGCCAGTGCGCTCTCTGGAGTCACAGCACTGCATCCCCAGTGGTGCCAGTGCAATCTCTGGACTCACTGCACTGCATCCCCAGTGGTGCCAGTGCACTCTCTGGACTCACTGCACTGCATCCCCAGTGGTGCCAGTGCGCTCTCTGGAGTCACAGCACTGCATCCCCAGTGGTGCCAGTGCAATCTCTGGACTCACTGCACTGCATCCCCAGTGGTGCCAGTGCACTCTCTGCACTCACTGCACTGCACCCCCAGTGGTGCCAGTGCGCTCTCTGGAGTCACAGCACTGCATCACCAGTGGTGCCAGTGCACTCTCTGGACTCACTGCAGTGCATCCCCAGTGGTGCCAGTGCACTCTCTGCACTCACTGCACTACATCCCCAGTGGTGGCAGTGCACTCTCTGGAGTCAACAGCACTGCATCCCCATTGGTGCCAGTGCACTCTCTGGACTCACTGCAGTGCATCACCAGTGGTGCCAGTGCACTCTCTGAACTCACTGAGGTGAATCCCCAGTGGTGCCAGTGCAATCTCTGGACTCACTGCACTGCATCCCCAGTGGTGCCAGTGCACTCTCTGGACTCACTGTACTGCATCCCCAGTGGTGCCAGTGCACTCTCTGGACTCACTGCACTGCATCCCCAGTGGTGCCAGTGCACTCTCTGGACTCACTGCAGTGCATCCCCAGTGGTGCCAGTGCACTCTCTGGACTCACTGTACTGCATCCCCAGTGGAGCCCGTGCACTCTCTGGACTCACTGCACTGCATCCCCAGTGGTGCCAGTGCACTCTCTGGACTCACTGCACTGCATCCCCAGTGGTGCCACTGCACTCTCTGGACTCACTGCACTGCATCCCCAGTGGTGCCAGTGCACTCTCTGCACTCACTGCACTGCATCCCCAGTGGTGCCAGTGCAATCTCTGAACTCACTGCACTGCATCCCCAGTGGTGCCAGTGCACTCTCTGGACTCACTGCACTGCATCCCCAGTGGTGCCGGTGCACTCTTTGGACTCACTGCACTGCATCCCCAGTGGTGCCAGTGCACTCTCTGGACTCACTGCACTGCATCCCCAGTGGTGCCAGTGCACTCTCTGTACTCACTGAAGTGCATCCCCAGTGGTGCCAGTGCACTCTCTGGACTCACTGCACTGCATCCCCAGTGGTGCCAGTGCGCTCTCTGGAGTCACAGCACTGCATCCCCAGTGGTGCCAGTGCACTCTCTGGACTCACTGCAGTGCATCCCCAGTGGTGCCAGTGCACTCTCTGGACTCACTGAAGTGCATCCCCAGTGGTGCCAGAGCACTCTCTGCACTCACTGCACTGCATCCCCAGTGGTGCCAGTGCGCTCTCTGGATTCACAGCACTGCATCCCCAGTGGTGCCAGTGCACTCTCTGGACTCACTGCACTGCATCCCCAGTGGTGCCAGTTCAATCTCTGGACTCACTGCAGAGCATCCCCAGTGGTGCCAGTGCACTCTCTGGACTCACTGCAGAGCATCCCCAGTGGTGCCAGTGCACTCTCTGGACTCACTGCACTGCATCCCCAGTGGTGCCAGTGCACTCTCTGGACTCACTGCAGTGCATCCCCAGTGGTGCCAGTGCACTCTCTGCACTCACTGCACTGCATCCCCAGTGGTGCCAGTGCACTCTCTGGAGTCACAGCACTGCATCCCCAGTGGTGCCAGTGCACTCTCTGGACTCACTGCACTGCATCCCCAGTGGTGCCAGTGCACTCTCTGGACTCACTGCACTGCATCCCCAGTGGTGCCAGTGCACTCTCTGGACTCACTGCACTGCATCCCCAGTGGTGCCAGTGCAATCTCTGGACTCACTGCACTGCATCCCCAGTGGTGCCAGTGCACACTCTGGACTCACTGCACTGCATCCCCAGTGGTGCCAGTGCACTCTCTGGACTCACTGCACTGCATCCCCAGTGGTGCCAGTGCACTCTCTGGACTCACAGCACTGCATCCCCATTGGTGCCAGTGCACTCTCTGGAGTCACAGCACTGCATCCCCAGTGGTGCCAGTGCACTCTCTGGACTCACTGCAGTGCATCCCCAGTGGTGCCAGTGCACGTTCTGCACTCACTGCACTGTACCCCCAGTGGTGCCAGTGCACTCTCTGGAGTCACAGCACTGCATCCCCAGTGGTGCCAGTGCACTCTCTGGACTCACTGCACTGCATCCCCAGTGGTGCCAGTGCAATCTCTGCACTCACTGCAGAGCATCCCTAGTCTTGCCAGTGCACTCTCTGGACTCACTGCACTGCATCCCTAGTTGTGCCAGTGCACTCTCTGCACTCACTGCACTGCATCCCCAGTGGTGCCAGTGCACTCACTGGACTCACTGCACTGCATCCCCAGTGGTGCCAGTGCACTCTCTGGACTCACTGCACTGCATCCCCAGTGGTGCCAGTGCACTCTCTGGACTCACTGCAGTGCATCACCAGTGGTGCCAGTACACTCTCTGGACTCACTGAGGTGCATCCCCAGTGGTGCCAGTGCAATCTCTGGACTCACTGCATTGCATCCCCAGTGGTGCCAGTGCAATCTCTGGACTCACTGCAGAGCATCCCTAGTCTTGCCAGTGAACTCTCTGGACTCACTGCACTGCATCCCCAGTGGTGCCAGAGCACTCTCTGCACTCACTGCACTGCATCCCCAGTGGTGCCAGTGCACTCTCTGGACTCACTGCAGTGCATCCCCAGTGGTGCGAGTGCACTCTCTGGACTCACTGCAGTGCATCCCCAGTGGTGCCAGTGCACTCTCTGGACTCACTGCAGTGCATCACCAGTGGTGCCAGTGCACTCTCTGAACTCACTGAGGTGAATCCCCAGTGGTGCCAGTGCAATCTCTGGACTCACTGCACTGCATCCCCAGTGGTTCCAGTGCACTCTCTGGACTCACTGTACTGCATCCCCAGTGGTGCCAGTGCACTCTCTGGACTCACTGCACTGCATCCCCAGTGGTGCCAGTGCACTCTCTGCACTCACTGCAGTGCATCCCCAGGGGTGCCAGTGCACTCTCTGGACTCACTGTACTGCATCCCCAGTGGAGCCCGTGCACTCTCTGGACTCACTGCACTGCATCCCCAGTGGTGCCAGTGCACTCTCTGGACTCACTGCACTGCATCCCCAGTGGTGCCAGTGCACTCTCTGGACTCACTGCAGTGCATCCCCAGTGGTGCCAGTGCACTCTCTGGACTCACTGAAGTGCATCCCCAGTGGTGCCAGTGCACTCTCTGCACTCAGTGCACTGCATCCCCAGTGGTGCCAGTGCACTTTCTGGAGTCACAGCACTGCATCCCCAGTGGTGCCAGTGCAATCTCCGGACTCACTTCACTGCATCCCCAGTGGTGCCAGTGCACTCTCTGCACTCACTGCACTGCACCCCCAGTGGTGCCAGTGCACTCTCTGGACTCACTGCACTGCATCCCCAGTGGTGCCAGTGCACTCTCTGGACTCACTGCACTGCATCCCCAGTGGTGCCAGTGCACTCTCTGGACTCACTGCACTGCATCCCCAGTGGTGCCAGTGCACTCTCTGTACTCACTGAAGTGCATCCCCAGTGGTGCCAGTGCACTCTCTGGACTCACTGCACTGCATCCCCAGTGGTGCCAGTGCGCTCTCTGGACTCACTGAAGTGCCTCCCCAGTGGTGCCAGTGCACTCTCTGCACTCACTGCACTGCATCCCCAGTGGTGCCAGTGCACTCTCTGGAGTCACAGCACTGCATCCCCAGTGGTGCCAGTGCAATCTCCGGACTCACTTCACTGCATCCCCAGTGGTGCCAGTGCACTCTCTGCACTCACTGCACTGCACCCCCAGTGGTGCCAGTGCGCTCTCTGGAGTCACAGCACTGCATCCCCAGTGGTGCCAGTGCACTCTCTGGACTCACTGCACTGCATCCCCAGTGGTGCCAGAGCACTCTCTGGACTCACTGCACTGCATCCCCAGTGGTGCCAGTGCACTCTCTGGACTCACTGCACTGCATCCCCAGTGCTGCCAGTGCACTCTCTGGACTCACTGCACTGCATCCCCAGTGGTGCCAGTGCACTCTCTGGACTCACTGCACTGCATCCCCAGTGGTGCCAGTGCACTCTCTGGACTCACTGCACTGCATCCCCAGTGGTGCCAGTGCACTCTCTGGACTCACTGAAGTGCATCCCCAGTGGTGCCAGTGCACTCTCTGGACTCACTGCACTGCATCCCCAGTGGTGCCAGTGCGCTCTCTGGAGTCACAGCACTGCATCCCCAGTGGTGCCAGTGCAATCTCTGGACTCACTGCACTGCATCCCCAGTGGTGCCAGTGCACTCTCTGGACTCACTGCACTGCATCCCCAGTGGTGCCAGTGCGCTCTCTGGAGTCACAGCACTGCATCCCCAGTGGTGCCAGTGCAATCTCTGGACTCACTGCACTGCATCCCCAGTGCTGCCAGTGCACTCTCTGCACTCACTGCACTGCACCCCCAGTGGTGCCAGTGCGCTCTCTGGAGTCACAGCACTGCATCACCAGTGGTGCCAGTGCACTCTCTGGACTCACTGCAGTGCATCCCCAGTGGTGCCAGTGCACTCTCTGCACTCACTGCACTACATCCCCAGTGGTGGCAGTGCACTCTCTGGAGTCACAGCACTGCATCCCCATTGGTGCCAGTGCACTCTCTGGACTCACTGCAGTGCATCACCAGTGGTGCCAGTGCACTCTCTGAACTCACTGAGGTGAATCCCCAGTGGTGCCAGTGCAATCTCTGGACTCACTGCACTGCATCCCCAGTGGTGCCAGTGCACTCTCTGGACTCACTGTACTGCATCCCCAGTGGTGCCAGTGCACTCTCTGGACTCACTGCACTGCATCCCCAGTGGTGCCAGTGCACTCTCTGGACTCACTGCAGTGCATCCCCAGTGGTGCCAGTGCACTCTCTGGACTCACTGTACTGCATCCCCAGTGGAGCCCGTGCACTCTCTGGACTCACTGCACTGCATCCCCAGTGGTGCCAGTGCACTCTCTGGACTCACTGCACTGCATCCCCAGTGGTGCCACTGCACTCTCTGGACTCACTGCACTGCATCCCCAGTGGTGCCAGTGCACTCTCTGCACTCACTGCACTGCATCCCCAGTGGTGCCAGTGCAATCTCTGCACTCACTGCACTGCATCCCCAGTGGTGCCAGTGCACTCTGTGGACTCACTGCAGTGCATCTCCAGTGGTGCCAGTGCGCTCTGTGGATTCACAGCACTGCAACCCCAGTGGTGCCAGTGCACTCTCTGGACTCACTGCACTGCATCCCCCGTGGAGCCAGTGCACTCTCTGGACTCACTGCACTGCATCCCCAGTTGTGCCAGTGCACTCTCTGGACTCACTGCAGTGCATCCCCAGTGGTGCCAGTGCACTCTCTGGACTCACTGCACTGCATCCCCAGTGGTGCCGGTGCACTCTTTGGACTCACTGCACTGCATCCCCAGTGGTGCCAGTGCACTCTCTGGACTCACTGCACTGCATCCCCAGTGGTGCCAGTGCACTCTCTGTACTCACTGAAGTGCATCCCCAGTGGTGCCAGTGCACTCTCTGGACTCACTGCACTGCATCCCCAGTGGTGCCAGTGCGCTCTCTGGAGTCACAGCACTGCATCCCCAGTGGTGCCAGTGCACTCTCTGGACTCACTGCAGTGCATCCCCAGTGGTGCCAGTGCACTCTCTGGACTCACTGAAGTGCATCCCCAGTGGTGCCAGAGCACTCTCTGCACTCACTGCACTGCATCCCCAGTGGTGCCAGTGCGCTCTCTGGAGTCACAGCACTGCATCCCCAGTGGTGCCAGTGCACTCTCTGGACTCACTGCACTGCATCCCCAGTGGTGCCAGTTCAATCTCTGGACTCACTGCAGAGCATCCCCAGTGGTGCCAGTGCACTCTCTGGACTCACTGCAGAGCATCCCCAGTGGTGCCAGTGCACTCTCTGGACTCACTGCACTGCATCCCCAGTGGTGCCAGTGCACTCTCTGGACTCACTGCAGTGCATCCCCAGTGGTGCCAGTGCACTCTCTGCACTCACTGCACTGCATCCCCAGTGGTGCCAGTGCACTCTCTGGAGTCACAGCACTGCATCCCCAGTGGTGCCAGTGCACTCTCTGGACTCACTGCAGTGCATCCCCAGTGGTGCCAGTGCACTCTCTGGACTCACTGCACTGCATCCCCAGTGGTGCCAGTGCACTCTCTGGACTCACTGCACTGCATCCCCAGTGGTGCCAGTGCAATCTCTGGACTCACTGCAGAGCATCCCCAGTGGTGCCAGTGCACACTCTGGACTCACTGCACTGCATCCCCAGTGGTGCCAGTGCACTCTCTGCACTCACTGCACTGCATCCCCAGTGGTGCCAGTGCACTCTCTGGACTCACTGCACTGCATCCCCAGTGGTGCCAGTGCACTCTCTGGACTCACTGCACTGCATCCCCAGTGGTGCCAGTGCATTCTCTGGACTCACTGCACTGCATCCCCAGTGGTGCCAGTGCACTCTCTGGACTCACTGCACTGCATCCACAGTGGTGCCAGTGCACTCTCTGTACTCACTGAAGTGCATCCCCAGTGGTGCCAGTGCACTCTCTACACTCACTGCACTGCATCCCCAGTGGTGCCAGTGCACTCTCTGGAGTCACAGCACTGCATCCCCAGTGGTGCCAGTGCAATCTCCGGACTCACTGCAGTGCATCCCCAGTGGTGCTAGTGCACTCTCTGCACTCACTGCACTGCACCCCCAGTGGTGCCAGTGCGCTCTCTGGAGTCACAGCACTGCATCCCCAGTGGTGCCAGTGCACTCTCTGGACTCACTGCACTGCATCCCCAGTGGTGCCAGAGCACTCTCTGGGCTCACTGCAGAGCATCCCCAGTGGTGCCAGTGCACTCTCTGGACTCACTGCACTGCATCCCCAGTGGTGCCAGTGCACTCTCTGGACTCACTGCAGTGCATCCCCAGTGGTGCCAGTGCACTCTCTGCACTCACTGCACTGCATCCCCAGTGGTGCCAGTGCACTCTCTGGAGTCACAGCACTGCATCCCCAGTGGTGCCAGTGCACTCTCTGGACTCACTGCAGTGCATCCCCAGTGGTGCCAGTGCACTCTCTGGACTCACTGAGGTGCATCCCCAGTGGTGCCAGTGCACTCTCTGGACTCACTGCAGTGCATCCCCAGTGGTGCCAGTGCACTCTCTGCACTCACTGCACTGCATCCCCAGTGGTGCCAGTGCACTCTCTGGAGTCACAGCACTGCATCCCCAGTGGTGCCAGTGCACTCTCTGGACTCACTGCAGTGCATCCCCAGTGCTGACAGTGCACTCTCTGGACTCACTGAGGTGCATCCCCAGTGGTGCCAGTGCAATCTCTGGACTCACTGCACTGCATCCCCAGTGGTGCCAGTGCACACTCTGGACTCACTGCAGTGCATCCCCAGTGGTGCCAGTGCACTCGCTGGACTCACTGCACTGCATCCCCAGTGGTGCCAGTGCACTCTCTGGACTCACTGCACTGCATCCCCAGTGGTGCCAGTGCACTCTCTGGACTCACTGCACTGCATCCCCAGTGGTGCCAGTGCATTCTCTGGACTCACTGCTCTGCATCCCCAGTGGTGCCAGTGCACTCTCTGGACTCACTGCAGTGCATCCCCAGTGGTGCCAGTGCACTCTCTGCACTCACTGCACTGCATCCCCAGTGGTGCCAGTGCACTCTCTGGAGTCACAGCACTGCTTCCCCAGTGGTGCCAGTGCACTCTCTGGACTCACTGCACTGCATCCCCAGTGGTGCCAGAGCACTCTCTGGACTCACTGCACTGCATCCCCAGTGGTGCCAGTGCACTCTCTGGACTCACTGCACTGCATCCCCAGTGGTGCCAGTGCACTCTCTGGACTCACTGCACTGCATCCCCAGTGGTGCCAGTGCACTCTCTGGACTCACTGAGGTGCATCCCCAGTGGTGCCAGTGCACTCTCTGGACTCACTGCACTGCATCCCCAGTGGTGCCAGTGCACTCTCTGGACTCACTGCACTGCATCCCCAGTGGTGCCAGTGCACTCTCTGGACTCACTGCACTGCATCCCCAGTGGTGCCAGTGCGCTCTCTGGAGTCACAGCACTGCATCCCCAGTGGTGCCAGTGCAATCTCTGGACTCACTGCACTGCATCCCCAGTGGTGCCAGTGCACTCTCTGGACTCACTGAAGTGCATCCCCAGTGGTGCCAGAGCACTCTCTGCACTCACTGCACTGCATCCCCAGTGGTGCCAGTGCGCTCTCTGGAGTCACAGCACTGCATCCCCAGTGGTGCCAGTGCACTCTCTGGACTCACTGCAGTGCATCCCCAGTGGTGCCAGTGCACTCTCTGCACTCACTGCACTGCATCCCCAGTGGTGCCAGTGCACTCTCTGGACTCACTGCACTGCATCCCCAGTGGTGCCAGTGACCTCTCTGGACTCACTGCAGTGCATCCCCAGTGGTGCCAGTGCACTCTCTGGACTCACTGCAGTGCATCCCCAGTGGTGCCAGTGCACGTTCTGCACTCACTGCACTGTACCCCCAGTGGTGCCAGTGCACTCTCTGGAGTCACAGCACTGCATCCCCAGTGGTGCCAGTGCACTCTCTGGACTCACTGCACTGCATCCCCAGTGGTGCCAGTGCAATCTCTGCACTCACTGAAGAGCATCCCTAGTCTTGCCAGTGCACTCTCTGGACTCACTGCACTGCATCCCTAGTTGTGCCAGTGCACTCTCTGCACTCACTGCACTGCATCCCCAGTGGTGCCAGTGCACTCACTGGACTCACTGCACTGCATCCCCAGTGGTGCCAGTGCAATCTCTGGACTCACTGCATTGCATATCCAGTGGTGCCAGTGCAATCTCTGGACTCACTGCAGAGCATCCCTAGTCTTGCCAGTGAACTCTCTGGACTCACTGCACTGCATCCCCAGTGGTGCCAGTGCACTCTCTGCACTCACTGCACTGCATCCCCAGTGGTGCCAGTGCACTCTCTGGACTCACTGCAGTGCATCCCCAGTGGTGCGAGTGCACTCTCTGGACTCACTGCAGTGCATCCCCAGTGGTGCCAGTGCACTCTCTGGACTCACTGCAGTGCATCACCAGTGGTGCCAGTGCACTCTCTGAACTCACTGAGGTGAATCCCCAGTGGTGCCAGTGCAATCTCTGGACTCACTGCACTGCATCCCCAGTGGTTCCAGTGCACTCTCTGGACTCACTGTACTGCATCCCCAGTGGTGCCAGTGCACTCTCTGGACTCACTGCAGTGCATCCCCAGTGGTGCCATTGCACTCTCTGGACTCACTGCACTGCATCCCCAGTGGTGCCAGTGCACTCTCTGGACTCACTGTACTGCATCCCCAGTGGAGCCCGTGCACTCTCTGGACTCACTGCACTGCATCCCCAGTGGTGCCAGTGCACTCTCTGGACTCACTGCACTGCATCCCCAGTGGTGCCAGTGCACTCTCTGGACTCACTGCACTGCATCACCAGTGGTGCCAGTGCACTCTCTGGACTCACTGAAGTGCATCCCCAGTGGTGCCAGTGCACTCTCTGGACTCACTGCACTGCATCCCCAGTGGTGCCAGTGCACTCTCTGGAGTCACAGCACTGCATCCCCAGTGGTGCCAGTGCAATCTCCGGACTCACTTCACTGCATCCCCAGTGGTGCCAGTGCACTCTCTGCACTCACTGCACTGCACCCCCAGTGGTGCCAGTGCGCTCTCTGGAGTCACAGCACTGCATCCCCAGTGGTGCCAGTACACTCTCTGGACTCACTGCACTGCATCCCCAGTGGTGCCAGAGCACTCTCTGGACTCACTGCACTGCATCCCCAGTGGTGCCAGTGCACTCTCTGGACTCACTGCACTGCATCCCCAGTGGTGCCAGTGCACTCTCTGGACTCACTGCACTGCATCCCCAGTGGTGCCAGTGCGCTCTCTGGAGTCACAGCACTGCATCCCCAGTGGTGCCAGTGCACTCTCTGGACTCACTGAAGTGCATCCCCAGTGGTGCCAGAGCACTCTCTGCACTCACTGCACTGCATCCCCAGTGGTGCCAGTGCGCTCTCTGGAGTCACAGCACTGCATCCCCAGTGGTGCCAGTGCACTCTCTGGACTCACTGCAGTGCATCCCCAGTGGTGCCAGTGCACTCTCTGCACTCACTGCACTGCATCCCCAGTGGTGGCAGTGCACTCTCTGGACTCACTGCACTGCATCCCCAGTGGTGCCAGTGCACTCTCTGTACTCACTGAAGTGCATCCCCAGTGGTGCCAGTGCACTCTCTGGACTCACTGCACTGCATCCCCAGTGGTGCCAGTGCGCTCTCTGGACTCACTGCACTGCATCCCCAGTGGTGCCAGTGCACTCTCTGGACTCACTGAAGTGCATCCCCAGTGGTGCCAGAGCACTCTCTGCACTCACTGCACTGCATCCCCAGTGGTGCCAGTGCGCTCTCTGGAGTCACAGCACTGCATCCCCAGTGGTGCCAGTGCACTCTCTGGACTCACTGCAGTGCATCCCCAGTGGTGCCAGTGCACTCTCTGCACTCACTGCACTGCATCCCCAGTGGTGGCAGTGCACTCTCTGGACTCACAGCACTGCATCCCCATTGGTGCCAGTGCAGTCTCTGCAGTAACTGCAGTGCATCCCCAGTGGTGCCAGTGCACTCTCTGGACTCACTGCAGGGCATCCCCAGTGGTGCCAGTGCACTCTCTGGACTCACTGCACTGCATCCCCAGTGGTGCCAGTGCGCTCTCTGGAGTCACAGCACTGCATCCCCAGTGGTGCCAGTGCACTCTCTGCACTCACTGCACTGCATCCCCAGTGGTGCCAGTGCACTCTCTGCACTCACTGCAGTGCATCCCCAGTGGTGCCAGTGCACTGTCTGCACTCACTGCACTGCATCCCCATTGGTGCCAGTGCACTCTCTGGACTCACTGCAGTGCATCCCCAGTGGTGCCAGTGCACTCTCTGGACTCACTGCAGGGCATCCCCAGTGGTGCCAGTGCACGTTCTGCACTCACTGCACTGTACCCCCAGTGGTGCCAGTGCACTCTCTGGAGTCACAGCACTGCATCCCCAGTGGTGCCAGTGCACTCTCTGGACTCACTTCACTGCATCCCCAGTGGTGCCAGTGCAATCTCTGCACTCACTGCAGAGCATCCCTAGTCTTGCCAGTGCACTCTCTGGACTCACTGCACTGCATCCTTAGTTGTGCCAGTGCACTCTCTGCACTCACTGCACTGCATCCCCAGTGGTGCCAGTGCACTCACTGGACTCACTGCACTGCATCCCCAGTGGTGCCAGTGCACTCTCTGGACTCACTGCACTGCATCCCCAGTGGTGCCAGTGCACTCTCTGGACTCACTGCAGTGCATCACCAGTGGTGCCAGTACACTCTCTGGACTCACTGAGGTGCATCCCCAGTGGTGCCAGTGCAATCTCTGGACTCACTGCATTGCATCCCCAGTGGTGCCAGTGCAATCTCTGGACTCACTGCAGAGCATCCCTAGTCTAGCCAGTGCACTCTCTGGACTCACTGCACTGCATCCCCAGTGGTGCCAGTGCACTCTCTGCACTCACTGCACTGCATCCCCAGTGGTGCCAGTGCACTCTCTGGACTCACTGCAGTGCATCCCCAGTGGTGCGAGTGCACTCTCTGGACTCACTGCAGTGCATCCCCAGTGGTGCCAGTGCACTCTCTGGACTCACTGCAGTGCATCACCAGTGGTGCCAGTGCACTCTCTGAACTCACTGAGGTGAATCCCCAGTGGTGCCAGTGCAATCTCTGGACTCACTGCACTGCATCCCCAGTGGTGCCAGTGCACTCTCTGGACTCACTGTACTGCATCCCCAGTGGTGCCAGTGCACTCTCTGGACTGACTGCACTGCATCCCCAGTGGTGCCAGTGCACTCTCTGGACTCATCGCAGTGCATCCCCAGTGGTGCCAGTGCACTCTCTGGACTCACTGTACTGCATCCCCAGTGGAGCCCGTGCACTCTCTGGACTCACTGCACTGCATCCCCAGTGGTGCCAGTGCACTCTCTGGACTCACTGCACTGCATCCCCAGTGGTGCCAGTGCACTCTCTGGACTCACTGCACTGCATCCCCAGTGGTGCCAGTGCACTCTCTGGACTCACTGAAGTGCATCCCCAGTGGTGCCAGTGCACTCTCTGCACTCACTGCACTGCATCCCCAGTGGTGCCAGTGCACTCTCTGGAGTCACAGCACTGCATCCCCAGTGGTGCCAGTGCAATCTCCGGACTCACTTCACTGCATCCCCAGTGGTGCCAGTGCACTCTCTGCACTCACTGCACTGCACCCCCAGTGGTGCCAGTGCGCTCTCTGGAGTCACAGCACTGCATCCCCAGTGGTGCCAGTGCACTCTCTGGACTCACTGCACTGCAGCCCCAGTGGTGCCAGAGCACTCTCTGGACTCACTGCACTGCATCCCCAGTGGTGCCAGTGCACTCTCTGCACTCACTGCACTGCATACCCAGTGTTGCCAGTGCACTCTCTGGACTCACTGCACTGCATCCCCAGTGGTGCCAGTGCACTCTCTGGACTCACTGCACTGCATCCCCAGTGGTGCCAGTGCACTCTCTGGACTCACTGCACTGCATCCCCAGTGGTGCCAGTGCACTCTCTGTACTCACTGAAGTGCATCCCCAGTGGTGCCAGTGCACTCTCTGGACTCACTGCACTGCATCCCCAGTGGTGCCATGCGCTCTCTGGAGTCACAGCACTGCATCCCCAGTGGTGCCAGTGCAATCTCTGGACTCACTGCACTGCATCCCCAGTGGTGCCAGTGCACTCTCTGGACTCACTGTACTGCATCCCCAGTGGTGCCAGAGCACTCTCTGCACTCACTGCACTGCATCCCCAGTGGTGCCAGTGCGCTCTCTGGAGTCACAGCACTGCATCCCCAGTGGTGCCAGTGCACTCTCTGGACTCACTGCAGTGCATCCCCAGTGGTGCCAGTGCACTCTCTGCACTCACTGCACTGCATCCCTAGTGGTGGCAGTGCACTCTCTGGAGTCACAGCACTGCATCCCCAGTGGTGCCAGTGCACTCTCTGGACTCACTGCAGTGCATCCCCAGTGGTGCCAGTGCACTCTCTGGACTCACTGCAGGGCATCCCCAGTGGTGCCAGTGCACGTTCTGCACTCACTGCACTGTACCCCCAGTGGTGCCAGTGCACTCTCTGGAGTCACAGCACTGCATCCCCAGTGGTGCCAGTGCACTCTCTGGACTCACTGCACTGCATCCCCAGTGGTGCCAGTGCAATCTCTGCACTCACTGCAGAGCATCCCTAGTCTTGCCAGTGCACTCTCTGGACTCACTGCACTGCATCCCTAGTTGTGCCACTGCACTCTCTGCACTCACTGCACTGCATCCCCAGTGGTGCCAGTGCACTCTCTGGAGTCACAGCACTGCATCCCCAGTGGTGCCAGTGCAATCTCCGGACTCACTTCACTGCATCCCCAGTGGTGCCAGTGCACTCTCTGCACTCACTGCACTGCACCCCCAGTGGTGCCAGTGCGCTCTCTGGAGTCACAGCACTGCATCCCCAGTGGTGCCAGTGCACTCTCTGGACTCACTGCACTGCATCCCCAGTGGTGCCAGAGCACTCTCTGGACTCACTGCACTGCATCCCCAGTGGTGCCAGTGCACTCTCTGGACTCACTGCACTGCATACCCAGTGTTGCCAGTGCACTCTCTGGACTCACTGCACTGCATCCCCAGTGGTGCCAGTGCACTCTCTGGACTCACTGCACTGCATCCCCAGTGGTGCCAGTGCACTCTCTGGACTCACTGCACTGCATCCCCAGTGGTGCCAGTGCACTCTCTGGACTCACTGAAGTGCATCCCCAGTGGTGCCAGTGCACTCTCTGGACTCACTGCACTGCATCCCCAGTGGTGCCAGTGCGCTCTCTGGAGTCACAGCACTGCATCCCCAGTGGTGCCAGTGCAATCTCTGGACTCACTGCACTGCATCCCCAGTGGTGCCAGTGCACTCTCTGGACTCACTGAAGTGCATCCCCAGTGGTGCCAGTGCACTCTCTGCACTCACTGCACTGCATCCCCAGTGGTGCCAGTGCGCTCTCTGGAGTCACAGCACTGCATCCCCAGTGGTGCCAGTGCACTCTCTGGACTCACTGCAGTGCATCCCCAGTGGTGCCAGTGCACTCTCTGCACTCACTGCACTGCATCCCCAGTGGTGGCAGTGCACTCTCTGGAGTCACAGCACTGCATCCCCATTGGTGCCAGTGCACTCTCTGGACTCACTGCAGTGCATCCCCAGTGGTGCCAGTGCACTCTCTGGACTCACTGCAGGGCATCCCCAGTGGTGCCAGTGCACGTTCTGCACTCACTGCACTGTACCCCCAGTGGTGCCAGTGCACTCTCTGGAGTCACAGCACTGCATCCCCAGTGGTGCCAGTGCACTCTCTGGACTCACTGCACTGCATCCCCAGTGGTGCCAGTGCAATCTCTGCACTCACTGCAGAGCATCCCTAGTCTTGCCAGTGCACTCTCTGGACTCACTGCACTGCATCCCTAGTTGTGCCAGTGCACTCTCTGCACTCACTGCACTGCATCCCCAGTGGTGCCAGTGCACTCACTGGACTCACTGCACTGCATCCCCAGTGGTGCCAGTGCACTCTCTGGACTCACTGCACTGCATCCCCAGTGGTGCCAGTGCACTCTCTGGACTCACTGCAGTGCATCCCCAGTGGTGCCAGTGCACTCTCTGGACTCACTGAGGTGCATCCCCAGTGGTGCCAGTGCAATCTCTGGACTCACTGCATTGCATCCCCAGTGGTGCCAGTGCAATCTCTGGACTCACTGCAGAGCATCCCTAGTCTTCCAGTGCACTCTCTGGACTCACTGCACTGCATCCCCAGTGGTGCCAGTGCACTCTCTGCACTCACTGCACTGCATCCCCAGTGGTGCCAGTGCACTCTCTGCACTCACTGCAGTGCATCCCCAGTGGTGCGAGTGCACTCTCTGGACTCACTGCAGTGCATCCCCAGTGGTGCCAGTGCACTCTCTGGACTCACTGCAGTGCATCACCAGTGGTGCCAGTGCACTCTCTGAACTCACTGAGGTGAATCCCCAGTGGTGCCAGTGCAATCTCTGGACTCACTGCACTGCATCCCCAGTGGTGCCAGAGCACTCTCTGGACTCACTGTACTGCATCCCCAGTGGTGCCAGTGCACTCTCTGGACTCACTGCACTGCATCCCCAGTGGTGCCAGTGCACTCTCTGGACTCACTGCAGTGCATCCCCAGTGGTGCCAGTGCACTCTCTGGACTCACTGTACTGCATCCCCAGTGGAGCCCGTGCACTCTCTGGACTCACTGCACTGCATCCCCAGTGGTGCCAGTGCACTCTCTGGACTCACTGCACTGCATCCCCAGTGGTGCCAGTGCACTCTCTGGACTCACTGCACTGCATCCCCAGTGGTGCCAGTGCACTCTCTGGACTCACTGAACTGCATCCCCAGTGGTGCCAGTGCACTCTCTGCACTCAATGCACTGCATCCCCAGTGGTGCCAGTGCACTCTCTGGAGTCACAGCACTGCATCCCCAGTGGTGCCAGTGCAATCTCCGGACTCACTGCACTGCATCCCCAGTGGTGCCAGTGCACTCTCTGGACTCACTGCAGTGCATCCCCAGTGGTGCCAGTGCACTCTCTGCACTCACTGCACTGCACCCCCAGTGGTGCCAGTGCGCTCTCTGGAGTCACAGCACTGCATCCCCAGTGGTGCCAGTGCACTCTCTGGACTCACTGCACTGCATCCCCAGTGGTGCCAGTGCAATCTCTGGACTCACTGCAGAGCATCCCCAGTGGTGCCAGTGCACTCTCTGGACTCACTGCACTGCATCCCCATTGGTGCCAGTGCACTCTCTGGGCTCACTGCACTGCATCCCCAGTGGTGCCAGTGCACTCTCTGGACTCTCTGCACTGCATCCCCAGTGCTGCCAGTGCACTCTCTAGACTCACTGCACTGCATCCCCAGTGGTGCCACTGCACTCTCTGGAGTCACTGCACTGCATCCCCAGTGGTGCCAGTGCACTCTCTGGACTCACTGCACTGCATCCCCAGTGGTGCCAGTGCAATCTCTGCACTCACTGCACTGCATCCCCAGTGGTGCCAGTGCACTCTCTGCACTCACTGCACTGCATCCCCAGTGGTGCCAGTGCGCTCTCTGGATTCAAAGCACTGCATCCCCAGTGGTGCCAGTGCACTCTCTGTACTCAATGCACTGCATCCCCCGTGGAGCCAGTGCACTCTCTGGACTCACTGCACTGCATCCCCAGTTGTGCCAGTGCACTCTCTGGACTCACTGCAGTGCATCCCCAGTGGTGCCAGTGCACTCTCTGGACTCACTGCACTGCATCCCCAGTGGTGCCAGTGCACTCTTTGGACTCACTGCACTGCATCCCCAGTGGTGCCAGTGCACTCTCTGGACTCACTGCACTGCATCCCCAGTGGTGCCAGTGCACTCTCTGTTCTCACTGAAGTGCATCCCGAGTGGTGCCAGTGCACTCTCTGGACTCACTGCACTGCATCCCCAGTGGTGCCAGTGCGCTCTCTGGAGTCACAGCACTGCATCCCCAGTGGTGCCAGTGCACTCTCTGGACTCACTGCAGTGCATCCCCAGTGGTGCCAGTGCACTCTCTGGACTCACTGCAGTGCATCCCCAGTGGTGCCAGAGCACTCTCTGCACTCACTGCACTGCATCCCCAGTGGTGCCAGTGCGCTCTCTGGAGTCACAGCACTGCATCCCCAGTGGTGCCAGTGCACTCTCTGGACTCACTGCACTGCATCCCCAGTGGTGCCAGTTCAATCTCTGGACTCACTGCAGAGCATCCCCAGTGGTGCCAGTGCACTCTCTGGACTCACTGCAGAGCATCCCCAGTGGTGCCAGTGCACTCTCTGGACTCACTATACTGCATCCCCAGTGGTGCCAGTGCACTCTCTGGACTCACTGCAGTGCATCCCCAGTGGTGCCAGTGCACTCTCTGCACTCACTGCACTGCATCCCCAGTGGTGCCAGTGCACTCTCTGGAGTCACAGCACTGCATCCCCAGTGGTGCCAGTGCACTCTCTGGACTCACTGCAGTGCATCCCCAGTGGTGCCAGTGCACTCTCTGGACTCACTGCACTGCATCCCCAGTAGTGCCAGTGCACTCTCTGGACTCACTGAGGTGCATCCCCAGTGGTGCCAGTGCAATCTCTGGACTCACTGCACTGCATCCCCAGTGGTGCCAGTGCACACTCTGGACTCACTGCACTGCATCCCCAGTGGTGCCAGTGCACTCTCTGGACTCACTGCACTGCATCCCCAGTGGTGCCAGTGCATTCTCTGGACTCACTGCACTGCATCCCCAGTGGTGCCAGTGCACTCTCTGCACTCACTGCACTGAATCCCCAGTGGTGCCAGTGCACTCTCTGGACTCACTGCACTGCATCCCCAGTGGTGCCAGTGCACTCTCTGCACTCACTGCACTGCATCCCCAGTGGTGCCAGTGCACTCTCTGGAGTCACAGCACTGCATCCCCAGTGGTGCCAGTGCAATCTCCGGACTCACTGCAGTGCATCCCCAGTGGTGCCAGTGCACTCTCTGGACTCACTGCAGTGCATCCCCAGTGGTGCCAGTGCACTCTCTGCACTCACTGCACTGTACCCCCAGTGGTGCCAGTGCGCTCTCTGGAGTCACAGCACTGCATCCCCAGTGGTGCCAGTGCACTCTCTGGACTCACTGCACTGCATCCCCAGTGGTGCCAGTGCACTCTCTGGACTCACTGCACTGCATCCCCAGTCGTGCCAGTGCAATCTCTGGACTCACTGCAGAGCATCCCTAGTCTTGCCAGTGCACTCTCTGGACTCACTGCACTGCATCCCCAGTGGTGCCAGGGCACTCTCTGCACTCACTGCACTGCATCACCAGTGGTGCCAGTGCACTCTCTGGACTCACTGCACTGCATCCCCAGTGGTGCCAGTGCAATCTCTGGACTCACTGTAGTGCATAGCCAGTGGTGCCAGTGCACTCTCTGGACTCACTGCAGTGCATCCCCAGTGGTGCCAGTGCACTCTCTGGACTCACTGTACTGCATCACCAGTGGTGCCAGTGCACTCTCTGGACTCACTGCACTGCATCCCCAGTGGTGCCAGTGCAATCTCTGGACTCACTGCAGTGCATCCCCAGTGGTGCCAGTGCACTCTCTGGACTCAGTGCACTGCATCACAGGTGGTGCCAGTGCACTCTCTGGACTCACTGCACTGCATCCCCAGTGGTGCCAGTGCACTCTCTGGACTCACTGCAGTGCATCCCCAGTGGTGCCAGTGCACTCTCTGGACTCACTGCACTGCATCCCCAGTGCTGCCAGTGCACTCTCTGGACTCACTAAACTGCATCACCAGTGATGCCAGGTCACTCTCTGGACTCACTGCACTGCAACCCCAGTGCTGCCAGTGCATTCACTGGACTCACAGTACTGCATCTCCAGTGGTGCCAGTGCACTCTCTGGGCTCACTGCAGTGCATCCCCAGTGGTGCCAGTGCACTCTCTGGACTCACTGCAGTGCATTCTCAGTGGTGCCAGTGCACTCTCTGGACTCACTGCAGTGCATCCCCAGTGGTGCCAGTGCACTCTCTGGACTCACTGCACTGCAGCCCCAGTGGTGCTAGTGCACTGTGTGGACTCACTGCACTGCATCCCCAGTGGTGCCAGTGCAATCTCTGGACTCACTGCAGTGCATCCCCAGTGGTGCCAGTGCACTCTCTGGACTCACTGCACTGCATCCCCAGTGGTGCCAGTGCACTCTCTGGACTCACTGCACTGCATCCCCAGTGGTGCCAGTGCACTCTCTGGACTCACTGCACTGCATCCCCAGTGGTGCCAGTGTACTCACTGGACTCACTGCACTGCATTCCCCAGTGGTGCTAGTGCACTCTCTGGACTCACTGCACTGCATCCCCAGTGGTGCCAGTGCACTCTCTGGACTCACTGAAGTGCATTCTCAGTGGTGCCAGTGCACTCTCTGGACTCACTGCACTGCATCCCCAGTGGTGCCAAAGCACTCTCTGGACTCACTGCATGGCATCCCCAGTGGTGCCAGTGCACTCTCTGGAGTAACTGCAGTACATCCCCAGTGGTGCCAAAGCACTCCATGGACTCCCGACACCGCATCCCCAGTGGTGCCAGTGCACTCTCTGGAGTCACTGCGCTGCATCCCCAGTGGTGCCAGTGCACTCTCTGGACTCACTGCAGTGCATCCCCAGTGGTGCCAGTGCACTCTCTGGACTCACTGCACTGCATCCCCAGTGGTGCCAGTGCACTCTCTGGACTCACTGCAGTGCATCACCCGTGGTGCCAGTGCACTCTCTGGACTCACTGCGCTGTATCCCCAGTGGTGCCAGTGAAGTCTTTGGACTCACTGCACTGCATCCCCAGTGGTGTCAGTGCACTCTCTGGAGTCACTGAAGTGCATGCCCAGTGGTGCCAGTGCACTCTCTGGACTCACTGCACTGCATCCCCAGTGGTGCCAGTGCACTCTCTGGACTCACTGTACTGCATCCCCACTGGTGCCAGTGCACTCACTGGACTCACTGCACTGCATCACAAGTGGTGCCAGTGCACTCTCTGGACTCACTGCACTGCATCCCCAGTGGAGCCCGTGCACTCTCTGGACTCACTGCACTGCATCCCCAGTGGTGCCAGTGCAATCTCTGGACTCACTGTACTGCATCCACAGTGGTGCCAGTGCACTCTCTGGACTCACTGCAGTGCATCCCCAGTGGTGCCAGTGCACTCTCTGGACTCACTGTACTGCATCACCAGTGGTGCCAGTGCACTCTCTGGACTTACTGCACTGCAGCCCCAGTGGTGCCAGTGCACTCTCTGGACTCACTGCACTGCATCACAGGTGGTCCCAGTGCACTCTCTGGACTCACTGCACTGCATCCCCAGTGGTGCCAGTGCACTCTCTGGACTCACTGCACTGCATCCCCAGTGGTGCCAGTGCACTCTCTGGACTCACTTCTCTGCATTCCCAGTGGTGCCAGTGAAGTCTCTGGACTCACTGCACTGCATCCCCAGTTGTGCCAGTGCACTCTCTGGACTCACTGTACTGCATCCCCAGTGGTGCCAGTGCACTCTGTGGACTCACTGAACTGCATCCCCAGTGGTGCCAGTGCACTCTCTGGACTCACTGCACTGCATCGCCAGTGGTGCCAGTGCACTCTCTGGACACACTGCACTGCATCCCCAGTGGTGCCAGTGCACTCTCTGCACTCACTGCACTGCATCCCCAGTGGTGCCAGTGCACTCTCCGGACTCACTGCAATGCATCCCCAGTGGTGCCAGTGCACTCTCTGGACTCACTGCAGTGCATCACCAGTGGTGCCAGTGCACTCTCTGGACTCACTGCACTGTATCCCCAGTGGTGCCAGTGAAGTCTTTGGACTCACTGCACTGCATCCCCAGTGGTGTCAGTGCACTCTCTGGAGTCACTGAAGTGCATCCCCAGTGGTGCCAGTGCACTCTCTGGACTCACTGCACTGCATCCCCAGTGGTGCCAGTGCACTCTCTGGACTCACTGTACTGCATCCCCACTGGTGCCAGTGCACTCACTGGACTCACTGCACTGCATCACAAGTGGTGCCAGTGCACTCTCTGGACTCACTGCACTGCATCCCCAGTGGAGCCCGTGCACTCTCTGGACTCACTGCACTGCATCC
This sequence comes from Anser anser, assembly GCF_964211835.1. NCBI lineage: Eukaryota > Metazoa > Chordata > Aves > Anseriformes > Anatidae > Anser > Anser anser. Next base: position 30,696,854 of record NC_139723.1, on the reverse strand, counting down.
CCAGTGGTGCCAGTGCAATCTCTGGACTCACTGTACTGCATCCACAGTGGTGCCAGTGCACTCTCTGGACTCACTGCAGTGCATCCCCAGTGGTGCCAGTGCACTCTCTGGACTCACTGTACTGCATCACCAGTGGTGCCAGTGCACTCTCTGGACTCACTGCACTGCAGCCCCAGTGGTGCCAGTGCACTCTCTGGACTCACTGCACTGCATCACAGGTGGTCCCAGTGCACTCTCTGGACTCACTGCACTGCATCCCCAGTGGTGCCAGTGCACTCTCTGGACTCACTGCACTGCATCCCCAGTGGTGCCAGTGCACTCTCTGGACTCACTTCTGTGCATTCCCAGTGGTGCCAGTGAAGTCTCTGGACTCACTGCACTGCATCCCCAGTTGTGCCAGTGCACTCTCTGGACTCACTGTACTGCATCCCCAGTGGTGCCAGTGCACTCTGTGGACTCACTGAACTGCATCCCCAGTGGTGCCAGTGCACTCTCTGGACTCACTGCACTGCATCCCCAGTGGTGCCAGTGCACTCTCTGGACTCACTGCACTGCATCCCCAGTGGTGCCAGTGCACTCTCTGGACACACTGCACTGCATCCCCAGTGGTGCCAGTGCACTCTCTGCACTCACTGCACTGCATCCCCAGTGGTGCCAGTGCACTCTCCGGACTCACTGCAATGCATCCCCAGTGGTGCCAGTGCACTCTCTGGACTCACTGCAGTGCATCACCAGTGGTGCCAGTGCACTCTCTGGACTCACTGAAGTGCATCCCCCGTGGTGCCAGTGCAATCTCTGGACTCACTGCACTGCATTACCAGTGGTGCCAGTGCACACTCTGGACTCACTGCACTGCATCCCCAGTGGTGCCAGTGCACTCTGTGGACTCACTGCTCTGCATCCCCAGTGGTGCCAGTGCACTCTCTGGACTCACTGAAGTGCATTCTCACTGGTGCCAGTGCACTCTCTGGACTCACTGCACTGCATCCCCAGTGGTGCCAGTACACTCACTGGACTGACTGCACTGCATCCCCAGTGGTGCCAGTGCACTCTCTGGAGTCACTGAGCTGCATCCCCAGTGGTGCCAAAGCACTCTCTGGACTCCCGACACCGCATCCCCAGTGGTGCCAGTTCACTCTCTGGAGTCACTGCGCTGCATCCCCAGTGGTGCCAAAGCACTCTCTGGACTCCCGGCACCGCATCCCCAGTGGTGCCAGTGCACTCTCTGGACTCACTGCAGTGCATCCCCAGTGGTGCCAGTGCACTCTCTGGACTCACTGCAGGGCATCCCCAGTGGTGCCAGTGCACTCTCAGGACTCACTGAAGTCCTACCCAGTGGTGCGAGTGCACTCTCTGGACTCACTGCACTGCATCCCCAGTGGTGCCAGTGCACTCTCTGGACACACTGCACTGCATCCCCAGTGGTGCCAGTGCACTCTCTGGACTCACTGCAGTGCATCCCCAGTGGTGCCAGTGCACTCTCTGGACTCACTGCACTGCATCCCCAGTGGTGCCAGTGCACTCTCTGGACTCACTGCAGTGCATCCCCAGTGGTGCCAGTGCACTCTCTGGACTCACTGCACTGTATCCCCAGTGGTGCCAGTGAAGTCTTTGGACTCACTGAACTGCACCCCCTGTGGTGTCAGTGCACTCTCTGGTGTCACTGAAGTGCATCCCCAGTGGTGCCAGTGCACTCTCTGGACTCACTGCACTGCATCCCCAGTGGTGCCAGTGCACTCTCTGGACTCACTGTACTGCATACCCACTGGTGCCAGTGCACTCACTGGACTCACTGCACTGCATCACAAGTGGTGCCAGTGCACTCTCTGGACTCACTGCACTGCATCCCCAGTGGAGCCCGTGCACTCTCTGGACTCACTGCACTGCATCCCCAGTGGTGCCAGTGCACTCTCTGGACTCACTGCACTGCATCCCCAGTGGTGCCAGTGCACTCTCTGGACTCACTGCACTGCATCCCCAGTGGTGCCAGTGCAATCTCTTGACTCACTGTAGTGCATAGCCAGTGGTGCCAGTGCACTCTCTGGACTCACTGCAGTGCATCCCCAGTGGTGCCAGTGCACTCTCTGGACTCACTGCACTGCATCCCCAGTGGTGCCAGTGCAATCTCTGGACTCACTGCAGTGCATCCCCAGTGGTGCCAGTGCACTCTCTGGACTCACTGCACTGCATCACAGGTGGTGCCAGTGCACTCTCTGGACTCACTGCACTGCATCCCCAGTGGTGCCAGTGCACTCTCTGGACTCACTGCAGTGCATCCCCAGTGGTGCCAGTGCACTCTCTGGACTCACTTCTCTACATTCCCAGCGGTGCCAGTGAAGTCTCTGGACTCACTGCACTGCATCAACAGTGGTGCCAGTGCACTCTCTGGACTCACTGCAGTGCATCCCCAGTGGTGCCAGTGCACTCTCTGGACTCACTGCACTGCATCCCCAGTGCTGACAGTGCACTCTCTGGACTCACTAAACTGCATCACCAGTGATGCCAGGTCACTCTCTGGACTCACTGCACTGCAACCCCAGTGCTGCCAGTGCATTCACTGGACTCACAGTACTGCATCTCCAGTGGTGCCAGTGCACTCTCTGGGCTCACTGCAGTGCATCCCCAGTGGTGCCAGTGCACTCTCTGGACTCACTGCAGTGCATTCTCAGTGGTGCCAGTGCACTCTCTGGACTCACTGCAGTGCATCCCCAGTGGTGCCAGTGCACTCTCTGGACTCACTGCACTGCAGCCCCAGTGGTGCTAGTGCACTGTGTGGACTCACTGTACTGCATCCCCAGTGGTGCCAGTGCAATCTCTGGACTCACTGCAGTGCATCCCCAGTGGTGCCAGTGCACTCTCTGGACTCACTGCACTGCATCCCCAGTGGTGCCAGTGCACTCTCTGGACTCACTGCACTGCATCCCCAGTGGTGCCAGTGCACTCTCTGGACACACTGCACTGCATCCCCAGTGGTGCCAGTGCACTCTCTGCACTCACTGCACTGCATCCCCAGTGGTGCCAGTGCACTCTCCGGACTCACTGCAATGCATCCCCAGTGGTGCCAGTGCACTCTCTGGACTCACTGCAGTGCATCACCAGTGGTGCCAGTGCACTCTCTGGACTCACTGAAGTGCATCCCCCGTGGTGCCAGTGCAATCTCTGGACTCACTGCACTGCATTACCAGTAGTGCCAGTGCACACTCTGGACTCACTGCACTGCATCCCCAGTGGTGCCAGTGCACTCTGTGGACTCACTGCTCTGCATCCCCAGTGGTGCCAGTGCACTCTCTGGACTCACTGAAGTGCATTCTCACTGGTGCCAGTGCACTCTCTGCACTCACTGCACTGCATCCCCAGTGGTGCCAGTACACTCACTGGACTGACTGCACTGCATCCCCAGTGGTGCCAGTGCACTCTCTGGAGTCACTGCGCTGCATCCCCAGTGGTGCCAAAGCACTCTCTGGACTCCCGACACCGCATCCCCAGTGGTGCCAGTTCACTCTCTGGAGTCACTGCGCTGCATCCCCAGTGGTGCCAAAGCACTCTCTGGACTCCCGGCACCGCATCCCCAGTGGTGCCAGTGCACTCTCTGGACTCACTGTAGTGCATCCCCAGTGGTGCCAGTGCACTCTCTGGACTCACTGCAGGGCATCCCCAGTGGTGCCAGTGCACTCTCAGGACTCACTGAAGTCCTACCCAGTGGTGCGAGTGCACTCTCTGGACTCACTGCACTGCATCCCCAGTGGTGCCAGTGCACTCTCTGGACACACTGCACTGCATCCCCAGTGGTGCCAGTGCACTCTCTGGACTCACTGCAGTGCATCCCCAGTGGTGCCAGTGCACTCTCTGGACTCACTGCACTGCATCCCCAGTGGTGCCAGTGCACTCTCTGGACTCACTGCAGTGCATCCCCAGTGGTGCCAGTGCACTCTCTGGACTCACTGCACTGTATCCCCAGTGGTGCCAGTGAAGTCTTTGGACTCACTGAACTGCACCCCCTGTGGTGTCAGTGCACTCTCTGGTGTCACTGAAGTGCATCCCCAGTGGTGCCAGTGCACTCTCTGGACTCACTGCACTGCATCCCCAGTGGTGCCAGTGCACTCTCTGGACTCACTGTACTGCATCCCCACTGGTGCCAGTGCACTCACTGGACTCACTGCACTGCATCCCCAGTGGTGCCATTGCACTCTCTGGACTCACTGCACTGCATCCCCAGTGGAGCCCGTGCACTCTCTGGACTCACTGCACTGCATCCCCAGTGGTGCCAGTGCACTCTCTGGACTCACTGCACTGCATCCCCAGTGGTGCCAGTGCACTCTCTGGACTCACTGCACTGCATCCCCAGTGGTGCCAGTGCAATCTCTGGACTCACTGTAGTGCATAGCCAGTGGTGCCAGTGCACTCTCTGCACTCAATGCACTGCATCCCCAGTGGTGCCAGTGCACTCTCTGGAGTCACTGTACTGCATCACCAGTGGTGCCAGTGCACTCTCTGGACTCACTGCACTGCATCCCCAGTGGTGCCAGTGCAATCTCTGGACTCACTGCAGTGCATCCCCAGTGGTGCCAGTGCACTCTCTGGACTCACTGCACTGCATCACAGGTGGTGCCAGTGCACTCTCTGGACTCACTGCACTGCATCCCCAGTGGTGCCAGTGCACTCTCTGGACTCACTGCACTGCATCCCCAGTGGTGCCAGTGCACTCTCTGGACTCACTTCTCTACATTCCCAGCGGTGCCAGTGAAGTCTCTGGACTCACTGCACTGCATCAACAGTGGTGCCAGTGCACTCTCTGGACTCACTGCAGTGCATCCCCAGTGGTGCCAGTGCACTCTCTGGACTCACTGCACTGCATCCCCAGTGCTGACAGTGCACTCTCTGGACTCACTAAACTGCATCACCAGTGATGCCAGGTCACTCTCTGGACTCACTGCACTGCAACCCCAGTGCTGCCAGTGCATTCACTGGACTCACAGTACTGCATCTCCAGTGGTGCCAGTGCACTCTCTGGGCTCACTGCAGTGCATCCCCAGTGGTGCCAGTGCACTCTCTGGACTCACTGCAGTGCATTCTCAGTGGTGCCAGTGCACTCTCTGGACTCACTGCAGTGCATCCCCAGTGGTGCCAGTGCACTCTCTGGACTCACTGCACTGCAGCCCCAGTGGTGCTAGTGCACTGTGTGGACTCACTGTACTGCATCCCCAGTGGTGCCAGTGCAATCTCTGGACTCACTGCAGTGCATCCCCAGTGGTGCCAGTGCACTCTCTGGACTCACTGCACTGCATCCCCAGTGGTGCCAGTGCACTCTCTGGACTCACTGCACTGCATCCCCAGTGGTGCCAGTGCACTCTCTGGACTCACTGCACTGCATCCCCAGTGGTGCCAGTGTACTCACTGGACTCACTGCACTGCATTCCCCAGTGGTGCTAGTGCACTCTCTGGACTCACTGCAGTGCATCCCCAGTGGTGCCAGTGCACTCTCTGGACTCACTGAAGTGCATCCCCAGTGGTGCCAGTGCACTCTCTGGACTCACTGCACTGCATCCCCAGTGGTGCCAAAGCACTCTCTGGACTCACTGCATGGCATCCCCAGTGGTGCCAGTGCACTCTCTGGAGTAACTGCAGTACATCCCCAGTGGTGCCAAAGCACTCCATGGACTCCCGACACCGCGTCCCCAGTGGTGCCAGTGCACTCTCTGGAGTCACTGCGCTGCATCCCCAGTGGTGCCAGTGCACTCTCTGGACTCACTGCAGTGCATCCCCAGTGGTGCCAGTGCACTCTCTGGACTCACTGCACTGCATCCCCAGTGGTGCCAGTGCACTCTCTGGACTCACTGCAGTGCATCACCCGTGGTGCCAGTGCACTCTCTGGACTCACTGCACTGTATCCCCAGTGGTGCCAGTGAAGTCTTTGGACTCACTGCACTGCATCCCCAGTGGTGTCAGTGCACTCTCTGGAGTCACTGAAGTGCATCCCCAGTGGTGCCAGTGCACTCTCTGCACTCACTGCACTGCATCCCCAGTGGTGCCAGTGCACTCTCTGGACTCACTGTACTGCATCCCCACTGGTGCCAGTGCACTCACTGGACTCACTGCACTGCATCACAAGTGGTGCCAGTGCACTCTCTGGACTCACTGCACTGCATCCCCAGTGGAGCCCGTGCACTCTCTGGACTCACTGCACTGCATCCCCAGTGGTGCCAGTGCACTCTCTGGACTCACTGTACTGCATCCCCACTGGTGCCAGTGCACTCACTGGACTCACTGCACTGCATCCCCAGTGGTGCCATTGCACTCTCTGGACTCACTGCACTGCATCCCCAGTGGAGCCCGTGCACTCTCTGGACTCACTGCACTGCATCCCCAGTGGTGCCAGTGCACTCTCTGGACTCACTGCACTGCATCCCCAGTGGTGCCAGTGCACTCTCTGGACTCACTGCACTGCATCCTGAGTGGTGCCAGTGCAATCTCTGGACTCACTGTAGTGCATAGCCAGTGGTGCCAGTGCACTCTCTGCACTCAATGCACTGCATCCCCAGTGGTGCCAGTGCACTCTCTGGAGTCACTGTACTGCATCACCAGTGGTGCCAGTGCACTCTCTGGACTCACTGCACTGCATCCCCAGTGGTGCCAGTGCAATCTCTGGACTCACTGCAGTGCATCCCCAGTGGTGCCAGTGCACTCTCTGGACTCACTGCACTGCATCACAGGTGGTGCCAGTGCACTCTCTGGACTCACTGCACTGCATCCCCAGTGGTGCCAGTGCACTCTCTGGACTCACTGCACTGCATCCCCAGTGGTGCCAGTGCACTCTCTGGACTCACTTCTCTACATTCCCAGCGGTGCCAGTGAAGTCTCTGGACTCACTGCACTGCATCAACAGTGGTGCCAGTGCACTCTCTGGACTCACTGCAGTGCATCCCCAGTGGTGCCAGTGCACTCTCTGGACTCACTGCACTGCATCCCCAGTGCTGACAGTGCACTCTCTGGACTCACTAAACTGCATCACCAGTGATGCCAGGTCACTCTCTGGACTCACTGCACTGCAACCCCAGTGCTGCCAGTGCATTCACTGGACTCACAGTACTGCATCTCCAGTGGTGCCAGTGCACTCTCTGGGCTCACTGCAGTGCATCCCCAGTGGTGCCAGTGCACTCTCTGGACTCACTGCAGTGCATTCTCAGTGGTGCCAGTGCACTCTCTGGACTCACTGCAGTGCATCCCCAGTGGTGCCAGTGCACTCTCTGGACTCACTGCACTGCAGCCCCAGTGGTGCTAGTGCACTGTGTGGACTCACTGTACTGCATCCCCAGTGGTGCCAGTGCAATCTCTGGACTCACTGCAGTGCATCCCCAGTGGTGCCAGTGCACTCTCTGGACTCACTGCACTGCATCCCCAGTGGTGCCAGTGCACTCTCTGGACTCACTGCACTGCATCCCCAGTGGTGCCAGTGCACTCTCTGGACTCACTGCACTGCATCCCCAGTGGTGCCAGTGTACTCACTGGACTCACTGCACTGCATTCCCCAGTGGTGCTAGTGCACTCTCTGGACTCACTGCAGTGCATCCCCAGTGGTGCCAGTGCACTCTCTGGACTCACTGAAGTGCATCCCCAGTGGTGCCAGTGCACTCTCTGGACTCACTGCACTGCATCCCCAGTGGTGCCAAAGCACTCTCTGGACTCACTGCATGGCATCCCCAGTGGTGCCAGTGCACTCTCTGGAGTAACTGCAGTACATCCCCAGTGGTGCCAAAGCACTCCATGGACTCCCGACACCGCGTCCCCAGTGGTGCCAGTGCACTCTCTGGAGTCACTGCGCTGCATCCCCAGTGGTGCCAGTGCACTCTCTGGACTCACTGCAGTGCATCCCCAGTGGTGCCAGTGCACTCTCTGGACTCACTGCACTGCATCCCCAGTGGTGCCAGTGCACTCTCTGGACTCACTGCAGTGCATCACCCGTGGTGCCAGTGCACTCTCTGGACTCACTGCACTGTATCCCCAGTGGTGCCAGTGAAGTCTTTGGACTCACTGCACTGCATCCCCAGTGGTGTCAGTGCACTCTCTGGAGTCACTGAAGTGCATCCCCAGTGGTGCCAGTGCACTCTCTGCACTCACTGCACTGCATCCCCAGTGGTGCCAGTGCACTCTCTGGACTCACTGTACTGCATCCCCACTGGTGCCAGTGCACTCACTGGACTCACTGCACTGCATCACAAGTGGTGCCAGTGCACTCTCTGGACTCACTGCACTGCATCCCCAGTGGAGCCCGTGCACTCTCTGGACTCACTGCACTGCATCCCCAGTGGTGCCAGTGCAATCTCTGGACTCACTGTACTGCATCCACAGTGGTGCCAGTGCACTCTCTGGACTCACTGCAGTGCATCCCCAGTGGTGCCAGTGCACTCTCTGGACTCACTGTACTGCATCACCAGTGGTGCCAGTGCACTCTCTGGACTCACTGCACTGCAGCCCCAGTGGTGCCAGTGCACTCTCTGGACTCACTGCACTGCATCACAGGTGGTCCCAGTGCACTCTCTGGACTCACTGCACTGCATCCCCAGTGGTGCCAGTGCACTCTCTGGACTCACTGCACTGCATCCCCAGTGGTGCCAGTGCACTCTCTGGACTCACTTCTCTGCATTCCCAGTGGTGCCAGTGAAGTCTCTGGACTCACTGCGCTGCATCCCCAGTGGTGCCAGTGCACTCTCTGGACTCACTGTACTGCATCCCCAGTGGTGCCAGTGCACTCTGTGGACTCACTGAACTGCATCCCCAGTGGTGCCAGTGCACTCTCTGGACTCACTGCACTGCATCCCCAGTGGTGCCAGTGCACTCTCTGGACTCACTGCACTGCATCCCCAGTGGTGCCAGTGCACTCTCTGGACACACTGCACTGCATCCCCAGTGGTGCCATTGCACTCTCTGCACTCACTGCACTGCATCCCCAGTGGTGCCAGTGCACTCTCCGGACTCACTGCAATGCATCCCCAGTGGTGCCAGTGCACTCTCTGGACTCACTGCAGTGCATACCCAGTGGTGCCAGTGCACTCTCTGGACTCACTGAAGGGCATTCTCAGTGGTGCCAGTGCACTCTCTGGACTGACTGCAGTGCATCCCCTGTGGTGCCAGTACACTCACTGGACTGACTGCACTGCATCCCCAGTGGTGCCAGTGCACTCTCTGGACTCACTGCCCTGCATCCCCATTGGTGCCAGTGCATTCTCTGGACTCACCGCACTGCACCCTGAGTGGTGCCAGTGCACTCTCTGGACTCACTGCACTGCATCCCCAGTGGTGCCAGTGCACTCTCTGGAGTAACTGCAGTGCATCACCAGTGGTGCAAGTGCACTCTCTGGACTCACTGCACTGCATCCCCAGTGGTGCCAGTGCACTCTCTGGACTCACTGCACTGCATCCCCAGTGGTGCCAGTGCACTCTTTGGACTCACTGCACTGCATCCCCAGTGGTGCCAGTGCACTCTCTGGACTCACTGCACTGCATCCCCAGTGGTGCCAGTGCACTCTCTGTACTCACTGAAGTGCATCCCCAGTGGTGCCAGTGCACTCTCTGGACTCACTGCAGTGCATCCCCAGTGGTGCCAGTGCGCTCTCTGGAGTCACAGCACTGCATCCCCAGTGGTGCCAGTGCACTCATTGGACTCACTGCAGTGCATCCCCAGTGGTGCCAGGGCACTCTCTGGACTCACTGCACTGCATCCCCAGTGGTGCCAGAGCACTCTCTGCACTCACTGCACTGCATCCCCAGTGGTGCCAGTGCGCTCTCTGGAGTCACAGCACTGCATCCCCAGTGGTGCCACTGCACTCTCTGGACTCACTGCACTGCATCCCCAGTGGTGCCAGTTCAATCTCTGGACTCACTGCAGAGCATCCCCAGTGGTGCCAGTGCACTCTCTGGACTCACTGCAGAGCATCCCCAGTGGTGCCAGTGCACTCTCTGGACTCACTATACTGCATCCCCAGTGGTGCCAGTGCACTCTCTGGACTCACTGCAGTGCATCCCCAGTGGTGCCAGTGCACTCTCTGCACTCACTGCACTGCATCCCCAGTGGTGCCAGTGCATTCTCTGGAGTCACAGCACTGCATCCCCAGTGGTGCCAGTGCACTCTCTGGACTCACTGCACTGCATCCCCAGTGGTGCCAGTGCACTCTCTGGACTCACTGCACTGCATCCCCAGTGGTGCCAGTGCACTCTCTGGACTAACTGAGGTGCATCCCCAGTGGTGCCAGTGCAATCTCTGGACTCACTGCACTGCATCCCCAGTGGTGCCAGTGCACACTCTGGACTCACTGCACTGCATCCCCAGTGGTGCCAGTGCACTCTCTGGACTCACTGCACTGCATCCCCAGTGGTGCCAGTGCATTCTCTGGACTCACTGCACTGCATCCCCAGTGGTGCCAGTGCACTCTCTGCACTCACTGCACTGAATCCCCAGTGGTGCCAGTGCACTCTCTGGACTCACTGCACTGCATCCCCAGTGGTGCCAGTGCACTCTCTGGACTCACTGCAGTGCATCCCCAGTGGTGCCAGTGCACTCTCTGCACTCACTGCACTGCATCCCTAGTCTTGCCAGTGCACTCTCTGGACTCACTGCACTGCATCCCCAGTGGTGCCAGTGCACTCTCTGCACTCACTGCAGTGCATCCCCAGTGGTGCCAGTGCACTCTCTGGACTCACTGCAGGGCATCCCCAGTGGTGCCAGTGCACTCTCTGGACTCACTGCAGTGCATCCCCAGTGGTGCCAGTGCACTCTCTGGACTCACTGCAGTGCATCACCAGTGGTGCCAGTGCACTCTCTGGACTCACTGAGGTGCATCCCCAGTGGTGCCAGAGCAATCTCTGGACTCACTGCACTGTATCCCCAGTGGTGCCAGTGCACTCCTTGGACTCACTGTACTGCATCCCCAGTGGTGCCAGTGCACTCTCTGGACTCACTGCAGTGCATCCCCAGTGCTGCCAGTGCACTCTCTGGACTCACTGCACTGCATCCCCAGTGGTGCCAGTGCACTCTCTGGACTCACTGCAGTGCATCCCCAGTGGTGCCAGTGCACTCTCTGGACTCACTGTACTGCATCCCCAGTGGAGCCCGTGCACTCTCTGGACTCACTGCAGTGCATCCCCAGTGGTGCCAGTGCACTCTCTGGACTCACTGCACTGCATCCCCAGAGGTGCCAGTGCACTCTCTGGACTCACTGAACTGCATCCCCAGTGGTGCCAGTGCACTCTCTGGACTCACTGCACTGCATCACCAGTGGTGCCAGTGCACTCTCTGGAGTCACAGCACTGCATCCCCAGTGGTGCCAGTGCAATCTCCGGACTCACTGCACTGCATCCCCACTGGTGCCAGTGCACTCTCTGGACTCACTGCAGTGCATCCCCAGTGGTGCCAGTGCACTCTCTGCACTCACTGCACTGCACCCCCAGTGGTGCCAGTGCGCTCTCTGGAGTCACAGCACTGCATCCCCAGTGGTTCCAGTGCACTCTCTGGACTCACTGCACTGCATCCCCAGTGGTGCCAGTGCACTCTCTGGACTCACTGCACTGCATCCCCAGTGGTGCCAGTGCAATCTCTGGACTCACTGCAGAGCATCCCTAGTGTTGCCAGTGCACTCTCTGGACTCACTGCACTGCATCCCCAGTGGTGCCAGTGCACTCTCTGCACTCACTGCACTGCATCCCCAGTGGTGCCAGTGTACTCTCTGGACTCACTGCACTGCATCCCCAGTGGTGCCAGTGCACTCTCTGGACTCACTGCAGTGCATCCCCAGTGGTGCCAGTGCACTCTCTGGACTCACTGAGGTGCATCCCCAGTGGTGCCAGTGCAATCTCTGGACTCACTGCACTGCATCCCCAGTGGTGCCAGTGCACACTCTGGACTCACTGCACTGCATCCCCAGTGGTGCCAGTGCACTCCCTGGACTCACTGAAGTGCATCCCCAGTGTTGCCAGTGCACTCTCTGCACTCACTGCACTGCATCCCCAGTGGTGCCAGTGCACTCTCTGGACTCACTGCACTGCATCCCCAGTGGTGCCAGAGCAGTCTCTGGACTCACTGAAGTGCATTCTCACTGGTGCCAGTGCACTCTCTGGACTCACTGCACTGCATCCCCAGTGGTGCCAGTACACTCACTGGACTGACTGCACTGCATCCCCAGTGGTGCCAGTGCACTCTCTGGAGTCACTGCGCTGCATCCCCAGTGGTGCCAAAGCACTCTCTGGACTCCCGACACCGCATCCCCAGTGGTGCCAGTGCACTCTCTGGAGTCACTGCGCTGCATCCCCAGTGGTGCCAAAGCACTCTCTGGACACCCGGCACCGCATCCCCAGTGGTGCCAGTGCACTCTCTGGACTCACTGCAGTGCATCCCCAGTGGTGCCAGTGCACTCTCTGGACTCACTGCAGGGCATCACCAATGGTGCCAGTGCACTCTCAGGACTCACTGAAGTCCTACCCAGTGGTGCGAGTGCACTCTCTGGACTCACTGCACTGCATCCCCAGTGGTGCCAGTGCACTCTCTGGACTCACTGCAGTGCATCCCCAGTGCTGCCAGTGCACTCTCTGGACTCACTGCACTGCATCCCCAGTGGTGCCAGTGCACTCTCTGGACTCACTGCAGTGCATCCCCAGTGGTGCCAGTGCACTCTCTGGACTCACTGCACTGTATCCCCAGTTGTGCCAGTGAAGTCTTTGGACTCACTGAACTGCAGCCCCTGTGGTGTCAGTGCACTCTCTGGTGTCACTGAAGTGCATCCCCAGTGGTGCCAGTGCACTCTCTGGACTCACTGCACTGCATCCCCAGTGGTGCCAGTGCACTCTCTGGACTCACTGTACTGCATCCCCACTGGTGCCAGTGCACTCACTGGACTCACTGCACTGCATCACAAGTGGTGCCAGTGCACTCTCTGGACTCACTGCACTGCATCCCCAGTGGAGCCCGTGCACTCTCTGGACTCACTGCACTGCATCCCCAGTGGTGCCAGTGCACTCTCTGGACTCACTGCACTGCATCCCCAGTGGTGCCAGTGCACTCTCTGGACTCACTGCACTGCATCCCCAGTGGTGCCAGTGCAATCTCTGGACTCACTGTAGTGCATAGCCAGTGGTGCCAGTGCACTCTCTGGACTCACTGCAGTGCATCCCCAGTGGTGCCAGTGCACTCTCTGGACTCACTGTACTGCATCACCAGTGGTGCCAGTGCACTCTCTGGACTCACTGCACTGCATCCCCAGTGGTGCCAGTGCAATCTCTGGACTCACTGAAGTGCATCCCCAGTGGTGCCAGTGCACTCTCTGGACTCACTGCACTGCATCACAGGTGGTGCCAGTGCACTCTCTGGACTCACTGCACTGCATCCCCAGTGGTGCCAGTGCACTCTCTGGACTCACTGCACTGCATCCCCAGTGGTGCCAGTGCACTCTCTGGACTCACTTCTCTACATTCCCAGCGGTGCCAGTGAAGTCTCTGGACTCACTGCACTGCATCAACAGTGGTGCCAGTGCACTCTCTGGACTCACTGCAGTGCATCCCCAGTGGTGCCAGTGCACTCTCTGGACTCACTGCACTGCATCCCCAGTGCTGACAGTGCACTCTCTGGACTCACTAAACTGCATCACCAGTGATGCCAGGTCACTCTCTGGACTCACTGCACTGCATCCCCAGTGGTGCCAGTGCACTCTCTGGACTCACTGCACTGCATCCCCAGTGGTGCCAGTGCACTCTCTGGACACACTGCACTGCATCCCCAGTGGTGCCAGTGCACTCTCTGCACTCACTGCACTGCATCCCCAGTGGTGCCAGTGCACTCTCCGGACTCACTGCAATGCATCCCCAGTGGTGCCAGTGCACTCTCTGGACTCACTGCAGTGCATCACCAGTGGTGCCAGTGCACTCTCTGGACTCACTGAAGTGCATCCCCCGTGGTGCCAGTGCAATCTCTGGACTCACTGCACTGCATTACCAGTAGTGCCAGTGCACACTCTGGACTCACTGCACTGCATCCCCAGTGGTGCCAGTGCACTCTCTGGACTCACTGCAGTGCATCCCCAGTGTTGCCAGTGCACTCTCTGGACTCACTGCACTGCATCCCCAGTGGTGCCAGTGCACTCTCTGGACTCACAGCACTGCATCCCCAGTGGTGCCAGAGCACTCTCTGGACTCACTGCACTGCATCCCCAGTGGTGCCAGTGCACTCTCTGGACTCACTGCACTGCATCCCCAGTGGTGCCAGTGCACTCTCTGGACTCACTGTACTGCATCCCCAGTGGAGCCCGTGCACTCTCTGGACTAACTGAAGTGCATCCCCAGTGGTGCCAGTGCACTCTCTGGACTCACTGCACTGCATCCCCAGTAGTGCTAGTGCACTCTGTGGACTCACTGCAGTGCATCCCCAGTGGTGCCAGTGCACTCTCTGGACTCACTGAAGGGCATTCTCAGTGGTGCCAGTGCACTCTCTGGACTGACTGCAGTGCATCCCCAGTGGTGCCAGTGCACTCTCTGGACTCACTGCCCTGCATCCCCATTGGTGCCAGTGCATTCTCTGGACTCACCGCACTGCACCCTGAGTGGTGCCAGTGCACTCTCTGGACTAACTGCACCGCATCCCCAGTGGTGCCAGTGCACTCTCTGGAGTAACTGCAGTGCATCACCAGTGGTGCAAGTGCACTCTCTGGACTCACTGCACTGCATCCCCAGTGGTGCCAGTGCACTCTCTGGACTAACTGCACTGCATCCCCAGTGGTTCCAGAGCACTCTCTGGACTCACTGCAGGGCATCCCCAGTGGTGCCAGTGCACTCTCTGGACTCACTGTACCGCATCCCCAGTGTTGCCAGTGCACTCTCTGGAGTAACTGCAGTGCATCCCCAGTGGTGCCAAAGCACTCTCTGGACTCCCGGCACCGCATCCCCAGTGGTGCCAGTGCACTCTCTGGGCTCACTGCAGTGCATCCCCAGTGGTTCCAGTGCACTCTCTTGACTCACTGCACTGCATCCCCAGTGGTGCCAGTGCACTCACTGGATTCACTGCAGTGCATCCCCAGTGGTGCTAGTGCACTCTCTGGACTCACTGAAGTGCATCCCCAGTGGTGCCAGAGCACTCTCTGCACTCACTGCACTGCATCCCCAGTGGTGCCAGTGCACTCTCTGGAGTCACAGCACTGCATCCCCAGTGGTGCCAGTGCACTCTCTGGACTCACTGCAGTGCATCCCCAGTGGTGCCAGTGCACTCTCTGCACTCACTGCACTGCATCCCCAGTGGTGGCAGTGCACTCTCTGGAGTCACAGCACTGCATCCCCATTGGTGCCAGTGCACTCTCTGGACTCACTGCAGTGCATCCCCAGTGGTGCCAGTGCACTCTCTGGACTCACTGCAGGGCATCCCCAGTGGTGCCAGTGCACGTTCTGCACTCACTGCACTGTACCCCCAGTGGTGCCAGTGCACTCTCTGGAGTCACAGCACTGCATCCCCAGTGGTGCCAGTGCACTCTCTGGACTCACTGCACTGCATCCCCAGGGAGGCCAGTGCAATCTCTGCACTCACTGCAGAGCATCCCTAGTCTTGCCAGTTCACTCTCTGGACTCACTGCACTGCATCCCTAGTTGTGCCAGTGCACTCTCTGCACTCACTGCACTGCATCCCCAGTGGTGCCAGTGCACTCACTGGACTCACTGCACTGCATCCCCAGTGGTGCCAGTGCACTCTCTGGACTCACTGCACTGCATCCCCAGTGGTGCCAGTGCACTCTCTGGACTCACTGCAGTGCATCCCCAGTGGTGCCAGTGCACTCTCTGGACTCACTGAGGTGCATCCCCAGTGGTGCCAGTGCAATCTCTGGACTCACTGCATTGCATCCCCAGTGGTGCCAGTGCAATCTCTGGACTCACTGCAGAGCATCCCTAGTCTTGCCAGTGCACTCTCTGGACTCACTGCACTGCATCCCCAGTGTTGCCAGTGCACTCTCTGCACTCACTGCACTGCATCCCCAGTGGTGCCAGTGCACTCTCTGGACTCACTGCACTGCATCCCCAGTGGTGCCAGTGCACTCTCTGGACTCACTGCACTGCATCCCCAGTGGTGCCAGTGCACTCTCTGGACTCACTGAGGTGAATCCCCAGTGGTGCCAGTGCAATCTCTGGACTCACTGCACTGCATCCCCAGTGGTGCCAGTGCACTCTCTGGACTCACTGTACTGCATCCCCAGTGGCGCCAGTGCACTCTCTGGACTCACTGCACTGCATCCCCAGTGGTGCCAGTGCACTCTCTGAACTCACTGCAGTGCATCCCCAGTGGTGCCAGTGCACTCTCTGGACTCACTGTACTGCATCCCCAGGGGAGCCCGTGCACTCTCTGGACTCACTGCACTGCATCCCCAGTGGTGCCAGTGCACTCTCTGGACTCACTGCACTGCATCCCCAGTGGTGCCAGTGCACTCTCTGGACTCACTGCACTGCATCCCCAGTGGTGCCAGTGCACTCTCTGGACTCACTGAACTGCATCCCCAGTGGTGCCAGTGCACTCTCTGGACTCACTGCAGTGCATCCCCAGTGGTGCCAGTGCAATCTCTGGACTCACTGCATTGCATCCCCAGTGGTGCCAGTGCAATCTCTGGACTCACTGCAGAGCATCCCTAGTCTTGCCAGTGCACTCTCTGGACTCACTGCACTGCATCCCCAGTGGTGCCAGTGCACTCTCTGGACTCACTGCACTGCATTCCCAGTGGTGCCAGTGCACTCTCTGGACTCACTGCAGTGCATCCCCAGTGGTGCCAGTGCACTCTCTGGACTCACTGAGGTGAATCCCCAGTGGTGCCAGTGCAATCTCTGGACTCACTGCACTGCATCCCCAGTGGTGCCAGTGCACTCTCTGGACTCACTGTACTGCATCCCCAGTGGCGCCAGTGCACTCTCTGGACTCACTGCACTGCATCCCCAGTGGTGCCAGTGCACTCTCTGGACTCACTGCAGTGCATCCCCAGTGGTGCCAGTGCACTCTCTGGACTCACTGTACTGCATCCCCAGTGGAGCCCGTGCACTCTCTGGACTCACTGCACTGCATCCCCAGTGGTGCCAGTGCACTCTCTGGACTCACTGCACTGCATCCCCAGTGGTGCCAGTGCACTCTCTGGACTCACTGCACTGCATCCCCAGTGGTGCCAGTGCACTCTCTGGACTCACTGAACTGCATCCCCAGTGGTGCCAGTGCACTCTCTGCACTCAATGCACTGCATCCCCAGTGGTGCCAGTGCACTCTCTGGAGTCACAGCACTGCATCCCCAGTGGTGCCAGTGCAATCTCCGGACTCACTGCACTGCATCCCCAGTGGTGCCAGTGCACTCTCTGGACTCACTGCAGTGCATCCCCAGTGGTGCCAGTGCACTCTCTGCACTCACTGCACTGCACCCCCAGTGGTGCCAGTGCGCTCTCTGGAGTCACAGCACTGCATCCCCAGTGGTGCCAGTGCACTCTCTGGACTCACTGCACTGCATCCCCAGTGGTGCCAGTGCAATCTCTGGACTCACTGCAGAGCATCCCCAGTGGTGCCAGTGCACTCTCTGGACTCACTGCACTGCATCCCCATTGGTGCCAGTGCACTCTCTGGGCTCACTGCACTGCATCCCCAGTGGTGCCAGTGCACTCTCTGGACTCTCTGCACTGCATCCCCAGTGCTGCCAGTGCACTCTCTGGACTCACTGCACTTCATCCCCAGTGGTGCCACTGCACTCTCTGGACTCACTGCACTGCATCCCCAGTGGTGCCAGTGCACTCTCTGGACTCACTGCACTGCATCCCCAGTGTTGCCAGTGCAATCTCTGCACTCACTGCACTGCATCCCCAGTGGTGCCAGTGCACTCTCTGCACTCACTGCACTGCATCCCCAGTGGTGCCAGTGTGCTCTCTGGATTCACAGCACTGCATTCCCAGTGGTGCCAGTGCACTCTCTGCACTCACTGCACTGCATCCACCGTGGAGCCAGTGCAATCTCCGGACTCACTGCACTGCATCCCCAGTGGTGCCAGTGCACTCTCTGGACTCACTGCAGTGCATCCCCAGTGGTGCCAGTGCACTCTCTGCACTCACTGCACTGCACCCCCAGTGGTGCCAGTGCGCTCTCTGGAGTCACAGCACTGCATCCCCAGTGGTGCCAGTGCACTCTCTGGACTCACTGCACTGCATCCCCAGTGGTGCCAGTGCAATCTCTGGACTCACTGCAGAGCATCCCCAGTGGTGCCAGTGCACTCTCTGGACTCACTGCACTGCATCCCCATTGGTGCCAGTGCACTCTCTGGGCTCACTGCACTGCATCCCCAGTGGTGCCAGTGCACTCTCTGGACTCTCTGCACTGCATCCCCAGTGCTGCCAGTGCACTCTCTGGACTCACTGCACTTCATCCCCAGTGGTGCCACTGCACTCTCTGGACTCACTGCACTGCATCCCCAGTGGTGCCAGTGCACTCTCTGGACTCACTGCACTGCATCCCCAGTGTTGCCAGTGCAATCTCTGCACTCACTGCACTGCATCCCCAGTGGTGCCAGTGCACTCTCTGCACTCACTGCACTGCATCCCCAGTGGTGCCAGTGTGCTCTCTGGATTCACAGCACTGCATTCCCAGTGGTGCCAGTGCACTCTCTGCACTCACTGCACTGCATCCACCGTGGAGCCAGTGCACTCTCTGGACTCACTGCACTGCATCCCCAGTTGTGCCAGTGCACTCTCTGGACACACTGCAGTGCATCCCCAGTGGTGCCAGGGCACTCTCTGGACTCACTGCACTGCATCCCCAGTGGTGCCAGAGCACTCTCTGCACTCACTGCACTGCATCCCCAGTGGTGCCAGTGCGCTCTCTGGAGTCACAGCACTGCATCCCCAGTGGTGCCAGTGCACTCTCTGGACTCACTGCACTGCATCCCCAGTGGTGCCAGTTCAATCTCTGGACTCACTGCAGAGCATCCCCAGTGGTGCCAGTGCACTCTCTGGACTCACTGCAGAGCATCCCCAGTGGTGCCAGTGCACTCTCTGGACTCACTATACTGCATCCCCAGTGGTGCCAGTGCACTCTCTGGACTCACTGCAGTGCATCCCCAGTGGTGCCAGTGCACTCTCTGCACTCACTGCACTGCATCCCCAGTGGTGCCAGTGCACTCTCTGGAGTCACAGCACTGCATCCCCAGTGGTGCCAGTGCACTCTCTGGAGTCACAGCACTGCATCCCCAGTGGTGCCAGTGCACTCTCTGGACTCACTGCACTGCATCCCCAGTGGTGCCAGTGCACTCTCTGGACTCACTGAGGTGCATCCCCAGTGGTGCCAGTGCAATCTCTGGACTCACTGCACTGCATCCCCAGTGGTGCCAGTGCACACTCTGGACTCACTGCACTGCATCCCCAGTGGTGCCAGTGCACTCTCTGGACTCACTGCAGTGCATCCCCAGTGGTGCCAGTGCACTCTCTGCACTCACTGCACTGCATCCCCAGTGGTGGCAGTGCACTCTCTGGAGTCACAGCACTGCATCCCCATTGGTGCCAGTGCACTCTCTGGACTCACTGCAGTGCATCCCCAGTGGTGCCAGTGCACTCTCTGGACTCACTGCAGGGCATCCCCAGTGGTGCCAGTGCACGTTCTGCACTCACTGCACTGTACCCCCAGTGGTGCCAGTGCACTCTCTGGAGTCACAGCACTGCATCCCCAGTGGTGCCAGTGCACTCTCTGGACTCACTGCACTGCATCCCCAGGGAGGCCAGTGCAATCTCTGCACTCACTGCAGAGCATCCCTAGTCTTGCCAGTTCACTCTCTGGACTCACTGCACTGCATCCCTAGTTGTGCCAGTGCACTCTCTGCACTCACTGCACTGCATCCCCAGTGGTGCCAGTGCACTCACTGGACTCACTGCACTGCATCCCCAGTGGTGCCAGTGCACTCTCTGGACTCACTGCACTGCATCCCCAGTGGTGCCAGTGCACTCTCTGGACTCACTGCAGTGCATCACCAGTGGTGCCAGTGCACTCTCTGGACTCACTGAGGTGCATCCCCAGTGGTGCCAGTGCAATCTCTGGACTCACTGCATTGCATCCCCAGTGGTGCCAGTGCAATCTCTGGACTCACTGCAGAGCATCCCTAGTCTTGCCAGTGCACTCTCTGGACTCACTGCACTGCATCCCCAGTGGTGCCAGTGCACTCTCTGCACTCACTGCACTGCATCCCCAGTGGTGCCAGTGCACTCTCTGGACTCACTGCACTGCATCCCCAGTGGTGCCAGTGCACTCTCTGGACTCACTGCAGTGCATCCCCAGTGGTGCCAGTGCACTCTCTGCACTCACTGAGGTGAATCCCCAGTGGTGCCAGTGCAATCTCTGGACTCACTGCACTGCATCCCCAGTGGTGCCAGTGCACTCTCTGGACTCACTGTACTGCATCCCCAGTGGTGCCAGTGCACTCTCTGGACTCACTGCAGAGCATCCCCAGTGGTGCCAGTGCACTCTCTGGACTCACTGCAGTGCATCCCCAGTGGTGCCAGTGCACTCTCTGGACTCACTGTACTGCATCCCCAGTGGAGCCCGTGCACTCTCTGGACTCACTGCACTGCATCCCCAGTGGTGCCAGTGCACTCTCTGGACTCACTGCACTGCATCCCCAGTGGTGCCAGTGCACTCTCTGGACTCACTGCACTGCATCCCCAGTGGTGCCAGTGCACTCTCTGGACTCACTGAACTGCATCCCCAGTGGTGCCAGTGCACTCTCTGCACTCAATGCACTGCATCCCCAGTGGTGCCAGTGCACTCTCTGGAGTCACAGCACTGCATCCCCAGTGGTGCCAGTGCAATCTCCGGACTCACTGCACTGCATCCCCAGTGGTGCCAGTGCACTCTCTGGACTCACTGCAGTGCATCCCCAGTGGTGCCAGTGCACTCTCTGCACTCACTGCACTGCACCCCCAGTGGTGCCAGTGCGCTCTCTGGAGTCACAGCACTGCATCCCCAGTGGTGCCAGTGCACTCTCTGGACTCACTGCACTGCATCCCCAGTGGTGCCAGTGCAATCTCTGGACTCACTGCAGAGCATCCCCAGTGGTGCCAGTGCACTCTCTGGACTCACTGCACTGCATCCCCATTGGTGCCAGTGCACTCTCTGGGCTCACTGCACTGCATCCCCAGTGGTGCCAGTGCACTCTCTGGACTCTCTGCACTGCATCCCCAGTGCTGCCAGTGCACTCTCTGGACTCACTGCACTTCATCCCCAGTGGTGCCACTGCACTCTCTGGACTCACTGCACTGCATCCCCAGTGGTGCCAGTGCACTCTCTGGACTCACTGCACTGCATCCCCAGTGGTGCCAGTGCACTCTCTGGACTCCCGGCACCGCATCCCCAGTGGTGCCAGTGCACTCTCTGGGCTCACTGCAGTGCATCCCCAGTGGTTCCAGTGCACTCTCTTGACTCACTGCACTGCATCCCCAGTGGTGCCAGTGCACTCACTGGATTCACTGCAGTGCATCCCCAGTGGTGCTAGTGCACTCTCTGGACTCACTGAAGTGCATCCCCAGTGGTGCCAGAGCACTCTCTGGACTCACTGCACTGCATCCCCAGTGGTGCCAGTGCACTCTCTGGAGTCACAGCACTGCATCCCCAGTGGTGCCAGTGCACTCTCTGGACTCACTGCAGTGCATCCCCAGTGGTGCCAGTGCACTCTCTGCACTCACTGCACTGCATCCACAGTGGTGGCAGTGCACTCTCTGGAGTCACAGCACTGCATCCCCATTGGTGCCAGTGCACTCTCTGGACTCACTGCAGTGCATCCCCAGTGGTGCCAGTGCACTCTCTGGACTCACTGCAGTGCATCCCCAGTGGTGCCAGTGCACGTTCTGCACTCACTGCACTGTACCCCCAGTGGTGCCAGTGCACTCTCTGGAGTCACAGCACTGCATCCCCAGTGGTGCCAGTGCACTCTCTGGACTCACTGCACTGCATCCCCAGGGAGGCCAGTGCAATCTCTGCACTCACTGCAGAGCATCCCTAGTCTTGCCAGTTCACTCTCTGGACTCACTGCACTGCATCCCTAGTTGTGCCAGTGCACTCTCTGCACTCACTGCACTGCATCTCCAGTGGTGCCAGTGCACTCACTGGACTCACTGCACTGCATCCCCAGTGGTGCCAGTGCACTCTCTGGACTCACTGCACTGCATCCCCAGTGGTGCCAGTGCACTCTCTGGACTCACTGCAGTGCATCCCCAGTGGTGCCAGTGCACTCTCTGGACTCACTGAGGTGCATCCCCAGTGGTGCCAGTGCAATCTCTGGACTCACTGCATTGCATCCCCAGTGGTGCCAGTACAATCTCTGGACTCACTGCAGAGCATCCCTAGTCTTGCCAGTGCACTCTCTGGACTCACTGCACTGCATCCCCAGTGGTGCCAGTGCACTCTCTGCACTCACTGCACTGCATCCCCAGTGGTGCCAGTGCACTCTCTGGACTCACTGCACTGCATCCCCAGTGGTGCCAGTGCACTCTCTGGACTCACTGCACTGCATCCCCAGTGGTGCCAGTGCACTCTCTGGACTCACTGAGGTGAATCCCCAGTGGTGCCAGTGCAATCTCTGGACTCACTGCACTGCATCCCCAGTGGTGCCAGTGCACTCTCTGGACTCACTGTACTGCATCCCCAGTGGCGCCAGTGCACTCTCTGGACTCACTGCACTGCATCCCCAGTGGTGCCAGTGCACTCTCTGAACTCACTGCAGTGCATCCCCAGTGGTGCCAGTGCACTCTCTGGACTCACTGTACTGCATCCCCAGTGGAGCCCGTGCACTCTCTGGACTCACTGCACTGCATCCCCAGTGGTGCCAGTGCACTCTCTGGACTCACTGCACTGCATCCCCAGTGGTGCCAGTGCACTCTCTGCACTCACTGCACTGCATCCCCAGTGGTGCCAGTGCACTCTCTGGACTCACTGAACTGCATCCCCAGTGGTGCCAGTGCACTCTCTGGACTCACTGCACTGCATCCCCAGTGGTGCCAGTGCAATCTCTGGACTCACTGCATTGCATCCCCAGTGGTGCCAGTGCAATCTCTGGACTCACTGCAGAGCATCCCTAGTCTTGCCAGTGCACTCTCTGGACTCACTGCACTGCATCCCCAGTGGTGCCATGCGCTCTCTGGAGTCACAGCACTGCATCCCCAGTGGTGCCAGTGCAATCTCTGGACTCACTGCACTGCATCCCCAGTGGTGCCAGTGCACTCTCTGGACTCACTGTACTGCATCCCCAGTGGTGCCAGAGCACTCTCTGCACTCACTGCACTGCATCCCCAGTGGTGCCAGTGCGCTCTCTGGAGTCACAGCACTGCATCCCCAGTGGTGCCAGTGCACTCTCTGGACTCACTGTACTGCATCCCCAGTGGCGCCAGTGCACTCTCTGGACTCACTGCACTGCATCCCCAGTGGTGCCAGTGCACTCTCTGGACTCACTGCAGTGCATCCCCAGTGGTGCCAGTGCACTCTCTGGACTCACTGTACTGCATCCCCAGTGGAGCCCGTGCACTCTCTGGACTCACTGCACTGCATCCCCAGTGGTGCCAGTGCACTCTCTGGACTCACTGCACTGCATCCCCAGTGGTGCCAGTGCACTCTCTGGACTCACTGCACTGCATCCCCAGTGGTGCCAGTGCACTCTCTGGACTCACTGAACTGCATCCCCAGTGGTGCCAGTGCACTCTCTGGACTCAATGCAGTGCATCCCCAGTGGTGCCAGTGCACTCTCTGGACTCACTGTACTGCATCCCCAGTGGAGCCCGTGCACTCTCTGGACTCACTGCACTGCATCCCCAGTGGTGCCAGTGCACTCTCTGGACTCACTGCACTGCATCCCCAGTGGTGCCAGTGCACTCTCTGCACTCACTGCACTGCACCCCCAGTGGTGCCAGTGCGCTCTCTGGAGTCACAGCACTGCATCCCCAGTGGTGCCAGTGCACTCTCTGGACTCACTGCACTGCATCCCCAGTGGTGCCAGTGCAATCTCTGGACTCACTGCAGAGCATCCCCAGTGGTGCCAGTGCACTCTCTGGACTCACTGCACTGCATCCCCATTGGTGCCAGTGCACTCTCTGGGCTCACTGCACTGCATCCCCAGTGGTGCCAGTGCACTCTCTGGACTCTCTGCACTGCATCCCCAGTGCTGCCAGTGCACTCTCTGGACTCACTGCACTTCATCCCCAGTGGTGCCACTGCACTCTCTGGACTCACTGCACTGCATCCCCAGTGGTGCCAGTGCACTCTCTGGACTCACTGCACTGCATCCCCAGTGGTGCCAGTGCACTCTCTGGACTCCCGGCACCGCATCCCCAGTGGTGCCAGTGCACTCTCTGGGCTCACTGCAGTGCATCCCCAGTGGTTCCAGTGCACTCTCTTGACTCACTGCACTGCATCCCCAGTGGTGCCAGTGCACTCACTGGATTCACTGCAGTGCATCCCCAGTGGTGCTAGTGCACTCTCTGGACTCACTGAAGTGCATCCCCAGTGGTGCCAGAGCACTCTCTGGACTCACTGCACTGCATCCCCAGTGGTGCCAGTGCACTCTCTGGAGTCACAGCACTGCATCCCCAGTGGTGCCAGTGCACTCTCTGGACTCACTGCAGTGCATCCCCAGTGGTGCCAGTGCACTCTCTGCACTCACTGCACTGCATCCCCAGTGGTGGCAGTGCACTCTCTGGAGTCACAGCACTGCATCCCCATTGGTGCCAGTGCACTCTCTGGACTCACTGCAGTGCATCCCCAGTGGTGCCAGTGCACTCTCTGGACTCACTGCAGTGCATCCCCAGTGGTGCCAGTGCACGTTCTGCACTCACTGCACTGTACCCCCAGTGGTGCCAGTGCACTCTCTGGAGTCACAGCACTGCATCCCCAGTGGTGCCAGTGCACTCTCTGGACTCACTGCACTGCATCCCCAGGGAGGCCAGTGCAATCTCTGCACTCACTGCAGAGCATCCCTAGTCTTGCCAGTTCACTCTCTGGACTCACTGCACTGCATCCCTAGTTGTGCCAGTGCACTCTCTGCACTCACTGCACTGCATCTCCAGTGGTGCCAGTGCACTCACTGGACTCACTGCACTGCATCTCCAGTGGTGCCAGTGCACTCTCTGGACTCACTGCACTGCATCCCCAGTGGTGCCAGTGCACTCTCTGGACTCACTGCAGTGCATCCCCAGTGGTGCCAGTGCACTCTCTGGACTCACTGAGGTGCATCCCCAGTGGTGCCAGTGCAATCTCTGGACTCACTGCATTGCATCCCCAGTGGTGCCAGTGCAATCTCTGGACTCACTGCAGAGCATCCCTAGTCTTGCCAGTGCACTCTCTGGACTCACTGCACTGCATCCCCAGTGGTGCCAGTGCACTCTCTGGACTCACTGCACTGCATCCCCAGTGGTGCCAGTGCACTCTCTGGACTCACTGCACTGCATCCCCAGTGGTGCCAGTGCACTCTCTGGACTCACTGAGGTGAATCCCCAGTGGTGCCAGTGCAATCTCTGGACTCACTGCACTGCATCCCCAGTGGTGCCAGTGCACTCTCTGGACTCACTGTACTGCATCCCCAGTGGCGCCAGTGCACTCTCTGGACTCACTGCACTGCATCCCCAGTGGTGCCAGTGCACTCTCTGAACTCACTGCAGTGCATCCCCAGTGGTGCCAGTGCACTCTCTGGACTCACTGTACTGCATCCCCAGTGGAGCCCGTGCACTCTCTGGACTCACTGCACTGCATCCCCAGTGGTGCCAGTGCACTCTCTGGACTCACTGCACTGCATCCCCAGTGGTGCCAGTGCACTCTCTGGACTCACTGCACTGCATCCCCAGTGGTGCCAGTGCACTCTCTGGACTCACTGAACTGCATCCCCAGTGGTGCCAGTGCACTCTCTGGACTCACTGCACTGCATCCCCAGTGGTGCCAGTGCAATCTCTGGACTCACTGCATTGCATCCCCAGTGGTGCCAGTGCAATCTCTGGACTCACTGCAGAGCATCCCTAGTCTTGCCAGTGCACTCTCTGGACTCACTGCACTGCATCCCCAGTGGTGCCAGTGCACTCTCTGGACTCACTGCACTGCATCCCCAGTGGTGCCAGTGCACTCTCTGGACTCACTGCAGTGCATCCCCAGTGGTGCCAGTGCACTCTCTGGACTCACTGCAGTGCATCCCCAGTGGTGCCAGTGCACTCTCTGGACTCACTGAGGTGAATCCCCAGTGGTGCCAGTGCAATCTCTGGACTCACTGCACTGCATCCCCAGTGGTGCCAGTGCACTCTCTGGACTCACTGTACTGCATCCCCAGTGGCGCCAGTGCACTCTCTGGACTCACTGCACTGCATCCCCAGTGGTGCCAGTGCACTCTCTGGACTCACTGCAGTGCATCCCCAGTGGTGCCAGTGCACTCTCTGGACTCACTGTACTGCATCCCCAGTGGAGCCCGTGCACTCTCTGGACTCACTGCACTGCATCCCCAGTGGTGCCAGTGCACTCTCTGGACTCACTGCACTGCATCCCCAGTGGTGCCAGTGCACTCTCTGGACTCACTGCACTGCATCCCCAGTGGTGCCAGTGCACTCTCTGGACTCACTGAACTGCATCCCCAGTGGTGCCAGTGCACTCTCTGCACTCAATGCACTGCATCCCCAGTGGTGCCAGTGCACTCTCTGGAGTCACAGCACTGCATCCCCAGTGGTGCCAGTGCAATCTCCGGACTCACTGCACTGCATCCCCAGTGGTGCCAGTGCACTCTCTGGACTCACTGCAGTGCATCCCCAGTGGTGCCAGTGCACTCTCTGCACTCACTGCACTGCACCCCCAGTGGTGCCAGTGCGCTCTCTGGAGTCACAGCACTGCATCCCCAGTGGTGCCAGTGCACTCTCTGGACTCACTGCACTGCATCCCCAGTGGTGCCAGTGCAATCTCTGGACTCACTGCAGAGCATCCCCAGTGGTGCCAGTGCACTCTCTGGACTCACTGCACTGCATCCCCAGTGGTGCCAGTGCACTCTCTGGGCTCACTGCACTGCATCCCCAGTGGTGCCAGTGCACTCTCTGGACTCTCTGCACTGCATCCCCAGTGGTGCCAGTGCACTCTCTGGACTCACTGCACTTCATCCCCAGTGGTGCCACTGCACTCTCTGGACTCACTGCACTGCATCCCCAGTGGTGCCAGTGCACTCTCTGGACTCACTGCACTGCATCCCCAGTGGTGCCAGTGCAATCTCTGCACTCACTGCACTGCATCCCCAGTGGTGCCAGTGCACTCTCTGCACTCACTGCACTGCATCCCCAGTGGTGCCAGTGTGCTCTCTGGATTCACAGCACTGCATCCCCAGTGGTGCCAGTGCACTCTCTGCACTCACTGCACTGCATCCACCGTGGAGCCAGTGCACTCTCTGGACTCACTGCACTGCATCCCCAGTTGTGCCAGTGCACTCTCTGGACACACTGCAGTGCATCCCCAGTGGTGCCAGTGCACTCTCTGGACTCACTGCACTGCATCCCCAGTGGTGCCAGTGCACTCTTTGGACTCACTGCACTGCATCCCCAGTGGTGCCAGTGCACTCTCTGGACTCACTGCACTGCATCCCCAGTGGTGCCAGTGCACTCTCTGTACTCACTGAAGTGCATCCCCAGTGGTGCCAGTGCACTCTCTGGACTCACTGCACTGCATTCCCAGTGGTGCCAGTGCGCTCTCTGGAGTCACAGCACTGCATCCCCAGTGGTGCCAGTGCACTCTCTGGACTCACTGCAGTGCATCCCCAGTGGTGCCAGGGCACTCTCTGGACTCACTGCACTGCATCCCCAGTGGTGCCAGAGCACTCTCTGCACTCACTGCATTGCATCCCCAGTGGTGCCAGTGCAATCTCTGCACTCACTGCAGAGCATCCCTAGTCTTGCCAGTTCACTCTCTGGACTCACTGCACTGCATCCCTAGTTGTGCCAGTGCACTCTCTGCACTCACTGCACTGCATCTCCAGTGGTGCCAGTGCACTCACTGGACTCACTGCACTGCATCCCCAGTGGTGCCAGTGCACTCTCTGGACTCACTGCACTGCATCCCCAGTGGTGCCAGTGCACTCTCTGGACTCACTGCAGTGCATCCCCAGTGGTGCCAGTGCACTCTCTGGACTCACTGAGGTGCATCCCCAGTGGTGCCAGTGCAATCTCTGGACTCACTGCATTGCATCCCCAGTGGTGCCAGTGCAATCTCTGGACTCACTGCAGAGCATCCCTAGTCTTGCCAGTGCACTCTCTGGACTCACTGCACTGCATCCCCAGTGGTGCCAGTGCACTCTCTGGACTCACTGCACTGCATCCCCAGTGGTGCCAGTGCACTCTCTGGACTCACTGCACTGCATCCCCAGTGGTGCCAGTGCACTCTCTGGACTCACTGAGGTGAATCCCCAGTGGTGCCAGTGCAATCTCTGGACTCACTGCACTGCATCCCCAGTGGTGCCAGTGCACTCTCTGGACTCACTGTACTGCATCCCCAGTGGCGCCAGTGCACTCTCTGGACTCACTGCACTGCATCCCCAGTGGTGCCAGTGCACTCTCTGAACTCACTGCAGTGCATCCCCAGTGGTGCCAGTGCACTCTCTGGACTCACTGTACTGCATCCCCAGTGGAGCCCGTGCACTCTCTGGACTCACTGCACTGCATCCCCAGTGGTGCCAGTGCACTCTCTGGACTCACTGCACTGCATCCCCAGTGGTGCCAGTGCACTCTCTGGACTCACTGCACTGCATCCCCAGTGGTGCCAGTGCACTCTCTGGACTCACTGAACTGCATCCCCAGTGGTGCCAGTGCACTCTCTGGACTCACTGCACTGCATCCCCAGTGGTGCCAGTGCAATCTCTGGACTCACTGCATTGCATCCCCAGTGGTGCCAGTGCAATCTCTGGACTCACTGCAGAGCATCCCTAGTCTTGCCAGTGCACTCTCTGGACTCACTGCACTGCATCCCCAGTGGTGCCAGTGCACTCTCTGCACTCACTGCACTGCATCCCCAGTGGTGCCAGTGCACTCTCTGGACTCACTGCACTGCATCCCCAGTGGTGCCAGTGCACTCTCTGGACTCACTGCAGTGCATCCCCAGTGGTGCCAGTGCACTCTCTGGACTCACTGAGGTGAATCCCCAGTGGTGCCAGTGCAATCTCTGGACTCACTGCACTGCATCCCCAGTGGTGCCAGTGCACTCTCTGGACTCACTGTACTGCATCCCCAGTGGCGCCAGTGCACTCTCTGGACTCACTGCACTGCATCCCCAGTGGTGCCAGTGCACTCTCTGGACTCACTGCAGTGCATCCCCAGTGGTGCCAGTGCACTCTCTGGACTCACTGTACTGCATCCCCAGTGGAGCCCGTGCACTCTCTGGACTCACTGCACTGCATCCCCAGTGGTGCCAGTGCACTCTCTGGACTCACTGCACTGCATCCCCAGTGGTGCCAGTGCACTCTCTGGACTCACTGCACTGCATCCCCAGTGGTGCCAGTGCACTCTCTGGACTCACTGAACTGCATCCCCAGTGGTGCCAGTGCACTCTCTGCACTCAATGCACTGCATCCCCAGTGGTGCCAGTGCACTCTCTGGAGTCACAGCACTGCATCCCCAGTGGTGCCAGTGCAATCTCTGGACTCACTGCAGTGCATCCCCAGTGGTGCCAGTGCACTCTCTGCACTCACTGCACTGCACCCCCAGTGGTGCCAGTGCGCTCTCTGGAGTCACAGCACTGCATCCCCAGTGGTGCCAGTGCACTCTCTGGACTCACTGCAGTGCATCCCCAGTGGTGCCAGTGCAATCTCTGGACTCACTGCAGAGCATCCCCAGTGGTGCCAGTGCACTCTCTGGACTCACTGCACTGCATCCCCAGTGGTGCCAGTGCACTCTCTGGGCTCACTGCACTGCATCCCCAGTGGTGCCAGTGCACTCTCTGGACTCTCTGCACTGCATCCCCAGTGGTGCCAGTGCACTCTCTGGACTCACTGCACTTCATCCCCAGTGGTGCCACTGCACTCTCTGGACTCACTGCACTGCATCCCCAGTGGTGCCAGTGCACTCTCTGGACTCACTGCACTGCATCCCCAGTGGTGCCAGTGCAATCTCTGCACTCACTGCACTGCATCCCCAGTGGTGCCAGTGCACTCTCTGGACTCACTGCACTGCATCCCCAGTGGTGCCAGTGTGCTCTCTGGATTCACAGCACTGCATCCCCAGTGGTGCCAGTGCACTCTCTGCACTCACTGCACTGCATCCACCGTGGAGCCAGTGCACTCTCTGGACTCACTGCACTGCATCCCCAGTTGTGCCAGTGCACTCTCTGGACACACTGCAGTGCATCCCCAGTGGTGCCAGTGCACTCTCTGGACTCACTGCACTGCATCCCCAGTGGTGCCAGTGCACTCTTTGGACTCACTGCACTGCATCCCCAGTGGTGCCAGTGCACTCTCTGGACTCACTGCACTGCATCCCCAGTGGTGCCAGTGCACTCTCTGTACTCACTGAAGTGCATCCCCAGTGGTGCCAGTGCACTCTCTGGACTCACTGCACTGCATTCCCAGTGGTGCCAGTGCGCTCTCTGGAGTCACAGCACTGCATCCCCAGTGGTGCCAGTGCACTCTCTGGACTCACTGCAGTGCATCCCCAGTGGTGCCAGGGCACTCTCTGGACTCACTGCACTGCATCCCCAGTGGTGCCAGAGCACTCTCTGCACTCACTGCACTGCATCCCCAGTGGTGCCAGTGCGCTCTCTGGAGTCACAGCACTGCATCCCCAGTGGTGCCAGTGCACTCTCTGGACTCACTGCACTGCATCCCCAGTGGTGCCAGTTCAATCTCTGGACTCACTGCAGAGCATCCCCAGTGGTGCCAGTGCACTCTCTGGACTCACTGCAGAGCATCCCCAGTGGTGCCAGTGCACTCTCTGGACTCACTATACTGCATCCCCAGTGGTGCCAGTGCACTCTCTGGACTCACTGCAGTGCATCCCCAGTGGTGCCAGTGCACTCTCTGCACTCACTGCACTGCATCCCCAGTGGTGCCAGTGCACTCTCTGGAGTCACAGCACTGCATCCCCAGTGGTGCCAGTGCACTCTCTGGAGTCACAGCACTGCATCCCCAGTGGTGCCAGTGCACTCTCTGGACTCACTGCACTGCATCCCCAGTGGTGCCAGTGCACTCTCTGGACTCACTGCACTGCATCCCCAGGGAGGCCAGTGCAATCTCTGCACTCACTGCACTGCATCCCCAGTGGTGCCAGTGCACACTCTGGACTCACTGCACTGCATCCCCAGTGGTGCCAGTGCACTCTCTGGACTCACTGCAGTGCATCCCCAGTGGTGCCAGTGCACTCTCTGCACTCACTGCACTGCATCCCCAGTGGTGGCAGTGCACTCTCTGGAGTCACAGCACTGCATCCCCATTGGTGCCAGTGCACTCTCTGGACTCACTGCAGTGCATCCCCAGTGGTGCCAGTGCACTCTCTGGACTCACTGCAGGGCATCCCCAGTGGTGCCAGTGCACGTTCTGCACTCACTGCACTGTACCCCCAGTGGTGCCAGTGCACTCTCTGGAGTCACAGCACTGCATCCCCAGTGGTGCCAGTGCACTCTCTGGACTCACTGCACTGCATCCCCAGGGAGGCCAGTGCAATCTCTGCACTCACTGCAGAGCATCCCTAGTCTTGCCAGTTCACTCTCTGGACTCACTGCACTGCATCCCTAGTTGTGCCAGTGCACTCTCTGCACTCACTGCACTGCATCCCCAGTGGTGCCAGTGCACTCACTGGACTCACTGCACTGCATCCCCAGTGGTGCCAGTGCACTCTCTGGACTCACTGCACTGCATCCCCAGTGGTGCCAGTGCACTCTCTGGACTCACTGCAGTGCATCACCAGTGGTGCCAGTGCACTCTCTGGACTCACTGAGGTGCATCCCCAGTGGTGCCAGTGCAATCTCTGGACTCACTGCATTGCATCCCCAGTGGTGCCAGTGCAATCTCTGGACTCACTGCAGAGCATCCCTAGTCTTGCCAGTGCACTCTCTGGACTCACTGCACTGCATCCCCAGTGGTGCCAGTGCACTCTCTGCACTCACTGCACTGCATCCCCAGTGGTGCCAGTGCACTCTCTGGACTCACTGCACTGCATCCCCAGTGGTGCCAGTGCACTCTCTGGACTCACTGCAGTGCATCCCCAGTGGTGCCAGTGCACTCTCTGGACTCACTGAGGTGAATCCCCAGTGGTGCCAGTGCAATCTCTGGACTCACTGCACTGCATCCCCAGTGGTGCCAGTGCACTCTCTGGACTCACTGTACTGCATCCCCAGTGGCGCCAGTGCACTCTCTGGACTCACTGCACTGCATCCCCAGTGGTGCCAGTGCACTCTCTGGACTCACTGCAGTGCATCCCCAGTGGTGCCAGTGCACTCTCTGGACTCACTGTACTGCATCCCCAGTGGAGCCCGTGCACTCTCTGGACTCACTGCACTGCATCCCCAGTGGTGCCAGTGCACTCTCTGGACTCACTGCACTGCATCCCCAGTGGTGCCAGTGCACTCTCTGGACTCACTGCACTGCATCCCCAGTGGTGCCAGTGCACTCTCTGGACTCACTGAACTGCATCCCCAGTGGTGCCAGTGCACTCTCTGCACTCAATGCACTGCATCCCCAGTGGTGCCAGTGCACTCTCTGGAGTCACAGCACTGCATCCCCAGTGGTGCCAGTGCAATCTCCGGACTCACTGCACTGCATCCCCAGTGGTGCCAGTGCACTCTCTGGACTCACTGCAGTGCATCCCCAGTGGTGCCAGTGCACTCTCTGCACTCACTGCACTGCACCCCCAGTGGTGCCAGTGCGCTCTCTGGAGTCACAGCACTGCATCCCCAGTGGTGCCAGTGCACTCTCTGGACTCACTGCACTGCATCCCCAGTGGTGCCAGTGCAATCTCTGGACTCACTGCAGAGCATCCCCAGTGGTGCCAGTGCACTCTCTGGACTCACTGCACTGCATCCCCATTGGTGCCAGTGCACTCTCTGGGCTCACTGCACTGCATCCCCAGTGGTGCCAGTGCACTCTCTGGACTCTCTGCACTGCATCCCCAGTGCTGCCAGTGCACTCTCTGGACTCACTGCACTTCATCCCCAGTGGTGCCACTGCACTCTCTGGACTCACTGCACTGCATCCCCAGTGGTGCCAGTGCACTCTCTGGACTCACTGCACTGCATCCCCAGTGGTGCCAGTGCACTCTCTGGACTCACTGCACTGCATCCCCAGTGGTGCCAGTGCACTCTCTGCACTCACTGCACTGCATCCCCAGTGCTGCCAGTGTGCTCTCTGGATTCACAGCACTGCATCCCCAGTGGTGCCAGTGCACTCTCTGCACTCACTGCACTGCATCCCCAGTGGTGCCAGTGCACTCTCTGGACTCACTTCTCTACATTCCCAGCGGTGCCAGTGAAGTCTCTGGACTCACTGCACTGCATCAACAGTGGTGCCAGTGCACTCTCTGGACTCACTGCAGTGCATCCCCAGTGGTGCCAGTGCACTCTCTGGACTCACTGCACTGCATCCCCAGTGCTGACAGTGCACTCAATGGACTCACTAAACTGCATCACCAGTGATGCCAGGTCACTCTCTGGACTCACTGCACTGCATCCCCAGTGGTGCCAGTGCACTCTCTGGACTCACTGCACTGCATCCCCAGTGGTGCCAGTGCACTCTCTGGACACACTGCACTG
This sequence comes from Anser anser, assembly GCF_964211835.1. Lineage (NCBI taxonomy): Eukaryota > Metazoa > Chordata > Aves > Anseriformes > Anatidae > Anser > Anser anser. The sequence continues at coordinate 30,663,106 of NC_139723.1, read as the reverse complement.
CATCCCCAGTGGTGCCAGTGCACTCTCTGCACTCACTGCACTGCATCCCCAGTGGTGCCAGTGCACTCTCCGGACTCACTGCAATGCATCCCCAGTGGTGCCAGTGCACTCTCTGGACTCACTGCAGTGCATCACCAGTGGTGCCAGTGCACTCTCTGGACTCACTGAAGTGCATCCCCCGTGGTGCCAGTGCAATCTCTGGACTCACTGCACTGCATTACCAGTGGTGCCAGTGCACACTCTGGACTCACTGCACTGCATCCCCAGTGGTGCCAGTGCACTCTCTGGACTCACTGCAGTGCATCCCCAGTGTTGCCAGTGCACTCTCTGGACTCACTGCACTGCATCCCCAGTGGTGCCAGTGCACTCTCTGGACTCACTGCACTGCATCCCCAGTGGTGCCAGAGCACTCTCTGGACTCACTGCACTGCATCCCCAGTGGTGCCAGTGCACTCTCTGGACTCACTGCACTGCATCCCCAGTGGTGCCAGTGCACTCTCTGCACTCACTGTACTGCATCCCCAGTGGAGCCCGTGCACTCTCTGGACTCACTGAAGTGCATCCCCAGTGGTGCCAGTGCACTCTCTGGACTCACTGCACTGCATCCCCAGTAGTGCTAGTGCACTCTGTGGACTCACTGCAGTGCATCCCCAGTGGTGCCAGTGCACTCTCTGGACTCACTGAAGGGCATTCTCAGTGGTGCCAGTGCACTCTCTGGACTGACTGCAGTGCATCCCCAGTGGTGCCAGTGCACTCTCTGGACTCACTGCCCTGCATCCCCATTGGTGCCAGTGCATTCTCTGGACTCACCGCACTGCACCCTGAGTGGTGCCAGTGCACTCTCTGGACTAACTGCACCGCATCCCCAGTGGTGCCAGTGCACTCTCTGGAGTAACTGCAGTGCATCACCAGTGGTGCAAGTGCACTCTCTGGACTCACTGCACTGCATCCCCAGTGGTGCCAGTGCACTCTCTGGACTAACTGCACTGCATCCCCAGTGGTTCCAGAGCACTCTCTGGACTCACTGCAGGGCATCCCCAGTGGTGCCAGTGCACTCTCTGGACTCACTGTACCGCATCCCCAGTGTTGCCAGTGCACTCTCTGGAGTAACTGCAGTGCATCCCCAGTGGTGCCAAAGCACTCTCTGGACTCCCGGCACCGCATCCCCAGTGGTGCCAGTGCACTCTCTGGGCTCACTGCAGTGCATCCCCAGTGGTTCCAGTTCACTCTCTTGACTCACTGCACTGCATCCCCAGTGGTGCCAGTGCACTCACTGGATTCACTGCAGTGCATCCCCAGTGGTGCTAGTGCACTCTCTGGACTCACTGAAGTGCATCCCCAGTGGTGCCAGAGCACTCTCTGCACTCACTGCACTGCATCCCCAGTGGTGCCAGTGCACTCTCTGGAGTCACAGCACTGCATCCCCAGTGGTGCCAGTGCACTCTCTGGACTCACTGCAGTGCATCCCCAGTGGTGCCAGTGCACTCTCTGCACTCACTGCACTGCATCCCCAGTGGTGGCAGTGCACTCTCTGGAGTCACAGCACTGCATCCCCATTGGTGCCAGTGCACTCTCTGGACTCACTGCAGTGCATCCCCAGTGGTGCCAGTGCACTCTCTGGACTCACTGCAGGGCATCCCCAGTGGTGCCAGTGCACGTTCTGCACTCACTGCACTGTACCCCCAGTGGTGCCAGTGCACTCTCTGGAGTCACAGCACTGCATCCCCAGTGGTGCCAGTGCACTCTCTGGACTCACTGCACTGCATCCCCAGGGAGGCCAGTGCAATCTCTGCACTCACTGCAGAGCATCCCTAGTCTTGCCAGTTCACTCTCTGGACTCACTGCACTGCATCCCTAGTTGTGCCAGTGCACTCTCTGCACTCACTGCACTGCATCCCCAGTGGTGCCAGTGCACTCACTGGACTCACTGCACTGCATCCCCAGTGGTGCCAGTGCACTCTCTGGACTCACTGCACTGCATCCCCAGTGGTGCCAGTGCACTCTCTGGACTCACTGCAGTGCATCCCCAGTGGTGCCAGTGCACTCTCTGGACTCACTGAGGTGCATCCCCAGTGGTGCCAGTGCAATCTCTGGACTCACTGCATTGCATCCCCAGTGGTGCCAGTGCAATCTCTGGACTCACTGCAGAGCATCCCTAGTCTTGCCAGTGCACTCTCTGGACTCACTGCACTGCATCCCCAGTGGTGCCAGTGCACTCTCTGCACTCACTGCACTGCATCCCCAGTGGTGCCAGTGCACTCTCTGGACTCACTGCACTGCATCCCCAGTGGTGCCAGTGCACTCTCTGGACTCACTGCAGTGCATCCCCAGTGGTGCCAGTGCACTCTCTGGACTCACTGAGGTGAATCCCCAGTGGTGCCAGTGCAATCTCTGGACTCACTGCACTGCATCCCCAGTGGTGCCAGTGCACTCTCTGGACTCACTGTACTGCATCCCCAGTGGCGCCAGTGCACTCTCTGGACTCACTGCACTGCATCCCCAGTGGTGCCAGTGCACTCTCTGAACTCACTGCAGTGCATCCCCAGTGGTGCCAGTGCACTCTCTGGACTCACTGTACTGCATCCCCAGTGGAGCCCGTGCACTCTCTGGACTCACTGCACTGCATCCCCAGTGGTGCCAGTGCACTCTCTGGACTCACTGCACTGCATCCCCAGTGGTGCCAGTGCACTCTCTGGACTCACTGCACTGCATCCCCAGTGGTGCCAGTGCACTCTCTGGACTCACTGAACTGCATCCCCAGTGGTGCCAGTGCACTCTCTGGACTCACTGCAGTGCATCCCCAGTGGTGCCAGTGCAATCTCTGGACTCACTGCATTGCATCCCCAGTGGTGCCAGTGCAATCTCTGGACTCACTGCAGAGCATCCCTAGTCTTGCCAGTGCACTCTCTGGACTCACTGCACTGCATCCCCAGTGGTGCCAGTGCACTCTCTGGACTCACTGTACTGCATCCCCAGTGGCGCCAGTGCACTCTCTGGACTCACTGCACTGCATCCCCAGTGGTGCCAGTGCACTCTCTGGACTCACTGCAGTGCATCCCCAGTGGTGCCAGTGCACTCTCTGGACTCACTGTACTGCATCCCCAGTGGAGCCCGTGCACTCTCTGGACTCACTGCACTGCATCCCCAGTGGTGCCAGTGCACTCTCTGGACTCACTGCACTGCATCCCCAGTGGTGCCAGTGCACTCTCTGGACTCACTGCACTGCATCCCCAGTGGTGCCAGTGCACTCTCTGGACTCACTGAACTGCATCCCCAGTGGTGCCAGTGCACTCTCTGCACTCAATGCACTGCATCCCCAGTGGTGCCAGTGCACTCTCTGGAGTCACAGCACTGCATCCCCAGTGGTGCCAGTGCAATCTCCGGACTCACTGCACTGCATCCCCAGTGGTGCCAGTGCACTCTCTGGACTCACTGCACTGCATCCCCAGTGGTGCCAGTGCACTCTCTGCACTCACTGCACTGCACCCCCAGTGGTGCCAGTGCGCTCTCTGGAGTCACAGCACTGCATCCCCAGTGGTGCCAGTGCACTCTCTGGACTCACTGCACTGCATCCCCAGTGGTGCCAGTGCAATCTCTGGACTCACTGCAGAGCATCCCCAGTGGTGCCAGTGCACTCTCTGGACTCACTGCACTGCATCCCCATTGGTGCCAGTGCACTCTCTGGGCTCACTGCACTGCATCCCCAGTGGTGCCAGTGCACTCTCTGGACTCTCTGCACTGCATCCCCAGTGCTGCCAGTGCACTCTCTGGACTCACTGCACTTCATCCCCAGTGGTGCCACTGCACTCTCTGGACTCACTGCACTGCATCCCCAGTGGTGCCAGTGCACTCTCTGGACTCACTGCACTGCATCCCCAGTGGTGCCAGTGCAATCTCTGCACTCACTGCACTGCATCCCCAGTGGTGCCAGTGCACTCTCTGCACTCACTGCAGTCCATCCCCAGTGGTGCCAGTGTGCTCTCTGGATTCACAGCACTGCATCCCCAGTGGTGCCAGTGCACTCTCTGCACTCACTGCACTGCATCCACCGTGGAGCCAGTGCACTCTCTGGACTCACTGCACTGCATCCCCAGTTGTGCCAGTGCACTCTCTGGACACACTGCAGTGCATCCCCAGTGGTGCCAGTGCACTCTCTGGACTCACTGCACTGCATCCCCAGTGGTGCCAGTGCACTCTTTGGACTCACTGCACTGCATCCCCAGTGGTGCCAGTGCACTCTCTGGACTCACTGCACTGCATCCCCAGTGGTGCCAGTGCACTCTCTGTACTCACTGAAGTGCATCCCCAGTGGTGCCAGTGCACTCTCTGGACTCACTGCACTGCATTCCCAGTGGTGCCAGTGCGCTCTCTGGAGTCACAGCACTGCATCCCCAGTGGTGCCAGTGCACTCTCTGGACTCACTGCAGTGCATCCCCAGTGGTGCCAGGGCACTCTCTGGACTCACTGCACTGCATCCCCAGTGGTGCCAGAGCACTCTCTGCACTCACTGCACTGCATCCCCAGTGGTGCCAGTGCGCTCTCTGGAGTCACAGCACTGCATCCCCAGTGGTGCCAGTGCACTCTCTGGACTCACTGCACTGCATCCCCAGTGGTGCCAGTTCAATCTCTGGACTCACTGCAGAGCATCCCCAGTGGTGCCAGTGCACTCTCTGGACTCACTGCAGAGCATCCCCAGTGGTGCCAGTGCACTCTCTGGACTCACTATACTGCATCCCCAGTGGTGCCAGTGCACTCTCTGGACTCACTGCAGTGCATCCCCAGTGGTGCCAGTGCACTCTCTGCACTCACTGCACTGCATCCCCAGTGGTGCCAGTGCACTCTCTGGAGTCACAGCACTGCATCCCCAGTGGTGCCAGTGCACTCTCTGGAGTCACAGCACTGCATCCCCAGTGGTGCCAGTGCACTCTCTGGACTCACTGCACTGCATCCCCAGTGGTGCCAGTGCACTCTCTGGACTCACTGAGGTGCATCCCCAGTGGTGCCAGTGCAATCTCTGGACTCACTGCACTGCATCCCCAGTGGTGCCAGTGCACACTCTGGACTCACTGCACTGCATCCCCAGTGGTGCCAGTGCACTCTCTGGACTCACTGCAGTGCATCCCCAGTGGTGCCAGTGCACTCTCTGCACTCACTGCACTGCATCCCCAGTGGTGGCAGTGCACTCTCTGGAGTCACAGCACTGCATCCCCATTGGTGCCAGTGCACTCTCTGGACTCACTGCAGTGCATCCCCAGTGGTGCCAGTGCACTCTCTGGACTCACTGCAGGGCATCCCCAGTGGTGCCAGTGCACGTTCTGCACTCACTGCACTGTACCCCCAGTGGTGCCAGTGCACTCTCTGGAGTCACAGCACTGCATCCCCAGTGGTGCCAGTGCACTCTCTGGACTCACTGCACTGCATCCCCAGGGAGGCCAGTGCAATCTCTGCACTCACTGCAGTGCATCCCCAGTGGTGCCAGTTCACTCTCTGGACTCACTGCACTGCATCCCTAGTTGTGCCAGTGCACTCTCTGCACTCACTGCACTGCATCCCCAGTGGTGCCAGTGCACTCACTGGACTCACTGCACTGCATCCCCAGTGGTGCCAGTGCACTCTCTGCACTCACTGCACTGCATCCCCAGTGGTGCCAGTGCACTCTCTGGACTCACTGCAGTGCATCACCAGTGGTGCCAGTGCACTCTCTGGACTCACTGAGGTGCATCCCCAGTGGTGCCAGTGCAATCTCTGGACTCACTGCATTGCATCCCCAGTGGTGCCAGTGCAATCTCTGGACTCACTGCAGAGCATCCCTAGTCTTGCCAGTGCACTCTCTGGACTCACTGCACTGCATCCCCAGTGGTGCCAGTGCACTCTCTGCACTCACTGCACTGCATCCCCAGTGGTGCCAGTGCACTCTCTGGACTCACTGCAGTGCATCCCCAGTGGTGCCAGTGCACTCTCTGGACTCACTGCAGTGCATCCCCAGTGGTGCCAGTGCACTCTCTGGACTCACTGAGGTGAATCCCCAGTGGTGCCAGTGCAATCTCTGGACTCACTGCAGAGCATCCCTAGTCTTGCCAGTGCACTCTCTGGACTCACTGCACTGCATCCCCAGTGGTGCCAGTGCACTCTCTGGACTCACTGTACTGCATCCCCAGTGGCGCCAGTGCACTCTCTGGACTCACTGCACTGCATCCCCAGTGGTGCCAGTGCACTCTCTGGACTCACTGCAGTGCATCCCCAGTGGTGCCAGTGCACTCTCTGGACTCACTGTACTGCATCCCCAGTGGAGCCCGTGCACTCTCTGGACTCACTGCACTGCATCCCCAGTGGTGCCAGTGCACTCTCTGGAGTCACTGCAGGGCATTCTCAGTGGTGCCAGTGCACTCTCTGGACTCACTGCAGTGCATCCCCAGTGGTGCCAGTGCACTCTCTGGACTCACTGAACTGCATCCCCAGTGGTGCCAGTGCACTCTCTGCACTCAATGCACTGCATCCCCAGTGGTGCCAGTGCACTCTCTGGAGTCACAGCACTGCATCCCCAGTGGTGCCAGTGCAATCTCCGGACTCACTGCACTGCATCCCCAGTGGTGCCAGTGCACTCTCTGGACTCACTGCAGTGCATCCCCAGTGGTGCCAGTGCACTCTCTGCACTCACTGCACTGCACCCCCAGTGGTGCCAGTGCGCTCTCTGGAGTCACAGCACTGCATCCCCAGTGGTGCCAGTGCACTCTCTGGACTCACTGCACTGCATCCCCAGTGGTGCCAGTGCAATCTCTGGACTCACTGCAGAGCATCCCCAGTGGTGCCAGTGCACTCTCTGGACTCACTGCACTGCATCCCCATTGGTGCCAGTGCACTCTCTGGGCTCACTGCACTGCATCCCCAGTGGTGCCAGTGCACTCTCTGGACTCTCTGCACTGCATCCCCAGTGCTGCCAGTGCACTCTCTGGACTCACTGCACTTCATCCCCAGTGGTGCCACTGCACTCTCTGGACTCACTGCACTGCATCCCCAGTGGTGCCAGTGCACTCTCTGGACTCACTGCACTGCATCCCCAGTGGTGCCAGTGCAATCTCTGCACTCACTGCACTGCATCCCCAGTGGTGCCAGTGCACTCTCTGCACTCACTGCACTGCATCCCCAGTGGTGCCAGTGTGCTCTCTGGATTCACAGCACTGCATCCCCAGTGGTGCCAGTGCACTCTCTGCACTCACTGCACTGCATCCACCGTGGAGCCAGTGCACTCTCTGGACTCACTGCACTGCATCCCCAGTTGTGCCAGTGCACTCTCTGGACACACTGCAGTGCATCCCCAGTGGTGCCAGTGCACTCTCTGGACTCACTGCACTGCATCCCCAGTGGTGCCAGTGCACTCTTTGGACTCACTGCACTGCATCCCCAGTGGTGCCAGTGCACTCTCTGGACTCACTGCACTGCATCCCCAGTGGTGCCAGTGCACTCTCTGTACTCACTGAAGTGCATCCCCAGTGGTGCCAGTGCACTCTCTGGACTCACTGCACTGCATTCCCAGTGGTGCCAGTGCGCTCTCTGGAGTCACAGCACTGCATCCCCAGTGGTGCCAGTGCACTCTCTGGACTCACTGCAGTGCATCCCCAGTGGTGCCAGGGCACTCTCTGGACTCACTGCACTGCATCCCCAGTGGTGCCAGAGCACTCTCTGCACTCACTGCACTGCATCCCCAGTGGTGCCAGTGCGCTCTCTGGAGTCACAGCACTGCATCCCCAGTGGTGCCAGTGCACTCTCTGGACTCACTGCACTGCATCCCCAGTGGTGCCAGTTCAATCTCTGGACTCACTGCAGAGCATCCCCAGTGGTGCCAGTGCACTCTCTGGACTCACTGCAGAGCATCCCCAGTGGTGCCAGTGCACTCTCTGGACTCACTATACTGCATCCCCAGTGGTGCCAGTGCACTCTCTGGACTCACTGCAGTGCATCCCCAGTGGTGCCAGTGCACTCTCTGCACTCACTGCACTGCATCCCCAGTGGTGCCAGTGCACTCTCTGGAGTCACAGCACTGCATCCCCAGTGGTGCCAGTGCACTCTCTGGAGTCACAGCACTGCATCCCCAGTGGTGCCAGTGCACTCTCTGGACTCACTGAGGTGCATCCCCAGTGGTGCCAGTGCAATCTCTGGACTCACTGCACTGCATCCCCAGTGGTGCCAGTGCACACTCTGGACTCACTGCACTGCATCCCCAGTGGTGCCAGTGCACTCTCTGGACTCACTGCAGTGCATCCCCAGTGGTGCCAGTGCACTCTCTGCACTCACTGCACTGCATCCCCAGTGGTGGCAGTGCACTCTCTGGAGTCACAGCACTGCATCCCCATTGGTGCCAGTGCACTCTCTGGACTCACTGCAGTGCATCCCCAGTGGTGCCAGTGCACTCTCTGGACTCACTGCAGGGCATCCCCAGTGGTGCCAGTGCACGTTCTGCACTCACTGCACTGTACCCCCAGTGGTGCCAGTGCACTCTCTGGAGTCACAGCACTGCATCCCCAGTGGTGCCAGTGCACTCTCTGGACTCACTGCACTGCATCCCCAGGGAGGCCAGTGCAATCTCTGCACTCACTGCAGTGCATCCCCAGTGGTGCCAGTTCACTCTCTGGACTCACTGCACTGCATCCCTAGTTGTGCCAGTGCACTCTCTGCACTCACTGCACTGCATCCCCAGTGGTGCCAGTGCACTCACTGGACTCACTGCACTGCATCCCCAGTGGTGCCAGTGCACTCTCTGCACTCACTGCACTGCATCCCCAGTGGTGCCAGTGCACTCTCTGGACTCACTGCAGTGCATCCCCAGTGGTGCCAGTGCACTCTCTGCACTCACTGCACTGCACCCCCAGTGGTGCCAGTGCGCTCTCTGGAGTCACAGCACTGCATCCCCAGTGGTGCCAGTGCACTCTCTGGACTCACTGCACTGCATCCCCAGTGGTGCCAGTGCAATCTCTGGACTCACTGCAGAGCATCCCCAGTGGTGCCAGTGCACTCTCTGGACTCACTGCACTGCATCCCCATTGGTGCCAGTGCACTCTCTGGGCTCACTGCACTGCATCCCCAGTGGTGCCAGTGCACTCTCTGGACTCTCTGCACTGCATCCCCAGTGCTGCCAGTGCACTCTCTGGACTCACTGCACTTCATCCCCAGTGGTGCCACTGCACTCTCTGGACTCACTGCACTGCATCCCCAGTGGTGCCAGTGCACTCTCTGGACTCACTGCACTGCATCCCCAGTGGTGCCAGTGCAATCTCTGCACTCACTGCACTGCATCCCCAGTGGTGCCAGTGCACTCTCTGCACTCACTGCACTGCATCCCCAGTGGTGCCAGTGTGCTCTCTGGATTCACAGCACTGCATCCCCAGTGGTGCCAGTGCACTCTCTGCACTCACTGCACTGCATCCACCGTGGAGCCAGTGCACTCTCTGGACTCACTGCACTGCATCCCCAGTTGTGCCAGTGCACTCTCTGGACACACTGCAGTGCATCCCCAGTGGTGCCAGTGCACTCTCTGGACTCACTGCACTGCATCCCCAGTGGTGCCAGTGCACTCTTTGGACTCACTGCACTGCATCCCCAGTGGTGCCAGTGCACTCTCTGGACTCACTGCACTGCATCCCCAGTGGTGCCAGTGCACTCTCTGTACTCACTGAAGTGCATCCCCAGTGGTGCCAGTGCACTCTCTGGACTCACTGCACTGCATTCCCAGTGGTGCCAGTGCGCTCTCTGGAGTCACAGCACTGCATCCCCAGTGGTGCCAGTGCACTCTCTGGACTCACTGCAGTGCATCCCCAGTGGTGCCAGGGCACTCTCTGGACTCACTGCACTGCATCCCCAGTGGTGCCAGAGCACTCTCTGCACTCACTGCACTGCATCCCCAGTGGTGCCAGTGCGCTCTCTGGAGTCACAGCACTGCATCCCCAGTGGTGCCAGTGCACTCTCTGGACTCACTGCACTGCATCCCCAGTGGTGCCAGTTCAATCTCTGGACTCACTGCAGAGCATCCCCAGTGGTGCCAGTGCACTCTCTGGACTCACTGCAGAGCATCCCCAGTGGTGCCAGTGCACTCTCTGGACTCACTATACTGCATCCCCAGTGGTGCCAGTGCACTCTCTGGACTCACTGCAGTGCATCCCCAGTGGTGCCAGTGCACTCTCTGCACTCACTGCACTGCATCCCCAGTGGTGCCAGTGCACTCTCTGGAGTCACAGCACTGGATCCCCAGTGGTGCCAGTGCACTCTCTGGAGTCACAGCACTGCATCCCCAGTGGTGCCAGTGCACTCTCTGGACTCACTGCACTGCATCCCCAGTGGTGCCAGTGCACTCTCTGGACTCACTGAGGTGCATCCCCAGTGGTGCCAGTGCAATCTCTGGACTCACTGCACTGCATCCCCAGTGGTGCCAGTGCACACTCTGGACTCACTGCACTGCATCCCCAGTGGTGCCAGTGCACTCTCTGGACTCACTGCAGTGCATCCCCAGTGGTGCCAGTGCACTCTCTGCACTCACTGCACTGCATCCCCAGTGGTGGCAGTGCACTCTCTGGAGTCACAGCACTGCATCCCCATTGGTGCCAGTGCACTCTCTGGACTCACTGCAGTGCATCCCCAGTGGTGCCAGTGCACTCTCTGGACTCACTGCAGGGCATCCCCAGTGGTGCCAGTGCACGTTCTGCACTCACTGCACTGTACCCCCAGTGGTGCCAGTGCACTCTCTGGAGTCACAGCACTGCATCCCCAGTGGTGCCAGTGCACTCTCTGGACTCACTGCACTGCATCCCCAGGGAGGCCAGTGCAATCTCTGCACTCACTGCAGTGCATCCCCAGTGGTGCCAGTTCACTCTCTGGACTCACTGCACTGCATCCCTAGTTGTGCCAGTGCACTCTCTGCACTCACTGCACTGCATCCCCAGTGGTGCCAGTGCACTCACTGGACTCACTGCACTGCATCCCCAGTGGTGCCAGTGCACTCTCTGCACTCACTGCACTGCATCCCCAGTGGTGCCAGTGCACTCTCTGGACTCACTGCAGTGCATCACCAGTGGTGCCAGTGCACTCTCTGGACTCACTGAGGTGCATCCCCAGTGGTGCCAGTGCAATCTCTGGACTCACTGCATTGCATCCCCAGTGGTGCCAGTGCAATCTCTGGACTCACTGCAGAGCATCCCTAGTCTTGCCAGTGCACTCTCTGGACTCACTGCACTGCATCCCCAGTGGTGCCAGTGCACTCTCTGCACTCACTGCACTGCATCCCCAGTGGTGCCAGTGCACTCTCTGGACTCACTGCAGTGCATCCCCAGTGGTGCCAGTGCACTCTCTGGACTCACTGCAGTGCATCCCCAGTGGTGCCAGTGCACTCTCTGGACTCACTGAGGTGAATCCCCAGTGGTGCCAGTGCAATCTCTGGACTCACTGCACTGCATCCCCAGTGGTGCCAGTGCACTCTCTGGACTCACTGTACTGCATCCCCAGTGGCGCCAGTGCACTCTCTGGACTCACTGCACTGCATCCCCAGTGGTGCCAGTGCACTCTCTGGACTCACTGCAGTGCATCCCCAGTGGTGCCAGTGCACTCTCTGGACTCACTGTACTGCATCCCCAGTGGAGCCCGTGCACTCTCTGGACTCACTGCACTGCATCCCCAGTGGTGCCAGTGCACTCTCTGGACTCACTGCACTGCATCCCCAGTGGTGCCAGTGCACTATCTGGACTCACTGAACTGCATCCCCAGTGGTGCCAGTGCACTCTCTGCACTCAATGCACTGCATCCCCAGTGGTGCCAGTGCACTCTCTGGAGTCACAGCACTGCATCCCCAGTGGTGCCAGTGCAATCTCCGGACTCACTGCACTGCATCCCCAGTGGTGCCAGTGCACTCTCTGGACTCACTGCAGTGCATCCCCAGTGGTGCCAGTGCACTCTCTGCACTCACTGCACTGCACCCCCAGTGGTGCCAGTGCGCTCTCTGGAGTCACAGCACTGCATCCCCAGTGGTGCCAGTGCACTCTCTGGACTCACTGCACTGCATCCCCAGTGGTGCCAGTGCAATCTCTGGACTCACTGCAGAGCATCCCCAGTGGTGCCAGTGCACTCTCTGGACTCACTGCACTGCATCCCCATTGGTGCCAGTGCACTCTCTGGGCTCACTGCACTGCATCCCCAGTGGTGCCAGTGCACTCTCTGGACTCTCTGCACTGCATCCCCAGTGCTGCCAGTGCACTCTCTGGACTCACTGCACTTCATCCCCAGTGGTGCCACTGCACTCTCTGGACTCACTGCACTGCATCCCCAGTGGTGCCAGTGCACTCTCTGGACTCACTGCACTGCATCCCCAGTGGTGCCAGTGCACTCTCTGGACTCACTGCACTGCATCCCCAGTGGTGCCAGTGCACTCTCTGCACTCACTGCACTGCATCCCCAGTGGTGCCAGTGTGCTCTCTGGATTCACAGCACTGCATCCCCAGTGGTGCCAGTGCACTCTCTGCACTCACTGCACTGCATCCCCCGTGGAGCCAGTGCACTCTCTGGACTCACTGCACTGCATCCCCAGTTGTGCCAGTGCACTCTCTGGACACACTGCAGTGCATCCCCAGTGGTGCCAGTGCACTCTCTGGACTCACTGCACTGCATCCCCAGTGGTGCCAGTGCACTCTTTGGACTCACTGCACTGCATCCCCAGTGGTGCCAGTGCACTCTCTGGACTCACTGCACTGCATCCCCAGTGGTGCCAGTGCACTCTCTGTACTCACTGAAGTGCATCCCCAGTGGTGCCAGTGCACTCTCTGGACTCACTGCACTGCATCCCCAGTGGTGCCAGTGCGCTCTCTGGAGTCACAGCACTGCATCCCCAGTGGTGCCAGTGCACTCTCTGGACTCACTGCAGTGCATCCCCAGTGGTGCCAGGGCACTCTCTGGACTCACTGCACTGCATCCCCAGTGGTGCCAGAGCACTCTCTGCACTCACTGCACTGCATCCCCAGTGGTGCCAGTGCGCTCTCTGGAGTCACAGCACTGCATCCCCAGTGGTGCCAGTGCACTCTCTGGACTCACTGCACTGCATCCCCAGTGGTGCCAGTTCAATCTCTGGACTCACTGCAGAGCATCCCCAGTAGTGCCAGTGCACTCTCTGGACTCACTGCAGAGCATCCCCAGTGGTGCCAGTGCACTCTCTGGACTCACTATACTGCATCCCCAGTGGTGCCAGTGCACTCTCTGGGCTCACTGCAGTGCATCCCCAGTGGTGCCAGTGCACTCTCTGCACTCACTGCACTGCATCCCCAGTGGTGCCAGTGCACTCTCTGGAGTCACAGCACTGCATCCCCAGTGGTGCCAGTGCACTCTCTGGAGTCACAGCACTGCATCCCCAGTGGTGCCAGTGCACTCTCTGGACTCACTGCACTGCATCCCCAGTGGTGCCAGTGCACTCTCTGGACTCACTGAGGTGCATCCCCAGTGGTGCCAGTGCAATCTCTGGACTCACTGCACTGCATCCCCAGTGGTGCCAGTGCACACTCTGGACTCACTGCACTGCATCCCCAGTGGTGCCAGTGCACTCTCTGGACTCACTGCACTGCATCCCCAGTGGTGCCAGTGCATTCTCTGGACTCACTGCACTGCATCCCCAGTGGTGCCAGTGCACTCTCTGCACTCACTGCACTGAATCCCCAGTGGTGCCAGTGCACTCTCTGGACTCACTGCACTGCATCCCCAGTGGTGCCAGTGCACTCTCTGGACTCACTGCAGTGCATCCCCAGTGGTGCCAGTGCACTCTCTGCACTCACTGCACTGCATCCCTAGTCTTGCCAGTGCACTCTCTGGACTCACTGCACTGCATCCCCAGTGGTGCCAGTGCACTCTCTGGACTCACTGCAGTGCATCCCCAGTGGTGCCAGTGCACTCTCTGGACTCACTGCAGGGCATCCCCAGTGGTGCCTGTGCACTCTCTGGACTCACTGCAGTGCATCCCCAGTGGTGCCAGTGCACTCTCTGGACTCACTGCAGTGCATCACCAGTGGTGCCAGTGCACTCTCTGGACTCACTGAGGTGCATCCCCAGTGGTGCCAGAGCAATCTCTGGACTCACTGCACTGTATCCCCAGTGGTGCCAGTGCACTCCTTGGACTCACTGTACTGCATCCCCAGTGGTGCCAGTGCACTCTCTGGACTCACTGCACTGCATCCCCAGTGGAGCCCGTGCACTCTCTGGACTCACTGCAGTGCATCCCCAGTGGTGCCAGTGCACTCTCTGGACTCACTGCACTGCATCCCCAGTGGTGCCAGTGCACTCTCTGGACTCACTGAACTGCATCCCCAGTGGTGCCAGTGCACTCTCTGCACTCACTGCACTGCATCCCCCGTGGTGCCAGTGCACTCTCTGGAGTCACAGCACTGCATCCCCAGTGGTGCCAGTGCACTCTCTGGACTCACTGCACTGCATCCCCAGTGGTGCCAGTGCACTCCCTGGACTCACTGAAGTGCATCCCCAGTGTTGCCAGTGCACTCTCTGCACTCACTGCACTGCATCCCCAGTGGTGCCAGTGCACTCTCTGGACTCACTGCACTGCATCCCCAGTGGTGCCAGAGCAGTCTCTGGACTCACTGAAGTGCATTCTCACTGGTGCCAGTGCACTCTCTGGACTCACTGCACTGCATCCCCAGTGGTGCCAGTGGACTCTCTGCACTCACTGCACTGAATCCCCAGTGGTGCCAGTGCACTCTCTGGACTCACTGCACTGCATCCCCAGTGGTGCCAGTGCACTCTCTGGACTCACTGCAGTGCATCCCCAGTGGTGCCAGTGCACTCTCTGCACTCACTGCACTGCATCCCTAGTCTTGCCAGTGCACTCTCTGGACTCACTGCACTGCATCCCCAGTGGTGCCAGTGCACTCTCTGCACTCACTGCAGTGCATCCCCAGTGGTGCCAGTGCACTCTCTGGACTCACTGCAGGGCATCCCCAGTGGTGCCAGTGCACTCTCTGGACTCACTGCAGTGCATCCCCAGTGGTGCCAGTGCACTCTCTGGACTCACTGCAGTGCATCACCAGTGGTGCCAGTGCACTCTCTGGACTCACTGAGGTGCATCCCCAGTGGTGCCAGAGCAATCTCTGGACTCACTGCACTGTATCCCCAGTGGTGCCAGTGCACTCCTTGGACTCACTGTACTGCATCCCCAGTGGTGCCAGTGCACTCTCTGGACTCACTGCAGTGCATCCCCAGTGGTGCCAGTGCACTCTCTGGACTCACTGCACTGCATCCCCAGTGGTGCCAGTGCACTCTCTGGACTCACTGAACTGCATCCCCAGTGGTGCCAGTGCACTCTCTGGACTCACTGTACTGCATCCCCAGTGGAGCCCGTGCACTCTCTGGACTCACTGCAGTGCATCCCCAGTGGTGCCAGTGCACTCTCTGGACTCACTGCACTGCATCCCCAGTGGTGCCAGTGCACTCTCTGGACTCACTGAACTGCATCCCCAGTGGTGCCAGTGCACTCTCTGCACTCACTGCACTGCATCCCCCGTGGTGCCAGTGCACTCTCTGGACTCACTGCACTGCATCCCCAGTGGTGCCAGTGCAATCTCCGGACTCACTGCACTGCATCCCCACTGGTGCCAGTGCACTCTCTGGACTCACTACAGTGCATCCCCAGTGGTGCCAGTGCACTCTCTGCACTCACTGCACTGCACCCCCAGTGGTGCCAGTGCGCTCTCTGGAGTCACAGCACTGCATCCCCAGTGCTGCCAGTGCACTCTCTGGACTCACTGCACTGCATCCCCAGTGGTGCCAGTGCACTCTCTGGACTCACTGCACTGCATCCCCAGTGGTGCCAGTGCAATCTCTGGACTCACTGCAGAGCATCCCTAGTGTTGCCAGTGCACTCTCTGGACTCACTGCACTGCATCCCCAGTGGTGCCAGTGCACTCTCTGGACTCACTGCACTGCATCCCCAGTGGTGCCAGTGTACTCTCTGGACTCACTGCACTGCATCCCCAGTGGTGCCAGTGCACTCTCTGGACTCACTGGACTGCATCCCCAGTGGTGCCAGTGCACTCTCTGGACTCACTGCAGTGCATCCCCAGTGGTGCCAGTGCACTCTCTGGACTCACTGAGGTGCATCCCCAGTGGTGCCAGTGCAATCTCTGGACTCACTGCACTGCATCCCCAGTGGTGCCAGTGCACAGTCTGGACTCACTGCACTGCATCCCCAGTGGTGCCAGTGCACTCCCTGGACTCACTGAAGTGCATCCCCAGTGTTGCCAGTGCACTCTCTGCACTCACTGCACTGCATCCCCAGTGGTGCCAGTGCACTCTCTGGACTCACTGCACTGCATCCCCAGTGGTGCCAGAGCAGTCTCTGGACTCACTGAAGTGCATTCTCACTGGTGCCAGTGCACTCTCTGGACTCACTGCACTGCATCCCCAGTGGTTCCAGTACACTCACTGGACTGACTGCACTGCATCCCCAGTGGTGCCAGTGCACTCTCTGGAGTCACTGCGCTGCATCCCCAGTGGTGCCAAAGCACTCTCTGGACTCCCGACACCGCATCCCCAGTGGTGCCAGTGCACTCTCTGGAGTCACTGCGCTGCATCCCCAGTGGTGCCAAAGCACTCTCTGGACACCCGGCACCGCATCCCCAGTGGTGCCAGTGCACTCTCTGGACTCACTGCAGTGCATCCCCAGTGGTGCCAGTGCACTCTCTGGACTCACTGCAGGGCATCCCCAGTGGTGCCAGTGCACTCTCAGGACTCACTGAAGTCCTACCCAGTGGTGCGAGTGCACTCTCTGGACTCACTGCACTGCATCCCCAGTGGTGCCAGTGCACTCTCTGGACTCACTGCAGTGCATCCTCAGTGCTGCCAGTGCACTCTCTGGACTCACTGCACTGCATCCCCAGTGGTGCCAGTGCACTCTCTGGACTCACTGCAGTGCATCCCCAGTGGTGCCAGTGCACTCTCTGGACTCACTGCACTGTATCCCCAGTGGTGCCAGTGAAGTCTTTGGACTCACTGAACTGCACCCCCTGTGGTGTCAGTGCACTCTCTGGTGTCACTGAAGTGCATCCCCAGTGGTGCCAGTGCACTCTCTGGACTCACTGCACTGCATCCCCAGTGGTGCCAGTGCACTCTCTGGACTCACTGTACTGCATCCCCACTGGTGCCAGTGCACTCACTGGACTCACTGCACTGCATCACAAGTGGTGCCAGTGCACTCTCTGGACTCACTGCAGTGCATCCCCAGTGGTGCCAGTGCACTCTCTGGACTCACTGCACTGCATCCCCAGTGGTGCCAGTGCACTCTCTGGACTCACTGCACTGCATCCCTAGTGGTGCCAGTGCACTCTCTGCACTCACTGCACTGCATCCCCAGTGGTGCCAGTGCAATCTCTGGACTCACTGTAGTGCATAGCCAGTGGTGCCAGTGCACTCTCTGGACTCACTGCAGTGCATCCCCAGTGGTGCCAGTGCACTCTCTGGACTCACTGTACTGCCTCACCAGTGGTGCCAGTGCACTCTCTGGACTCACTGCACTGCATCCCCAGTGGTGCCAGTGCAATCTCTGGACTCACTGCAGTGCATCCCCAGTGGTGCCAGTGCACTCTCTGGACTCACTGCACTGCATCACAGGTGGTGCCAGTGCACTCTCTGGACTCACTGCACTGCATCCCCAGTGGTGCCAGTGCACTCTCTGGACTCACTGCACTGCATCCCCAGTGGTGCCAGTGCACTCTCTGGACTCACTTCTCTACATTCCCAGCGTTGCCAGTGAAGTCTCTGGACTCACTGCACTGCATCAACAGTGGTGCCAGTGCACTCTCTGGACTCACTGCAGTGCATCCCCAGTGGTGCCAGTGCACTCTCTGGACTCACTGCACTGCATCCCCAGTGCTGACAGTGCACTCTCTGGACTCACTAAACTGCATCACCAGTGATGCCAGGTCACTCTCTGGACTCACTGCACTGCAACCCCAGTGCTGCCAGTGCATTCACTGGACTCACTGTACTGCATCTCCAGTGGTGCCAGTGCACTCTCTGGGCTCACTGCAGTGCATCCCCAGTGGTGCCAGTGCACTCTCTGGAGTCACAGCACTGCATTCTCAGTGGTGCCAGTGCACTCTCTGGACTCACTGCAGTGCATCCCCAGTGGTGCCAGTGCACTCTCTGGACTCACTGCACTGCAGCCCCAGTGGTGCTAGTGCACTGTGTGGACTCACTGTACTGCATCCCCAGTGGTGCCAGTGCAATCTCTGGACTCACTGCAGTGCATCCCCAGTGGTGCCAGTGCACTCTCTGGACTCACTGCACTGCATCCCCAGTGGTGCCAGTGCACTCTCTGGACTCACTGCACTGCATCCCCAGTGGTGCCAGTGCACTCTCTGGACTCACTGCACTGCATCCCCACTGGTGCCAGTGTACTCACTGGACTCACTGCACTGCATTCCCCAGTGGTGCTAGTGCACTCTCTGGACTCACTGCAGTGCATCCCCAGTGCTGCCAGTGCACTCTCTAGACTCACTGCACTGCATTCTCAGTGGTGCCAGTGCACTCTCTGGACTCACTGCACTGCATCCCCAGTGGTGCCAAAGCACTCTCTGGACTCACTGCATGGCATCCCCAGTGGTGCCAGTGCACTCTCTGGAGTAACTGCAGTACATCCCCAGTGGTGCCAAAGCACTCCATGGACTCCCGACACCGCATCCCCAGTGGTGCCAGTGCACTCTCTGGAGTCACTGCGCTGCATCCCCAGTGGTGCCAGTGCACTCTCTGGACTCACTGCAGTGCATCCCCAGTGGTGCCAGTGCACTCTCTGCACTCACTGCACTGCATCCCCAGTGGTGCCAGTGCACTCTCTGCACTCACTGCAGTGCATCACCCGTGGTGCCAGTGCACTCTCTGGACTCACTGCACTGTATCCCCAGTGGTGCCAGTGAAGTCTTTGGACTCACTGCACTGCATCCCCAGTGGTGTCAGTGCACTCTCTGGAGTCACTGAAGTGCATCCCCAGTGGTGCCAGTGCACTCTCTGGACTCACTGCACTGCATCCCCAGTGGTGCCAGTGCACTCTCTGGACTCACTGTACTGCATCCCCAGTGGTGCCAGTGCACTCACTGGACTCACTGCACTGCATCACAAGTGGTGCCAGTGCACTCTCTGGACTCACTGCACTGCATCCCCAGTGGAGCCCGTGCACTCTCTGGACTCACTGCACTGCATCCCCAGTGGTGCCAGTGCAATCTCTGGACTCACTGTACTGCATCCACAGTGGTGCCAGTGCACTCTCTGGACTCACTGCACTGCATCCCCAGTGGTGCCAGTGCACTCTCTGGACTCACTGTACTGCATCACCAGTGGTGCCAGTGCACTCTCTGGACTCACTGCACTGCAGCCCCAGTGGTGCCAGTGCACTCTCTGGACTCACTGCACTGCATCACAGGTGGTCCCAGTGCACTCTCTCGACTCATTGCACTGCATCCCCAGTGGTGCCAGTGCACTCTCTGGACTCACTTCTCTGCATTCCCAGTGGTGCCAGTGAAGTCTCTGGACTCACTGCACTGCATCCCCAGTGGTGCCAGTGCACTCTCTGGACTCACTGTACTGCATCCCCAGTGGTGCCAGTGCACTCAGTGGACTCACTGTACTGCATCCCCAGTGGAGCCAGTGCACTCTCTGGACTCACTGCACTGCATCCCCAGTGGTGCCAGTGCACTCTCTGGACTCACTGAAGTGCATCCCCAGTGGTGCCAGTGCACTCTCTGGACTCACTGCACTGCATCCCCAGTGGTGCCAGTGCACTCTCTGGACACACTGCACTGCATCCCCAGTGGTGCCAGTGCACTCTCTGGACTCACTGCACTGCATCCCCAGTGGTGCCAGTGCACTCTCTGGACTCACTGCACTGCATCCCCAGTGGTGCCAGTGTACTCTCTGGACTCACTGCAGTGCATCACCAGTGGTGCCAGTGCACTCTCTGGACTCACTGAAGTGCATCCCCCGTGGTGCCAGTGCAATCTCTGGACTCACTGCACTGCATTACCAGTGGTGCCAGTGCACACTCTGGACTCACTGCACTGCATCCCCAGTGGTGCCAGTGCACTCTCTGGACTCACTGCAGTGCATCCCCAGTGTTGCCAGTGCACTCTCTGGACTCACTGCACTGCATCCCCAGTGGTGCCAGTGCACTCTCTGGACTCACTGCACTGCATCCCCAGTGGTGCCAGAGCACTCTCTGGACTCACTGCACTGCATCCCCAGTGGTGCCAGTGCACTCTCTGGACTCACTGCACTGCATCCCCAGTGGTGCCAGTGCACTCTCTGGACTCACTGTACTGCATCCCCAGTGGAGCCCGTGCACTCTCTGGACTCACTGAAGTGCATCCCCAGTGGTGCCAGTGCACTCTCTGGACTCACTGCACTGCATCCCCAGTAGTGCTAGTGCACTCTGTGGACTCACTGCAGTGCATCCCCAGTGGTGCCAGTGCACTCTCTGGACTCACTGAAGGGCATTCTCAGTGGTGCCAGTACACTCTATGGACTCACTGCAGTGCATCCCCAGTGGTGCCAGTGCACTCTCTGGACTCACTGCGCTGCATCCCCAGAGGTGCCAGTACACTCACTGGACTGACTGCACTGCATCCCCAGTGGTGCCAGTGCACTCTCTGGACTCACTGCCCTGCATCCCCATTGGTGCCAGTGCATTCTCTGGACTCACCGCACTGCATCCTGAGTGGTGCCAGTGCACTCTCTGGACTCACTGCACTGCATCCCCAGTGGTGCCAGTGCACTCTCTGGACTAACTGCACTGCATCCCCAGTGGTTCCTGAGCACTCTCTGGACTCACTGCAGTGCATCCCCAGTGGTGCCAGTGCACTCTCTGGACTCACTGTACTGCATCCCCAGTGTTGCCAGTGCACTCTCTGGAGTAACTGCAGTGCATCCCCAGTGGTGCCAAAGCACTCTCTGGACTCCCGGCACCGCATCCCCAGTGGTGCCAGTGCACTCTCTGGGCTCACTGCAGTGCATCCCCAGTGGTTCCAGTGCACTCTCTTGACTCACTGCACTGCATCCCCAGTGGTGCCAGTGCACTCACTGGATTCACTGCACTGCATCCCCAGTGGTGCTAGTGCACTCTATGGACTCACTGAAGTGCATACCCCGTGGTGCCAGTGCAATCTCTGGACTCACTGCACTGCATCCCCAGTGGTGCCAGGTCACTCTCTGGACTCACTGCAGTGCATCCCCAGTGGTGCCTGTACACTCACTAGGCTGACTGCACTGCATCCCCAGTGGTGCCAGTGCACTCTCTGGACTCACTGCACTGCATCCCCATTGGTGCCAGTGCATTCTCTGGACACACCGCACTGCACCCTGAGTGGTGCCAGTGCACTCTCTGGACTCACTGCAGGGCATCCCCAGTGGTGCCAGTGCACTCTCTGGAGTAACTGCAGTTCATCACCAGTGGTGCCAGTGCACTCTCTGGACTCACTGCACTGCATCCCCAGTGGTGCCAGTGCACTCTCTGGACTCACTGCACTGCATCGCCAGTGGTGCCAGAGCACTCTCTGGACTCACTGCAGTGCATCCCCAGTGGTGCCAGTGCACTCTCTGGGCTCACTACAGTGCATCCCCAGTGGTGCCAGTGCACTCTCTTGACTCACTGCACTGCATCCCCAGTGGTGCCAGTGCACTCTCTGGATTCACTGCACTGCATCCCCAGTGGTGCTAGTGCACTCTCTGGACTCACTGCAGTGCATCCCCAGTGGTGCCAGTGCACTCTCTGGACTCACTGCACAGCATCACCAGTGGTGCCAGTGCACTCTGTGGACTCACTGCAGTGCATCCCCAGTGGTGCCAGTGTGCTCTCTGGACTCATTGCAGTGCATCCCCAGTGGTGCCAGTGCACTCTCTGGACTCACTGCACTGCATCCCCAGTGCTGCCAGTGCACTCTCTGGACTCACTGCACTGCATCCCCAGTGGTGCCAGTGCACTCTCTGGACTCACTGCACTGCATCACCAGTGGTGCCAGTGCACTCTCTGGACTCACTGAGGTGCATCCCCAGTGGTGCCAGTGCACTCTCTGGACTCACTGCACTGCATCCCCAGTGGTGCCAGTGCACTCTCTGGACTCACTGCACTGCATCCCCAGTGGTGCCAGTGCACTCTCTGCACTCACTGCACTGCATCCCCAGTGGTGCCAGTGCACTCTCTGGACTCACTGCAGGGCATTCCCAGTGGTGCCAGTGCACTCTCTGGACCCACTGCAGTGCATCCCCAGTGGTGCCAGTGCAATCTCTGGACTCACTACACTGAATCCCCAGTGGTGCCAGTGCACTCTCTGGACTCACTGCACTGCATCCCCATTGGTGCCAGTGCATTCTCTGGACTCACTGCACTGCATCCCCAGTGGTGCCAGTGCACTCTCTGGACTCACTGCACTGCGTCGCCAGTGGAGCCAGAGCACTCTCTGGACTCACTGCAGTGCATCCCCAGTGGTGCCAGTGCACTCTCTGGGCTCACTGCAGTGCATCCCCAGTGGTGCCAGTGCACTCTCTTCACTCACTGCACTGCATCCCCAGTGGTTCCTGAGCACTCTCTGGATTCACTGCACTGCATCCCCAGTGGTACTAGTGCACTCTCTGGACTCACTGCAGTGCATCCCCAGTGGTGCCACTGCACTCCCTGGACTCACTGCACAGCATCACCAGTGGTGCCAGTGCACTCTGTGGACTCACTGCAGTGCATCCCCAGTGGTGCCAGTGCGCTCTCTGGACTCATTGCAGTGCATCCCCAGTGGTGCCAGTGCACTCTCTGGACTCACTGCACTGCATCCCCAGTGCTGCCAGTGCACTCTCTGGACTCACTGCACTGCATCCCCAGTGGTGCCAGTGCACTCTCTGGACTCACTGTACTGCATCCCAAGTGGTGCCAGTGCACTCTCTGGACTCACTGCACTGCATCCCCAGTGGTGCCAGTGCACTCTCTGGACTCACTGCAGTGCATCCCCAGTGGTGCCAGTGCACTCTCTGGACTCACGGCACTGCATCCCCAGTGGTGCCAGTGCACTCTGTGGACTCACTGCAGTGCATCCCCAGTGGTGCCAGTGCACTCTCTGGACTCACTGCAGTGCATCCCCAGTGGTGCCAATGCACTCTCTGGACTCACTGCACTGCATCCCCAGTGGTGCCAGTGCACTCTCTGGACTCACTGCACTGCATCCCAAGTGGTGCCAGTGCACTCTCTGGACTCACTGCACTGCATCCCCAGTGGTGCCAGTGCACTCTCTCGACTCACTGCACTACATCCCCAGTGGTGCCAGTGCACTCACTGGACTTACTGTACTGCATCATCAGTGGTGCCAGTGCACTCTCTGCACTCACTGCAGTGCATCCCCAGTGGTGCCAGTGCACTCTCTGGACTCACTGCACTGCATCCCCAGTTGTGCCAGTGCACTCTCTGGACTCACTGCAGTGCATCCCCAGTGGTGCCAGTGCACTCACTGGACTCACTGTACTGCATCACCAGTGGTGCCAGTGCACTCTCTGGACTCACTGCACTGCATCCCCAGTGGTTCCAGTGCATTCACTGGACTCACTGTACTGAATATCCAGTGGTGCCAGTGCACTCTCTGGACTCACTGCACTACATCACCAGTGGTGCCAGTGCACTCACTGGATTCACTGCACTGCATCCCCATTGGTGCCAGTGCATTCTCTGGACTCACTGCACTGCATCCCCAGTGGTGCCAGTGCACTCTCTGGACTCACTGCACTGCGTCGCCAGTGGAGCCAGAGCACTCTCTGGACTCACTGCAGTGCATCCCCAGTGGTGCCAGTGCACTCTCTGGGCTCACTGCAGTGCATCCCCAGTGGTGCCAGTGCACTCTCTTCACTCACTGCACTGCATCCCCAGTGGTTCCTGAGCACTCTCTGGATTCACTGCACTGCATCCCCAGTGGTACTAGTGCACTCTCTGGACTCACTGCAGTGCATCCCCAGTGGTGCCACTGCACTCCCTGGACTCACTGCACAGCATCACCAGTGGTGCCAGTGCACTCTGTGGACTCACTGCAGTGCATCCCCAGTGGTGCCAGTGCGCTCTCTGGACTCATTGCAGTGCATCCCCAGTGGTGCCAGTGCACTCTCTGGACTCACTGCACTGCATCCCCAGTGCTGCCAGTGCACTCTCTGGACTCACTGCACTGCATCCCCAGTGGTGCCAGTGCACTCTCTGGACTCACTGTACTGCATCCCAAGTGGTGCCAGTGCACTCTCTGGACTCACTGCACTGCATCCCCAGTGGTGCCAGTGCACTCTCTGGACTCACTGCAGTGCATCCCCAGTGGTGCCAGTGCACTCTCTGGACTCACGGCACTGCATCCCCAGTGGTGCCAGTGCACTCTGTGGACTCACTGCAGTGCATCCCCAGTGGTGCCAGTGCACTCTCTGGACTCACTGCAGTGCATCCCCAGTGGTGCCAATGCACTCTCTGGACTCACTGCACTGCATCCCCAGTGGTGCCAGTGCACTCTCTGGACTCACTGCACTGCATCCCAAGTGGTGCCAGTGCACTCTCTGGACTCACTGCACTGCATCCCCAGTGGTGCCAGTGCACTCTCTCGACTCACTGCACTACATCCCCAGTGGTGCCAGTGCACTCACTGGACTTACTGTACTGCATCATCAGTGGTGCCAGTGCACTCTCTGCACTCACTGCAGTGCATCCCCAGTGGTGCCAGTGCACTCTCTGGACTCACTGCACTGCATCCCCAGTTGTGCCAGTGCACTCTCTGGACTCACTGCAGTGCATCCCCAGTGGTGCCAGTGCACTCACTGGACTCACTGTACTGCATCACCAGTGGTGCCAGTGCACTCTCTGGACTCACTGCACTGCATCCCCAGTGGTTCCAGTGCATTCACTGGACTCACTGTACTGAATATCCAGTGGTGCCAGTGCACTCTCTGGACTCACTGCACTACATCACCAGTGGTGCCAGTGCACTCACTGGATTCACTGCACTGCATCCCCAGTGGTGCTAGTGCACTCTCTGGACTCACTGCAGTGCATCCCCAGTGGTGCCAGTGCACTCTCTGGACTCACTACAGTGCATTCTCAGTGGTGCCAGTGCACTCTCTGGACTCACTGCAGTGCATCCCCAGTGGTGCCAGTGCACTCTCTGGACTCACTGCACTGCATCCCCAGTGGTGCCAGTGCACTCTCTGGACTCACTGCAGGGCATCCCCAGTGGTGCCAGTGCACTCTCTGGACTCACTGCAGTGCATCACCAGTGGTGCCAGTGCAATCTCTGGACTCACTGCAGTGCATCCCCAGTGGTGCCAGTGCACTCTCTGGACTCACTGCACTGCATCCCCAGTGGTGCCAGTGCACTCACTGGACTCAATGTACTGCATCACCAGTGGTGCCAGTGCACTCTCTGGACTCACTGCACTGCATCCCCAGTGGTTCCAGTGCATTCACTGGACTCACTGTACTGCATCTCCAGTGGTGCCAGTGCACTCTCTGGACTCACTGCAGTGCACCCCCAGTGGTGCCAGTGCACTCTCTGGACTCACTGCACTGCATCCCCAGTGGTGCCAGTGCACTCTCTGGACTCACTGCAGGGCATCCCCAGTGGTGCCAGTGCACTCTCTGGACTCATGCACTGCATCCCCAGTGGTGCCAGTGCTATCCCTGGACTCACTGTAGTGCATCCCCAGTGGTGCCAGTGCACTCTCTGGACTCACTGCAGGGCATCCCCAGTGGTGCCAGTGCACTCTCTGGACTCACTGCAGTGCATCCCCAGTGGTGCCAGTGCACTCTCTGGACTCACTGCACTGCATCCCCAGTAGTGCCAGTGCACTCTCTGCACTCACTTCACTGCATCCCCAGTGGTGCCAGTGCACTCTCTGGACTCACTGCACTGCATCCCCAGTGGTGCCAGTGCACTCTCTGGACTCACTGCAGTGCATCCCCAGTAGTGCCAGTGCACTCTCTGCACTCACTGCACTGCATCCCCAGTGGTGCCACTGCACTCTCTGGACTCACTGCACTGCATCCCCAGTGGTGCCAGTGCACTCTCTGCACTCACTGCACTGCATACCCAGTGGTGCCAGTGCACTCACTGGACTCACTGCAGTGCATTCCCTCTGGTGCCAGTGCACTCTCTGGACTCATGCACTGCATCCCCAGTGGTGCCAGTGCACTCTCTGGACTCACTGCACTGTATCCCCAGTGGTGCCAGTGCACTCTCTGGACTCACTGCAGTGCATCACCAGTGGTGCCAGTGCACTCTCTGGACTCACTGAAGTGCATCCCCCGTGGTGCCAGTGCAATCTCTGGACTCACTGCACTGCATTACCAGTGGTGCCAGTGCACACTCTGGACTCACTGCACTGCATCCCCAGTGGTGCCAGTGCACTCTCTGGACTCACTGCACTGCATCCCCAGTGTTGCCAGTGCACTCTCTGGACTCACTGCACTGCATCCCCAGTGGTGCCAGTGCACTCTCTGGACTCACTGCACTGCATCCCCAGTGGTGCCAGAGCACTCTCTGGACTCACTGCAGTACATCCCCAGTGGTGCCAGTGCACTCTCTGGACTCACTGTACTGCATCCCCAGTGGTGCCAGTGCACTCTCTGGACCCACTGTACTGCATCCCCAGTGTTACCAGTGCACTCTCTGGAGTAACTGCAGTGCATCCCCAGTGGTGCCAAAGCACTCTCTGGACTCCCGGCACCGCATCCCCAGTGGTGCCAGTGCACTCTCTGGGCTCACTGCAGTGCATCCCCAGTGGTTCCAGTGCACTCTCTTGACTCACTGCACTGCATCCCCAGTGGTGCCAGTGCACTCACTGGATTCACTGCACTGCATCCCCAGTGGTGCCAGTGCACTCTGTGGACTCACTGCAGTGCTTCCCCAGTGGTGCCAGTGCGCTCTCTGGACTCATTGCAGTGCATCCCCAGTGGTGCCAGTGCACTCTCTGGACTCACTGCACTGCATCCCCAGTGCTGCCAGTGCACTCTCTGGACTCACTGCACTGCATCCCCAGTGGTGCCAGTGAACTCTCTGGACTCACTGCACTGCATCCCCAGTGGTGCCATTGCACTCTCTCGAGTCACTGCACTACATCCCCAGTGGTGCCAGTGCACTCTCTGGACTCACTGCACTGCATCCCCAGTGGTGCCAGTGCACTCACTGGACTCACTATACTGCATCACCAGTGGTGCCAGTGCACTCTCTGGACTCACTGAACTGCATCCCCAGTGCTGCCAGTGCATTCACTGGACTCACTGTACTGCATCTCCAGTGGTGCCAGTGCACTCTCTGGGCTCACTGCAGTGCATCCCCAGTGGTGCCAGTGCACTCTCTGGACTCACTGCACTGAATCCCCAGTGGTGCCCGTGCACTCTCTGGACTCACTGCACTGCATCCCCAGTGGTGCCAGTGCACTCTCTTGACTCACTGCAGTGCATCCCCAGTGGTGCCAGTTCACTCTCTGGACTCACTGCACTGCATCCCCAGTGGTGCCAGTGCACTCTCTGGACTCACTGCAGTGCATCCCCAGTGGTGCCAGTGCACTCTCTGGACTCACTGCACTGCATCCCCAGTGGAGCCCGTGTACTCTCTGGACTCACTGCACTGCATCCCCAGTGGTGCCAGTGCACTCTCTGGACTCACTGCACTGCATCCCCAGTGGTGCCAGTGCACTCTCTGGACTCACTGCACTGCATCCCCAGTGGTGCCACTGCACTCTCTGGACTCACTGCAGGGCATCCCCAGTGGTGCCAGTGCACTCTCTGGACCCACTGCACTGCATCCCCAGTGGTACCAGTGCAATCTCTGGACTCACTGCACTGCATCCCCAGTGGTGCCAGTGCACTCTCTGGACTCACTTCACTGCATCCCCAGTGGTGCCAGTGCATTCTCTGGACTCACTGCACTGCATCCCCAGTGGTGCCAGTGCACTCTCTGGACTCACTGCACTGCATCGCCAGTGGTGCCAGAGCACTCTCTGGATTCACTGCACTGCATCCCCAGTGGTGCTAGTGCACTCTCTGGACTCACTGCACTGCATCCCCAGTGGTGCCAGTGCACTCTCTGGACTCACTGCACTGCATCACCAGTGGTGCCAGTGCACTCTGTGGACTCACTGCAGTGCATCCCCAGTGGTGCCAGTGCGCTCTCTGGACTCATTGCAGTGCATTCCCAGTGGTGCCAGTGCACTCTGTGGACTCACTGCAGTGCATCCCCAGTGGTGCCAGTGCACTCTCTGGACTCACTGCACTGCATCCCCAGTGGTGCCAGTGCACTCTGTGGACTCACTGCAGTGCATCCCCAGTGGTGCCAGTGCACTCTCTGGACTCACTGCAGTGCATCCCCAGTGGTGCCAATGCACTCTCTGGACTCACTGCACTGCATCCCCAGTGGTGCCAGTGCACTCTCTGGATTCACTGCACTGCATCCCCAGTGGTGCCAGTGCACTCTCTGGACTCACTGCACTCCATCCCCAGTGGTGCCAGTGCACTCTCTCGAGTCACTGCACTACATCCCCAGTGGTGCCAGTGCACTCACTGGACTTACTGTACTGCATCATCAGTGGTGCCAGTGCACTCTCTGGACTCACTGCACTGCATCCCCAGTGGTGCCAGTGCACTCACTGGACTCATTATACTGCATCACCAGTGGTGCCAGTGCACTCTCTGGACTCACTGCACTGCATCCCCAGTGCTGCCAGTGCATTCACTGGACTCACTGTACTCCATCTCCAGTGGTGCCAGTGCACTCTCTGGGCTCACTGCAGTGCATCCCCAGTGGTGCCAGTGCACTCTCTGGACCCAATGCACTGCATCCCCAGTGGTGCTAGTGCAATCTCTGGACTCACTGCACTGCATCCCCAGTGGTGCCAGTGCACTCTCTGGACTCACTGCACTGCATCGCCAGTGGTGCCAGAGCACTCTCTGGATTCACTGCAGTGCATCCCCAGTGGTGCCAGTGCACTCTCTGGGCTCACTGCAGTGCATCCCCAGTGGTGCCAGAGCACTCTCTTGACTCACTGCACTGCATCCCCAGTGGTGCCAGTGCACTCTCTGGATTCACTGCACTGCATCCCCAGTGGTGCCAGTGCACTCTCTGGACTCACTGCAGTGCATCCCCAGTGGTGCCAGTGCACTCTCTGGACTCACTGCAGTGCATCACCAGTGGTGCCAGTGCACTCTGTGGACTCACTGCAGTGCATCCCCAGTGGTGCCAGTGCGCTCTCTGGACTCATTGCAGTGCATCCCCAGTGGTGCCAGTGCACTCTCTGCACTCACTGCACTGCATCCCCAGTGGTGCCAGTACACTCTCTGGACTCACTGCACTGCATCCCCAGTGGTGCCAGTGCACTCTGTGGACTCACTGCAGTGCATCCCCAGTGGTGCAAGTGCACTCTCTGGACTCACTGCAGTGCATCCTCAGTGGTGCCAATGCACTCTCTGGACTCACTGCACTGCATCCCCAGTGGTGCCAGTGCACTCTCTGGATTCACTGCACTGCATCCCAAGTGGTGCCAGTGCACTCTCTGGACTCACTGCACTGCATCCCCAGTGGTGCCAGTGCACTCTCTCGAGTCACTGCACTACATCCCCAGTGGTGCCAGTGCACTCACTGGACCTACTGTACTGCATCCCCAGTGGTGCCAGTGCACTCTCTGGACTCACTGCACTGCATCCCCAGTGGTGCCAGTGCACTCTCTGGACTCACTGCAGGGCATCCCCAGTGGTGCCAGTGCACTCTCTGGACCCACTGCACTGCATCCCCAGTGGTGCCAGTGCAATCTCTGGACTCACTGCACTGCATCCCCAGTGGTGCCAGTGCACTCTCTATGCTCACTGCAGGGCATCCCCTGTGGTGCCAGTGCGCTCTCTGGACCCACTGCACTGCATCCCCAGGGGTGCCAGTGCAATCTCTGGACTCACTGCACTGCATCCCCAGTGGTGCCAGTGCACTCTCTGGACTCACTGCACTGCATCCCCATTGGTGCCAGTGCATTCTCTGGACTCACCGCACTGCACCCTGAGTGGTGCCAGTGCACTCTCTGGACTCACTGCACCGCATCCCCAGTGGTGCCATTGCACTCTCTGGAGTCACTGCGCTGCATCTCCAGTGGTGGCAGTGCACTCTCTGGACTCACTGCAGTGCATCTCCAGTGTTGCCTGTGCACTCTCTGGAGTAACTGCAGTGCATCCCCAGTGGTGCCAAAGCACTCTCTGGACTCCCGGCACCGCATCCCCAGTGGTGCCAGTGCACTCTCTGGGCTCACTGCAGTGCATCCCCAGTGGTGCCAGTGCACTCTCTGGAGTCACTGCACTGCATCACCAGTGGTGCCAATGTACTCTCTGGACCTCCGGCACCGCATTCCCAGTGGTGCCAGTGCACTCTCTGGACTCGGCACTGCATCCCCAGTGGTGCCAGTGCACTCTCTCGAGTCACTGCACTACATCCCAAGTGCTGCCAGTGCACTCACTGGACTCACTGTACTGCATCCCCAGTGGTGCCAGTGCACTCTCTGGACTCACTGCACTGCATCGCCAGTGGTGCCAGAGCACTCTCTGGACTCACTGCACTGCATCCCCATTGGTGCCAGTGCACTCACTGGACTCACTGTACTGCATCACCAGTGGTGCCAGTGCACTCTCTGGACTCACTGCACTGCATCCCCAGTGGTTCCAGTGCATTCACTGGACGCACTGTACTGCATCTCCAGTGGTGCCAGTGCACTCTCTGGACTCACTGCAGTGCATCCCCAGTGGTGCCAATGCACTCTCTGGACTCACTGCAGTGCATCCCCAGTGGTGCCAATGCACTCTCTGGACTCACTGCACTGCATCCCCAGTGGTTCCAGTGCACTCTCTGGACTCACTGCACTGCATCCCAAGTGGTGCCAGTGCACTCTCTGGACTCACTGCACTGCATCCCCAGTGGTGCCAGTGCACTCACTGGACTTACTGTACTGCATCATCACTGGTGCCAGTGCACTCTCTGGACTCACTGCAGTGCATCCCCAATGGTGCCAGTGCACTCTCTGGATTCACTGCACTGCATCCCCAGTGGTGCCAGTGCACTCTCTGGACTCACTGCACCGCATCCCCAGTGGTGCCATTGCACTCTCTGGAGTCACTGCGCTGCATCTCCAGTGGTGGCAGTGCACTCTCTGGACTCACTGCAGTGCATCCCCAGTGTTGCCTGTGCACTCTCTGGGCTCACTGCAGTGCATCCCCAGTGGTGCCAGTGCACTCTCTGGACTCCCGGCACCACATCCCCAGTGGTGCCAGTGCACTCTCTGGGCTCACTGCAGTGCATCCCCAGTGGTGCCAGTGCACTCTCTGGACTCACTGCACTGCATCCCCAGTGGTGCCAATGCACTCTCTGGACCTCCGGCACCGCATCCCCAGTGGTGCCAGTGCACTCTCTGGACTCTCGGCACTGCATCCCCAGTGGTGCCAGTGCACTCTCTCGAGTCACTGCACTACATCCCCAGTGCTGCCAGTGCACTCACTGGACTCACTGTACTGCATCATCAGTGGTGCCAGTGCACTCTCTGGACTCACTGCACTGCATCCCCAGTGGTGCCAGTGCACTCTCTGGACTCACTGCACTGCATCCCCAGTGGTGCCAGTGCACTCACTGGACTCACTGTACTGCATCACCAGTGGTGCCAGTGCACTCTCTGGACTCACTGCACTGCATCACCAGTGGTTCCAGTGCATTCACTGGACTCACTGTACTGCATCTCCAGTGGTGCCAGTGCACTCTCTGGAGTCACTGCACTGCATCACGAGTGGTGCCAGTGCACTCACTGGATTCACTGCACTGCATCCCCAGTGGTGCTAGTGCACTCTCTGGACTCACTGCACTGCATCCCCAGTGGTGCCAGTGCACTCTCTGGTCTCACTGAAGTGCATCCCCAGTGGTGCCAGAGCACTCTCTGGACTCACTGCACTGCATCCCCAGTGGTGCCAGTGCACTCTCTGGACTCACTGCACTGCATCCCCAGTGGTGCCATTGCACTCTCTGGACTCACTGCAGGGCATCCCCAGTGGTGCCAGTGCACTCTCTGGACCCACTGCACTGCATCCCCAGTGGTGCCAGTGCAATCTCTGGACTCACTGCACTGCATCCCCAGTGGTGCCAGTGCACTCTCTGCACTCACTGCACTGCATCCCCATTGGTGCCAGTGCATTCTCTGGACTCACCGCACTGCACCCTGAGTGGTGCCAGTGCACTCTCTGGACTCACTGCACCGCATCCCCAGTGGTGCCATTGCACTCTCTGGAGTCACTGCGCTGCATCTCCAGTGGTGGCAGTGCACTCTCTGGACTCACTGCAGTGCATCTCCAGTGTTGCCTGTGCACTCTCTGGAGTCACTGCAGTGCATCCGCAGTGGTGCCAAAGCACTCTCTGGACTCCCAGCACCGCATCCCCAGTGGTGCCAGTGCACTCAGTGGGCTCACTGCAGTGCATCCCCAGTGGTGCCAGTGCACTCTCTGGAGTCACTGCACTGCATCACCAGTGGTGCCAATGTACTCTCTGGACCTCCGGCACCGCATCCCCAGTGGTGCCAGTGCACTCTCTGGACTCACTGCAGTGCATCCCCAGTGGTTCCAGTGCGCTCTCTGGAGTCACAGCACTGCATCCCCAGTGGTGCCAGTGCAATCTCTGGACTCACTGCACTGCATCCCCAGTGGTGCCAGTGCACTCTCTGGACTCACTGAAGTGCATCCCCAGTGGTGCCAGAGCACTCTCTGCACTCACTGCACTGCATCCCCAGTGGTGCCAGTGCGCTCTCTGCAGTCACAGCACTGCATCCCCAGTGGTGCCAGTGCACTCTCTGGACTCACTGCACTGCATCCCCAGTGGTGCCAGTGCACTCTCTGCACTCACTGCACTGCATCCCCAGTGGTGCCAGTGCACTCTGTGGACTCACTGCACTGCATCCCCAGTGGTGCCAGTGCACTCACTGGACTCACTGTACTGCATCTCCAGTGGTGCCAGTGCACTCTCTGGACTCACTGAACTGCATCACCAGTGGTGCCAGTGCACTCACTGGATTCACTGCACTGCATCCCCAGTGGTGCTAGTGCACTCTCTGGACTCACTGCAGTGTATCCCCAGTGGTGCCAGTGCACTCTCTGGACTCACTGAAGTGCATTCTCAGTGGTGCCAGAGCACTCTCTGGACTCACTGCACTGCATCCCCAGTGGTGCCAGTGCACTCTCTGGACTCACTGCACTGCATCCCCAGTGGTGCCAGTGCACTCTGTGGACTGACTGCAGTGCATCCCCAGTGGTGCCAGTGCACTCTCTGGACTCACTGCACTGCATCACCAGTGGTGCCAAAGCACTCTCTGGACTCACTGCACTGCATCCCCAGTGGTGCCAGTGCACTCTCTGGACTCACTGCACTGCATCCCCAGTGGTGCCAGTGCACTCTCTGGACTCACTGCACTGCATCCCCAGTGGTGCCAGTGCACTCTTTCGAGTCACTGCACTACATCCCCAGTGGTGCCAGTGCACTCACTGGACTTACTGTACTGCATCATCAGTGGTGCCAGTGCACGCTCTGGACTCACTGCAGTGCATCCCCAGTGGTGCCAGTGCACTCTCTGGATTCACTGCACTGCATCCCCAGTGGTGCCAGTGCACTCACTGGACTCACTGCACTGCATCCCCAGTGGTGCCAGTGCACTCTCTGCACTCACTGCAGTGCATCCCCAGTGGTGCCAGTGCACTCTCTGGACTCACTGCACTGCATCCCCAGTGGAGCCCGTGCACTCTCTGGACTCACTGCACTGCATCCCCAGTGGTGCCAGTGCACTCTCTGGAGTCACAGCACTGCATCCCCAGTGGTGCCAGTGCACTCTCTGGACTCACTGCACTGCATCACCAGTGGTGCCAGTGCACTCTCTGGACTCACTGTACTGCATCACCAGTGGTGCCAGTGCACTCCCTGGACTCACTGCACTGCATCCCCAGTGGTGCCAGTGCAATCTCTGGACTCACTGCACTGCATCCCCAGTGGTGCCAGTGCACTCTCTGGACTCACTGCACTGCATCCCCAGTGGTGCCAGTGCATTCTCTGGACTCACCGCACTGCACCCTGAGTGGTACCAGTGCACTCTCTGGACTCACTGCACCGCATCCCCAGTGGTGCCATTGCACTCTCTGGAGTCACTGCGCTGCATCTCCAGTGGTGGCAGTGCACTCTCTGGACTCACTGCAGTGCATCCCCAGTGTTGCCTGTGCACTCTCTGGAGTAACTGCAGTGCATCCCCAGTGGTGCCAGTGCACTCTCTGGACTCCCGGCACCGCATCCCCAGTGGTGCCAGTGCACTCTCTGGGCTCACTGCAGTGCATCCCCAGTGGTGCCAGTGCACTCTCTGGAGTCACTGCACTGCATCCCCAGTGGTGCCAATGCACTCTCTGGACCTCCGGCACCGCATCCCCAGTGGTGCCAGTGCACTCTCCGGACTCTCGGCACTGCATCCCCAGTGGTGCCAGTGCACTCTCTCGAGTCACTGCACTACATCCCCAGTGGTGCCAGTGGACTCACTGGACTCACTGTACTGCATCATCAGTGGTGCCAGTGCACTCTCTGGACTCACTGCACTGCAACCCAGTGGTGCCAGTGCACTCTCTGGACTCACTGCACTGCATCCCCAGTGGTGCCAGTGCACTCACTGGACTCACTGTACTGCATCTCCAGTGGTGCCAGTGCACTCTCTGGACTCACTGCACTGCATCCCCAGTGGTGCTAGTGCACTCTCTGCACTCACTGCAGTGCATCCCCAGTGGTGCCAGTGCACTCTCTGGACTCACTGAAGTGCATTCTCAGTGGTGCCAGAGCACTCTCTGGACTCACTGCACTGCATCCCCAGTGGTGCCAGTGCACTCTCTGGACTCACTGCACTGCATCCCCAGTGGTGCCAGTGCAATCTCTGGACTCACTGCAGAGCATCCCTAGTGTTGCCAGTGCACTCTCTGGACTCACTGCACTGCATCCCCAGTGGTGCCAGTGCACTCTCTGCACTCACTGCACTGCATCCCCAGTGGTGCCAGTGTACTCTCTGGACTCACTGCACTGCATCCCCAGTGGTGCCAGTGCACTCTCTGGACTCACTGCACTGCATCCCCAGTGGTGCCAGTGCACTCTCTGGACTCACTGCAGTGCATCCCCAGAGGTGCCAGTGCACTCTCTGGACTCACTGAGGTGCATCCCCAGTGGTGCCAGTGCAATCTCTGGACTCACTGCACTGCATCCCCAGTGGTGCCAGTGCACACTCTGGACTCACTGCACTGCATCCCCAGTGGTGCCAGTGCACTCCCTGGACTCACTGAAGTGCATCCCCAGTGTTGCCAGTGCACTCTCTGCACTCACTGCACTGCATCCCCAGTGGTGCCAGTGCACTCTCTGGACTCACTGCACTGCATCCCCAGTGGTGCCAGAGCAGTCTCTGGACTCACTGAAGTGCATTCTCACTGGTGCCAGTGCACTCTCTGGACTCACTGCACTGCATCCCCAGTGGTTCCAGTACACTCACTGGACTGACTGCACTGCATCCCCAGTGGTGCCAGTGCACTCTCTGGAGTCACTGCGCTGCATCCCCAGTGGTGCCAAAGCACTCTCTGGACTCCCGACACCGCATCCCCAGTGGTGCCAGTGCACTCTCTGGAGTCACTGCGCTGCATCCCCAGTGGTGCCAAAGCACTCTCTGGACACCCGGCACCGCATCCCCAGTGGTGCCAGTGCACTCTCTGGACTCACTGTAGTGCATCCCCAGTGGTGCCAGTGCACTCTCTGGACTCACTGCAGGGCATCCCCAGTGGTGCCAGTGCACTCTCAGGACTCACTGAAGTCCTACCCAGTGGTGCGAGTGCACTCTCTGGACTCACTGCACTGCATCCCCAGTGGTGCCAGTGCACTCTCTGGACTCACTGCAGTGCATCCCCAGTGCTGCCAGTGCACTCTCTGGACTCACTGCACTGCATCCCCAGTGGTGCCAGTGCACTCTCTGGACTCACTGCAGTGCATCCCCAGTGGTGCCAGTGCACTCTCTGGACTCACTGCACTGTATCCCCAGTGGTGCCAGTGAAGTCTTTGGACTCACTGAACTGCACCCCCTGTGGTGTCAGTGCACTCTCTGGTGTCACTGAAGTGCATCCCCAGTGGTGCCAGTGCACTCTCTGGACTCACTGCACTGCATCCCCAGTGGTGCCAGTGCACTCTCTGGACTCACTGTACTGCATCCCCACTGGTGCCAGTGCACTCACTGGACTCACTGCACTGCATCACAAGTGGTGCCAGTGCACTCTCTGGACTCACTGCACTGCATCCCCAGTGGAGCCCGTGCACTCTCTGGACTCACTGCACTGCATCCCCAGTGGTGCCAGTGCACTCTCTGGACTCACTGCACTGCATCCCCAGTGGTGCCAGTGCACTCTCTGCACTCACTGCACTGCATCCCCAGTGGTGCCAGTGCAATCTCTGGACTCACTGTAGTGCATAGCCAGTGGTGCCAGTGCACTCTCTGGACTCACTGCAGTGCATCCCCAGTGGTGCCAGTGCACTCTCTGGACTCACTGTACTGCATCACCAGTGGTGCCAGTGCACTCTCTGGACTCACTGCACTGCATCCCCAGTGGTGCCAGTGCAATCTCTGGACTCACTGCAGTGCATCCCCAGTGGTGCCAGTGCACTCTCTGGACTCACTGCACTGCATCACAGGTGGTGCCAGTGCACTCTCTGGACTCACTGCACTGCATCCCCAGTGGTGCCAGTGCACTCTCTGGACTCACTGCACTGCATCCCCAGTGGTGCCAGTGCACTCTCTGGACTCACTTCTCTACATTCCCAGCGGTGCCAGTGAAGTCTCTGGACTCACTGCACTGCATCAACAGTGGTGCCAGTGCACTCTCTGGACTCACTGCAGTGCATCACCAGTGGTGCCAGTGCACTCTCTGGACTCACTGCACTGCATCCCCAGTGCTGACAGTGCACTCTCTGGACTCACTAAACTGCATCACCAGTGATGCCAGGTCACTCTCTGGACTCACTGCACTGCAACCCCAGTGCTGCCAGTGCATTCACTGGACTCACTGTACTGCATCTCCAGTGGTGCCAGTGCACTCTCTGGGCTCACTGCAGTGCATCCCCAGTGGTGCCAGTGCACTCTCTGGACTCACTGCACTGCATTCTCAGTGGTGCCAGTGCACTCTCTGGACTCACTGCAGTGCATCCCCAGTGGTGCCAGTGCACTCTCTGGACTCACTGCACTGCAGCCCCAGTGGTGCTAGTGCACTGTGTGGACTCACTGTACTGCATCCCCAGTGGTGCCAGTGCAATCTCTGGACTCACTGCAGTGCATCCCCAGTGGTGCCAGTGCACTCTCTGGACTCACTGCACTGCATCCCCAGTGGTGCCAGTGCACTCTCTGGACTCACTGCACTGCATCCCCAGTGGTGCCAGTGCACTCTCTGGACTCACTGCACTGCATCCCCACTGGTGCCAGTGTACTCACTGGACTCACTGCACTGCATTCCCCAGTGGTGCTAGTGCACTCTCTGGACTCACTGCAGTGCATCCCCAGTGGTGCCAGTGCACTCTCTAGACTCACTGCACTGCATTCTCAGTGGTGCCAGTGCACTCTCTGGACTCACTGCACTGCATCCCCAGTGGTGCCAAAGCACTCTCTGGACTCACTGCATGGCATCCCCAGTGGTGCCAGTGCACTCTCTGGAGTAACTGCAGTACATCCCCAGTGGTGCCAAAGCACTCCATGGACTCCCGACACCGCATCCCCAGTGGTGCCAGTGCACTCTCTGGAGTCACTGCGCTGCATCCCCAGTGGTGCCAGTGCACTCTCTGGACTCACTGCAGTGCATCCCCAGTGGTGCCAGTGCACTCTCTGCACTCACTGCACTGCATCACCAGTGGTGCCAGTGCACTCTCTGCACTCACTGCAGTGCATCACCCGTGGTGCCAGTGCACTCTCTGGACTCACTGCACTGTATCCCCAGTGGTGCCAGTGAAGTCTTTGGACTCACTGCACTGCATCCCCAGTGGTGTCAGTGCACTCTCTGGAGTCACTGAAGTGCATCCCCAGTGGTGCCAGTGCACTCTCTGGACTCACTGCACTGCATCCCCAGTGGTGCCAGTGCACTCTCTGGACTCACTGTACTGCATCCCCAGTGGTGCCAGTGCACTCACTGGACTCACTGCACTGCATCACAAGTGGTGCCAGTGCACTCTCTGGACTCACTGCACTGCATCCCCAGTGGAGCCCGTGCACTCTCTGGACTCACTGCACTGCATCCCCAGTGGTGCCAGTGCAATCTCTGGACTCACTGTACTGCATCCACAGTGGTGCCAGTGCACTCTCTGGACTCACTGCACTGCATCCCCAGTGGTGCCAGTGCACTCTCTGGACTCACTGTACTGCATCACCAGTGGTGCCAGTGCACTCTCTGGACTCACTGCACTGCAGCCCCAGTGGTGCCAGTGCACTCTCTGGACTCACTGCACTGCATCACAGGTGGTCCCTGTGCACTCTCTCGACTCATTGCACTGCATCCCCAGT
Organism: Anser anser; assembly: GCF_964211835.1. Taxonomy (NCBI): domain Eukaryota; kingdom Metazoa; phylum Chordata; class Aves; order Anseriformes; family Anatidae; genus Anser; species Anser anser. The sequence continues at coordinate 30,624,487 of NC_139723.1, read as the reverse complement.
GGTGCCAGTGCACTCTCTGGACTCACTGCACTGCATCCCCAGTGGTGCCAGTGCACTCTCTGGACTCACTTCTCTGCATTCCCAGTGGTGCCAGTGAAGTCTCTGGACTCACTGCACTGCATCCCCAGTGGTGCCAGTGCACTCTCTGGACTCACTGTACTGCATCCCCAGTGGTGCCAGTGCACTCAGTGGACTCACTGTACTGCATCCCCAGTGGAGCCAGTGCACTCTCTGGACTCACTGCACTGCATCCCCAGTGGTGCCAGTGCACTCTCTGGACTCACTGAAGTGCATCCCCAGTGGTGCCAGTGCACTCTCTGGACTCACTGCACTGCATCCCCAGTGGTGCCAGTGCACTCTCTGGACACACTGCACTGCATCCCCAGTGGTGCCAGTGCACTCTCTGGACTCACTGCACTGCATCCCCAGTGGTGCCAGTGCACTCTCTGGACTCACTGCACTGCATCCCCAGTGGTGCCAGTGTACTCTCTGGACTCACTGCAGTGCATCACCAGTGGTGCCAGTGCACTCTCTGGACTCACTGAAGTGCATCCCCCGTGGTGCCAGTGCAATCTCTGGACTCACTGCACTGCATTACCAGTGGTGCCAGTGCACACTCTGGACTCACTGCACTGCATCCCCAGTGGTGCCAGTGCACTCTCTGGACTCACTGCAGTGCATCCCCAGTGTTGCCAGTGCACTCTCTGGACTCACTGCACTGCATCCCCAGTGGTGCCAGTGCACTCTCTGGACTCACTGCACTGCATCCCCAGTGGTGCCAGAGCACTCTCTGGACTCACTGCACTGCATCCTCAGTGGTGCCAGTGCACTCTCTGGACTCACTGCACTGCATCCCCAGTGGTGCCAGTGCACTCTCTGGACTCACTGTACTGCATCCCCAGTGGAGCCCGTGCACTCTCTGGACTCACTGAAGTGCATCCCCAGTGGTGCCAGTGCACTCTCTGGACTCACTGCACTGCATCCCCAGTAGTGCTAGTGCACTCTGTGGACTCACTGCAGTGCATCCCCAGTGGTGCCAGTGCACTCTCTGGACTCACTGAAGGGCATTCTCAGTGGTGCCAGTACACTCTATGGACTCACTGCAGTGCATCCCCAGTGGTGCCAGTGCACTCTCTGGACTCACTGCACTGCATCCCCAGAGGTGCCAGTACACTCACTGGACTGACTGCACTGCATCCCCAGTGGTGCCAGTGCACTCTCTGGACTCACTGCCCTGCATCCCCATTGGTGCCAGTGCATTCTCTGGACTCACCGCACTGCATCCTGAGTGGTGCCAGTGCACTCTCTGGACTCACTGCACTGCATCCCCAGTGGTGCCAGTGCACTCTCTGGACTAACTGCACTGCATCCCCAGTGGTTCCTGAGCACTCTCTGGACTCACTGCAGTGCATCCCCAGTGGTGCCAGTGCACTCTCTGGACTCACTGTACTGCATCCCCAGTGTTGCCAGTGCACTCTCTGGAGTAACTGCAGTGCATCCCCAGTGGTGCCAAAGCACTCTCTGGACTCCCGGCACCGCATCCCCAGTGGTGCCAGTGCACTCTCTGGGCTCACTGCAGTGCATCCCCAGTGGTTCCAGTGCACTCTCTTGACTCACTGCACTGCATCCCCAGTGGTGCCAGTGCACTCACTGGATTCACTGCACTGCATCCCCAGTGGTGCTAGTGCACTCTATGGACTCACTGAAGTGCATACCCCGTGGTGCCAGTGCAATCTCTGGACTCACTGCACTGCATCCCCAGTGGTGCCAGTGCACTCTCTGGACTCACTGCACTGCATCCCCAGTGGTGCCAGTACACTCACTAGGCTGACTGCACTGCATCCCCAGTGGTGCCAGTGCACTCTCTGGACTCACTGCACTGCATCCCCATTGGTGCCAGTGCATTCTCTGGACACACCGCACTGCACCCTGAGTGGTGCCAGTGCACTCTCTGGACTCACTGCACCGCATCCCCAGTGGTGCCAGTGCACTCTCTGGAGTAACTGCAGTGCATCACCAGTGGTGCCAGTGCACTCTCTGGACTCACTGCACTGCATCCCCAGTGGTGCCAGTGCACTCTCTGGACTCACTGCACTGCATCGCCAGTGGTGCCAGAGCACTCTCTGGACTCACTGCACCGCATCCCCAGTGGTGCCAGTGCACTCTCTGGGCTCACTACAGTGCATCCCCAGTGGTGCCAGTGCACTCTCTTGACTCACTGCACTGCATCCCCAGTGGTGCCAGTGCACTCTCTGGATTCACTGCACTGCATCCCCAGTGGTGCTAGTGCACTCTCTGGACTCACTGCAGTGCATCCCCAGTGGTGCCAGTGCACTCTCTGGACTCACTGCACAGCATCACCAGTGGTGCCAGTGCACTCTGTGGACTCACTGCAGTGCATCCCCAGTGGTGCCAGTGTGCTCTCTGGACTCATTGCAGTGCATCCCCAGTGGTGCCAGTGCACTCTCTGGACTCACTGCACTGCATCCCCAGTGCTGCCAGTGCACTCTCTGGACTCACTGCACTGCATCCCCAGTGGTGCCAGTGCACTCTCTGGACTCACTGCACTGCATCACCAGTGGTGCCAGTGCACTCTCTGGACTCACTGAGGTGCATCCCCAGTGGTGCCAGTGCACTCTCTGGACTCACTGCACTGCATCCCCAGTGGTGCCAGTGCACTCTCTGGACTCACTGCACTGCATCCCCAGTGGTGCCAGTGCACTCTCTGCACTCACTGCACTGCATCCCCAGTGGTGCCAGTGCACTCTCTGGACTCACTGCAGGGCATTCCCAGTGGTGCCAGTGCACTCTCTGGACCCACTGCAGTGCATCCCCAGTGGTGCCAGTGCAATCTCTGGACTCACTACACTGAATCCCCAGTGGTGCCAGTGCACTCTCTGGACTCACTGCACTGCATCCCCATTGGTGCCAGTGCATTCTCTGGACTCACTGCACTGCATCCCCAGTGGTGCCAGTGCACTCTCTGGACTCACTGCACTGCGTCGCCAGTGGAGCCAGAGCACTCTCTGGACTCATTGCAGTGCATCCCCAGTGGTGCCAGTGCACTCTCTGGGCTCACTGCAGTGCATCCCCAGTGGTGCCAGTGCACTCTCTTCACTCACTGCACTGCATCCCCAGTGGTTCCAGAGCACTCTCTGGATTCACTGCACTGCATCCCCAGTGGTACTAGTGCACTCTCTGGACTCACTGCAGTGCATCCCCAGTGGTGCCACTGCACTCCCTGGACTCACTGCACAGCATCACCAGTGGTGCCAGTGCACTCTGTGGACTCACTGCAGTGCATCCCCAGTGGTGCCAGTGCGCTCTCTGGACTCATTGCAGTGCATCCCCAGTGGTGCCAGTGCACTCTCTGGACTCACTGCACTGCATCCCCAGTGCTGCCAGTGCACTCTCTGGACTCACTGCACTGCATCCCCAGTGGTGCCAGTGCACTCTCTGGACTCACTGCACTGCATCCCAAGTGGTGCCAGTGCACTCTCTGGACTCACTGCACTGCATCCCCAGTGGTGCCAGTGCACTCTCTGGACTCACTGCAGTGCATCCCCAGTGGTGCCAGTGCACTCTCTGGACTCACGGCACTGCATCCCCAGTGGTGCCAGTGCACTCTGTGGACTCACTGCAGTGCATCCCCAGTGGTGCCAGTGCACTCTCTGGACTCACTGCACTGCATCCCCAGTGGTGCCAATGCACTCTCTGGACTCACTGCACTGCATCCCCAGTGGTGCCAGTGCACTCTCTGGACTCACTGCACTGCATCCCAAGTGGTGCCAGTGCACTCTCTGGACTCACTGCACTGCATCCCCAGTGGTGCCAGTGCACTCTCTCGACTCACTGCACTACATCCCCAGTGGTGCCAGTGCACTCACTGGACTTACTGTACTGCATCATCAGTGGTGCCAGTGCACTCTCTGCACTCACTGCAGTGCATCCCCAGTGGTGCCAGTGCACTCTCTGGACTCACTGCACTGCATACCCAGTGGTGCCAGTGCACTCTCTGGACTCACTGCAGTGCATCCCCAGTGGTGCCAGTGCACTCACTGGACTCACTGTACTGCATCACCAGTGGTGCCAGTGCACTCTCTGGACTCACTGCACTGCATCCCCAGTGGTTCCAGTGCATTCACTGGACTCACTGTACTGAATATCCAGTGGTGCCAGTGCACTCTCTGGACTCACTGCACTACATCACCAGTGGTGCCAGTGCACTCACTGGATTCACTGCACTGCATCCCCAGTGGTGCTAGTGCACTCTCTGGACTCACTGCAGTGCATCCCCAGTGGTGCCAGTGCACTCTCTGCACTCACTGAAGTGCATTCTCAGTGGTGCCAGTGCACTCTCTGGACTCACTGCAGTGCATCCCCAGTGGTGCCAGTGCACTCTCTGGACTCACTGCACTGCATCCCCAGTGGTGCCAGTGCACTCTCTGGACTCACTGCAGGGCATCCCCAGTGGTGCCAGTGCACTCTCTGGACTCACTGCAGTGCATCACCAGTGGTGCCAGTGCAATCTCTGGACTCACTGCAGTGCATCCCCAGTGGTGCCAGTGCACTCTCTGGACTCACTGCACTGCATCCCCAGTGGTGCCAGTGCATTCTCTGCACTCACCGCACTGCACCCTGAGTGGTGCCAGTGCACTCTCTGGACTCACTGCACCGCATCCCCAGTGGTGCCATTGCACTCTCTGGAGTCACTGCGCTGCATTTCCAGTGGTGGCAGTGCACTCTCTGGACTCACTGCAGTGCATCCCCAGTGTTGCCTGTGCACTCTCTGGAGTAACTGCAGTGCATCCCCAGTGGTGCCAGTGCACTCTCTGGACTCACTGCACTGCATCCCCAGTGGTGCCAGTGCACTCTGTGGACTCACTGCAGTGCATCCCCAGTGGTGCCAGTGCACTCACTGGACTCACTGTACTGCATCATCAGTGGTGCCAGTGCACTCTCTGGACTCACTGCACTGCATCCCCAGTGGTGCCAGTGCACTCTCTGGACTCACTGCACTGCATCCCCAGTGGTGCCAGTGCACTCACTGGACTCAATGTACTGCATCACCAGTGGTGCCAGTGCACTCTCTGGACTCACTGCACTGCATCCCCAGTGGTTCCAGTGCATTCACTGGACTCACTGTACTGCATCTCCAGTGGTGCCAGTGCACTCTCTGGACTCACTGCAGTGCACCCCCAGTGGTGCCAGTGCACTCTCTGGACTCACTGCACTGCATCCCCAGTGGTGCCAGTGCACTCTCTGGACTCACTGCAGGGCATCCCCAGTGGTGCCAGTGCACTCTCTGGACTCATGCACTGCATCCCCAGTGGTGCCAGTGCTATCCCTGGACTCACTGTAGTGCATCCCCAGTGGTGCCAGTGCACTCTCTGGACTCACTGCAGGGCATCCCCAGTGGTGCCAGTGCACTCTCTGGACTCACTGCAGTGCATCCCCAGTGGTGCCAGTGCACTCTCTGGACTCACTGCACTGCATCCCCAGTAGTGCCAGTGCACTCTCTGCACTCACTTCACTGCATCCCCAGTGGTGCCAGTGCACTCTTTGGACTCACTGCACTGCATCCCCAGTGGTGCCAGTGCACTCTCTGGACTCACTGCAGTGCATCCCCAGTAGTGCCAGTGCACTCTCTGCACTCACTGCACTGCATCCCCAGTGGTGCCACTGCACTCTCTGGACTCACTGCACTGCATCCCCAGTGGTGCCAGTGCACTCTCTGCACTCACTGCACTGCATACCCAGTGGTGCCAGTGCACTCACTGGACTCACTGCAGTGCATTCCCTCTGGTGCCAGTGCACTCTCTGGACTCATGCACTGCATCCCCAGTGGTGCCAGTGCACTCTCTGGACTCACTGCACTGTATCCCCAGTGGTGCCAGTGCACTCTCTGGACTCACTGCAGTGCATCACCAGTGGTGCCAGTGCACTCTCTGGACTCACTGAAGTGCATCCCCCGTGGTGCCAGTGCAATCTCTGGACTCACTGCACTGCATTACCAGTGGTGCCAGTGCACACTCTGGACTCACTGCACTGCATCCCCAGTGGTGCCAGTGCACTCTCTGGACTCACTGCACTGCATCCCCAGTGTTGCCAGTGCACTCTCTGGACTCACTGCACTGCATCCCCAGTGGTGCCAGTGCACTCTCTGGACTCACTGCACTGCATCCCCAGTGGTGCCAGAGCAATCTCTGGACTCACTGCAGTACATCCCCAGTGGTGCCAGTGCACTCTCTGGACTCACTGTACTGCATCCCCAGTGGTGCCAGTGCACTCTCTGGACTCACTGTACTGCATCCCCAGTGGAGCCCGTGCACTCTCTGGACTCATTGAAGTGCATCCCCAGTGGTGCCAGTACACTCTCTGGACTCACTGCACTGCATCCCCAGTAGTGCTAGTGCACTCTGTGGACTCACTGCAGTGCATCCCCAGTGGTGCCAGTGCACTCTCTGGACTCACTGAAGGCCATTCTTAGTGGTGCCAGTGCACTCTCTGGACTCACTGAACTGCATCCCCAGTGGTGCCAGTACACTCACTGGACTGACTGCACTGCATCCCCAGTGGTGCCAGTGCACTCTCTGGACTCACTGCCCTGCATACCCATTGGTGCCAGTGCATTCTCTGGACTCACCGCACTGCACCCTGAGTGGTGCCAGTGCACTCTCTGGACTCACTGCACCGCATCCCCAGTGGTGCCAGTGCACTCTCTGGAGTAACTGCAGTGCATTTCCAGTGGTGCCAGTGCACTCTCTGGACTCACTGTACTGCATCCCCAGTGTTACCAGTGCACTCTCTGGAGTAACTGCAGTGCATCCCCAGTGGTGCCAAAGCACTCTCTGGACTCCCGGCACCGCATCCCCAGTGGTGCCAGTGCGCTCTCTGGACTCATTGCAGTGCATCCCCAGTGGTGCCAGTGCACTCTCTGGACTCACTGCACTGCATCCCCAGTGCTGCCAGTGCACTCTCTGGACTCACTGCACTGCATCCCCAGTGGTGCCAGTGAACTCTCTGGACTCACTGCACTGCATCCCCAGTGGTGCCATTGCACTCTCTCGAGTCACTGCACTACATCCCCAGTGGTGCCAGTGCACTCTCTGGACTCACTGCACTGCATCCCCAGTGGTGCCAGTGCACTCACTGGACTCACTATACTGCATCACCAGTGGTGCCAGTGCACTCTCTGGACTCACTGAACTGCATCCCCAGTGCTGCCAGTGCATTCACTGGACTCACTGCACTGCATCCCCAGTGGTGCCAGTGCACTCTCTGGGCTCACTGCAGTGCATCCCCAGTGGTGCCAGTGCACTCTCTGGACTCACTGCACTGAATCCCCAGTGGTGCCCGTGCACTCTCTGGACTCACTGCACTGCATCCCCAGTGGTGCCAGTGCACTCTCTTGACTCACTGCAGTGCATCCCCAGTGGTGCCAGTTCACTCTCTGGACTCACTGCACTGCATCCCCAGTGGTGCCAGTGCACTCTCTGGACTCACTGCACTGCATCCCCAGTGGTGCCAGTGCACTCTCTGGACTCACTGCACTGCATCCCCAGTGGAGCCCGTGTACTCTCTGGACTCACTGCACTGCATCCCCAGTGGTGCCAGTGCACTCTCTGGACTCACTGCACTGCATCCCCAGTGGTGCCAGTGCACTCTCTGGACTCACTGCACTGCATCCCCAGTGGTGCCACTGCACTCTCTGGACTCACTGCAGGGCATCCCCAGTGGTGCCAGTGCACTCTCTGGACCCACTGCACTGCATCCCCAGTGGTACCAGTGCAATCTCTGGACTCACTGCACTGCATCCCCAGTGGTGCCAGTGCACTCTCTGGACTCACTTCACTGCATCCCCAGTGGTGCCAGTGCATTCTCTGGACTCACTGCACTGCATCCCCAGTGGTGCCAGTGCACTCTCTGGACTCACTGCACTGCATCGCCAGTGGTGCCAGAGCACTCTCTGGATTCACTGCACTGCATCCCCAGTGGTGCTAGTGCACTCTCTGGACTCACTGCACTGCATCCCCAGTGGTGCCAGTGCACTCTCTGGACTCACTGCACTGCATCACCAGTGGTGCCAGTGCACTCTGTGGACTCACTGCAGTGCATCCCCAGTGGTGCCAGTGCGCTCTCTGGACTCATTGCAGTGCATTCCCAGTGGTGCCAGTGCACTCTGTGGACTCACTGCAGTGCATCCCCAGTGGTGCCAGTGCACTCTCTGGACTCACTGCACTGCATCCCCAGTGGTGCCAGTGCACTCTGTGGACTCACTGCAGTGCATCCCCAGTGGTGCCAGTGCACTCTCTGGACTCACTGCAGTGCATCCCCAGTGGTGCCAATGCACTCTCTGGACTCACTGCACTGCATCCCCAGTGGTGCCAGTGCACTCTCTGGATTCACTGCACTGCATCCCCAGTGGTGCCAGTGCACTCTCTGGACTCACTGCACTCCATCCCCAGTGGTGCCAGTGCACTCTCTCGAGTCACTGCACTACATCCCCAGTGGTGCCAGTGCACTCACTGGACTTACTGTACTGCATCATCAGTGGTGCCAGTGCACTCTCTGGACTCACTGCACTGCATCCCCAGTGGTGCCAGTGCACTCACTGGACTCATTATACTGCATCACCAGTGGTGCCAGTGCACTCTCTGGACTCACTGCACTGCATCCCCAGTGCTGCCAGTGCATTCACTGGACTCACTGTACTCCATCTCCAGTGGTGCCAGTGCACTCTCTGGGCTCACTGCAGTGCATCCCCAGTGGTGCCAGTGCACTCTCTGGGCTCACTGCAGTGCATCCCCAGTGGTGCCAGTGCACTCTCTGGACCCAATGCACTGCATCCCCAGTGGTGCTAGTGCAATCTCTGGACTCACTGCACTGCATCCCCAGTGGTGCCAGTGCACTCTCTGGACTCACTGCACTGCATCGCCAGTGGTGCCAGAGCACTCTCTGGATTCACTGCAGTGCATCCCCAGTGGTGCCAGTGCACTCTCTGGGCTCACTGCAGTGCATCCCCAGTGTTGCCAGTGCACTCTCTTGACTCACTGCACTGCATCCCCAGTGGTGCCAGTGCACTCTCTGGACTCACTGCAGTGCATCCCCAGTGGTGCCAGTGCACTCTCTGGACTCACTGCAGTGCATCACCAGTGGTGCCAGTGCACTCTGTGGACTCACTGCAGTGCATCCCCAGTGGTGCCAGTGCGCTCTCTGGACTCATTGCAGTGCATCCCCAGTGGTGCCAGTGCACTCTCTGCACTCACTGCACTGCATCCCCAGTGGTGCCAGTACACTCTCTGGACTCACTGCACTGCATCCCCAGTGGTGCCAGTGCACTCTGTGGACTCACTGCAGTGCATCCCCAGTGGTGCAAGTGCACTCTCTGGACTCACTGCAGTGCATCCTCAGTGGTGCCAATGCACTCTCTGGACTCACTGCACTGCATCCCCAGTGGTGCCAGTGCACTCTCTGGATTCACTGCACTGCATCCCAAGTGGTGCCAGTACACTCTCTGGACTCACTGCACTGCATCCCCAGTGGTGCCAGTGCACTCTCTCGAGTCACTGCACTACATCCCCAGTGGTGCCAGTGCACTCACTGGACCTACTGTACTGCATCCCCAGTGGTGCCAGTGCACTCTCTGGACTCACTGCACTGCATCCCCAGTGGTGCCAGTGCACTCTCTGGACTCACTGCAGGGCATCCCCAGTGGTGCCAGTGCACTCTCTGGACCCACTGCACTGCATCCCCAGTGGTGCCAGTGCAATCTCTGGACTCACTGCACTGCATCCCCAGTGGTGCCAGTGCACTCTCTATACTCACTGCAGGGCATCCCCTGTGGTGCCAGTGCGCTCTCTGGACCCACTGCACTGCATCCCCAGGGGTGCCAGTGCAATCTCTGGACTCACTGCACTGCATCCCCAGTGGTGCCAGTGCACTCTCTGGACTCACTGCACTGCATCCCCATTGGTGCCAGTGCATTCTCTGGACTCACCGCACTGCACCCTGAGTGGTGCCAGTGCACTCTCTGGACTCACTGCACCGCATCCCCAGTGGTGCCATTGCACTCTCTGGAGTCACTGCGCTGCATCTCCAGTGGTGGCAGTGCACTCTCTGGACTCACTGCAGTGCATCTCCAGTGTTGCCTGTGCACTCTCTGGAGTAACTGCAGTGCATCCCCAGTGGTGCCAAAGCACTCTCTGGACTCCCGGCACCGCATCCCCAGTGGTGCCAGTGCACTCTCTGGGCTCACTGCAGTGCATCCCCAGTGGTGCCAGTGCACTCTCTGGAGTCACTGCACTGCATCACCAGTGGTGCCAATGTACTCTCTGGACCTCCGGCACCGCATTCCCAGTGGTGCCAGTGCACTCTCTGGACTCGGCACTGCATCCCCAGTGGTGCCAGTGCACTCTCTCGAGTCACTGCACTACATCCCAAGTGCTGCCAGTGCACTCACTGGACTCACTGTACTGCATCCCCAGTGGTGCCAGTGCACTCTCTCTACTCACTGCACTGCATCGCCAGTGGTGCCAGAGCACTCTCTGGACTCACTGCACTGCATCCCCATTGGTGCCAGTGCACTCACTGGACTCACTGTACTGCATCACCAGTGGTGCCAGTGCACTCTCTGGACTCACTGCACTGCATCCCCAGTGGTTCCAGTGCATTCACTGGACGCACTGTACTGCATCTCCAGTGGTGCCAGTGCACTCTCTGGACTCACTGCAGTGCATCCCCAGTGGTGCCAATGCACTCTCTGGACTCACTGCACTGCATCCCCAGTGGTGCCAGTGCACTCTCTGGACTCACTGCACTGCATCCCCAGTGGTGCCAGTGCACTCTCTGGATTCACTGCACTGCATCCCCAGTGGTGCCAGTGCACTCTCTGGACTCACTGCACCGCATCCCCAGTGGTGCCATTGCACTCTCTGGAGTCATTGCGCTGCATCTCCAGTGGTGGCAGTGCACTCTCTGGACTCACTGCAGTGCATCCCCAGTGTTGCCTGTGCACTCTCTGGGCTCACTGCAGTGCATCCCCAGTGGTGCCAGTGCACTCTCTGGACTCCCGGCACCGCATCCCCAGTGGTGCCAGTGCACTCTCTGGGCTCACTGCAGTGCATCCCCAGTGGTGCCAGTGCACTCTCTGGACTCACTGCACTGCATCCCCAGTGGTGCCAATGCACTCTCTGGACCTCCGGCACCGCATCCCCAGTGGTGCCAGTGCACTCTCTGGACTCTCGGCACTGCATCCCCAGTGGTGCCAGTGCACTCTCTCGAGTCACTGCACTACATCCCCAGTGCTGCCAGTGCACTCACTGGACTCACTGTACTGCATCATCAGTGGTGCCATTGCACTCTCTGGACTCACTGCACTGCATCCCCAGTGGTGCCAGTGCACTCTCTGGACTCACTGCACTGCATCCCCAGTGGTGCCAGTGCACTCACTGGACTCACTGTACTGCATCACCAGTGGTGCCAGTGCACTCTCTGGACTCACTGCACTGCATCACCAGTGGTTCCAGTGCATTCACTGGACTCACTGTACTGCATCTCCAGTGGTGCCAGTGCACTCTCTGGAGTCACTGCACTGCATCACCAGTGGTGCCAGTGCACTCACTGGATTCACTGCACTGCATCCCCAGTGGTGCTAGTGCACTCTCTGGACTCACTGCACTGCATCCCCAGTGGTGCCAGTGCACTCTCTGGTCTCACTGAAGTGCATCCCCAGTGGTGCCAGAGCACTCTCTGGACTCACTGCACTGCATCCCCAGTGGTGCCAGTGCACTCTCTGGACTCACTGCACTGCATCCCCAGTGGTGCCATTGCACTCTCTGGACTCACTGCAGGGCATCCCCAGTGGTGCCAGTGCACTCTCTGGACCCACTGCACTGCATCCCCAGTGGTGCCAGTGCAATCTCTGGACTCACTGCACTGCATCCCCAGTGGTGCCAGTGCACTCTCTGCACTCACTGCACTGCATCCCCATTGGTGCCAGTGCATTCTCTGGACTCACCGCACTGCACCCTGAGTGGTGCCAGTGCACTCTCTGGACTCACTGCACCGCATCCCCAGTGGTGCCATTGCACTCTCTGGAGTCACTGCGCTGCATCTCCAGTGGTGGCCGTGCACTCTCTGGACTCACTGCAGTGCATCTCCAGTGTTGCCTGTGCACTCTCTGGAGTCACTGCAGTGCATCCGCAGTGGTGCCAAAGCACTCTCTGGACTCCCAGCACCGCATCCCCAGTGGTGCCAGTGCACTCAGTGGGCTCACTGCAGTGCATCCCCAGTGGTGCCAGTGCACTCTCTGGAGTCACTGCACTGCATCACCAGTGGTGCCAATGTACTCTCTGGACCTCCGGCACCGCATCCCCAGTGGTGCCAGTGCACTCTCTGGACTCACTGCAGTGCATCCCCAGTGGTTCCAGTGCGCTCTCTGGAGTCACAGCACTGCATCCCCAGTGGTGCCAGTGCAATCTCTGGACTCACTGCACTGCATCCCCAGTGGTGCCAGTGCACTCTCTGGACTCACTGAAGTGCATCCCCAGTGGTGCCAGAGCACTCTCTGCACTCACTGCACTGCATCCCCAGTGGTGCCAGTGCGCTCTCTGCAGTCACAGCACTGCATCCCCAGTGGTGCCAGTGCACTCTCTGGACTCACTGCACTGCATCCCCAGTGGTGCCAGTGCACTCTCTGCACTCACTGCACTGCATCCCCAGTGGTGCCAGTGCACTCTGTGGACTCACTGCACTGCATCCCCAGTGGTGCCAGTGCACTCACTGGACTCACTGTACTGCATCTCCAGTGGTGCCAGTGCACTCTCTGGACTCACTGAACTGCATCACCAGTGGTGCCAGTGCACTCACTGGATTCACTGCACTGCATCCCCAGTGGTGCTAGTGCACTCTCTGGACTCACTGCAGTGTATCCCCAGTGGTGCCAGTGCACTCTCTGGACTCACTGAAGTGCATTCTCAGTGGTGCCAGAGCACTCTCTGGACTCACTGCACTGCATCCCCAGTGGTGCCAGTGCACTCTCTGCACTCACTGCACTGCATCCCCAGTGGTGCCAGTGCACTCTGTGGACTGACTGCAGTGCATCCCCAGTGGTGCCAGTGCACTCTCTGGACTCACTGCACTGCATCACCAGTGGTGCCAAAGCACTCTCTGGACTCACTGCACTGCATCCCCAGTGGTGCCAGTGCACTCTCTGGACTCACTGCACTGCATCCCCAGTGGTGCCAGTGCACTCTCTGGACTCACTGCACTGCATCCCCAGTGGTGCCAGTGCACTCTTTCGAGTCACTGCACTACATCCCCAGTGGTGCCAGTGCACTCACTGGACTTACTGTACTGCATCATCAGTGGTGCCAGTGCACGCTCTGGACTCACTGCAGTGCATCCCCAGTGGTGCCAGTGCACTCTCTGGATTCACTGCACTGCATCCCCAGTGGTGCCAGTGCACTCACTGGACTCACTGCACTGCATCCCCAGTGGTGCCAGTGCACTCTCTGCACTCACTGCAGTGCATCCCCAGTGGTGCCAGTGCACTCTCTGGACTCACTGCACTGCATCCCCAGTGGAGCCCGTGCACTCTCTGGACTCACTGCACTGCATCCCCAGTGGTGCCAGTGCACTCTCTGGAGTCACAGCACTGCATCCCCAGTGGTGCCAGTGCACTCTCTGGACTCACTGCACTGCATCACCAGTGGTGCCAGTGCACTCTCTGGACTCACTGTACTGCATCACCAGTGGTGCCAGTGCACTCCCTGGACTCACTGCACTGCATCCCCAGTGGTGCCAGTGCAATCTCTGGACTCACTGCACTGCATCCCCAGTGGTGCCAGTGCACTCTCTGGACTCACTGCACTGCATCCCCAGTGGTGCCAGTGCATTCTCTGGACTCACCGCACTGCACCCTGAGTGGTACCAGTGCACTCTCTGGACTCACTGCACCGCATCCCCAGTGGTGCCATTGCACTCTCTGGAGTCACTGCGCTGCATCTCCAGTGGTGGCAGTGCACTCTCTGGACTCACTGCAGTGCATCCCCAGTGTTGCCTGTGCACTCTCTGGAGTAACTGCAGTGCATCCCCAGTGGTGCCAGTGCACTCTCTGGACTCCCGGCACCGCATCCCCAGTGGTGCCAGTGCACTCTCTGGGCTCACTGCAGTGCATCCCCAGTGGTGCCAGTGCACTCTCTGGAGTCACTGCACTGCATCCCCAGTGGTGCCAATGCACTCTCTGGACCTCCGGCACCGCATCCCCAGTGGTGCCAGTGCACTCTCCGGACTCTCGGCACTGCATCCCCAGTGGTGCCAGTGTACTCTCTCGAGTCACTGCACTACATCCCCAGTGGTGCCAGTGGACTCACTGGACTCACTGTACTGCATCATCAGTGGTGCCAGTGCACTCTCTGGACTCACTGCACTGCAACCCAGTGGTGCCAGTGCACTCTCTGGACTCACTGCACTGCATCCCCAGTGGTGCCAGTGCACTCACTGGACTCACTGTACTGCATCTCCAGTGGTGCCAGTGCACTCTCTGGACTCACTGCACTGCATCCCCAGTGGTGCCAGTGCACTCACTGGATTCACTGCACTGCATCCCCAGTGGTGCTAGTGCACTCTCTGGACTCACTGCACTGCATCCCCATTGGTGCCAGTGCATTCTCTGGACTCACCGCACTGCACCCTGAGTGGTGCCAGTGCACTCTCTGGACTCACTGCACCGCATCCCCAGTGGTGCCATTGCACTCTCTGGAGTCACTGCGCTGCATCTCCAGTGGTGGCAGTGCACTCTCTGGACTCACTGCAGTGCATCCCCAGTGGTGCCTGTGCACTCTCTGGAGTCACTGCAGTGCATCCGCAGTGGTGCCAAAGCACTCTCTGGACTCCCGGCACCGCATCCCCAGTGGTGCCAGTGCACTCAGTGGGCTCACTGCAGTGCATCCCCAGTGGTGCCAGTGCACTCTCTGGAGTCACTGCACTGCATCACCAGTGGTGCCAATGTACTCTCTGGACCTCCGGCACCGCATCCCCAGTGGTGCCAGTGCACTCTCTGGACTCACTGCACTGCATCCCCAGTGGTTCCAGTGCGCTCTCTGGAGTCACAGCACTGCATCCCCAGTGGTGCCAGTGCAATCTCTGGACTCACTGCACTGCATCCCCAGTGGTGCCAGTGCACTCTCTGGACTCACTGAAGTGCATCCCCAGTGGTGCCAGAGCACTCTCTGCACTCACTGCACTGCATCCCCAGTGGTGCCAGTGCGCTCTCTGCAGTCACAGCACTGCATCCCCAGTGGTGCCAGTGCACTCTCTGGACTCACTGCACTTCATCCCCAGTGGTGCCACTGCACTCTCTGCACTCACTGCACTGCATCCCCAGTGGTGCCAGTGCACTCTCTGGACTCACTGCACTGCATCCCCAGTGGTGCCAGTGCACTCACTGGACTCACTGTACTGCATCTCCAGTGGTGACAGTGCACTCTCTGGACTCACTGAACTGCATCACCAGTGGTGCCAGTGCACTCACTGGATTCACTGCACTGCATCCCCAGTGGTGCTAGTGCACTCTCTGCACTCACTGCAGTGCATCCCCAGTGGTGCCAGTGCACTCTCTGGACTCACTGAAGTGCATTCTCAGTGGTGCCAGAGCACTCTCTGGACTCACTGCACTGCATCCCCAGTGGTGCCAGTGCACTCTCTGGACTCACTGCACTGCGTCCCCAGTGGTGCCAGTGCACTCTGTGGACTGACTGCAGTGCATCCCCAGTGGTGCCAGTGCACTCTCTGGACTCACTGCACTGCATCACCAGTGGTGCCAAAGCACTCTCTGGACTCACTGCACTGCATCCCCAGTGGTGCCAGTGCACTCTCTGGACTCACTGCACTGCATCCCCAGTGGTGCCAGTGCACTCTCTGGACTCACTGCACTGCATCCCCAGTGGTGCCAGTGCACTCTTTCGAGTCACTGCACTACATCCCCAGTGGTGCCAGTGCACTCACTGGACTTACTGTACTGCATCATCAGTGGTGCCAGTGCACTCTCTGGACTCACTGCAGTGCATCCCCAGTGCTGCCAGTGCACTCTCTGGATTCACTGCACTGCATCCCCAGTGGTGCCAGTGCACTCACTGGACTCACTGCACTGCATCCCCAGTGGTGCCAGTGCACTCTCTGCACTCACTGCAGTGCATCCCCAGTGGTGCCAGTGCACTCTCTGGACTCACTGCACTGCATCCCCAGTGGAGCCCGTGCACTCTCTGGACTCACTGCACTGCATCCCCAGTGGTGCCAGTGCACTCTCTGGAGTCACAGCACTGCATCCCCAGTGGTGCCAGTGCACTCTCTGGACTCACTGTACTGCATCACCAGTGGTGCCAGTGCACTCCCTGGACTCACTGCACTGCATCCCCAGTGGTGCCAGTGCAATCTCTGGACTCACTGCACTGCATCCCCAGTGGTGCCAGTGCACTCTCTGGACTCACTGCACTGCATCCCCAGTGGTGCCAGTGCATTCTCTGGACTCACCGCACTGCACCCTGAGTGGTACCAGTGCACTCTCTGGACTCACTGCACCGCATCCCCAGTGGTGCCATTGCACTCTCTGGAGTCACTGCGCTGCATCTCCAGTGGTGGCAGTGCACTCTCTGGACTCACTGCAGTGCATCCCCAGTGTTGCCTGTGCACTCTCTGGAGTAACTGCAGTGCATCCCCAGTGGTGCCAGTGCACTCTCTGGACTCCCGGCACCGCATCCCCAGTGGTGCCAGTGCACTCTCTGGGCTCACTGCAGTGCATCCCCAGTGGTGCCAGTGCACTCTCTGGAGTCACTGCACTGCATCCCCAGTGGTGCCAATGCACTCTCTGGACCTCCGGCACCGCATCCCCAGTGGTGCCAGTGCACTCTCCGGACTCTCGGCACTGCATCCCCAGTGGTGCCAGTGCACTCTCTCGAGTCACTGCACTACATCCCCAGTGGTGCCAGTGGACTCACTGGACTCACTGTACTGCATCATCAGTGGTGCCAGTGCACTCTCTGGAAAAACTGCACTGCAACCCAGTGGTGCCAGTGCACTCTCTGGACTCACTGCACTGCATCCCCAGTGGTGCCAGTGCACTCACTGGACTCACTGTACTGCATCTCCAGTGGTGCCAGTGCACTCTCTGGACTCACTGCACTGCATCCCCAGTGGTGCCAGTGCACTCACTGGATTCACTGCACTGCATCCCCAGTGGTGCTAGTGCACTCTCTGGACTCACTGCAGTGCATCCCCAGTGGTGCCAGTGCACTCTCTGGACTCACTGAAGTGCATTCTCAGTGGTGCCAGTGCACTCTCTGGACTCACTGCAGTGCATCCCCAGTGGTGCCAGTGCACTTTCTGGACTCACTGCACTGCATCCCCAGAGGTGCCAGTGCACTCTCTGGACTCACTGCAGGGCATCCCCAGTGGTGCCAGTGCACTCTCTGGACTCACTGCACTGCATCCCCAGTGGTGCCTGTGCTATCCCTGGACTCACTGTAGTGCATCCCCAGTGGTGCCAGTGCACTCTCTGGAGTCACTGCAGGGCATTCTCAGTGGTGCCAGTGCACTCTCTGGACTCACTGCAGTGCATCACCAGTGGTGCCAGTGCACTCTCTGGACTCACTGCAGTGCATCCCCAGTAGTGCCAGTGCACTCTCTGCACTCACTTCACTGCATCCCCAGTGGTGCCAGTGCACTCTCTCGAGTCACTGCACTACATCCCCAGTGGTGCCAGTGCACTCTCTGGACTCACTGCAGTGCATCCCCAGTAGTGCCAGTGCACTCTCTGCACTCACTGCACTGCATCCCTAGTGGTGCCACTGCACTCTCTGGACTCACTGCACTGCATCCCCAGTGGTGCCAGTGCACTCTCTGCACTCACTGCACTGCATACCCAGTGGTGCCAGTGCACTCACTACACTCACTGTAGTGCATTCCCTCTGGTGCCAGTGCACTCTCTGCACTCACTGCACTGAATCCCCAGTGGTGCCAGTGCACTCTCTGGACTCACTGCACTGCATCCCCAGTGGTGCCAGTGCACTCTCTGGACTCATTGCAGTGCATCACCAGTGGTGCCAGCGCACTCTCTGGACTCACTGAAGTGCATCCCCCGTGGTGCCAGTGCAATCTCTGGACTCACTGCACTGCATTCCCAGTGGTGCCAGTGCACACTCTGGACTCACTGCACTGCATCCCCAGTGGTGCCAGTGCACTCTCTGGACTCACTGCACTGCATCCCCAGTAGTGCCAGTGCACTCTCTGGACTCACTGCACTGCATCCCCAGTGGTGCCAGTGCACTCTCTGGACTCACTGCACTGCATCCCCAGTGGTGCCAGTGCATTCTCTGGACTCACTGCACTGCATCCCCAGTGGTGCCAGTGCACTCTCTGGACTCACTGCACTGCATCCCCAGTGGTGCCAGTGCACTCTCTGGACTCATTGTACTGCATCCCCAGTGGAGCCCGTGCACTCTCTGGACTCACTGAAGTGTATCCCCAGTTGTGCCAGTGCACTCTCTGGACTCACTGCACTGCATCCCCAGTGGTGCTAGTGCACTCTGTGGACTCACTGCAGTGCATCCCCAGTGGTGCCAGTGCACTCTCTGGACTCACTGCAGTGCATCCCCAGTGGTGCCAGTACACTCACTGGACTGACTGCACTGCATCCCCATTGGTGCCAGTGCATTCTCTAGACTCACCGCACTGCACCCTGAGTGGTGCCATTGCACTCTCTGGACTCACTGCACCGCATCCCCAGTGGTGCCAGTGCACTATCTGGAGTAACTGCAGTGCATCACCAGTGGTGCCAGTGCACTCTCTGGACTCACTGCACTGCATCCCCAGTGGTTCCAGAGCACTCTCTGGACTCACTGCAGTGCATCCCCAGTGGTGCCAGTGCACTCTCTGGACTCACTGTACTGCATCCCCAGTGTTGCCAGTGCAGTCTCTGGAGTAACTGCAGTGCATCCCCAGTGGTGCCAAAGCACTCTCTGGACTCCCGGCACCGCATCACCAGTGGTGCCAGTGCACTCTCTGGGCTCACTGCAGTGCATCCCCAGTGGTTCCAGTGCACTCTCTTGACTCACTGCACTGCATCCCCAGTGGTGCCAGTGCACTCACTGGATTCACTGCACTGCATCCCCAGTGGTGCTAGTGCACTCTCTGGACTCACTGCAGTGCATCCCCAGTGGTGCCAGTGCACTCTCTGGACTCACTGCACTGCATCCCCAGTGGTGCCAGTGCGCTCTCTGGACTCACTGAAGTGCATCCCCAGTGGTGCCAGTGCACTCTCTGCACTCACTGCACTGCATCCCCAGTGGTGCCAGTGCACTCTCTGGACTCATTGCACTGCATCCCCAGTGGTGCCAGTGCACTCGATGGACTCACTGTAGTGCATCCCCAGTGGTGCCAGTGCACTCTCTGGACTCACTGCAGTGCATCCCCAGTGGTGCCAGTGCACTCTGTGGACTCACTGCAGTGCATCCCCAGTGGTGCCAGTGCACTCTGTGGACTCACTGCAGTGCATCCCCAGTGGTGCCAGTGCACTCTCTGGACTCACTGCAGTGCATCCCCAGTGCTGCCAATGCACTCTCTGGACTCACTGCACTGCATCCCCAGTGGTGCCAGTGCACTCTCTGGACTCACTGCACTGCATCCCCAGTGGTGCCAGTGCACTCTCTGCACTCACTGCACTGCATCCCCAGTGGTGCCAGTGCACTCTTTCGAGTCACTGCACTACATCCCCAGTGGTGCCAGTGCACTCACTGGACTTACTGTACTGCATCATCAGTGGTGCCAGTGCACTCTCTGGACTCACTGCAGTGCATCCCCAGTGGTGCCAGTGCACTCTCTGGATTCACTGCACTGCATCCCCAGTGGTGCCAGTGCACTCACTGGACTCACTATGCTGCATCCCCAGTGGTGCCAGTGCACTCTCTGGACTCACTGCACTGCATCCCCAGTGGTGCCAGTGCATTCACTGGACTCACTGTACTGCATCTCCAGTGGTGCCAGTGCACTCTCTGGGCTCACTGCAGTGCATCCCCAGTGGTGCCAGTGCACTCTCTGGACTCACTGCACTGCATCCCCAGTGGAGCCCGTGCACTCTCTGGACTCACTGCACTGCATCCCCAGTGGTGCCAGTGCACTCTCTGGAGTCACAGCACTGCATCCCCAGTGGTGCCAGTGCACTCTCTGGACTCTCTGCACTGCATCCCCAGTGGTGCCAGTGCACTCTCTGGACTCACTGCAGGGCATCCCCAGTGGTGCCAGTGCACTCCCTGGACTCACTGCACTGCATCCCCAGTGGTGCCAGTGCAATCTCTGGACTCACTGCACTGCATCCCCAGTGGTGCCAGTGCACTCTCTGGACTCACTGCACTGCATCCCCAGTGGTGCCAGTGCATTCTCTGGACACACCGCACTGCAACCTGAGTGGTACCAGTGCACTCTCTGGACTCACTGCACCGCATCCCCAGTGTTGACATTGCACTCTCTGGAGTCACTGCGCTGCATCTCCAGTGGTGGCAGTGCACTCTCTGGACTCACTGCAGTGCATCCCCAGTGTTGCCTGTGCACTCTCTGGAGTAACTGCAGTGCATCCCCAGTGTTGCCAGTGCACTCTCTGGACTCCCGGCACCGCATCCCCAGTGGTGCCAGTGCACTCTCTGGAGTCACTGCACTGCATCCCCAGTGGTGCCAATGCACTCTCTGGACCTCCGGCACCGCATCCCCAGTGGTGCCAGTGCACTCTCTGGACTCTCGGCACTGCATCCCCAGTGGTGCCAGTGCACTCTCTCGAGTCACTGCACTACATCCCCAGTGGTGCCAGTGGACTCACTGGACTCACTGTACTGCATCATCAGTGGTGCCAGTGCACTCTCTGGACTCACTGCACTGCAACCCAGTGGTGCCAGTGCACTCTCTGGACTCACTGCACTGCATCCCCAGTGGTGCCAGTGCACTCACTGGACTCACTGTACTGCATCTCCAGTGGTGCCAGTGCACTCTCTGGACTCACTGCACTGCATCACCAGTGGTGCCAGTGCACTCACTGGATTCACTGCACTGCATCCCCAGTGGTGCTAGTGCACTCTCTGGACTCACTGCAGTGCATCCCCAGTGGTGCCAGTGCACTCTCTGGACTCACTGAAGTGCATTCTCAGTGGTGCCAGTGCACTCTCTGGACTCACTGCAGTGCATCCCCAGTGGTGCCAGTGCACTCTCTGGACTCACTGCACTGCATCCCCAGAGGTGCCAGTGCACTCTCTGGACTCACTGCAGGGCATCCCCAGTGGTGCCAGTGCACTCTCTGGACTCACTGCACTGCATCCCCAGTGGTGCCAGTGCTATCCCTGGACTCACTGTAGTGCATCCCCAGTGGTGCCAGTGCACTCTCTGGAGTCACTGCAGGGCATTCTCAGTGGTGCCAGTGCACTCTCTGGACTCACTGCAGTGCATCCCCAGTGGTGCCAGTGCACTCTCTGGACTCACTGCAGTGCATCCCCAGTAGTGCCAGTGCACTCTCTGCACTCACTTCACTGCATCCCCAGTGGTGCCAGTGCACTCTCTCGAGTCACTGCACTACATCCCCAGTGGTGCCAGTGCACTCTCTGGACTCACTGCAGTGCATCCCCAGTAGTGCCAGTGCACTCTCTGCACTCACTGCACTGCATCCCTAGTGGTGCCACTTCACTCTCTGGACTCACTGCAGTGCATCCCCAGTAGTGCCAGTGCACTCTCTGCACTCACTTCACTGCATCCCCAGTGGTGCCAGTGCACTCTCTCGAGTCACTGCACTACATCCCCAGTGGTGCCAGTGCACTCTCTGGACTCACTGCAGTGCATCCCCAGTGGTGCCAGTGCACTCTCTGCACTCACTGCACTGCATACCCAGTGGTGCCAGTGCACTCACTACACTCACTGCAGTGCATTCCCTCTGGTGCCAGTGCACTCTCTGCACTCACTGCACTGAATCCCCAGTGGTGCCAGTGCACTCTCTGGACTCACTGCACTGCATCCCCAGTGGTGCCAGTGCACTCTCTGGACTCATTACAGTGCATCACCAGTGGTGCCAGTGCACTCTCTGGACTCACTGAAGTAGATCGCCCGTGGTGCCAGTGCAATCTCTGGACTCACTGCACTGCATTCCCAGTGGTGCCAGTGCACTCTCTGGACTCACTGCACTGCATCCCCAGTGGTGCCAGTGCATTCTCTGGACTCACTGCACTGCATCCCCAGTGGTGCCAGTGCACTCTCTGGACTCACTGCACTGCATCCCCAGTGGTGCCAGTGCACTCTCTGGACTCACAGTACTGCATCCCCAGTGGAGCCCGTGCACTCTCTGGACTCACTGAAGTGTATCCCCAGTGGTGCCAGTGCACTCTCTGGACTCACTGAAGGGCATTCTCAATGGTGCCAGTGCACTCTCTGGACTCACTGCAGTGCATCCCCAGTGGTGCCAGTACACTCACTGGACTGACTGCACTGCATTCCCAGTGATGCCAGTGCACTCTCTGGACTCACTGCAGTGCATCCCCAGTGGTGCCAGTGCATTCTCTAGACTCACCGCACTGCACCCTGAGTGGTGCCATTGCACTCTCTGGACTCACTGCACCGCATCCCAGTGGTGCCAGTGCACACTCTGGAGTAACTGCAGTGCATCACCAGTGGTGCCAGTGCACTCTCTGGACTCACTGCACTGCATCCCCAGTCGTTCCAGAGCACTCTCTGGACTCACTGCAGTGCATCCCCAGTGGTGCCAGTGCACTCTCTGGACTCACTGTACTGCATCCCCAGTGTTGCCAGTGCAGTCTCTGGAGTAACTGCAGTGCATCCCCAGTGGTGCCAAAGCACTCTCTGGACTCCCGGCACCGCATCACCAGTGGTGCCAGTGCACTCTCTGGGCTCACTGCAGTGCATCCCCAGTGGTTCCAGTGCACTCTCTTGACTCACTGCACTGCGTCCCCAGTGGTGCCAGTGCACTCACTGGATTCACTGCACTGCATCCCCAGTGGTGCTAGTGCACTCTCTGGACTCACTGCAGTGCATCCCCAGTGGTGCCAGTGCACTCTCTGGACTCACTGCACTGCATCCCCAGTGGTGCCAGTGCACTCTGTGGACTCACTGCAGTGCATCCCCAGTGGTGCCAGTGCGCTCTCTGGACTCACTGCAGTGCATCCCCAGTGGTGCCAGTGCACTCTCTGGACTCACTGCACTGCATCCCCAGTGGTGCCAGTGCACTCTCTGGACTCACTGCACTGCATCCCCAGTGGTGCCAGTGCACTCTCTGGACTCACTGCACTGCATCCCCAGTGGTGCCAGTGCACTCTCTGGACTCACTGCAGTGCATCCCCAGTGGTGCCAGTGCACTCTCTGGACTCACTGCAGTGCATCCCCAGTGGTGCCAGTGCACTCTCTGGACTCACTGCAGTGCATCCCCAGTGGTGCCAGTGCACTCTCTGGACTCACTGCAGTGCATCCCCAGTGGTGCCAATGCACTCTCTAGACTCACTGCACTGCATCCCCAGTGGTGCCAGTGCACTCTCTGGACTCACTGCACTGCATCACCAGTGGTGCCAGTGCACTCTCTCGAGTCACTGCACTACATCCCCAGTGGTGCCAGTGCACTCACTGGACTCACTGTACTGCATCCCCAGTGGTGCCAGTGCACTCTCTGGGCTCACTGCAGGGCATCCCCAGTGGTGCCAGTGCACTCTCTGGACTCACTGCACTGCATCCCCAGTGGTGCCAGTGCATTCACTGGACTCACTGTACTGCATCCCCAGTGGTACCAGTGCACTCTCTGGGCTCACTGCAGTGCATCCCCAGTGGTGCCAGTGCACTCTCTGGACTCACTGCACTGCATCCCCAGTGGAGCCCGTGCACTCTCTGGACGCACCGCACTGCACCCTGAGTGGTGCCATTGCACTCTCTGGACTCACTGCACCGCATCCCCAGTGGTGCCAGTGAACTCTCTGGAGTAACTGCAGTGCATCCCCAGTGGTGCCAGTGCACTCTCTGGACTCACTGCACTGCATACCCAGTGGTGCCAGTGCACTCACTGGACTCACTATACTGCATCACCAGTGGTGCCATTGCACTCTCTGGACTCACTGCACTGCATCCCCAGTGCTGCCAGTGCATTCACTGGACTCACTGCACTGCATCCCCAGTGGAGCCCGTGCACTCTCTGGACTCACTGCACTGCATCCCCAGTGGTGCCAGTGCGCTCTCTGGAGTCACAGCACTGCATCCGCAGTGTTGCCTGTGCACTCTCTGGAGTAACTGCAGTGCATCCCCAGTGGTGCCAGTGCACTCTCTGGACTCACTGAAGTGCATTCTCAGTGGTGCCAGTGCACTCTGTGGACTCACTGCAGTGCATCCCCAGTGGTACCAGTGCGCTCTCTGGACTCACTGCACTGCATCCCCATTGGTGCCAGTGCATTCTCTGGACGCACCGCACTGCACCCTGAGTGGTGCCATTGCACTCTCTGGACTCACTGCACCGCATCCCCAGTGGTGCCAGTGAACTCTCTGGAGTAACTGCAGTGCATCCCCAGTGGTGCCAGTGCACTCTCTGGACTCACTGCACTGCATCCCCAGTGGTGCCAGTGCGCTCTCTGGAGTCACAGCACTGCATCCCCAGTGGTGCCAGTGCAATCTCTGGACTCACTGCACTGCATCCCCAGTGGTGCCAGTGCACTCTCTGGACTCACTGAAGTGCATCCCCAGTGGTGCCAGAGCACTCTCTGCACTCACTACACTGCATCCCCAGTGGTGCCAGTGCGCTCTCTGGAGTCACAGCACTGCATCCCCAGTGGTGCCAGTGCACTCTCTGGACTCACTGCACTGCATCCCCAGTGGTGCCAGTGCACTCTCTGGACTCACTGCACTGCATCCCCAGTGGTGCTAGTGCACTCTGTGGACTCACTGCAGTGCATCCCCAGTGTTGCCAGTGCACTCTCTGGACTCACTGAAGGGCATTCTCAATGGTGCCAGTGCACTCTCTGGACTCACTGCAGTGCATCCCCAGTGGTGCCAGTACACTCACTGGACTGACTGCACTGCATCCCCAGTGGTGCCAGTGCACTCTCTGCACTCACTGCACTGCATCCCCATTGGTGCCAGTGCATTCTCTAGACTCACCGCACTGCACCCTTAGTGGTGCCATTGCACTCTCTGGACTCACTGCACCGCATCCCCAGTGGTGCCAGTGCACTCTCTGGAGTAACTGCAGTGCATCACCAGTGGTGCCAGTGCACTCTCTGGACTCACTGCACTGCATCCCCAGTGGTGCCAGTGCACTCTCTGGACTCACTGCAGTGCATCCCCAGTAGTGCCATTGCACACTCTGGACTCACTGCAGTGCATCCCCAGTGGTGCCAGTGCACTCTCTGGACTCACTGTACTGCATCCCCAGTGTTGCCAGTGCACTCTCTGGACTCACTGCACTGCATCCCCAGTGGTGCCAAAGCACTCTCTGGACTCCCGGCACCGCATCACCAGTGGTGCCAGTGCACTCTCTGGGCTCACTGCAGTGCATCCCCAGTGGTTCCAGTGCACTCTCTTGACTCACTGCACTGCGTCCCCAGTGGTGCCAGTGCACTCACTGGATTCACTGCACTGCATCCCCAGTGGTGCTAGTGCACTCTCTGGACTCACTGCACTGCATCCCCAGTGGTGCCAGTGCACTCTCTGGACTCACTGCACTGCATCCCCAGTGCTGCCAGTGCACTCTGTGGACTCACTGCAGTGCATCCCCAGTGGTGCCAGTGCGCTCTCTGGACTCACTGCACTGCATCCCCAGTGGTGCCAGTGCACTCTCTGGACTCATTGCACTGCATCCCCAGTGGTGCCAGTGCACTCTCTGGACTCACTGCACTGCATCCCCAGTGGTGCCAGTGCACTCTCTGGACTCACTGCACTGCATCCCCAGTGGTGCCAGTGCACTCTCTGGACTCACTGCACTGCATCCCCAGTGGTGCCAGTGCACTCTGTGGACTCACTGAACTGCATCCCCAGTGGTGCCAGTGCACTCTCTCGAGTCACTGCACTACATCCCCAGTGGTGCCAGTGCCCTCACTGGACTTACTGTACTGCATCATCAGTGGTGCCAGTGCACTCTCTGAACTCACTGCAGTGCATCCCCAGTGGTGCCAGTGCACTCTCTGGACTCACTGCACTGCATCCCCAGTGGTGCCAGTGCACTCACTGGACTCACTATACTGCATCACCAGTGTTGCCATTGCACTCTCTGAACTCACTGCACTACATCCCCAGTGCTGCCAGTGCATTCACTGGACTCACTGCACTGCATCCCCAGTGGAGCCCGTGCACTCTCTGGACTCACTACACTGCATCCCCAGTGGTGCCAGTGCACTCTCTGGACTCACTGCACTGCATCCCCAGTGGTGCCAGTGCACTCTCTGGACTCACTGCAGGGCATCCCCAGTGGTGCCAGTGCACTCTCTGGGCTCAGTGCACTGCATCCCCAGTGGTGCCAGTGCACTCTCTGGACTCACTGCACTGCATCCCCAGTGGTGCCAGTGCAATCTCTGGACTCACTGCACTGCATCCCCAGTGGTGCCAGTGCACTCTCTGGACTCACTGCACTGCATCGCCATTGGTGCCAGTGCATTCTCAGGACTCACCGCACTGCACCCTGAGTGGTGCCAGTGCACTCTCTGGACTCACTGCAGTGCATCCCCAGTGGTGCCATTGCACTCTCTGGAGTCACTGCGCTGCATCTCCAGTGGTGGCAGTGCACTCTCTGGACTCACTGCAGTGCATCCCCAGTGTTGCCTGTGCACTCTCTGGAGTAACTGCAGTGCATCCCCAGTGGTGCCAGTGCACTCTCTGGACTCACTGAAGTGCATTCTCAGTGGTGACAGTGCACTCTGTGGACTCACTGCAGTGCATCCCCAGTGGTACCAGTGCGCTCTCTGGGCTCACTGCAGTGCATCCCCATTGGTGCCAGTGCATTCTCTGGACGCACCACACTGCACCCTGAGTGGTGCCATTGCACTCTCTGGACTCACTGCACCGCATCCCCAGTGGTGCCAGTGAACTCTCTGGACTCACTGCACTGCATCCCCAGTGGTGCCAGTGCACTCTTTGGACTCACTGCACTGCATCCCCAGTGGTGCCAGTGCACTCTCTGGACTCACTGCACTGCATCCCCAGTGGTTCCAGAGCACTCTCTGGACTCACTGCAGTGCATCCCCAGTGGTGCCAGTGCACTCTCTGGACTCACTGTACTGCATCCCCAGTGTTGCCAGTGTAGTCTCTGGAGTAACTGCAGTGCATCCCCAGTGGTGCCAAAGCACTCTCTGGACTCCCGGCACCGCATCCCCAGTGGTGCCAGTGCACTCTCTGGGCTCACTGCAGTGCATCCCCAGTGGTTCCAGTGCACTCTCTTGACTCACTGCACTGCATCCACAGTGGTGCCAGTGCACTCACTGGATTCACTGCACTGCATCCCCAGTGGTGCTAGTGCACTCTCTGGACTCACTGCAGTGCATCCCCAGTGGTGCCAGGGCACTCTCTGGACTCACTGCACTGCATCCCCAGTGGTGCCAGTGCACTCTCTGAACTCACTGCAGTGCATTCCCAGTGGTGCCAGTGCCCTCTCTGGACTCACTGCAGTGCATCCCCAGTGGTGCCAGTGCACTCTCTGGACTCACTGCACTGCATCCCCAGTGGGGCCAGTGCACTCTCTGGACTCACTGCACTGCATCCCCAGTGGTGCCAGTGCACTCTCTGGACTCACTGCACTGCATCCCCAGTGGTGCCAGTGCACTCTCTGGACTCACTGCACTGCATCCCCAGTGGTGCCAGTGCACTCTGTGGACTCACTGCAGTGCGTCCCCAGTGGTGCCAGTGCACTCTCTGGACTCACTGCACTGCATCCCCAGTGGTGCCAGTGCACTCTCTGGACTCACTGCACTGCATCCCCAGTGGTGCCAGTGCACTCTCTGGACTCACTGCACTGCATCCCAAGTGGTGCCAGTGCACTCTCTGGACTCACTGCACTGCATCCCCAGTGGTGCCAGTGCACTCTCTCGAGTCACTGCACTACATCCCCAGTGCTGCCAGTGCACTCACTGGACTTACTGTCCTGCATCATCAGTGGTGCCAGTGCACTCTCTGAACTCACTGCAGTGCATCCCCAGTGGTGCCAGTGCACTCTCTGGACTCACTGCACTGCATCCCCAGTGGTGCCAGTGCACTCACTGGACTCACTATACTGAATCACCAGTGGTGCCAGTGCACTCTCTGGACTCACTGCACTGCATCCCCAGTGCTGCCAGTGCCTTCACTGGACTCTCTGTACTGCATCTCCAGTGGTGCCAGTGCACTCTCTGGGCTCACTGCACTGCATCCCCAGTTGTGCCAGTGCACTCTCTGGACTCACTGCACTGCATCCCCAGTGGAGCCCGTGCACTCTCTGGACTCACTGCACTGCATCCCCAGGGGTGCCAGTGCACTCTCTGGACTCACTGCACTGCATCCCCAGTGGTGCCAGTGCACTCTCTGGACTCACTGCAGGGCATCCCCAGTGGTGCCAGTGCACTCTCTGGGCTCAGTGCACTGCATCCCCAGTGGTGCCAGTGCACTCTCTGGACTCACTGCACTGCATCCCCAGTGGTGCCAGTGCAATCTCTGGACTCACTGCACTGCATCCCCAGTGGTGCCAGTGCACTCTCTGGACTCACTGCACTGCATCCGCATTGGTGCCAGTGCATTCTCAGGACTCACCGCACTGCACCCTGAGTGGTGCCAGTGCACTCTCTGGACTCACTGCTCTGCATCCCCAGTGGTGCCATTGCACTCTCTGGAGTCACTGCGCTGCATCTCCAGTGGTGGCAGTGCACTCTCTGGACTCACTGCAGTGCATCCCCAGTGTTGCCTGTGCACTCTGTGGACTCACTGCAGTGCATCCCCAGTGGTGCCAGTGCACTCTGTGGACTCACTGCAGTGCATCCCCAGTGGTGCCAGTGCACTCTCTGGACTCACTGCAGTGCATCCCCAGTGGTGCCAATGCACTCTGTGGACTCACTGCACTGCATCCCCAGTGGTGCCAGTGCACTCTCTGGCGTCACTGCACTGCATCCCCAGTGGTGCCAGTGCACTCTCTGGACTCACTGCACTGCATCCCCAGTGGTGCCAGTGCACTCTCTCGAGTCACTGCACTACATCCCCAGTGGTGCCATTGGCCTCACTGGACTTACTGTACTGCATCATCAGTGGTGCCAGTGCACTCTCTGAACTCACTGCAGTGCATCCCCAGTGGTGCCAGTGCACTCTCTGGACTCACTGCACTGCATCCCCAGTGGTGCCAGTGCACTCACTGGACTCACTATACTGCATCCCCAGTGGTGCCAGTGCACTCTCTGGACTCACTGCACTGCATCCCCAGTGCTGCCAGTGCATTCACTGGACTCACTGTACTGCATCCCCAGTGGTGCCAGTGCACTCTCTGGGCTCACTGCAGTGCATCCACAGTGGTGCCAGTGCACTCTCTGGACTCACTGCACTGCATCCCCAGTGGAGCCCGTGCACTCTCTGGACGCACCGCACTGCACCCTGAGTGGTGCCATTGCACTCTCTGGACTCACTGCACCGCATCCCCAGTGGTGCCAGTGAACTCTCTGGAGTAACTGCAGTGCATCCCCAGTGGTGCCAGTAAACTCTCTGGACTCACTGCACTGCATCCCCAGTGGTGCCAGTGCGTTCACTGGACTCACTATACTGCATCACCAGTGGTGCCATTGCACTCTCTGGACTCACTGCACTGCATCCCAAGTGCTGCCAGTGCATTCACTGGACTCACTGCACTGCATCCCCAGTGGAGCCCGTGCACTCTCTGGACTCACTGCACTGCATCCCCAGTGGTGCCAGTGCACTCTCTGGACTCACTGCACTGCATCCCCAGTGGTGCCAGTGCACTCTCTGGACTCACTGCACTGCATCCCCAGTGGTGCCAGTGCACTCTCTGGGCTCAGTGCACTGCATCCCCAGTGGTGCCAGTGCACTCTCTGGACTCACTGCACTGCATCCCCAGTGGTGCCAGTGCAATCTCTGGACTCACTGCACTGCATCCCCAGTGGTGCCAGTGCACTCTCTGGACTCACTGCACTGCATCCCCATTGGTGCCAGTGCATTCTCAGGACTCACCGCACTGCACCCTGAGTGGTGCCAGTGCACTCTCTGGACTCACTGCACCGCATCCCCAGTGGTGCCATTGCACTCTCTGGAGTCACTGCGCTGCATCTCCAGTGGTGGCAGTGCACTCTCTGGACTCACTGCAGTGCATCCCCAGTGTTGCCTGTGCACTCTCTGGAGTAACTGCAGTGCATCCCCAGTGGTGCCAGTGCACTCTCTGGACTCACTGAAGTGCATTCTCAGTGGTGCCAGTGCACTCTGTGGACTCACTGCAGTGCATCCCCAGTGGTACCAGTGCGCTCTCTGGACTCACTGCACTGCATCCCCAGTGCTGCCAGTGCACTCTCTGGACTCACTGCACTGCATCCCCAGTGGTGCCAGTGCACTCTCTCGAGTCACTGCACTACATCACCAGTGGTGCCAGTGCACTCACTGGACTCACTGTACTGCATCATCAGTGGTGCCAGTGCACTCTCTGGACTCACTGCACTGCATCCCCAGTGGTGCCAGTGCACTCTCTGGACTCACTGCACTGCATCCCCAGTGGTGCCAGTGCACTCACTGGACTCACTGTACTGCATCACCAGTGGTGCCAGTGCACTCTCTGGACTCACTGCACTGCATCCCCAGTGGTTCCAGTGCATTCACTGGACTCACTGTACTGCATCTCCAGTGGTGCCAGTGCACTCTCTGGACTCACTGAAGTGCATTCTCAGTGGTGCCAGTGCAGTCTCTGGACTCACTGCAGTGCATCCCCAGAGGTGCCAGTGCACTCTCTGGACTCACTGCACTGCATCCCCAGTGGTGCCAGTGCACTCTCTGGACTCACTGCAGGGCATCCCCAGTGGTGCCAGTGCACTCTCTGGACTCACTGCACTGCATCCCCAGTGGTGCCAGTGCACTCGATGGACTCACTGTAGTGCATCCCCAGTGGTGCCAGTGCACTCTCTGGACTCACTACAGGGAATCCCCAGTGGTGCCAGTGCACTCTCTGGACTCACTGCAGTGCATCACCAGTGGTGCCAGTGCACTCTCTGGACTCACTGCAGTGCATCCCCAGTAGTGCCATTGCACTCTCTGCACTCACTTCACTGCATCCCCAGTGGTGCCAGTGCACTCTCTGGACTCACTGCACTGCATCCCCAGTGGTGCCAGGGCACTCTCTGGACTCACTGCAGTGCATCCCCAGTAGTGCCAGTGCACTCTCTGCACTCACTGCACTGCATCCCCAGTGGTGCCAGTGCACTCTCTGGACTCACTGCACTGCATCCCCAGTGGTGCCAGTGCACTCTCTGGACTCACTGCACTGCATCCCCAGTGGTGCCAGTGCACTCTCTGGACTCACTGCAGTGCATCCCCAGTGGTACCAGTGCGCTCTCTGGACTCACTGCACTGCATCCCCATTGGTGCCAGTGCATTCTCTGGACGCACCGCACTGCACCCTGAGTGGTGCCATTGCACTCTCTGGACTCACTGCACCGCATCCCCAGTGGTGCCAGTGAACTCTCTGGAGTAACTGCAGTGCATCCCCAGTGGTGCCAGTGCACTCTCTGGACTCACTGCACTGCATCCCCAGTGGTGCCAGTGCACTCTCTGGACTCACTGCACTGCATCCCCAGTGGTTCCAGAGCACTCTCTGGACTCACTGCACTGCATCCCCAGTGGTGCCAGTGCACTCTCTGCACTCACTGTACTGCATCCCCAGTGTTGCCAGTGCAGTCTCTGGAGTAACTGCAGTGCATCCCCAGTGGTGCCAAAGCACTCTCTGGACTCCCGGCACCGCATCCCCAGTGGTGCCAGTGCACTCTCTGGGCTCACTGCAGTGCATCCCCAGTGGTTCCAGTGCACTCTCTTGACTCACTGCACTGCATCCACAGTGGTGCCAGTGCACTCACTGGATTCACTGCACTGCATCCCCAGTGGTGCTAGTGCACTCTCTGGACTCACTGCAGTGCATCCCCAGTGGTGCCATTGCACTCTCTGGACTCACTGCACTGCATCCCCAGTGGTGCCAGTGCACTCTCTGGACTCACTGCACTGCATCCCCAGTGGTGCCAGTGCCCTCTCTGGACTCACTGCAGTGCATCCCCAGTGGTGCCAGTGCACTCTCTGGACTCACTGCACTGCATCCCCAGTGGTGCCAGTGCACTCTCTGGACTCACTGCACTGCATCCCCAGTGGTGCCAGTGCACTCTCTGGACTCACTGCACTGCATCCCCAGTGGTGCCAGTGCACTCTCTGGACTCACTGCACTGCATCCCCAGTGGTGCCAGTGCACTCTGTGGACTCACTGCAGTGCGTCCCCAGTGGTGCCAGTGCACTCTCTGGACTCACTGCACCGCATCCCCAGTGGTGCCAATGCACTCTCTGGACTCACTGCACTGCATCCCCAGTGGTGCCAGTGCACTCTCTGGACTCACTGCACTGCATCCCAAGTGGTGCCAGTGCACTCTCTGGACTCACTGCACTGCATCCCCAGTAGTGCCAGTGCACTCTCTCGAGTCACTGCACTACATCCCCAGTGGTGCCAGTGCACTCACTGGACTTACTGTACTGCATCATCAGTGGTGCCAGTGCACTCTCTGAACTCACTGCAGTGCATCCCCAGTGGTGCCAGTGCACTCTCTGGACTCACTGCACTGCATCCCCAGTGGTGCCAGTGCACTCACTGGACTCACTATACTGAATCACCAGTGGTGCCAGTGCACTCTCTGGACTCACTGCACTGCATCCCCAATGGTGCCAGTGCACTCTCTGGACTCACTGCACTGCATCCCCAGTGGTGCCAGTGCACTCTCTGGACTCACTGCAGTGCATCACCCGTGGTGCCAGTGCACTCTCTGGACTCACTGCACTGCATCCCCAGTGGTGCCAGTGCACTCTCTGGACTCACTGCACTGCATCCCCAGTGGTGCCAGTGCAATCTCTGGACTCACTGCACTGCATCCCCAGTGGTGCCAGTGCATTCTCTGGACTCACTGCACTGCATCCACATTGGTGCCAGTGCATTCTCAGGACTCACCGCACTGCACCCTGAGTGGTGCCAGTGCACTCTCTGCACTCACTGCACTGCATCCCCAGTGGTGCCAGTGCACTCTGTGGACTCACTGCACTGCATCCCCAGTGGTACCAGTGCGCTCTCTGGACTCACTGCAGTGCATCCCCAGTGCTGCCAGTGCACTCTCTGGACTCACTGCACTGCATCCCCAGTGGTGCCAGTGCACTCTCTCGAGTCACTGCACTACATCCCCAGTGCTGCCAGTGCACTCACTGGACTCACTGTACTGCATCATCAGTGGTGCCAGTACACTCTCTGGACTCACTGCACTGCATCCCCAGTGGTGCCAGTGCACTCTCTGGACTCACTGCACTGCATCCCCAGTGGTGCCAGTGCACTCACTGGACTCACTGTACTGCATCACCAGTGGTGCCAGTGCACTCTCTGGACTCACTGCACTGCATCCCCAGTGCTGCCAGTGCATTCACTGGACTCACTGTACTGCATCCCCAGTGGTGCCAGTGCACTCTCTGGACTCACTGCACTGCATCCCCAGTGGTGCCAGTGCACTCTCTGGACTCACTGAAGTGCATTCTCAGTGGTGCCAGTGCAGTCTCTGGACTCACTGCAGTGCATCCCCAGTGGTGCCAGTGCACTCTCTGGACTCACTGCACTGCATCCCCAGTGGTGGCAGTGCACTCTCTGGACTCACTGCAGTACATCCCCAGTGGTGCCACTGCACTCTCTGGACTCACTGCACTGCATCCCCAGTGGTGCCAGTGCTATCCCTGGACTCACTGTAGTGCATCCCCAGTGGTGCCAGTGCACTCTCTGGACTCACTACAGGGAATCCCCAGTGGTGCCAGTGCACTCTCTGGACTCACTGCAGTGCATCACCAGTGGTGCCAGTGCACTCTCTGGACTCACTGCAGTGCATCCCCAGTGGTGCCAGTGCACTCTCTGCACTCACTTCACTGCATCCCCAGTGGTGCCAGTGCACTCTCTGGACTCACTGCAGTGCATCCCCAGTAGTGCCAGTGCACTCTCTGCACTCACTGCACTGCATCCCCAGTGGTGCCACTGCACTCTCTGGACTCACTGCACTGCATCCCCAGTGGTGCCAGTGCACTCTCTGCACTCACTGCACTGCATACCCAGTGGTGCCAGTGCACTCACTGGACTCACTGCAGTGCATTCCCTCTGGTGCCAGTGCACTCTCTGGACTCACTGCACTGCATCACCAGTGGTGCCAATGCACTCTCTGGACTCACTGCACTGCATCCCCAGTGGTGCCAGTGCACTCTCTGGACTCACTGCACTGCATCCCCAGTGGTGCCAGTGCACTCTCTGGACTCACTGCACTGCATCCCCAGTGGTGCCAGTGCACTCTCTCGAGTCACTGCACTACATCCCCAGTGGTGCCAGTGCACTCTCTGGACTCACCGCACTGCATCCCCAGTGGTGCCAGTGCATTCACTGGACTCACTGTACTGCATCTCCAGTGGTGCCAGTGCACTCTCTGGGCTCACTGCACTGCATCCCCAGTGGTGCCAGTGCACTCTCTGGACTCACTACACTGCATCCCCAGTGGAGCCCGTGCACTCTCTGGACTCACTGCACTGCATCCCCAGTGGTGCCAGTGCACTCTCTGGAGTCACAGCACTGCATCCCCAGTGGTGCCAGTGCACTCTCTGGACTCACTGCACTGCATCCCCAGTGGTGCCAGTGCACTCTCTGGACTCACTGCAGGGCATCCCCAGTGGTGCCAGTGCACTCCCTGGACTCACTGCACTGCATCCCCAGTGGTGCCAGTGCAATCTCTGGACTCACTGCACTGCATAACCAGTGGTGCCAGTGCACTCTCTGGACTCACTGCACTGCATCCCCAGTGGTGCCAGTGCATTCTCTGGACTCACCGCACTGCAGCCTGAGTGGTACCAGTGCACTCTCTGGACTCACTGCAGTGCATCCCCAGTGGTGCCATTGCACTCTCTGGAGTCACTGCGCTGCATCTCCAGTGGTGGCAGTGCACTCTCTGGACTCACTGCAGTGCATCCCCAGTGTTGCCTGTGCACTCTCTGGAGTAACTGCAGTGCATCCCCAGTGGTGCCAGTGCACTCTCTGGACTCCCGGCACCGCATCCCCAGTGGTGCCAGTGCACTCTCTGGGCTCACTGCAGTGCATCCCCAGTGGTGCCAGTGCACTCTCTGGAGTCACTGCACTGCATCCCCAGTGGTGCCAATGCATTCTCTGGACCTCCGGCACCGCATCCCCAGTGGTGCCAGTGCACTCTCTGGCCTCTCGGCACTGCATCCCCAGTGGTGCCAGTGCACTCTCTCGAGTCACTGCACTACATCCCCAGTCGTGCCAGTGGACTCACTGGACTCACTGTACTGCATCATCAGTGGTGCCAGTGCACTCTCTGGACTCACTGCACTGCAACCCAGTGGTGCCAGTGCACTCTCTGGACTCACTGCACTGCATCCCCAGTGGTGCCAGTGCACTCACTGGACTCACTGTACTGCATCTCCAGTGGTGCCAGTGCACTCTCTGGACTCACTGCACTGCATCACCAGTGGTGCCAGTGCACTCACTGGATTCACTGCACTGCATCCCCAGTGGTGCTAGTGCACTCTCTGGACTCACTGCAGTGCATCCCCAGTGGTGCCAGTGCACTCTCTGGACTCACTAAAGTGCATTCTCAGTGGTGCCAGTGCACTCTCTGGACTCACTGCGCTGCATCCCCAGTGGTGCCAGTGCACTCTCTGGACTCACTGCACTGCATCCCCAGAGGTGCCAGTGCACTCTCTGGACTCACTGCAGGGCATCACCAGTGGTGCCAGTGCACTCTCTGGACTCACTGCACTGCATCCCCAGTGGTGCCAGTGCTATCCCTGGACTCACTGTAGTGCATCCCCAGTGGTGCCAGTGCACTCTCTGGAGTCACTGCAGGGCATTCTCAGTGGTGCCAGTGCACTCTCTGGACTCACTGCAGTGCATCACCAGTGGTGCCAGTGCACTCTCAGGACTCACTGCAGTGCATCCCCAGTAGTGCCAGTGCACTCTCTGCACTCACTTCACTGCATCCCCAGTGGTGCCAGTGCACTCTCTGGACTCACTGCACTACATCCCCAGTGGTGCCAGTGCACTCTCTGGACTCACTGCACTGCATCCCCAGTAGTGCCAGTGCACTCTCTGCACTCACTGCAGTGCATTCCCTCTGGTGCCAGTGCACTCTCTGCACTCACTGCACTGAATCCCCAGTGGTGCCAGTGCACTCTCTGGACTCACTGCACTGCATCCCCAGTGGTGCCAGTGCACTCTCTGGACTCATTGCAGTGCATCACCAGTGGTGCCAGTGCACTCTCTGGACTCACTGAAGTGCATCCCCCGTGGTGCCAGTGCAATCTCTGGACTCACTGCACTGCATTCCCAGTGGTGCCAGTGCACACTCTGGACTCACTGCACTGCATCCCCAGTGGTGCCAGTGCACTCTCTGGACTCACTGCACTGCATCCCCAGTAGTGCCAGGTCACTCTCTGGACTCACTGCACTGCATCCCCAGTGGTGCCAGTACACTCTCTGGAATCACTGCACTGCATCCCCAGTGGTGCCAGTGCATTCTCTGGACTCACTGCACTGCATCCCCAGTGGTGCCAGTGCACTCTCTGGACTCACTGCACTGCATCCCCAGTGGTGCCAGTGCACTCTCTGGACTCACTGTACTGCATCCCCAGTGGAGCCCGTGCACTCTCTGGACTCACTGAAGTGTATCCCCAGTGGTGCCAGTGCACTCTCTGGACTCACTGCACTGCATCCCCAGTGGTGCTAGTGCACTCTGTGGACTCACTGCAGTGCATCCCCAGTGGTGCCAGTGCACTCTCTGGACTCACTGAAGGGCATTCTCAGTGGTGCCAGTGCACTCTCTGGACTCACTGCAGTGCATCCCCAGTGGTGCCAGTACACTCACTGGACTGACTGCACTGCATCACCAGTGGTGCCAGTGCACTCTCTGGACTCACTGCACTGCATCCCCAGTGGTGCCAGTGCCTTCTCTAGACTCACCGCACTGCACCCTGAGTGGTGCCATTGCACTCTCTGGACTCACTGCACTGCATCCCCAGTGGTGCCAGTGCACTCTCTGGAGTAACTGCAGTGCATCACCAGTGGTGCCAGTGCACTCTCTGGACTCACTGCACTGCATCCCCAGTGGTGCCAGTGCACTCTCTGGACTCACTGCACTGCATCCCCAGTGGTTCCAGAGCACTCTCTGGACTCACTGCAGTGCATCCCCAGTGGTGCCAGTGCACTCTCTGGACTCACTGTACTGCATCCCCAGTGTTGCCAGTGCAGTCTCTGGAGTAACTGCAGTGCATCCCCAGTGGTGCGAAAGCACTCTCTGGACTCCCGGCACCGCATCACCAGTGGTGCCAGTGCACTCTCTGGGCTCACTGCAGTGCATCCCCAGTGGTTCCAGTGCACTCTCTTGACTCACTGCACTGCGTCCCCAGTGGTGCCAGTGCACTCACTGGATTCACTGCACTGCATCCCCTGTGGTGCTAGTGCACTCTCTGGACTCACTGCAGTGCATACCCAGTGGTGCCAGTGCACTCTCTGGACTCACTGCACTGCATCCCCAGTGGTGCCAGTGCACTCTGTGGACTCACTGCAGTGCATCCCCAGTGGTGCCAGTGCGCTCTCTGGACTCACTGCAGTGCATCCCCAGTGGTGCCAGTGCACTCTCTGGACTCACTGCACTGCATCCCCAGTGGTGCCAGTGCACTCTCTGGACTCACTGCACTGCATCCCCAGTGGTGCCAGTGCACTCTCTGGACTCACTGCACTGCATCCCCAGTGGTGCCAGTGCACTCTCTCGAGTCACTGCACTACATCCCCAGTGGTGCCAGTGGCCTCACTGGACTTACTGTACTGCATCATCAGTGGTGCCAGTGCACTCTCTGAACTCACTGCACTGCATCCCCAGTGGTGCCAGTGCACTCTCTGGACTCACTGCACTGAATCCCCAGTGGTGCCAGTGCACTCACTGGACTCACTATACTGCATCCCCAGTGGTGCCAGTGCACTCTCTGGACTCACTGCACTGCATCCCCAGTGCTGCCAGTGCATTCACTGGACTCACTGTACTGCATCCCCAGTGGTGCCAGTGCACTCTCTGGGCTCACTGCAGTGCATCCACAGTGGTGCCAGTGCACTCTCTGGACTCACTGCACTGCATCCCCAGTGGAGCCCGTGCACTCTCTGGACGCACCGCACTGCACCCTGAGTGGTGCCATTGCACTCTCTGGACTCACTGCACCGCATCCCCAGTGGTGCCAGTGAACTCTCTGGAGTAACTGCAGTGCATCCCCAGTGGTGCCAGTGCACTCTCTGGACTCACTGCACTGCATCCCCAGTGTTGCCAGTGCACTCACTGGACTCACTATACTGCATCACCAGTGGTGCCATTGCACTCTCTGGACTCACTGCACTGCATCTCCAGTGCTGCCAGTGCATTCACTGGACTCACTGCACTGCATCCCCAGTGGAGCCAGTGCACTCTCTGGACTCACTGCACTGCATCCCCAGTGGTGCCATTGCACTCTCTGGAGTCACTGCGCTGCATCTCCAGTGGTGGCAGTGCACTCTCTGGACTCACTGCAGTGCATCCCCAGTGGTGCGAGTGAACTCTCTGGAGTAACTGCAGTGCATCCCCAGTGGTGCCAGTGCACTCTCTGGACTCACTGCACTGCATCCCCAGTGGTGCCACTGCACTCTCTGGAGTCACTGCACTGCATCCCCAGTGGTTCCAGAGCACTCTCTGGACTCACTGCAGTGCATCCCGAGTGGTGCCAGTGCACTCTCTGGACTCACTGTACTGCATCCCCAGTGTTGCCAGTGTAGTCTCTGGAGTAACTGCAGTGCATCCCCAGTGGTGCCAAAGCACTCTCTGGACTCCCGGCACCGCATCACCAGTGGTGCCAGTGCACTCTCTGGGCTCACTGCAGTGCATCCCCAGTGGTTCCAGGGCACTCTCTGGACTCACTGCACTGCATCCCCAGTGGTGCCAGTGCACTCTCTGGACTCAATGCACTTTATCCCCAGTGCTGCCAGAGCACTCTCTGGACTCACTGCAGTGCATCCCCAGTGGTGCCAGTGCACTCTCTGGACTCACTGCACTGCATCCCCAGTGGTGCCAGTGCACTCTGTGGACTCACTGCAGTGCATCCCCAGTGGTGCCAGTGCCCTCTCTGGACTCACTGCAGTGCATCCCCAGTGGTGCCAGTGCATTCTCAGGACTCACCGCACTGCACCCTGAGTGGTGCCAGTGCACTCTCTGGACTCACTGCTCCGCATCCCCAGTGGTGCCATCGCACTCTCTGGAGTCACTGCGCTGCATCTCCAGTGGTGGCAGTGCACTCTCTGGACTCACTGCAGTGCATCCCCAGTGTTGCCTGTGCACTCTCTGGAGTAACTGCAGTGCATTCTCAGTGGTGCCAGTGCACTCTGTGGACTCACTGCAGTGCATCCCCAGTGGTACCAGTGCGCTCTCTGGACTCACTGCACTGCATCCCCAGTGCTGCCAGTGCACTCTCTGGACTCACTACACTGCATCCCCAGTGGTGCCAGTGCACTCTCTCGAGTCACTGCACTACATCACCAGTGGTGCCAGTGCACTCACTGGACTCACTGTACTGCATCATCAGTGGTGCCAGTGCACTCTCTGGACTCACTGCACTGCATCCCCAGTGGTGCCAGTGCACTCTCTGGACTCACTGCACTGCATCCCCAGTGGTGCCAGTGCACTCACTGGACTCACTGTACTGCATCACCAGTGGTGCCAGTGCACTCTCTGAACTCACTGCACTGCATCCCCAGTGGTTCCAGTGCATTCACTGGACTCACTGTACTGCATCTCCAGTGGTGCCAGTGCACTCTCTGGACTCACTGAAGTGCATTCTCAGTGGTGCCAGTGCAGTCTCTGGACTCACTGCAGTGCATCCCCAGTGGTGCCAGTGCACTCTCTGGACTCACTGCACTGCATCCCCAGTGGTGCCAGTGCACTCTCTGGACTCACTGCAGGGCATCCCCAGTGGTGCCAGTGCACTCTCTGGACTCACTGCACTGCATCCCCAGTGGTGCCAGTGCACTCTCTGGACTCACTGTAGTGCATCCCCAGTGGTGCCAGTGCACTCTCTGGACTCACTACAGGGAATCCCCAGTGGTGCCAGTGCACTCTCTGGACTCACTGCAGTGCATCACCAGTGGTGCCAGTGCACTCTCTGGACTCACTGCAGTGCATCCCCAGTAGTGCCATTGCACTCTCTGCACTCACTTCACTGCATCCCCAGTGGTGCCAGTGCACTCTCTGGACTCACTGCACTGCATCCCCAGTGGTGCCAGTGCACTCTCTGGACTCACTGCAGTGCATCCCCAGTAGTGCCAGTGCACTCTCTGCACTCACTGCACTGCATCCCCAGTGGTGCCAGTGCACTCTCTGGACTCACTGCACTGCATCCCCAGTGGTGCCAGTGCACTCTCTGCACTCACTGCACTGCATCCCCAGTGGTGCCAGTGCACTCTCTGGACTCACTGCACTGCATCCCCAGTGGTGCCAGTGCACTCTCTGCACTCACTGCAGTGCATCCCCAGTGGTACCAGTGCGCTCTCTGGACTCACTGCACTGCATCCCCATTGGTGCCAGTGCATTCTCTGGACGCACCGCACTGCATCCCCAGTGGTGCCATTGCACTCTCTGGACTCACTGCACCGCATCCCCAGTGGTGCCAGTGAACTCTCTGGAGTAACTGCAGTGCATCCCCAGTGGTGCCAGTGCACTCTCTGGACTCACTGCACTGCATCCCCAGTGGTGCCAGTGCACTCTCAGGACTCACTGCACTGCATCCCCAGTGTTGCCAGTGCAGTCTCTGGAGTAACTGCAGTGCATCCCCAGTGGTGCCAAAGCACTCTCTGGACTCCCGGCACCGCATCCCCAGTGGTGCCAGTGCACTCTCTGGGCTCACTGCAGTGCATCCCCAGAGGTTCCAGTGCACTCTCTTGACTCACTGCACTGCATCCACAGTGGTGCCAGTGCACTCACTGGATTCACTGCACTGCATCCCCAGTGGTGCTAGTGCACTCTCTGGACTCACTGCAGTGCATCCCCAGTGGTGCCATTGCACTCTCTGGACTCACTGCACTGCATCCCCAGTGGTGCCAGTGCACTCTGTGGACTCACTGCAGTGCATCCCCAGTGGTGCCAGTGCCCTCTCTGGACTCACTGCAGTGCATCCCCAGTGGTGCCAGTGCACTCTCTGGACTCACTGCACTGCATCCCCAGTGGTGCCAGTGCACTCTCTGGACTCACTGCACTGCATCACCAGTGGTGCCAGTGCACTCTCTGAACTCACTGCACTGCATCCCCAGTGGTTCCAGTGCATTCACTGGACTCACTGTACTGCATCTCCAGTGGTGCCAGTGCACTCTCTGGACTCACTGAAGTGCATTCTCAGTGGTGCCAGTGCAGTCTCTGGACTCACTGCAGTGCATCCCCAGTGGTGCCAGTGCACTCTCTGGACTCACTGCACTGCATCCCCAGTGGTGCCAGTGCACTCTCTGGACTCACTGCAGGGCATCCCCAGTGGTGCCAGTGCACTCTCTGGACTCACTGCACTGCATCCCCAGTGGTGCCAGTGCACTCTCTGGACTCACTGTAGTGCATCCCCAGTGGTGCCAGTGCACTCTCTGGACTCACTACAGGGAATCCCCAGTGGTGCCAGTGCACTCTCTGGACTCACTGCAGTGCATCACCAGTGGTGCCAGTGCACTCTCTGGACTCACTGCAGTGCATCCCCAGTAGTGCCATTGCACTCTCTGCACTCAC
The DNA here is from genome assembly GCF_964211835.1 of Anser anser. Classification (NCBI taxonomy): domain Eukaryota; kingdom Metazoa; phylum Chordata; class Aves; order Anseriformes; family Anatidae; genus Anser; species Anser anser. Next base: position 30,582,416 of record NC_139723.1, on the reverse strand, counting down.
TTCACTGCATCCCCAGTGGTGCCAGTGCACTCTCTGGACTCACTGCACTGCATCCCCAGTGGTGCCAGTGCACTCTCTGGACTCACTGCAGTGCATCCCCAGTAGTGCCAGTGCACTCTCTGCACTCACTGCACTGCATCCCCAGTGGTGCCAGTGCACTCTCTGGACTCACTGCACTGCATCCCCAGTGGTGCCAGTGCACTCTCTGCACTCACTGCACTGCATCCCCAGTGGTGCCAGTGCACTCTCTGGACTCACTGCAGTGCATCCCCAGTGGTACCAGTGCGCTCTCTGGACTCACTGCACTGCATCCCCATTGGTGCCAGTGCATTCTCTGGACGCACCGCACTGCATCCCCAGTGGTGCCATTGCACTCTCTGGACTCACTGCACCGCATCCCCAGTGGTGCCAGTGAACTCTCTGGAGTAACTGCAGTGCATCCCCAGTGGTGCCAGTGCACTCTCTGGACTCACTGCACTGCATCCCCAGTGGTGCCAGTGCACTCTCTGGACTCACTGCACTGCATCCCTAGTGGTTCCAGAGCACTCTCTGGACTCACTGCACTGCATCCCCAGTGGTGCCAGTGCACTCTCTGGACTCACTGTACTGCATCCCCAGTGTTGCCAGTGCAGTCTCTGGAGTAACTGCAGTGCATCCCCAGTGGTGCCAAAGCACTCTCTGGACTCCCGGCACCGCATCCCCAGTGGTGCCAGTGCACTCTCTGGGCTCACTGCAGTGCATCCCCAGTGGTTCCAGTGCACTCTCTTGACTCACTGCACTGCATCCACAGTGGTGCCAGTGCACTCACTGCATTCACTGCACTGCATCCCCAGTGGTGCTAGTGCACTCTCTGGACTCACTGCAGTGCATCCCCAGTGGTGCCATTGCACTCTCTGGACTCACTGCACTGCATCCCCAGTGGTGCCAGTGCACTCTGTGGACTCACTGCAGTGCATCCCCAGTGGTGCCAGTGCCCTCTCTGGACTCACTGCAGTGCATCCCCAGTGGTGCCAGTGCACTCTCTGGACTCACTGCACTGCATCACCAGTGGTGCCAGTGCACTCTCTGGACTCACTGCACTGCATCCCCAGTGGTGCCAGTGCACTCTCTGGACTCACTGCACTGCATCCCCAGTGGTGCCAGTGCACTCTCTGGACTCACTGCAGTGCGTCCCCAGTGGTGCCAGTGCACTCTCTGGACTCACTGCAGTGCATCCCCAGTGGTGCCAATGCACTCTCTGGACTCACTGCACTGCATCCCCAGTGGTGCCAGTGCACTCTCTGGACTCACTGCACTGCATCCCAAGTGGTGCCAGTGCACTCTCTGGACTCACTGCACTGCATCCCCAGTAGTGCCAGTGCACTCTCTCGAGTCACTGCACTACATCCCCAGTGGTGCCAGTGCACTCACTGGACTTACTGTACTGCATCATCAGTGGTGCCAGTGCACTCTCTGAACTCACTGCAGTGCATCCCCAGTGGTGCCAGTGCACTCTCTGGACTCACTGCACTGCATCCCCAGTGGTGCCAGTGCACTCACTGGACTCACTATACTGAATCACCAGTGGTGCCAGTGCACTCTCTGGACTCACTGCACTGCATCCCCAGTGCTGCCAGTGCATTCACTGGACTCACTGTACTGCATCTCCAGTGGTGCCAGTGCACTCTCTGGGCTCACTGCAGTGCATCCCCAGTGGTGCCAGTGCACTCTCTGGACTCACTGCACTGCATCCCCAGTGGAGCCCGTGCACTCTCTGGACTCACTGCACTGCATCCCCAGTGGTGCCAGTGCACTCTCTGGACTCACTGCACTGCATCCCCAGTGGTGCCAGTGCACTCTCTGGACTCACTGCAGGGCATCCCCAGTGGTGCCAGTGCACTCTCTGGGCTCAGTGCACTGCATCCCCAGTGGTGCCAGTGCACTCTCTGGACTCACTGCACTGCATCCCCAGTGGTGCCAGTGCAATCTCTGGACTCACTGCACTGCATCCCCAGTGGTGCCAGTGCACTCTCTGGACTCACTGCACTGCATCCACATTGGTGCCAGTGCATTCTCAGGACTCACCGCACTGCACCCTGAGTGGTGCCAGTGCACTCTCTGGACTCACTGCTCCGCATCCCCAGTGGTGCCATTGCACTCTCTGGAGTCACTGCGCTGCATCTCCAGTGGTGGCAGTGCACTCTCTGGACTCACTGCAGTGCATCCCCAGTGTTGCCTGTGCACTCTCTGGAGTAACTGCAGTGCATCCCCAGTGGTGCCAGTGCACTCTCTGGACTCACTGAAGTGCATTCTCAGTGGTGCCAGTGCACTCTGTGGACTCACTGCACTGCATCCCCAGTGGTACCAGTGCGCTCTCTGGACTCACTGCAGTGCATCCCCAGTGGTGCCAGTGCACTCTCTGGACTCACTGCACTGCATCCCCAGTGGTGCCAGTGCACTCTCTCGAGTCACTGCACTACATCCCCAGTGCTGCCAGTGCACTCACTGGACTCACTGTACTGCATCATCAGTGGTGCCAGTACACTCTCTGGACTCACTGCACTGCATCCCCAGTGGTGCCAGTGCACTCTCTGGACTCACTGAAGTGCATTCTCAGTGGTGCCAGTGCAGTCTCTGGACTCACTGCACTGCATCCCCAGTGGTGCCAGTGCACTCTCTGGACTCACTGCACTGCATCCCCAGTGGTGCCAGTGCACTCTCTGGACTCACTGCAGGGCATCCCCAGTGGTGCCAGTGCACTCTCTGGACTCACTGCACTGCATCCCCAGTGGTGCCAGTGCTATCCCTGGACTCACTGTAGTGCATCCCCAGTGGTGCCAGTGCACTCTCTGGACTCACTACAGGGAATCCCCAGTGGTACCAGTTCACTCTCTGGACTCACTGCAGTGCATCACCAGTGGTGCCAGTGCACTCTCTGGACTCACTGCAGTGCATCCCCAGTAGTGCCATTGCACTCTCTGCACTCACTTCACTGCATCCCCAGTGGTGCCAGTGCACTCTCTGGACTCACTGCAGTGCATCCCCAGTAGTGCCAGTGCACTCTCTGCACTCACTGCACTGCATCCCCAGTGGTGCCAGTGCACTCTCTGGACTCACTGCACTGCATCCCCAGTGGTGCCAGTGCACTCTCTGCACTCACTGCACTGCATACCCAGTGGTGCCAGTGCACTCACTGGACTCACTGCAGTGCATTCCCTCTGGTGCCAGTGCACTCTCTGGACTCACTGCACTGCATCACCAGTGGTGCCAATGCACTCTCTGGACTCACTGCACTGCATCCCCAGTGGTGCCAGTGCACTCTCTGGACTCACTGCACTGCATCCCCAGTGGTGCCAGTGCACTCTCTGGACTCACTGCACTGCATCCCCAGTGGTGCCAGTGCACTCTCTCGAGTCACTGCACTACATCCCCAGTGGTGCCAGTGCACTCACTGGACTTACTGTACTGCATCATCAGTGGTGCCAGTGCACTCTCTGGACTCACTGCAGTGCATCCCCAGTGGTGCCAGTGCACTCTCTGGATTCACTGCACTGCATCCCCAGTGGTGCCAGTGCACTCACTGGACTCACTATGCTGCATCCCCAGTGGTGCCAGTGCACTCTCTGGACTCACCGCACTGCATCCCCAGTGGTGCCAGTGCATTCTCTGGACTCACTGTACTGCATCGCCAGTGGTGCCAGTGCACTCTCTGGGCTCACTGCAGTGCATCCCCAGTGGTGCCAGTGCACTCTCTGGACTCACTGCACTGCATCCCCAGTGGAGCCCGTGCACTCTCTGGACTCACTGCACTGCATCCCCAGTGGTGCCAGTGCACTCTCTGGACTCACTGCACTGCATCCCCAGTGGTGCCAGTGCACTCTCTGGACTCACTGCACTGCATCCCCAGTGGTGCCAGTGCACTCTCTGGACTCACTGCAGGGCATCCCCAGTGGTGCCAGTGCACTCCCTGGACTCACTGCACTGCATCCCCAGTGGTGCCAGTGCAATCTCTGGACTCACTGCACTGCATAACCAGTGGTGCCAGTGCACTCTCTGGACTCACTGCACTGCATCCCAGTGGTGCCAGTGCATTCTCTGGACTCACCGCACTGCACCCTGAGTGGTACCAGTGCACTCTCTGGACTCACTGCAGTGCATCCCCAGTGGTGCCATTGCACTCTCTGGAGTCACTGCGCTGCATCTCCAGTGGTGGCAGTGCACTCTCTGGACTCACTGCAGTGCATCCCCAGTGTTGCCTGTGCACTCTCTGGAGTAACTGCAGTGCATCCCCAGTGGTGCCAGTGCACTCTCTGGACTCCCGGCACCGCATCCCCAGTGGTGCCAGTGCACTCTCTGGGCTCACTGCAGTGCATCCCCAGTGGTGCCAGTGCACTCTCTGGAGTCACTGCACTGCATCCCCAGTGGTGCCAATGCATTCTCTGGACCTCCGGCACCGCATCCCCAGTGGTGCCAGTGCACTCTCTGGACTCTCGGCACTGCATCCCCAGTGGTGCCAGTGCACTCTCTCGAGTCACTGCACTACATCCCCAGTCGTGCCAGTGGTCTCACTGGACTCACTGTACTGCATCATCAGTGGTGCCAGTGCACTCACTGGACTCACTGTACTGCATCTCCAGTGGTGCCAGTGCACTCTCTGGACTCACTGCACTGCATCACCAGTGGTGCCAGTGCACTCACTGGATTCACTGCACTGCATCCCCAGTGGTGCTAGTGCACTCTCTGGACTCACTGCAGTGCATCCCCAGTGGTGCCAGTGCACTCTCTGGACTCACTAAAGTGCATTCTCAGTGGTGCCAGTGCACTCTCTGGACTCACTGCAGTGCATACCCAGTGGTGCCAGTGCACTCTCTGGACTCACTGCACTGCATCCCCAGAGGTGCCAGTGCACTCTCTGGACTCACTGCAGGGCATCACCAGTGGTGCCAGTGCACTCTCTGGACTCACTGCACTGCATCCCCAGTGGTGCCAGTGCTATCCCTGGACTCACTGTAGTGCATCCCCAGTGGTGCCAGTGCACTCTCTGGACTCACTGCAGGGCATTCTCAGTGGTGCCAGTGCACTCTCTGGACTCACTGCAGTGCATCACCAGTGGTGCCAGTGCACTCTCTGGACTCACTGCAGTGCATCCCCAGTAGTGGCAGTGCACTCTCTGCACTCACTTCACTGCATCCCCAGTGGTGCCAGTGCACTCTCTCGAGTCACTGCACTACATCCCCAGTGGTGCCAGTGCACTCTCTGGACTCACTGCACTGCATCCCCAGTAGTGCCAGTGCACTCTCTGCACTCACTGCACTGCATCCCTAGTGGTGCCACTGCACTCTCTGGACTCACTGCACTGCATCCCCAGTGGTGCCAGTGCACTCTCTGCACTCACTGCACTGCATACCCAGTGGTGCCAGTGCACTCACTACACTCACTGCAGTGCATTCCCTCTGGTGCCAGTGCACTCTCTGCACTCACTGCACTGAATCCCCAGTGGTGCCAGTGCACTCTCTGGACTCACTGCACTGCATCCCCAGTGGTGCCAGTGCACTCTCTGGACTCATTGCAGTGCATCACCAGTGGTGCCAGTGCACTCTCTGGACTCACTGAAGTGCATCCCCCGTGGTGCCAGTGCAATCTCTGGACTCACTGCACTGCATTCCCAGTGGTGCCAGTGCACACTCTGGACTCACTGCACTGCATCCCCAGTGGTGCCAGTGCACTCTCTGGACTCACTGCACTGCATCCCCAGTAGTGCCAGTGCACTCTCTGGACTCATTGCACTGCATCCCCAGTGGTGCCAGTACACTCTCTGGACTCACTGCACTGCATCCCCAGTGGTGCCAGTGCATTCTCTGGACTCACTGCACTACATCCCCAGTGGTGCCAGTGCACTCTCTGGACTCACTGCACTGCATCCCCAGTGGTGCCAGTGCACTCTCTGGACTCACTGTACTGCATCCCCAGTGGAGCCCGTGCACTCTCTGGACTCACTGAAGTGTATCCCCAGTGGTGCCAGTGCACTCTCTGGACTCACTGCACTGCATCCCCAGTGGTGCTAGTGCACTCTGTGGACTCACTGCAGTGCATCCCCAGTGGTGCCAGTGCACTCTCTGGACTCACTGAAGGGCATTCTCAGTGGTGCCAGTGCACTCTCTGGACTCACTGCAGTGCATCCCCAGTGGTGCCAGTACACTCACTGGACTGACTGCACTGCATCCCCAGTGGTGCCAGTGCACTCTCTGGACTCACTGCACTGCATCCCCAGTGGTGCCAGTGCATTCTCTAGACTCACCGCACTGCACCCTGAGTGGTGCCATTGCACTCTCTGGACTCACTGCACTGCATCCCCAGTGGTGCCAGTGCACTCTCTGGACTCACTGCACTGCATCCCCAGTGGTTCCAGAGCACTCTCTGGACTCACTGCAGTGCATCCCCAGTGGTGCCAGTGCACTCTCTGGACTCACTGTACTGCATCCCCAGTGTTGCCAGTGCAGTCTCTGGAGTAACTGCAGTGCATCCCCAGTGGTGCCAAAGCACTCTCTGGACTCCCGGCACCGCATCACCAGTGGTGCCAGTGCACTCTCTGGGCTCACTGCAGTGCATCCCCAGTGGTTCCAGTGCACTCTCTTGACTCACTGCACTGCATCCCCAGTGGTGCCAGTGCACTCTGTGGACTCACTGCAGTGCATCCCCAGTGGTGCCAGTGCGCTCTCTGGACTCACTGCAGTGCATCCCCAGTGGTGCCAGTGCACTCTCTGGACTCACTGCACTGCATCCCCAGTGGTGCCAGTGCACTCTCTGGACTCACTGCACTGCATCCCCAGTGGTGCCAGTGCACTCACTGGACTCACTATACTGCATCCCCAGTGGTGCCAGTGCACTCTCTGGACTCACTGCACTGCATCCCCAGTGCTGCCAGTGCATTCACTGGACTCACTGCACTGCATCCCCAGTGGTGCCAGTGCACTCTCTGGGCTCACTGCAGTGCATCCACAGTGGTGCCAGTGCACTCTCTGGACTCACTGCACTGCATCCCCAGTGGAGCCCGTGCACTCTCTGGACGCACCGCACTGCACCCTGAGTGGTGCCATTGCACTCTCTGGACTCACTGCACCGCATCCCCAGTGGTGCCAGTGAACTCTCTGGAGTAACTGCAGTGCATCCCCAGTGGTGCCAGTGCACTCTCTGGACTCACTGCACTGCATCCCCAGTGGTGCCAGTGCACTCACTGGACTCACTATACTGCATCACCAGTGGTGCCATTGCACTCTCTGGACTCACTGCACTGCATCCCCAGTGCTGCCAGTGCATTCACTGGACTCACTGCACTGCATCCCCAGTGGAGCCAGTGCACTCTCTGGACTCACTGCACTGCATCCCCAGTGGTGCCAGTGCACTCTCTGGACTCACTGCACTGCATCCCCAGTGGTGCCCGTGCACTCTCTGGACTCACTGCAGTGCATCCCCAGTGGTGCCAGTGCACTCTCTGGACTCACTGCAGGGCATCCCCAGTGGTGCCAGTGCACTCTCTGGGCTCAGTGCACTGCATCCCCAGTGGTGCCAGTGCACTCTCTGGACTCACTGCACTGCATCCCCAGTGGTGCCGTGCAATCTCTGGACTCACTGCACTGCATCCCCAGTGGTGCCAGTGCACTCTCTGGACTCACTGCACTGCATCCCCATTGGTGCCAGTGCATTCTCTGGACTCACCGCACTGCACCCTGAGTGGTGCCAGTGCACTCTCTGGACTCACTGCACCGCATCCCCAGTGGTGCCATTGCACTCTCTGGAGTCACTGCGCTGCATCTCCAGTGGTGGCAGTGCACTCTCTGGACTCACTGCAGTGCATCCCCAGTGTTGCCTGTGCACTCTCTGGAGTAACTGCAGTGCATCCCCAGTGGTGCCAGTGCACTCTCTGGACTCACTGAAGTGCATTCTCAGTGGTGCCAGTGCACTCTGTGGACTCAGTGCAGTGCATCCCCAGTGGTACCAGTGCGCTCTCTGGACTCACTGCACTGCATCCCCATTGGTGCCAGTGCATTCTCTGGACGCACCGCACTGCACCCTGAGTGGTGCCATTGCACTCTCTGGACTCACTGCACCGCATCCCCAGTGGTGCCAGTGAACTCTCTGGAGTAACTGCAGTGCATCCCCAGTGGTGCCAGTGCACTCTCTGGACTCACTGCACTGCATCCCCAGTGGTGCCAGTGCACTCTCTGGACTCACTGCACTGCATCCCCAGTGGTTCCAGAGCACTCTCTGGACTCACTATACTGCATCACCAGTGGTGCCAGTGCACTCACTGGATTCACTGCACTGCATCCCCAGTGGTGCTAGTGCACTCTCTGGACTCACTGCAGTGCATCCCCAGTGGTGCCAGTGCACTCTCTGGACTCACTGCACTGCATCCCCAGTGGTGCCAGTGCACTCTGTGGACTCACTGCAGTGCATCCCCAGTGGTGCCAGTGCCCTCTCTGGACTCACTGCAGTGCATCCCCAGTGGTGCCAGTGCACTCTCTGGACTCACTCCACTGCATCCCCAGTGGTGCCAGTGCACTCTCTGGACTCACTGCACTGCATCCCCAGTGGTGCCAGTGCACTCTCTGGACTCACTGCACTGCATCCCCAGTGGTGCCAGTGCACTCTCTGGACTCACTGCACTGCATCCCCAGTGGTGCCAGTGCACTCTGTGGACTCACTGCAGTGCGTCCCCAGTGGTGCCAGTGCACTCTCTGGACTCACTGCAGTGCATCCCCAGTGGTGCCAATGCACTCTCTGGACTCACTGCACTGCATCCCCAGTGGTGCCAGTGCACTCTCTGGACTCACTGCAGTGCATCCCAAGTGGTGCCAGTGCACTCTCTGGACTCACTGCACTGCATCCCCAGTGGTGCCAGTGCACTCTCTCGAGTCACTGCACTACATCCCCAGTGGTGCCAGTGCACTCACTGGACTTACTGTACTGCATCATCAGTGGTGCCAGTGCACTCTCTGAACTCACTGCAGTGCATCCCCAGTGGTGCCAGTGCACTCTCTGGACTCACTGCAGTGCATCCCCAGTGGTGCCAGTGCACTCTCTGGACTCACTATACTGAATCACCAGTGGTGCCAGTGCACTCTCTGGACTCACTGCACTGCATCCCCAGTGCTGCCAGTGCATTCACTGGACTCACTGTACTGCATCACCAGTGGTGCCAGTGCACTCTCTGGGCTCACTGCAGTGCATCCCCAGTGGTGCCAGTGCACTCTCTGGACTCACTGCACTGCATCCCCAGTGGAGCCCGTGCACTCTCTGGACTCACTGCACTGCATCCCCAGTGGTGCCAGTGCACTCTCTGGACTCACTGCACTGCATCCCCAGTGGTGCCAGTGCACTCTCTGGACTCACTGCAGTGCATCCCCTGTGGTGCCAGTGCACTCTCTGGGCTCAGTGCACTGCATCCCCAGTGGTGCCAGTGCACTCTCTGGACTCACTGCACTGCATCCCCAGTGGTGCCAGTGCAATCTCTGGACTCACTGCACTGCATCCCCAGTGGTGCCAGTGCACTCTCTGGACTCACTGCACTGCATCCCCATTGGTGCCAGTGCATTCTCAGGACTCACCGCACTGCACCCTGAGTGGTGCCAGTGCACTCTCTGGACTCACTGCTCCGCATCCCCAGTGGTGCCATTGCACTCTCTGGAGTCACTGCGCTGCATCTCCAGTGGTGGCAGTGCACTCTCTGGCCTCACTGCAGTGCATCCCCAGTGGTGCCTGTGCACTCTCTGGAGTAACTGCAGTGCATCCCCAGTGGTGCCAGTGCACTCTCTGGAGTCACTGAAGTGCATTCTCAGTGTTGCCAGTGAACTCTGTGGACTCACTGCAGTGCATCCCCAGTGGTACCAGTGCGCTCTCTGGACTCACTGCAGTGCATCCGCAGTGCTGCCAGTGCACTCTCTGGACTCACTGCACTGCATCCCCAGTGGTGCCAGTGCACTCTCTCGAGTCACTGCACTACATCACCAGTGGTGCCAGTGCACTCACTGGACTCACTGTACTGCATCATCAGTGGTGCCAGTGCACTCTCTGGACTCACTGCACTGCATCCCCAGTGGTGCCAGTGCACTCTCTGGACTCACTGCACTGCATCCCCAGTGGTGCCAGTGCACTCACTGGACTCACTGTACTGCATCACCAGTGGTGCCAGTGCACTCTCTGGACTCACTGCACTGCATCCCCAGTGGTTCCAGTGCATTCACTGGACGCACCGCACTGCACACTGAGTGGTGCCATTCCACTCTCTGGACTCACTGCACCGCATCCCCAGTGGTGCCAGTGAACTCTCTGGAGTAACTGCACTGCATCCCCAGTGGTGCCAGTGCACTCTCTGGACTCACTGCACTGCATCCCCAGTGGTTCCAGAGCACTCTCTGGACTCCCGGCACCGCATCCCCAGTGGTGCCAGTGCACTCTCTGGGCTCACTGCAGTGCATCCCCAGTGGTTCCAGTGCACTCTCTTGACTCACTGCACTGCATCCACAGTGGTGCCAGTGCACTCTCTGGACTCACTGCACTGCATCCCCAGTGGTGCTAGTGCACTCTCTGGACTCACTGCAGTGCATCCCCAGTGGTGCCAGTGCACTCTCTGGACTCACTGCACTGCATCCCCAGTGGTGCCAGTGCACTCACTGGACTCACTATACTGAATCACCAGTGGTGCCAGTGCACTCTCTGGACTCACTGCACTGCATCCCCAGTGCTGCCAGTGCACTCACTGGACTTACTGTACTGCATCATCAGTGGTGCCAGTGCACTCTCTGAACTCACTGCAGTGCATCCCCAGTGGTGCCAGTGCACTCTCTTTACTCACTGCACTGCATCCCCAGTGGTGCCAGTGCACTCACTGGACTCACTATACTGAATCACCAGTGGTGCCAGTGCACTCTCTGGACTCACTGCACTGCATCCCCAGTGCTGCCAGTGCATTCACTGGACTCACTGTACTGCAGCTCCAGTGGTGCCAGTGCACTCTCTGGGCTCACTGCAGTGCATCCCCAGTGGTGCCAGTGCACTCTCTGGACTCACTGCACTGCATCCCCAGTGGAGCCCGTGCACTCTCTGGACTCACTGCACTGCATCCCCAGTGGTGCCAGTGCACTCTCTGGACTCACTGCACTGCATCCCCAGTGGTGCCAGTGCACTCTCTGGACTCACTGCAGGGCATCCCCAGTGGTGCCAGTGCACTCTCTGGACTCACTGCACTGCATCCCCAGTGGTGCCAGTGCACTCTCTGGACTCACTGCACTGCATCCCCAGTGGTGCCAGTGCAATCTCTGGACTCACTGCACTGCATCCCCAGTGGTGCCAGTGCACTCTCTGGACTCACTGCACTGCATCCCCATTGGTGCCAGTGCATTCTCAGGACTCACCGCACTGCACCCTGAGTGGTGCCAGTGCACTCTCTGGACTCACTACTCCGCATCCCCAGTGGTGCCATTGCACTCTCTGGAGTCACTGCGCTGCATCTCCAGTGGTGGCAGTGCACTCTCTGGACTCACTGCAGTGCATCCCCAGTGTTGCCTGTGCACTCTCTGGAGTAACTGCAGTGCATCCCCAGTGGTGCCAGTGCACTCTCTGGACTCACTGAAGTGCATTCTCAGTGGTGCCAGTGCACTCTGTGGACTCACTGCACTGCATCCCCAGTGGTACCAGTGCGCTCTCTGGACTCACTGCAGTGCATCCCCAGTGCTGCCAGTGCACTCTCTGGACTCACTGCACTGCATCCCAAGTGGTGGCAGTGCACTCTCTGGACTCACTGCACTGCATCCCCAGTGGTGCCAATGCACTCTCTGGACCTCCGGCACCGCATCCCCAGTGGTGCCAGTGCACTCTCTGGACTCACTGCACTGCATCCCCAGTGGTGCCAGTGCACTCACTGGACTCACTGTACTGCATCACCAGTGGTGCCAGTGCACTCTCTGGACTCAGTGCACTGCATCCCCAGTGGTTCCAGTGCCTTCACTGGACTCACTGTACTGCATCTCCAGTGGTGCCAGTGCACTCTCTGGACTCACTGCACTGCATCACCAGTGGTGCCAGTGCACTCACTGGACACACTGCACTGCATCCCCAGTGGTGCTAGTGCACTCTCTGGACTCATTGCAGTGCATCCCCAGTGGTGCCAGTGCACTCTCTGGACTCACTGAAGTGTATTCTCAGTGGTGCCAGTGCACTCTCTGGACTCACTGCAGTGCATCCCCAGTGATGCCAGTGTACTCTCTGGACTCACTGCAGGGCATCCCCAGTGGTGCCAGTGCACTCTCTGGACTCACTGCAGGGCATCCCCAGTGGTGCCAGTGCACTCTCTGGACTCACTGCACTGCATCCCCAGTGGTGCCAGTGCTATCCCTGGACTCACTGTAGTGCATCACCAGTGGTGCCAGTGCACTCTCTGGACTCACTGCAGGGCATCCCCAGTGGTGCCAGTACACTCTCTGGACTCACTGCAGTGCATCCCCAGTGGTGCCAGTGCACTCGCTGGACTCACTGCAGTGCATCCCCAGTGGTGCCAGTGCACTCGCTGGACTCACTGCACTGCATCCCCAGTGGTGCCAGTGCACTCTCTGGACTCACTGCACTGCATCCCCAGTGCTGCCTGTGCACTCTCTGGACTCACTGCACTGCATCCCCAGTGGTGGCACTGCACTCTCTGGACTCACTGCACTGCATCCCCAGTGGTGCCAGTGCACTCTCTGCACTCACTGCACTGCATTCCCTCTGGTGCCAGTGCACTCTCTGGACTCACTGCACTGCATCCCCAGTGGTGCCAGTGCACTCTCTGGACTCACTGCACTGCATCCCCAGTGGTGCCAGTGCACTCTCTGGACTCACTGCACTGCATCCCCAGTGGTGCCAGTGCACTCTCTGGACTCACTGCACTGCATCCCCAGTGGTGCCAGTGCACTCTCTGGACTCACTGCAGGGCATCCCCAGTGGTGCCAGTGCACTCTCTGGACTCACTGCACTGCATCCCCGGTGGTGCCAGTGCTATCCCTGGACTCACTGTAGTGCAACCTCAGTGGTGCCAGTGCACTCTCTGGACTCACTGCAGGGCATCCCCAGTGGTGCCAGTGCACTCTCTGGACTCACTGCACTGCATCCCCAGTGGTGCCAGTGCACTCTCTGGACTCACTGCACTGCATCCCCAGTAGTGCCAGTGCACTCTCTGGACTCACTGCAGTGCATCCCCAGTGGTGCCAGTGCACTCTCTGGACTCATTGCACTGCATCCCCTGTGGTGCCAGTGCACTCTCTGGACTCACTGCACTGCATCCCCAGTGGTGCCACTGCACTCTCTGGACTCACTGCACTGCATCCCCAGTGGTGCCAGTGCACTCTCTGCACTCACTGCACTGCATCCCCAGTGGTGCCAGTGCACTCTCTGGACTCACTGCACTGCATACCCAGTGGTGCCAGTGCACTCACTGGACTCACTGCACTGCATCCCCAGTGGTGCCAGTGCACTCTCAGGACTCACTGCAGGGCATCACCAGTAGTGCCATTGCACTCTCTGCACTCACTGCACTGCATCCCCAGTGGTGCCACTGCACTCTCTGGACTCACTGCACTGCATCCCCAGTGGTGCCAGTGCACTCTCTGCACTCACTGCACTGCATACCCAGTGGTGCCAGTGCACTCACTGGACTCACTGCACTGCATCCCCAGTGGTGCCAGTGCACTCTCTCGAGTCACTGCACTACATCCCCAGTGGTGCCAGTGCACTCACTGGACTTACTGTACTGCATCATCAGTGGTGCCAGTGCACTCTCTGAACTCACTGCAGTGCTTCCCCAGTGGTGCCAGTGCACTCTCTGGACTCACTGCACTGCATCCCCAGTGGTGCCAGTGCACTCACTGGACTCACTATACTGAATCACCAGTGGTGCCAGTGCACTCTCTGGACTCACTGCACTGCATCCCCAGTGCTGCCAGTGCATTCACTGGACTCACTGTACTGCATCTCCAGTGGTGCCAGTGCACTCTCTGGGCTCACTGCACTGCATCCCCAGTGGTGCCAGTGCACTCTCTGGACTCACTGCACTGCATCCCCAGTGGAGCCCGTGCACTCTCTGGACTCACTGCACTGCATCCCCAGGGGTGCCAGTGCACTCTCTGGACTCACTGCACTGCATCCCCATTGGTGCCAGTGCATTCTCAGGACTCACCGCACTGCACCCTGAGTGGTGCCAGTGCACTCTCTGGACTCACTGCTCCGCATCCCCAGTGGTGCCATCGCACTCTCTGGAGTCACTGCGCTGCATCTCCAGTGGTGGCATTGCACTCTCTGGACTCACTGCAGTGCATCCCCAGTGTTGCCTGTGCACTCTCTGGAGTAACTGCAGTGCATCCCCAGTGGTGCCAGTGCACTCTCTGGACTCACTGAAGTGCATTCTCAGTGGTGCCAGTGCACTCTGTGGACTCACTGCAGTGCATCCCCAGTGGTACCAGTGCGCTCTCTGGACTCACTGCACTGCATCCCCAGTGCTGCCAGTGCACTCTCTGGACTCACTGCACTGCATACCCAGTGGTGCCAGTGCACTCTCTCGAGTCACTGCACTACATCACCAGTGGTGCCAGTGCACTCACTGGACTCATTGTACTGCATCATCAGTGGTGCCAGTGCACTCTCTGGACTCACTGCACTGCATCCCCAGTGGTGCCAGTGCACTCTCTGGACTCACTGCACTGCATCCCCAGTGGTGCCAGTGCACTCACTGGACTCACTGTACTGCATCACCAGTGGTGCCAGTGCACTCTCTGAACTCACTGCACTGCATCCCCAGTGGTTCCAGTGCATTCACTGGACTCACTGTACTGCATCTCCAGTGGTGCCAGTGCACTCTCTGGACTCACTGAAGTGCATTCTCAGTGGTGCCAGTGCAGTCTCTGGACTCACTGCAGTGCATCCCCAGTGGTGCCAGTGCACTCTCTGGACTCACTGCACTGCATCCCCAGTGGTGCCAGTGCACTCTCTGGACTCACTGCAGGGCATCCCCAGTGGTGCCAGTGCACTCTCTGGACTCACTGCACTGCATCCCCAGTGGTGCCAGTGCACTCTCTGGACTCACTGTAGTGCATCCCCAGTGGTACCAGTGCACTCTCTGGACTCACTACAGGGAATCCCCAGTGGTGCCAGTGCACTCTCTGGACTCACTGCAGTGCATCACCAGTGGTGCCAGTGCACTCTCTGGACTCACTGCAGTGCATCCCCAGTAGTGCCATTGCACTCTCTGCACTCACTTCACTGCATCCCCAGTGGTGCCAGTGCACTCTCTGGACTCACTGCACTGCATCCCCAGTGGTGCCAGTGCACTCTCTGGACTCACTGCAGTGCATCCCCAGTAGTGCCAGTGCACTCTCTGCACTCACTGCACTGCATCCCCAGTGGTGCCAGTGCACTCTCTGGACTCACTGCACTGCATCCCCAGTGGTGCCAGTGCACTCTCTGCACTCACTGCACTGCATCCCCAGTGGTGCCAGTGCACTCTGTGGACTCACTGCAGTGCATCCCCAGTGGTACCAGTGCGCTCTCTGGACTCACTGCACTGCATCCCCAGTGGTGCCAGTGCATTCTCTGGACGCACCGCACTGCATCCCCAGTGGTGCCATTGCACTCTCTGGACTCACTGCACCGCATCCCCAGTGGTGCCAGTGAACTCTCTGGAGTAACTGCACTGCATCCCCAGTGGTGCCAGTGCACTCTCTGGACTCACTGCACTGCTTCCCCAGTGGTGCCAGTGCACTCTCTGGACTCACTGCACTGCATCCCCAGTGGTTCCAGAGCACTCTCTGGACTCACTGCACTGCATCCCCAGTTGTGCCAGTGCACTCTCTGGACTCACTGTACTGCATCCCCAGTGTTGCCAGTGCAGTCTCTGGAGTAACTGCAGTGCATCCCCAGTGGTGCCAAAGCACTATCTGGACTCCCGGCACCGCATCCCCAGTGGTGCCAGTGCACTCTCTGGGCTCACTGCAGTGCATCCCCAGTGGTTCCAGTGCACTCTCTTGACTCACTGCACTGCATCCACAGTGGTGCCAGTGCACTCACTGGATTCACTGCACTGCATCCCCAGTGGTGCTAGTGCACTCTCTGGACTCACTGCAGTGCATCCCCAGTGGTGCCATTGCACTCTCTGGACTCACTGCACTGCATCCCCAGTGGTGCCAGTGCACTCTGTGGACTCACTGCAGTGCATCCCCAGTGGTGCCAGTGCCCTCTCTGGACTCACTGCAGTGCATCCCCAGTGGTGCCAGTGCACTCTCTGGACTCACTGCACTGCATCACCAGTGGTGCCAGTGCACTCTCTGGACTCACTGCACTGCATCCCAAGTGGTGCCAGTGCACTCTCTGGACTCACTGCACTGCATCCCCAGTGGTGCCAGTGCACTCTGTGGACTCACTGCAGTGCGTCCCCAGTGGTGCCAGTGCACTCTCTGGACTCACTGCAGTGCATCCCCAGTGGTGCCAATGCACTCTCTGGACTCACTGCACTGCATCCCCAGTGGTGCCAGTGCACTCTCTGGACTCACTGCACTGCATCCCAAGTGGTGCCAGTGCACTCTCTGGACTCACTGCACTGCATCCCCAGTAGTGCCAGTGCACTCTCTCGAGTCACTGCACTACATCCCCAGTGGTGCCAGTGCACTCACTGGACTTACTGTACTGCATCATCAGTGGTGCCAGTGCACTCTCTGAACTCACTGCAGTGCATCCCCAGTGGTGCCAGTGCACTCTCTGGACTCACTGCACTGCATCCCCAGTGGTGCCAGTGCACTCACTGGACTCACTATACTGAATCACCAGTGGTGCCAGTGCACTCTCTGGACTCACTGCACTGCATCCCCAGTGCTGCCAGTGCATTCACTGGACTCACTGTACTGCATCTCCAGTGGTGCCAGTGCACTCTCTGGGCTCACTGCAGTGCATCCCCAGTGGTGCCAGTGCACTCTCTGGACTCACTGCACTGCATCCCCAGTGGAGCCCGTGCACTCTCTGGACTCACTGCACTGCATCCCCAGTGGTGCCAGTGCACTCTCTGGACTCACTGCACTGCATCCCCAGTGGTGCCAGTGCACTCTCTGGACTCACTGCAGGGCATCCCCAGTGGTGCCAGTGCACTCTCTGGGCTCAGTGCACTGCATCCCCAGTGGTGCCAGTGCACTCTCTGGACTCACTGCACTGCATCCCCAGTGGTGCCAGTGCAATCTCTGGACTCACTGCACTGCATCCCCAGTGGTTCCAGTGCACTCTCTGGACTCACTGCACTGCATCCACATTGGTGCCAGTGCATTCTCAGGACTCACCGCACTGCACCCTGAGTGGTGCCAGTGCACTCTCTGGACTCACTGCTCCGCATCCCCAGTGGTGCCATTGCACTCTCTGGAGTCACTGCGCTGCATCTCCAGTGGTGGCAGTGCACTCTCTGGACTCACTGCAGTGCATCCCCAGTGTTGCCTGTGCACTCTCTGGAGTAACTGCAGTGCATCCCCAGTGGTGCCAGTGCACTCTCTGGACTCACTGAAGTGCATTCTCAGTGGTGCCAGTGCACTCTGTGGACTCACTGCAGTGCATCCCCAGTGGTACCAGTGCGCTCTCTGGACTCACTGCAGTGCATCCCCAGTGGTGCCAGTGCACTCTCTGGACTCACTGCACTGCATCCCCAGTGGTGCCAGTGCACTCTCTCGAGTCACTGCACTACATCCCCAGTGCTGCCAGTGCACTCACTGGACTCACTGTACTGCATCATCAGTGGTGCCAGTACACTCTCTGGACTCACTGCACTGCATCCCCAGTGGTGCCAGTGCACTCTCTGGACTCACTGCACTGCATCCCCAGTGGTGCCAGTGCACTCACTGGACTCACTGTACTGCATCACCAGTGGTGCCAGTGCACTCTCTGGACTCACTGCACTGCATCCCCAGTGTTTCCAGTGCATTCACTGGACTCACTGTACTGCATCTCCAGTGGTGCCAGTGCACTCTCTGGACTCACTGCACTGCATCCCCAGTGGTGCCAGTGCACTCTCTGGACTCACTGAAGTGCATTCTCAGTGGTGCCAGTGCAGTCTCTGGACTCACTGCAGTGCATCCCCAGTGGTGCCAGTGCACTCTCTTGACTCACTGCACTGCATCCCCAGTGGTGCCAGTGCACTCTCTGGACTCACTGCAGGGCATCCCCAGTGGTGCCAGTGCACTCTCTGGACTCACTGCACTGCATCCCCAGTGGTGCCAGTGCTATCCCTGGACTCACTGTAGTGCATCCCCAGTGGTGCCAGTGCACTCTCTGGACTCACTACAGGGAATCCCCAGTGGTGCCAGTGCACTCTCTGGACTCACTGCAGTGCATCACCAGTGGTGCCAGTGCCCTCTCTGGACTCACTGCAGTGCATCCCCAGTAGTGCCATTGCACTCTCTGCACTCACTTCACTGCATCCCCAGTGGTGCCAGTGCACTCTCTGGACTCACTGCAGTGCATCCCCAGTAGTGCCAGTGCACTCTCTGCACTCACTGCACTGCATCCCCAGTGGTGCCAGTGCACTCTCTGGACTCACTGCACTGCATCCCCAGTGGTGCCAGTGCACTCTCTGCACTCACTGCACTGCATACCCAGTGGTGCCAGTGCACTCTCTGCACTCACTGCAGTGCATTCCCTCTGGTGCCAGTGCACTCTCTGGACTCACTGCACTGCATCACCAGTGGTGCCAATGCACTCTCTGGACTCACTGCACTGCATCCCCAGTGGTGCCAGT
Organism: Anser anser; assembly: GCF_964211835.1. Classification (NCBI taxonomy): domain Eukaryota; kingdom Metazoa; phylum Chordata; class Aves; order Anseriformes; family Anatidae; genus Anser; species Anser anser. Next base: position 30,563,644 of record NC_139723.1, on the reverse strand, counting down.
GCACTCTCTGGACTCACTGCACTGCATCCCCAGTGGTGCCAGTGCACTCTCTGGACTCACTGCACTGCATCCCCAGTGGTGCCAGTGCACTCTCTCGAGTCACTGCACTACATCCCCAGTGGTGCCAGTGCACTCACTGGACTTACTGTACTGCATCATCAGTGGTGCCAGTGCACTCTCTGGACTCACTGCAGTGCATCCCCAGTGGTGCCAGTGCACTCTCTGGATTCACTGCACTGCATCCCCAGTGGTGCCAGTGCACTCACTGGACTCACTATGCTGCATCCCCAGTGGTGCCAGTGCACTCTCTGGACTCACCGCACTGCATCCCCAGTGGTGCCAGTGCATTCACTGGACTCACTGTACTGCATCCCCAGTGGTGCCAGTGCACTCTCTGGGCTCACTGCACTGCATCCCCAGTGGTGCCAGTGCACTCTCTGGACTCACTGCACTGCATCCCCAGTGGAGCCCGTGCACTCTCTGGACTCACTGCACTGCATCCCCAGTGGTGCCAGTGCACTCTCTGCACTCACTGCACTGCATCCCCAGTGGTGCCAGTGCAATCTCTGGACTCACTGCACTGCATCCCCAGTGGTGCCAGTGCACTCTCTGGACTCACTGCAGGGCATCCCCAGTGGTGCCAGTGCACTCTCTCGACTCACTGCACTGCATCCCCAGTGGTGCCAGTGCAATCTCTGGACTCACTGCACTGCATAACCAGTGGTGCCAGTGCACTCTCTGGACTCACTGCACTGCATCCCCAGTGGTGCCAGTGCATTCTCTGGACTCACCGCACTGCACCCTGAGTGGTACCAGTGCACTCTCTGGACTCACTGCAGTGCATCCCCAGTGGTGCCACTGCACTCTCTGGAGTCACTGCGCTGCATCCTCAGTGGTGGCAGTGCACTCTCTGGACTCACTGCAGTGCATCCCCAGTGTTGCCTGTGCACTATCTGGAGTAACTGCAGTGCATCCCCAGTGGTGCCAGTGCACTCTCTGGACTCCCGGCACCGCATCCCCAGTGGTGCCACTGCACTCTCTGGGCTCACTGCAGTGCATCCCCAGTGGTGCCAGTGCACTCTCTGGAGTCACTGCACTGCATCCCCAGTGGTGCCAATGCATTCTCTGGACCTCCGGCACCGCATCCCCAGTGGTGCCAGTGCACTCTCTGGACTCTCGGCACTGCATCCCCAGTGGTGCCAGTGCACTCTCTCGAGTCACTGCACTACATCCCCAGTCGTGCCAGTGGACTCACTGGACTCACTGTACTGCATCATCAGTGGTGCCAGTGCACTCTCTGGACTCACTGCACTGCAACCCAGTGGTGCCAGTGCACTCTCTGGACTCACTGCACTTCATCCCCAGTGGTGCCAGTGCACTCACTGGACTCACTGTACTGCATCTCCAGTGGTGCCAGTGCACTCTCTGGACTCACTGCACTGCATCACCAGTGGTGCCAGTGCACTCACTGGATTCACTGCACTGCATCCCCAGTGGTGCTAGTGCACTCTCTGGACTCACTGCAGTGCATCCCCAGTGGTGCCAGTGCACTCTCTGGACTCACTAAAGTGCATTCTCAGTGGTGCCAGTGCACTCTCTGGACTCACTGCAGTGCATACCCAGTGGTGCCAGTGCACTCTCTGGACTCACTGCACTGCATCCCCAGAGGTGCCAGTGCACTCTCTGGACTCACTGCAGGGCATCACCAGTGGTGCCAGTGCACTCTCTGGACTCACTGCACTGCATCCCCAGTGGTGCCAGTGCTATCCCTGGACTCACTGTAGTGCATCCCCAGTGGTGCCAGTGCACTCTCTGGACTCACTGCAGGGCATTCTCAGTGGTGCCAGTGCACTCTCTGGACTCACTGCAGTGCATCACCAGTGGTGCCAGTGCACTCTCTGGACTCACTGCAGTGCATCCCCAGTAGTGGCAGTACACTCTCTGCACTCACTTCACTGCATCCCCAGTGGTGCCAGTGCACTCTCTCGAGTCACTGCACTACATCCCCAGTGGTGCCAGTGCACTCTCTGGACTCACTGCACTGCATCCCCAGTAGTGCCAGTGCACTCTCTGCACTCACTGCACTGCATCCCTAGTGGTGCCACTGCACTCTCTGGACTCACTGCACTGCATCCCCAGTGGTGCCAGTGCACTCTCTGCACTCACTGCACTGCATACCCAGTGGTGCCAGTGCACTCACTACACTCACTGCAGTGCATTCCCTCTGGTGCCAGTGCACTCTCTGCACTCACTGCACTGAATCCCCAGTGGTGCCAGTGCACTCTCTGGACTCACTGCACTGCATCCCCAGTGGTGCCAGTGCACTCTCTGGACTCATTGCAGTGCATCACCAGTGGTGCCAGTGCACTCTCTGGACTCACTGAAGTGCATCCCCCGTGGTGCCAGTGCAATCTCTGGACTCACTGCACTGCATTCCCAGTGGTGCCAGTGCACACTCTGGACTCACTGCACTGCATCCCCAGTGGTGCCAGTGCACTCTCTGGACTCACTGCACTGCATCCCCAGTAGTGCCAGTGCACTCTCTGGACTCACTGCACTGCATCCCCAGTGGTGCCAGTACACTCTCTGGACTCACTGCACTGCATCCCCAGTGGTGCCAGTGCATTCTCTGGACTCACTGCACTGCATCCCCAGTGGTGCCAGTGCACTCTCTGGACTCACTGCACTGCATCCCCAGTGGTGCCAGTGCACTCTCTGGACTCACTGTACTGCATCCCCAGTGGAGCCCGTGCACTCTCTGGACTCACTGAAGTGTATCCCCAGTGGTGCCAGTGCACTCTCTGGACTCACTGCACTGCATCCCCAGTGGTGCTAGTGCACTCTGTGGACTCACTGCAGTGCATCCCCAGTGGTGCCAGTGCACTCTCTGGACTCACTGAAGGGCATTCTCAGTGGTGCCAGTGCACTCTCTGGACTCACTGAAGTGCATCCCCAGTGGTGCCAGTACACTCACTGGACTGACTGCACTGCATCCCCAGTGGTGCCAGTGCACTCTCTGGACTCACTGCACTGCATCCCCATTGGTGCCAGTGCATTCTCTAGACTCACCGCACTGCACCCTGAGTGGTGCCATTGCACTCTCTGGACTCACTGCACTGCATCCCCAGTGGTGCCAGTGCACTCTCTGGACTCACTGCACTGCATCCCCAGTGGTTCCAGAGCACTCTCTGGACTCACTGCAGTGCATCCCCAGTGGTGCCAGTGCACTCTCTGGACTCACTGTACTGCATCCCCAGTGTTGCCAGTGCAGTCTCTGGAGTAACTGCAGTGCATCCCCAGTGGTGCCAAAGCACTCTCTGGACTCCCGGCACCGCATCACCAGTGGTGCCAGTGCACTCTCTGGGCTCACTGCAGTGCATCCCCAGTGGTTCCAGTGCACTCTCTTGACTCACTGCACTGCGTCCCCAGTGGTGCCAGTGCACTCACTGGATTCACTGCACTGCATCCCCAGTGGTGCTAGTGCACTCTCTGGACTCACTGCAGTGCATCCCCAGTGGTGCCAGTGCACTCTCTGGACTCACTGCACTGCATCCCCAGTGGTGCCAGTGCACTCTGTGGACTCACTGCAGTGCATCCCCAGTGGTGCCAGTGCGCTCTCTGGACTCACTGCAGTGCATCCCCAGTGGTGCCAGTGCACTCTCTGGACTCACTGCACTGCATTCCCAGTGGTGCCAGTGCACTCTCTGGACTCACTGCACTGCATCCCCAGTGGTGCCAGTGCACTCACTGGACTCACTATACTGCATCCCCAGTGGTGCCAGTGCACTCTCTGGACTCACTGCACTGCATCCCCAGTGCTGCCAGTGCATTCACTGGACTCACTGTACTGCATCCCCAGTGGTGCCAGTGCACTCTCTGGGCTCACTGCAGTGCATCCACAGTGGTGCCAGTGCACTCTCTGGACTCACTGCACTGCATCCCCAGTGGTGCCAGTGCACTCTCTGGACTCACTGCAGGGCATCCCCAGTGGTGCCAGTGCACTCTCTGGGCTCAGTGCACTGCATCCCCAGTGGTGCCAGTGCACTCTCTGGACTCACTGCACTGCATCCCCAGTGGTGCCAGTGCAATCTCTGGACTCACTGCACTGCATCGCCAGTGGTGCCAGTGCACTCTCTGGACTCACTGCACTGCATCCCCATTGGTGCCAGTGCATTCTCTGGACTCACCGCACTGCACCCTGAGTGGTGCCAGTGCACTCTCTGGACTCACTGCACCGCATCCCCAGTGGTGCCAGTGCACTCTCTGGACTCACTGCAGTGCATCCCCAGTAGTGCCAGTGTACTCTCTGCACTCACTGCACTGCATCCCCAGTGGTGCCACTGCACTCTCTGGACTCACTGCACTGCATTCCAAGTGGTGCCAGTGCACTCTCTGCACTCACTGCACTGCATCCCCAGTGGTGCCAGTGCACTCTCTGGACTCACTGCAGTGCATCCCCAGTGGTACCAGTGCGCTCTCTGGACTCACTGCACTGCATCCCCATTGGTGCCAGTGCATTCTCTGGACGCACCGCACTGCACCCTGAGTGGTGCCATTGCACTCTCTGGACTCACTGCACCTCATCCCCAGTGGTGCCAGTGAACTCTCTGGAGTAACTGCACTGCATCCCCAGTGGTGCCAGTGCACTCTCTGGACTCACTGCACTGCATCCCCAGTGGTTCCAGAGCACTCTCTGGACTCCCGGCACCGCATCCCCAGTGGTGCCAGTGCACTCTCTGGGCTCACTGCAGTGCATCCCCAGTGGTTCCAGTGCACTCTCTTGACTCACTGCACTGCATCCACAGTGGTGCCAGTGCACTCTCTGGATTCACTGCACTGCATCCCCAGTGGTGCTAGTGCACTCTCTGGACTCACTGCAGTGCATCCCCAGTGGTGCCAGTGCACTCTCTGGACTCACTGCACTGCATCCCCAGTGGTGCCAGTGCACTCTCTGGACTCACTACACTGCATCCCCAGTGGTGCCAGTGCCCTCTCTGCACTCACTGCAGTGCATCCCCAGTGGTGCCAGTGCACTCTCTGGACTCACTGCACTGCATCCCCAGTGGTGCCAGTGCACTCTCTGGACTCACTGCACTGCTTCCCCAGTGGTGCCAGTGCACTCTCTGGACTCACTGCACTGCATCCCCAGTGGTGCCAGTGCACTCTGTGGACTCACTGCACTGCATCCCCAGTGGTGCCAGTGCACTCTCTGGACTCACTGCAGTGCGTCCCCAGTGGTGCCAGTGCACTCTCTGGACTCACTGCAGTGCATCCCCAGTGGTGCCAATGCACTCTCTGGACTCACTGCACTGCATCGCCAGTGGTGCCAGTGCACTCTCTGGACTCACTGCACTGCATCCCAAGTGGTGCCAGTGCACTCTCTGGACTCACTGCACTGCATCCCCAGTAGTGCCAGTGCACTCTCTCGAGTCACTGCACTACATCCCCAGTGGTGCCAGTGCACTCACTGGACTTACTGTACTGCATCATCAGTGGTGCCAGTGCACTCTCTGTACTCACTGCAGTGCATCCCCAGTGGTGCCAGTGCACTCTCTGGACTCACTGCACTGCATCCCCAGTGGTGCCAGTGCACTCACTGGACTCACTATACTGAATCACCAGTGGTGCCAGTGCACTCTCTGGACTCACTGCAGGGCATCCCCAGTGGTGCCAGTGCACTCTCTGGACTCACTGCAGGGCATCCCCAGTGGTGCCAGTGCACTCTCTGGACTCACTGCACTGCATCCCCAGTGGAGCCCGTGCACTCTCTGCACTCACTGCACTGCATCCCCAGTGGTGCCAGTGCACTCTCTGGACTCACTGCACTGCATCCCCAGTGGTGCCAGTGCACTCTCTGGACTCACTGCAGGGCATCCCCAGTGGTGCCTGTGCACTCTCTGGGCTCAGTGCACTGCATCCCCAGTGGTGCCAGTGCACTCTCTGGACTCACTGCACTGCATCCCCAGTGGTGCCAGTGCAATCTCTGGACTCACTGCACTGCATCCCCAGTGGTGCCAGTGCACTCTCTGGACTCACTGCACTGCATCCCCATTGGTGCCAGTGCATTCTCAGGACTCACCGCACTGCACCCTGAGTGGTGCCAGTGAACTCTCTGGACTCACTACTCCGCATCCCCAGTGGTGCCATTGCACTCTCTGGAGTCACTGCGCTGCATCTCCAGTGGTGGCAGTGCACTCTCTGGACTCACTGCAGTGCATCCCCAGTGTTGCCTGTGCACTCTCTGGAGTAACTGCAGTGCATCCCCAGTGGTGCCAGTGCACTCTCTGGACTCACTGAAGTGCATTCTCAGTGGTGCCAGTGCACTCTGTGGACTCTCGGCACTGCATCCCCAGTGGTGCCAGTGCACTCTCTCGAGTCACTGCACTACATCCCCAGTGCTGCCAGTGCACTCACTGGACTCACTGTACTGCATCATCAGTGGTGCCATTGCACTCTCTGGACTCACTGCACTGCATCCCCAGTGGTGCCAGTGCACTCTCTGGACTCACTGCACTGCATCCCCAGTGGTGCCAGTGCACTCACTGGACTCACTGTACTGCATCACCAGTGGTGCCAGTGCACTCTCTGGACTCACTGCACTGCATCACCAGTGGTTCCAGTGCATTCACTGGACTCACTGTACTGCATCTCCAGTGGTGCCAGTGCACTCTCTGGAGTCACTGCACTGCATCACCAGTGGTGCCAGTGCACTCACTGGATTCACTGCACTGCATCCCCAGTGGTGCTAGTGCACTCTCTGGACTCACTGCACTGCATCCCCAGTGGTGCCAGTGCACTCTCTGGTCTCACTGAAGTGCATCCCCAGTGGTGCCAGAGCACTCTCTGGACTCACTGCACTGCATCCCCAGTGGTGCCAGTGCACTCTCTGGACTCACTGCACTGCATCCCCAGTGGTGCCATTGCACTCTCTGGACTCACTGCAGGGCATCCCCAGTGGTGCCAGTGCACTCTCTGGACCCACTGCACTGCATCCCCAGTGGTGCCAGTGCAATCTCTGGACTCACTGCACTGCATCCCCAGTGGTGCCAGTGCACTCTCTGCACTCACTGCACTGCATCCCCATTGGTGCCAGTGCATTCTCTGGACTCACCGCACTGCACCCTGAGTGGTGCCAGTGCACTCTCTGGACTCACTGCACCGCATCCCCAGTGGTGCCATTGCACTCTCTGGAGTCACTGCGCTGCATCTCCAGTGGTGGCCGTGCACTCTCTGGACTCACTGCAGTGCATCTCCAGTGTTGCCTGTGCACTCTCTGGAGTCACTGCAGTGCATCCGCAGTGGTGCCAAAGCACTCTCTGGACTCCCAGCACCGCATCCCCAGTGGTGCCAGTGCACTCAGTGGGCTCACTGCAGTGCATCCCCAGTGGTGCCAGTGCACTCTCTGGAGTCACTGCACTGCATCACCAGTGGTGCCAATGTACTCTCTGGACCTCCGGCACCGCATCCCCAGTGGTGCCAGTGCACTCTCTGGACTCACTGCAGTGCATCCCCAGTGGTTCCAGTGCGCTCTCTGGAGTCACAGCACTGCATCCCCAGTGGTGCCAGTGCAATCTCTGGACTCACTGCACTGCATCCCCAGTGGTGCCAGTGCACTCTCTGGACTCACTGAAGTGCATCCCCAGTGGTGCCAGAGCACTCTCTGCACTCACTGCACTGCATCCCCAGTGGTGCCAGTGCGCTCTCTGCAGTCACAGCACTGCATCCCCAGTGGTGCCAGTGCACTCTCTGGACTCACTGCACTGCATCCCCAGTGGTGCCAGTGCACTCTCTGCACTCACTGCACTGCATCCCCAGTGGTGCCAGTGCACTCTGTGGACTCACTGCACTGCATCCCCAGTGGTGCCAGTGCACTCACTGGACTCACTGTACTGCATCTCCAGTGGTGCCAGTGCACTCTCTGGACTCACTGAACTGCATCACCAGTGGTGCCAGTGCACTCACTGGATTCACTGCACTGCATCCCCAGTGGTGCTAGTGCACTCTCTGGACTCACTGCAGTGTATCCCCAGTGGTGCCAGTGCACTCTCTGGACTCACTGAAGTGCATTCTCAGTGGTGCCAGAGCACTCTCTGGACTCACTGCACTGCATCCCCAGTGGTGCCAGTGCACTCTCTGCACTCACTGCACTGCATCCCCAGTGGTGCCAGTGCACTCTGTGGACTGACTGCAGTGCATCCCCAGTGGTGCCAGTGCACTCTCTGGACTCACTGCACTGCATCACCAGTGGTGCCAAAGCACTCTCTGGACTCACTGCACTGCATCCCCAGTGGTGCCAGTGCACTCTCTGGACTCACTGCACTGCATCCCCAGTGGTGCCAGTGCACTCTCTGGACTCACTGCACTGCATCCCCAGTGGTGCCAGTGCACTCTTTCGAGTCACTGCACTACATCCCCAGTGGTGCCAGTGCACTCACTGGACTTACTGTACTGCATCATCAGTGGTGCCAGTGCACGCTCTGGACTCACTGCAGTGCATCCCCAGTGGTGCCAGTGCACTCTCTGGATTCACTGCACTGCATCCCCAGTGGTGCCAGTGCACTCACTGGACTCACTGCACTGCATCCCCAGTGGTGCCAGTGCACTCTCTGCACTCACTGCAGTGCATCCCCAGTGGTGCCAGTGCACTCTCTGGACTCACTGCACTGCATCCCCAGTGGAGCCCGTGCACTCTCTGGACTCACTGCACTGCATCCCCAGTGGTGCCAGTGCACTCTCTGGAGTCACAGCACTGCATCCCCAGTGGTGCCAGTGCACTCTCTGGACTCACTGCACTGCATCACCAGTGGTGCCAGTGCACTCTCTGGACTCACTGTACTGCATCACCAGTGGTGCCAGTGCACTCCCTGGACTCACTGCACTGCATCCCCAGTGGTGCCAGTGCAATCTCTGGACTCACTGCACTGCATCCCCAGTGGTGCCAGTGCACTCTCTGGACTCACTGCACTGCATCCCCAGTGGTGCCAGTGCATTCTCTGGACTCACCGCACTGCACCCTGAGTGGTACCAGTGCACTCTCTGGACTCACTGCACCGCATCCCCAGTGGTGCCATTGCACTCTCTGGAGTCACTGCGCTGCATCTCCAGTGGTGGCAGTGCACTCTCTGGACTCACTGCAGTGCATCCCCAGTGTTGCCTGTGCACTCTCTGGAGTAACTGCAGTGCATCCCCAGTGGTGCCAGTGCACTCTCTGGACTCCCGGCACCGCATCCCCAGTGGTGCCAGTGCACTCTCTGGGCTCACTGCAGTGCATCCCCAGTGGTGCCAGTGCACTCTCTGGAGTCACTGCACTGCATCCCCAGTGGTGCCAATGCACTCTCTGGACCTCCGGCACCGCATCCCCAGTGGTGCCAGTGCACTCTCCGGACTCTCGGCACTGCATCCCCAGTGGTGCCAGTGCACTCTCTCGAGTCACTGCACTACATCCCCAGTGGTGCCAGTGGACTCACTGGACTCACTGTACTGCATCATCAGTGGTGCCAGTGCACTCTCTGGACTCACTGCACTGCAACCCAGTGGTGCCAGTGCACTCTCTGGACTCACTGCACTGCATCCCCAGTGGTGCCAGTGCACTCACTGGACTCACTGTACTGCATCTCCAGTGGTGCCAGTGCACTCTCTGGACTCACTGCACTGCATCCCCAGTGGTGCCAGTGCACTCACTGGATTCACTGCACTGCATCCCCAGTGGTGCTAGTGCACTCTCTGGACTCACTGCACTGCATCCCCATTGGTGCCAGTGCATTCTCTGGACTCACCGCACTGCACCCTGAGTGGTGCCAGTGCACTCTCTGGACTCACTGCACCGCATCCCCAGTGGTGCCATTGCACTCTCTGGAGTCACTGCGCTGCATCTCCAGTGGTGGCAGTGCACTCTCTGGACTCACTGCAGTGCATCCCCAGTGGTGCCTGTGCACTCTCTGGAGTCACTGCAGTGCATCCGCAGTGGTGCCAAAGCACTCTCTGGACTCCCGGCACCGCATCCCCAGTGGTGCCAGTGCACTCAGTGGGCTCACTGCAGTGCATCCCCAGTGGTGCCAGTGCACTCTCTGGAGTCACTGCACTGCATCACCAGTGGTGCCAATGTACTCTCTGGACCTCCGGCACCGCATCCCCAGTGGTGCCAGTGCACTCTCTGGACTCACTGCACTGCATCCCCAGTGGTTCCAGTGCGCTCTCTGGAGTCACAGCACTGCATCCCCAGTGGTGCCAGTGCAATCTCTGGACTCACTGCACTGCATCCCCAGTGGTGCCAGTGCACTCTCTGGACTCACTGAAGTGCATCCCCAGTGGTGCCAGAGCACTCTCTGCACTCACTGCACTGCATCCCCAGTGGTGCCAGTGCGCTCTCTGCAGTCACAGCACTGCATCCCCAGTGGTGCCAGTGCACTCTCTGGACTCACTGCACTTCATCCCCAGTGGTGCCACTGCACTCTCTGCACTCACTGCACTGCATCCCCAGTGGTGCCAGTGCACTCTCTGGACTCACTGCACTGCATCCCCAGTGGTGCCAGTGCACTCACTGGACTCACTGTACTGCATCTCCAGTGGTGACAGTGCACTCTCTGGACTCACTGAACTGCATCACCAGTGGTGCCAGTGCACTCACTGGATTCACTGCACTGCATCCCCAGTGGTGCTAGTGCACTCTCTGCACTCACTGCAGTGCATCCCCAGTGGTGCCAGTGCACTCTCTGGACTCACTGAAGTGCATTCTCAGTGGTGCCAGAGCACTCTCTGGACTCACTGCACTGCATCCCCAGTGGTGCCAGTGCACTCTCTGGACTCACTGCACTGCGTCCCCAGTGGTGCCAGTGCACTCTGTGGACTGACTGCAGTGCATCCCCAGTGGTGCCAGTGCACTCTCTGGACTCACTGCACTGCATCACCAGTGGTGCCAAAGCACTCTCTGGACTCACTGCACTGCATCCCCAGTGGTGCCAGTGCACTCTCTGGACTCACTGCACTGCATCCCCAGTGGTGCCAGTGCACTCTCTGGACTCACTGCACTGCATCCCCAGTGGTGCCAGTGCACTCTTTCGAGTCACTGCACTACATCCCCAGTGGTGCCAGTGCACTCACTGGACTTACTGTACTGCATCATCAGTGGTGCCAGTGCACTCTCTGGACTCACTGCAGTGCATCCCCAGTGCTGCCAGTGCACTCTCTGGATTCACTGCACTGCATCCCCAGTGGTGCCAGTGCACTCACTGGACTCACTGCACTGCATCCCCAGTGGTGCCAGTGCACTCTCTGCACTCACTGCAGTGCATCCCCAGTGGTGCCAGTGCACTCTCTGGACTCACTGCACTGCATCCCCAGTGGAGCCCGTGCACTCTCTGGACTCACTGCACTGCATCCCCAGTGGTGCCAGTGCACTCTCTGGAGTCACAGCACTGCATCCCCAGTGGTGCCAGTGCACTCTCTGGACTCACTGTACTGCATCACCAGTGGTGCCAGTGCACTCCCTGGACTCACTGCACTGCATCCCCAGTGGTGCCAGTGCAATCTCTGGACTCACTGCACTGCATCCCCAGTGGTGCCAGTGCACTCTCTGGACTCACTGCACTGCATCCCCAGTGGTGCCAGTGCATTCTCTGGACTCACCGCACTGCACCCTGAGTGGTACCAGTGCACTCTCTGGACTCACTGCACCGCATCCCCAGTGGTGCCATTGCACTCTCTGGAGTCACTGCGCTGCATCTCCAGTGGTGGCAGTGCACTCTCTGGACTCACTGCAGTGCATCCCCAGTGTTGCCTGTGCACTCTCTGGAGTAACTGCAGTGCATCCCCAGTGGTGCCAGTGCACTCTCTGGACTCCCGGCACCGCATCCCCAGTGGTGCCAGTGCACTCTCTGGGCTCACTGCAGTGCATCCCCAGTGGTGCCAGTGCACTCTCTGGAGTCACTGCACTGCATCCCCAGTGGTGCCAATGCACTCTCTGGACCTCCGGCACCGCATCCCCAGTGGTGCCAGTGCACTCTCCGGACTCTCGGCACTGCATCCCCAGTGGTGCCAGTGCACTCTCTCGAGTCACTGCACTACATCCCCAGTGGTGCCAGTGGACTCACTGGACTCACTGTACTGCATCATCAGTGGTGCCAGTGCACTCTCTGGAAAAACTGCACTGCAACCCAGTGGTGCCAGTGCACTCTCTGGACTCACTGCACTGCATCCCCAGTGGTGCCAGTGCACTCACTGGACTCACTGTACTGCATCTCCAGTGGTGCCAGTGCACTCTCTGGACTCACTGCACTGCATCCCCAGTGGTGCCAGTGCACTCACTGGATTCACTGCACTGCATCCCCAGTGGTGCTAGTGCACTCTCTGGACTCACTGCAGTGCATCCCCAGTGGTGCCAGTGCACTCTCTGGACTCACTGAAGTGCATTCTCAGTGGTGCCAGTGCACTCTCTGGACTCACTGCAGTGCATCCCCAGTGGTGCCAGTGCACTTTCTGGACTCACTGCACTGCATCCCCAGAGGTGCCAGTGCACTCTCTGGACTCACTGCAGGGCATCCCCAGTGGTGCCAGTGCACTCTCTGGACTCACTGCACTGCATCCCCAGTGGTGCCTGTGCTATCCCTGGACTCACTGTAGTGCATCCCCAGTGGTGCCAGTGCACTCTCTGGAGTCACTGCAGGGCATTCTCAGTGGTGCCAGTGCACTCTCTGGACTCACTGCAGTGCATCACCAGTGGTGCCAGTGCACTCTCTGGACTCACTGCAGTGCATCCCCAGTAGTGCCAGTGCACTCTCTGCACTCACTTCACTGCATCCCCAGTGGTGCCAGTGCACTCTCTCGAGTCACTGCACTACATCCCCAGTGGTGCCAGTGCACTCTCTGGACTCACTGCAGTGCATCCCCAGTAGTGCCAGTGCACTCTCTGCACTCACTGCACTGCATCCCTAGTGGTGCCACTGCACTCTCTGGACTCACTGCACTGCATCCCCAGTGGTGCCAGTGCACTCTCTGCACTCACTGCACTGCATACCCAGTGGTGCCAGTGCACTCACTACACTCACTGTAGTGCATTCCCTCTGGTGCCAGTGCACTCTCTGCACTCACTGCACTGAATCCCCAGTGGTGCCAGTGCACTCTCTGGACTCACTGCACTGCATCCCCAGTGGTGCCAGTGCACTCTCTGGACTCATTGCAGTGCATCACCAGTGGTGCCAGCGCACTCTCTGGACTCACTGAAGTGCATCCCCCGTGGTGCCAGTGCAATCTCTGGACTCACTGCACTGCATTCCCAGTGGTGCCAGTGCACACTCTGGACTCACTGCACTTCATCCCCAGTGGTGCCAGTGCACTCTCTGGACTCACTGCACTGCATCCCCAGTAGTGCCAGTGCACTCTCTGGACTCACTGCACTGCATCCCCAGTGGTGCCAGTGCACTCTCTGGACTCACTGCACTGCATCCCCAGTGGTGCCAGTGCATTCTCTGGACTCACTGCACTGCATCCCCAGTGGTGCCAGTGCACTCTCTGGACTCACTGCACTGCATCCCCAGTGGTGCCAGTGCACTCTCTGGACTCATTGTACTGCATCCCCAGTGGAGCCCGTGCACTCTCTGGACTCACTGAAGTGTATCCCCAGTTGTGCCAGTGCACTCTCTGGACTCACTGCACTGCATCCCCAGTGGTGCTAGTGCACTCTGTGGACTCACTGCAGTGCATCCCCAGTGGTGCCAGTGCACTCTCTGGACTCACTGCAGTGCATCCCCAGTGGTGCCAGTACACTCACTGGACTGACTGCACTGCATCCCCATTGGTGCCAGTGCATTCTCTAGACTCACCGCACTGCACCCTGAGTGGTGCCATTGCACTCTCTGGACTCACTGCACCGCATCCCCAGTGGTGCCAGTGCACTATCTGGAGTAACTGCAGTGCATCACCAGTGGTGCCAGTGCACTCTCTGGACTCACTGCACTGCATCCCCAGTGGTTCCAGAGCACTCTCTGGACTCACTGCAGTGCATCCCCAGTGGTGCCAGTGCACTCTCTGGACTCACTGTACTGCATCCCCAGTGTTGCCAGTGCAGTCTCTGGAGTAACTGCAGTGCATCCCCAGTGGTGCCAAAGCACTCTCTGGACTCCCGGCACCGCATCACCAGTGGTGCCAGTGCACTCTCTGGGCTCACTGCAGTGCATCCCCAGTGGTTCCAGTGCACTCTCTTGACTCACTGCACTGCATCCCCAGTGGTGCCAGTGCACTCACTGGATTCACTGCACTGCATCCCCAGTGGTGCTAGTGCACTCTCTGGACTCACTGCAGTGCATCCCCAGTGGTGCCAGTGCACTCTCTGGACTCACTGCACTGCATCCCCAGTGGTGCCAGTGCGCTCTCTGGACTCACTGAAGTGCATCCCCAGTGGTGCCAGTGCACTCTCTGCACTCACTGCACTGCATCCCCAGTGGTGCCAGTGCACTCTCTGGACTCATTGCACTGCATCCCCAGTGGTGCCAGTGCACTCGATGGACTCACTGTAGTGCATCCCCAGTGGTGCCAGTGCACTCTCTGGACTCACTGCAGTGCATCCCCAGTGGTGCCAGTGCACTCTGTGGACTCACTGCAGTGCATCCCCAGTGGTGCCAGTGCACTCTGTGGACTCACTGCAGTGCATCCCCAGTGGTGCCAGTGCACTCTCTGGACTCACTGCAGTGCATCCCCAGTGCTGCCAATGCACTCTCTGGACTCACTGCACTGCATCCCCAGTGGTGCCAGTGCACTCTCTGGACTCACTGCACTGCATCCCCAGTGGTGCCAGTGCACTCTCTGCACTCACTGCACTGCATCCCCAGTGGTGCCAGTGCACTCTTTCGAGTCACTGCACTACATCCCCAGTGGTGCCAGTGCACTCACTGGACTTACTGTACTGCATCATCAGTGGTGCCAGTGCACTCTCTGGACTCACTGCAGTGCATCCCCAGTGGTGCCAGTGCACTCTCTGGATTCACTGCACTGCATCCCCAGTGGTGCCAGTGCACTCACTGGACTCACTATGCTGCATCCCCAGTGGTGCCAGTGCACTCTCTGGACTCACTGCACTGCATCCCCAGTGGTGCCAGTGCATTCACTGGACTCACTGTACTGCATCTCCAGTGGTGCCAGTGCACTCTCTGGGCTCACTGCAGTGCATCCCCAGTGGTGCCAGTGCACTCTCTGGACTCACTGCACTGCATCCCCAGTGGAGCCCGTGCACTCTCTGGACTCACTGCACTGCATCCCCAGTGGTGCCAGTGCACTCTCTGGAGTCACAGCACTGCATCCCCAGTGGTGCCAGTGCACTCTCTGGACTCTCTGCACTGCATCCCCAGTGGTGCCAGTGCACTCTCTGGACTCACTGCAGGGCATCCCCAGTGGTGCCAGTGCACTCCCTGGACTCACTGCACTGCATCCCCAGTGGTGCCAGTGCAATCTCTGGACTCACTGCACTGCATCCCCAGTGGTGCCAGTGCACTCTCTGGACTCACTGCACTGCATCCCCAGTGGTGCCAGTGCATTCTCTGGACACACCGCACTGCAACCTGAGTGGTACCAGTGCACTCTCTGGACTCACTGCACCGCATCCCCAGTGTTGACATTGCACTCTCTGGAGTCACTGCGCTGCATCTCCAGTGGTGGCAGTGCACTCTCTGGACTCACTGCAGTGCATCCCCAGTGTTGCCTGTGCACTCTCTGGAGTAACTGCAGTGCATCCCCAGTGTTGCCAGTGCACTCTCTGGACTCCCGGCACCGCATCCCCAGTGGTGCCAGTGCACTCTCTGGAGTCACTGCACTGCATCCCCAGTGGTGCCAATGCACTCTCTGGACCTCCGGCACCGCATCCCCAGTGGTGCCAGTGCACTCTCTGGACTCTCGGCACTGCATCCCCAGTGGTGCCAGTGCACTCTCTCGAGTCACTGCACTACATCCCCAGTGGTGCCAGTGGACTCACTGGACTCACTGTACTGCATCATCAGTGGTGCCAGTGCACTCTCTGGACTCACTGCACTGCAACCCAGTGGTGCCAGTGCACTCTCTGGACTCACTGCACTGCATCCCCAGTGGTGCCAGTGCACTCACTGGACTCACTGTACTGCATCTCCAGTGGTGCCAGTGCACTCTCTGGACTCACTGCACTGCATCACCAGTGGTGCCAGTGCACTCACTGGATTCACTGCACTGCATCCCCAGTGGTGCTAGTGCACTCTCTGGACTCACTGCAGTGCATCCCCAGTGGTGCCAGTGCACTCTCTGGACTCACTGAAGTGCATTCTCAGTGGTGCCAGTGCACTCTCTGGACTCACTGCAGTGCATCCCCAGTGGTGCCAGTGCACTCTCTGGACTCACTGCACTGCATCCCCAGAGGTGCCAGTGCACTCTCTGGACTCACTGCAGGGCATCCCCAGTGGTGCCAGTGCACTCTCTGGACTCACTGCACTGCATCCCCAGTGGTGCCAGTGCTATCCCTGGACTCACTGTAGTGCATCCCCAGTGGTGCCAGTGCACTCTCTGGAGTCACTGCAGGGCATTCTCAGTGGTGCCAGTGCACTCTCTGGACTCACTGCAGTGCATCCCCAGTGGTGCCAGTGCACTCTCTGGACTCACTGCAGTGCATCCCCAGTAGTGCCAGTGCACTCTCTGCACTCACTTCACTGCATCCCCAGTGGTGCCAGTGCACTCTCTCGAGTCACTGCACTACATCCCCAGTGGTGCCAGTGCACTCTCTGGACTCACTGCAGTGCATCCCCAGTAGTGCCAGTGCACTCTCTGCACTCACTGCACTGCATCCCTAGTGGTGCCACTTCACTCTCTGGACTCACTGCAGTGCATCCCCAGTAGTGCCAGTGCACTCTCTGCACTCACTTCACTGCATCCCCAGTGGTGCCAGTGCACTCTCTCGAGTCACTGCACTACATCCCCAGTGGTGCCAGTGCACTCTCTGGAC
Organism: Anser anser; assembly: GCF_964211835.1. Taxonomy (NCBI): domain Eukaryota; kingdom Metazoa; phylum Chordata; class Aves; order Anseriformes; family Anatidae; genus Anser; species Anser anser. Next base: position 30,546,693 of record NC_139723.1, on the reverse strand, counting down.
TCACTGCAGTGCATCCCCAGTGGTGCCAGTGCACTCTCTGCACTCACTGCACTGCATACCCAGTGGTGCCAGTGCACTCACTACACTCACTGCAGTGCATTCCCTCTGGTGCCAGTGCACTCTCTGCACTCACTGCACTGAATCCCCAGTGGTGCCAGTGCACTCTCTGGACTCACTGCACTGCATCCCCAGTGGTGCCAGTGCACTCTCTGGACTCATTACAGTGCATCACCAGTGGTGCCAGTGCACTCTCTGGACTCACTGAAGTAGATCGCCCGTGGTGCCAGTGCAATCTCTGGACTCACTGCACTGCATTCCCAGTGGTGCCAGTGCACTCTCTGGACTCACTGCACTGCATCCCCAGTGGTGCCAGTGCATTCTCTGGACTCACTGCACTGCATCCCCAGTGGTGCCAGTGCACTCTCTGGACTCACTGCACTGCATCCCCAGTGGTGCCAGTGCACTCTCTGGACTCACAGTACTGCATCCCCAGTGGAGCCCGTGCACTCTCTGGACTCACTGAAGTGTATCCCCAGTGGTGCCAGTGCACTCTCTGGACTCACTGAAGGGCATTCTCAATGGTGCCAGTGCACTCTCTGGACTCACTGCAGTGCATCCCCAGTGGTGCCAGTACACTCACTGGACTGACTGCACTGCATTCCCAGTGATGCCAGTGCACTCTCTGGACTCACTGCAGTGCATCCCCAGTGGTGCCAGTGCATTCTCTAGACTCACCGCACTGCACCCTGAGTGGTGCCATTGCACTCTCTGGACTCACTGCACCGCATCCCAGTGGTGCCAGTGCACACTCTGGAGTAACTGCAGTGCATCACCAGTGGTGCCAGTGCACTCTCTGGACTCACTGCACTGCATCCCCAGTCGTTCCAGAGCACTCTCTGGACTCACTGCAGTGCATCCCCAGTGGTGCCAGTGCACTCTCTGGACTCACTGTACTGCATCCCCAGTGTTGCCAGTGCAGTCTCTGGAGTAACTGCAGTGCATCCCCAGTGGTGCCAAAGCACTCTCTGGACTCCCGGCACCGCATCACCAGTGTTGCCAGTGCAGTCTCTGGAGTAACTGCAGTGCATCCCCAGTGGTGCCAGTGCGCTCTCTGGACTCACTGCAGTGCATCCCCAGTGGTGCCAGTGCACTCTCTGGACTCACTGCACTGCATCCCCAGTGGTGCCAGTGCACTCTCTGGACTCACTGCACTGCATCCCCAGTGGTGCCAGTGCACTCTCTGGACTCACTGCACTGCATCCCCAGTGGTGCCAGTGCACTCTCTGGACTCACTGCAGTGCATCCACAGTGGTGCCAGTGCACTCTCTGGACTCACTGCAGTGCATCCCCAGTGGTGCCAGTGCACTCTCTGGACTCACTGCAGTGCATCCCCAGTGGTGCCAGTGCACTCTCTGGACTCACTGCAGTGCATCCCCAGTGGTGCCAATGCACTCTCTAGACTCACTGCACTGCATCCCCAGTGGTGCCAGTGCACACTCTGGACTCACTGCACTGCATCCCCAGTGGTGCCAGTGCACTCTCTCGAGTCACTGCACTACATCCCCAGTGGTGCCAGTGCACTCACTGGACTCACTGTACTGCATCCCCAGTGGTGCCAGTGCACTCTCTGGGCTCACTGCAGGGCATCCCCAGTGGTGCCAGTGCACTCTCTGGACTCACTGCACTGCATCCCCAGTGGTGCCAGTGCATTCACTGGACTCACTGTACTGCATCCCCAGTGGTACCAGTGCACTCTCTGGGCTCACTGCAGTGCATCCCCAGTGGTGCCAGTGCACTCTCTGGACTCACTGCACTGCATCCCCAGTGGAGCCCGTGCACTCTCTGGACGCACCGCACTGCACCCTGAGTGGTGCCATTGCACTCTCTGGACTCACTGCACCGCATCCCCAGTGGTGCCAGTGAACTCTCTGGAGTAACTGCAGTGCATCCCCAGTGGTGCCAGTGCACTCTCTGGACTCACTGCACTGCATACCCAGTGGTGCCAGTGCACTCACTGGACTCACTATACTGCATCACCAGTGGTGCCATTGCACTCTCTGGACTCACTGCACTGCATCCCCAGTGCTGCCAGTGCATTCACTGGACTCACTGCACTGCATCCCCAGTGGAGCCCGTGCACTCTCTGGACTCACTGCACTGCATCCCCAGTGGTGCCAGTGCGCTCTCTGGAGTCACAGCACTGCATCCGCAGTGTTGCCTGTGCACTCTCTGGAGTAACTGCAGTGCATCCCCAGTGGTGCCAGTGCACTCTCTGGACTCACTGAAGTGCATTCTCAGTGGTGCCAGTGCACTCTGTGGACTCACTGCAGTGCATCCCCAGTGGTACCAGTGCGCTCTCTGGACTCACTGCACTGCATCCCCATTGGTGCCAGTGCATTCTCTGGACGCACCGCACTGCACCCTGAGTGGTGCCATTGCACTCTCTGGACTCACTGCACCGCATCCCCAGTGGTGCCAGTGAACTCTCTGGAGTAACTGCAGTGCATCCCCAGTGGTGCCAGTGCACTCTCTGGACTCACTGCACTGCATCCCCAGTGGTGCCAGTGCGCTCTCTGGAGTCACAGCACTGCATCCCCAGTGGTGCCAGTGCAATCTCTGGACTCACTGCACTGCATCCCCAGTGGTGCCAGTGCACTCTCTGGACTCACTGAAGTGCATCCCCAGTGGTGCCAGAGCACTCTCTGCACTCACTACACTGCATCCCCAGTGGTGCCAGTGCGCTCTCTGGAGTCACAGCACTGCATCCCCAGTGGTGCCAGTGCACTCTCTGGACTCACTGCACTGCATCCCCAGTGGTGCCAGTGCACTCTCTGGACTCACTGCACTGCATCCCCAGTGGTGCTAGTGCACTCTGTGGACTCACTGCAGTGCATCCCCAGTGTTGCCAGTGCACTCTCTGGACTCACTGAAGGGCATTCTCAATGGTGCCAGTGCACTCTCTGGACTCACTGCAGTGCATCCCCAGTGGTGCCAGTACACTCACTGGACTGACTGCACTGCATCCCCAGTGGTGCCAGTGCACTCTCTGCACTCACTGCACTGCATCCCCATTGGTGCCAGTGCATTCTCTAGACTCACCGCACTGCACCCTTAGTGGTGCCATTGCACTCTCTGGACTCACTGCACCGCATCCCCAGTGGTGCCAGTGCACTCTCTGGAGTAACTGCAGTGCATCACCAGTGGTGCCAGTGCACTCTCTGGACTCACTGCACTGCATCCCCAGTGGTGCCAGTGCACTCTCTGGACTCACTGCAGTGCATCCCCAGTAGTGCCATTGCACACTCTGGACTCACTGCAGTGCATCCCCAGTGGTGCCAGTGCACTCTCTGGACTCACTGTACTGCATCCCCAGTGTTGCCAGTGCACTCTCTGGACTCACTGCACTGCATCCCCAGTGGTGCCAAAGCACTCTCTGGACTCCCGGCACCGCATCACCAGTGGTGCCAGTGCACTCTCTGGGCTCACTGCAGTGCATCCCCAGTGGTTCCAGTGCACTCTCTTGACTCACTGCACTGCGTCCCCAGTGGTGCCAGTGCACTCACTGGATTCACTGCACTGCATCCCCAGTGGTGCTAGTGCACTCTCTGGACTCACTGCACTGCATCCCCAGTGGTGCCAGTGCACTCTCTGGACTCACTGCACTGCATCCCCAGTGCTGCCAGTGCACTCTGTGGACTCACTGCAGTGCATCCCCAGTGGTGCCAGTGCGCTCTCTGGACTCACTGCACTGCATCCCCAGTGGTGCCAGTGCACTCTCTGGACTCATTGCACTGCATCCCCAGTGGTGCCAGTGCACTCTCTGGACTCACTGCACTGCATCCCCAGTGGTGCCAGTGCACTCTCTGGACTCACTGCACTGCATCCCCAGTGGTGCCAGTGCACTCTCTGGACTCACTGCACTGCATCCCCAGTGGTGCCAGTGCACTCTGTGGACTCACTGAACTGCATCCCCAGTGGTGCCAGTGCACTCTCTCGAGTCACTGCACTACATCCCCAGTGGTGCCAGTGCCCTCACTGGACTTACTGTACTGCATCATCAGTGGTGCCAGTGCACTCTCTGAACTCACTGCAGTGCATCCCCAGTGGTGCCAGTGCACTCTCTGGACTCACTGCACTGCATCCCCAGTGGTGCCAGTGCACTCACTGGACTCACTATACTGCATCACCAGTGTTGCCATTGCACTCTCTGAACTCACTGCACTACATCCCCAGTGCTGCCAGTGCATTCACTGGACTCACTGCACTGCATCCCCAGTGGAGCCCGTGCACTCTCTGGACTCACTACACTGCATCCCCAGTGGTGCCAGTGCACTCTCTGGACTCACTGCACTGCATCCCCAGTGGTGCCAGTGCACTCTCTGGACTCACTGCAGGGCATCCCCAGTGGTGCCAGTGCACTCTCTGGGCTCAGTGCACTGCATCCCCAGTGGTGCCAGTGCACTCTCTGGACTCACTGCACTGCATCCCCAGTGGTGCCAGTGCAATCTCTGGACTCACTGCACTGCATCCCCAGTGGTGCCAGTGCACTCTCTGGACTCACTGCACTGCATCGCCATTGGTGCCAGTGCATTCTCAGGACTCACCGCACTGCACCCTGAGTGGTGCCAGTGCACTCTCTGGACTCACTGCAGTGCATCCCCAGTGGTGCCATTGCACTCTCTGGAGTCACTGCGCTGCATCTCCAGTGGTGGCAGTGCACTCTCTGGACTCACTGCAGTGCATCCCCAGTGTTGCCTGTGCACTCTCTGGAGTAACTGCAGTGCATCCCCAGTGGTGCCAGTGCACTCTCTGGACTCACTGAAGTGCATTCTCAGTGGTGACAGTGCACTCTGTGGACTCACTGCAGTGCATCCCCAGTGGTACCAGTGCGCTCTCTGGGCTCACTGCAGTGCATCCCCATTGGTGCCAGTGCATTCTCTGGACGCACCACACTGCACCCTGAGTGGTGCCATTGCACTCTCTGGACTCACTGCACCGCATCCCCAGTGGTGCCAGTGAACTCTCTGGACTCACTGCACTGCATCCCCAGTGGTGCCAGTGCACTCTTTGGACTCACTGCACTGCATCCCCAGTGGTGCCAGTGCACTCTCTGGACTCACTGCACTGCATCCCCAGTGGTTCCAGAGCACTCTCTGGACTCACTGCAGTGCATCCCCAGTGGTGCCAGTGCACTCTCTGGACTCACTGTACTGCATCCCCAGTGTTGCCAGTGTAGTCTCTGGAGTAACTGCAGTGCATCCCCAGTGGTGCCAAAGCACTCTCTGGACTCCCGGCACCGCATCCCCAGTGGTGCCAGTGCACTCTCTGGGCTCACTGCAGTGCATCCCCAGTGGTTCCAGTGCACTCTCTTGACTCACTGCACTGCATCCACAGTGGTGCCAGTGCACTCACTGGATTCACTGCACTGCATCCCCAGTGGTGCTAGTGCACTCTCTGGACTCACTGCAGTGCATCCCCAGTGGTGCCAGGGCACTCTCTGGACTCACTGCACTGCATCCCCAGTGGTGCCAGTGCACTCTCTGAACTCACTGCAGTGCATTCCCAGTGGTGCCAGTGCCCTCTCTGGACTCACTGCAGTGCATCCCCAGTGGTGCCAGTGCACTCTCTGGACTCACTGCACTGCATCCCCAGTGGGGCCAGTGCACTCTCTGGACTCACTGCACTGCATCCCCAGTGGTGCCAGTGCACTCTCTGGACTCACTGCACTGCATCCCCAGTGGTGCCAGTGCACTCTCTGGACTCACTGCACTGCATCCCCAGTGGTGCCAGTGCACTCTGTGGACTCACTGCAGTGCGTCCCCAGTGGTGCCAGTGCACTCTCTGGACTCACTGCACTGCATCCCCAGTGGTGCCAGTGCACTCTCTGGACTCACTGCACTGCATCCCCAGTGGTGCCAGTGCACTCTCTGGACTCACTGCACTGCATCCCAAGTGGTGCCAGTGCACTCTCTGGACTCACTGCACTGCATCCCCAGTGGTGCCAGTGCACTCTCTCGAGTCACTGCACTACATCCCCAGTGCTGCCAGTGCACTCACTGGACTTACTGTCCTGCATCATCAGTGGTGCCAGTGCACTCTCTGAACTCACTGCAGTGCATCCCCAGTGGTGCCAGTGCACTCTCTGGACTCACTGCACTGCATCCCCAGTGGTGCCAGTGCACTCACTGGACTCACTATACTGAATCACCAGTGGTGCCAGTGCACTCTCTGGACTCACTGCACTGCATCCCCAGTGCTGCCAGTGCCTTCACTGGACTCTCTGTACTGCATCTCCAGTGGTGCCAGTGCACTCTCTGGGCTCACTGCACTGCATCCCCAGTTGTGCCAGTGCACTCTCTGGACTCACTGCACTGCATCCCCAGTGGAGCCCGTGCACTCTCTGGACTCACTGCACTGCATCCCCAGGGGTGCCAGTGCACTCTCTGGACTCACTGCACTGCATCCCCAGTGGTGCCAGTGCACTCTCTGGACTCACTGCAGGGCATCCCCAGTGGTGCCAGTGCACTCTCTGGGCTCAGTGCACTGCATCCCCAGTGGTGCCAGTGCACTCTCTGGACTCACTGCACTGCATCCCCAGTGGTGCCAGTGCAATCTCTGGACTCACTGCACTGCATCCCCAGTGGTGCCAGTGCACTCTCTGGACTCACTGCACTGCATCCGCATTGGTGCCAGTGCATTCTCAGGACTCACCGCACTGCACCCTGAGTGGTGCCAGTGCACTCTCTGGACTCACTGCTCTGCATCCCCAGTGGTGCCATTGCACTCTCTGGAGTCACTGCGCTGCATCTCCAGTGGTGGCAGTGCACTCTCTGGACTCACTGCAGTGCATCCCCAGTGTTGCCTGTGCACTCTGTGGACTCACTGCAGTGCATCCCCAGTGGTGCCAGTGCACTCTGTGGACTCACTGCAGTGCATCCCCAGTGGTGCCAGTGCACTCTCTGGACTCACTGCAGTGCATCCCCAGTGGTGCCAATGCACTCTGTGGACTCACTGCACTGCATCCCCAGTGGTGCCAGTGCACTCTCTGGCGTCACTGCACTGCATCCCCAGTGGTGCCAGTGCACTCTCTGGACTCACTGCACTGCATCCCCAGTGGTGCCAGTGCACTCTCTCGAGTCACTGCACTACATCCCCAGTGGTGCCATTGGCCTCACTGGACTTACTGTACTGCATCATCAGTGGTGCCAGTGCACTCTCTGAACTCACTGCAGTGCATCCCCAGTGGTGCCAGTGCACTCTCTGGACTCACTGCACTGCATCCCCAGTGGTGCCAGTGCACTCACTGGACTCACTATACTGCATCCCCAGTGGTGCCAGTGCACTCTCTGGACTCACTGCACTGCATCCCCAGTGCTGCCAGTGCATTCACTGGACTCACTGTACTGCATCCCCAGTGGTGCCAGTGCACTCTCTGGGCTCACTGCAGTGCATCCACAGTGGTGCCAGTGCACTCTCTGGACTCACTGCACTGCATCCCCAGTGGAGCCCGTGCACTCTCTGGACGCACCGCACTGCACCCTGAGTGGTGCCATTGCACTCTCTGGACTCACTGCACCGCATCCCCAGTGGTGCCAGTGAACTCTCTGGAGTAACTGCAGTGCATCCCCAGTGGTGCCAGTGCACTCTCTGGACTCACTGCACTGCATCCCCAGTGGTGCCAGTGCGTTCACTGGACTCACTATACTGCATCACCAGTGGTGCCATTGCACTCTCTGGACTCACTGCACTGCATCCCAAGTGCTGCCAGTGCATTCACTGGACTCACTGCACTGCATCCCCAGTGGAGCCCGTGCACTCTCTGGACTCACTGCACTGCATCCCCAGTGGTGCCAGTGCACTCTCTGGACTCACTGCACTGCATCCCCAGTGGTGCCAGTGCACTCTCTGGACTCACTGCACTGCATCCCCAGTGGTGCCAGTGCACTCTCTGGGCTCAGTGCACTGCATCCCCAGTGGTGCCAGTGCACTCTCTGGACTCACTGCACTGCATCCCCAGTGGTGCCAGTGCAATCTCTGGACTCACTGCACTGCATCCCCAGTGGTGCCAGTGCACTCTCTGGACTCACTGCACTGCATCCCCATTGGTGCCAGTGCATTCTCAGGACTCACCGCACTGCACCCTGAGTGGTGCCAGTGCACTCTCTGGACTCACTGCACCGCATCCCCAGTGGTGCCATTGCACTCTCTGGAGTCACTGCGCTGCATCTCCAGTGGTGGCAGTGCACTCTCTGGACTCACTGCAGTGCATCCCCAGTGTTGCCTGTGCACTCTCTGGAGTAACTGCAGTGCATCCCCAGTGGTGCCAGTGCACTCTCTGGACTCACTGAAGTGCATTCTCAGTGGTGCCAGTGCACTCTGTGGACTCACTGCAGTGCATCCCCAGTGGTACCAGTGCGCTCTCTGGACTCACTGCACTGCATCCCCAGTGCTGCCAGTGCACTCTCTGGACTCACTGCACTGCATCCCCAGTGGTGCCAGTGCACTCTCTCGAGTCACTGCACTACATCACCAGTGGTGCCAGTGCACTCACTGGACTCACTGTACTGCATCATCAGTGGTGCCAGTGCACTCTCTGGACTCACTGCACTGCATCCCCAGTGGTGCCAGTGCACTCTCTGGACTCACTGCACTGCATCCCCAGTGGTGCCAGTGCACTCACTGGACTCACTGTACTGCATCACCAGTGGTGCCAGTGCACTCTCTGGACTCACTGCACTGCATCCCCAGTGGTTCCAGTGCATTCACTGGACTCACTGTACTGCATCTCCAGTGGTGCCAGTGCACTCTCTGGACTCACTGAAGTGCATTCTCAGTGGTGCCAGTGCAGTCTCTGGACTCACTGCAGTGCATCCCCAGAGGTGCCAGTGCACTCTCTGGACTCACTGCACTGCATCCCCAGTGGTGCCAGTGCACTCTCTGGACTCACTGCAGGGCATCCCCAGTGGTGCCAGTGCACTCTCTGGACTCACTGCACTGCATCCCCAGTGGTGCCAGTGCACTCGATGGACTCACTGTAGTGCATCCCCAGTGGTGCCAGTGCACTCTCTGGACTCACTACAGGGAATCCCCAGTGGTGCCAGTGCACTCTCTGGACTCACTGCAGTGCATCACCAGTGGTGCCAGTGCACTCTCTGGACTCACTGCAGTGCATCCCCAGTAGTGCCATTGCACTCTCTGCACTCACTTCACTGCATCCCCAGTGGTGCCAGTGCACTCTCTGGACTCACTGCACTGCATCCCCAGTGGTGCCAGGGCACTCTCTGGACTCACTGCAGTGCATCCCCAGTAGTGCCAGTGCACTCTCTGCACTCACTGCACTGCATCCCCAGTGGTGCCAGTGCACTCTCTGGACTCACTGCACTGCATCCCCAGTGGTGCCAGTGCACTCTCTGGACTCACTGCACTGCATCCCCAGTGGTGCCAGTGCACTCTCTGGACTCACTGCAGTGCATCCCCAGTGGTACCAGTGCGCTCTCTGGACTCACTGCACTGCATCCCCATTGGTGCCAGTGCATTCTCTGGACGCACCGCACTGCACCCTGAGTGGTGCCATTGCACTCTCTGGACTCACTGCACCGCATCCCCAGTGGTGCCAGTGAACTCTCTGGAGTAACTGCAGTGCATCCCCAGTGGTGCCAGTGCACTCTCTGGACTCACTGCACTGCATCCCCAGTGGTGCCAGTGCACTCTCTGGACTCACTGCACTGCATCCCCAGTGGTTCCAGAGCACTCTCTGGACTCACTGCACTGCATCCCCAGTGGTGCCAGTGCACTCTCTGCACTCACTGTACTGCATCCCCAGTGTTGCCAGTGCAGTCTCTGGAGTAACTGCAGTGCATCCCCAGTGGTGCCAAAGCACTCTCTGGACTCCCGGCACCGCATCCCCAGTGGTGCCAGTGCACTCTCTGGGCTCACTGCAGTGCATCCCCAGTGGTTCCAGTGCACTCTCTTGACTCACTGCACTGCATCCACAGTGGTGCCAGTGCACTCACTGGATTCACTGCACTGCATCCCCAGTGGTGCTAGTGCACTCTCTGGACTCACTGCAGTGCATCCCCAGTGGTGCCATTGCACTCTCTGGACTCACTGCACTGCATCCCCAGTGGTGCCAGTGCACTCTCTGGACTCACTGCACTGCATCCCCAGTGGTGCCAGTGCCCTCTCTGGACTCACTGCAGTGCATCCCCAGTGGTGCCAGTGCACTCTCTGGACTCACTGCACTGCATCCCCAGTGGTGCCAGTGCACTCTCTGGACTCACTGCACTGCATCCCCAGTGGTGCCAGTGCACTCTCTGGACTCACTGCACTGCATCCCCAGTGGTGCCAGTGCACTCTCTGGACTCACAGCACTGCATCCCCAGTGGTGCCAGTGCACTCTGTGGACTCACTGCAGTGCGTCCCCAGTGGTGCCAGTGCACTCTCTGGACTCACTGCACCGCATCCCCAGTGGTGCCAATGCACTCTCTGGACTCACTGCACTGCATCCCCAGTGGTGCCAGTGCACTCTCTGGACTCACTGCACTGCATCCCAAGTGGTGCCAGTGCACTCTCTGGACTCACTGCACTGCATCCCCAGTAGTGCCAGTGCACTCTCTCGAGTCACTGCACTACATCCCCAGTGGTGCCAGTGCACTCACTGGACTTACTGTACTGCATCATCAGTGGTGCCAGTGCACTCTCTGAACTCACTGCAGTGCATCCCCAGTGGTGCCAGTGCACTCTCTGGACTCACTGCACTGCATCCCCAGTGGTGCCAGTGCACTCACTGGACTCACTATACTGAATCACCAGTGGTGCCAGTGCACTCTCTGGACTCACTGCACTGCATCCCCAATGGTGCCAGTGCACTCTCTGGACTCACTGCACTGCATCCCCAGTGGTGCCAGTGCACTCTCTGGACTCACTGCAGTGCATCACCCGTGGTGCCAGTGCACTCTCTGGACTCACTGCACTGCATCCCCAGTGGTGCCAGTGCACTCTCTGGACTCACTGCACTGCATCCCCAGTGGTGCCAGAGCACTCTCTGGACTCACTGCACTGCATCCCCAGTGGTGCCAGTGCATTCTCTGGACTCACTGCACTGCATCCACATTGGTGCCAGTGCATTCTCAGGACTCACCGCACTGCACCCTGAGTGGTGCCAGTGCACTCTCTGCACTCACTGCACTGCATCCCCAGTGGTGCCAGTGCACTCTGTGGACTCACTGCACTGCATCCCCAGTGGTACCAGTGCGCTCTCTGGACTCACTGCAGTGCATCCCCAGTGCTGCCAGTGCACTCTCTGGACTCACTGCACTGCATCCCCAGTGGTGCCAGTGCACTCTCTCGAGTCACTGCACTACATCCCCAGTGCTGCCAGTGCACTCACTGGACTCACTGTACTGCATCATCAGTGGTGCCAGTACACTCTCTGGACTCACTGCACTGCATCCCCAGTGGTGCCAGTGCACTCTCTGGACTCACTGCACTGCATCCCCAGTGGTGCCAGTGCACTCACTGGACTCACTGTACTGCATCACCAGTGGTGCCAGTGCACTCTCTGGACTCACTGCACTGCATCCCCAGTGCTGCCAGTGCATTCACTGGACTCACTGTACTGCATCCCCAGTGGTGCCAGTGCACTCTCTGGACTCACTGCACTGCATCCCCAGTGGTGCCAGTGCACTCTCTGGACTCACTGCAGTGCATCCCCAGTGGTGCCAGTGCGCTCTCTGGACTCACTGCAGTGCATCCCCAGTGGTGCCAGTGCACTCTCTGGACTCACTGCACTGCATCCCCAGTGGTGGCAGTGCACTCTCTGGACTCACTGCAGTGCATCCCCAGTGGTGCCACTGCACTCTCTGGACTCACTGCACTGCATCCCCAGTGGTGCCAGTGCTATCCCTGGACTCACTGTAGTGCATCCCCAGTGGTGCCAGTGCACTCTCTGGACTCACTACAGGGAATCCCCAGTGGTGCCAGTGCACTCTCTGGACTCACTGCAGTGCATCACCAGTGGTGCCAGTGCACTCTCTGGACTCACTGCAGTGCATCCCCAGTGGTGCCAGTGCACTCTCTGCACTCACTTCACTGCATCCCCAGTGGTGCCAGTGCACTCTCTGGACTCACTGCAGTGCATCCCCAGTAGTGCCAGTGCACTCTCTGCACTCACTGCACTGCATCCCCAGTGGTGCCACTGCACTCTCTGGACTCACTGCACTGCATCCCCAGTGGTGCCAGTGCACTCTCTGCACTCACTGCACTGCATACCCAGTGGTGCCAGTGCACTCACTGGACTCACTGCAGTGCATTCCCTCTGGTGCCAGTGCACTCTCTGGACTCACTGCACTGCATCACCAGTGGTGCCAATGCACTCTCTGGACTCACTGCACTGCATCCCCAGTGGTGCCAGTGCACTCTCTGGACTCACTGCACTGCATCCCCAGTGGTGCCAGTGCACTCTCTGGACTCACTGCACTGCATCCCCAGTGGTGCCAGTGCACTCTCTCGAGTCACTGCACTACATCCCCAGTGGTGCCAGTGCACTCTCTGGACTCACCGCACTGCATCCCCAGTGGTGCCAGTGCATTCACTGGACTCACTGTACTGCATCTCCAGTGGTGCCAGTGCACTCTCTGGGCTCACTGCACTGCATCCCCAGTGGTGCCAGTGCACTCTCTGGACTCACTACACTGCATCCCCAGTGGAGCCCGTGCACTCTCTGGACTCACTGCACTGCATCCCCAGTGGTGCCAGTGCACTCTCTGGAGTCACAGCACTGCATCCCCAGTGGTGCCAGTGCACTCTCTGGACTCACTGCACTGCATCCCCAGTGGTGCCAGTGCACTCTCTGGACTCACTGCAGGGCATCCCCAGTGGTGCCAGTGCACTCCCTGGACTCACTGCACTGCATCCCCAGTGGTGCCAGTGCAATCTCTGGACTCACTGCACTGCATAACCAGTGGTGCCAGTGCACTCTCTGGACTCACTGCACTGCATCCCCAGTGGTGCCAGTGCATTCTCTGGACTCACCGCACTGCAGCCTGAGTGGTACCAGTGCACTCTCTGGACTCACTGCAGTGCATCCCCAGTGGTGCCATTGCACTCTCTGGAGTCACTGCGCTGCATCTCCAGTGGTGGCAGTGCACTCTCTGGACTCACTGCAGTGCATCCCCAGTGTTGCCTGTGCACTCTCTGGAGTAACTGCAGTGCATCCCCAGTGGTGCCAGTGCACTCTCTGGACTCCCGGCACCGCATCCCCAGTGGTGCCAGTGCACTCTCTGGGCTCACTGCAGTGCATCCCCAGTGGTGCCAGTGCACTCTCTGGAGTCACTGCACTGCATCCCCAGTGGTGCCAATGCATTCTCTGGACCTCCGGCACCGCATCCCCAGTGGTGCCAGTGCACTCTCTGGCCTCTCGGCACTGCATCCCCAGTGGTGCCAGTGCACTCTCTCGAGTCACTGCACTACATCCCCAGTCGTGCCAGTGGACTCACTGGACTCACTGTACTGCATCATCAGTGGTGCCAGTGCACTCTCTGGACTCACTGCACTGCAACCCAGTGGTGCCAGTGCACTCTCTGGACTCACTGCACTGCATCCCCAGTGGTGCCAGTGCACTCACTGGACTCACTGTACTGCATCTCCAGTGGTGCCAGTGCACACTCTGGACTCACTGCACTGCATCACCAGTGGTGCCAGTGCACTCACTGGATTCACTGCACTGCATCCCCAGTGGTGCTAGTGCACTCTCTGGACTCACTGCAGTGCATCCCCAGTGGTGCCAGTGCACTCTCTGGACTCACTAAAGTGCATTCTCAGTGGTGCCAGTGCACTCTCTGGACTCACTGCGCTGCATCCCCAGTGGTGCCAGTGCACTCTCTGGACTCACTGCACTGCATCCCCAGAGGTGCCAGTGCACTCTCTGGACTCACTGCAGGGCATCACCAGTGGTGCCAGTGCACTCTCTGGACTCACTGCACTGCATCCCCAGTGGTGCCAGTGCTATCCCTGGACTCACTGTAGTGCATCCCCAGTGGTGCCAGTGCACTCTCTGGAGTCACTGCAGGGCATTCTCAGTGGTGCCAGTGCACTCTCTGGACTCACTGCAGTGCATCACCAGTGGTGCCAGTGCACTCTCAGGACTCACTGCAGTGCATCCCCAGTAGTGCCAGTGCACTCTCTGCACTCACTTCACTGCATCCCCAGTGGTGCCAGTGCACTCTCTGGACTCACTGCACTACATCCCCAGTGGTGCCAGTGCACTCTCTGGACTCACTGCACTGCATCCCCAGTAGTGCCAGTGCACTCTCTGCACTCACTGCAGTGCATTCCCTCTGGTGCCAGTGCACTCTCTGCACTCACTGCACTGAATCCCCAGTGGTGCCAGTGCACTCTCTGGACTCACTGCACTGCATCCCCAGTGGTGCCAGTGCACTCTCTGGACTCATTGCAGTGCATCACCAGTGGTGCCAGTGCACTCTCTGGACTCACTGAAGTGCATCCCCCGTGGTGCCAGTGCAATCTCTGGACTCACTGCACTGCATTCCCAGTGGTGCCAGTGCACACTCTGGACTCACTGCACTGCATCCCCAGTGGTGCCAGTGCACTCTCTGGACTCACTGCACTGCATCCCCAGTAGTGCCAGGTCACTCTCTGGACTCACTGCACTGCATCCCCAGTGGTGCCAGTACACTCTCTGGAATCACTGCACTGCATCCCCAGTGGTGCCAGTGCATTCTCTGGACTCACTGCACTGCATCCCCAGTGGTGCCAGTGCACTCTCTGGACTCACTGCACTGCATCCCCAGTGGTGCCAGTGCACTCTCTGGACTCACTGTACTGCATCCCCAGTGGAGCCCGTGCACTCTCTGGACTCACTGAAGTGTATCCCCAGTGGTGCCAGTGCACTCTCTGGACTCACTGCACTGCATCCCCAGTGGTGCTAGTGCACTCTGTGGACTCACTGCAGTGCATCCCCAGTGGTGCCAGTGCACTCTCTGGACTCACTGAAGGGCATTCTCAGTGGTGCCAGTGCACTCTCTGGACTCACTGCAGTGCATCCCCAGTGGTGCCAGTACACTCACTGGACTGACTGCACTGCATCACCAGTGGTGCCAGTGCACTCTCTGGACTCACTGCACTGCATCCCCAGTGGTGCCAGTGCCTTCTCTAGACTCACCGCACTGCACCCTGAGTGGTGCCATTGCACTCTCTGGACTCACTGCACTGCATCCCCAGTGGTGCCAGTGCACTCTCTGGAGTAACTGCAGTGCATCACCAGTGGTGCCAGTGCACTCTCTGGACTCACTGCACTGCATCCCCAGTGGTGCCAGTGCACTCTCTGGACTCACTGCACTGCATCCCCAGTGGTTCCAGAGCACTCTCTGGACTCACTGCAGTGCATCCCCAGTGGTGCCAGTGCACTCTCTGGACTCACTGTACTGCATCCCCAGTGTTGCCAGTGCAGTCTCTGGAGTAACTGCAGTGCATCCCCAGTGGTGCGAAAGCACTCTCTGGACTCCCGGCACCGCATCACCAGTGGTGCCAGTGCACTCTCTGGGCTCACTGCAGTGCATCCCCAGTGGTTCCAGTGCACTCTCTTGACTCACTGCACTGCGTCCCCAGTGGTGCCAGTGCACTCACTGGATTCACTGCACTGCATCCCCAGTGGTGCTAGTGCACTCTCTGGACTCACTGCAGTGCATCCCCAGTGGTGCCAGTGCACTCTCTGGACTCACTGCACTGCATCCCCAGTGGTGCCAGTGCACTCTGTGGACTCACTGCAGTGCATCCCCAGTGGTGCCAGTGCGCTCTCTGGACTCACTGCAGTGCATCCCCAGTGGTGCCAGTGCACTCTCTGGACTCACTGCACTGCATCCCCAGTGGTGCCAGTGCACTCTCTGGACTCACTGCACTGCATCCCCAGTGGTGCCAGTGCACTCTCTGGACTCACTGCACTGCATCCCCAGTGGTGCCAGTGCACTCTCTCGAGTCACTGCACTACATCCCCAGTGGTGCCAGTGGCCTCACTGGACTTACTGTACTGCATCATCAGTGGTGCCAGTGCACTCTCTGAACTCACTGCACTGCATCCCCAGTGGTGCCAGTGCACTCTCTGGACTCACTGCACTGAATCCCCAGTGGTGCCAGTGCACTCACTGGACTCACTATACTGCATCCCCAGTGGTGCCAGTGCACTCTCTGGACTCACTGCACTGCATCCCCAGTGCTGCCAGTGCATTCACTGGACTCACTGTACTGCATCCCCAGTGGTGCCAGTGCACTCTCTGGGCTCACTGCAGTGCATCCACAGTGGTGCCAGTGCACTCTCTGGACTCACTGCACTGCATCCCCAGTGGAGCCCGTGCACTCTCTGGACGCACCGCACTGCACCCTGAGTGGTGCCATTGCACTCTCTGGACTCACTGCACCGCATCCCCAGTGGTGCCAGTGAACTCTCTGGAGTAACTGCAGTGCATCCCCAGTGGTGCCAGTGCACTCTCTGGACTCACTGCACTGCATCCCCAGTGTTGCCAGTGCACTCACTGGACTCACTATACTGCATCACCAGTGGTGCCATTGCACTCTCTGGACTCACTGCACTGCATCTCCAGTGCTGCCAGTGCATTCACTGGACTCACTGCACTGCATCCCCAGTGGAGCCAGTGCACTCTCTGGACTCACTGCACTGCATCCCCAGTGGTGCCATTGCACTCTCTGGAGTCACTGCGCTGCATCTCCAGTGGTGGCAGTGCACTCTCTGGACTCACTGCAGTGCATCCCCAGTGGTGCGAGTGAACTCTCTGGAGTAACTGCAGTGCATCCCCAGTGGTGCCAGTGCACTCTCTGGACTCACTGCACTGCATCCCCAGTGGTGCCACTGCACTCTCTGGAGTCACTGCACTGCATCCCCAGTGGTTCCAGAGCACTCTCTGGACTCACTGCAGTGCATCCCGAGTGGTGCCAGTGCACTCTCTGGACTCACTGTACTGCATCCCCAGTGTTGCCAGTGTAGTCTCTGGAGTAACTGCAGTGCATCCCCAGTGGTGCCAAAGCACTCTCTGGACTCCCGGCACCGCATCACCAGTGGTGCCAGTGCACTCTCTGGGCTCACTGCAGTGCATCCCCAGTGGTTCCAGGGCACTCTCTGGACTCACTGCACTGCATCCCCAGTGGTGCCAGTGCACTCTCTGGACTCAATGCACTTTATCCCCAGTGCTGCCAGAGCACTCTCTGGACTCACTGCAGTGCATCCCCAGTGGTGCCAGTGCACTCTCTGGACTCACTGCACTGCATCCCCAGTGGTGCCAGTGCACTCTGTGGACTCACTGCAGTGCATCCCCAGTGGTGCCAGTGCCCTCTCTGGACTCACTGCAGTGCATCCCCAGTGGTGCCAGTGCATTCTCAGGACTCACCGCACTGCACCCTGAGTGGTGCCAGTGCACTCTCTGGACTCACTGCTCCGCATCCCCAGTGGTGCCATCGCACTCTCTGGAGTCACTGCGCTGCATCTCCAGTGGTGGCAGTGCACTCTCTGGACTCACTGCAGTGCATCCCCAGTGTTGCCTGTGCACTCTCTGGAGTAACTGCAGTGCATTCTCAGTGGTGCCAGTGCACTCTGTGGACTCACTGCAGTGCATCCCCAGTGGTACCAGTGCGCTCTCTGGACTCACTGCACTGCATCCCCAGTGCTGCCAGTGCACTCTCTGGACTCACTACACTGCATCCCCAGTGGTGCCAGTGCACTCTCTCGAGTCACTGCACTACATCACCAGTGGTGCCAGTGCACTCACTGGACTCACTGTACTGCATCATCAGTGGTGCCAGTGCACTCTCTGGACTCACTGCACTGCATCCCCAGTGGTGCCAGTGCACTCTCTGGACTCACTGCACTGCATCCCCAGTGGTGCCAGTGCACTCACTGGACTCACTGTACTGCATCACCAGTGGTGCCAGTGCACTCTCTGAACTCACTGCACTGCATCCCCAGTGGTTCCAGTGCATTCACTGGACTCACTGTACTGCATCTCCAGTGGTGCCAGTGCACTCTCTGGACTCACTGAAGTGCATTCTCAGTGGTGCCAGTGCAGTCTCTGGACTCACTGCAGTGCATCCCCAGTGGTGCCAGTGCACTCTCTGGACTCACTGCACTGCATCCCCAGTGGTGCCAGTGCACTCTCTGGACTCACTGCAGGGCATCCCCAGTGGTGCCAGTGCACTCTCTGGACTCACTGCACTGCATCCCCAGTGGTGCCAGTGCACTCTCTGGACTCACTGTAGTGCATCCCCAGTGGTGCCAGTGCACTCTCTGGACTCACTACAGGGAATCCCCAGTGGTGCCAGTGCACTCTCTGGACTCACTGCAGTGCATCACCAGTGGTGCCAGTGCACTCTCTGGACTCACTGCAGTGCATCCCCAGTAGTGCCATTGCACTCTCTGCACTCACTTCACTGCATCCCCAGTGGTGCCAGTGCACTCTCTGGACTCACTGCACTGCATCCCCAGTGGTGCCAGTGCACTCTCTGGACTCACTGCAGTGCATCCCCAGTAGTGCCAGTGCACTCTCTGCACTCACTGCACTGCATCCCCAGTGGTGCCAGTGCACTCTCTGGACTCACTGCACTGCATCCCCAGTGGTGCCAGTGCACTCTCTGCACTCACTGCACTGCATCCCCAGTGGTGCCAGTGCACTCTCTGGACTCACTGCACTGCATCCCCAGTGGTGCCAGTGCACTCTCTGCACTCACTGCAGTGCATCCCCAGTGGTACCAGTGCGCTCTCTGGACTCACTGCACTGCATCCCCATTGGTGCCAGTGCATTCTCTGGACGCACCGCACTGCATCCCCAGTGGTGCCATTGCACTCTCTGGACTCACTGCACCGCATCCCCAGTGGTGCCAGTGAACTCTCTGGAGTAACTGCAGTGCATCCCCAGTGGTGCCAGTGCACTCTCTGGACTCACTGCACTGCATCCCCAGTGGTGCCAGTGCACTCTCAGGACTCACTGCACTGCATCCCCAGTGTTGCCAGTGCAGTCTCTGGAGTAACTGCAGTGCATCCCCAGTGGTGCCAAAGCACTCTCTGGACTCCCGGCACCGCATCCCCAGTGGTGCCAGTGCACTCTCTGGGCTCACTGCAGTGCATCCCCAGAGGTTCCAGTGCACTCTCTTGACTCACTGCACTGCATCCACAGTGGTGCCAGTGCACTCACTGGATTCACTGCACTGCATCCCCAGTGGTGCTAGTGCACTCTCTGGACTCACTGCAGTGCATCCCCAGTGGTGCCATTGCACTCTCTGGACTCACTGCACTGCATCCCCAGTGGTGCCAGTGCACTCTGTGGACTCACTGCAGTGCATCCCCAGTGGTGCCAGTGCCCTCTCTGGACTCACTGCAGTGCATCCCCAGTGGTGCCAGTGCACTCTCTGGACTCACTGCACTGCATCCCCAGTGGTGCCAGTGCACTCTCTGGACTCACTGCACTGCATCACCAGTGGTGCCAGTGCACTCTCTGAACTCACTGCACTGCATCCCCAGTGGTTCCAGTGCATTCACTGGACTCACTGTACTGCATCTCCAGTGGTGCCAGTGCACTCTCTGGACTCACTGAAGTGCATTCTCAGTGGTGCCAGTGCAGTCTCTGGACTCACTGCAGTGCATCCCCAGTGGTGCCAGTGCACTCTCTGGACTCACTGCACTGCATCCCCAGTGGTGCCAGTGCACTCTCTGGACTCACTGCAGGGCATCCCCAGTGGTGCCAGTGCACTCTCTGGACTCACTGCACTGCATCCCCAGTGGTGCCAGTGCACTCTCTGGACTCACTGTAGTGCATCCCCAGTGGTGCCAGTGCACTCTCTGGACTCACTACAGGGAATCCCCAGTGGTGCCAGTGCACTCTCTGGACTCACTGCAGTGCATCACCAGTGGTGCCAGTGCACTCTCTGGACTCACTGCAGTGCATCCCCAGTAGTGCCATTGCACTCTCTGCACTCACTTCACTGCAGCCCCAGTGGTGCCAGTGCACTCTCTGGACTCACTGCACTGCATCCCCAGTGGTGCCAGTGCACTCTCTGGACTCACTGCAGTGCATCCCCAGTAGTGCCAGTGCACTCTCTGCACTCACTGCACTGCATCCCCAGTGGTGCCAGTGCACTCTCTGGACTCACTGCACTGCATCCCCAGTGGTGCCAGTGCACTCTCTGCACTCACTGCACTGCATCCCCAGTGGTGCCAGTGCACTCTCTGGACTCACTGCAGTGCATCCCCAGTGGTACCAGTGCGCTCTCTGGACTCACTGCACTGCATCCCCATTGGTGCCAGTGCATTCTCTGGACGCACCGCACTGCATCCCCAGTGGTGCCATTGCACTCTCTGGACTCACTGCACCGCATCCCCAGTGGTGCCAGTGAACTCTCTGGAGTAACTGCAGTGCATCCCCAGTGGTGCCAGTGCACTCTCTGGACTCACTGCACTGCATCCCCAGTGGTGCCAGTGCACTCTCTGGACTCACTGCACTGCATCCCTAGTGGTTCCAGAGCACTCTCTGGACTCACTGCACTGCATCCCCAGTGGTGCCAGTGCACTCTCTGGACTCACTGTACTGCATCCCCAGTGTTGCCAGTGCAGTCTCTGGAGTAACTGCAGTGCATCCCCAGTGGTGCCAAAGCACTCTCTGGACTCCCGGCACCGCATCCCCAGTGGTGCCAGTGCACTCTCTGGGCTCACTGCAGTGCATCCCCAGTGGTTCCAGTGCACTCTCTTGACTCACTGCACTGCATCCACAGTGGTGCCAGTGCACTCACTGCATTCACTGCACTGCATCCCCAGTGGTGCTAGTGCACTCTCTGGACTCACTGCAGTGCATCCCCAGTGGTGCCATTGCACTCTCTGGACTCACTGCACTGCATCCCCAGTGGTGCCAGTGCACTCTGTGGACTCACTGCAGTGCATCCCCAGTGGTGCCAGTGCCCTCTCTGGACTCACTGCAGTGCATCCCCAGTGGTGCCAGTGCACTCTCTGGACTCACTGCACTGCATCACCAGTGGTGCCAGTGCACTCTCTGGACTCACTGCACTGCATCCCCAGTGGTGCCAGTGCACTCTCTGGACTCACTGCACTGCATCCCCAGTGGTGCCAGTGCACTCTCTGGACTCACTGCAGTGCGTCCCCAGTGGTGCCAGTGCACTCTCTGGACTCACTGCAGTGCATCCCCAGTGGTGCCAATGCACTCTCTGGACTCACTGCACTGCATCCCCAGTGGTGCCAGTGCACTCTCTGGACTCACTGCACTGCATCCCAAGTGGTGCCAGTGCACTCTCTGGACTCACTGCACTGCATCCCCAGTAGTGCCAGTGCACTCTCTCGAGTCACTGCACTACATCCCCAGTGGTGCCAGTGCACTCACTGGACTTACTGTACTGCATCATCAGTGGTGCCAGTGCACTCTCTGAACTCACTGCAGTGCATCCCCAGTGGTGCCAGTGCACTCTCTGGACTCACTGCACTGCATCCCCAGTGGTGCCAGTGCACTCACTGGACTCACTATACTGAATCACCAGTGGTGCCAGTGCACTCTCTGGACTCACTGCACTGCATCCCCAGTGCTGCCAGTGCATTCACTGGACTCACTGTACTGCATCTCCAGTGGTGCCAGTGCACTCTCTGGGCTCACTGCAGTGCATCCCCAGTGGTGCCAGTGCACTCTCTGGACTCACTGCACTGCATCCCCAGTGGAGCCCGTGCACTCTCTGGACTCACTGCACTGCATCCCCAGTGGTGCCAGTGCACTCTCTGGACTCACTGCACTGCATCCCCAGTGGTGCCAGTGCACTCTCTGGACTCACTGCAGGGCATCCCCAGTGGTGCCAGTGCACTCTCTGGGCTCAGTGCACTGCATCCCCAGTGGTGCCAGTGCACTCTCTGGACTCACTGCACTGCATCCCCAGTGGTGCCAGTGCAATCTCTGGACTCACTGCACTGCATCCCCAGTGGTGCCAGTGCACTCTCTGGACTCACTGCACTGCATCCACATTGGTGCCAGTGCATTCTCAGGACTCACCGCACTGCACCCTGAGTGGTGCCAGTGCACTCTCTGGACTCACTGCTCCGCATCCCCAGTGGTGCCATTGCACTCTCTGGAGTCACTGCGCTGCATCTCCAGTGGTGGCAGTGCACTCTCTGGACTCACTGCAGTGCATCCCCAGTGTTGCCTGTGCACTCTCTGGAGTAACTGCAGTGCATCCCCAGTGGTGCCAGTGCACTCTCTGGACTCACTGAAGTGCATTCTCAGTGGTGCCAGTGCACTCTGTGGACTCACTGCACTGCATCCCCAGTGGTACCAGTGCGCTCTCTGGACTCACTGCAGTGCATCCCCAGTGGTGCCAGTGCACTCTCTGGACTCACTGCACTGCATCCCCAGTGGTGCCAGTGCACTCTCTCGAGTCACTGCACTACATCCCCAGTGCTGCCAGTGCACTCACTGGACTCACTGTACTGCATCATCAGTGGTGCCAGTACACTCTCTGGACTCACTGCACTGCATCCCCAGTGGTGCCAGTGCACTCTCTGGACTCACTGCACTGCATCCCCAGTGGTGCCAGTGCACTCACTGGACTCACTGTACTGCATCACCAGTGGTGCCAGTGCACTCTCTGGACTCACTGCACTGCATCCCCAGGGGTTCCAGTGCATTCACTGGACTCACTGTACTGCATCTCCAGTGGTGCCAGTGCACTCTCTGGACTCACTGCACTGCATCCCCAGTGGTGCCAGTGCACTCTCTGGACTCACTGAAGTGCATTCTCAGTGGTGCCAGTGCAGTCTCTGGACTCACTGCACTGCATCCCCAGTGGTGCCAGTGCACTCTCTGGACTCACTGCACTGCATCCCCAGTGGTGCCAGTGCACTCTCTGGACTCACTGCAGGGCATCCCCAGTGGTGCCAGTGCACTCTCTGGACTCACTGCACTGCATCCCCAGTGGTGCCAGTGCTATCCCTGGACTCACTGTAGTGCATCCCCAGTGGTGCCAGTGCACTCTCTGGACTCACTACAGGGAATCCCCAGTGGTACCAGTTCACTCTCTGGACTCACTGCAGTGCATCACCAGTGGTGCCAGTGCACTCTCTGGACTCACTGCAGTGCATCCCCAGTAGTGCCATTGCACTCTCTGCACTCACTTCACTGCATCCCCAGTGGTGCCAGTGCACTCTCTGGACTCACTGCAGTGCATCCCCAGTAGTGCCAGTGCACTCTCTGCACTCACTGCACTGCATCCCCAGTGGTGCCAGTGCACTCTCTGGACTCACTGCACTGCATCCCCAGTGGTGCCAGTGCACTCTCTGCACTCACTGCACTGCATACCCAGTGGTGCCAGTGCACTCACTGGACTCACTGCAGTGCATTCCCTCTGGTGCCAGTGCACTCTCTGGACTCACTGCACTGCATCACCAGTGGTGCCAATGCACTCTCTGGAGTCACTGAAGTGCATCCCCAGTGGTGCCAGTGCACTCTCTGGACTCACTGCACTGCATCCCCAGTGGTGCCAGTGCACTCTCTGGACTCACTGCACTGCATCCCCAGTGGTGCCAGTGCACTCTCTCGAGTCACTGCACTACATCCCCAGTGGTGCCAGTGCACTCACTGGACTTACTGTACTGCATCATCAGTGGTGCCAGTGCACTCTCTGGACTCACTGCAGTGCATCCCCAGTGGTGCCAGTGCACTCTCTGGATTCACTGCACTGCATCCCCAGTGGTGCCAGTGCACTCACTGGACTCACTATGCTGCATCCCCAGTGGTGCCAGTGCACTCTCTGGACTCACCGCACTGCATCCCCAGTGGTGCCAGTGCATTCTCTGGACTCACTGTACTGCATCGCCAGTGGTGCCAGTGCACTCTCTGGGCTCACTGCACTGCATCCCCAGTGGTGCCAGTGCACTCTCTGGACTCACTGCACTGCATCCCCAGTGGAGCCCGTGCACTCTCTGGACTCACTGCACTGCATCCCCAGTGGTGCCAGTGCACTCTCTGGAGTCACAGCACTGCATCCCCAGTGGTGCCAGTGCACTCTCTGGACTCACTGCACTGCATCCCCAGTGGTGCCAGTGCACTCTCTGGACTCACTGCAGGGCATCCCCAGTGGTGCCAGTGCACTCCCTGGACTCACTGCACTGCATCCCCAGTGGTGCCAGTGCAATCTCTGGACTCACTGCACTGCATAACCAGTGGTGCCAGTGCACTCTCTGGACTCACTGCACTGCATCCCAGTGGTGCCAGTGCATTCTCTGGACTCACCGCACTGCACCCTGAGTGGTACCAGTGCACTCTCTGGACTCACTGCAGTGCATCCCCAGTGGTGCCATTGCACTCTCTGGAGTCACTGCGCTGCATCTCCAGTGGTGGCAGTGCACTCTCTGGACTCACTGCAGTGCATCCCCAGTGTTGCCTGTGCACTCTCTGGAGTAACTGCAGTGCATCCCCAGTGGTGCCAGTGCACTCTCTGGACTCCCGGCACCGCATCCCCAGTGGTGCCAGTGCACTCTCTGGGCTCACTGCAGTGCATCCCCAGTGGTGCCAGTGCACTCTCTGGAGTCACTGCACTGCATCCCCAGTGGTGCCAATGCATTCTCTGGACCTCCGGCACCGCATCCCCAGTGGTGCCAGTGCACTCTCTGGACTCTCGGCACTGCATCCCCAGTGGTGCCAGTGCACTCTCTCGAGTCACTGCACTACATCCCCAGTCGTGCCAGTGGTCTCACTGGACTCACTGTACTGCATCATCAGTGGTGCCAGTGCACTCACTGGACTCACTGTACTGCATCTCCAGTGGTGCCAGTGCACTCTCTGGACTCACTGCACTGCATCACCAGTGGTGCCAGTGCACTCACTGGATTCACTGCACTGCATCCCCAGTGGTGCTAGTGCACTCTCTGGACTCACTGCAGTGCATCCCCAGTGGTGCCAGTGCACTCTCTGGACTCACTAAAGTGCATTCTCAGTGGTGCCAGTGCACTCTCTGGACTCACTGCAGTGCATACCCAGTGGTGCCAGTGCACTCTCTGGACTCACTGCACTGCATCCCCAGAGGTGCCAGTGCACTCTCTGGACTCACTGCAGGGCATCACCAGTGGTGCCAGTGCACTCTCTGGACTCACTGCACTGCATCCCCAGTGGTGCCAGTGCTATCCCTGGACTCACTGTAGTGCATCCCCAGTGGTGCCAGTGCACTCTCTGGACTCACTGCAGGGCATTCTCAGTGGTGCCAGTGCACTCTCTGGACTCACTGCAGTGCATCACCAGTGGTGCCAGTGCACTCTCTGGACTCACTGCAGTGCATCCCCAGTAGTGGCAGTGCACTCTCTGCACTCACTTCACTGCATCCCCAGTGGTGCCAGTGCACTCTCTCGAGTCACTGCACTACATCCCCAGTGGTGCCAGTGCACTCTCTGGACTCACTGCACTGCATCCCCAGTAGTGCCAGTGCACTCTCTGCACTCACTGCACTGCATCCCTAGTGGTGCCACTGCACTCTCTGGACTCACTGCACTGCATCCCCAGTGGTGCCAGTGCACTCTCTGCACTCACTGCACTGCATACCCAGTGGTGCCAGTGCACTCACTACACTCACTGCAGTGCATTCCCTCTGGTGCCAGTGCACTCTCTGCACTCACTGCACTGAATCCCCAGTGGTGCCAGTGCACTCTCTGGACTCACTGCACTGCATCCCCAGTGGTGCCAGTGCACTCTCTGGACTCATTGCAGTGCATCACCAGTGGTGCCAGTGCACTCTCTGGACTCACTGAAGTGCATCCCCCGTGGTGCCAGTGCAATCTCTGGACTCACTGCACTGCATTCCCAGTGGTGCCAGTGCACACTCTGGACTCACTGCACTGCATCCCCAGTGGTGCCAGTGCACTCTCTGGACTCACTGCACTGCATCCCCAGTAGTGCCAGTGCACTCTCTGGACTCATTGCACTGCATCCCCAGTGGTGCCAGTACACTCTCTGGACTCACTGCACTGCATCCCCAGTGGTGCCAGTGCATTCTCTGGACTCACTGCACTACATCCCCAGTGGTGCCAGTGCACTCTCTGGACTCACTGCACTGCATCCCCAGTGGTGCCAGTGCACTCTCTGGACTCACTGTACTGCATCCCCAGTGGAGCCCGTGCACTCTCTGGACTCACTGAAGTGTATCCCCAGTGGTGCCAGTGCACTCTCTGGACTCACTGCACTGCATCCCCAGTGGTGCTAGTGCACTCTGTGGACTCACTGCAGTGCATCCCCAGTGGTGCCAGTGCACTCTCTGGACTCACTGAAGGGCATTCTCAGTGGTGCCAGTGCACTCTCTGGACTCACTGCAGTGCATCCCCAGTGGTGCCAGTACACTCACTGGACTGACTGCACTGCATCCCCAGTGGTGCCAGTGCACTCTCTGGACTCACTGCACTGCATCCCCAGTGGTGCCAGTGCATTCTCTAGACTCACCGCACTGCACCCTGAGTGGTGCCATTGCACTCTCTGGACTCACTGCACTGCATCCCCAGTGGTGCCAGTGCACTCTCTGGACTCACTGCACTGCATCCCCAGTGGTTCCAGAGCACTCTCTGGACTCACTGCAGTGCATCCCCAGTGGTGCCAGTGCACTCTCTGGACTCCCTGTACTGCATCCCCAGTGTTGCCAGTGCAGTCTCTGGAGTAACTGCAGTGCATCCCCAGTGGTGCCAAAGCACTCTCTGGACTCCCGGCACCGCATCACCAGTGGTGCCAGTGCACTCTCTGGGCTCACTGCAGTGCATCCCCAGTGGTTCCAGTGCACTCTCTTGACTCACTGCACTGCATCCCCAGTGGTGCCAGTGCACTCTGTGGACTCACTGCAGTGCATCCCCAGTGGTGCCAGTGCGCTCTCTGGACTCACTGCAGTGCATCCCCAGTGGTGCCAGTGCACTCTCTGGACTCACTGCACTGCATCCCCAGTGGTGCCAGTGCACTCTCTGGACTCACTGCACTGCATCCCCAGTGGTGCCAGTGCACTCACTGGACTCACTATACTGCATCCCCAGTGGTGCCAGTGCACTCTCTGGACTCACTGCACTGCATCCCCAGTGCTGCCAGTGCATTCACTGGACTCACTGCACTGCATCCCCAGTGGTGCCAGTGCACTCTCTGGGCTCACTGCAGTGCATCCACAGTGGTGCCAGTGCACTCTCTGGACTCACTGCACTGCATCCCCAGTGGAGCCCGTGCACTCTCTGGACGCACCGCACTGCACCCTGAGTGGTGCCATTGCACTCTCTGGACTCACTGCACCGCATCCCCAGTGGTGCCAGTGAACTCTCTGGAGTAACTGCAGTGCATCCCCAGTGGTGCCAGTGCACTCTCTGGACTCACTGCACTGCATCCCCAGTGGTGCCAGTGCACTCACTGGACTCACTATACTGCATCACCAGTGGTGCCATTGCACTCTCTGGACTCACTGCACTGCATCCCCAGTGCTGCCAGTGCATTCACTGGACTCACTGCACTGCATCCCCAGTGGAGCCAGTGCACTCTCTGGACTCACTGCACTGCATCCCCAGTGGTGCCAGTGCACTCTCTGGACTCACTGCACTGCATCCCCAGTGGTGCCCGTGCACTCTCTGGACTCACTGCAGTGCATCCCCAGTGGTGCCAGTGCACTCTCTGGACTCACTGCAGGGCATCCCCAGTGGTGCCAGTGCACTCTCTGGGCTCAGTGCACTGCATCCCCAGTGGTGCCAGTGCACTCTCTGGACTCACTGCACTGCATCCCCAGTGGTGCCGTGCAATCTCTGGACTCACTGCACTGCATCCCCAGTGGTGCCAGTGCACTCTCTGGACTCACTGCACTGCATCCCCATTGGTGCCAGTGCATTCTCTGGACTCACCGCACTGCACCCTGAGTGGTGCCAGTGCACTCTCTGGACTCACTGCACCGCATCCCCAGTGGTGCCATTGCACTCTCTGGAGTCACTGCGCTGCATCTCCAGTGGTGGCAGTGCACTCTCTGGACTCACTGCAGTGCATCCCCAGTGTTGCCTGTGCACTCTCTGGAGTAACTGCAGTGCATCCCCAGTGGTGCCAGTGCACTCTCTGGACTCACTGAAGTGCATTCTCAGTGGTGCCAGTGCACTCTGTGGACTCAGTGCAGTGCATCCCCAGTGGTACCAGTGCGCTCTCTGGACTCACTGCACTGCATCCCCATTGGTGCCAGTGCATTCTCTGGACGCACCGCACTGCACCCTGAGTGGTGCCATTGCACTCTCTGGACTCACTGCACCGCATCCCCAGTGGTGCCAGTGAACTCTCTGGAGTAACTGCAGTGCATCCCCAGTGGTGCCAGTGCACTCTCTGGACTCACTGCACTGCATCCCCAGTGGTGCCAGTGCACTCTCTGGACTCACTGCACTGCATCCCCAGTGGTTCCAGAGCACTCTCTGGACTCACTATACTGCATCACCAGTGGTGCCAGTGCACTCACTGGATTCACTGCACTGCATCCCCAGTGGTGCTAGTGCACTCTCTGGACTCACTGCAGTGCATCCCCAGTGGTGCCAGTGCACTCTCTGGACTCACTGCACTGCATCCCCAGTGGTGCCAGTGCACTCTGTGGACTCACTGCAGTGCATCCCCAGTGGTGCCAGTGCCCTCTCTGGACTCACTGCAGTGCATCCCCAGTGGTGCCAGTGCACTCTCTGGACTCACTCCACTGCATCCCCAGTGGTGCCAGTGCACTCTCTGGACTCACTGCACTGCATCCCCAGTGGTGCCAGTGCACTCTCTGGACTCACTGCACTGCATCCCCAGTGGTGCCAGTGCACTCTCTGGACTCACTGCACTGCATCCCCAGTGGTGCCAGTGCACTCTGTGGACTCACTGCAGTGCGTCCCCAGTGGTGCCAGTGCACTCTCTGGACTCACTGCAGTGCATCCCCAGTGGTGCCAATGCACTCTCTGGACTCACTGCACTGCATCCCCAGTGGTGCCAGTGCACTCTCTGGACTCACTGCAGTGCATCCCAAGTGGTGCCAGTGCACTCTCTGGACTCACTGCACTGCATCCCCAGTGGTGCCAGTGCACTCTCTCGAGTCACTGCACTACATCCCCAGTGGTGCCAGTGCACTCACTGGACTTACTGTACTGCATCATCAGTGGTGCCAGTGCACTCTCTGAACTCACTGCAGTGCATCCCCAGTGGTGCCAGTGCACTCTCTGGACTCACTGCAGTGCATCCCCAGTGGTGCCAGTGCACTCTCTGGACTCACTATACTGAATCACCAGTGGTGCCAGTGCACTCTCTGGACTCACTGCACTGCATCCCCAGTGCTGCCAGTGCATTCACTGGACTCACTGTACTGCATCACCAGTGGTGCCAGTGCACTCTCTGGGCTCACTGCAGTGCATCCCCAGTGGTGCCAGTGCACTCTCTGGACTCACTGCACTGCATCCCCAGTGGAGCCCGTGCACTCTCTGGACTCACTGCACTGCATCCCCAGTGGTGCCAGTGCACTCTCTGGACTCACTGCACTGCATCCCCAGTGGTGCCAGTGCACTCTCTGGACTCACTGCAGTGCATCCCCTGTGGTGCCAGTGCACTCTCTGGGCTCAGTGCACTGCATCCCCAGTGGTGCCAGTGCACTCTCTGGACTCACTGCACTGCATCCCCAGTGGTGCCAGTGCAATCTCTGGACTCACTGCACTGCATCCCCAGTGGTGCCAGTGCACTCTCTGGACTCACTGCACTGCATCCCCATTGGTGCCAGTGCATTCTCAGGACTCACCGCACTGCACCCTGAGTGGTGCCAGTGCACTCTCTGGACTCACTGCTCCGCATCCCCAGTGGTGCCATTGCACTCTCTGGAGTCACTGCGCTGCATCTCCAGTGGTGGCAGTGCACTCTCTGGCCTCACTGCAGTGCATCCCCAGTGGTGCCTGTGCACTCTCTGGAGTAACTGCAGTGCATCCCCAGTGGTGCCAGTGCACTCTCTGGAGTCACTGAAGTGCATTCTCAGTGTTGCCAGTGAACTCTGTGGACTCACTGCAGTGCATCCCCAGTGGTACCAGTGCGCTCTCTGGACTCACTGCAGTGCATCCGCAGTGCTGCCAGTGCACTCTCTGGACTCACTGCACTGCATCCCCAGTGGTGCCAGTGCACTCTCTCGAGTCACTGCACTACATCACCAGTGGTGCCAGTGCACTCACTGGACTCACTGTACTGCATCATCAGTGGTGCCAGTGCACTCTCTGGACTCACTGCACTGCATCCCCAGTGGTGCCAGTGCACTCTCTGGACTCACTGCACTGCATCCCCAGTGGTGCCAGTGCACTCACTGGACTCACTGTACTGCATCACCAGTGGTGCCAGTGCACTCTCTGGACTCACTGCACTGCATCCCCAGTGGTTCCAGTGCATTCACTGGACTCACTGTACTGCATCTCCAGTGGTGCCAGTGCACTCTCTGCACTCACTGCACTGCATCCCCAGTGGTGCCAGTGCACTCTCTGGACTCACTGCAGGGCATCCCCAGTGGTGCCAGTGCACTCTCTGGACTCACTGCAGTGCATCACCAGTGGTGCCAGTGCACTCTCTGGACTCACTGCAGTGCATCCCCAGTAGTGCCATTGCACTCTCTGGACTCACTGCACTGCATCCCCAGTGGTGCCACTGCACTCTCTGGACTCACTGCAGTGCATCCCCAGTAGTGCCAGTGCACTCTCTGCACTCACTGCACTGCATCCCCAGTGGTGCCACTGCACTCTCTGGACTCACTGCACTGCATTCCCAGTGGTGTCAGTGCACTCTCTGCACTCACTGCACTGCATCCCCAGTGGTGCCAGTGCACTCTCTGGACTCACTGCAGTGCATCCCCAGTGGTACCAGTGCGCTCTCTGGACTCACTGCACTGCATCCCCATTGGTGCCAGTGCATTCTCTGGACGCACCGCACTGCACACTGAGTGGTGCCATTCCACTCTCTGGACTCACTGCACCGCATCCCCAGTGGTGCCAGTGAACTCTCTGGAGTAACTGCACTGCATCCCCAGTGGTGCCAGTGCACTCTCTGGACTCACTGCACTGCATCCCCAGTGGTTCCAGAGCACTCTCTGGACTCCCGGCACCGCATCCCCAGTGGTGCCAGTGCACTCTCTGGGCTCACTGCAGTGCATCCCCAGTGGTTCCAGTGCACTCTCTTGACTCACTGCACTGCATCCACAGTGGTGCCAGTGCACTCTCTGGACTCACTGCACTGCATCCCCAGTGGTGCTAGTGCACTCTCTGGACTCACTGCAGTGCATCCCCAGTGGTGCCAGTGCACTCTCTGGACTCACTGCACTGCATCCCCAGTGGTGCCAGTGCACTCACTGGACTCACTATACTGAATCACCAGTGGTGCCAGTGCACTCTCTGGACTCACTGCACTGCATCCCCAGTGCTGCCAGTGCACTCACTGGACTTACTGTACTGCATCATCAGTGGTGCCAGTGCACTCTCTGAACTCACTGCAGTGCATCCCCAGTGGTGCCAGTGCACTCTCTTTACTCACTGCACTGCATCCCCAGTGGTGCCAGTGCACTCACTGGACTCACTATACTGAATCACCAGTGGTGCCAGTGCACTCTCTGGACTCACTGCACTGCATCCCCAGTGCTGCCAGTGCATTCACTGGACTCACTGTACTGCAGCTCCAGTGGTGCCAGTGCACTCTCTGGGCTCACTGCAGTGCATCCCCAGTGGTGCCAGTGCACTCTCTGGACTCACTGCACTGCATCCCCAGTGGAGCCCGTGCACTCTCTGGACTCACTGCACTGCATCCCCAGTGGTGCCAGTGCACTCTCTGGACTCACTGCACTGCATCCCCAGTGGTGCCAGTGCACTCTCTGGACTCACTGCAGGGCATCCCCAGTGGTGCCAGTGCACTCTCTGGACTCACTGCACTGCATCCCCAGTGGTGCCAGTGCACTCTCTGGACTCACTGCACTGCATCCCCAGTGGTGCCAGTGCAATCTCTGGACTCACTGCACTGCATCCCCAGTGGTGCCAGTGCACTCTCTGGACTCACTGCACTGCATCCCCATTGGTGCCAGTGCATTCTCAGGACTCACCGCACTGCACCCTGAGTGGTGCCAGTGCACTCTCTGGACTCACTACTCCGCATCCCCAGTGGTGCCATTGCACTCTCTGGAGTCACTGCGCTGCATCTCCAGTGGTGGCAGTGCACTCTCTGGACTCACTGCAGTGCATCCCCAGTGTTGCCTGTGCACTCTCTGGAGTAACTGCAGTGCATCCCCAGTGGTGCCAGTGCACTCTCTGGACTCACTGAAGTGCATTCTCAGTGGTGCCAGTGCACTCTGTGGACTCACTGCACTGCATCCCCAGTGGTACCAGTGCGCTCTCTGGACTCACTGCAGTGCATCCCCAGTGCTGCCAGTGCACTCTCTGGACTCACTGCACTGCATCCCAAGTGGTGGCAGTGCACTCTCTGGACTCACTGCACTGCATCCCCAGTGGTGCCAATGCACTCTCTGGACCTCCGGCACCGCATCCCCAGTGGTGCCAGTGCACTCTCTGGACTCACTGCACTGCATCCCCAGTGGTGCCAGTGCACTCACTGGACTCACTGTACTGCATCACCAGTGGTGCCAGTGCACTCTCTGGACTCAGTGCACTGCATCCCCAGTGGTTCCAGTGCCTTCACTGGACTCACTGTACTGCATCTCCAGTGGTGCCAGTGCACTCTCTGGACTCACTGCACTGCATCACCAGTGGTGCCAGTGCACTCACTGGACACACTGCACTGCATCCCCAGTGGTGCTAGTGCACTCTCTGGACTCATTGCAGTGCATCCCCAGTGGTGCCAGTGCACTCTCTGGACTCACTGAAGTGTATTCTCAGTGGTGCCAGTGCACTCTCTGGACTCACTGCAGTGCATCCCCAGTGATGCCAGTGTACTCTCTGGACTCACTGCAGGGCATCCCCAGTGGTGCCAGTGCACTCTCTGGACTCACTGCAGGGCATCCCCAGTGGTGCCAGTGCACTCTCTGGACTCACTGCACTGCATCCCCAGTGGTGCCAGTGCTATCCCTGGACTCACTGTAGTGCATCACCAGTGGTGCCAGTGCACTCTCTGGACTCACTGCAGGGCATCCCCAGTGGTGCCAGTACACTCTCTGGACTCACTGCAGTGCATCCCCAGTGGTGCCAGTGCACTCGCTGGACTCACTGCAGTGCATCCCCAGTGGTGCCAGTGCACTCGCTGGACTCACTGCACTGCATCCCCAGTGGTGCCAGTGCACTCTCTGGACTCACTGCACTGCATCCCCAGTGCTGCCTGTGCACTCTCTGGACTCACTGCACTGCATCCCCAGTGGTGGCACTGCACTCTCTGGACTCACTGCACTGCATCCCCAGTGGTGCCAGTGCACTCTCTGCACTCACTGCACTGCATTCCCTCTGGTGCCAGTGCACTCTCTGGACTCACTATACTGCATCCCCAGTGGTGCCAGTGCACTCTCTGGACTCACTGCACTGCATCCCCAGTGGTGCCAGTGCACTCTCTGGACTCACTGCACTGCATCCCCAGTGGTGCCAGAGCACTCTCTGGACTCACTGCACTGCATCCCCAGTGGTGCCAGTGCACTCTCTGGACTCACTGCAGGGCATCCCCAGTGGTGCCAGTGCACTCTCTGGACTCACTGCACTGCATCCCCGGTGGTGCCAGTGCTATCCCTGGACTCACTGTAGTGCAACCTCAGTGGTGCCAGTGCACTCTCTGGACTCACTGCAGGGCATCCCCAGTGGTGCCAGTGCACTCTCTGGACTCACTGCACTGCATCCCCAGTGGTGCCAGTGCACTCTCTGGACTCACTGCACTGCATCCCCAGTAGTGCCAGTGCACTCTCTGGACTCACTGCAGTGCATCCCCAGTGGTGCCAGTGCACTCTCTGGACTCATTGCACTGCATCCCCTGTGGTGCCAGTGCACTCTCTGGACTCACTGCACTGCATCCCCAGTGGTGCCACTGCACTCTCTGGACTCACTGCACTGCATCCCCAGTGGTGCCAGTGCACTCTCTGCACTCACTGCACTGCATCCCCAGTGGTGCCAGTGCACTCTCTGGACTCACTGCACTGCATACCCAGTGGTGCCAGTGCACTCACTGGACTCACTGCACTGCATCCCCAGTGGTGCCAGTGCACTCTCAGGACTCACTGCAGGGCATCACCAGTAGTGCCATTGCACTCTCTGCACTCACTGCACTGCATCCCCAGTGGTGCCACTGCACTCTCTGGACTCACTGCACTGCATCCCCAGTGGTGCCAGTGCACTCTCTGCACTCACTGCACTGCATACCCAGTGGTGCCAGTGCACTCACTGGACTCACTGCACTGCATCCCCAGTGGTGCCAGTGCACTCTCTCGAGTCACTGCACTACATCCCCAGTGGTGCCAGTGCACTCACTGGACTTACTGTACTGCATCATCAGTGGTGCCAGTGCACTCTCTGAACTCACTGCAGTGCTTCCCCAGTGGTGCCAGTGCACTCTCTGGACTCACTGCACTGCATCCCCAGTGGTGCCAGTGCACTCACTGGACTCACTATACTGAATCACCAGTGGTGCCAGTGCACTCTCTGGACTCACTGCACTGCATCCCCAGTGCTGCCAGTGCATTCACTGGACTCACTGTACTGCATCTCCAGTGGTGCCAGTGCACTCTCTGGGCTCACTGCACTGCATCCCCAGTGGTGCCAGTGCACTCTCTGGACTCACTGCACTGCATCCCCAGTGGAGCCCGTGCACTCTCTGGACTCACTGCACTGCATCCCCAGGGGTGCCAGTGCACTCTCTGGACTCACTGCACTGCATCCCCATTGGTGCCAGTGCATTCTCAGGACTCACCGCACTGCACCCTGAGTGGTGCCAGTGCACTCTCTGGACTCACTGCTCCGCATCCCCAGTGGTGCCATCGCACTCTCTGGAGTCACTGCGCTGCATCTCCAGTGGTGGCATTGCACTCTCTGGACTCACTGCAGTGCATCCCCAGTGTTGCCTGTGCACTCTCTGGAGTAACTGCAGTGCATCCCCAGTGGTGCCAGTGCACTCTCTGGACTCACTGAAGTGCATTCTCAGTGGTGCCAGTGCACTCTGTGGACTCACTGCAGTGCATCCCCAGTGGTACCAGTGCGCTCTCTGGACTCACTGCACTGCATCCCCAGTGCTGCCAGTGCACTCTCTGGACTCACTGCACTGCATACCCAGTGGTGCCAGTGCACTCTCTCGAGTCACTGCACTACATCACCAGTGGTGCCAGTGCACTCACTGGACTCATTGTACTGCATCATCAGTGGTGCCAGTGCACTCTCTGGACTCACTGCACTGCATCCCCAGTGGTGCCAGTGCACTCTCTGGACTCACTGCACTGCATCCCCAGTGGTGCCAGTGCACTCACTGGACTCACTGTACTGCATCACCAGTGGTGCCAGTGCACTCTCTGAACTCACTGCACTGCATCCCCAGTGGTTCCAGTGCATTCACTGGACTCACTGTACTGCATCTCCAGTGGTGCCAGTGCACTCTCTGGACTCACTGAAGTGCATTCTCAGTGGTGCCAGTGCAGTCTCTGGACTCACTGCAGTGCATCCCCAGTGGTGCCAGTGCACTCTCTGGACTCACTGCACTGCATCCCCAGTGGTGCCAGTGCACTCTCTGGACTCACTGCAGGGCATCCCCAGTGGTGCCAGTGCACTCTCTGGACTCACTGCACTGCATCCCCAGTGGTGCCAGTGCACTCTCTGGACTCACTGTAGTGCATCCCCAGTGGTACCAGTGCACTCTCTGGACTCACTACAGGGAATCCCCAGTGGTGCCAGTGCACTCTCTGGACTCACTGCAGTGCATCACCAGTGGTGCCAGTGCACTCTCTGGACTCACTGCAGTGCATCCCCAGTAGTGCCATTGCACTCTCTGCACTCACTTCACTGCATCCCCAGTGGTGCCAGTGCACTCTCTGGACTCACTGCACTGCATCCCCAGTGGTGCCAGTGCACTCTCTGGACTCACTGCAGTGCATCCCCAGTAGTGCCAGTGCACTCTCTGCACTCACTGCACTGCATCCCCAGTGGTGCCAGTGCACTCTCTGGACTCACTGCACTGCATCCCCAGTGGTGCCAGTGCACTCTCTGCACTCACTGCACTGCATCCCCAGTGGTGCCAGTGCACTCTGTGGACTCACTGCAGTGCATCCCCAGTGGTACCAGTGCGCTCTCTGGACTCACTGCACTGCATCCCCAGTGGTGCCAGTGCATTCTCTGGACGCACCGCACTGCATCCCCAGTGGTGCCATTGCACTCTCTGGACTCACTGCACCGCATCCCCAGTGGTGCCAGTGAACTCTCTGGAGTAACTGCACTGCATCCCCAGTGGTGCCAGTGCACTCTCTGGACTCACTGCACTGCTTCCCCAGTGGTGCCAGTGCACTCTCTGGACTCACTGCACTGCATCCCCAGTGGTTCCAGAGCACTCTCTGGACTCACTGCACTGCATCCCCAGTTGTGCCAGTGCACTCTCTGGACTCACTGTACTGCATCCCCAGTGTTGCCAGTGCAGTCTCTGGAGTAACTGCAGTGCATCCCCAGTGGTGCCAAAGCACTATCTGGACTCCCGGCACCGCATCCCCAGTGGTGCCAGTGCACTCTCTGGGCTCACTGCAGTGCATCCCCAGTGGTTCCAGTGCACTCTCTTGACTCACTGCACTGCATCCACAGTGGTGCCAGTGCACTCACTGGATTCACTGCACTGCATCCCCAGTGGTGCTAGTGCACTCTCTGGACTCACTGCAGTGCATCCCCAGTGGTGCCATTGCACTCTCTGGACTCACTGCACTGCATCCCCAGTGGTGCCAGTGCACTCTGTGGACTCACTGCAGTGCATCCCCAGTGGTGCCAGTGCCCTCTCTGGACTCACTGCAGTGCATCCCCAGTGGTGCCAGTGCACTCTCTGGACTCACTGCACTGCATCACCAGTGGTGCCAGTGCACTCTCTGGACTCACTGCACTGCATCCCAAGTGGTGCCAGTGCACTCTCTGGACTCACTGCACTGCATCCCCAGTGGTGCCAGTGCACTCTGTGGACTCACTGCAGTGCGTCCCCAGTGGTGCCAGTGCACTCTCTGGACTCACTGCAGTGCATCCCCAGTGGTGCCAATGCACTCTCTGGACTCACTGCACTGCATCCCCAGTGGTGCCAGTGCACTCTCTGGACTCACTGCACTGCATCCCAAGTGGTGCCAGTGCACTCTCTGGACTCACTGCACTGCATCCCCAGTAGTGCCAGTGCACTCTCTCGAGTCACTGCACTACATCCCCAGTGGTGCCAGTGCACTCACTGGACTTACTGTACTGCATCATCAGTGGTGCCAGTGCACTCTCTGAACTCACTGCAGTGCATCCCCAGTGGTGCCAGTGCACTCTCTGGACTCACTGCACTGCATCCCCAGTGGTGCCAGTGCACTCACTGGACTCACTATACTGAATCACCAGTGGTGCCAGTGCACTCTCTGGACTCACTGCACTGCATCCCCAGTGCTGCCAGTGCATTCACTGGACTCACTGTACTGCATCTCCAGTGGTGCCAGTGCACTCTCTGGGCTCACTGCAGTGCATCCCCAGTGGTGCCAGTGCACTCTCTGGACTCACTGCACTGCATCCCCAGTGGAGCCCGTGCACTCTCTGGACTCACTGCACTGCATCCCCAGTGGTGCCAGTGCACTCTCTGGACTCACTGCACTGCATCCCCAGTGTTGCCAGTGCACTCTCTGGACTCACTGCAGGGCATCCCCAGTGGTGCCAGTGCACTCTCTGGGCTCAGTGCACTGCATCCCCAGTGGTGCCAGTGCACTCTCTGGACTCACTGCACTGCATCCCCAGTGGTGCCAGTGCAATCTCTGGACTCACTGCACTGCATCCCCAGTGGTTCCAGTGCACTCTCTGGACTCACTGCACTGCATCCACATTGGTGCCAGTGCATTCTCAGGACTCACCGCACTGCACCCTGAGTGGTGCCAGTGCACTCTCTGGACTCACTGCTCCGCATCCCCAGTGGTGCCATTGCACTCTCTGGAGTCACTGCGCTGCATCTCCAGTGGTGGCAGTGCACTCTCTGGACTCACTGCAGTGCATCCCCAGTGTTGCCTGTGCACTCTCTGGAGTAACTGCAGTGCATCCCCAGTGGTGCCAGTGCACTCTCTGGACTCACTGAAGTGCATTCTCAGTGGTGCCAGTGCACTCTGTGGACTCACTGCAGTGCATCCCCAGTGGTACCAGTGCGCTCTCTGGACTCACTGCAGTGCATCCCCAGTGGTGCCAGTGCACTCTCTGGACTCACTGCACTGCATCCCCAGTGGTGCCAGTGCACTCTCTCGAGTCACTGCACTACATCCCCAGTGCTGCCAGTGCACTCACTGGACTCACTGTACTGCATCATCAGTGGTGCCAGTACACTCTCTGGACTCACTGCACTGCATCCCCAGTGGTGCCAGTGCACTCTCTGGACTCACTGCACTGCATCCCCAGTGGTGCCAGTGCACTCACTGGACTCACTGTACTGCATCACCAGTGGTGCCAGTGCACTCTCTGGACTCACTGCACTGCATCCCCAGTGTTTCCAGTGCATTCACTGGACTCACTGTACTGCATCTCCAGTGGTGCCAGTGCACTCTCTGGACTCACTGCACTGCATCCCCAGTGGTGCCAGTGCACTCTCTGGACTCACTGAAGTGCATTCTCAGTGGTGCCAGTGCAGTCTCTGGACTCACTGCAGTGCATCCCCAGTGGTGCCAGTGCACTCTCTTGACTCACTGCACTGCATCCCCAGTGGTGCCAGTGCACTCTCTGGACTCACTGCAGGGCATCCCCAGTGGTGCCAGTGCACTCTCTGGACTCACTGCACTGCATCCCCAGTGGTGCCAGTGCTATCCCTGGACTCACTGTAGTGCATCCCCAGTGGTGCCAGTGCACTCTCTGGACTCACTACAGGGAATCCCCAGTGGTGCCAGTGCACTCTCTGGACTCACTGCAGTGCATCACCAGTGGTGCCAGTGCCCTCTCTGGACTCACTGCAGTGCATCCCCAGTAGTGCCATTGCACTCTCTGCACTCACTTCACTGCATCCCCAGTGGTGCCAGTGCACTCTCTGGACTCACTGCAGTGCATCCCCAGTAGTGCCAGTGCACTCTCTGCACTCACTGCACTGCATCCCCAGTGGTGCCAGTGCACTCTCTGGACTCACTGCACTGCATCCCCAGTGGTGCCAGTGCACTCTCTGCACTCACTGCACTGCATACCCAGTGGTGCCAGTGCACTCTCTGCACTCACTGCAGTGCATTCCCTCTGGTGCCAGTGCACTCTCTGGACTCACTGCACTGCATCACCAGTGGTGCCAATGCACTCTCTGGACTCACTGCACTGCATCCCCAGTGGTGCCAGTGCACTCTCTGGACTCACTGCACTGCATCCCCAGTGGTGCCAGTGCACTCTCTGGACTCACTGCACTGCATCCCCAGTGGTGCCAGTGCACTCTCTCGAGTCACTGCACTACATCCCCAGTGGTGCCAGTGCACTCACTGGACTTACTGTACTGCATCATCAGTGGTGCCAGTGCACTCTCTGGACTCACTGCAGTGCATCCCCAGTGGTGCCAGTGCACTCTCTGGATTCACTGCACTGCATCCCCAGTGGTGCCAGTGCACTCACTGGACTCACTATGCTGCATCCCCAGTGGTGCCAGTGCACTCTCTGGACTCACCGCACTGCATCCCCAGTGGTGCCAGTGCATTCACTGGACTCACTGTACTGCATCCCCAGTGGTGCCAGTGCACTCTCTGGGCTCACTGCACTGCATCCCCAGTGGTGCCAGTGCACTCTCTGGACTCACTGCACTGCATCCCCAGTGGAGCCCGTGCACTCTCTGGACTCACTGCACTGCATCCCCAGTGGTGCCAGTGCACTCTCTGCACTCACTGCACTGCATCCCCAGTGGTGCCAGTGCACTCTCTGGACTCACTGCACTGCATCCCCAGTGGTGCCAGTGCACTCTCTGGACTCACTGCAGGGCATCCCCAGTGGTGCCAGTGCACTCTCTCGACTCACTGCACTGCATCCCCAGTGGTGCCAGTGCAATCTCTGGACTCACTGCACTGCATAACCAGTGGTGCCAGTGCACTCTCTGGACTCACTGCACTGCATCCCCAGTGGTGCCAGTGCATTCTCTGGACTCACCGCACTGCACCCTGAGTGGTACCAGTGCACTCTCTGGACTCACTGCAGTGCATCCCCAGTGGTGCCACTGCACTCTCTGGAGTCACTGCGCTGCATCCTCAGTGGTGGCAGTGCACTCTCTGGACTCACTGCAGTGCATCCCCAGTGTTGCCTGTGCACTATCTGGAGTAACTGCAGTGCATCCCCAGTGGTGCCAGTGCACTCTCTGGACTCCCGGCACCGCATCCCCAGTGGTGCCACTGCACTCTCTGGGCTCACTGCAGTGCATCCCCAGTGGTGCCAGTGCACTCTCTGGAGTCACTGCACTGCATCCCCAGTGGTGCCAATGCATTCTCTGGACCTCCGGCACCGCATCCCCAGTGGTGCCAGTGCACTCTCTGGACTCTCGGCACTGCATCCCCAGTGGTGCCAGTGCACTCTCTCGAGTCACTGCACTACATCCCCAGTCGTGCCAGTGGACTCACTGGACTCACTGTACTGCATCATCAGTGGTGCCAGTGCACTCTCTGGACTCACTGCACTGCAACCCAGTGGTGCCAGTGCACTCTCTGGACTCACTGCACTTCATCCCCAGTGGTGCCAGTGCACTCACTGGACTCACTGTACTGCATCTCCAGTGGTGCCAGTGCACTCTCTGGACTCACTGCACTGCATCACCAGTGGTGCCAGTGCACTCACTGGATTCACTGCACTGCATCCCCAGTGGTGCTAG
The DNA here is from genome assembly GCF_964211835.1 of Anser anser. Lineage (NCBI taxonomy): Eukaryota > Metazoa > Chordata > Aves > Anseriformes > Anatidae > Anser > Anser anser. The sequence goes on along the minus strand of NC_139723.1, from coordinate 30,505,690 downwards.
TGCACTCTCTGGACTCACTGCAGTGCATCCCCAGTGGTGCCAGTGCACTCTCTGGACTCACTAAAGTGCATTCTCAGTGGTGCCAGTGCACTCTCTGGACTCACTGCAGTGCATACCCAGTGGTGCCAGTGCACTCTCTGGACTCACTGCACTGCATCCCCAGAGGTGCCAGTGCACTCTCTGGACTCACTGCAGGGCATCACCAGTGGTGCCAGTGCACTCTCTGGACTCACTGCACTGCATCCCCAGTGGTGCCAGTGCTATCCCTGGACTCACTGTAGTGCATCCCCAGTGGTGCCAGTGCACTCTCTGGACTCACTGCAGGGCATTCTCAGTGGTGCCAGTGCACTCTCTGGACTCACTGCAGTGCATCACCAGTGGTGCCAGTGCACTCTCTGGACTCACTGCAGTGCATCCCCAGTAGTGGCAGTACACTCTCTGCACTCACTTCACTGCATCCCCAGTGGTGCCAGTGCACTCTCTCGAGTCACTGCACTACATCCCCAGTGGTGCCAGTGCACTCTCTGGACTCACTGCACTGCATCCCCAGTAGTGCCAGTGCACTCTCTGCACTCACTGCACTGCATCCCTAGTGGTGCCACTGCACTCTCTGGACTCACTGCACTGCATCCCCAGTGGTGCCAGTGCACTCTCTGCACTCACTGCACTGCATACCCAGTGGTGCCAGTGCACTCACTACACTCACTGCAGTGCATTCCCTCTGGTGCCAGTGCACTCTCTGCACTCACTGCACTGAATCCCCAGTGGTGCCAGTGCACTCTCTGGACTCACTGCACTGCATCCCCAGTGGTGCCAGTGCACTCTCTGGACTCATTGCAGTGCATCACCAGTGGTGCCAGTGCACTCTCTGGACTCACTGAAGTGCATCCCCCGTGGTGCCAGTGCAATCTCTGGACTCACTGCACTGCATTCCCAGTGGTGCCAGTGCACACTCTGGACTCACTGCACTGCATCCCCAGTGGTGCCAGTGCACTCTCTGGACTCACTGCACTGCATCCCCAGTAGTGCCAGTGCACTCTCTGGACTCACTGCACTGCATCCCCAGTGGTGCCAGTACACTCTCTGGACTCACTGCACTGCATCCCCAGTGGTGCCAGTGCATTCTCTGGACTCACTGCACTGCATCCCCAGTGGTGCCAGTGCACTCTCTGGACTCACTGCACTGCATCCCCAGTGGTGCCAGTGCACTCTCTGGACTCACTGTACTGCATCCCCAGTGGAGCCCGTGCACTCTCTGGACTCACTGAAGTGTATCCCCAGTGGTGCCAGTGCACTCTCTGGACTCACTGCACTGCATCCCCAGTGGTGCTAGTGCACTCTGTGGACTCACTGCAGTGCATCCCCAGTGGTGCCAGTGCACTCTCTGGACTCACTGAAGGGCATTCTCAGTGGTGCCAGTGCACTCTCTGGACTCACTGAAGTGCATCCCCAGTGGTGCCAGTACACTCACTGGACTGACTGCACTGCATCCCCAGTGGTGCCAGTGCACTCTCTGGACTCACTGCACTGCATCCCCATTGGTGCCAGTGCATTCTCTAGACTCACCGCACTGCACCCTGAGTGGTGCCATTGCACTCTCTGGACTCACTGCACTGCATCCCCAGTGGTGCCAGTGCACTCTCTGGACTCACTGCACTGCATCCCCAGTGGTTCCAGAGCACTCTCTGGACTCACTGCAGTGCATCCCCAGTGGTGCCAGTGCACTCTCTGGACTCACTGTACTGCATCCCCAGTGTTGCCAGTGCAGTCTCTGGAGTAACTGCAGTGCATCCCCAGTGGTGCCAAAGCACTCTCTGGACTCCCGGCACCGCATCACCAGTGGTGCCAGTGCACTCTCTGGGCTCACTGCAGTGCATCCCCAGTGGTTCCAGTGCACTCTCTTGACTCACTGCACTGCGTCCCCAGTGGTGCCAGTGCACTCACTGGATTCACTGCACTGCATCCCCAGTGGTGCTAGTGCACTCTCTGGACTCACTGCAGTGCATCCCCAGTGGTGCCAGTGCACTCTCTGGACTCACTGCACTGCATCCCCAGTGGTGCCAGTGCACTCTGTGGACTCACTGCAGTGCATCCCCAGTGGTGCCAGTGCGCTCTCTGGACTCACTGCAGTGCATCCCCAGTGGTGCCAGTGCACTCTCTGGACTCACTGCACTGCATTCCCAGTGGTGCCAGTGCACTCTCTGGACTCACTGCACTGCATCCCCAGTGGTGCCAGTGCACTCACTGGACTCACTATACTGCATCCCCAGTGGTGCCAGTGCACTCTCTGGACTCACTGCACTGCATCCCCAGTGCTGCCAGTGCATTCACTGGACTCACTGTACTGCATCCCCAGTGGTGCCAGTGCACTCTCTGGGCTCACTGCAGTGCATCCACAGTGGTGCCAGTGCACTCTCTGGACTCACTGCACTGCATCCCCAGTGGTGCCAGTGCACTCTCTGGACTCACTGCAGGGCATCCCCAGTGGTGCCAGTGCACTCTCTGGGCTCAGTGCACTGCATCCCCAGTGGTGCCAGTGCACTCTCTGGACTCACTGCACTGCATCCCCAGTGGTGCCAGTGCAATCTCTGGACTCACTGCACTGCATCGCCAGTGGTGCCAGTGCACTCTCTGGACTCACTGCACTGCATCCCCATTGGTGCCAGTGCATTCTCTGGACTCACCGCACTGCACCCTGAGTGGTGCCAGTGCACTCTCTGGACTCACTGCACCGCATCCCCAGTGGTGCCAGTGCACTCTCTGGACTCACTGCAGTGCATCCCCAGTAGTGCCAGTGTACTCTCTGCACTCACTGCACTGCATCCCCAGTGGTGCCACTGCACTCTCTGGACTCACTGCACTGCATTCCAAGTGGTGCCAGTGCACTCTCTGCACTCACTGCACTGCATCCCCAGTGGTGCCAGTGCACTCTCTGGACTCACTGCAGTGCATCCCCAGTGGTACCAGTGCGCTCTCTGGACTCACTGCACTGCATCCCCATTGGTGCCAGTGCATTCTCTGGACGCACCGCACTGCACCCTGAGTGGTGCCATTGCACTCTCTGGACTCACTGCACCTCATCCCCAGTGGTGCCAGTGAACTCTCTGGAGTAACTGCACTGCATCCCCAGTGGTGCCAGTGCACTCTCTGGACTCACTGCACTGCATCCCCAGTGGTTCCAGAGCACTCTCTGGACTCCCGGCACCGCATCCCCAGTGGTGCCAGTGCACTCTCTGGGCTCACTGCAGTGCATCCCCAGTGGTTCCAGTGCACTCTCTTGACTCACTGCACTGCATCCACAGTGGTGCCAGTGCACTCTCTGGATTCACTGCACTGCATCCCCAGTGGTGCTAGTGCACTCTCTGGACTCACTGCAGTGCATCCCCAGTGGTGCCAGTGCACTCTCTGGACTCACTGCACTGCATCCCCAGTGGTGCCAGTGCACTCTCTGGACTCACTACACTGCATCCCCAGTGGTGCCAGTGCCCTCTCTGCACTCACTGCAGTGCATCCCCAGTGGTGCCAGTGCACTCTCTGGACTCACTGCACTGCATCCCCAGTGGTGCCAGTGCACTCTCTGGACTCACTGCACTGCTTCCCCAGTGGTGCCAGTGCACTCTCTGGACTCACTGCACTGCATCCCCAGTGGTGCCAGTGCACTCTGTGGACTCACTGCACTGCATCCCCAGTGGTGCCAGTGCACTCTCTGGACTCACTGCAGTGCGTCCCCAGTGGTGCCAGTGCACTCTCTGGACTCACTGCAGTGCATCCCCAGTGGTGCCAATGCACTCTCTGGACTCACTGCACTGCATCGCCAGTGGTGCCAGTGCACTCTCTGGACTCACTGCACTGCATCCCAAGTGGTGCCAGTGCACTCTCTGGACTCACTGCACTGCATCCCCAGTAGTGCCAGTGCACTCTCTCGAGTCACTGCACTACATCCCCAGTGGTGCCAGTGCACTCACTGGACTTACTGTACTGCATCATCAGTGGTGCCAGTGCACTCTCTGTACTCACTGCAGTGCATCCCCAGTGGTGCCAGTGCACTCTCTGGACTCACTGCACTGCATCCCCAGTGGTGCCAGTGCACTCACTGGACTCACTATACTGAATCACCAGTGGTGCCAGTGCACTCTCTGGACTCACTGCAGGGCATCCCCAGTGGTGCCAGTGCACTCTCTGGACTCACTGCAGGGCATCCCCAGTGGTGCCAGTGCACTCTCTGGACTCACTGCACTGCATCCCCAGTGGAGCCCGTGCACTCTCTGCACTCACTGCACTGCATCCCCAGTGGTGCCAGTGCACTCTCTGGACTCACTGCACTGCATCCCCAGTGGTGCCAGTGCACTCTCTGGACTCACTGCAGGGCATCCCCAGTGGTGCCTGTGCACTCTCTGGGCTCAGTGCACTGCATCCCCAGTGGTGCCAGTGCACTCTCTGGACTCACTGCACTGCATCCCCAGTGGTGCCAGTGCAATCTCTGGACTCACTGCACTGCATCCCCAGTGGTGCCAGTGCACTCTCTGGACTCACTGCACTGCATCCCCATTGGTGCCAGTGCATTCTCAGGACTCACCGCACTGCACCCTGAGTGGTGCCAGTGAACTCTCTGGACTCACTACTCCGCATCCCCAGTGGTGCCATTGCACTCTCTGGAGTCACTGCGCTGCATCTCCAGTGGTGGCAGTGCACTCTCTGGACTCACTGCAGTGCATCCCCAGTGTTGCCTGTGCACTCTCTGGAGTAACTGCAGTGCATCCCCAGTGGGGCCAGTGCACTCTCTGGACTCACTGAAGTGCATTCTCAGTGGTGCCAGTGCACTCTGTGGACTCACTGCAGTGCATCCCCAGTGGTGCCAGTGCGCTCTCTGGACTCACTGCAGTGCATCCCCAGTGCTGCCAGTGCACTCTCTGGACTCACTGCACTGCATCCCAAGTGGTGGCAGTGCACTCTCTGGACTCACTGCACTGCATCCCCAGTGGTGCCAATGCACTCTCTGGACCTCCGGCACCGCATCCCCAGTGGTGCCAGTGCACTCTCTGGACTCACTGCACTGCATCCCCAGTGGTGCCAGTGCACTCACTGGACTCACTGTACTGCATCACCAGTGGTGCCAGTGCACTCTCTGGACTCAGTGCACTGCATCCCCAGTGGTTCCAGTGCCTTCACTGGACTCACTGTACTGCATCTCCAGTGGTGCCAGTGCACTCTCTGGACTCACTGCACTGCATCACCAGTGGTGCCAGTGCACTCACTGGACACACTGCACTGCATCCCCAGTGGTGCTAGTGCACTCTCTGGACTCATTGCACTGCATCCCCAGTGGTGCTAGTGCACTCTCTGGACTCACTGCAGTGCATCCCCAGTGATGCCAGTGTACTCTCTGGACTCACTGCACTGCATCCCCAGTGGTGCCAGTGCACTCTCTGGACTCACTGCAGGGCAGCCCCAGTGGTGCCAGTGCACTCTCTGGACTCACTGCACTGCATCCCCAGTGGTGCCAGTGCTATCCCTGGACTCACTGCAGTGCATCCCCAGTGGTGCCAGTGCACTCGCTGGACTCACTGCACTGCATCCCCAGTGGTGCCAGTGCACTCTCTGGACTCACTGCACTGCATCCCCAGTGTTGCCTGTGCACTCTCTGGACTCACTGCACTGCATCCCCAGTGGTGGCACTGCACTCTCTGGACTCACTGCACTGCATCCCCAGTGGTGCCAGTGCACTCTCTGCACTCACTGCACTGCATTCCCTCTGGTGCCAGTGCACTCTCTGGACTCACTGCACTGCATCCCCAGTGGTGCCAGTGCGCTCTCTGGACTCACTGCACTGCATCCCCAGTGGTGCCAGTGCACTCTCTGGACTCACTGCACTGCATCCCCAGTGGTGCCAGTGCACTCTCTGGACTCACTGCACTGCATCCCCAGTGGTGCCAGTGCACTCTCTGGACTCACTGCACTGCATCCCCAGTGGTGCCAGTGCACTCTCTGGACTCACTGCAGGGAATCCCCAGTGGTGCCAATGCACTCTCTGGACTCACTGCACTGCATCCCCGGTGGTGCCAGTGCTATCCCTGGACTCACTGTAGTGCAACCTCAGTGGTGCCAGTGCACTCTCTGGACTCACTGCAGGGCATCCCCAGTGGTGCCAGTGCACTCTCTGGACTCACTGCACTGCATCCCCAGTGGTGCCAGTGCACTCTCTGGACTCACTGCACTGCATCCCCAGTAGTGCCAGTGCACTCTCTGGACTCACTGCAGTGCATCCCCAGTGGTGCCAGTGCACTCTCTGGACTCATTGCACTGCATCCCCTGTGGTGCCAGTGCACTCTCTGGACTCACTGCACTGCATCCCCAGTGGTGCCACTGCACTCTCTGGACTCACTGCACTGCATCCCCAGTGGTGCCAGTGCACTCTCTGCACTCACTGCACTGCATCCCCAGTGGTGCCAGTGCACTCTCTGCACTCACTGCACTGCATACCCAGTGGTGCCAGTGCACTCACTGGACTCACTGCACTGCATCCCCACTGGTGCCAGTGCACTCTCTGGACTCACTGCAGTGCATCACCAGTAGTGCCATTGCACTCTCTGCACTCACTGCACTGCATCCCCAGTGGTGCCACTGCACTCTCTGGACTCACTGCACTGCATCCCCAGTGGTGCCAGTGCACTCTCTGCACTCACTGCACTGCATACCCAGTGGTGCCAGTGCACTCACTGGACTCACTGCACTGCATCACCAGTGGTGCCAGTGCACTCTCTGGACTCACTGCACTGCATCCCCAGTGGTGCCAGTGCACTCTCTGGACTCACTGCAGTGCATCCCCTGTGGTGCCAGAGCACTCTCTGGACTCACTGCACTGCATCCCCAGTGGTGCCAGTGCACTCTCTGGACTCACTGCAGTGCATCCCCAGTGGTGCCAGTGCACTCTCTGGACTCACTGTACTGCATCCCCAGTGGAGCCCCTGCACTCTCTGGACTCACTGAAGTGCATCCCCAGTGGTGCCAGTGCACTCTCTGGACTCACTGCACTGCATCCCCAGTGGTGCTAGTGCACTCTGTGGACTCACTGCACTGCATCCCCAGTGGTGGCAGTGCACTCTCTGGACTCACTGAAGGGCATTCTCAGTGGTGCCAGTGCACTCTCTGGACTCACTGCACTGCATCCCCTGTGGTGCCAGTGCATTCTCTGGACTCACCGCACTGCACCCTGAGTGGTGCCAGTGCACTCTCTGGACTCACTGCACCGCATCCCCAGTGGTGCCAGTGCACTCTCTGGAGTAACTGCAGTGCATCACCAGTGGTGCCAGTGCAGTCTCTGGACTCACTGCACTGCATCCCCAGTGGTGCCAGTGCACTCTCTGGACTCACTGCACTGCATCCCCAGTGGTTCCAGAGCACTCTCAGGACTCACTGCAGTGCATCCCCAGTGGTGCCAGTGCACTCTCTGGACTCACTGTACTGCATCCCCAGTGTTGCCAGTGCAGTCTCTGGAGTAACTGCAGTGCATCCCCAGTGGTGCCAAAGCACTCTCTGGACTCACTACAGTGCATCCCCAGTGGTGCCAGTGCACTCTCTGGGCTCACTGCAGTGCATCCCCAGTGGTTCCAGTGCACTATCATGACTCACTGCACTGCATCCCCTTGTGGTGCCAGTGCACTCACTGGATTCACTGCACTGCATTCCCAGTGGTGCTAGTGCACTCTCTGGACTCACTGCAGTGCATCCCCAGTGGTGCCAGTGCACTCTCTGGACTCACTGCACTGCATTCTCAGTGGTGCCAGTGCACTCTGTGGACTCACTGCAGTGCATCCCCAGTGGTGCCAGTGCGCTCTCTGGACTCACTGCAGTGCATCCCCAGTGGTGCCAGTGCAATCTCTGGACTCACTGCACTGCATCCCCAGTGGTGCCAGTGCACTCTCTGGACTCACTGCACTGCATCCTCAGTGGTGCCAGTGCACTCTCTGGACTCACTGCACTGCATCCCCAGTGATGCCAGTGCATTCACTGGACTCACTGTACTGCATCTCCAGTGGTGCCAGTGCACTCACTGGACTTACTGTACTGCATCATCAGTGGTGCCAGTGCACTCTCTGAACTCACTGCAGTGCATCCCCAGTGGTGCCAGTGCACTCTCTTGACTCACTGCACTGCATCCCCAGTGGTGCCAGTGCACTCACTGGACGCACTGTACTGCATCACCAGTGGTGCCAGTGCACTCTCTGGACTCACTGCACTGCATCCCCAGTGCTGCCAGTGCATTCACTGGACTCGCTGTACTGCATCTCCAGTGGTGCCAGTGTACTCTCTGGGCTCACTGTAGTGCATCCCCATTGGTGCCAGTGCACTCTCTGGACTCACTGCTCTGCATCCCCAGTGGAGCCCGTGCACTCTCTGGAGTCACTGCACTGCATCCCCAGTGGTGCCAGTGCACTCTCTGGACTCACTGCACTGCATCCCCAGTGGTGCCAGTGCACTCTCTGGACTCACTGCACTGCATCCCCAGTGGTGCCAGTGCACTCTCTGGACTCACTGCAGGGCATCCCCAGTGGTGCCAGTGCACTCTCTGGGCTCAGTGCACTGCATCCCCAGTGGTGCCAGTGCACTCTCTGGACTCACTGCACTGCATCCCCAGTGGTGCCAGTGCATTCTCTGGACTCACCGCACTGCACCCTGAGTGGTGCCAGTGCACTCTCTGGACTCACTGCAGCGCATTCTCAGTGTTGCCTGTGCACTCTCTGGAGTAACTGCAGTGCATCCCCAGTGGTACCAGTGCGCTCTCTGGACTCACTGCAGTGCATCCCCAGTGCTGCCAGTGCACTCTCTGGACTCACTGCACTGCATCCCCAGTGGTGCCAGTGCACTCTCTGGACTCACTGCACTGCATCCCCAGTGGTGCCAGTGCACTCTCTGGACTCACTGCACTGCATCCCCAGTGGTGCCAGTGCACTCTCTGGACTCACTGAAGTGCATCCCCAGTGGTGCCAGTGCACTCTCTCGACTCACTGCACTGCATCCCCAGTGGTGCCAGTGCCCTCTGTGGACTCACTGCAGTGTATCCCAAGGGGTGCCAGTGCACTCTCTGGACTCACTGCAATGCATCCCCAGTGGTGCCAATGCACTCTCTGGACTCAGTGCACTGCATCCCCAGTGGTGCCAGTGCACTCTCTGGACTCACTGCACTGCATCCCCAGTGGTGCCAATGCACTCTCTGGACTTACTGCACTGCATCCCCAGTGGTGCAAGTGCACTCACTGGACTCACTATACTGCATCACCAGTGGTGCCAGTGCACTCTCTGGACTCCCGGCACTGCATCCCCAGTGTTGCCAGTGCATTCACTGGACTCACTGTACTGCATCTCCAGTGGTGCCAGTGCACTCTCTGGGCTCACTGCAGTGCATCCCCAGTGGTGCCAGTGCACTCTCTGGACTCACTGCACTGCATCCCCAGTGGTGCCAGTCCACTCTCTGGACTCACTGCACTGCATCCCCAGTGGTGCCAGTGCACTCTCTGGACTCACTGCAGGGCATCCCAAGTGGTGCCAGTGCACTCTCTGCACTCAGTGCACTGCATCCCCAGTGGTGCCAGTGCACTCTCTGGACTCACTGCACTGCATCCCCAGTGGTGCCAGTGCATTCTCTGGACTCACCGCACTGCACCCTGAGTGGTGCCAGTGCACTCTCTGGACTCACTGCACCGCATCCCCAATGGTGCCATTGCACTCTCTGGATTCACTGCGCTGCATCTCCAGTGGTGGCAGTGCACTCTCTGGACTCACTGCAGTGCATCCCCAGTGTTGCCTGTGCACTCTCTGGACTCCCGGCACCGCATCGCCAGTGGTGCCAGGGCACTCTCTGGGCTCACTGCAGTGCATCCCCAGTGGTGCCAGTGCACTCTCTGGACTCACTGCAGTGCATCCCCAGTGGTGCCAGTGCACTCTCTGGACTCAATGAAGTGCAATCTCAATGGTGCCAGTGCACTCACTGGACTCACTGCACTGCATCCCCAGTGGTGCCAGTGCACTCTCTGGACTCACTGCAGGGCATCCCCAGTGGTGCCAGTGCACTCTCTGGACTCACTGCACTGCATCCCCAGTGGTGCCAGTGCTATCCCTGGACTCACTGCAGTGCATCCCCAGTGGTGCCAGTGCACTCTCTGGACTCACTGCAGGGCATCCCCAGTGGTGCCAGTACACTCTCTGGACACACTGCACTGCATCCCCAGTGGTGCCAGTGCACTCCCTGGACTCACTGCAGTGCATCCCCAGTAGTGCCAGTGCACTCTCTGCACTCACTTCACTGCATCCCCAGTGGTGCCAGTGCACTCTCTGGACTCACTGCACTGCATCCCCAGTGGTGCCAGTGCACTCTCTGGACTCACTGCACTGCATCCCCAGTGCTGCCTGTGCACTCTCTGGACTCACTGCACTGCATCCCCAGTGGTGCCAGTGCACTCTCTAGACTCACTGCTGTGCATCACCTGTGGTGCCAGTGCACTCTCTGGACTCACTGCACTGCATCCCCAGTGGTGCCAGTGCACTCTCTGGACTCACTGTACTGCATCCCCAGTGCTGCCAGTGCACTCTCTGGACTCACTGCAGTGCATCCCCACTGGTGCCAGTGCACTCTCTGGACTCACTGCACTGCATCCCCAGTGGTGCCAGTGCACTCTCTGGACTCACTGTACTGCATCATCCGTGGTGCCAGTGCACTCTCTGGACTCACTGCAGTGCATCACCAGTGGTGCCAGTGCACTCTCTGGACTCACTGCACTGCATCCCCAGTGGTGCCAGTGCACTCTCTGGACTCACTGCACTGCATCCCCGGTGGTGCCAGTGCTATCCCTGGACTCACTGTAGTGCAACCTCAGTGGTGCCAGTGCACTCTCTGGACTCACTGCACTGCATCCCCAGTGGTGCCAGTGCACTCTCTGCACTCACTGCACTGCATCCCCAGTGGTGCCAGTGCACTCTCTGCACTCACTGCACTGCATACCCAGTGGTGCCAGTGCACTCACTGGACACACTGCACTGCATCCCCACTGGTGCCAGTGCACTCACTGGACTCACTGCAGTGCATCACCAGTAGTGCCATTGCACTCTCTGCACTCACTGCACTGCATCCCCAGTGGTGCCACTGCACTCTCTGGACTCACTGCACTGCATCCCCAGTGGTGCCAGTGCACTCTCTGCACTCACTGCACTGCATACCCAGTGGTGCCAGTGCACTCACTGGACTCACTGCACTGCATCACCAGTGGTGCCAGTGCACTCTCTGGACTCACTGCACTGCATCCCCAGTGGTGCCAGTGCACTCTCTGGACTCACTGCAGTGCATCCCCAGTGTTGCCAGTGCACTCTCCGTACTCACTGCACTGCATCCTCAGTGGTGCCAGTGCACTCTCTGGACTCACTGCACTGCATCCCCTGTGGTGCCAGAGCACTCTCTGGACTCACTAAACTGCATCCCCAGTGGTGCCAGTGCACTCTCTGGACTCACTGCAGTGCATCCCCAGTGGTGCCAGTGCACTCTCTGGACTCACTGCAGTGCATCCCCAGTGGTGCTAGTGCACTCTGTGGACTCACTGCACTGCATCCCCAGTGGTGCCAGTGCACTCTCTGGACTCACTGAAGGGCATTCTCAGTGGTGCCAGTGCACTCTCTGGACTCACTGCACTGCATCCCCTGTGGTGCCAGTGCATTCTCTGGACTCACCGCACTGCACCCTGAGTGGTGCCAGTGCACTCTCTGGACTCACTGCAGCGCATTCTCAGTGTTGCCTGTGCACTCTCTGGAGTAACTGCAGTGCATCCCCAGTGGTACCAGTGCGCTCTCTGGACTCACTGCAGTGCATCCCCAGTGCTGCCAGTGCACTCTCTTTACTCACTGCACTGCATCCCCAGTGGTGCCAGTGCACTCTCTGGACTCACTGCACTGCATCCCCAGTGGTGCCAGTGCACTCTCTGGACTCACTGCACTGCATCCCCAGTGGTGCCAGTGCACTCTCTGGACTCACTGAAGTGCATCCCCAGTGGTGCCAGTGCACTCTCTCGACTCACTGCACTGCATCCCCAGTGGTGCCAGTGCCCTCTGTGGACTCACTGCAGTGTATCCCAAGGGGTGCCAGTGCACTCTCTGGACTCACTGCAATGCATCCCCAGTGGTGCCAATGCACTCTCTGGACTCAGTGCACTGCATCCCCAGTGGTGCCAGTGCACTCTCTGGACTCACTGCACTGCATCCCCAGTGGTGCCAATGCACTCTCTGGACTTACTGCACTGCATCCCCAGTGGTGCAAGTGCACTCACTGGACTCACTATACTGCATCACCAGTGGTGCCAGTGCACTCTCTGGACTCCCGGCACTGCATCCCCAGTGTTGCCAGTGCATTCACTGGACTCACTGTACTGCATCTCCAGTGGTGCCAGTGCACTCTCTGGGCTCACTGCAGTGCATCCCCAGTGGTGCCAGTGCACTCTCTGGACTCACTGCACTGCATCCCCAGTGGTGCCAGTCCACTCTCTGGACTCACTGCACTGCATCCCCAGTGGTGCCAGTGCACTCTCTGGACTCACTGCAGGGCATCCCAAGTGGTGCCAGTGCACTCTCTGCACTCAGTGCACTGCATCCCCAGTGGTGCCAGTGCACTCTCTGGACTCACTGCACTGCATCCCCAGTGGTGCCAGTGCATTCTCTGGACTCACCGCACTGCACCCTGAGTGGTGCCAGTGCACTCTCTGGACTCACTGCACCGCATCCCCAATGGTGCCATTGCACTCTCTGGATTCACTGCGCTGCATCTCCAGTGGTGGCAGTGCACTCTCTGGACTCACTGCAGTGCATCCCCAGTGTTGCCTGTGCACTCTCTGGACTCCCGGCACCGCATCGCCAGTGGTGCCAGGGCACTCTCTGGGCTCACTGCAGTGCATCCCCAGTGGTGCCAGTGCACTCTCTGGACTCACTGCAGTGCATCCCCAGTGGTGCCAGTGCACTCTCTGGACTCACTGAAGTGCAATCTCAATGGTGCCAGTGCACTCACTGGACTCACTGCACTGCATCCCCAGTGGTGCCAGTGCACTCTCTGGACTCACTGCAGGGCATCCCCAGTGGTGCCAGTGCACTCTCTGGACTCACTGCACTGCATCCCCAGTGGTGCCAGTGCTATCCCTGGACTCACTGCAGTGCATCCCCAGTGGTGCCAGTGCACTCTCTGGACTCACTGCAGGGCATCCCCAGTGGTGCCAGTACACTCTCTGGACACACTGCACTGCATCCCCAGTGGTGCCAGTGCACTCCCTGGACTCACTGCAGTGCATCCCCAGTAGTGCCAGTGCACTCTCTGCACTCACTTCACTGCATCCCCAGTGGTGCCAGTGCACTCTCTGGACTCACTGCACTGCATCCCCAGTGGTGCCAGTGCACTCTCTGGACTCACTGCACTGCATCCCCAGTGCTGCCTGTGCACTCTCTGGACTCACTGCACTGCATCCCCAGTGCTGCCTGTGCACTCTCTAGACTCACTGCTGTGCATCACCTGTGGTGCCAGTGCACTCACTGGACTCACTGCACTGCATCCCCAGTGGTGCCAGTGCACTCTCTGGACTCACTGCACTGCATCCCCAGTGGTGCCAGTGCACTCTCTGGACTCACTGTACTGCATCCCCAGTGCTGCCTGTGCACTCTCTGGACTCACTGTACTGCATCATCCGTGGTGCCAGTGCACTCTCTGGACTCACTGCAGTGCATCACCAGTGGTGCCAGTGCACTCTCTGGACTCACTGCACTGCATCCCCAGTGGTGCCAGTGCACTCTCTGGACTCACTGCACTGCATCCCCAGTTGTGCCAGTGCACTCTCTGGACTCACTGCACTGCATCCCCAGTGGTGCCAGTGCACTCTCTGGACTCACTGCAGTGCATCACCAGTGGTGCCAGTGCACTCTCTGGACTCACTGCAGTGCATCCCCAGTGGTGCCAGTGCACTCTCTGGACTCACTGCAGTGCATCCCCAGTGGTGCCAGTGCACTCTCTGGACTCACTGCACTGCATCCCCACTGCTGCCTTTGCACTCCCTGGACTCACTGCACTGCTCCAGCCGCGGCAGCCGCTCCAGCCGCGGTAGCCCTCCAGCCGTGGCAGCCGCTCCACTCGGTAGCGGCTGGAGCGGCTGCCGCGGCTGGAGCGGCTGGAGCTGCTGCCGCGGCTGGAGCGGCTGCCGCGGTTGGAGCGGCTGCCGCGGCTGGAGCGGCTGGAGCGGCTGCCGCGGCTGGAGCGGCTGGCGCGGCTGGAGGGGCTACCGCGGCTGGAGCGGTTAACGCGTCTGGAGCGGATGCCGAGGCTGCAGTGGATGCCGCGGATGGTGCGGCTGGAGAGGCTGCCGCGGCTGGAGCAGTGCAGTGAGTCCAGAGAGTGCACTGGCACTACTGGGGATGCACTGCAGTGAGTAAAGAGAGTGCACTGGAACCACTGAGAATGCACTTCAGTGTGTCCAGACATTTCACAGGCACCACTGGGGATGCAGCGCAGTGACTCCAGAGAGTGCACAGGCACCACTGGGGATGCACTGCAGTGAGTCCAGAGAGTGCACTGGCACCATTGGGGATGCAGTGCAGTGAGTGCAGAGAGTGCACTGTTACCACTGAGAATGCACTTCATTGTGTCCAGAGAGTGCACTGGCACCAATGGGGATTCACTGCAGTGAGTCCAGAGAGTGAACTAGCACCACTGGGGATGCAGTGCTGTGAGTCCTGAGAGTGCACTGGCACCACTGGGGATGCAGTGCAGTGAGTCCAGAGAGTGCCGCTCCAGCCTCGGCATCCGCTCCAGCCCAGTCAACCGCTGCAGCCGCGGTAGCCCCTACAGCCGCGGCAGACGCTCCAGCTGCGGCAGCCGCTCCAGCCGCTCCAGCCGCGGCAGCCGCTCCAGCCCCTCCAGCCGCGCCAGCGCTCCAGCCGCGCTAGACGCTCCAGGCGCGGCAGCCGCTCCAGCCGCTCCAGCCGCGGCAGCCGCTCCAGCCGCTCCAGCCGCGGCAGCCGCTCCAGCCGCTCCAGCCGCTCCAGCCGCTCCAGCCGCTACCGAGTGGAGCGGCTGCCACGGCTGGAGGGCTACCGCGGCTGGAGCGGCTTCCGCGGCTGGAGCAGTGCAGTGAGTCCAGGGAGTGCACTGGCACCACTGGGGATGCAGCGCAGTGACTCCAGAGAGTGCACTGACACCACTGGGGATGCACTGCAGTGAGTCCAGAGAGTGCACTGGCACCACTGTGGATGCAGTGCAGTGAGTCCAGAGAGAGCACTGGCACCACTGGGATGCACTGCAGTGAGTCCAGAGAGTGCACAGGCACCACTGGGGATGCACTGCAGTGAGTCCAGAGAGTGCACTAGCACCACTGGGGATGCACTGCAGTGAGTCAAGAGAGTGCACTGGCAGCCTTGGGGATGCAGTGCTGTGAGTCCAGAGAGTGCACTGGCACCATTGGAGATGCCCTGCAGTGAGTCCAGAGAGTGCACTGGCACCACTGGGGATGCCCTGCAGTGAGTCCAGAGAGTGCACTGGCACAGCTGGGGATGCACTGCAGTGAGTCCAGAGAGTGCTCTGGCTCCACAGGGGAAGCCCTGCAGTGACTCCAGAGAGTGCACTGGCACCACTGGGGATGCGGTGCCGGGAGTCCAGAGAGTTCTTTGGGACCACTGGAGGTGCAGTGCAGTTATTCCAGAGACTGCACTGGCACCACTGGGGATGCAGTGCAGTGAGTCAAGAGAGTGCACTGGCAGCACTGGGGATGCAGTGCTGTGAGTCCAGAGAGTGCACTGGCACCACTGGGGATGCACTGCAGTGAGTCCAGAGAGAGCACTGGCACCACTGGGGATTCACTGCAGTGAGTCCAGAGAGTGCACTTGCACCACAGGGGATGCAGTGCAGTGACTCCAGAGAGTGCACTTGCAGCACTGGGGATGCAGTGCAGTGAGTGCAGAGAGAGCACTGGCACCACTGGGGATGCAGTGCAGTGAGTCCAGAGAGTGCAATGGCACCACTGGGGATGCACTGCAGTGAGTCCAGAGAGTGCACTGGCACCATTGGGGATGCAGTGCAGTGAGTGCAGAGAGTGCACTGGCAACACTGGGGATGCAGTGCAGTGAGTTCAGAGAGTGCACTGGCACCACTGGGGATGCAGTGCAGTGAGTCCAGAGAGTGCACTGGCACCACTGGGGATGCACTGCAGTGAGTCCAGAGAGTGCTTTGGCACCACTGGGGATGCACTGCACTGAGTCCAGAGAGTGCCGCTCCAGCCTCGGCATCCGCTCCAGCCCAGTCAACCGCTGCAGCCGCGGTAGCCCCTCCAGCCGTGGCAGACGCTCCAGCCGCGGCGGCCGCTCCAGCCGCTCCAGCCGCGGCAGCCGCTCCAGCCCCTCCAGCCGCGCCAGTCGCTCCAGCCGCGGCAGCCGCTCCAGCCGCTCCAGCCGCTCCAGCCCCTCCAGCCGCGGCAGCCGCTCCAGCCGCTCCAGCCGCGGCAGCCGCTCCAGCCGCTCCAGCCGCGGCAGCCGCACCAGCCGCTACCGAGTGGAGCGGCTGCCACGGCTGGAGGGCTACCGCGGCTGGAGAGGCTTCCGCGGCTGGAGCAGTGCAGTGAGTCCAGGGAGTGCACAGGCACCACTGGGGATGCAGCGCAGTGACTCCAGAGAGTGCACTGACACCACTGGGGATGCGGTGCAGTGAGTCCAGAGAGTGCACTGGCACCACTCAGGGTGCAGTGCGGTGAGTCCAGAGAGTGCACTGGCACCACTGGGGATGCAGTGCAGTGAGTCCAGAGAGTGCACTGGCACCACTGGGGATGCAGTGCAGTGAGTCCAGAGAGTGCACTGGCACCACTGGGGATGCAGTGCAGTGAGTCCAGAGAGTGCCGCTCCAGCCTCGGCATCCGCTCCAGCCGCGTCAACCGCTCCAGCCGCGGTAGCCTCTCCAGCTGCTCCAGCCGCGGCAGCCGCTCCAGCCGCTCCAGCCGCGGCAGCCGTTCCAGCCGCTAACGAGTGGAGCGCCTGCCACGGCTGGAGCGGTTGCCGCGGTTGGAGCGCCTGCCGCGTTTGGAGCGGCTGCCGCGGCTGCCGCGGCTGGAGCGGCTGGAGCGTCTGCCGCGGTGGGAGAGTCTGCCGCGTATGCCGCGGACGGAGGGGCTGCCGCGGCTGGAGCGACTACCGCGGCTGGAGCAGTGCATTGAGTCCAGAGAGTGCACTGGCACCACTGGGGATGCAGTGCAGTGAGTCCAGAGAGTGCACTGGCACCTTTGGGGATGCACTGCAGTGTCTGCAGAGAGTGCCCTGGCACCACTGGGGATGCAGTGCAGTGAGTCCAGAGAGTGCACTGGCACCACTGGTGATGCAGTGCAGTGAGTCCAGAGAGTGCACTGGCACCACTGGGGATGCAGTGCAGTGAGTCCACGTAGTGCACTAGCACCACTGGGGATGCAGTGCAGTGAGTCCAGAGAGTGCACTGGCACCACTGGGGTTGCACTGCAGTCATTCCAGAGAGTGCACTGGCACCACAGGGGATGCGTTGCAGTGAATCCAGAGAGTGCACTGGCACCACTGGGGATGCGGTGCCGGGAGTCCAGAGAGTTCTTTGGCACCACTGGGGATGCGGTGCCGGGAGTCCAGAGAGTGCTTTGGCACCACTGGGGATGCAGTGCAGTGAGTCCAGAGAGTGCACTGGCACCACTGGGGATGCAGCGCAGTGACTCTAGAGAGTGCACTGGCACCACTGGGGATGCTGTGCAGTGAGTCCAGAGAGTGCACTGGCACCACTGGGGATGCAGTGCAGTCAGTCCAGTGAGTGTACTGGCACCAATGGGGATGCACTTCAGTGAGTCCAGAGAGTGCACGGGCACTACTGAGAATACACTTCTGTGAGTCCAGAGAGTGCACTAGCACCACTGGGGATGCACTGCAGTGAGTCCAGAGAGTGCACTGGCTCCACGGGGAATGCAGTGCAGTGACTCCAGAGAGTGCACTAGCACCACTGGGGATGCAGTGCAGTGAGTCCAGAGAGTGCACTGGCACCACTGGAGATGGAGTGCAGTGAGTCCAGAAATTGCACTGGCACCACTGGGGATGCACTGCAGTGAGTCCAGAGAGTACACTGGCACCACTGGGGATGCCCTACAGTGAGTCCAGAGAGTGCACTGGCACCAATGGGGATGCACTGCAGTGAGTCCAGAGAGTGCACTGGCACGACTGGGGATGCACTGCAGTGAGTCCAGAGAGTGCACTGGCAGCCATGGGGATGCAGTGCAGTGAGTCCAGAGAGTGCACTGGCAACACTGGGGATGCACTGCAGTGAGTCCAGAGAGTGCACTGGCACCACTGGGGATGCCCTGCAGTGAGTCCAGAGAGTGCACTGTCACAGCTGGGGATGCACTGCAGTGAGTCCAGAGAGTGCTCTGGCTCCACAGGGGAAGCCCTGCAGTGACTCCAGAGAGTGCACTGGCACCACTGGGGATGCGGTGCCGGGAGTCCAGAGAGTGCTTTGGCACCACTGGAGATGCAGTGCAGTGAGTCCAGAGAGTGCACTGGCACCACTGGGGATGCAGTGCAGTGAGTCCAGAGAGTGCAATGGCAGCACTGGGGATGCAGTATAGTGAGTCCACACAGTGCACTAGCACCTCTGGGGATGCAGTGCAGTGAGTGAGTGCAGAGAGTGCACTGGCACCACTGGGGATGCACTGCAGTGAGTCCAGAGAGAGCACTGGCACCACTGGGGATTCACTGCAGTGATTCCAGAGAGTGCACTTGCACCACAGGGGATGCAGTGCAGTGAGTCCAGAGAGTGCACTTGCAGCACTGGGGATGCAGTGCAGTGAGTGCAGAGAGAGCACTGGCACCACTGGGGATGCAGTGCAGTGAGTCCAGAGAGTGCAATGGCACCACTGCGGATGCACTGCAGTGAGTCCAGAGAGTGCACTGGCACCACTGGGGATGCACTGCAGTGAGTCCACAGAGTGCACTGGCACCACTGGGGATGCATTGCAGTGAGTTCAGAGAGTGCACTGGCACCACTGGGGATGCAGTGCAGTGAGTCCAGAGAGTGCACTGGCACCACTGGGGATACACTGCAGTGAGTCCAGAGAGTGCTTTGGCACCACTGGGGATGCACTGCACTGAGTCCAGAGAGTGCCGCTCCAGCCTCGGCATCCGCTCCAGCCCAGTCAACCGCTGCAGCCGCGGTAGCCCCTCCAGCCGCGGCAGACGCTCCAGCCGCGGCGGCCGCTCCAGCCGCGGCAGCTTCTCCAGCCCCTCCAGCCGCGCCAGCCGCTCCAGCCGCGGCAGCCGCTCCAGCCGCTCCAGCCGCTCCAGCCACTCCAGCCGCGGCAGCCGCTCCAGCCGCTCCAGCGGCGGCAGCCGCTCCAGCCGCTCCAGCCGCGGCAGCCGCTCCAGCCGCTACCGAGTGGAGCGGCTGCCACGGCTGGAGGGCTACCGCGGCTGGAGCGGCTTCCGCGGCTGGAGCAGTGCAGTATGTCCAGGGAGTGCACCGGCACCACTGGGGATGCAGCGCAGTGACTCCAGAGAGTGCACTGACACCACTCAGGGTGCAGTGCGGTGAGTCCAGAGAGTGCACTGGCACCACTGGGGATGCAGTGCAGTGAGTCCAGAGAGTGCACTGGCACCACTGGGGATGCAGTGCAGTGAGTCCAGAGAGTGCACTGGCACCACTGGGGATGCAGTGCAGTGAGTCCAGAGAGTGCCGCTCCAGCCTCGGCATCCGCTCCAGCCGCGTCAACCGCTCCAGCCGCGGTAGCCTCTCCAGCCGCTCCAGCCGCGGCAGCAGTTCCAGCCGCTAACGAGTGGAGCGCCTGCCACGGCTGGAGCGGTTGCCGCGGTTGGAGCGCCTGCCGCGTTTGGAGCGGCTGCCGCGGCTGCCGCGGCTGGAGCGGCTGGAGCGTCTGCCGCGGTGGGAGAGTCTGTCGCGTATGCCGCGGACGGAGCGGCTGCCGCGGCTGGAGCGGCTGCCGCGGCTGCCGCGGCTGCCGAGGCTGGAGGGCTACCGCGGCTGGAGCGACTACCGCGGCTGGAGCAGTGCAGTGAGTCCAGAGAGTGCACTGGCACCACTGGGGATGCAGTGCAGTGAGTCCAGAGAGGTTGCACTGGCACCTTTGGGGATGCACTGCAGTGTCTGCAGAGAGTGCCCTGGCACCACTGGGGATGCAGTGCAATGAGTCCAGAGAGTGCACTGGCACCACTGGTGATGCACTGCAGTGAGTCCAGAGAGTGCACTGGCACCACTGGGGATGCAGTGCAGTGAGTCCACGTAGTGCACTAGCACCACTGGGGATGCAGTGCAGTGAGTCCAGAGAGTGCACTGGCACCACTGGGGTTGCACTGCAGTCATTCCAGAGAGTGCACTGGCACCACAGGGGATGCGGTGCAGTGAATCCAGAGAGTGCACTGGCACCACTGGGGATGCAGTGCAGTGAGTGCAGAGAGTGCTTTGGCACCACTGGGGATGCGGTGCCGGGAGTCCAGAGAGTGCTTTGGCACCACTGCGGATGCAGTGCAGTGAGTCCACAGAGTGCACTGGCACCACTGGGGATGCACCGCAGTGACTCTAGAGAGTGCACTGGCACCACTGGGGATGCAGTGCAGTGAGTCCAGAGAGTGCACTGGCACCACTGGGGATGCAGTGCAGTCAGTCCAGTGAGTGTACTGGCACCAATGGGGATGCACTTCAGTGAGTCCAGAGAGTGCACGGGCACCACTGAGAATACACTTCTGTGAGTCCAGAGAGTGCACTAGCACCACTGGGGATGCAGTGCAGTGAGTCCAGAGAGTGCACTGGCACCACTGGAGATGCAGTGCAGTGAGTCCAGAGAGTGAACTGGCTCCACTGGGGATGCCCTACAGTGAGTCCAGAGAGTGCACTGACACCACTGGGGATGCACTGCAGTGAGTGCAGAGAGTGCACTGGCACCACTGGTGATGCAGTGCAGTGAGTCCAGAGAGTGCACTAGCACCACTGGGGATGCAGTGCAGTGAATCCAGTGAGTGCAGTGGCACCACTGGGGATGCAGTGCAGTGAGTCCAGAGAGTGCACTGGCACCACTGGGGATGCACTGCAGTGAGCCCAGAGAGTGCACTGGCACCACTGGAGATGCAGTACAGTGAGTCCAGTGAGTGTACTGGCACCACTGGGGATGCACTGCAGTGAGTCCAGAGAGTTCACTGGCACCACTGAGAATGCAGTTCAGTGAGTCCAGAGAGTGCACTGGCACCACTGGGGATGCACTGCAGTGAGTCCAGAGAGTGCACTGGCACCACTGGGGATGCAGTGCAGTGAGTCCAGAGAGTGCACTGGCACCACTGGGGATGCAGTGCAGTGAGTCCAGAGAGTGCACTGGCACCACTGGGGATGCTGTGCAGTTACTCCAGAGACTGCACTGGCACCAGTGGGGATGCAGTGCAGTGAGTCCAGAGAGTGCACTGGCACCACTGGAGATGCAGTCCAGTGAGTCCAGTGAATGCACTGGCAACACTGGGGATGCAGTGCAGTGAGTCCAGAGAGTGCACTGGCACCACTGGGGATGCAGTGCAGTGAGTCCAGAGAGTGCACTGGCACCACAGCTTATGCACTGCAGTGAGTCCAGAGAGTGCACTGGCAACACTGGGGATGCACTGCAGTGACTCAAGAGAGTGCACTGGCACCACTGGGGATGCAGTGCAGTCAGTCCAGAGAGTGCACTGGCACCACTGGGGATGCTGTGCAGTTACTCCATAGACTGCACTGGCACCAGTGGGGATGCAGTGCAGTGAGTCCAGAGAGTGCACTGGCACCACTGGAGATGCAGTCCAGTGAGTCCAGTGAATGCACTGGCAACACTGGGGATGCAGTGCAGTGAGTCCAGAGAGTGCACTGGCACCACTGGTGATGCAGTATAGTGAGTCCAGAGAGTGCACTGGCACCACTGGGGATGCAGTGCAGTGAGTCCAGAGAGTGCACTGGCACCACTGGGGATGCAGTGCAGTGAGTCCAGAGAGTGCACTGGCACCAGTGGGGATGCAGTGCAGTGAGTCCAGAGAGTGCACTGGCACCACTGGGGATGCAGTGCAGTGAGTCCAGAGAGTGCACTGGCACCACTGGGGATGCAGTGCAGTGAGTCCAGAGAGTGCACTGGCACCATTGGGGATGCTGTGCAGTTACTCCAGAGAGTGCACTGGCACCAGTGGGGATGCAGTGCAGTGAGTCCAGAGAGTGCACTGGCACCACTGGAGATGCAGTCCAGTGAGTACAGTGAATGCACTGGCAACACTGGGGATGCAGTGCAGTGAGTCCAGAGAGTGCACTGGCACCACTGGTGATGCAGTATAGTGAGTCCAGAGAGTGCACTGGCACCACTGGGGATGCAGTGCAGTGAGTCCAGAGAGTGCACTGGCACCACAGCTTATGCACTGCAGTGAGTGCAGAGAGTGCACTGGCACCACTGGTGATGCAGTGCAGTGAGTCCAGAGAGTGCACTGGCACCACTGGGGATGCAGTGCAGTGAATCCAGTGAGTGCACTGGCACCACTGGGGATGCAGTGCAGTGAGTCCAGAGAGTGCACTGGCACCACTGGGGATGCAGTGCAGTGAGCCCAGAGAGTGCACTGGCACCACTGGAGAAGCAGTACAGTGAGTCCAGTGAGTGTACTGGCAACACTGGGGATGCACTGCAGTGAGTCCAGAGGGTGCACTGGCACCACTGAGAATGCAGTTCAGTGAGTCCAGAGAGTGCACTGGCACCACTGGGGATGCACTGCAGTGAGTCCAGAGAGTGCACTGGCACCACTGGGGATGCTGTGCAGTGAGTCCAGAGAGTGCACTGGCACCATTGGGGATGCTGTGCAGTTACTCCAGAGAGTGCACTGGCACCACTGGGGATGTACTGCAGTGAGTCCAGAGAGTGCACTGGCACCACTGGAGATGCAGTCCAGTGAGTCCAGTGAATCCACTGGCAACACTGGGGATGCAGTGCAGTGAGTCCAGAGAGTGCACTGGCACCACTGGTGATGCAGTATAGTGAGTCCAGAGAGTGCACTGGCACCACTGGGGATGCAGTGCAATGAGTCCAGAGAGTGCACTGGCACCACTGGGGATGCGGTGCAGTTTCTCCAGAGACTGCACTGGCACCACTGGGGATGCACTTCAGTGACTCCAGAGAGTGCACTGGCACCACTGGGGATGCAGTGCAGTGAGTCCAGAGAGTGCACTGGCACCAGTGGGGATGCAGTGCAGTGAGTCCAGAGAGTGCACTGGCACCACTGGAGATGCAGTCCAGTGAGTCCAGTGAATGCACTGGCAACACTGGGGATGCAGTGCAGTGAGTCCAGAGAGTGCACTGGCACCACTGGTGATGCAGTATAGTGAGTCCAGAGAGTGCACTGGCACCACTGGGGATGCAGTGCAGTGAGTCCAGAGAGTGCACTGGCACCACAGCTTATGCACTGCAGTGAGTCCAGAGAGTGCAGTGGCAACACTGGGGATGCACTGCAGTGACTCAAGAGAGTGCACTGGCACCACTGGGGATGCAGTGCAGTGAGTCCAGAGAGTGCACTGGCACCACTGGGGATGCTGTGCAGTGAGTCCGGAGAGTGCACTGGCACCAGTGCGGATGCAGTGCAGTGAGTCCAGAGAGTGCACTGGCACCACTGGAGATGCAGTCCAGTGAGTCCAGTGAATGCACTGGCAACACTGGGGATGCAGTGCAGTGAGTCCAGAGAGTGCACTGGCACCACTGGTGATGCAGTATAGTGAGTCCAGAGAGTGCACTGGCACCACTGGGGATGCAGTGCAGTGAGTGCAGAGAGTGCTTTGGCACCACTGGGGATGCGGTGCCGGGAGTCCAGAGAGTGCTTTGGCACCACTGGGGATGCAGTGCAGTGAGTCCACAGAGTGCACTGGCACCACTGGGGATGCACCGCAGTGACTCTAGAGAGTGCACTGGCACCACTGGGGATGCAGTGCAGTGAGTCCAGAGAGTGCACTGGCACCACTGGGGATGCAGTGCAGTCAGTCCAGTGAGTGTACTGGCACCAATGGGGAAGCACTTCAGTGAGTCCAGAGAGTGCACGGGCACCACTGAGAATACACTTCTGTGAGTCCAGAGAGTGCACTAGCACCACTGGGGATGCAGTGCAGTGAGTCCAGAGAGTGCACTGGCACCACTGGAGATGCAGTGCAGTGAGTCCAGAAATTGCACTGGCACCACTGGGGATGCACTGCAGTGAGTCCAGAGAGTGAACTGGCTCCACTGGGGATGCCCTACAGTGAGTCCAGAGAGTGCACTGACACCACTGGGGATGCACTGCAGTGAGTGCAGAGAGTGCACTGGCACCACTGGTGATGCAGTGCAGTGAGTCCAGAGAGTGCACTAGCACCACTGGGGATGCAGTGCAGTGAATCCAGTGAGTGCACTGGAACCACTGGGGATGCACTGCAGTGAGCCCAGAGAGTGCACTGGCACCACTGGGGATGCAGTGCAGTGAGTCCAGAGAGTGCACTGGCACCACTGGGGATGCACTGCAGTGAGCCCAGAGAGTGCACTGGCACCACTGGAGATGCAGTACAGTGAGTCCAGTGAGTGTACTGGCACCACTGGGGATGCACTGCAGTGAGTCCAGAGAGTTCACTGGCACCACTGAGAATGCAGTTCAGTGAGTCCAGAGAGTGCACTGGCACCACTGGGGATGCACTGCAGTGAGTCCAGAGAGTGCACTGGCACCACTGGGGATGCAGTGCAGTGAGTCCAGAGAGTGCACTGGCACCACTGGGGATGCAGTGCAGTGAGTCCAGAGAGTGCACTGGCACCATTGGGGATGCTGTGCAGTTACTCCAGAGACTGCACTGGCACCAGTGGGGATGCAGTGCAGTGAGTCCAGAGAGTGCACTGGCACCACTGGAGATGCAGTCCAGTGAGTCCAGTGAATGCACTGGCAACATTGGGGATGCAGTGCAGTGAGTCCAGAGAGTGCACTGGCACCACTGGGGATGCAGTGCAGTGAGTCCAGAGAGTGCACTGGCACCACAGCTTATGCACTGCAGTGAGTCCAGAGAGTGCACTGGCAACACTGGGGATGCACTGCAGTGACTCAAGAGAGTGCACTGGCACCACTGGGGATGCAGTGCAGTGAGTCCAGAGAGTGCACTGGCACCACTGGGGATGCTGTGCAGTTACTCCATAGACTGCACTGGCACCAGTGGGGATGCAGTGCAGTGAGTCCAGAGAGTGCACTGGCACCACTGGAGATGCAGTCCAGTGAGTCCAGTGAATGCACTGGCAACACTGGGGATGCAGTGCAGTGAGTCCAGAGAGTGCACTGGCACCACTGGTGATGCAGTATAGTGAGTCCAGAGAGTGCACTGGCACCACTGGGGATGCAGTGCAGTGAGTCCAGAGAGTGCACTGGCACCACTGGGGATGCAGTGCAGTGAGTCCAGAGAGTGCACTGGCACCACTGGGGATGCAGTGCAGTGAGTCCAGAGAGTGCACTGGCACCACTGGGGATGCAGTGCAGTGAGTCCAGAGAGTGCACTGGCACCACTGGGGATGCAGTGCAGTGAGTCCAGAGAGTGCACTGGCACCATTGGGGATGCTGTGCAGTTACTCCAGAGAGTGCACTGGCACCAGTGGGGATGCAGTGCAGTGAGTCCAGAGAGTGCACTGGCACCACTGGAGATGCAGTCCAGTGAGTCCAGTGAATGCACTGGCAACACTGGGGATGCAGTGCAGTGAGTCCAGAGAGTGCACTGGCACCACTGGTGATGCAGTATAGTGAGTCCAGAGAGTGCACTGGCACCACTGGGGATGCAGTGCAGTGAGTCCAGAGAGTGCACTGGCACCACTGGGGATGCGGTGCAGTTTCTCCAGAGACTGCACTGGCACCACTGGGGATGCACTTCAGTGACTCCAGAGAGTGCACTGGCACCACTGGGGATGCAGTGCAGTGAGTCCAGAGAGTGCACTGGCACCAGTGGGGATGCAGTGCAGTGAGTCCAGAGAGTGCACTGGCACCACTGGAGATGCAGTCCAGTGAGTCCAGTGAATGCACTGGCAACACTGGGGATGCAGTGCAGTGAGTCCAGAGAGTGCACTGGCACCACTGGGGATGCAGTGCAGTGAGTCCAGAGAGTGCACTGGCACCACTGGTGATGCAGTATAGTGAGTCCAGAGAGTGCACTGGCACCACTGGGGATGCAGTGCAGTGAGTCCAGAGAGTGCACTGGCACCACAGCTTATGCACTGCAGTGAGTGCAGAGAGTGCACTGGCACCACTGGTGATGCAGTGCAGTGAGTCCAGAGAGTGCACTGGCACCACTGGGGATGCAGTGCAGTGAATCCAGTGAGTGCACTGGCACCACTGGGGATGCAGTGCAGTGAGTCCAGAGAGTGCACTGGCACCACTGGGGATGCACTGCAGTGAGCCCAGAGAGTGCACTGGCACCACTGTAGAAGCAGTACAGTGAGTCCAGTGAGTGTACTGGCAACACTGGGGATGCACTGCAGTGAGTCCAGAGAGTGCACTGGCACCACTGAGAATGCAGTTCAGTGAGTCCAGAGAGTGCACTGGCACCACTTGGGATGCACTGCAGTGAGTCCAGAGAGTGCACTGGCACCACTGGGGATGCAGTGCAGTGAGTCCAGAGAGTGCACTGGCACCATTGGGGATGCTGTGCAGTTACTCCAGAGAGTGCACTGGCACCACTGGGGATGCACTGCAGTGAGTCCAGAGAGTGCACTGGCACCACTGGAGATGCAGTCCAGTGAGTCCAGTGAATGCACTGGCAACACTGGGGATGCAGTGCAGTGAGTCCAGAGAGTGCACTGGCACCACTGGTGATGCAGTATAGTGAGTCCAGAGAGTGCACTGGCACCACTGGGGATGCAGTGCAATGAGTCCAGAGAGTGCACTGGCACCACTGGGGATGCGGTGCAGTTTCTCCAGAGACTGCACTGGCACCACTGGGGATGCACTTCAGTGACTCCAGAGAGTGCACTGGCACCACTGGGGATGCAGTGCAGTGAGTCCAGAGAGTGCACTGGCACCAGTGGGGATGCAGTGCAGTGAGTCCAGAGAGTGCACTGGCACCACTGGAGATGCAGTCCAGTGAGTCCAGTGAATGCACTGGCAACACTGGGGATGCAGTGCAGTGAGTCCAGAGAGTGCACTGGCACCACTGGTGATGCAGTATAGTGAGTCCAGAGAGTGCACTGGCACCACTGGGGATGCAGTGCAGTGAGTCCAGAGAGTGCACTGGCACCACAGCTTATGCACTGCAGTGAGTCCAGAGAGTGCAGTGGCAACACAGGGGATGCACTGCAGTGACTCAAGAGAGTGCACTGGAACCACTGGGGATGCAGTGCAGTGAGTCCAGAGAGTGCACTGGCACCACTGGGGATGCTGTGCAGTGAGTCCAGAGAGTACACTGGCACCAGTGGGGATGCAGTGCAGTGAGTCCAGAGAGTGCACTGGCACCACTGGAGATGCAGTCCAGTGAGTCCAGTGAATGCACTGGCAACACTGGGGATGCAGTGCAGTGAATCCAGAGAGTGCACTGGCACCACTGGTGATGCAGTATTGTGAGTCCAGAGAGTGCACTGGCACCACTGGGGATGCAGTGCAGTGAGTCCAGAGAGTGCACTGGCACCACTGGGGATGCGGTGCAGTTACTCCAGATACTGCACTGGCACCACTGGGGATGCAGTGCAGTGAGTTCAGAGAGTGCGCTGGCACCACTGGAGATGCAGTCCAGTGAGTCCAGTGAATGCACTGGCACCACTGGGGATGCAGTGCAGTGAGTCCAGAGAGTGCACTGGCACCACTGGGGATGCAGTATAGTGAGTCCAGAGAGTGCACTGGCACCACTGGGGATGCAGTGCAGTGAGTCCAGAGAGGCACTGGCACCACTGGGGATGCACTGCAGTGAGTCCAGAGAGTGCACTGGCACCACTGGTGATGCAGTACAGTGAGTCCAGGGAGTGCACTGGCACTACTGGGGATGTAGTGCAGTGACTCGAGAGAATGCACTTGCACCACTGGGGATGCAGTGCAGTGAGTCCAGAGTGTGCACTGGCACCACAGCTTATGCACTGCAGTGAGTCCAGAGAGTGCACTGGCAACACTGGGGATGCACTGCAGTGACTCAAGAGAGTGCACTGGCACCACTGGTGATGCACTGCAGTGAGTCCAGAGAGTGCACTGGCACCACTGGGGATGCAGTGCAGTGAGTCCAGAGACTTCACAGGCTCCACTGGGAATACAGAGAAGTGAGTCCAGAGAGTGCACTGGCACCACTGGGATGCACTGCAGTGAGTGCAGAGAGTGCACTGGCACCACTGGGGGTGCAGTGCAGTGAGTCCAGAGAGTGCACTGGCACCACTGGGGATGCACTGCAGTGAGTCCAGAGCGTGCACTGGCACCACAGGTGATGCAGTACAGTGAGTCCAGAGAGTGCACTGGCACCAGTGGGGATGCAGTGCAGTGAGTCCACAGAGTGCACTGGACCAGTGGGGATGCAGTACAGTGAGTCCAGAGAGTGCACTGGCACCACTGGGGATGCAGTGCAGTGAGTCCAGAGAGTGCACTGGCAGCACTGGGGATGCTCTTCAGTGACTCAAGAGAGTGCACTGGCACCACTGGGGATGCACTGCAGTGAGTCCAGAGAGTGCACTGGCACCACTGGGGATGCACTGCAGTGAGTCCAGAGAGTGCACTGGCGCCACTGGGGATGCAGTGCAGTGTGTCCAGAGAGTGCACTGGCACCACTTGTGATGCAGTGCGATGAGTCCAGAGAGTGCACTGGCACCACTGGGGATGCACTTCAGTGAGTCCAGAGAGTGCATTGGCACCACTGGGGATGCAGTGCAGTGAGTCCAGAGAGTGCACTGGCACCACTGGGGATGCAGTGCAGTGAGTCCAGAGAGTGCACTGGCACCATTGGGGATGCTGTGCAGTTACTCCAGAGACTGCACTGGCACCAGTGGGGATGCAGTGCAGTGAGTCCAGAGAGTGCACTGGCACCACTGGAGATGCAGTCCAGTGAGTCCAGTGAATGCACTGGCAACACTGGGGATGCACCTCAGTGAGTCCAGAGAGTGCACTGGCACCACTGGGGATGCAGTATAGTGAGTCCAGAGAGTGCACTGGCACCACTGGGGATGCAGTGCTGTGACTCCAGAGAGTGCACTGGCACCACTGGGGATGCATTGCAGTTACTCCAGAGACTGCACTGGCACCACTGGGGATGCAGTACAGTGAGTCCAGAGAGTGCACTGGCACCACTGGAGATGCAGTCCAGTGAGTCCAGTGAATGCACTGGCACCACTGGGGATGCAGTGCAGTGAGTCCTGAGAGTGCACTGGCACCACTGGGGATGCAGTATAGTGAGTCCAGAGAGTGCACTGGCACCACTGGGGATGCAGTGCAGTGAGTCCAGAGAGGCACTGGCACCACTGGGGATGCACTGCAGTGAGTCCAGAGAGTGCACTGGCACCACTGGTGATGCAGTACAGTGAGTCCAGGGAGTGCACTGGCACTACTGGGGATGTAGTGCAGTGACTCGAGAGAATGCACTTGCACCACTGGGGATGCAGTGCAGTGAGTCCAGAGAGTGCACTGGCACCACAGCTTATGCACTGCAGTGAGTCCAGAGAGTGCACTGGCAACACTGGGGATGCACTGCAGTGACTCAAGAGAGTGCACTGGCACCACTGGGGATGCAGTGCAGTGAGTCCAGAGAGTGCACTGGCACCACTGGGGATGCTGTGCAGTTACTCCAGAGACTGCACTGGCACCAGTGGGGATGCAGTACAGTGAGTCCAGAGAGTGCACTGGCACCATTGGAGATGCAGTCCAGTGAGTCCAGTGAATGCACTGGCACCACTGGGGATGCAGTGCAGTGAGTCCAGAGAGTGCACTGGCACCACTGGTGATGCAGTATAGTGAGTCCAGAGAGTGCACTGGCACCACTGGGGATGCAGTGCAGTGAGTCCAGAGAGTGCACTGGCACCACTGGGGATGCGGTGCAGTTACTCCAGATACTGCACTGGCACCACTGGGGATGCAGTGCAGTGAGTCCAGAGAGTGCGCTGGCACCACTGGAGATGCAGTCCAGTGAGTCCAGTGAATGCACTGGCACCACTGGGGATGCACTGCAGTGAGTCCAGAGAGTGCACTGGCACCACTGGGGATGCAGTACAGTGAGTCCAGGGAGTGCACTGGCACTACTGGGGATGTAGTGCAGTGACTCGAGAGAATGCACTTGCACCACTGGGGATGCAGTGCAGTGAGTCCAGAGAGTGCACTGGCACCACAGCTTATGCAGTGCAGTGAGTCCAGAGAGTGCACTGGCAACACTGGATATGCACTGCAGTGACTCAAGAGAGTGCACTGGCACCACTGGGGATGCAGTGCAGTGAGTCCAGAGACTTCACAGGCTCCACTGGGAATACAGAGAAGTGAGTCCAGAGAGTGCACTGGCACCACTGGGGATGCACTGCAGTGAGTGCAGAGAGTGCACTGGCACCACTGGGGGTGCAGTGCAGTGAGTCCAGAGAGTGCACTGGCACCACTGGGGTTGCACTGCAGTGAGTCCAGTGCGTGCACTGGCACCACTGGTGATGCAGTACAGTGAGTCCAGAGAGTGCACTGGCACCACTGGGGATGCAGTGCAGTGAGTCCAGAGATTGCACTGGCACCACTGGGAATGCAGAGAAGTGAGTCCAGAGAGTGCACTTGCACCATTGGAGATGCCCTGCAGTGAGTCCAGAGAGTGCACTGGCACCACTGGGGATGCCCTGCAGTGACTGCAGAGAGTGCACTTGCACCACTGGGGATGCGGTGCCGGGAGTCCAGAGAGTGATTTGGCACCACTGGAGATGCAGTGCAGTTACTCCAGAGAGTGCACTGGAACCACTGGGGATGCAGTGCAGTGAGTCCAGAGAGTGCACTGGCAGCACTGGGGATGCAGTATAGTGACTCCTCACAGTGCACTAGCACCTCTGGGGATGCAGTGCAGTGAGTGAGTGCAGAGAGTGCACTGGCACCACTGGGGATGCACTGCAGTGAGTCCAGAGAGAGCACTGGCACCACTGGGGATTCACTGCAGTGAGTCCAGAGAGTGCACTGGCACCACAGGGGATGCAGTGCAGTGACTCCAGAGAGTGCACTGGCACCACTGGGGATGCAGTGCAGTGAGTCCAGAGAGTGCAATGGCACCACTGCGGATGCACTGCAGTGAGTCCAGAGAGTGCTCTGGCACCACTGGGGATACACTGCAGTGAGTCCAGAGAGTGCTTTGGCACCACTGGGGATGCAGTGCAGTGAGTTCAGAGAGTGCACTGGCACCACTGGGGATGCAGTGCAGTGAGTCCAGAGAGTGCACTGGCACCACTGGGGATACACTGCAGTGAGTCCAGAGAGTGCACTGGCACCAGTGGGGATGCACTGCAGTGAGTCCACAGAGTGCACTGGCACCACTGGGGATACACTGCAGTGAGTCCAGAGAGTGCAATGGCACCACTGGGGATGCAGTGCAGTGAGTTCAGAGAGTGCACTGGCACCACTGGGGATGCAGTGCAGTGAGTCCAGAGAGTGCACTGGCACCACTGGGGATGCACTGCAGTGAGTCCAGAGAGTGCACTGGCACCACTGGGGATGCAGTACAGTGAGTCCAGGGAGTGCACTGGCACTACTGGGGATGTAGTGCAGTGACTCGAGAGAATGCACTTGCACCACTGGGGATGCAGTGCAGTGAGTCCAGAGAGTGCACTGGCACCACAGCTTATGCACTGCAGTGAGTCCAGAGAGTGCACTGGCAACACTGGATATGCACTGCAGTGACTCAAGAGAGTGCACTGGCACCACTGGGGATGCAGTGCAGTGAGTCCAGAGACTTCACAGGCTCCACTGGGAATACAGAGAAGTGAGTCCAGAGAGTGCACTGGCACCACTGGGGATGCACTGCAGTGAGTGCATAGAGTGCACTGGCACCACTGGGGGTGCAGTGCAGTGAGTCCAGAGAGTGCACTGGCACCACTGGGGTTGCACTGCAGTGAGTCCAGTGCGTGCACTGGCACCACTGGTGATGCAGTACAGTGAGTCCAGAGAGTGCACTGGCACCACTGGGGATGCAGTGCAGTGAGTCCAGAGATTGCACTGGCACCACTGGGAATGCAGAGAAGTGAGTCCAGAGAGTGCACTTGCACCATTGGAGATGCCCTGCAGTGAGTCCAGAGAGTGCACTGGCACCACTGGGGATGCCCTGCAGTGACTGCAGAGAGTGCACTTGCACCACTGGGGATGCGGTGCCGGGAGTCCAGAGAGTGATTTGGCACCACTGGAGATGCAGTGCAGTTACTCCAGAGAGTGCACTGGAACCACTGGGGATGCAGTGCAGTGAGTCCAGAGAGTGCACTGGCAGCACTGGGGATGCAGTATAGTGACTCCTCACAGTGCACTAGCACCTCTGGGGATGCAGTGCAGTGAGTGAGTGCAGAGAGTGCACTGGCACCACTGGGGATGCACTGCAGTGAGTCCAGAGAGAGCACTGGCACCACTGGGGATTCACTGCAGTGAGTCCAGAGAGTGCACTGGCACCACAGGGGATGCAGTGCAGTGACTCCAGAGAGTGCACTGGCACCACTGGGGATGCAGTGCAGTGAGTCCAGAGAGTGCAATGGCACCACTGCGGATGCACTGCAGTGAGTCCAGAGAGTGCACTGGCACCACTGGGGATACACTGCAGTGAGTCCAGAGAGTGCAATGGCACCACTGGGGATGCAGTGCAGTGAGTTCAGAGAGTGCACTGGCACCACTGGGGATGCAGTGCAGTGAGTCCAGAGAGTGCACTGGCACCACTGGGGATACACTGCAGTGAGTCCAGAGAGTGCACTGGCACCACTGGGGATGCAGTGCAGTGAGTCCAGAGAGTGCACTGTCACCACTGGGGATGCGGTGCAGTGAGTCCAGAGAGTGCACTGGCACCACTGGGGATGCAGTACAGTGAGTCCAGAGATTGCACTGGCAACAGTGGGGATGAAGTGCAGTGAGTCCAGAGAGTGCACTGGCACCACTGGGCTTCAGTGCAGTGAATCCACAGAGTGCATTGGAACCACTGGGGATGCACTGCAGTGAGTCCAGAGAGTGCACTGGCACCACTGGGGATGCGGTGCAGTGAGTCCAGAGAGTGCACTGGCACCACTGGGGATGCGGTGCAGTGAGTCCACAGAGTACACTGGACCAGTGGGGATGCAGTACAGTGAGTCCAGAGAGTGCACTGGCACCACTGGGGATGCAGTGCAGTGAGTCCAGAGAGTGCACTGGCACCACTGGGGATGCACTGCAGTGAGTCCAGAGAGTGCACTGGCACCACTGGGGATGCAGTGCAGTGAGTCCAGAGAGTGCACTGGCACCACTGGGGATGCACTGCAGTGAGTCCAGAGAGTGCACTGGCGCCACTGGGGATGCAGTGCAGTGTGTCCAGAGAGTGCACTGGCACCACTTGTGATGCAGTGCGATGAGTCCAGAGAGTGCACTGGCACCACTGGGGATGCACTTCAGTGAGTCCAGAGAGTGCATTGGCACCACTGGGGATGCAGTGCAGTGAGTCCAGAGAGTGCTCTGGCACCACTGGGGATGCAGTACAGTGAGTCCAGAGAGTGCACTGGCACCACTGGGGATGCAGTGCAGTGAGTCCAGAGACTTCACTGGCACCACTGGGGATGCAGAGAAGTTAGTCCAGAGAGTGCACTTGCACCACTGGGGATGCAGTGCAGTGAGTCCAGAGAGTGCACTGGCACCACTGGGGATGCAGTGCAGTGAGTCCAGAGAGTGCACTGGCACCACTGGGGATGCAGTGAAGTGAGTCCAGAGGGTGCACTGGCACCACTGGGGATGCAGTATAGTGAGTCCAGAGAGTGCACTGGCACCACTGGGGATGCAGTGCAGTGAGTCCAGAGAGTGCACTGGCACCATTGGGGATGCGGTGCAGTTTCTCCAGAGACTGCACTGGCACCACTGGGGATGCAGTACAGTGAGTCCAGAGAGTGCACTGGCACCACTGGAGATGCAGTCCAGTGAGTCCAGTGAATGCACTGGCACCACTGGGGATGCAGTGCAGTGAGTCCAAAGAGTGCACTGGCACCACTGGGGATGCAGTATAGTGAGTCCAGAGAGTGCACTGGCACCACTGGGGATGCAGTGCAGTGAGTCCAGAGAGGCACTGGCACCACTGGGGATGCACTGCAGTGAGTCCAGAGAGTGCACTGGCACCACTGGTGATGCAGTACAGTGAGTCCAGGGAGTGCACTGGCACTACTGGGGATGTAGTGCAGTGACTCGAGAGAATGCACTTGCACCACTGGGGATGCAGTGCAGTGAGTCCAGAGAGTGCACTGGCACCACTGGGGATGTAGTACAGTGACTCGAGAAAGTGCACTTGCAGCACTGGGGATGCAGTGCAGTGAGTCCAGAGAGTGCACTGGCACCACTGATGATGCAGTACAGTAAGTCCAGAGAGTGCACTGGCACCACTGGGGATGCAGTGCAGTGAGTCCAGAGAGTGCACTGGCGCCATTGGGGTGCACTGCAGTGAGTCCAGAGAGTGCACTGGCACCACTGGGGATGCAGTGCAGTGAGTCCAGAGAGTGCACTGGCACCACTAGGGATGCACTGCAGTGAGTACAGAGAGTGCACTGGCAACACTGGGGATGCAGTGCAGTGAGTCCAGAGAGTGCACTGGCACCACTGGGGATGCAGTGCAGTGAGTCCAGAGAGTGCACTGGCAACACTGGGGATGCAGTGCAGTGAGTCCAGAGAGTGCACTGGCACCATTGGGGATGCAGTGCAGTGAGTCCAGAGAGTGCACTGGCACCACTGGGGATGCAGTGCAGTGAGTCCAGAGAGTGCACTGGCAACACTGGGGATGCAGTGCAGTGAGTCCAGAGAGTGCACTGTCACCACTGGTGATGCAGTACAGTGAGTCCAGGGAGTGCACTGGCACTACTGGGGATGTAGTGCAGTGACTCGAGAGAATGCACTTGCACCACTGGGGATGCAGTGCAGTGAGTCCAGAGAGTGCACTGGCACCACAGCTTATGCACTGCAGTGAGTCCAGAGAGTGCACTGGCAACACTGGGGATGCACTGCAGTGACTCAAGAGAGTGCACTGGCACCACTGTGGATGCAGTGCAGTGAGTCCAGAGAGTGCACTGGCACCACTGGGGATGCTGTGCAGTTACTCCAGAGACTGCACTGGCACCAGTGGGGATGCAGTACAGTGAGTCCAGAGAGTGCACTGGCACCATTGGAGATGCAGTCCAGTGAGTCCAGTGAATGCACTGGCAACACTGGGGATGCAGTGCAGTGAGTCCAGAGAGTGCACTGGCACCACTGGGGATGCAGTGCAGTGAGTCCAGAGAGTGCACTGGCACCACTGGGGATGCGGTGCAGTTACTCCAGATACTGCACTGGCACCACTGGGGATGCAGTGCAGTGAGTCCAGAGAGTGCGCTGGCACCACTGGAGATGCAGTCCAGTGAGTCCAGTGAATGCACTGGCACCACTGGGGATGCAGTGCAGTGAGTCCAGAGAGTGCACTGGCACCACTGGGGATGCAGTATAGTGAGTCCAGAGAGTGCACTGGCACCACTGGGGATGCAGTGCAGTGAGTACAGAGAGGCACTGGCACCACTGGGGATGCAATGCAGTGAGTCCAGAGAGTGCACTGGCACCACTGGTGATGCAGTACAGTGAGTCCAGGGAGTGCACTGGCACTACTGGGGATGTAGTGCAGTGACTCGAGAGAATGCACTTGCACCACTGGGGATGCAGTGCAGTGAGTCCAGAGAGTGCACTGGCACCACAGCTTATGCACTGCAGTGAGTCCAGAGAGTGCACTGGCAACACTGGGGATGCACTGCAGTGACTCAAGAGAGTGCACTGGCACCACTGGTGATGCAGTGCAGTGAGTCCAGAGGGTGCACTGGCACCACTGGGGATGCAGTGCAGTGAGTCCAGAGACTTCACAGGCTCCACTGGGTATACAGAGAAGTGAGTCCAGAGAGTGCACTGGCACCACTGGGGATGCACTGCAGTGAGTGCAGAGAGTGCACTGGCACCATTGGGGGTGCAGTGCAGTGAGTCCAGAGAGTGCACTGGCACCACTGGGGATGCACTGCAGTGAGTCCAGAGCGTGCACTGGCACCACTGGTGATGCAGTACAGTGAGTCCAGAGAGTGCACTGGCACCACTGGGGATGCAGTGCAGTGAGTCCAGAGAGTGCACTGGCACCACTGGGGATGCGGTGCAGTGAGTCCAGAGAGTGCACTGGCACAACTGGTGATGCACTACAGTGAGTCCAGAGATTGCACTGGCACCAGTGGGGATGAAGTGCAGTGAGTCCAGAGAGTGCACTGGCACCACTGGGGCTTCAGTGCAGTGAATCCAGAGAGTGCATTGGAACCACTGGGGATGCACTGCAGTGAGTCCAGAGAGTGCACTGGCACCACTGAAATGCGGTGCAGTGAGTCCAGAGAGTGCACTGGCACCACTGGGGATGCGGTGCAGTGAGTCCAGAGAGTGCACTGGCACCACTGGGGATGCAGTGCAGTGAGTCCAGAGAGTGCACTGGCACCACTGGGGATGCACTTCAGTGACTCCAGACAGTGCACTGGCACCACTTGGGATGCAGTGCAGTGAGTCCAGAGAGTGCACTGGCACCACTGGGGATGCACTGTAGTGAGTCCAGAGAGTGCACTGGCGCCACTGGGGATGCAGTGCAGTGTGTCCAGAGAGTGCACTGGCACCACTTGTGATGCAGTGCGATGAGTCCAGAGAGTGCACTGGCACCACTGGGGATGCACTTCAGTGAGTCCAGAGAGTGCATTGGCACCACTGGGGATGCAGTGCAGTGAGTCCAGATTGTGCTCTGGCACCACTGGGGATGCAGTACACTGAGTCCACAGAGTGCACTGGCACCACTGGGGATGCAGTGCAGTGAGTCCAGAGACTTCACTGGCACCACTGGGAATGCAGAGAAGTGAGTCCAGAGAGTGCACTGGCACCACTGGGGATGCAGTGCAGTGAGTCCAGAGAGTGCACTGGCACCATTGGTGATGCACTGCAGTGAGTCCAGAGAGTGCACTGGCACCACTGGGGATGCAGTGCAGTGAGTCCACGTAGTGCACTAGCACCACTGGGGATGCAGTGCAGTGAGTCCAGAGAGTGCACTGGCACCACTGGGGTTGCACTGCAGTCATTCCAGAGAGTGCACTGGCACCACAGGGGATGCGGTGCAGTGAATCCAGAGAGTGCACTGGCACCACTGGGGATGCAGTGCAGTGAGTCCAGAGAGTGCTTTGGCACCACTGGGGATGCGGTGCCGGGAGTCCAGAGAGTGCTTTGGCACCACTGGGGATGCAGTGCAGTGAGTCCAGAGAGTGCACTGGCACCACTGGGGATGCAGCGCAGTGACTCTAGAGAGTGCACTGGCACCAATGGGGATGCACTGCAGTCATTCCAGAGAGTGCACTGGCACCACAGGGGATGCGGTGCAGTGAATCCAGAGAGTGCACTGGCACCACTGGGGATGCAGTGCAGTGGGTCCAGAGAGTGCTTTGGCACCACTGGGGATGCGGTGCCGGGAGTCCAGAGAGTGCTTTGGCACCACTGGTGATGCACTGCAGTGAGTCCAGAGAGTGCACTGGCACCACTGGGGATGCAGCGCAGTGACTCTAGAGAGTGCACTGGCACCACTGGAGAAGCAGTATAGTGAGTCCAGTGAGTGTACTGGCACCACTGGGGATGCACTGCAGTGAGTCCAGAGAGTGCACTGGCACCACTGAGAATGCAGTTCAGTGAGTCCAGAGAGTGCACTGGCACCACTGGGGATGCACTGCAGTGAGTCCAGAGAGTGCACTGGCACCACTGGGGATGCAGTGCAGTGAGTCCAGAGAGTGCACTGGCACCACTGGGGATGCAGTGCAGTGAGTCCAGAGAGTGCACTGGCACCATTGGCGATGCTGTGCAGTTACTCCAGAGAGTGCACTGGCACCAGTGGGGATGCAGTGCAGTGAGTCCAGAGAGTGCACTGGCACCACTGGAGATGCAGTCCAGTGAGTCCAGTGAATGCACTGGCAACACTGGGGATGCAGTGCAGTGAGTCCAGAGAGTGCACTGGCACCACTGGTGATGCAGTATAGTGAGTCCAGAGAGTGCACTGGCACCACTGGGGATGCAGTGCAGTGAGTCCAGAGAGTGCACTGGCACCACTGGGGATGCGGTGCAGTTTCTCCAGAGACTGCACTGGCACCACTGGGGATGCAGTACAGTGAGTCCAGAGAGTGCACTGGCACCACTGGAGATGCAGTCCAGTGAGTCCAGTGAATGCACTGGCACCACTGGGGATGCAGTGCAGTGAGTCCAAAGAGTGCACTGGCACCACTGGGGATGCAGTATAGTGAGTCCAGAGAGTGCACTGGCACCACTGGGGATGCAGTGCAGTGAGTCCAGAGAGGCACTGGCACCACTGGTGATGCAGTACAGTGAGTCCAGGGAGTGCACTGGCACTACTGGGGATGTAGTGCAGTGACTCGAGAGAATGCACTTGCACCACTGGGGATGCAGTGCAGTGAGTCCAGAGAGTGCACTGGCACCACAGCTTATGCAGTGCAGTGAGTCCAGAGAGTGCACTGGCAACACTGGATATGCACTGCAGTGACTCAAGAGAGTGCACTGGCACCACTGGTGATGCAGTGCAGTGAGTCCAGAGAGTGCACTGGCACCACTGGGGATGCTGTCCAGTTACTCCAGAGACTGCACTGGCACCAGTGGGGATGCAGTGCAGTGAGTCCAGATAGTGCACTGGCACCACTGGAGATGCAGTCCAGTGAGTCCAGTGAATGCACTGGCAACACTGGGGATGCAGTGCAGTGAGTCCAGAGAGTGCACTGGCACCACTGGTGATGCAGTATAGTGAGTCCAGAGAGTGCACTGGCACCACTGGGGATGCAGTGCAGTGAGTCCAGAGAGTGCACTGGCACCACTGGGGATGCGGTGCAGTTACTCCAGATACTGCACTGGCACCACTGGGGATGCAGTGCAGTGAGTCCAGAGAGTGCGCTGGCACAACTGGAGATGCAGTCCAGTGAGTCCAGTGAATGCACTGGCACCACTGGGGATGCACTGCAGTAGGTCCAGAGAGTGCACTGGCACCACTGGGGATGCAGTATAGTGAGTCCAGAGAGTGCACTGGAACCACTGGGGATGCAGTGCAGTGAGTCCAGAGAGGCACTGGCACCACTGGGGATGCACTGCAGTGAGTCCAGAGAGTGCACTGGCACCACTGGTTATGCAGTACAGTGAGTCCAGGGAGTGCACTGGCACTACTGGGGATGTAGTGCAGTGACTCGAGAGAATGCACTTGCACCACTGGGGATGCAGTGCAGTGAGTCCAGAGAGTGCACTGGCACCACAGCTTATGCACTGCAGTGAGTCCAGAGAGTGCACTGGCAACACTGGATATGCACTGCAGTGACTCAAGAGAGTGCACTGGCACCACTGGTGATGCACTGCAGTGAGTCCAGAGAGTGCACTGGCACCACTGGGGATGCAGTGCAGTGAGTCCAGAGACTTCACAGGCTCCACTGGGAATACAGAGAAGTGAGTCCAGAGAGTGCACTGGCACCACTGGGGATGCACTGCAGTGAGTGCAGAGAGTGCACTGGCACCACTGGGGGTGCAGTGCAGTGAGTCCAGAGAGTGCACTGGCACCACTGGGGTTGCACTGCAGTGAGTCCAGGGCGTGCACTGGCACCACTGGTGATGCAGTACAGTGAGTCCAGAGAGTGCACTGGCACCACTGGGGATGCAGTGCAGTGAGTCCAGAGAGTGCACTGGCACCACTGGGGATGCAGTACCGTAGGTCCACAGAGTGCACTGGCACCACTGGGGATGCAGTGCAGTGAGTCCAGAGAGTGCACTGTCACTTTGGGGATGCACTGCAGTGTCTGCAGAGAGTGCCCTGGCACCACTGGGGATGCAGTGCAGTGAGTCCAGAGAGTGCACTGGCACCACTGGGGATGCACTGCAGTGAGTCCAGAGAGTGCACTGGCACCACTGTGGATGCCGTGCAGTGAGTCCAGAGAGAGCACTGGCACCACTGGGATGCACTGCACTGAGTCCAGAGAGTGCACAGGCACCTCTGGGGATGCACTGCAGTGAGTCCAGAGAGTGCACTAGCACCACTGGGGATGCACTGCAGTGAGTCAAGAGAGTGCACTGGCAGCCATGGGGATGCAGTGCAGTGAGTCCAGAGAGTGCACTGGCACCATTGGAGATGACCTGCAGTGAGTCCAGAGAGTGCACTGGCACCACTGGGGATGCCCTGCAGTGACTCCAGAGAGTGCACTTGCACCACTGGGGATGCGGTGCCGGGAGTCCAGAGAGTGATTTGGCACCACTGGAGATGCAGTGCAGTTACTCCAGAGAGTGCACTGGCACCACTGGGGATGCAGTGCAGTGAGTCCAGAGAGTGCACTGGCAGCACTGGGGATGCAGTATAGTGACTCCACACAGTGCACTAGCACCTCTGGGGATGCAGTGCAGTGAGTGAGTGCAGAGAGTGCACTGGCACCACTGGGGATGCACTGCAGTGAGTCCAGAGAGAGCACTGGCACCACTGGGGATTCACTGCAGTGAGTCCAGAGAGTGCACTGGCACCACAGGGGATGCAGTGCAGTGACTCCAGAGAGTGCACTGGCACCACTGGGGATGCAGTGCAGTGAGTGCAGAGAGAGCACTGGCACCACTGGGGATGCAGTGCAGTGAGTCCAGAGAGTGCACTGGCACCACTGGGGATACACTGCAGTGAGTCCAGAGAGTGCACTGGCACCACTGGGGATGCACTGCAGTGAGTCCACAGAGTGCACTGGCACCACTGGGGATACACTGCAGTGAGTCCAGAGAGTGCAATGGCACCACTGGGGATGCAGTGCAGTGAGTTCAGAGAGTGCACTGGCACCACTGGGGATGCAGTGCAGTGAGTCCAGAGAGTGCACTGGCACCACTGGGGATACACTGCAGTGAGTCCAGTGAATGCACTGGCAACACTGGGGATGCAGTGCAGTGAGTCCAGAGAGTGCACTGGCACCACTGGTGATGCAGTATAGTGAGTCCAGAGAGTGCACTGGCACCACTGGGGATGCAGTGCAGTGAGTCCAGAGAGTGCACTGGCACCACTGGGGATGCGGTGCAGTTTCTCCAGAGACTGCACTGGCACCACTGGGGATGCAGTACAGTGAGTCCAGAGAGTGCACTAGCACCACTGGAGATGCAGTCCAGTGAGTCCAGTGAATGCACTGGCACCACTGGGGATGCAGTGCAGTGAGTCCAAAGAGTGCACTGGCACCACTGGGGATGCAGTATAGTGAGTCCAGAGAGTGCACTGGCACCACTGGGGATGCAGTGCAGTGAGTCCAGAGAGGCACTGGCACCACTGGGGATGCACTGCAGTGAGTCCAGAGAGTGCACTGGCACCACTGGTGATGCAGTACAGTGAGTCCAGGGAGTGCACTGGCACTACTGGGGATGTAGTGCAGTGACTCGAGAGAATGCACTTGCACCACTGGGGATGCAGTGCAGTGAGTCCAGAGAGTGCACTGGCACCACAGCTTATGCACTGCAGTGAGTCCAGAGAGTACACTGGCAACACTGGGGATGCACTGCAGTGACTCAAGAGAGTGCACTGGCACCACTGGTGATGCAGTGCAGTGAGTCCAGAGAGTGCACTGGCACCACTGGGGATGCTGTGCAGTTACTCCAGAGACTGCACTGGCACCAGTGGGGATGCAGTGCAGTGAGTCCAGAAATTGCACTGGCACCAATGGGGATGCACTTCAGTGAGTCCAGAGAGTGCACGGGCACCACTGAGAATACACTTCTGTGAGTCCAGAGAGTGCACTAGCACCACTGGGGATGCAGTGCAGTGAGTCCAGAGAGTGCACTGGCACCACTGGAGATGCAGTGCAGTGAGTCCAGAAATTGCACTGGCACCACTGGGGATGCACTGCAGTGAGTTCAGAGAGTGAACTGGCTCCACTGGGGATGCCCTAGAGTGAGTCCAGAGAGTGCACTGGCACCACTGGGGATGCACTGCAGTGAGTGCAGAGAGTGCACTGGCACCACTGGTGATGCAGTGCAGTGAGTCCAGAGAGTGCACTGGCTCCACTGGGGATGCAGTGCAGTGAATCCAGTGAGTGCACTGGCACCACTGGAGATGCAGTGCAGTGAGTCCAGAGAGTGCACTGGCACCACTGGGGATGCACTGCAGTGAGCCCAGAGAGTGCACTGGCACCACTGGAGAAGCAGTATAGTGAGTCCAGTGAGTGTACTGGCACCACTGGGGATGCACTGCAGTGAGTCCAGAGAGTGCACTGGCACCACTGAGAATGCAGTTCAGTGAGTCCAGAGAGTGCACTGGCACCACTGGGGATGCACTGCAGTGAGTCCAGAGAGTGCACTGGCACCACTGGGGATGCAGTGCAGTGAGTCCAGAGAGTGCACTGGCACCACTGGATATGCAGTGCAGTGAGTCCAGAGAGTGCACTGGCACCATTGGGGATGCTGTGCAGTTACTCCAGAGAGTGCACTGGCAACAGTGGGGATGCAGTGCAGTGAGTCCAGAGAGTGCACTGGCACCACTGGAGATGCAGTCCAGTGAGTCCAGTGAATGCACTGGCAACACTGGGGATGCAGTGCAGTGAGTCCAGAGAGTGCACTGGCACCACTGGTGATGCAGTATAGTGAGTCCAGAGAGTGCACTGGCACCACTGGGGATGCAGTGCAGTGAGTCCAGAGAGTGCACTGGCACCACTGGGGATGCGGTGCAGTTTCTCCAGAGACTGCACTGGCACCACTGGGGATGCAGTACAGTGAGTCCAGAGAGTGCA
The DNA here is from genome assembly GCF_964211835.1 of Anser anser. NCBI lineage: Eukaryota > Metazoa > Chordata > Aves > Anseriformes > Anatidae > Anser > Anser anser. The sequence continues at coordinate 30,462,731 of NC_139723.1, read as the reverse complement.
CTGGCACCACTGGAGATGCAGTCCAGTGAGTCCAGTGAATGCACTGGCACCACTGGGGATGCAGTGCAGTGAGTCCAAAGAGTGCACTGGCACCACTGGGGATGCAGTATAGTGAGTCCAGAGAGTGCACTGGCACCACTGGGGATGCAGTGCAGTGAGTCCAGAGAGGCACTGGCACCACTGGGGATGCACTGCAGTGAGTCCAGAGAGTGCACTGGCACCACTGGTGATGCAGTATAGTGAGTCCAGAGAATGCACTTGCACCACTGGGGATGCAGTGCAGTGAGTCCAGAGAGTGCACTGGCACCACAGCTTATGCACTGCAGTGAGTCCAGAGAGTGCACTGGCAACACTGGGGATGCACTGCAGTGACTCAAGAGAGTGCACTGGCACCACTGGGGATGCAGTGCAGTGAGTCCAGAGAGTGCACTGGCACCACTGGGGATGCTGTGCAGTTACTCCAGAGACTGCACTGGCACCAGTGGGGATGCAGTGCAGTGAGTCCAGATAGTGCACTGGCACCACTGGAGATGCAGTCCAGTGAGTCCAGTGAATGCACTGGCAACACTGGGCATGCAGTGCAGTGAGTCCAGAGAGTGCACTGGCACCACTGGTGATGCAGTATAGTGAGTCCAGAGAGTGCACTGGCACCACTGGGGATGCAGTGCAGTGAGTCCAGAGAGTGCACTGGCACCACTGGGGATGCGGTGCAGTTACTCCAGATACTGCACTGGCACCACTGGGGATGCAGTGCAGTGAGTCCAGAGAGTGCGCTGGCACCACTGGAGATGCAGTCCAGTGAGTCCAGTGAATGCACTGGCACCACTGGGGATGCACTGCAGTGAGTCCAGAGAGTGCACTGGCACCACTGGGGATGCAGTATAGTGAGTCCAGAGAGTGCAGTGGCACCACTGGGGATGCAGTGCAGTGAGTCCAGAGAGGCACTGACACCACTGGGGATGCACTGCAGTGAGTCCAGAGAGTGCACTGGCACCACTGGTGATGCAGTACAGTGAGTCCAGGGAGTGCACTGGCACTACTGGGGATGTAGTGCAGTGACTCGAGAGAATGCACTTGCACCACTGGGGATGCAGTGCAGTGAGTCCAGAGAGTGCACTGGCACCACAGCTTATGCACAGCAGTGAGTCCAGAGAGTGCACTGGCAACACTGGATATGCACTGCAGTGACTCAAGAGAGTGCACTGGCACCACTGGTGATGCACTGCAGTGAGTCCAGAGAGTGCACTGGCACCACTGGGGATGCAGTGCAGTGAGTCCAGAGACTTCACAGGCTCCACTGGGAATACAGAGAAGTGAGTCCAGAGAGTGCACTGGCACCACTGGGGATGCACTGCAGTGAGCCCAGAGAGTGCACTGGCACCACTGGGGGTGCAGTGCAGTGAGTCCAGAGAGTGCACTGGCACCACTGGGGTTGCACTGCAGTGAGTCCAGTGCGTGCACTGGCACCACTGGTGATGCAGTACAGTGAGTCCAGAGAGTGCACTGGCACCACTGGGGATGCAGTGCAGTGAGTCCAGAGAGTGCACTGGCACCACTGGGGATGCAGTACAGTAGGTCCACAGAGTGCACTGGCACCACTGGGGATGCAGTGCAGTGAGTCCAGAGAGTGCACTGTCACTTTGGGGATGCACTGCAGTGTCTGCAGAGAGTGCCCTGGCACCACTGGGGATGCAGTGCAGTGAGTCCAGAGAGTGCACTGGCACCACTGGGGATGCACTGCAGTGAGTCCAGAGAGTGCACTGGCACCACTGTGGATGCCGTGCAGTGAGTCCAGAGAGAGCACTGGCACCACTGGGATGCACTGCACTGAGTCCAGAGAGTGCACAGGCACCTCTGGGGATGCACTGCAGTGAGTCCAGAGAGTGCACTAGCACCACTGGGGATGCACTGCAGTGAGTCAAGAGAGTGCACTGGCAGCCATGGGGATGCAGTGCAGTGAGTCCAGAGAGTGCACTGGCACCATTGGAGATGCCCTGCAGTGAGTCCAGAGAGTGCACTGGCACCACTGGGGATGCCCTGCAGTGACTCCAGAGAGTGCACTTGCACCACTGGGGATGCGGTGCCGGGAGTCCAGAGAGTGATTTGGCACCACTGGGGATGCAGTGCAGTGAGTCCAGAGAGTGCACTGGCACCACTGGGGATGCAGTGCAGTGAGTCCAGAGAGTGCACTGGCAGCACTGGGGATGCAGTATAGTGACTCCACACAGTGCACTAGCACCTCTGGGGATGCAGTGCAGTGAGTGAGTGCAGAGAGTGCACTGGCACCACTGGGGATGCACTGCAGTGAGTCCAGAGAGAGCACTGGCACCACTGGGGATTCACTGCAGTGAGTCCAGAGAGTGCACTGGCACCACAGGGGATGCAGTGCAGTGACTCCAGAGAGTGCACTGGCACCACTGGGGATGCAGTGCAGTGAGTGCAGAGAGAGCACTGGCACCACTGGGGATGCAGTGCAGTGAGTCCAGAGAGTGCAATGGCACCACTGCGGATGCACTGCAGTGAGTCCAGAGAGTGCACTGGCACCACTGGGGATGCACTGCAGTGAGTCCACAGAGTGCACTGGCACCAATGGGGATACACTGCAGTGAGTCCAGAGAGTGCTTTGGCACCCCTGGGGATGCAGTGCAGTGAGTTCAGAGAGTGCACTGGCACCACTGGGGATGCAGTGCAGTGAGTCCAGAGAGTGCACTGGCACCACTGGGGATACACTGCAGTGAGTCCAGAGAGTGCACTGGCACCAGTGGGGATGCACTGCAGTGAGTCCACAGAGTGCACTGGCACCACTGGGGATACACTGCAGTGAGTCCAGAGAGTGCAATGGCACCACTGGGGATGCAGTGCAGTGAGTTCAGAGAGTGCACTGGCACCACTGGGGATGCAGTGCAGTGAGTCCAGAGAGTGCACTGGCACCACTGGGGATACACTGCAGTGAGTCCAGAGAGTGCACTGGCACCACTGGGGATGCAGTGCAGTGAGTCCAGAGAGTGCACTGGCACCACTGGGGATGCGGTGCAGTGAGTCCAGAGAGTGCACTGGCACCACTGGGGATGCACTACAGTGAGTCCAGAGATTGCACTGGCAACAGTGGGGATGAAGTGCAGTGAGTCCAGAGAGTGCACTGGCACCACTGGGGCTTCAGTGCAGTGAATCCACAGAGTGCATTGGAACCACTGGGGATGCACTTCAGTGAGTCCAGAGAGTGCACTGGCACCACTGGGGATGCGGTGCAGTGAGTCCAGAGAGTGCACTGGCACCACTGGGGATGCGGTGCAGTGAGTCCACAGAGTGCACTGGACCAGTGGGGATGCAGTACAGTGAGTCCAGAGAGTGCACTGGCACCACTGGGGATGCAGTGCAGTGAGTCCAGAGAGTGCACTGGCAGCACTGGGGATGCACTGCAGTGAGTCCAGAGAGTGCACTGGCACCACTGGGGATGCAGTGCAGTGAGTCCAGAGAGTGCACTGGCACCACTGGGGATGCACTGCAGTGAGTCCAGAGAGTGCACTGGCGCCACTGGGGATGCAGTGCAGTGTGTCCAGAGAGTGCACTGGCACCACTTGTGATGCAGTGCGATGAGTCCAGAGAGTACACTGGCACCACTGGGGATGCACTTCAGTGAGTCCAGAGAGTGCATTGGCACCACTGGGGATGCAGTGCAGTGAGTCCAGAGAGTGCTCTGGCACCACTGGGGATGCAGTACAGTGAGTCCAGAGAGTGCACTGGCACCACTGGGGATGCAGTGCAGTGAGTCCAGAGACTTCACTGGCACCACTGGGGATGCAGAGAAGTTAGTCCAGAGAGTGCACTTGCACCACTGGGGATGCAGTGCAGTGAGTCCAGAGAGTGCACTGGCACCACTGGGGATGCAGTGCAGTGAGTCCAGAGAGTGCACTGGCACCACTGGGGATGCAGTGCAGTGAGTCTAGAGAGTGCACTGGCACCACTGGGGATGCAGTACAGTAGGTCCACAGAGTGCACTGGCACCACTGGGGATGCAGTGCAGTGAGTCCAGAGAGTGCACTGTCACTTTGGGGATGCACTGCAGTGTCTGCAGAGAGTGCCCTGGCACCACTGGGGATGCAGTGCAGTGAGTCCAGAGAGTGCACTGGCACCACTGGGGATGCACTGCAGTGAGTCCAGAGAGTGCACTGGCACCACTGTGGATGCCGTGCAGTGAGTCCAGAGAGAGCACTGGCACCACTGGGATGCACTGCACTGAGTCCAGAGAGTGCACAGGCACCTCTGGGGATGCACTGCAGTGAGTCCAGAGAGTGCACTAGCACCACTGGGGATGCACTGCAGTGAGTCAAGAGAGTGCACTGGCAGCCATGGGGATGCAGTGCAGTGAGTCCAGAGAGTGCACTGGCACCATTGGAGATGCCCTGCAGTGAGTCCAGAGAGTGCACTGGCACCACTGGGGATGCCCTGCAGTGACTCCAGAGAGTGCACTGGCACCACTGGGGATGCGGTGCCGGGAGTCCAGAGAGTGATTTGGCACCACTGGGGATGCAGTGCAGTGAGTCCAGAGAGTGCACTGGCACCACTGGGGATGCTGTGCAGTTACTCCAGAGACTGCACTGGCACCAGTGGGGATGCAGTGCAGTGAGTCCAGATAGTGCACTGGCACCACTGGAGATGCAGTCCAGTGAGTCCAGTGAATGCACTGGCAACACTGGGGATGCAGTGCAGTGAGTCCAGAGAGTGCACTGGCACCACTGGTGATGCAGTATAGTGAGTCCAGAGAGTGCACTGGCACCACTGGGGATGCAGTGCAGTGAGTCCAGAGAGTGCACTGGCACCACTGGGGATGCGGTGCAGTTACTCCAGATACTGCACTGGCACCACTGGGGATGCAGTGCAGTGAGTCCAGAGAGTGCGCTGGCACCACTGGAGATGCAGTCCAGTGAGTCCAGTGAATGCACTGGCACCACTGGGGATGCACTGCAGTGAGTCCAGAGAGTGCACTGGCACCACTGGGGATGCAGTATAGTGAGTCCAGAGAGTGCAGTGGCACCACTGGGGATGCAGTGCAGTGAGTCCAGAGAGGCACTGGCACCACTGGGGATGCACTGCAGTGAGTCCAGAGAGTGCACTGGCACCACTGGTGATGCAGTACAGTGAGTCCAGGGAGTGCACTGGCACTACTGGGGATGTAGTGCAGTGACTCGAGAGAATGCACTTGCACCACTGGGGATGCAGTGCAGTGAGTCCAGAGAGTGCACTGGCACCACAGCTTATGCACAGCAGTGAGTCCAGAGAGTGCACTGGCACCATTGGGGTTGCAGTATAGTGAGTCCAGAGAGTGCACTGGCACCACTGGGGATGCAGTGCAGTGAGTCCAGAGAGGCACTGGCACCACTGGGGATGCACTGCAGTGAGTCCAGAGAGTGCACTGGCACCATTGGAGATGCAGTCCAGTGAGTCCAGTGAATGCACTGGCACCACTGGGGATGCAGTGCAGTGAGTCCAGAGAGTGCACTGGCACCACTGGGGATGCGGTGCAGTGAGTCCAGAGAGTGCACTGGCACCACTGGGGATGCACTACAGTGAGTCCAGAGATTGCACTGGCAACAGTGGGGATGAAGTGCAGTGAGTCCAGAGAGTGCACTGGCACCACTGGGGATTCAGTGCAGTGAATCCAGAGAGTGCATTGGAACCACTGGGGATGCACTTCAGTGAGTCCAGAGAGTGCACTGGCACCACTGGGGATGCGGTGCAGTGAGTCCAGAGAGTGCACTGGCACCACTGGGGATGCGGTGCAGTGAGTCCACAGAGTGCACTGGACCAGTGGGGATGCAGTACAGTGAGTCCAGAGAGTGCACTGGCACCACTGGGGATGCAGTGCAGTGAGTCCAGAGAGTGCACTGGCAGCACTGGGGATGCACTGCAGTGAGTCCAGAGAGTGCACTGGCACCACTGGGGATGCAGTGCAGTGAGTCCAGAGAGTGCACTGGCACCACTGGGGATGCACTGCAGTGAGTCCAGAGAGTGCACTGGCGCCACTGGGGATGCAGTGCAGTGTGTCCAGAGAGTGCACTGGCACCACTTGTGATGCAGTGCGATGAGTCCAGAGAGTACACTGGCACCACTGGGGATGCACTTCAGTGAGTCCAGAGAGTGCATTGGCACCACTGGGGATGCAGTGCAGTGAGTCCAGAGAGTGCTCTGGCACCACTGGGGATGCAGTACAGTGAGTCCAGAGAGTGCACTGGCACCACTGGGGATGCAGTGCAGTGAGTCCAGAGACTTCACTGGCACCACTGGGGATGCAGAGAAGTTAGTCCAGAGAGTGCACTTGCACCACTGGGGATGCAGTGCAGTGAGTCCAGAGAGTGCACTGGCACCACTGGGGATGCAGTGCAGTGAGTCCAGAGAGTGCACTGGCACCACTGGGGATGCAGTGCAGTGAGTCCAGAGGGTGCACTGGCACCACTGGGGATGCAGTACAGTAGGTCCACAGAGTGCACTGGCACCACTGGGGATGCAGTACAGTAGGTCCACAGAGTGCACTGGCACCCCTGGGGATGTAGTACAGTGACTCGAGAAAGTGCACTTGCAGCACTGGGGATGCAGTGCACTGAGTCCAGAGAGTGCACTGGCACCACTGATGATGCAGTAGAGTAAGTCCAGAGAGTGCACTGGCACCACTGGGGATGCAGTGCAGTGAGTCCAGAGAGTGCACTGGCGCCATTGGGGTGCACTGCAGTGAGTCCAGAGAGTGCACTGGCACCACTGGGGATGCAGTGCAGTGAGTCCAGAGAGTGCACTGGCACCACTAGGGATGCACTGCAGTGAGTCCAGAGAGTGCACTGGCAACACCGGGGATGCAGTGCAGTGAGTCCAGAGAGTGCACTGGCACCACTGGGGATGCAGTGCAGTGAGTCCAGAGAGTGCACTGGCAACACTGGGGATGCAGTGCAGTGAGTCCAGAGAGTGCACTGGCACCATTGGGGATGCACTGCAGTGAGTCCAGAGAGTGCACTGGCACCACTGGGGATGCAGTGCAGTGAGTCCAGAGAGTGCACTGGCAACACTGGGGATGCAGTGCAGTGAGTCCAGAGAGTGCACTGGCACCACTGAGGATGCAGTACAGTGAGTCCAGAGAGTGCACTGGCAACACTGGGGATGCAGTGCAGTGAGTCCAGAGAGTGCACTGGCACCACTGGGGATGCAGTGCAGTGAGTCCAGAGAGTGCACTGGCACCACTGGGGATGCAGTGCAGTGAGTCCAGAGAGTGCACTGGCACCACTGGTGATGCAGTGCAGTGAGTCCAGAGATTGCACTGGCACCACTGGGGATGCAGTACAGTGAGTCCAGAGAGTGCACTGGCACCACTGGGGATGCAGTGCAGTGAGTCCAGAGAGTGCACTGGCACCACTGGGGATGCGGTGCAGTGAGTCCAGAGAGTGCACTGGCACCACTCAGGGTGCAGTGCGGTGAGTCCAGAGAGTGCACTGGCACCACTGGGGATGCAGTGCAGTGAGTCCAGAGAGTGCACTGGCACCACTGGGGATGCAGTGCAGTGAGTCCAGAGAGTGCCGCTCCAGCCTCGGCATCCGCTCCAGACGCGTCAACCGCTCCAGCCGCGGTAGCCTCTCCAGCCGCTCCAGCCGCGGTAGCCGCTCCAAACGCGGCAGGCGCTCCAGCCGCGGCAGCCGCTCCAGCCGCTCCAGCCGCGGCAGCCGTTCCAGCCGCTAACGAGTGGAGCGCCTGCCACGGCTGGAGCGGTTGCCGCGGTTGGAGCGCCTGCCGCGTTTGGAGCGGCTGCCGCGGCTGCGGCGGCTGGAGCGGCTGGAGCGTCTGCCGCGGTGGGAGAGTCTGCCGCGTATGCCGCGGACGGAGCGGCTGCCGCGGCTGGAGCGGCTGCCGCGGCTGCCGCGGCTGCGAAGGCTGGAGGGCTACCGCGGCTGGAGCGACTACCGCGGCTGGAGCAGTGCAGTGAGTCCAGAGAGTGCACTGGCACCACTGGGGATGCAGTGCAGTTAGTCCACAGAGTGCACTGGCACCTTTGGGGATGCACTGCAGTGTCTGCAGAGAGTGCCCTGGCACCACTGGGGATGCAGTGCAGTGAGTCCAGAGAGTGCACTGGCACCACTGGGGTTGCACTGCAGTCATTCCAGAGAGTGCACTGGCACCACAGGGGATGCGGTGCAGTGAATCCAGAGAGTGCACTTGCACCACTGGGGATGCAGTGCAGTGAGTCCAGAGAGTGCACTGGCACCACTGTGGATGCGGTGCCGGGAGTCCAGAGAGTGCTTTGGCACCACTGGGGATGCACTGCAGTGAGTCCAGAGAGTGCACTGGCACCACTGGGGATGCACTGCAGTGACTCTAGAGAGTGCACTGGCACCACTGGGGATGCAGTGCAGTGAGTCCAGAGAGTGCACTGGCACCACTGGGGATGCAGTGCAGTCAGTCCAGAGAGTGTACTGGCACCAATGGGGATGCACTTCAGTGAGTCCAGAGAGTGCACGGGCACCACTGAGAATACACTTCTGTGAGTCCAGAGAGTGCACTAGCACCACTGGGGATGCACTGCAGTGAGTCCAGAGAGTGAACTGGCTCCACTGGGGATGCCCTACAGTGAGTCCAGAGAGTGCACTAGCACCACTGGGGATGCAGTGCAGTGAATCCAGTGAGTGCACTGTCACCACTGGGGATGCAGTGCAGTGAGTCCAGAGAGTGCACTGGCACCACTGGGTATGCACTGCAGTGAGCCCAGAGAGTGCACTGGCACCACTGGCGATGCAGTACAGTGAGTCCAGTGAGTGTACTGGCACCACTGGGGATGCACTGCAGTGAGTCCAGAGAGTGCACTGGCACCACTGAGAATGCAGTTCAGTGAGTCCAGAGAGTGCACTGGCACCACTGGGGATGCAGTGCAGTGAGTCCACAGAGTGCTCTGGCACCACTGGGGATGCACTTCAGTGAGTCCAGAGAGTGCACTGGCACCACTGGGGATGCGGTGCAGTTACTCCAGAGAGTGCACTGGCACCACTGGGGAGGCAGTGCAGTGAGTCCAGAGAGTGCACTGGCACCACTGGAGATGCAGTCCAGTGAGTCCAGTGAATGCACTGACAACATTGGGATGCAGTGCAGTGAGTCCAGAGAGTGCACTGGCACCACTGGTGATGCAGTATAGTGAGTCCAGAGAGTGCACTGGCACCACTGGGGATGCAGTGCAGTGAGTCCAGAGACTGCACTGGCACCACTGGGGATGCGGTGCAGTTACTCCAGAGACTGCACTGGCACCACTGGGGATGCAGTGCAGTGAGTCCAGAGAGTGCACTGGCACCACTGGAGATGCAGTGCAGTGAGTCCAGTGAATGCACTGGCACCACTGGGGATGCACTGCAGTGAGTCCAGAGAGTGCACTGGCACCATTGGGGTTGCAGTATAGTGAGTCCAGAGAGTGCACTGGCACCACTGGGGATGCAGTGCAGTGAGTCCAGAGAGGCACTGGCACCACTGGGGATGCACTGCAGTGAGTCCAGAGAGTGCACTGGCACCACTGGTTATGCAGTACAGTGAGTCCAGAGAGTGCACTGGCACCACTGGGGATACAGTGCAGTGACTCCAGAGAGTGCACTGGCACCACTGGGGATGCACTACAGTGAGTCCAGAGATTGCACTGGCACCAGCGGGGATGAAGTGCAGTGAGTCCAGAGAGTGCACTGGCACCACTGGGGATGCACTGCAGTGAGTCCAGAGAGTGCACTGGCACCACTGGGGATGCGGTGCAGTGAGTCCAGAGAGTGCACTGGCACCACTGGGGATGCGGTGCAGTGAGTCCACAGAGTGCACTGGACCAGTGGGGATGCAGTACAGTGAGTCCAGAGTGTGCACTGGCACCACTGGGGATGCAGTGCAGTGAGTCCAGACAGTGCACTGGCACCACTGGGGATGCACTTCAGTGACTCCAGAGAGTGCACTGGCACCACTGGGGATGCAGTGCAGTGAGTCCAGAGAGTGCACTGGCACCACTGGGGATGCACTGCAGTGAGTCCAGAGAGTGCACTGGCACCACAGGGGATGCAGTGCAGTGAGTCCAGAGAGTGCTCTGGCACCACAGGGGATGCAGTGCAGTGAGTCAAGAGTGTGCACTGGCACCACTGGGGATGCAGCGCAGTGACTCCAGAGAGTGCACTGACACCACTGGGGATGCGGTGCAGTGAGTCCAGAGAGTGCCGCTCCAGCCTCGGCATCCGCTCCAGCCGCGTCAACCGCTCCAGCCGCGGTAGCATCTCCAGCCGCTCCATCCGCGGTAGCCGCTCCAACCGCGGCAGGCGCTCCAGCCGCGGCAGCCGCTCCAGCCGCTCCACCTGCGGCAGCCGTTCCAGCCGCTAACGAGTGGAGCGCCTGCCACGGCTGGAGCGGTTGCCGCGGTTGGAGCGCCTGCCGCGTTTGGAGCGGCTGCCGCGGCTGCCGCGGCTGGAGCGTCTGCCGCGGTGGGAGAGTCTGCCGCGTATGCCGCGGACGGAGCGGCTGCCGCGGCTGGAGCGGCTGCCGCGGCTGCCGCGGCTGCCGAGGCTGGAGGGCTACCGCGGCTGGAGCGACTGCCGCGGCTGGAGCAGTGCAGTGAGTCCAGAGAGTGCACTGGCACCACTGGGGATGCAGTGCAGTGAGTCCAGAGAGTGCACTGGCACCTTTGGGGATGCACTGCAGTGTCTGCAGAGAGTGCCCTGGCACCACTGGGGATGCAGTGCAGTGAGTCCAGAGAGTGCACTGGCACCACTGGTGATGCAGTGCAGTGAGTCCAGAGAGTGCACTGGCACCACTGGGGTTGCACTGCAGTCATTCCAGAGAGTGCACTGGCACCACAGGGGATGAGGTGCAGTGAATCCAGAGAGTGCACTGGCACCACTGGGGATGCAGTGCAGTGAGTCCAGAGAGTGCACTGGCACCACTGGGGATGCGGTGCCGGGAGTCCAGAGAGTGCTTTGGCACCACTGGGGATGCACTGCAGTGAGTACAGAGAGTGCACTGGCACCAATGGGGATGCAGCGCAGTGACTCTAGAGACTGCACTGGCACCACTGGGGATGCAGTGCAGTGAGTCCAGAGAGTGCACTGGCACCACTGGGGATGCAGTGCAGTCAGTCCAGTGAGTGTACTGGCACCAATGGGGATGCACTTCAGTGAGTCCAGAGAGTGCACTGGCACCACTGAGAATACACTTCTGTGAGTCCAGAGAGTGCACTGGCACCACTGGGGATGCAGTGCAGTGAGTCAAGAGAGTGCACGGGCACTACTGGGGATGCAATGCAGAGAGTCCAGAGAGTGCACTGGCACCACTGGGGATGCAGTGCAGTGAGTCCAGAGAGTGCACTGGCACCACTGGGGATGAAGTGCAGTGAGTCCAGAAATTGCACTGGCACCAATGGGGATGCACTGCAGTGAGTCCAGAGAGTGAACTGGCTCCACTGGGGATGCCTACAGTGAGTCCAGAGAGTGCACTGGCACCACTGGGGATGCAGTGCAGTGAGTCCAGAGAGTGCACTGGCACCACTGGGGATGCACTGTAGTGAGTCCAGAGAGTGCACTAGCACCACTGGGGATGCAGTGCAGTGAATCCAGTGAGTACACTGGCAGCACTGGGGATGCACTGCAGTTACTCCAGAGACTGCACTGGCACAACTGGGGATGCAGTGCAGTGAGTCCAGAGAGTGCACTGGCACCACAGGGGATGCACTGCAGTGTCTGCAGAGAGTGCCCTGGCACCACTGGGGATGCAGTACAGTGAGTCCAGAGAGTGCACTGGCACCACTGGGGATGCAGTGCAGTGAGTCCAGAGACTTCACAGGCTCCACTGGGAATACAGAGAAGTGAGTGCAGAGAGTGCACTGGCACCACGGGGGATCCACTGCAGTGAGTCCAGAGAGTGCACTGGCACCACCAGGGATGCACTGCAGTGAGTCCAGAGCGTGCACTGGCACCACTGGTGATGCAGTACAGTGAGTCCAGAGAGTGCACTGGCACCACTGGGGATGCAGTGCAGTGAGTCCAGAGAGTGCACTGGCACCACTGGGGATGCAGCGCAGTGACTCTAGAGAGTGCACTGGCACCACTGGGGATGCAGTGCAGTGAGTCCAGAGAGTGCACTGGCACCACTGGGGATGCAGTGCAGTCAGTCCAGTGAGTGTACTGGCACCAATGGGGATGCACTTCAGTGAGTCCAGAGAGTGCACTGGCACCACTGAGAATACACTTCTGTGAGTCCAGAGAGTGCAATGGCACCACTGGGGATGCACTGCAGTGAGTCAAGAGAGTGCACGGGCACCACTGGGGATGCCGTGCAGTGAGTACAGAGAGTGCACTGGCCACACGGGCGATGCAGTGCAGTGACTCCAGAGAGTGCACTGGCACCACTGGGGATGCAGTGCAGTGAGTCCAGAGAGTGCACTGGCACCACTGGAGATGCAGTGCAGTGAGTCCAGAAATTGCACTGGCACCACTGGGGATGCACTGCAGTGAGTCCAGAGAGTGAACTGGCTCCACTGGGGATGCCCTACAGTGAGTCCAGAGAGTGCTCTGGCACCACTGGGGATGCACTGCAGTGAGTCCAGTGAATGCACTGGCAACACTGGGGATGCAGTGCAGTGAGTCCAGAGAGCGCACTGGCACCACTGTGGATGCAGTGCAGTGAATCCAGTGAGTGCACTGGCACCACTGGGGATGCAGTCCAGTGAGTCCAGAGAGTGCACTGGCACCACTGGGGATGTAGTACAGTGACTCGAGAGAGTGCACTTGCAGCACTGGGGATGCAGTGCAGTGAGTCCAGAGAGTGCACTGGCACCACTGGGGATGCAATGCAGTGAGTCCTGAGAGTGCACTGGCACCACTGGGGATGCAGTGCAGTGAGTCCAGAGAGTGCACTGGCACCACTGGGGATGCAGTGCAGTGAGTCCAGAGACTTCACAGGCTCCACTGGGAATACAGAGAAGTGAGTGCAGAGAGTGCACTGGCACCACGGGGGATCCACTGCAGTGAGTCCAGAGAGTGCACTGGCACCACCAGGGATGCACTGCAGTGAGTCCAGAGCGTGCACTGGCACCACTGGTGATGCAGTACAGTGAGTCCAGAGAGTGCACTGGCACCACTGGGGATGCAGTGCAGTGAGTCCAGAGAGTGCACTGGCACCACTGGGGATGCAGCGCAGTGACTCTAGAGAGTGCACTGGCACCACTGGGGATGCAGTGCAGTGAGTCCAGAGAGTGCACTGGCACCACTGGGGATGCAGTGCAGTCAGTCCAGTGAGTGTACTGGCACCAATGGGGATGCACTTCAGTGAGTCCAGAGAGTGCACTGGCACCACTGAGAATACACTTCTGTGAGTCCAGAGAGTGCAATGGCACCACTGGGGATGCACTGCAGTGAGTCAAGAGAGTGCACGGGCACCACTGGGGATGCCGTGCAGTGAGTACAGAGAGTGCACTGGCCACACGGGCGATGCAGTGCAGTGACTCCAGAGAGTGCACTGGCACCACTGGGGATGCAGTGCAGTGAGTCCAGAGAGTGCACTGGCACCACTGGAGATGCAGTGCAGTGAGTCCAGAAATTGCACTGGCACCACTGGGGATGCACTGCAGTGAGTCCAGAGAGTGAACTGGCTCCACTGGGGATGCCCTACAGTGAGTCCAGAGAGTGCTCTGGCACCACTGGGGATGCACTGCAGTGAGTCCAGTGAATGCACTGGCAACACTGGGGATGCAGTGCAGTGAGTCCAGAGAGCGCACTGGCACCACTGTGGATGCAGTGCAGTGAATCCAGTGAGTGCACTGGCACCACTGGGGATGCAGTCCAGTGAGTCCAGAGAGTGCACTGGCACCACTGGGGATGTAGTACAGTGACTCGAGAGAGTGCACTTGCAGCACTGGGGATGCAGTGCAGTGAGTCCAGAGAGTGCACTGGCACCACTGGGGATGCAATGCAGTGAGTCCTGAGAGTGCACTGGCACCACTGGGGATGCAGTGCAGTGAGTCCAGAGAGTGCACTGGCACCACTGGGGATGCAGTGCAGTGAGTCCAGAGAGTGCACTGGCGCCACTGGGGTGCACTGCAGTGAGTCCAGAGAGTGCACTGGCACCACTGGGGATGCAGTGCAGTGAGTCCAGAGAGTGCACTGGCACCACTGGGGATGCACTGCAGTGAGTCCAGAGAGTGCACTGGCACCACTGGGGATGTACTGCAGTGAGTCCAGAGAGTGCACGGGCTCCACTGGTGATGCAGTACAGTGAGTCCAGAGAGTGCACTGGCACCACTGGGGATGCAGTGCAGTGAGTCCAGAGAGTGCACTGGCACCACTGGGGATGCCCTGCAGTGAGTCCAGAGAGTGCACTGGCACCACTGGGGATGCAGTACAGTAGGGCCACAGAGTGCACTGGCACCACTGGGGATGCAGTCCAGTGAGTCCAGAGAGTGCACTGGCACCACTGGGGATGCAGTGCAGTGAATCCAGTGAGTGCACTGGCACCACTGGGGATGCAGTGCAGTGAGTCCAGAGAGTGCACTGGCACCACTGGGGATGCAGTGCAGTTAGTCCAGAGAGTGCACTGGCACCACTGGAGATGCAGTCCAGTGAGTCCAGTGAATGCACTGGCAGCACTGGGGATGCAGTGCAGTGAGTCCAGAGAGTGCACTGGCACCACTGGTGATGCAGTATAGTGAGTCCAGAGAGTGCACTGGCACCACTGGGGATGCACTGCAGTGAGTCCAGAGAGTGCACTGGCACCACTGGTGATGCAGTACAGTGAGTCCAGTGAGTGCACTGGCACTACTGGGGATGTAGTACAGTGAGTCGAGAGAGTGCACTTGCAGCACTGGGGATGCAGTGCAGTGAGTCCAGAGAGTGCACTGGCACCACTGGGGATGCACTGCAGTGAGTCCAGAGAGTGCACTGGCACCACTGGGGATGCAGTGCAGTGAGTCCAGAGAGTGCACTGGCGCCACTGGGGTGCACTGCAGTGAGTCCAGAGAGTGCACTGGCACCACTGGGTATGCAGTGCAGTGAGTCCAGAGAGTGCACTGGCACCACTGGGGATGCAGTGCAGTGAGTCCAGAGAGTGCACTGGCACCACTGGGGATGCAGTGCAGTGAGTCCAGAGAGGCACTGGCACCACTGGGGATGCACTGCAGTGAGTCCAGAGAGTGCACTGGCACCACTGGTGATGCAGTACAGTGAGTCCAGGGAGTGCACTGGCACTACTGGGGATGTAGTGCAGTGACTCGAGAGAATGCACTTGCATCACTGGGGATGCAGTGCAGTGAGTCCAGAGAGTGCACTGGCACCACTGGTGATGCAGTACAGTGAGTCCAGAGAGTGCACTGGCACCACTGGGGATGCAGTGCAGTGAGTCCAGAGACTTCACAGGCTCCACTGGGAATACAGAGAAGTGAGTCCAGAGAGTGCACTGGCACCACTGGGGATGCACTGCAGTGAGTCCAGAGAGTGCACTGGCACCACCTGTGATGCAGTGCAGTGAGTGCAGAGAGTGCACTGGCACCACTGGGGGTGCAGTGCAGTGAGTCCAGAGAGTGCACTGGCACCACTGGGGATGCACTGCAGTGAGTCCAGAGCGTGCACTGGCACCACTGGTGATGCAGTACAGTGAGTCCAGAGAGTGCACTGGCACCACTGGGGATGCAGTGCAGTGAGTCCAGAGAGTGCACTGGCACCACTGGGGATGCAGCGCAGTGACTCTAGAGAGTGCAGTGGCACCACTGGGGATGCAGTGCAGTGAGTCCAGAGAGTGCACTGGCACCAATGGGGATGCAGTGCAGTCAGTCCAGTGAGTGTACTGGCACCAATGGGGATGCACTTCAATGAGTCCAGAGAGTGCACTGGCACCACTGAGAATACACTTCTGTGAGTCCAGAGAGTGCACTAGCACCACTGGGGATGCACTGCAGTGAGTCAAGAGAGTGCACGGGCACCACTGGGGATGCCCTGCAGTGAGTCCAGAGAGTGCACTGGCACCACGGGGGATGCAGTGCAGTGACTCCAGAGAGTGCACTGTCACCACTGGGGATGCAGTGCAGTGAGTCCAGAGAGTGCACTGGCACCACTGGAGATGCAGTGCAGTGAGTCCAGAAATTGCACTGGCACCACTGGGTATGCACTGCAGTGAGTCCAGAGAGTGAACTGGCTCCACTGGGGATGCCCTACAGTGAGTCCAGAGAGTGCACTGGCACCACTGGGGATGCAGTGCAGTGAGTCCAGAGAGTGCACTGGCACCACTGGGGATGCACTGCAGTGAGTCCAGAGAGTGCACTAGCACCACTGGGGATGCAGTGCAGTGAATCCAGTGAGTGCACTGGCACCACTGGGGATGCAGTGCAGTGAGTCCAGAGAGTGCACTGGCACCACTGGGGATGCAGTCCAGTGAGCCCAGTGAATGCACTGGCAACACTGGGGATGCAGTGCAGTGAGTCCAGAGAGTGCACTGGCAACACTGGGGATGCAGTATAGTGAGTCCAGAGAGGCACTGGCACCACTGGGGATGCACTGCAGTGAGTCCAGAGAGTGCACTGGCACCACTGGGGATGCACTGCAGTGAGTCCAGAGAGTGCACTGGCACCACTGGGGATGGACTGCAGTGAGTCCAGAGAGTGCACTGGCACCACTGGTGATGCAGTACAGTGAGTCCAGGGAATGCACTGGCACTACTGGGGATGTAGTGCAGTGACTCGAGAGAATGCACTTGCACCACTGGGGATGCACTGCAGTGAGTCCAGAGAGTGCACTGGCACCACTGGGGATGCACTGCAGTGAGTCCAGAGAGTGCACTGGCACCACTGGGGATGGACTGCAGTGAGTCCAGAGAGTGCACTGGCACCACTGGGGATGCAGTGCAGTGAGTCCAGAGACTTCACAGGCTCCACTGGGAATACAGAGAAGTGAGTCCAGAGAGTGCACTGGCACCACTGGTGTGCATTTCAGTGAGTCCAGAGAGTGCACTGGCACCAATGGTGATGCAGTGCAGTGAGTCCAGAGAGTGCACTGGCACCACTGGGGATGCAGTGCAGTGAGTCCACGTAGTGCACTAGCACCACTGGGGATGCAGTGCAGTGAGTCCAGAGAGTGCACTGGCACCACTGGGGATGCACTGCAGTCATTCCAGAGAGTGCACTGGCACCACAGTGGATGCGGTGCAGTGAATCCATAGAGTGCACTGGCACCACTGGGGATGCAGTGCAGTGAGTCCAGAGAGTGCACTGGCACCACTGGGGATGCGGTGCCGGGAGTCCAGAGAGTGCTTTGGCACCACTTGGGATGCACTGCAGTGAGTCCAGAGAGTGCACTGGCACCACTGGGGATGCAGCGCAGTGACTCTAGAGAGTGCACTGGCACCACTGGGGATGCAGTGCAGTCAGTCCAGTGAGTGTACTGGCACCAATGGGGATGCACTTCAGTGAGTCCAGAGAGTGCACTGGTACCACTGAGAATACACTTCTGTGAGTCCAGAGAGTGCACTGGCACCACTGGGGTTGCACTGCAGTGAGTCAAGAGAGTGCACGGGCACCACTGGGGATGCCCTGCAGTGAGTTCAGAGAGTGCACTGGCACCACGGGGGATGCAGTGCAGTGACTCCAGAGAGTGCACTGGCACCACTGGTGATGCAGTGCAGTGAGTCCAGAGAGTGCACTGGCACCACTGGAGATGCAGTGCAGTGAGTCCAGAGAGTGCACTGGCACCACTGGAGGTGCAGTCCAGTGAGTCCAGTGAATGCACTGGCAGCACTGGGGATGCAGTGCAGTGAGTCCAGAGAGTGCACTGGCACCACTGGTGATGCAGTATAGTGAGTCCAGAGAGTGCACTGGCACCACTGGGGATGCACTGCAGTGAGTCCAGAGAGTGCACTGGCACCACTGGTGATGCAGTAGAGTGAGTCCAGTGAGTGCACTGGCACCACTGGGGATGTAGTACAGTGAGTCGAGAGAGTGCACTTGCAGCACTGGGGATGCAGTGCAGTGAGTCCAGAGAGTGCACTGGCACCACTGGGGATGCACTGCAGTGAGTCCAGAGAGTGCACTGGCACCACTGGGGATGCAGTGCAGTGAGTCCAGAGAGTGCACTGGCGCCACTGGGGTGCACTGCAGTGAGTCCAGAGAGTGCACTGGCACCACTGGGTATGCAGTGCAGTGAGTCCAGAGAGTGCACTGGCACCACTGGGGATGCAGTGCAGTGAGTCCAGAGAGTGCACTGGCACCACTGGGGATGCAGTGCAGTGAGTCCAGAGAGGCACTGGCACCACTGGGGATGCACTGCAGTGAGTCCAGAGAGTGCACTGGCACCACCTGTGATGCAGTGCAGTGAGTGCAGAGAGTGCACTGGCACCACTGGGGGTGCAGTGCAGTGAGTCCAGAGAGTGCACTGGCACCACTGGGGATGCACTGCAGTGAGTCCAGAGCGTGCACTGGCACCACTGGTGATGCAGTACAGTGAGTCCAGAGAGTGCACTGGCACCACTGGGGATGCAGTGCAGTGAGTCCAGAGAGTGCACTGGCACCACTGGGGATGCAGCGCAGTGACTCTAGAGAGTGCACTGGCACCACTGGGGATGCAGTGCAGTGAGTCCAGAGAGTGCACTGGCACCAATGGGGATGCAGTGCAGTCAGTCCAGTGAGTGTACTGGCACCAATGGGTATGCACTTCAGTGAGTCCAGAGAGTGCACTGGCACCACTGAGAATACACTTCTGTGAGTCCAGAGAGTGCACTAGCACCACTGGGGATGCAGTGCAGTGAGTCCAGAGAGTGCACTGGCACCACTGGGGATGCAGTGCAGTCAGTCCAGTGAGTGTACTGGCACCAATGGGGATGCACTTCAGTGAGTCCAGAGAGTGCACTGGCACCACTGAGAATACACTTCTGTGAGTCCAGAGAGTGCACTGGCACCACTGGGGATGCAGTGCAGTGAGTCAAGAGAGTGCACGGGCACTACTGGGGATGCAATGCAGAGAGTCCAGAGAGTGCACTGGCACCACTGGGGATGCAGTGCAGTGAGTCCAGAGAGTGCACTGGCACCACTGGGGATGAAGTGCAGTGAGTCCAGAAATTGCACTGGCACCAATGGGGATGCACTGCAGTGAGTCCAGAGAGTGAACTGGCTCCACTGGGGATGCCTACAGTGAGTCCAGAGAGTGCACTGGCACCACTGGGGATGCAGTGCAGTGAGTCCAGAGAGTGCACTGGCACCACTGGGGATGCACTGTAGTGAGTCCAGAGAGTGCACTAGCACCACTGGGGATGCAGTGCAGTGAATCCAGTGAGTACACTGGCAGCACTGGGGATGCACTGCAGTTACTCCAGAGACTGCACTGGCACAACTGGGGATGCAGTGCAGTGAGTCCAGAGAGTGCACTGGCACCACAGGGGATGCACTGCAGTGTCTGCAGAGAGTGCCCTGGCACCACTGGGGATGCAGTACAGTGAGTCCAGAGAGTGCACTGGCACCACTGGGGATGCAGTGCAGTGAGTCCAGAGACTTCACAGGCTCCACTGGGAATACAGAGAAGTGAGTGCAGAGAGTGCACTGGCACCACGGGGGATCCACTGCAGTGAGTCCAGAGAGTGCACTGGCACCACCAGGGATGCACTGCAGTGAGTCCAGAGCGTGCACTGGCACCACTGGTGATGCAGTACAGTGAGTCCAGAGAGTGCACTGGCACCACTGGGGATGCAGTGCAGTGAGTCCAGAGAGTGCACTGGCACCACTGGGGATGCAGCGCAGTGACTCTAGAGAGTGCACTGGCACCACTGGGGATGCAGTGCAGTGAGTCCAGAGAGTGCACTGGCACCACTGGGGATGCAGTGCAGTCAGTCCAGTGAGTGTACTGGCACCAATGGGGATGCACTTCAGTGAGTCCAGAGAGTGCACTGGCACCACTGAGAATACACTTCTGTGAGTCCAGAGAGTGCAATGGCACCACTGGGGATGCACTGCAGTGAGTCAAGAGAGTGCACGGGCACCACTGGGGATGCCGTGCAGTGAGTACAGAGAGTGCACTGGCCACACGGGCGATGCAGTGCAGTGACTCCAGAGAGTGCACTGGCACCACTGGGGATGCAGTGCAGTGAGTCCAGAGAGTGCACTGGCACCACTGGAGATGCAGTGCAGTGAGTCCAGAAATTGCACTGGCACCACTGGGGATGCACTGCAGTGAGTCCAGAGAGTGAACTGGCTCCACTGGGGATGCCCTACAGTGAGTCCAGAGAGTGCTCTGGCACCACTGGGGATGCACTGCAGTGAGTCCAGTGAATGCACTGGCAACACTGGGGATGCAGTGCAGTGAGTCCAGAGAGCGCACTGGCACCACTGTGGATGCAGTGCAGTGAATCCAGTGAGTGCACTGGCACCACTGGGGATGCAGTCCAGTGAGTCCAGAGAGTGCACTGGCACCACTGGGGATGTAGTACAGTGACTCGAGAGAGTGCACTTGCAGCACTGGGGATGCAGTGCAGTGAGTCCAGAGAGTGCACTGGCACCACTGGGGATGCAATGCAGTGAGTCCTGAGAGTGCACTGGCACCACTGGGGATGCAGTGCAGTGAGTCCAGAGAGTGCACTGGCACCACTGGGGATGCAGTGCAGTGAGTCCAGAGACTTCACAGGCTCCACTGGGAATACAGAGAAGTGAGTGCAGAGAGTGCACTGGCACCACGGGGGATCCACTGCAGTGAGTCCAGAGAGTGCACTGGCACCACCAGGGATGCACTGCAGTGAGTCCAGAGCGTGCACTGGCACCACTGGTGATGCAGTACAGTGAGTCCAGAGAGTGCACTGGCACCACTGGGGATGCAGTGCAGTGAGTCCAGAGAGTGCACTGGCACCACTGGGGATGCAGCGCAGTGACTCTAGAGAGTGCACTGGCACCACTGGGGATGCAGTGCAGTGAGTCCAGAGAGTGCACTGGCACCACTGGGGATGCAGTGCAGTCAGTCCAGTGAGTGTACTGGCACCAATGGGGATGCACTTCAGTGAGTCCAGAGAGTGCACTGGCACCACTGAGAATACACTTCTGTGAGTCCAGAGAGTGCAATGGCACCACTGGGGATGCACTGCAGTGAGTCAAGAGAGTGCACGGGCACCACTGGGGATGCCGTGCAGTGAGTACAGAGAGTGCACTGGCCACACGGGCGATGCAGTGCAGTGACTCCAGAGAGTGCACTGGCACCACTGGGGATGCAGTGCAGTGAGTCCAGAGAGTGCACTGGCACCACTGGAGATGCAGTGCAGTGAGTCCAGAAATTGCACTGGCACCACTGGGGATGCACTGCAGTGAGTCCAGAGAGTGAACTGGCTCCACTGGGGATGCCCTACAGTGAGTCCAGAGAGTGCTCTGGCACCACTGGGGATGCACTGCAGTGAGTCCAGTGAATGCACTGGCAACACTGGGGATGCAGTGCAGTGAGTCCAGAGAGCGCACTGGCACCACTGTGGATGCAGTGCAGTGAATCCAGTGAGTGCACTGGCACCACTGGGGATGCAGTCCAGTGAGTCCAGAGAGTGCACTGGCACCACTGGGGATGTAGTACAGTGACTCGAGAGAGTGCACTTGCAGCACTGGGGATGCAGTGCAGTGAGTCCAGAGAGTGCACTGGCACCACTGGGGATGCAATGCAGTGAGTCCTGAGAGTGCACTGGCACCACTGGGGATGCAGTGCAGTGAGTCCAGAGAGTGCACTGGCACCACTGGGGATGCAGTGCAGTGAGTCCAGAGAGTGCACTGGCGCCACTGGGGTGCACTGCAGTGAGTCCAGAGAGTGCACTGGCACCACTGGGGATGCAGTGCAGTGAGTCCAGAGAGTGCACTGGCACCACTGGGGATGCACTGCAGTGAGTCCAGAGAGTGCACTGGCACCACTGGGGATGTACTGCAGTGAGTCCAGAGAGTGCACGGGCTCCACTGGTGATGCAGTACAGTGAGTCCAGAGAGTGCACTGGCACCACTGGGGATGCAGTGCAGTGAGTCCAGAGAGTGCACTGGCACCACTGGGGATGCCCTGCAGTGAGTCCAGAGAGTGCACTGGCACCACTGGGGATGCAGTACAGTAGGGCCACAGAGTGCACTGGCACCACTGGGGATGCAGTCCAGTGAGTCCAGAGAGTGCACTGGCACCACTGGGGATGCAGTGCAGTGAATCCAGTGAGTGCACTGGCACCACTGGGGATGCAGTGCAGTGAGTCCAGAGAGTGCACTGGCACCACTGGGGATGCAGTGCAGTTAGTCCAGAGAGTGCACTGGCACCACTGGAGATGCAGTCCAGTGAGTCCAGTGAATGCACTGGCAGCACTGGGGATGCAGTGCAGTGAGTCCAGAGAGTGCACTGGCACCACTGGTGATGCAGTATAGTGAGTCCAGAGAGTGCACTGGCACCACTGGGGATGCACTGCAGTGAGTCCAGAGAGTGCACTGGCACCACTGGTGATGCAGTACAGTGAGTCCAGTGAGTGCACTGGCACTACTGGGGATGTAGTACAGTGAGTCGAGAGAGTGCACTTGCAGCACTGGGGATGCAGTGCAGTGAGTCCAGAGAGTGCACTGGCACCACTGGGGATGCACTGCAGTGAGTCCAGAGAGTGCACTGGCACCACTGGGGATGCAGTGCAGTGAGTCCAGAGAGTGCACTGGCGCCACTGGGGTGCACTGCAGTGAGTCCAGAGAGTGCACTGGCACCACTGGGTATGCAGTGCAGTGAGTCCAGAGAGTGCACTGGCACCACTGGGGATGCAGTGCAGTGAGTCCAGAGAGTGCACTGGCACCACTGGGGATGCAGTGCAGTGAGTCCAGAGAGGCACTGGCACCACTGGGGATGCACTGCAGTGAGTCCAGAGAGTGCACTGGCACCACTGGTGATGCAGTACAGTGAGTCCAGGGAGTGCACTGGCACTACTGGGGATGTAGTGCAGTGACTCGAGAGAATGCACTTGCATCACTGGGGATGCAGTGCAGTGAGTCCAGAGAGTGCACTGGCACCACTGGTGATGCAGTACAGTGAGTCCAGAGAGTGCACTGGCACCACTGGGGATGCAGTGCAGTGAGTCCAGAGACTTCACAGGCTCCACTGGGAATACAGAGAAGTGAGTCCAGAGAGTGCACTGGCACCACTGGGGATGCACTGCAGTGAGTCCAGAGAGTGCACTGGCACCACCTGTGATGCAGTGCAGTGAGTGCAGAGAGTGCACTGGCACCACTGGGGGTGCAGTGCAGTGAGTCCAGAGAGTGCACTGGCACCACTGGGGATGCACTGCAGTGAGTCCAGAGCGTGCACTGGCACCACTGGTGATGCAGTACAGTGAGTCCAGAGAGTGCACTGGCACCACTGGGGATGCAGTGCAGTGAGTCCAGAGAGTGCACTGGCACCACTGGGGATGCAGCGCAGTGACTCTAGAGAGTGCAGTGGCACCACTGGGGATGCAGTGCAGTGAGTCCAGAGAGTGCACTGGCACCAATGGGGATGCAGTGCAGTCAGTCCAGTGAGTGTACTGGCACCAATGGGGATGCACTTCAATGAGTCCAGAGAGTGCACTGGCACCACTGAGAATACACTTCTGTGAGTCCAGAGAGTGCACTAGCACCACTGGGGATGCACTGCAGTGAGTCAAGAGAGTGCACGGGCACCACTGGGGATGCCCTGCAGTGAGTCCAGAGAGTGCACTGGCACCACGGGGGATGCAGTGCAGTGACTCCAGAGAGTGCACTGTCACCACTGGGGATGCAGTGCAGTGAGTCCAGAGAGTGCACTGGCACCACTGGAGATGCAGTGCAGTGAGTCCAGAAATTGCACTGGCACCACTGGGTATGCACTGCAGTGAGTCCAGAGAGTGAACTGGCTCCACTGGGGATGCCCTACAGTGAGTCCAGAGAGTGCACTGGCACCACTGGGGATGCAGTGCAGTGAGTCCAGAGAGTGCACTGGCACCACTGGGGATGCACTGCAGTGAGTCCAGAGAGTGCACTAGCACCACTGGGGATGCAGTGCAGTGAATCCAGTGAGTGCACTGGCACCACTGGGGATGCAGTGCAGTGAGTCCAGAGAGTGCACTGGCACCACTGGGGATGCAGTCCAGTGAGCCCAGTGAATGCACTGGCAACACTGGGGATGCAGTGCAGTGAGTCCAGAGAGTGCACTGGCAACACTGGGGATGCAGTATAGTGAGTCCAGAGAGGCACTGGCACCACTGGGGATGCACTGCAGTGAGTCCAGAGAGTGCACTGGCACCACTGGGGATGCACTGCAGTGAGTCCAGAGAGTGCACTGGCACCACTGGGGATGGACTGCAGTGAGTCCAGAGAGTGCACTGGCACCACTGGTGATGCAGTACAGTGAGTCCAGGGAATGCACTGGCACTACTGGGGATGTAGTGCAGTGACTCGAGAGAATGCACTTGCACCACTGGGGATGCACTGCAGTGAGTCCAGAGAGTGCACTGGCACCACTGGGGATGCACTGCAGTGAGTCCAGAGAGTGCACTGGCACCACTGGGGATGGACTGCAGTGAGTCCAGAGAGTGCACTGGCACCACTGGGGATGCAGTGCAGTGAGTCCAGAGACTTCACAGGCTCCACTGGGAATACAGAGAAGTGAGTCCAGAGAGTGCACTGGCACCACTGGTGTGCATTTCAGTGAGTCCAGAGAGTGCACTGGCACCAATGGTGATGCAGTGCAGTGAGTCCAGAGAGTGCACTGGCACCACTGGGGATGCAGTGCAGTGAGTCCACGTAGTGCACTAGCACCACTGGGGATGCAGTGCAGTGAGTCCAGAGAGTGCACTGGCACCACTGGGGATGCACTGCAGTCATTCCAGAGAGTGCACTGGCACCACAGTGGATGCGGTGCAGTGAATCCATAGAGTGCACTGGCACCACTGGGGATGCAGTGCAGTGAGTCCAGAGAGTGCACTGGCACCACTGGGGATGCGGTGCCGGGAGTCCAGAGAGTGCTTTGGCACCACTTGGGATGCACTGCAGTGAGTCCAGAGAGTGCACTGGCACCACTGGGGATGCAGCGCAGTGACTCTAGAGAGTGCACTGGCACCACTGGGGATGCAGTGCAGTCAGTCCAGTGAGTGTACTGGCACCAATGGGGATGCACTTCAGTGAGTCCAGAGAGTGCACTGGTACCACTGAGAATACACTTCTGTGAGTCCAGAGAGTGCACTGGCACCACTGGGGTTGCACTGCAGTGAGTCAAGAGAGTGCACGGGCACCACTGGGGATGCCCTGCAGTGAGTTCAGAGAGTGCACTGGCACCACGGGGGATGCAGTGCAGTGACTCCAGAGAGTGCACTGGCACCACTGGTGATGCAGTGCAGTGAGTCCAGAGAGTGCACTGGCACCACTGGAGATGCAGTGCAGTGAGTCCAGAGAGTGCACTGGCACCACTGGAGGTGCAGTCCAGTGAGTCCAGTGAATGCACTGGCAGCACTGGGGATGCAGTGCAGTGAGTCCAGAGAGTGCACTGGCACCACTGGTGATGCAGTATAGTGAGTCCAGAGAGTGCACTGGCACCACTGGGGATGCACTGCAGTGAGTCCAGAGAGTGCACTGGCACCACTGGTGATGCAGTAGAGTGAGTCCAGTGAGTGCACTGGCACCACTGGGGATGTAGTACAGTGAGTCGAGAGAGTGCACTTGCAGCACTGGGGATGCAGTGCAGTGAGTCCAGAGAGTGCACTGGCACCACTGGGGATGCACTGCAGTGAGTCCAGAGAGTGCACTGGCACCACTGGGGATGCAGTGCAGTGAGTCCAGAGAGTGCACTGGCGCCACTGGGGTGCACTGCAGTGAGTCCAGAGAGTGCACTGGCACCACTGGGTATGCAGTGCAGTGAGTCCAGAGAGTGCACTGGCACCACTGGGGATGCAGTGCAGTGAGTCCAGAGAGTGCACTGGCACCACTGGGGATGCAGTGCAGTGAGTCCAGAGAGGCACTGGCACCACTGGGGATGCACTGCAGTGAGTCCAGAGAGTGCACTGGCACCACCTGTGATGCAGTGCAGTGAGTGCAGAGAGTGCACTGGCACCACTGGGGGTGCAGTGCAGTGAGTCCAGAGAGTGCACTGGCACCACTGGGGATGCACTGCAGTGAGTCCAGAGCGTGCACTGGCACCACTGGTGATGCAGTACAGTGAGTCCAGAGAGTGCACTGGCACCACTGGGGATGCAGTGCAGTGAGTCCAGAGAGTGCACTGGCACCACTGGGGATGCAGCGCAGTGACTCTAGAGAGTGCACTGGCACCACTGGGGATGCAGTGCAGTGAGTCCAGAGAGTGCACTGGCACCAATGGGGATGCAGTGCAGTCAGTCCAGTGAGTGTACTGGCACCAATGGGTATGCACTTCAGTGAGTCCAGAGAGTGCACTGGCACCACTGAGAATACACTTCTGTGAGTCCAGAGAGTGCACTAGCACCACTGGGGATGCACTGCAGTGAGTCAAGAGAGTGCACGGGCACCACTGGGGATGCCCTGCAGTGAGTCCAGAGAGTGCACTGGCACCACGGGGGATGCAGTGCAGTGACTCCAGAGAGTGCACTGGCACCACTGGGGATGCAGTGCAGTGAGTCCAGAGAGTGCACTGGCACCACTGGAGATGCAGTGCAGTGAGTCCAGAAATTGCACTGGCACCACTGGGTATGCACTGCAGTGAGTCCAGAGAGTGAACTGGCTCCACTGGGGATGCCCTACAGTGAGTCCAGAGAGTGCACTGGCACCACTGGGGATGCACTGCAGTGAGTCCAGAGAGTGCACTGGCACCACAGGGGATGCACTGCAGTGAGTCCAGAGAGTGCACTAGCACCACTGGGGATGCAGTGCAGTGAATCCAGTGAGTGCACTGGCACCACTGGGGATGCAGTGCAGTGAGTCCAGAGAGTGCACTGGCACCACTGGGGATGCAGTCCAGTGAGCCCAGTGAATGCACTGGCAACACTGGGGATGCAGTGCAGTGAGTCCAGAGAGTGCACTGGCACCACTGGGGATGCAGTATAGTGAGTCTAGAGAGTGCACTGGCACCACTGGGGATGCAGTGCAGTGAGTCCAGAGAGGCACTGGCACCACTGGGGATGCACTGCAGTGAGTCCAGAGAGTGCACTGGCACCACTGGTGATGCAGTACAGTGAGTCCAGGGAGTGCACTGGCACTACTGGGGATGTAGTGCAGTGACTCGAGAGAATGCACTTGCACCACTGGGGATGCACTGCAGTGAGTCCAGAGAGTGCACTGGCACCACTGGTTATGCACTGCAGTGAGTCCAGAGAGTGCACTGGCACCACTGGGGATGCACTGCAGTGAGTCCAGAGAGTGCACCGGCACCACTGGGAATGCAGTGCAGTGAGTCCAGAGACTTCACAGGCTCCACTGGGAATACAGAGAAGTGAGTCCAGAGAGTGCACTGGCACCACTGGTGTGCACTGCAGTGAGTCCAGAGAGTGCACTGGCACCACTGGTGATGCAGTATAGTGAGTCCAGAGAGTGCACTGGCACCACTGGGGATGCAGTGCAGTGAGTCCAGAGAGTGCACTGGCACCACTGGGGATGCGGTGCAGTTACTCCAGATACTGCACTGGCACCACTGGGGATGCAGTGCAGTGAGTCCAGAGAGTGCGCTGGCACCACTGGAGATGCAGTCCAGTGAGTCCAGTGAATGCACTGGCACCACTGGGGATGCAGTGCAGTGAGTCCAGAGAGTGCACTGGCACCACTGGGGATGCAGTATAGTGAGTCCAGAGAGTGCACTGGCACCACTGGGGATGCAGTGCAGTGAGTCCAGAGAGGCACTGGCACCACTGGGGATGCACTGCAGTGAGTCCAGAGAGTGCACTGGCACCACTGGTGATGCAGTACAGTGAGTCCAGGGAGTGCACTGGCACTACTGGGGATGTAGTGCAGTGACTCGAGAGAATGCACTTGCACCACTGGGGATGCAGTGCAGTGAGTCCAGAGAGTGCACTGGCACCACAGCTTATGCACTGCAGTGAGTCCAGAGAGTGCACTGGCAACACTGGGGATGCACTGCAGTGACTCAAGAGAGTGCACTGGCACCACTGGGGATGCAGTGCAGTGAGTCCAGAGACTTCACAGGCTCCACTGGGAATACAGAGAAGTGAGTCCAGAGAGTGCACTGGCACCACTGGGGATGCACTGCAGTGAGTGCAGAGAGTGCACTGGCACCACTGGGGGTGCAGTGCAGTGAGTCCAGAGAGTGCACTGGCACCACTGGGGATGCACTGCAGTGAGTCCAGAGCGTGCACTGGCACCACTGGTGATGCAGTACAGTGAGTCCAGAGAGTGCACTGGCACCACTGGGGATGCAGTGCAGTGAGTCCAGAGAGTGCACTGGCACCACTGGGGATGCGGTGCAGTGAGTCCAGAGAGTGCACTGGCACCACTGGTGATGCACTACAGTGAGTCCAGAGATTGCACTGGCACCAGTGGGGATGAAGTGCAGTGAGTCCAGAGAGTGCACTGGCACCACTGGGGCTTCAGTGCAGTGAATCCAGAGAGTGCATTGGAACCACTGGGGATGCAATGCAGTGAGTCCAGAGAGTACACTGGCACCACTGGGGATGCGGTGCAGTGAGTCCAGAGAGTGCACTGGCACCAGTGGGGATGCGGTGCAGTGAGTCCACAGAGTGCACTGGACCAGTGGGGATGCAGTACAGTGAGTCCAGAGAGTGCACTGGCACCACTGGGGATGCAGTGCAGTGAGTCCAGAGAGTGCACTGGCACCACTGGGGATGCACTTCAGTGACTCCAGAGAGTGCACTGGCACCACTGGGGATGCAGTGCAGTGAGTCCAGAGAGTGCACTGGCACCACTGGGGATGCACTGCAGTGAGTCCAGAGAGTGCACTGGCGCCACTGGGGATGCAGTGCAGTGTGTCCAGAGAGCGCACTGGCACCACTTGTGATGCAGTGCGATGAGTCCAGAGAGTGCACTGGCACCACTGGGGATGCACTTCAGTGAGTTCAGAGAGTGCATTGGCACCACTGGGGATGCAGTGCAGTGAGTCCAGAGAGTGCACTGGCACCACTGGGGATGCAGTGCAGTGAGTCCAGAGAGTGCACTGGCACCATTGGGGATGCTGTGCAGTTACTCCAGAGACTGCACTGGCACCAGTGGGGATGCAGTGCAGTGAGTCCAGAGAGTGCACTGGCACCACTGGAGATGCAGTCCAGTGAGTCCAGTGAATGCACTGGCAACACTGGGGATGCACCTCAGCGAGTCCAGAGAGTGCACTGGCACCACTGGGGATGCAGTATAGTGAGTCCAGAGAGTGCACTGGCACCACTGGGGATGCAGTGCTGTGAGTCCAGAGAGTGCACTGGCACCACTGGGGATGCGTTGCAGTTACTCCAGAGACTGCACTGGCACCACTGGGGATGCAGTACAGTGAGTCCAGAGAGTGCACTGGCACCACTGGAGATGCAGTCCAGTGAGTCCAGTGAATGCAGTGGCACCACTGGGGATGCAGTGCAGTGAGTCCTGAGAGTGCACTGGCACCACTGGGGATGCAGTATAGTGAGTCCAGAGAGTGCACTGGCACCACTGGGGATGCAGTGCAGTGAGTCCAGAGAGGCACTGGCACCACTGGGGATGCACTGCAGTGAGTCCAGAGAGCGCACTGGCACCACTGGTGATGCAGTACAGTGAGTCCAGGGAGTGCACTGGCACTACTGGGGATGTAGTGCAGTGACTCGAGAGAATGCACTTGCACCACTAGGGATGCAGTGCAGTGAGTCCAGAGAGTGCACGGGCACAACAGCTTATGCACTGCAGTGAGTCCAGAGAGTGCACTGGCAACACTGGGGATGCACTGCAGTGACTCAAGAGAGTGCACTGGCACCACTGGGGATGCAGTGCAGTGAGTCCAGAGAGTGCACTGGCACCACTGGGGATGCTGTGCAGTTACTCCAGAGACTGCACTGGCACCAGTGGGGATGCAGTACAGTGAGTCCAGAGAGTGCACTGGCACCATTGGAGATGCAGTCCAGTGAGTCCAGTGAATGCACTGGCAACACTGGGGATGCAGTGCAGTGAGTCCAGAGAGTGCACTGGCACCAATGGGGATGCACTTCAGTGAGTCCAGAGAGTGCACTGGCACCACTGAGAATACACTTCTGTGAGTCCAGAGAGTGCAATGGCACCACTGGGGATGCACTGCAGTGAGTCAAGAGAGTGCACGGGCACCACTGGGGATGCCGTGCAGTGAGTCCAGAGAGTGCACTGGCCACACGGGCGATGCAGTGCAGTGAGTCCAGAGAGTGCACTGGCACCACTGGGGATGCAGTGCAGTGAGTCCAGAGAGTGCACTGGCACCACTGGAGATGCAGTGCAGTGAGTCCAGAAATTGCACTGGCACCACTGGGGATGCACTGCAGTGAGTCCAGAGAGTGAACTGGCTCCACTGGGGATGCCCTACAGTGAGTCCAGAGAGTGCTCTGGCACCACTGGGGATGCACTGCAGTGAGTCCAGTGAATGCACTGGCAACACTGGGGATGCAGTGCAGTGAGTCCAGAGAGTGCACTGGCACCACTGTGGATGCAGTGCAGTGAATCCAGTGAGTGCACTGGCACCACTGGGGATGCAGTCCAGTGAGTCCAGAGAGTGCACTGGCACCACTGGGGATGTAGTACAGTGACTCGAGAGAGTGCACTTGCAGCACTGGGGATGCAGTGCAGTGAGTCCAGAGAGTGCACTGGCACCACTGGGGATGCAATGCAGTGAGTCCTGAGAGTGCACTGGCACCACTGGGGATGCAGTGCAGTGAGTCCAGAGAGTGCACTGGCACCACTGGGGATGCAGTGCAGTGAGTCCAGAGAGTGCACTGGCGCCACTGGGGTGCACTGCAGTGAGTCCAGAGAGTGCACTGGCACCACTGGGGATGCAGTGCAGTGAGTCCAGAGAGTGCACTGGCACCACTGGGGATGCAGTGCAGTGAGTCCAGAGAGTGCACTGGCACCACTGGGGATGCACTGCAGTGAGTCCAGAGAGTGCACTGGCACCACTGGGGATGCAGTGCAGTGAGTCCAGAGAGTGCACGGGCTCCACTGGTGATGCAGTACAGTGAGTCCAGAGAGTGCACTGGCACCACTGGGGATGCAGTGCAGTGAGTCCAGAGAGTGCACTGGCACCACTGGGGATGCCCTGCAGTGAGTCCAGAGAGTGCACTGGCACCACTGGGGATGCAGTACAGTAGGTCCACAGAGTGCACTGGCACCACTGGGGATGCAGTCCAGTGAGTCCAGAGAGTGCACTGGCACCACTGGGGATGCAGTGCAGTGAATCCAGTGAGTGCACTGGCACCACTGGGGATGCAGTGCAGTGAGTCCAGAGAGTGCACTGGCACCACTGGGGATGCAGTGCAGTTAGTCCAGAGAGTGCACTGGCACCACTGGAGGTGCAGTCCAGTGAGTCCAGTGAATGCACTGGCAGCACTGGGGATGCAGTGCAGTGAGTCCAGAGAGTGCACTGGCACCACTGGTGATGCAGTATAGTGAGTCCAGAGAGTGCACTGGCACCACTGGGGATGCACTGCAGTGAGTCCAGAGAGTGCACTGGCACCACTGGTGATGCAGTACAGTGAGTCCAGTGAGTGCACTGGCACCACTGGGGATGTAGTACAGTGAGTCGAGAGAGTGCACTTGCAGCACTGGGGATGCAGTGCAGTGAGTCCAGAGAGTGCACTGGCACCACTGGTTATGCACTGCAGTGAGTCCAGAGAGTGCACTGGCACCACTGGGGATGCAGTGCAGTGAGTCCAGAGAGGCACTGGCACCACTGGGGATGCACTGCAGTGAGTCCAGAGAGTGCACTGGCACCACTGGTTATGCAGTACAGTGAGTCCAGAGAGTGCACTGGCACCACTGGGGATACAGTGCAGTGACTCCAGAGAGTGCACTGGCACCACTGGGGATGCACTACAGTGAGTCCAGAGATTGCACTGGCACCAGCGGGGATGAAGTGCAGTGAGTCCAGAGAGTGCACTGGCACCACTGGGGATGCACTGCAGTGAGTCCAGAGAGTGCACTGGCACCACTGGGGATGCGGTGCAGTGAGTCCAGAGAGTGCACTGGCACCACTGGGGATGCGGTGCAGTGAGTCCACAGAGTGCACTGGACCAGTGGGGATGCAGTACAGTGAGTCCAGAGTGTGCACTGGCACCACTGGGGATGCAGTGCAGTGAGTCCAGACAGTGCACTGGCACCACTGGGGATGCACTTCAGTGACTCCAGAGAGTGCACTGGCACCACTGGGGATGCAGTGCAGTGAGTCCAGAGAGTGCACTGGCACCACTGGGGATGCACTGCAGTGAGTCCAGAGAGTGCACTGGCACCACAGGGGATGCAGTGCAGTGAGTCCAGAGAGTGCTCTGGCACCACAGGGGATGCAGTGCAGTGAGTCAAGAGTGTGCACTGGCACCACTGGGGATGCAGCGCAGTGACTCCAGAGAGTGCACTGACACCACTGGGGATGCGGTGCAGTGAGTCCAGAGAGTGCCGCTCCAGCCTCGGCATCCGCTCCAGCCGCGTCAACCGCTCCAGCCGCGGTAGCATCTCCAGCCGCTCCATCCGCGGTAGCCGCTCCAACCGCGGCAGGCGCTCCAGCCGCGGCAGCCGCTCCAGCCGCTCCACCTGCGGCAGCCGTTCCAGCCGCTAACGAGTGGAGCGCCTGCCACGGCTGGAGCGGTTGCCGCGGTTGGAGCGCCTGCCGCGTTTGGAGCGGCTGCCGCGGCTGCCGCGGCTGGAGCGTCTGCCGCGGTGGGAGAGTCTGCCGCGTATGCCGCGGACGGAGCGGCTGCCGCGGCTGGAGCGGCTGCCGCGGCTGCCGCGGCTGCCGAGGCTGGAGGGCTACCGCGGCTGGAGCGACTGCCGCGGCTGGAGCAGTGCAGTGAGTCCAGAGAGTGCACTGGCACCACTGGGGATGCAGTGCAGTGAGTCCAGAGAGTGCACTGGCACCTTTGGGGATGCACTGCAGTGTCTGCAGAGAGTGCCCTGGCACCACTGGGGATGCAGTGCAGTGAGTCCAGAGAGTGCACTGGCACCACTGGTGATGCAGTGCAGTGAGTCCAGAGAGTGCACTGGCACCACTGGGGTTGCACTGCAGTCATTCCAGAGAGTGCACTGGCACCACAGGGGATGAGGTGCAGTGAATCCAGAGAGTGCACTGGCACCACTGGGGATGCAGTGCAGTGAGTCCAGAGAGTGCACTGGCACCACTGGGGATGCGGTGCCGGGAGTCCAGAGAGTGCTTTGGCACCACTGGGGATGCACTGCAGTGAGTACAGAGAGTGCACTGGCACCAATGGGGATGCAGCGCAGTGACTCTAGAGACTGCACTGGCACCACTGGGGATGCAGTGCAGTGAGTCCAGAGAGTGCACTGGCACCACTGGGGATGCAGTGCAGTCAGTCCAGTGAGTGTACTGGCACCAATGGGGATGCACTTCAGTGAGTCCAGAGAGTGCACTGGCACCACTGAGAATACACTTCTGTGAGTCCAGAGAGTGCACTGGCACCACTGGGGATGCAGTGCAGTGAGTCAAGAGAGTGCACGGGCACTACTGGGGATGCAATGCAGAGAGTCCAGAGAGTGCACTGGCACCACTGGGGATGCAGTGCAGTGAGTCCAGAGAGTGCACTGGCACCACTGGGGATGAAGTGCAGTGAGTCCAGAAATTGCACTGGCACCAATGGGGATGCACTGCAGTGAGTCCAGAGAGTGAACTGGCTCCACTGGGGATGCCTACAGTGAGTCCAGAGAGTGCACTGGCACCACTGGGGATGCAGTGCAGTGAGTCCAGAGAGTGCACTGGCACCACTGGGGATGCACTGTAGTGAGTCCAGAGAGTGCACTAGCACCACTGGGGATGCAGTGCAGTGAATCCAGTGAGTACACTGGCAGCACTGGGGATGCACTGCAGTTACTCCAGAGACTGCACTGGCACAACTGGGGATGCAGTGCAGTGAGTCCAGAGAGTGCACTGGCACCACAGGGGATGCACTGCAGTGTCTGCAGAGAGTGCCCTGGCACCACTGGGGATGCAGTACAGTGAGTCCAGAGAGTGCACTGGCACCACTGGGGATGCAGTGCAGTGAGTCCAGAGACTTCACAGGCTCCACTGGGAATACAGAGAAGTGAGTGCAGAGAGTGCACTGGCACCACGGGGGATCCACTGCAGTGAGTCCAGAGAGTGCACTGGCACCACCAGGGATGCACTGCAGTGAGTCCAGAGCGTGCACTGGCACCACTGGTGATGCAGTACAGTGAGTCCAGAGAGTGCACTGGCACCACTGGGGATGCAGTGCAGTGAGTCCAGAGAGTGCACTGGCACCACTGGGGATGCAGCGCAGTGACTCTAGAGAGTGCACTGGCACCACTGGGGATGCAGTGCAGTGAGTCCAGAGAGTGCACTGGCACCACTGGGGATGCAGTGCAGTCAGTCCAGTGAGTGTACTGGCACCAATGGGGATGCACTTCAGTGAGTCCAGAGAGTGCACTGGCACCACTGAGAATACACTTCTGTGAGTCCAGAGAGTGCAATGGCACCACTGGGGATGCACTGCAGTGAGTCAAGAGAGTGCACGGGCACCACTGGGGATGCCGTGCAGTGAGTACAGAGAGTGCACTGGCCACACGGGCGATGCAGTGCAGTGACTCCAGAGAGTGCACTGGCACCACTGGGGATGCAGTGCAGTGAGTCCAGAGAGTGCACTGGCACCACTGGAGATGCAGTGCAGTGAGTCCAGAAATTGCACTGGCACCACTGGGGATGCACTGCAGTGAGTCCAGAGAGTGAACTGGCTCCACTGGGGATGCCCTACAGTGAGTCCAGAGAGTGCTCTGGCACCACTGGGGATGCACTGCAGTGAGTCCAGTGAATGCACTGGCAACACTGGGGATGCAGTGCAGTGAGTCCAGAGAGCGCACTGGCACCACTGTGGATGCAGTGCAGTGAATCCAGTGAGTGCACTGGCACCACTGGGGATGCAGTCCAGTGAGTCCAGAGAGTGCACTGGCACCACTGGGGATGTAGTACAGTGACTCGAGAGAGTGCACTTGCAGCACTGGGGATGCAGTGCAGTGAGTCCAGAGAGTGCACTGGCACCACTGGGGATGCAATGCAGTGAGTCCTGAGAGTGCACTGGCACCACTGGGGATGCAGTGCAGTGAGTCCAGAGAGTGCACTGGCACCACTGGGGATGCAGTGCAGTGAGTCCAGAGACTTCACAGGCTCCACTGGGAATACAGAGAAGTGAGTGCAGAGAGTGCACTGGCACCACGGGGGATCCACTGCAGTGAGTCCAGAGAGTGCACTGGCACCACCAGGGATGCACTGCAGTGAGTCCAGAGCGTGCACTGGCACCACTGGTGATGCAGTACAGTGAGTCCAGAGAGTGCACTGGCACCACTGGGGATGCAGTGCAGTGAGTCCAGAGAGTGCACTGGCACCACTGGGGATGCAGCGCAGTGACTCTAGAGAGTGCACTGGCACCACTGGGGATGCAGTGCAGTGAGTCCAGAGAGTGCACTGGCACCACTGGGGATGCAGTGCAGTCAGTCCAGTGAGTGTACTGGCACCAATGGGGATGCACTTCAGTGAGTCCAGAGAGTGCACTGGCACCACTGAGAATACACTTCTGTGAGTCCAGAGAGTGCAATGGCACCACTGGGGATGCACTGCAGTGAGTCAAGAGAGTGCACGGGCACCACTGGGGATGCCGTGCAGTGAGTACAGAGAGTGCACTGGCCACACGGGCGATGCAGTGCAGTGACTCCAGAGAGTGCACTGGCACCACTGGGGATGCAGTGCAGTGAGTCCAGAGAGTGCACTGGCACCACTGGAGATGCAGTGCAGTGAGTCCAGAAATTGCACTGGCACCACTGGGGATGCACTGCAGTGAGTCCAGAGAGTGAACTGGCTCCACTGGGGATGCCCTACAGTGAGTCCAGAGAGTGCTCTGGCACCACTGGGGATGCACTGCAGTGAGTCCAGTGAATGCACTGGCAACACTGGGGATGCAGTGCAGTGAGTCCAGAGAGCGCACTGGCACCACTGTGGATGCAGTGCAGTGAATCCAGTGAGTGCACTGGCACCACTGGGGATGCAGTCCAGTGAGTCCAGAGAGTGCACTGGCACCACTGGGGATGTAGTACAGTGACTCGAGAGAGTGCACTTGCAGCACTGGGGATGCAGTGCAGTGAGTCCAGAGAGTGCACTGGCACCACTGGGGATGCAATGCAGTGAGTCCTGAGAGTGCACTGGCACCACTGGGGATGCAGTGCAGTGAGTCCAGAGAGTGCACTGGCACCACTGGGGATGCAGTGCAGTGAGTCCAGAGAGTGCACTGGCGCCACTGGGGTGCACTGCAGTGAGTCCAGAGAGTGCACTGGCACCACTGGGGATGCAGTGCAGTGAGTCCAGAGAGTGCACTGGCACCACTGGGGATGCACTGCAGTGAGTCCAGAGAGTGCACTGGCACCACTGGGGATGTACTGCAGTGAGTCCAGAGAGTGCACGGGCTCCACTGGTGATGCAGTACAGTGAGTCCAGAGAGTGCACTGGCACCACTGGGGATGCAGTGCAGTGAGTCCAGAGAGTGCACTGGCACCACTGGGGATGCCCTGCAGTGAGTCCAGAGAGTGCACTGGCACCACTGGGGATGCAGTACAGTAGGGCCACAGAGTGCACTGGCACCACTGGGGATGCAGTCCAGTGAGTCCAGAGAGTGCACTGGCACCACTGGGGATGCAGTGCAGTGAATCCAGTGAGTGCACTGGCACCACTGGGGATGCAGTGCAGTGAGTCCAGAGAGTGCACTGGCACCACTGGGGATGCAGTGCAGTTAGTCCAGAGAGTGCACTGGCACCACTGGAGATGCAGTCCAGTGAGTCCAGTGAATGCACTGGCAGCACTGGGGATGCAGTGCAGTGAGTCCAGAGAGTGCACTGGCACCACTGGTGATGCAGTATAGTGAGTCCAGAGAGTGCACTGGCACCACTGGGGATGCACTGCAGTGAGTCCAGAGAGTGCACTGGCACCACTGGTGATGCAGTACAGTGAGTCCAGTGAGTGCACTGGCACTACTGGGGATGTAGTACAGTGAGTCGAGAGAGTGCACTTGCAGCACTGGGGATGCAGTGCAGTGAGTCCAGAGAGTGCACTGGCACCACTGGGGATGCACTGCAGTGAGTCCAGAGAGTGCACTGGCACCACTGGGGATGCAGTGCAGTGAGTCCAGAGAGTGCACTGGCGCCACTGGGGTGCACTGCAGTGAGTCCAGAGAGTGCACTGGCACCACTGGGTATGCAGTGCAGTGAGTCCAGAGAGTGCACTGGCACCACTGGGGATGCAGTGCAGTGAGTCCAGAGAGTGCACTGGCACCACTGGGGATGCAGTGCAGTGAGTCCAGAGAGGCACTGGCACCACTGGGGATGCACTGCAGTGAGTCCAGAGAGTGCACTGGCACCACTGGTGATGCAGTACAGTGAGTCCAGGGAGTGCACTGGCACTACTGGGGATGTAGTGCAGTGACTCGAGAGAATGCACTTGCATCACTGGGGATGCAGTGCAGTGAGTCCAGAGAGTGCACTGGCACCACTGGTGATGCAGTACAGTGAGTCCAGAGAGTGCACTGGCACCACTGGGGATGCAGTGCAGTGAGTCCAGAGACTTCACAGGCTCCACTGGGAATACAGAGAAGTGAGTCCAGAGAGTGCACTGGCACCACTGGGGATGCACTGCAGTGAGTCCAGAGAGTGCACTGGCACCACCTGTGATGCAGTGCAGTGAGTGCAGAGAGTGCACTGGCACCACTGGGGGTGCAGTGCAGTGAGTCCAGAGAGTGCACTGGCACCACTGGGGATGCACTGCAGTGAGTCCAGAGCGTGCACTGGCACCACTGGTGATGCAGTACAGTGAGTCCAGAGAGTGCACTGGCACCACTGGGGATGCAGTGCAGTGAGTCCAGAGAGTGCACTGGCACCACTGGGGATGCAGCGCAGTGACTCTAGAGAGTGCAGTGGCACCACTGGGGATGCAGTGCAGTGAGTCCAGAGAGTGCACTGGCACCAATGGGGATGCAGTGCAGTCAGTCCAGTGAGTGTACTGGCACCAATGGGGATGCACTTCAGTGAGTCCAGAGAGTGCACTGGCACCACTGAGAATACACTTCTGTGAGTCCAGAGAGTGCACTAGCACCACTGGGGATGCACTGCAGTGAGTCAAGAGAGTGCACGGGCACCACTGGGGATGCCCTGCAGTGAGTCCAGAGAGTGCACTGGCACCACGGGGGATGCAGTGCAGTGACTCCAGAGAGTGCACTGTCACCACTGGGGATGCAGTGCAGTGAGTCCAGAGAGTGCACTGGCACCACTGGAGATGCAGTGCAGTGAGTCCAGAAATTGCACTGGCACCACTGGGTATGCACTGCAGTGAGTCCAGAGAGTGAACTGGCTCCACTGGGGATGCCCTACAGTGAGTCCAGAGAGTGCACTGGCACCACTGGGGATGCAGTGCAGTGAGTCCAGAGAGTGCACTGGCACCACTGGGGATGCACTGCAGTGAGTCCAGAGAGTGCACTAGCACCACTGGGGATGCAGTGCAGTGAATCCAGTGAGTGCACTGGCACCACTGGGGATGCAGTGCAGTGAGTCCAGAGAGTGCACTGGCACCACTGGGGATGCAGTCCAGTGAGCCCAGTGAATGCACTGGCAACACTGGGGATGCAGTGCAGTGAGTCCAGAGAGTGCACTGGCAACACTGGGGATGCAGTATAGTGAGTCCAGAGAGGCACTGGCACCACTGGGGATGCACTGCAGTGAGTCCAGAGAGTGCACTGGCACCACTGGGGATGCACTGCAGTGAGTCCAGAGAGTGCACTGGCACCACTGGGGATGGACTGCAGTGAGTCCAGAGAGTGCACTGGCACCACTGGTGATGCAGTACAGTGAGTCCAGGGAATGCACTGGCACTACTGGGGATGTAGTGCAGTGACTCGAGAGAATGCACTTGCACCACTGGGGATGCACTGCAGTGAGTCCAGAGAGTGCACTGGCACCACTGGGGATGCACTGCAGTGAGTCCAGAGAGTGCACTGGCACCACTGGGGATGGACTGCAGTGAGTCCAGAGAGTGCACTGGCACCACTGGGGATGCAGTGCAGTGAGTCCAGAGACTTCACAGGCTCCACTGGGAATACAGAGAAGTGAGTCCAGAGAGTGCACTGGCACCACTGGTGTGCATTTCAGTGAGTCCAGAGAGTGCACTGGCACCAATGGTGATGCAGTGCAGTGAGTCCAGAGAGTGCACTGGCACCACTGGGGATGCAGTGCAGTGAGTCCACGTAGTGCACTAGCACCACTGGGGATGCAGTGCAGTGAGTCCAGAGAGTGCACTGGCACCACTGGGGATGCACTGCAGTCATTCCAGAGAGTGCACTGGCACCACAGTGGATGCGGTGCAGTGAATCCATAGAGTGCACTGGCACCACTGGGGATGCAGTGCAGTGAGTCCAGAGAGTGCACTGGCACCACTGGGGATGCGGTGCCGGGAGTCCAGAGAGTGCTTTGGCACCACTTGGGATGCACTGCAGTGAGTCCAGAGAGTGCACTGGCACCACTGGGGATGCAGCGCAGTGACTCTAGAGAGTGCACTGGCACCACTGGGGATGCAGTGCAGTCAGTCCAGTGAGTGTACTGGCACCAATGGGGATGCACTTCAGTGAGTCCAGAGAGTGCACTGGTACCACTGAGAATACACTTCTGTGAGTCCAGAGAGTGCACTGGCACCACTGGGGTTGCACTGCAGTGAGTCAAGAGAGTGCACGGGCACCACTGGGGATGCCCTGCAGTGAGTTCAGAGAGTGCACTGGCACCACGGGGGATGCAGTGCAGTGACTCCAGAGAGTGCACTGGCACCACTGGTGATGCAGTGCAGTGAGTCCAGAGAGTGCACTGGCACCACTGGAGATGCAGTGCAGTGAGTCCAGAGAGTGCACTGGCACCACTGGAGGTGCAGTCCAGTGAGTCCAGTGAATGCACTGGCAGCACTGGGGATGCAGTGCAGTGAGTCCAGAGAGTGCACTGGCACCACTGGTGATGCAGTATAGTGAGTCCAGAGAGTGCACTGGCACCACTGGGGATGCACTGCAGTGAGTCCAGAGAGTGCACTGGCACCACTGGTGATGCAGTAGAGTGAGTCCAGTGAGTGCACTGGCACCACTGGGGATGTAGTACAGTGAGTCGAGAGAGTGCACTTGCAGCACTGGGGATGCAGTGCAGTGAGTCCAGAGAGTGCACTGGCACCACTGGGGATGCACTGCAGTGAGTCCAGAGAGTGCACTGGCACCACTGGGGATGCAGTGCAGTGAGTCCAGAGAGTGCACTGGCGCCACTGGGGTGCACTGCAGTGAGTCCAGAGAGTGCACTGGCACCACTGGGTATGCAGTGCAGTGAGTCCAGAGAGTGCACTGGCACCACTGGGGATGCAGTGCAGTGAGTCCAGAGAGTGCACTGGCACCACTGGGGATGCAGTGCAGTGAGTCCAGAGAGGCACTGGCACCACTGGGGATGCACTGCAGTGAGTCCAGAGAGTGCACTGGCACCACCTGTGATGCAGTGCAGTGAGTGCAGAGAGTGCACTGGCACCACTGGGGGTGCAGTGCAGTGAGTCCAGAGAGTGCACTGGCACCACTGGGGATGCACTGCAGTGAGTCCAGAGCGTGCACTGGCACCACTGGTGATGCAGTACAGTGAGTCCAGAGAGTGCACTGGCACCACTGGGGATGCAGTGCAGTGAGTCCAGAGAGTGCACTGGCACCACTGGGGATGCAGCGCAGTGACTCTAGAGAGTGCACTGGCACCACTGGGGATGCAGTGCAGTGAGTCCAGAGAGTGCACTGGCACCAATGGGGATGCAGTGCAGTCAGTCCAGTGAGTGTACTGGCACCAATGGGTATGCACTTCAGTGAGTCCAGAGAGTGCACTGGCACCACTGAGAATACACTTCTGTGAGTCCAGAGAGTGCACTAGCACCACTGGGGATGCACTGCAGTGAGTCAAGAGAGTGCACGGGCACCACTGGGGATGCCCTGCAGTGAGTCCAGAGAGTGCACTGGCACCACGGGGGATGCAGTGCAGTGACTCCAGAGAGTGCACTGGCACCACTGGGGATGCAGTGCAGTGAGTCCAGAGAGTGCACTGGCACCACTGGAGATGCAGTGCAGTGAGTCCAGAAATTGCACTGGCACCACTGGGTATGCACTGCAGTGAGTCCAGAGAGTGAACTGGCTCCACTGGGGATGCCCTACAGTGAGTCCAGAGAGTGCACTGGCACCACTGGGGATGCACTGCAGTGAGTCCAGAGAGTGCACTGGCACCACAGGGGATGCACTGCAGTGAGTCCAGAGAGTGCACTAGCACCACTGGGGATGCAGTGCAGTGAATCCAGTGAGTGCACTGGCACCACTGGGGATGCAGTGCAGTGAGTCCAGAGAGTGCACTGGCACCACTGGGGATGCAGTCCAGTGAGCCCAGTGAATGCACTGGCAACACTGGGGATGCAGTGCAGTGAGTCCAGAGAGTGCACTGGCACCACTGGGGATGCAGTATAGTGAGTCTAGAGAGTGCACTGGCACCACTGGGGATGCAGTGCAGTGAGTCCAGAGAGGCACTGGCACCACTGGGGATGCACTGCAGTGAGTCCAGAGAGTGCACTGGCACCACTGGTGATGCAGTACAGTGAGTCCAGGGAGTGCACTGGCACTACTGGGGATGTAGTGCAGTGACTCGAGAGAATGCACTTGCACCACTGGGGATGCACTGCAGTGAGTCCAGAGAGTGCACTGGCACCACTGGTTATGCACTGCAGTGAGTCCAGAGAGTGCACTGGCACCACTGGGGATGCACTGCAGTGAGTCCAGAGAGTGCACCGGCACCACTGGGAATGCAGTGCAGTGAGTCCAGAGACTTCACAGGCTCCACTGGGAATACAGAGAAGTGAGTCCAGAGAGTGCACTGGCACCACTGGTGTGCACTGCAGTGAGTCCAGAGAGTGCACTGGCACCACTGGTGATGCAGTATAGTGAGTCCAGAGAGTGCACTGGCACCACTGGGGATGCAGTGCAGTGAGTCCAGAGAGTGCACTGGCACCACTGGGGATGCGGTGCAGTTACTCCAGATACTGCACTGGCACCACTGGGGATGCAGTGCAGTGAGTCCAGAGAGTGCGCTGGCACCACTGGAGATGCAGTCCAGTGAGTCCAGTGAATGCACTGGCACCACTGGGGATGCAGTGCAGTGAGTCCAGAGAGTGCACTGGCACCACTGGGGATGCAGTATAGTGAGTCCAGAGAGTGCACTGGCACCACTGGGGATGCAGTGCAGTGAGTCCAGAGAGGCACTGGCACCACTGGGGATGCACTGCAGTGAGTTCAGAGAGTGCACTGGCACCACTGGTGATGCAGTACAGTGAGTCCAGGGAGTGCACTGGCACTACTGGGGATGTAGTGCAGTGACTCGAGAGAATGCACTTGCACCACTGGGGATGCAGTGCAGTGAGTCCAGAGAGTGCACTGGCACCACAGCTTATGCACTGCAGTGAGTCCAGAGAGTGCACTGGCAACACTGGGGATGCACTGCAGTGACTCAAGAGAGTGCACTGGCACCACTGGGGATGCAGTGCAGTGAGTCCAGAGACTTCACAGGCTCCACTGGGAATACAGAGAAGTGAGTCCAGAGAGTGCACTGGCACCACTGGGGATGCACTGCAGTGAGTGCAGAGAGTGCACTGGCACCACTGGGGGTGCAGTGCAGTGAGTCCAGAGCGTGCACTGGCACCACTGGTGATGCAGTACAGTGAGTCCAGAGAGTGCACTGGCACCACTGGGGATGCAGTGCAGTGAGTCCAGAGAGTGCACTGGCACCACTGGGGATGCGGTGCAGTGAGTCCAGAGAGTGCACTGGCACCACTGGTGATGCACTACAGTGAGTCCAGAGATTGCACTGGCACCAGTGGGGATGAAGTGCAGTGAGTCCAGAGAGTGCACTGGCACCACTGGGGCTTCAGTGCAGTGAATCCAGAGAGTGCATTGGAACCACTGGGGATGCAATGCAGTGAGTCCAGAGAGTACACTGGCACCACTGGGGATGCGGTGCAGTGAGTCCAGAGAGTGCACTGGCACCAGTGGGGATGCGGTGCAGTGAGTCCACAGAGTGCACTGGACCAGTGGGGATGCAGTACAGTGAGTCCAGAGAGTGCACT
Source organism: Anser anser (assembly GCF_964211835.1). NCBI lineage: Eukaryota > Metazoa > Chordata > Aves > Anseriformes > Anatidae > Anser > Anser anser. The sequence continues at coordinate 30,419,448 of NC_139723.1, read as the reverse complement.
GGCACCACTGGGGATGCAGTGCAGTGAGTCCAGAGAGTGCACTGGCACCACTGGGGATGCACTTCAGTGACTCCAGAGAGTGCACTGGCACCACTGGGGATGCAGTGCAGTGAGTCCAGAGAGTGCACTGGCACCACTGGGGATGCACTGCAGTGAGTCCAGAGAGTGCACTGGCGCCACTGGGGATGCAGTGCAGTGTGTCCAGAGAGCGCACTGGCACCACTTGTGATGCAGTGCGATGAGTCCAGAGAGTGCACTGGCACCACTGGGGATGCACTTCAGTGAGTTCAGAGAGTGCATTGGCACCACTGGGGATGCAGTGCAGTGAGTCCAGAGAGTGCACTGGCACCACTGGGGATGCAGTGCAGTGAGTCCAGAGAGTGCACTGGCACCATTGGGGATGCTGTGCAGTTACTCCAGAGACTGCACTGGCACCAGTGGGGATGCAGTGCAGTGAGTCCAGAGAGTGCACTGGCACCACTGGAGATGCAGTCCAGTGAGTCCAGTGAATGCACTGGCAACACTGGGGATGCACCTCAGCGAGTCCAGAGAGTGCACTGGCACCACTGGGGATGCAGTATAGTGAGTCCAGAGAGTGCACTGGCACCACTGGGGATGCAGTGCTGTGAGTCCAGAGAGTGCACTGGCACCACTGGGGATGCGTTGCAGTTACTCCAGAGACTGCACTGGCACCACTGGGGATGCAGTACAGTGAGTCCAGAGAGTGCACTGGCACCACTGGAGATGCAGTCCAGTGAGTCCAGTGAATGCAGTGGCACCACTGGGGATGCAGTGCAGTGAGTCCTGAGAGTGCACTGGCACCACTGGGGATGCAGTATAGTGAGTCCAGAGAGTGCACTGGCACCACTGGGGATGCAGTGCAGTGAGTCCAGAGAGGCACTGGCACCACTGGGGATGCACTGCAGTGAGTCCAGAGAGCGCACTGGCACCACTGGTGATGCAGTACAGTGAGTCCAGGGAGTGCACTGGCACTACTGGGGATGTAGTGCAGTGACTCGAGAGAATGCACTTGCACCACTAGGGATGCAGTGCAGTGAGTCCAGAGAGTGCACGGGCACAACAGCTTATGCACTGCAGTGAGTCCAGAGAGTGCACTGGCAACACTGGGGATGCACTGCAGTGACTCAAGAGAGTGCACTGGCACCACTGGGGATGCAGTGCAGTGAGTCCAGAGAGTGCACTGGCACCACTGGGGATGCTGTGCAGTTACTCCAGAGACTGCACTGGCACCAGTGGGGATGCAGTACAGTGAGTCCAGAGAGTGCACTGGCACCATTGGAGATGCAGTCCAGTGAGTCCAGTGAATGCACTGGCAACACTGGGGATGCAGTGCAGTGAGTCCAGAGAGTGCACTGGCACCAATGGGGATGCACTTCAGTGAGTCCAGAGAGTGCACTGGCACCACTGAGAATACACTTCTGTGAGTCCAGAGAGTGCAATGGCACCACTGGGGATGCACTGCAGTGAGTCAAGAGAGTGCACGGGCACCACTGGGGATGCCGTGCAGTGAGTCCAGAGAGTGCACTGGCCACACGGGCGATGCAGTGCAGTGAGTCCAGAGAGTGCACTGGCACCACTGGGGATGCAGTGCAGTGAGTCCAGAGAGTGCACTGGCACCACTGGAGATGCAGTGCAGTGAGTCCAGAAATTGCACTGGCACCACTGGGGATGCACTGCAGTGAGTCCAGAGAGTGAACTGGCTCCACTGGGGATGCCCTACAGTGAGTCCAGAGAGTGCTCTGGCACCACTGGGGATGCACTGCAGTGAGTCCAGTGAATGCACTGGCAACACTGGGGATGCAGTGCAGTGAGTCCAGAGAGTGCACTGGCACCACTGTGGATGCAGTGCAGTGAATCCAGTGAGTGCACTGGCACCACTGGGGATGCAGTCCAGTGAGTCCAGAGAGTGCACTGGCACCACTGGGGATGTAGTACAGTGACTCGAGAGAGTGCACTTGCAGCACTGGGGATGCAGTGCAGTGAGTCCAGAGAGTGCACTGGCACCACTGGGGATGCAATGCAGTGAGTCCTGAGAGTGCACTGGCACCACTGGGGATGCAGTGCAGTGAGTCCAGAGAGTGCACTGGCACCACTGGGGATGCAGTGCAGTGAGTCCAGAGAGTGCACTGGCGCCACTGGGGTGCACTGCAGTGAGTCCAGAGAGTGCACTGGCACCACTGGGGATGCAGTGCAGTGAGTCCAGAGAGTGCACTGGCACCACTGGGGATGCAGTGCAGTGAGTCCAGAGAGTGCACTGGCACCACTGGGGATGCACTGCAGTGAGTCCAGAGAGTGCACTGGCACCACTGGGGATGCAGTGCAGTGAGTCCAGAGAGTGCACGGGCTCCACTGGTGATGCAGTACAGTGAGTCCAGAGAGTGCACTGGCACCACTGGGGATGCAGTGCAGTGAGTCCAGAGAGTGCACTGGCACCACTGGGGATGCCCTGCAGTGAGTCCAGAGAGTGCACTGGCACCACTGGGGATGCAGTACAGTAGGTCCACAGAGTGCACTGGCACCACTGGGGATGCAGTCCAGTGAGTCCAGAGAGTGCACTGGCACCACTGGGGATGCAGTGCAGTGAATCCAGTGAGTGCACTGGCACCACTGGGGATGCAGTGCAGTGAGTCCAGAGAGTGCACTGGCACCACTGGGGATGCAGTGCAGTTAGTCCAGAGAGTGCACTGGCACCACTGGAGGTGCAGTCCAGTGAGTCCAGTGAATGCACTGGCAGCACTGGGGATGCAGTGCAGTGAGTCCAGAGAGTGCACTGGCACCACTGGTGATGCAGTATAGTGAGTCCAGAGAGTGCACTGGCACCACTGGGGATGCACTGCAGTGAGTCCAGAGAGTGCACTGGCACCACTGGTGATGCAGTACAGTGAGTCCAGTGAGTGCACTGGCACCACTGGGGATGTAGTACAGTGAGTCGAGAGAGTGCACTTGCAGCACTGGGGATGCAGTGCAGTGAGTCCAGAGAGTGCACTGGCACCACTGGTTATGCACTGCAGTGAGTCCAGAGAGTGCACTGGCACCACTGGGGATGCACTGCAGTGAGTCCAGAGAGTGCACTGGCACCACAGGGGATGCAGTGCAGTGAGTCCAGAGAGTGCTCTGGCACCACAGGGGATGCAGTGCAGTGAGTCAAGAGTGTGCACTGGCACCACTGGGGATGCAGTGCAGTGACTCCAGAGAGTGCACTGACACCACTGGGGATGCGGTGCAGTGAGTCCAGAGAGTGCCGCTCCAGCCTCGGCATCCGCTCCAGCCGCGTCAACCGCTCCAGCCGCGGTAGCATCTCCAGCCGCTCCATCCGCGGTAGCCGCTCCAACCGCGGCAGGCGCTCCAGCCGCGGCAGCCGCTCCAGCCGCTCCACCTGCGGCAGCCGTTCCAGCCGCTAACGAGTGGAGCGCCTGCCACGGCTGGAGCGGTTGCCGCGGTTGGAGCGCCTGCCGCGTTTGGAGCGGCTGCCGCGGCTGCCGCGGCTGGAGCGTCTGCCGCGGTGGGAGAGTCTGCCGCGTATGCCGCGGACGGAGCGGCTGCCGCGGCTGGAGCGGCTGCCGCGGCTGCCGCGGCTGCCGAGGCTGGAGGGCTACCGCGGCTGGAGCGACTGCCGCGGCTGGAGCAGTACAGTGAGTCCAGAGAGTGCACTGGCACCACTGGGGATGCAGTGCAGTGAGTCCAGAGAGTGCACTGGCACCTTTGGGGATGCACTGCAGTGTCTGCAGAGAGTGCCCTGGCACCACTGGGGATGCAGTGCAGTGAGTCCAGAGAGTGCACTGGCACCACTGGTGATGCAGTGCAGTGAGTCCAGAGAGTGCACTGGCACCACTGGGGTTGCACTGCAGTCATTCCAGAGAGTGCACTGGCACCACAGGGGATGAGGTGCAGTGAATCCAGAGAGTGCACTGGCACCACTGGGGATGCAGTGCAGTGAGTCCAGAGAGTGCACTGGCACCACTGGGGATGCGGTGCCGGGAGTCCAGAGAGTGCTTTGGCACCACTGGGGATGCACTGCAGTGAGTACAGAGAGTGCACTGGCACCAATGGGGATGCAGCGCAGTGACTCTAGAGACTGCACTGGCACCACTGGGGATGCAGTGCAGTGAGTCCAGAGAGTGCACTGGCACCACTGGGGATGCAGTGCAGTCAGTCCAGTGAGTGTACTGGCACCAATGGGGATGCACTTCAGTGAGTCCAGAGAGTGCACTGGCACCACTGAGAATACACTTCTGTGAGTCCAGAGAGTGCACTGGCACCACTGGGGATGCAGTGCAGTGAGTCAAGAGAGTGCACGGGCACCACTGGGGATGCAATGCAGAGAGTCCAGAGAGTGCACTGGCACCACTGGGGATGCAGTGCAGTGAGTCCAGAGAGTGCACTGGCACCACTGGGGATGAAGTGCAGTGAGTCCAGAAATTGCACTGGCACCAATGGGGATGCACTGCAGTGAGTCCAGAGAGTGAACTGGCTCCACTGGGGATGCCTACAGTGAGTCCAGAGAGTGCACTGGCACCACTGGGGATGCACTGCAGTGAGTCCAGAGAGTGCACTGGCACCACTGGGGATGCACTGTAGTGAGTCCAGAGAGTGCACTAGCACCACTGGGGATGCAGTGCAGTGAATCCAGTGAGTACACTGGCACCACTGGGGATGCAGTGCAGTGAGTCCAGAGAGTGCACTGGCAGCACTGGGGATGCAATGCAGTTACTCCAGAGGCTGCACTGGCACAACTGGGGATGCAGTGCAGTGAGTCCAGAGAGTGCACTGGCACCACAGGGGATGCACTGCAGTGTCTGCAGAGAGTGCCCTGGCACCACTGGGGATGCAGTAAAGTGAGTCCAGAGAGTGCACTGGCACCACTGGGGATGCAGTGCAGTGAGTCCAGAGACTTCACAGGCTCCACTGGGAATACAGAGAAGTGAGTGCAGAGAGTGCACTGGCACCACGGGGGATCCACTGCAGTGAGTCCAGAGAGTGCACTGGCACCACCAGGGATGCACTGCAGTGAGTCCAGAGCGTGCACTGGCACCACTGGTGATGCAGTACAGTGAGTCCAGAGAGTGCACTGGCACCACAGGGGATGCAGTGCAGTGAGTCCAGAGAGTGCACTGGCACCACTGGGGATGCAGCGCAGTGACTCTAGAGAGTGCACTGGCACCACTGGGGATGCAGTGCAGTGAGTGCAGAGAGTGCACTGGCACCACTGGGGATGCAGTGCAGTCAGTCCAGTGACTGCACTGGCTCCACTGGGGATGAGGTGCCGGGAGTCCAGAGAGTGCTTTGGCACCACTGGGGATGCAGTGCAGTGAGTCCAGAGAGTGCACTGGCACCACTGGGGATGCAGTGCAGTCAGTCCAGTGAGTGTACTGGCACCAATGGGGATGCACTTCAGTGAGTCCAGAGAGTGCACTGGCACCACTGAGAATACACTTCTGTGAGTCCAGAGAGTGCAATGGCACCACTGGGGATGCACTGCAGTGAGTCAAGAGAGTGCACGGGCACCACTGGGGATGCCGTGCAGTGAGTACAGAGAGTGCACTGGCCACACGGGCGATGCAGTGCAGTGACTCCAGAGAGTGCACTGGCACCACTGGGGATGCAGTGCAGTGAGTCCAGAGAGTGCACTGGCACCACTGGAGATGCAATGCAGTGAGTCCAGAAATTGCACTGGCACCACTGGGGATGCCCTACAGTGAGTCCAGAGAGTGCTCTGGCACCACTGGGGATGCACTGCAGCGAGTCCAGTGAATGCACTGGCAACACTGGGGATGCAGTGCAGTGAGTCCAGAGAGCGCACTGGCACCACTGTGGATGCAGTGCAGTGAATCCAGTGAGTGCACTGGCACCACTGGGGATGCAGTCCAGTGAGTCCAGAGAGTGCACTGGCACCACTGGGGATGTAGTACAGTGACTCGAGAGAGTGCACTTGCAGCACTGGGGATGCAGTGCAGTGAGTCCAGAGAGTGCACTGGCACCACTGGGGATGCAATGCAGTGAGTCCTGAGAGTGCACTGGCACCACTGGGGATGCAGTGCAGTGAGTCCAGAGAGTGCACTGGCACCACTGGGGATGCAGTGCAGTGAGTCCAGAGAGTGCACTGGCGCCACTGGGGTGCACTGCAGTGAGTCCAGAGAGTGCACTGGCACCACTGGGGATGCAGTGCAGTGAGTCCAGAGAGTGCACTGGCACCACTGGGGATGCAGTGCAGTGAGTCCAGAGAGTGCACTGGCACCACTGGGGATGCAGTGCAGTGAGTCCAGAGAGTGCACTGGCACCACTGGGGATGTACTGCAGTGAGTCCAGAGAGTGCACGGGCTCCACTGGTGATGCAGTACAGTGAGTCCAGAGAGTGCACTGGCACCACTGGGGATGCAGTGCAGTGAGTCCAGAGAGTGCACTGGCACCACTGGGGATGCCCTGCAGTGAGTCCAGAGAGTGCACTGGCACCACTGGGGATGCAGTACAGTAGGGCCACAGAGTGCACTGGCACCACTGGGGATGCAGTCCAGTGAGTCCAGAGAGTGCACTGGCACCACTGGGGATGCAGTGCAGTGAATCCAGTGAGTGCACTGGCACCACTGGGGATGCAGTGCAGTGAGTCCAGAGAGTGCACTGGCACCACTGGGGATGCAGTGCAGTTAGTCCAGAGAGTGCACTGGCACCACTGGAGATGCAGTCCAGTGAGTCCAGTGAATGCACTGGCAGCACTGGGGATGCAGTGCAGTGAGTCCAGAGAGTGCACTGGCACCACTGGTGATGCAGTATAGTGAGTCCAGAGAGTGCACTGGCACCACTGGGGATGCACTGCAGTGAGTCCAGAGAGTGCACTGGCACCACTGGTGATGCAGTACAGTGAGTCCAGTGAGTGCACTGGCACCACTGGGGATGTAGTACAGTGAGTCGAGAGAGTGCACTTGCAGCACTGGGGATGCAGTGCAGTGAGTCCAGAGAGTGCACTGGCACCACTGGGGATGCACTGCAGTGAGTCCAGAGAGTGCACTGGCACCACTGGGGATGCAGTGCAGTGAGTCCAGAGAGTGCACTGGCGCCACTGGGGTGCACTGCAGTGAGTCCAGAGAGTGCACTGGCACCACTGGGTATGCAGTGCAGTGAGTCCAGAGAGTGCACTGGCACCACTGGGGATGCAGTGCAGTGAGTCCAGAGAGTGCACTGGCACCACTGGGGATGCAGTGCAGTGAGTCCAGAGAGGCACTGGCACCACTGGGGATGCACTGCAGTGAGTCCAGAGAGTGCACTGGCACCACTGGTGATGCAGTACAGTGAGTCCAGGGAGTGCACTGGCACTACTGGGGATGTAGTGCAGTGACTCGAGAGAATGCACTTGCATCACTGGGGATGCAGTGCAGTGATTCCAGAGAGTGCACTGGCACCACTGGTGATGCAGTACAGTGAGTCCAGAGAGTGCACTGGCACCACTGGGGATGCAGTGCAGTGAGTCCAGAGACTTCACAGGCTCCACTGGGAATACAGAGAAGTGAGTCCAGAGAGTGCACTGGCACCACTGGGGATGCACTGCAGTGAGTCCAGAGAGTGCACTGGCACCACCTGTGATGCAGTGCAGTGAGTGCAGAGAGTGCACTGGCACCACTGGGGGTGCAGTGCAGTGAGTCCAGAGAGTGCACTGGCACCACTGGGGATGCACTGCAGTGAGTCCAGAGCGTGCACTGGCACCACTGGTGATGCAGTACAGTGAGTCCAGAGAGTGCACTGGCACCACTGGGGATGCAGTGCAGTGAGTCCAGAGAGTGCACTGGCACCACTGGGGATGCAGCGCAGTGACTCTAGAGAGTGCACTGGCACCACTGGGGATGCAGTGCAGTGAGTCCAGAGAGTGCACTGGCACCAATGGGGATGCAGTGCAGTCAGTCCAGTGAGTGTACTGGCACCAATGGGGATGCACTTCAGTGAGTCCAGAGAGTGCACTGGCACCACTGAGAATACACTTCTGTGAGTCCAGAGAGTGCACTAGCACCACTGGGGATGCACTGCAGTGAGTCAAGAGAGTGCACGGGCACCACTGGGGATGCCCTGCAGTGAGTCCAGAGAGTGCACTGGCACCACGGGGGATGCAGTGCAGTGACTCCAGAGAGTGCACTGGCACCACTGGGGATGCAGTGCAGTGAGTCCAGAGAGTGCACTGGCACCACTGGAGATGCAGTGCAGTGAGTCCAGAAATTGCACTGGCACCACTGGGTATGCACTGCAGTGAGTCCAGAGAGTGAACTGGCTCCACTGGGGATGCCCTACAGTGAGTCCACAGAGTGCACTGGCACCACTGGGGATGCACTGCAGTGAGTCCAGAGAGTGCACTGGCACCACTGGGGATGCACTGCAGTGAGTCCAGAGAGTGCACTAGCACCACTGGGGATGCAGTGCAGTGAATTCAGTGAGTGCACTGGCACCACTGGGGATGCAGTGCAGTGAGTCCAGAGAGTGCACTGGCACCACTGGGGATGCAGTCCAGTGAGCCCAGTGAATGCACTGGCAACACTGGGGATGCAGTGCAGTGAGTCCAGAGAGTGCACTGGCAACACTGGGGATGCAGTATAGTGAGTCCAGAGAGTGCACTGGCACCACTGGGGATGCAGTGCAGTGAGTCCAGAGAGGCACTGGCACCACTGGGGATGCACTGCAGTGAGTCCAGAGAGTGCACTGGCACCACTGGTGATGCAGTACAGTGAGTCCAGGGAGTGCACTGGCACTACTGGGGATGTAGTGCAGTGACTCGAGAGAATGCACTTGCACCACTGGGGATGCAGTCCAGTGAGCCCAGTGAATGCACTGGCAACACTGGGGATGCAGTGCAGTGAGTCCAGTGAATGCACTGGCAACACTGGGGATGCAGTGCAGTGAGTCCAGAGAGTGCACTGGCAACACTGGGGATGCAGTATAGTGAGTCCAGAGAGTGCACTGGCACCACTGGGGATGCAGTGCAGTGAGTCCAGAGAGGCACTGGCACCACTGGGGATGCACTGCAGTGAGTCCAGAGAGTGCACTGGCACCACTGGTGATGCAGTACAGTGAGTCCAGGGAGTGCACTGGCACTACTGGGGATGTAGTGCAGTGACTCGAGAGAATGCACTTGCACCACTGGGGATGCAGTCCAGTGAGCCCAGTGAACGCACTGGCAACACTGGGGATGCAGTGCAGTGAGTCCAGAGAGTGCACTGGCACCACTGGAGATGCAGTGCAGTGAGTCCAGAGACTTCACAGGCTCCACTGGGAATACAGAGAAGTGAGTCCAGAGAGTGCACTGGCACCACTGGTGTGCATTTCAGTGAGTTCAGAGAGTGCACTGGCACCACTGGTGATGCAGTGCAGTGAGTCCAGAGAGTGCACTGGCACCACTGGGGATGCAGTGCAGTGAGTCCACGTAGTGCACTAGCACCACTGGGGATGCAGTGCAGTGAGTCCAGAGAGTGCACTGGCACCACTGGGGTTGCACTGCAGTCATTCCAGAGAGTGCACTGGCACCACAGTGGATGCGGTGCAGTGAATCCATAGAGTGCACTGGCACCACTGGGGATGCAGTGCAGTGAGTCCAGAGAGTGCACTGGCACCACTGGGGATGCGGTGCCGGGAGTCCAGAGAGTGCTTTGGCACCACTGGGGATGCACTGCAGTGAGTCCAGAGAGTGCACTGGCACCACTGGGGATGCAGCGCAGTGACTCTAGAGAGTGCACTGGCACCACTGGGGATGCAGTGCAGTCAGTCCAGTGAGTGTACTGGCACCAATGGGGATGCACTTCAGTGAGTCCAGAGAGTGCACTGGTACCACTGAGAATACACTTCTGTGAGTCCAGAGAGTGCACTGGCACCACTGGGGTTGCACTGCAGTGAGTCAAGAGAGTGCACGGGCACCACTGGGGATGCCCTGCAGTGAGTTCAGAGAGTGCACTGGCACCACGGGGGATGCAGTGCAGTGACTCCAGAGAGTGCACTGGCACCACTGGGGATGCAGTGCAGTGAGTCCAGAGAGTGCACTGGCACCACTGGAGATGCAGTGCAGTGAGTCCAGAGAGTGCACTGGCACCACTGGTGATGCAGTATAGTGAGTCCAGAGAGTGCACTGGCACCACTGGGGATGCACTGCAGTGAGTCCAGAGAGTGCACTGGCACCACTGGTGATGCAGTAGAGTGAGTCCAGTGAGTGCACTGGCACCACTGGGGATGTAGTACAGTGAGTCGAGAGAGTGCACTTGCAGCACTGGGGATGCAGTGCAGTGAGTCCAGAGAGTGCACTGGCACCACTGGGGATGCACTGCAGTGAGTCCAGAGAGTGCACTGGCACCACTGGGGATGCAGTGCAGTGAGTCCAGAGAGTGCACTGGCGCCACTGGGGTGCACTGCAGTGAGTCCAGATAGTGCACTGGCACCACTGGGTATGCAGTGCAGTGAGTCCAGAGAGTGCACTGGCACCACTGGGGATGCAGTGCAGTGAGTCCAGAGAGTGCACTGGCACCACTGGGGATGCAGTGCAGTGAGTCCAGAGAGGCACTGGCACCACTGGGGATGCACTGCAGTGAGTCCAGAGAGTGCACTGGCACCACTGGGGATGCACTACAGTGAGTCCAGGGAGTGCACTGGCACTACTGGGGATGTAGTGCAGTGACTCGAGAGAATGCACTTGCAGCACTGGGGATGCAGTGCAGTGAGTCCAGAGAGTGCACTGGCACCACTGGTGATGCAGTACAGTGAGTCCAGAGAGTGCACTGGCACCACTGGGGATGCAGTGCAGTGAGTCCAGAGACTTCACAGGCTCCACTGGGAATACAGAGAAGTGAGTCCAGAGAGTGCACTGGCACCACAAGGGGATGCACTGCAGTGAGTCCAGAGAGTGCACTGGCACCACCTGTGATGCAGTGCAGTGAGTGCAGAGAGTGCACTGGCACCACTGGGGGTGCAGTGCAGTGAGTCCAGAGAGTGCACTGGCACCACTGGGGATGCACTGCAGTGAGTCCAGAGCGTGCACTGGCACCACTGGTGATGCAGTACAGTGAGTCCAGAGAGTGCACTGGCACCACTGGGGATGCAGTGCAGTGAGTCCAGAGAGTGCACTGGCACCACTGGGGATGCAGCGCAGTGACTCTAGAGAGTGCACTGGCACCACTGGGGATGCAGTGCAGTGAGTCCAGAGAGTGCACTGGCACCAATGGGGATGCAGTGCAGTCAGTCCAGTGAGTGTACTGGCACCAATGGGTATGCACTTCAGTGAGTCCAGAGAGTGCACTGGCACCACTGAGAATACACTTCTGTGAGTCCAGAGAGTGCACTAGCACCACTGGGGATGCACTGCAGTGAGTCAAGAGAGTGCACGGGCACCACTGGGGATGCCCTGCAGTGAGTCCAGAGAGTGCACTGGCACCACGGGGGATGCAGTGCAGTGACTCCAGAGAGTGCACTGGCACCACTGGGGATGCAGTGCAGTGAGTCCAGAGAGTGCACTGGCACCACTGGAGATGCAGTGCAGTGAGTCCAGAAATTGCACTGGCACCACTGGGTATGCACTGCAGTGAGTCCAGAGAGTGAACTGGCTCCACTGGGGATGCCCTACAGTGAGTCCAGAGAGTGCACTGGCACCACTGGGGATGCACTGCAGTGAGTCCAGAGAGTGCACTGGCACCACTGGGGATGCACTGCAGTGAGTCCAGAGAGTGCACTAGCACCACTGGGGATGCAGTGCAGTGAATCCAGTGAGTGCACTGGCACCACTGGGGATGCAGTGCAGTGAGTCCAGAGAGTGCACTGGCACCACTGGGGATGCAGTCCAGTGAGCCCAGTGAATGCACTGGCAACACTGGGGATGCAGTGCAGTGAGTCCAGAGAGTGCACTGGCACCACTGGGGATGCAGTATAGTGAGTCTAGAGAGTGCACTGGCACCACTGGGGATGCAGTGCAGTGAGTCCAGAGAGGCACTGGCACCACTGGGGATGCACTGCAGTGAGTCCAGAGAGTGCACTGGCACCACTGGTGATGCAGTACAGTGAGTCCAGGGAGTGCACTGGCACTACTGGGGATGTAGTGCAGTGACTCGAGAGAATGCACTTGCACCACTGGGGATGCACTGCAGTGAGTCCAGAGAGTGCACTGGCACCACTGGTTATGCACTGCAGTGAGTCCAGAGAGTGCACTGGCACCACTGGGGATGCACTGCAGTGAGTCCAGAGAGTGCACTGGCACCACTGGGAATGCAGTGCAGTGAGTCCAGAGACTTCACAGGCTCCACTGGGAATACAGAGAAGTGAGTCCAGAGAGTGCACTGGCACCACTGGTGTGCACTGCAGTGAGTCCAGAGAGTGCACTGGCACCGCTGGTGATGCAGTATAGTGAGTCCAGAGAGTGCACTGGCACCACTGGGGATGCAGTGCAGTGAGTCCAGAGAGTGCACTGGCACCACTGGGGATGCGGTGCAGTTACTCCAGATACTGCACTGGCACCACTGGGGATGCAGTGCAGTGAGTCCAGAGAGTGCGCTGGCACCACTGGAGATGCAGTCCAGTGAGTCCAGTGAATGCACTGGCACCACTGGGGATGAAGTGCAGTGAGTCCAGAGAGTGCACTGGCACCACTGGGGATGCAGTATAGTGAGTCCAGAGAGTGCACTGGCACCACTGGGGATGCAGTGCAGTGAGTCCAGAGAGGCACTGGCACCACTGGGGATGCACTGCAGTGAGTCCAGAGAGTGCACTGGCACCACTGGTGATGCAGTACAGTGAGTCCAGGGAGTGCACTGGCACTACTGGGGATGTAGTGCAGTGACTCGAGAGAATGCACTTGCACCACTGGGGATGCAGTGCAGTGAGTCCAGAGAGTGCACTGGCACCACAGCTTATGCACTGCAGTGAGTCCAGAGAGTGCACTGGCAACACTGGGGATGCACTGCAGTGACTCAAGAGAGTGCACTGGCACCACTGGGGATGCAGTGCAGTGAGTCCAGAGACTTCACAGGCTCCACTGGGAATACAGAGAAGTGAGTCCAGAGAGTGCACTGGCACCACTGGGGATGCACTGCAGTGAGTGCAGAGAGTGCACTGGCACCACATGGGGGGTGCAGTGCAGTGAGTCCAGAGAGTGCACTGGCACCACTGGGGATGCACTGCAGTGAGTCCAGAGCGTGCACTGGCACCACTGGTGATGCAGTACAGTGAGTCCAGAGAGTGCACTGGCACCACTGGGGATGCAGTGCAGTGAGTCCAGAGAGTGCACTGGCACCACTGGGGATGCGGTGCAGTGAGTCCAGAGAGTGCACTGGCACCACTGGTGATGCACTACAGTGAGTCCAGAGATTGCACTGGCACCAGTGGGGATGAAGTGCAGTGAGTCCAGAGAGTGCACTGGCACCACTGGGGCTTCAGTGCAGTGAATCCAGAGAGTGCATTGGAACCACTGGGGATGCACTGCAGTGAGTCCAGAGAGTACACTGGCACCACTGGGGATGCGGTGCAGTGAGTCCAGAGAGTGCACTGGCACCAGTGGGGATGCGGTGCAGTGAGTCCACAGAGTGCACTGGACCAGTGGGGATGCAGTACAGTGAGTCCAGAGAGTGCACTGGCACCACTGGGGATGCAGTGCAGTGAGTCCAGAGAGTGCACTGGCACCACTGGGGATGCACTTCAGTGACTCCAGAGAGTGCACTGGCACCACTGGGGATGCAGTGCACTGAGTCCAGAGAGTGCACTGGCACCACTGGGGATGCACTGCAGTGAGTCCAGAGAGTGCACTGGCGCCACTGGGGATGCAGTGCAGTGTGTCCAGAGAGCGCACTGGCACCACTTGTGATGCAGTGCGATGAGTCCAGAGAGTGCACTGGCACCACTGGGGATGCACTTCAGTGAGTCCAGAGAGTGCATTGGCACCACTGGGGATGCAGTGCAGTGAGTCCAGAGAGTGCACTGGCACCACTGGGGATGCAGTGCAGTGAGTCCAGAGAGTGCACTGGCACCATTGGGGATGCTGTGCAGTTACTCCAGAGACTGCACTGGCACCAGTGGGGATGCAGTGCAGTGAGTCCAGAGAGTGCACTGGCACCACTGGAGATGCAGTCCAGTGAGTCCAGTGAATGCACTGGCAACACTGGGGATGCACCTCAGTGAGTCCAGAGAGTGCACTGGCACCACTGGGGATGCAGTATAGTGAGTCCAGAGAGTGCACTGGCACCACTGGGGATGCAGTGCTGTGAGTCCAGAGAGTGCACTGGCACCACTGGGGATGCGTTGCAGTTACTCCAGAGACTGCACTGGCACCACTGGGGATGCAGTACAGTGAGTCCAGAGAGTGCACTGGCACCACTGGAGATGCAGTCCAGTGAGTCCAGTGAATGCAGTGGCACCACTGGGGATGCAGTGCAGTGAGTCCTGAGAGTGCACTGGCACCACTGGGGATGCAGTATAGTGAGTCCAGAGAGTGCACTGGCACCACTGGGGATGCAGTGCAGTGAGTCCAGAGAGGCACTGGCACCACTGGGGATGCACTGCAGTGAGTCCAGAGAGCGCACTGGCACCACTGGTGATGCAGTACAGTGAGTCCAGGGAGTGCACTGGCACTACTGGGGATGTAGTGCAGTGACTCGAGAGAATGCACTTGCACCACTAGGGATGCAGTGCAGTGAGTCCAGAGAGTGCACTGGCACCACAGCTTATGCACTGCAGTGAGTCCAGAGAGTGCACTGGCAACACTGGGGATGCACTGCAGTGACTCAAGAGAGTGCACTGGCACCACTGGGGATGCAGTGCAGTGAGTCCAGAGAGTGCACTGGCACCACTGGGGATGCTGTGCAGTTACTCCAGAGACTGCACTGGCACCAGTGGGGATGCAGTACAGTGAGTCCAGAGAGTGCACTGGCACCATTGGAGATGCAGTCCAGTGAGTCCAGTGAATGCACTGGCAACACTGGGGATGCAGTGCAGTGAGTCCAGAGAGTGCACTGGCACCAATGGGGATGCACTTCAGTGAGTCCAGAGAGTGCACTGGCACCACTGAGAATACACTTCTGTGAGTCCAGAGAGTGCAATGGCACCACTGGGGATGCACTGCAGTGAGTCAAGAGAGTGCACGGGCACCACTGGGGATGCTGTGCAGTGAGTACAGAGAGTGCACTGGCCACACGGGCGATGCAGTGCAGTGACTCCAGAGAGTGCACTGGCACCACATGGGGGGTGCAGTGCAGTGAGTCCAGAGAGTGCACTGGCACCACTGGGGATGCACTGCAGTGAGTCCAGAGCGTGCACTGGCACCACTGGTGATGCAGTACAGTGAGTCCAGAGAGTGCACTGGCACCACTGGGGATGCAGTGCAGTGAGTCCAGAGAGTGCACTGGCACCACTGGGGATGCGGTGCAGTGAGTCCAGAGAGTGCACTGGCACCACTGGTGATGCACTACAGTGAGTCCAGAGATTGCACTGGCACCAGTGGGGATGAAGTGCAGTGAGTCCAGAGAGTGCACTGGCACCACTGGGGCTTCAGTGCAGTGAATCCAGAGAGTGCATTGGAACCACTGGGGATGCACTGCAGTGAGTCCAGAGAGTACACTGGCACCACTGGGGATGCGGTGCAGTGAGTCCAGAGAGTGCACTGGCACCAGTGGGGATGCGGTGCAGTGAGTCCACAGAGTGCACTGGACCAGTGGGGATGCAGTACAGTGAGTCCAGAGAGTGCACTGGCACCACTGGGGATGCAGTGCAGTGAGTCCAGAGAGTGCACTGGCACCACTGGGGATGCACTTCAGTGACTCCAGAGAGTGCACTGGCACCACTGGGGATGCAGTGCACTGAGTCCAGAGAGTGCACTGGCACCACTGGGGATGCACTGCAGTGAGTCCAGAGAGTGCACTGGCGCCACTGGGGATGCAGTGCAGTGTGTCCAGAGAGCGCACTGGCACCACTTGTGATGCAGTGCGATGAGTCCAGAGAGTGCACTGGCACCACTGGGGATGCACTTCAGTGAGTCCAGAGAGTGCATTGGCACCACTGGGGATGCAGTGCAGTGAGTCCAGAGAGTGCACTGGCACCACTGGGGATGCAGTGCAGTGAGTCCAGAGAGTGCACTGGCACCATTGGGGATGCTGTGCAGTTACTCCAGAGACTGCACTGGCACCAGTGGGGATGCAGTGCAGTGAGTCCAGAGAGTGCACTGGCACCACTGGAGATGCAGTCCAGTGAGTCCAGTGAATGCACTGGCAACACTGGGGATGCACCTCAGTGAGTCCAGAGAGTGCACTGGCACCACTGGGGATGCAGTATAGTGAGTCCAGAGAGTGCACTGGCACCACTGGGGATGCAGTGCTGTGAGTCCAGAGAGTGCACTGGCACCACTGGGGATGCGTTGCAGTTACTCCAGAGACTGCACTGGCACCACTGGGGATGCAGTACAGTGAGTCCAGAGAGTGCACTGGCACCACTGGAGATGCAGTCCAGTGAGTCCAGTGAATGCAGTGGCACCACTGGGGATGCAGTGCAGTGAGTCCTGAGAGTGCACTGGCACCACTGGGGATGCAGTATAGTGAGTCCAGAGAGTGCACTGGCACCACTGGGGATGCAGTGCAGTGAGTCCAGAGAGGCACTGGCACCACTGGGGATGCACTGCAGTGAGTCCAGAGAGCGCACTGGCACCACTGGTGATGCAGTACAGTGAGTCCAGGGAGTGCACTGGCACTACTGGGGATGTAGTGCAGTGACTCGAGAGAATGCACTTGCACCACTAGGGATGCAGTGCAGTGAGTCCAGAGAGTGCACTGGCACCACAGCTTATGCACTGCAGTGAGTCCAGAGAGTGCACTGGCAACACTGGGGATGCACTGCAGTGACTCAAGAGAGTGCACTGGCACCACTGGGGATGCAGTGCAGTGAGTCCAGAGAGTGCACTGGCACCACTGGGGATGCTGTGCAGTTACTCCAGAGACTGCACTGGCACCAGTGGGGATGCAGTACAGTGAGTCCAGAGAGTGCACTGGCACCATTGGAGATGCAGTCCAGTGAGTCCAGTGAATGCACTGGCAACACTGGGGATGCAGTGCAGTGAGTCCAGAGAGTGCACTGGCACCAATGGGGATGCACTTCAGTGAGTCCAGAGAGTGCACTGGCACCACTGAGAATACACTTCTGTGAGTCCAGAGAGTGCAATGGCACCACTGGGGATGCACTGCAGTGAGTCAAGAGAGTGCACGGGCACCACTGGGGATGCTGTGCAGTGAGTACAGAGAGTGCACTGGCCACACGGGCGATGCAGTGCAGTGACTCCAGAGAGTGCACTGGCACCACTGGGGATGCAGTGCAGTGAGTCCAGAGAGTGCACTGGCACCACTGGAGATGCAGTGCAGTGAGTCCAGAAATTGCACTGGCACCACTGGGGATGCACTGCAGTGAGTCCAGAGAGTGAACTGGCTCCACTGGGGATGCCCTACAGTGAGTCCAGAGAGTGCTCTGGCACCACTGGGGATGCACTGCAGTGAGTCCAGTGAATGCACTGGCAACACTGGGGATGCAGTGCAGTGAGTCCAGAGAGCGCACTGGCACCACTGTGGATGCAGTGCAGTGAATCCAGTGAGTGCACTGGCACCACTGGGGATGCAGTCCAGTGAGTCCAGAGAGTGCACTGGCACCACTGGGGATGTAGTACAGTGACTCGAGAGAGTGCACTTGCAGCACTGGGGATGCAGTGCAGTGAGTCCAGAGAGTGCACTGGCACCACTGGGGATGCAATGCAGTGAGTCCTGAGAGTGCACTGGCACCACTGGGGATGCAGTGCAGTGAGTCCAGAGAGTGCACTGGCACCACTGGGGATGCAGTGCAGTGAGTCCAGAGAGTGCACTGGCGCCACTGGGGTGCACTGCAGTGAGTCCAGAGAGTGCACTGGCACCACTGGGGATGCAGTGCAGTGAGTCCAGAGAGTGCACTGGCACCACTGGGGATGCAGTGCAGTGAGTCCAGAGAGTGCACTGGCACCACTGGGGATGCCCTGCAGTGAGTCCAGAGAGTGCACTGGCACCACTGGGTATGCAGTGCAGTGAGTCCAGAGAGTGCACTGGCACCACTGGGGATGCCCTGCAGTGAGTCCAGAGAGTGCACTGGCACCACTGGGGATGCAGTGCAGTGAGTCCAGAGAGGCACTGGCACCACTGGGGATGCACTGCAGTGAGTCCAGAGAGTGCACTGGCACCACTGGTGATGCAGTACAGTGAGTCCAGGGAGTGCACTGGCACTACTGGGGATGTAGTGCAGTGACTCGAGAGAATGCACTTGCATCACTGGGGATGCAGTGCAGTGAGTCCAGAGAGTGCACTGGCACCACTGGTGATGCAGTACAGTGAGTCCAGAGAGTGCACTGGCACCACTGGGGATGCAGTGCAGTGAGTCCAGAGACTTCACAGGCTCCACTGGGAATACAGAGAAGTGAGTCCAGAGAGTGCACTGGCACCACTGGGGATGCACTGCAGTGAGTCCAGAGAGTGCACTGGCACCACCTGTGATGCAGTGCAGTGAGTGCAGAGAGTGCACTGGCACCACTGGGGGTGCAGTGCAGTGAGTCCAGAGAGTGCACTGGCACCACTGGGGATGCACTGCAGTGAGTCCAGAGCGTGCACTGGCACCACTGGTGATGCAGTACAGTGAGTCCAGAGAGTGCACTGGCACCACTGGGGATGCAGTGCAGTGAGTCCAGAGAGTGCACTGGCACCACTGGGGATGCAGCGCAGTGACTCTAGAGAGTGCAGTGGCACCACTGGGGATGCAGTGCAGTGAGTCCAGAGAGTGCACTGGCACCAATGGGGATGCAGTGCAGTCAGTCCAGTGAGTGTACTGGCACCAATGGGGATGCACTTCAGTGAGTCCAGAGAGTGCACTGGCACCACTGAGAATACACTTCTGTGAGTCCAGAGAGTGCACTAGCACCACTGGGGATGCACTGCAGTGAGTCAAGAGAGTGCACGGGCACCACTGGGGATGCCCTGCAGTGAGTCCAGAGAGTGCACTGGCACCACGGGGGATGCAGTGCAGTGACTCCAGAGAGTGCACTGTCACCACTGGGGATGCAGTGCAGTGAGTCCAGAGAGTGCACTGGCACCACTGGAGATGCAGTGCAGTGAGTCCAGAAATTGCACTGGCACCACTGGGTATGCACTGCAGTGAGTCCAGAGAGTGAACTGGCTCCACTGGGGATGCCCTACAGTGAGTCCAGAGAGTGCACTGGCACCACTGGGGATGCACTGCAGTGAGTCCAGAGAGTGCACTGGCACCACTGGGGATGCACTGCAGTGAGTCCAGAGAGTGCATTGGCACCACTGGGGATGCAGTGCAGTGAATCCAGTGAGTGCACTGGCACCACTGGGGATGCAGTGCAGTGAGTCCAGAGAGTGCACTGGCACCACTGGGGATGCAGTCCAGTGAGCCCAGTGAATGCACTGGCAACACTGGGGATGCAGTGCAGTGAGTCCAGAGAGTGCACTGGCAACACTGGGGATGCAGTATAGTGAGTCCAGAGAGTGCACTGGCACCACTGGGGATGCAGTGCAGTGAGTCCAGAGAGGCACTGGCACCACTGGGGATGCACTGCAGTGAGTCCAGAGAGTGCACTGGCACCACTGGTGATGCAGTACAGTGAGTCCAGGGAGTGCACTGGCACTACTGGGGATGTAGTGCAGTGACTCGAGAGAATGCACTTGCACCACTGGGGATGCACTGCAGTGAGTCCAGAGAGTGCCTGGCACCACTGGTTATGCACTGCAGTGAGTCCAGAGAGTGCACTGGCACCACTGGGGATGGACTGCAGTGAGTCCAGAGAGTGCACTGGCACCACTGGGGATGCAGTGCAGTGAGTCCAGAGACTTCACAGGCTCCACTGGGAATACAGAGAAGTGAGTCCAGAGAGTGCACTGGCACCACTGGTGTGCATTTCAGTGAGTCCAGAGAGTGCACTGGCACCACTGGTGATGCAGTGCAGTGAGTCCAGAGAGTGCACTGGCACCACTGGGGATGCAGTGCAGTGAGTCCACGTAGTGCACTAGCACCACTGGGGATGCAGTGCAGTGAGTCCAGAGAGTGCACTGGCACCACTGGGGATGCGGTGCCGGGAGTCCAGAGAGTGCTTTGGCACCACTGGGGATGCACTGCAGTGAGTCCAGAGAGTGCACTGGCACCACTGGGGATGCAGCGCAGTGACTCTAGAGAGTGCACTGGCACCACTGGGGATGCAGTGCAGTCAGTCCAGTGAGTGTACTGGCACCAATGGGGATGCACTTCAGTGAGTCCAGAGAGTGCACTGGTACCACTGAGAATACACTTCTGTGAGTCCAGAGAGTGCACTAGCACCACTGGGGTTGCACTGCAGTGAGTCAAGAGAGTGCACGGGCACCACTGGGGATGCCCTGCAGTGAGTTCAGAGAGTGCACTGGCACCACGGGGGATGCAGTGCAGTGACTCCAGAGAGTGCACTGGCACCACTGGGGATGCAGTGCAGTGAGTCCAGAGAGTGCACTGGCACCACTGGAGATGCAGTGCAGTGAGTCCAGAGAGTGCACTGGCACCACTGGAGGTGCAGTCCAGTGAGTCCAGTGAATGCACTGGCAGCACTGGGGATGCAGTGCAGTGAGTCCAGAGAGTGCACTGGCACCACTGGTGATGCAGTATAGTGAGTCCAGAGAGTGCACTGGCACCACTGGGGATGCACTGCAGTGAGTCCAGAGAGTGCACTGGCACCACTGGTGATGCAGTAGAGTGAGTCCAGTGAGTGCACTGGCACCACTGGGGATGTAGTACAGTGAGTCGAGAGAGTGCACTTGCAGCACTGGGGATGCAGTGCAGTGAGTCCAGAGAGTGCACTGGCACCACTGGGGATGCACTGCAGTGAGTCCAGAGAGTGCACTGGCACCACTGGGGATGCAGTGCAGTGAGTCCAGAGAGTGCACTGGCGCCACTGGGGTGCACTGCAGTGAGTCCAGAGAGTGCACTGGCACCACTGGGGATGCAGTGCAGTGAGTCCAGAGAGTGCACTGGCGCCACTGGGGTGCACTGCAGTGAGTCCAGAGAGTGCACTGGCACCACTGGGGATGCAGTGCAGTGAGTCCAGAGAGGCACTGGCACCACTGGGGATGCACTGCAGTGAGTCCAGAGAGTGCACTGGCACCACTGGGGATGCACTACAGTGAGTCCAGGGAGTGCACTGGAACTACTGGGGATTTAGTGCAGTGACTCGAGAGAATGCACTTGCAGCACTGGGGATGCAGTGCAGTGAGTCCAGAGAGTGCACTGGCACCACTGGTGATGCAGTACAGTGAGTCCAGAGAGTGCACTGGCACCACTGGGGATGCAGTGCAGTGAGTCCAGAGACTTCACAGGCTCCACTGGGAATACAGAGAAGTGAGTCCAGAGAGTGCACTGGCACCACTGGGGATGCACTGCAGTGAGTCCAGAGAGTGCACTGGCACCACCTGTGATGCAGTGCAGTGAGTGCAGAGAGTGCACTGGCACCACTGGGGGTGCAGTGCAGTGAGTCCAGAGAGTGCACTGGCACCACTGGGGATGCACTGCAGTGAGTCCAGAGCGTGCACTGGCACCACTGGTGATGCAGTACAGTGAGTCCAGAGAGTGCACTGGCACCACTGGGGATGCAGTGCAGTGAGTCCAGAGAGTGCACTGGCACCACTGGGGATGCAGCGCAGTGACTCTAGAGAGTGCACTGGCACCACTGGGGATGCAGTGCAGTGAGTCCAGAGAATGCACTGGCACCAATGGGGATGCAGTGCAGTCAGTCCAGTGAGTGTACTGGCACCAATGGGTATGCACTTCAGTGAGTCCAGAGAGTGCACTGGCACCACTGAGAATACACTTCTGTGAGTCCAGAGAGTGCACTAGCACCACTGGGGATGCACTGCAGTGAGTCAAGAGAGTGCACGGGCACCACTGGGGATGCCCTGCAGTGAGTCCAGAGAGTGCACTGGCACCACGGGGGATGCAGTGCAGTGACTCCAGAGAGTGCACTGGCACCACTGGGGATGCAGTGCAGTGAGTCCAGAGAGTGCACTGGCACCACTGGAGATGCAGTGCAGTGAGTCCAGAAATTGCACTGGCACCACTGGGTATGCACTGCAGTGAGTCCAGAGAGTGAACTGGCTCCACTGGGGATGCCCTACAGTGAGTCCAGAGAGTGCACTGGCACCACTGGGGATGCACTGCAGTGAGTCCAGAGAGTGCACTGGCACCACTGGGGATGCACTGCAGTGAGTCCAGAGAGTGCACTAGCACCACTGGGGATGCAGTGCAGTGAATCCAGTGTGTGCACTGGCACCACTGGGGATGCAGTGCAGTGAGTCCAGAGAGTGCACTGGCACCACTGGGGATGCAGTCCAGTGAGCCCAGTGAATGCACTGGCAACACTGGGGATGCAGTGCAGTGAGTCCAGAGAGTGCACTGGCACCACTGGAGGTGCAGTCCAGTGAGTCCAGTGAATGCACTGGCAGCACTGGGGATGCAGTGCAGTGAGTCCAGAGAGTGCACTGGCACCACTGGTGATGCAGTATAGTGAGTCCAGAGAGTGCACTGGCACCACTGGGGATGCACTGCAGTGAGTCCAGAGAGTGCACTGGCACCACTGGTGATGCAGTAGAGTGAGTCCAGTGAGTGCACTGGCACCACTGGGGATGTAGTACAGTGAGTCGAGAGAGTGCACTTGCAGCACTGGGGATGCAGTGCAGTGAGTCCAGAGAGTGCACTGGCACCACTGGGGATGCACTGCAGTGAGTCCAGAGAGTGCACTGGCACCACTGGGGATGCAGTGCAGTGAGTCCAGAGAGTGCACTGGCGCCACTGGGGTGCACTGCAGTGAGTCCAGAGAGTGCACTGGCACCACTGGGTATGCAGTGCAGTGAGTCCAGAGAGTGCACTGGCACCACTGCGGATGCAGTGCAGTGAGTCCAGAGAGTGCACTGGCACCACTGGGGATGCAGTGCAGTGAGTCCAGAGAGGCACTGGCACCACTGGTGATGCACTGCAGTGAGTCCAGAGAGTGCACTGGCACCACTGGGGATGCACTACAGTGAGTCCAGGGAGTGCACTGGCACTACTGGGGATTTAGTGCAGTGACTCGAGAGAATGCACTTGCAGCACTGGGGATGCAGTGCAGTGAGTCCAGAGAGTGCACTGGCACCACTGGTGATGCAGTACAGTGAGTCCAGAGAGTGCACTGGCACCACTGGGGATGCAGTGCAGTGAGTCCAGAGACTTCACAGGCTCCACTGGGAATACAGAGAAGTGAGTCCAGAGAGTGCACTGGCACCACTGGGGATGCACTGCAGTGAGTCCAGAGAGTGCACTGGCACCACCTGTGATGCAGTGCAGTGAGTGCAGAGAGTGCACTGGCACCACTGGGGGTGCAGTGCAGTGAGTCCAGAGAGTGCACTGGCACCACTGGGGATGCACTGCAGTGAGTCCAGAGCGTGCACTGGCACCACTGGTGATGCAGTACAGTGAGTCCAGAGAGTGCACTGGCACCACTGGGGATGCAGTGCAGTGAGTCCAGAGAGTGCACTGGCACCACTGGGGATGCAGCGCAGTGACTCTAGAGAGTGCACTGGCACCACTGGGGATGCAGTGCAGTGAGTCCAGAGAGTGCACTGGCACCAATGGGGATGCAGTGCAGTCAGTCCAGTGAGTGTACTGGCACCACTGGTGATGCAGTATATTGAGTCCAGAGAGTGCACTGGCACCACTGAGAATACACTTCTGTGAGTCCAGAGAGTGCACTAGCACCACTGGGGATGCACTGCAGTGAGTCAAGAGAGTGCACGGGCACCACTGGGGATGCCCTGCAGTGAGTCCAGAGAGTGCACTGGCACCACGGGGGATGCAGTGCAGTGACTCCAGAGAGTGCACTGTCACCACTGGGGATGCAGTGCAGTGAGTCCAGAGAGTGCACTGGCACCACTGGAGATGCAGTGCAGTGAGTCCAGAAATTGCACTGGCACCACTGGGTATGCACTGCAGTGAGTCCAGAGAGTGAACTGGCTCCACTGGGGATGCCCTACAGTGAGTCCAGAGAGTGCACTGGCACCACTGGGGATGCACTGCAGTGAGTCCAGAGAGTGCACTGGCACCACTGGGGATGCACTGCAGTGAGTCCAGAGAGTGCACTAGCACCACTGGGGATGCAGTGCAGTGAATCCAGTGTGTGCACTGGCACCACTGGGGATGCAGTGCAGTGAGTCCAGAGAGTGCACTGGCACCACTGGGGATGCAGTCCAGTGAGCCCAGTGAATGCACTGGCAACACTGGGGATGCAGTGCAGTGAGTCCAGAGAGTGCACTGGCACCACTGGGGATGCAGTATAGTGAGTCTAGAGAGTGCACTGGCACCACTGGGGATGCAGTGCAGTGAGTCCAGAGAGGCACTGGCACCACTGGGGATGCACTGCAGTGAGTCCAGAGAGTGCACTGGCACCACTGGTGATGCAGTACAGTGAGTCCAGGGAGTGCACTGGCACTACTGGGGATGTAGTGCAGTGACTCGAGAGAATGCACTTGCACCACTGGGGATGCACTGCAGTGAGTCCAGAGAGTGCACTGGCACCACTGGTTATGCACTGCAGTGAGTCCAGAGAGTGCACTGGCACCACTGGGGATGCACTGCAGTGAGTCCAGAGAGTGCACTGGCACCACTGGGAATGCAGTGCAGTGAGTCCAGAGACTTCACAGGCTCCACTGGGAATACAGAGAAGTGAGTCCAGAGAGTGCACTGGCACCACTGGTGTGCACTGCAGTGAGTCCAGAGAGTGCACTGGCACCACTGGTGATGCAGTATAGTGAGTCCAGAGAGTGCACTGGCACCACTGGGGATGCAGTGCAGTGAGTCCAGAGAGTGCACTGGCACCACTGGGGATGCGGTGCAGTTACTCCAGATACTGCACTGGCACCACTGGGGATGCAGTGCAGTGAGTCCAGAGAGTGCGCTGGCACCACTGGAGATGCAGTCCAGTGAGTCCAGTGAATGCACTGGCACCACTGGGGATGCAGTGCAGTGAGTCCAGAGAGTGCACTGGCACCACTGGGGATGCAGTATAGTGAGTCCAGAGAGTGCACTGGCACCACTGGGGATGCAGTGCAGTGAGTCCAGAGAGGCACTGGCACCACTGGGGATGCACTGCAGTGAGTCCAGAGAGTGCACTGGCACCACTGGTGATGCAGTACAGTGAGTCCAGGGAGTGCACTGGCACTACTGGGGATGTAGTGCAGTGACTCGAGAGAATGCACTTGCACCACTGGGGATGCAGTGCAGTGAGTCCAGAGAGTGCACTGGCACCACAGCTTATGCACTGCAGTGAGTCCAGAGAGTGCACTGGCAACACTGGGGATGCACTGCAGTGACTCAAGAGAGTGCACTGGCACCACTGGTGATGCACTGCAGTGAGTCCAGAGAGTGCACTGGCACCACTGGGGATGCAGTGCAGTGAGTCCAGAGACTTCACAGGCTCCACTGGGAATACAGAGAAGTGAGTCCAGAGAGTGCACTGGCACCACTGGGGATGCACTGCAGTGAGTGCAGAGAGTGCACTGGCACCACTGGGGGTGCAGTGCAGTGAGTCCAGAGAGTGCACTGGCACCACTGGGGATGCACTGCAGTGAGTCCAGAGCGTGCACTGGCACCACTGGTGATGCAGTACAGTGAGTCCAGAGAGTGCACTGGCACCACTGGGGATGCAGTGCAGTGAGTCCAGAGAGTGCACTGGCACCACTGGGGATGCGGTGCAGTGAGTCCAGAGAGTGCACTGGCACCACTGGTGATGCACTACAGTGAGTCCAGAGATTGCACTGGCACCAGTGGGGATGAAGTGCAGTGAGTCCAGAGAGTGCACTGGCACCACTGGGGCTTCAGTGCAGTGAATCCAGAGAGTGCATTGGAACCACTGGGGATGCACTGCAGTGAGTCCAGAGAGTACACTGGCACCACTGGGGATGCGGTGCAGTGAGTCCAGAGAGTGCACTGGCACCAGTGGGGATGCGGTGCAGTGAGTCCACAGAGTGCACTGGACCAGTGGGGATGCAGTACAGTGAGTCCAGAGAGTGCACTGGCACCACTGGGGATGCAGTGCAGTGAGTCCAGAGAGTGCACTGGCACCACTGGGGATGCACTTCAGTGACTCCAGAGAGTGCACTGGCACCACTGGGGATGCAGTGCACTGAGTCCAGAGAGTGCACTGGCACCACTGGGGATGCACTGCAGTGAGTCCAGAGAGTGCACTGGCGCCACTGGGGATGCAGTGCAGTGTGTCCAGAGAGTGCACTGGCACCACTTGTGATGCAGTGCGATGAGTCCAGAGAGTGCACTGGCACCACTGGGGATGCACTTCAGTGAGTCCAGAGAGTGCATTGGCACCACTGGGGATGCAGTGCAGTGAGTCCAGAGAGTGCACTGGCACCACTGGGGATGCAGTGCAGTGAGTCCAGAGAGTGCACTGGCACCATTGGGGATGCTGTGCAGTTACTCCAGAGACTGCACTGGCACCAGTGGGGATGCAGTGCAGTGAGTCCAGAGAGTGCACTGGCACCACTGGAGATGCAGTCCAGTGAGTCCAGTGAATGC
The DNA here is from genome assembly GCF_964211835.1 of Anser anser. Classification (NCBI taxonomy): domain Eukaryota; kingdom Metazoa; phylum Chordata; class Aves; order Anseriformes; family Anatidae; genus Anser; species Anser anser. Next base: position 30,392,841 of record NC_139723.1, on the reverse strand, counting down.
ACTGGCACCACTGGGGATGCAGTGCAGTGAGTCCAGAGAGTGCACTGGCACCACTGGGGATGCAGTATAGTGAGTCCAGAGAGTGCACTGGCACCACTGGGGATGCAGTGCTGTGAGTCCAGAGAGTGCACTGGCACCACTGGGGATGCGTTGCAGTTACTCCAGAGACTGCACTGGCACCACTGGGGATGCAGTACAGTGAGTCCAGAGAGTGCACTGGCACCACTGGAGATGCAGTCCAGTGAGTCCAGTGAATGCAGTGGCACCACTGGGGATGCAGTGCAGTGAGTCCTGAGAGTGCACTGGCACCACTGGGGATGCAGTATAGTGAGTCCAGAGAGTGCACTGGCACCACAGGGGATGCAGTGCAGTGAGTCCAGAGAGGCACTGGCACCACTGGGGATGCACTGCAGTGAGTCCAGAGAGCGCACTGGCACCACTGGTGATGCAGTACAGTGAGTCCAGGAAGTGCACTGGCACTACTGGGGATGTAGTTCAGTGACTCGAGAGAATGCACTTGCACCACTAGGGATGCAGTGCAGTGAGTCCAGAGAGTGCACTGGCACCACAGCTTATGCACTGCAGTGAGTCCAGAGAGTGCAGTGGCAACACTGGGGATGCACTGCAGTGACTCAAGAGAGTGCACTGGCACCACTGGGGATGCAGTGCAGTGAGTCCAGAGAGTGCACTGGCACCACTGGGGATGCTGTGCAGTTACTCCAGAGACTGCACTGGCACCAGTGGGGATGCAGTACAGTGAGTCCAGAGAGTGCACTGGCACCATTGGAGATGCAGTCCAGTGAGTCCAGTGAATGCACTGGCAACACTGGGGATGCAGTGCAGTGAGTCCAGAGAGTGCACTGGCACCACTGGTGATGCAGTATAGTGAGTCCAGAGAGTGCACTGGCACCACTGGGGATGCAGTGCAGTGAGTCCAGAGAGTGCACTGGCACCACTGGGGATGCGGTGCAGTTACTCCAGATACTGCACTGGCACCACTGGGGATGCAGTGCAGTGAGTCCAGAGAGTGCGCTGGCACCACTGGAGATGCAGTCCAGTGAGTCCAGTGAATGCACTGGCACCACTGGGGATGCAGTGCAGTGAGTCCAGAGAGTGCACTGGCACCACTGGTGATGCAGTATAGTGAGTCCAGAGAGTGCACTGGCACCACTGGGGATGCAGTGCAGTGAGTACAGAGAGGCACTGGCACCACTGGGGATGCAATGCAGTGAGTCCAGAGAGTGCACTGGCACCACTGGTGATGCAGTACAGTGAGTCCAGGGAGTGCACTGGCACTACTGGGGATGTAGTGCAGTGACTCGAGAGAATGCACTTGCACCACTGGGGATGCAGTGCAGTGAGTCCAGAGAGTGCACTGGCACCACAGCTTATGCACTGCAGTGAGTCCAGAGAGTGCACTGGCAACACTGGGGATGCACTGACGTGACTCAAGAGAGTGCACTGGCACCACTGGTGATGCACTGCAGTGAGTCCAGAGAGTGCACTGGCACCACTGGGGATGCAGTGCAGTGAGTCCAGAGACTTCACAGGCTCCACTGGGAATACAGAGAAGTGAGTCCAGAGAGTGCACTGGCACCACTGGGGATGCACTGCAGTGAGTGCAGAGAGTGCACTGGCACCATTGGGGGTGCAGTGCAGTGAGTCCAGAGAGTGCACTGGCACCACTGGGGATGCACTGCAGTGAGTCCAGAGCGTGCACTGGCACCACTGGTGATGCAGTACAGTGAGTCCAGAGAGTGCACTGGCACCACTGGAGATGCAGTGCAGTGAGTCCAGAGAGTGCACTGGCACCACTGGGGATGCGGTGCAGTGAGTCCAGAGAGTGCACTGGCACCACTGGTGATGCACTACAGTGAGTCCAGAGATTGCACTGGCACCAGTGGGGATGAAGTGCAGTGAGTCCAGAGAGTGCACTGGCACCACTGGGGCTTCAGTGCAGTGAATCCAGAGAGTGCATTGGAACCACTGGGGATGCACTGCAGTGAGTCCAGAGAGTGCACTGGCACCACTGGGGATGCGGTGCAGTGAGTCCAGAGAGTGCACTGGCACCACTGGGGATGCGGTGCAGTGAGTCCACAGAGTGCACTGGACCAGTGGGGATGCAGTGCAGTGAGTCCAGAGAGTGCACTGGCACCACTGGGGATGCAGTGCAGTGAGTCCAGAGAGTGCACTGGCACCACTGGGGATGCACTTCAGTGACTCCAGAGAGTGCACTGGCACCACTGGGGATGCAGTGCAGTGAGTCCAGAGAGTGCACTGGCACCACTGGGGATGCACTGTAGTGAGTCCAGAGAGTGCACTGGCGCCACTGGGGATGCAGTGCAGTGTGTCCAGAGAGTGCACTGGCACCACTGGTGATGCAGTGCGATGAGTCCAGAGAGTGCACTGGCACCACTGGGGATGCACTTCATTGAGTCCAGAGAGTGCATTGGCACCACTGGGGATGCAGTGCAGTGAGTCCAGAGACTTCACTGGCACCACTGGGAATGCAGAGAAGTGAGTCCAGAGAGTGCACTGGCACCACTGGGGATGCAGTGCAGTGAGTTCAGAGAGTGCACTGGAACCACTGGGGATGCAGTGCAGTGAGTCCAGAGAGTGCACTGGCACCACTGGGGATACACTGCAGTGAGTCCAGAGAGTGCTTTGGCACCACTGGGGATGCACTGCACTGAGTCCAGAGAGTGCCGCTCCAGCCTCGGCATCCGCTCCAGCCCAGTCAACCGCTGCAGCCGCGGTCGCCCCTCGAGCCGCGGCAGACGCTCCAGCCGCGGCGGCCGCTCCAGCCGCGGCAGCTTCTCCAGCCCCTCCAGCCGCGCCAGCCGCTCCAGCCGCGGCAGCCGCTCCAGCCGCTCCAGCCGCTCCAGCCACTCCAGCCGCGGCAGCCGTTCCAGCCGCTAACGAGTGGAGCGCCTGCCACGGCTGGAGCGGTTGCCGCGGTTGGAGCGCCTGCCGCGTTTGGAGCGGCTGCCGCGGCTGCCGCGGCTGGAGCGGCTGGAGCGTCTGCCGCGGTGGGAGAGTCTGCCGCGTATGCCGCGGACGGAGCGGCTGCCGCGGCTGGAGCGGCTGCCGCGGCTGCCGAGGCTGGAGGGCTACCGCGGCTGGAGTGACTACCGCGGCTGGAGCAGTGCAGTGAGTCCAGAGAGTGCACTGGCACCACTGGGGATGCAGTGCAGTGAGTCCAGAGAGTGCACTGGCACCTTTGGGGATGCACTGCAGTGTCTGCAGAGAGTGCCCTGGCACCACTGGGGATGCAGTGCAGTGAGTCCAGAGAGTGCACTGGCACCATTGGTGATGCACTGCAGTGAGTCCAGAGAGTGCACTGGCACCACTGGGGATGCAGTGCAGTGAGTCCACGTAGTGCACTAGCACCACTGGGGATGCAGGGCAGTGAGTCCAGAGAGTGCACTGGCACCACTGGGGTTGCACTGCAGTCATTCCAGAGAGTGCACTGGCACCACAGGGGATGCGGTGCAGTGAATCCAGAGAGTGCACTGGCACCACTGGGGATGCAGTGCAGTGAGTCCAGAGAGTGCTTTGGCACCACTGGGGATGCGGTGCCGGGAGTCCAGAGAGTGCTTTGGCACCACTGGGGATGCACTGCAGTGAGTCCAGAGAGTGCACTGGCACCACTGGGGATGCAGCGCAGTGTCTCTAGAGAGTGCACTGGCACCACTGGGGATGCACTGCAGTCATTCCAGAGAGTGCACTGGCACCACAGGGGATGCGGTGCAGTGAATCCAGAGAGTGCACTGGCACCACTGGGGATGCAGTGCAGTGAGTCCAGAGAGTGCTTTGGCACCACTGGGCATGCGGTGCCGGGAGTCCAGAGAGTGCTTTGGCACCACTGGTGATGCACTGCAGTGAGTCCAGAGAGTGCACTGGCACCACTGGGGATGCAGCGCAGTGACTCTAGAGAGTGCACTGGCACCACTGGGGATGCAGTGCAGTGAGTCCAGACAGTGCACTGGCACCACTGGGGATGCAGTGCAGTCAGTCCAGTGAGTGTACTGGCACCAATGGGGATGCACTTCAGTGAGTCCAGAGAGTGCACGGGCACCACTGGAGATGCAGTCCAGTGAGTCCAGTGAATGCACTGGCAACACTGGGGATGCAGTGCAGTGAGTCCAGAGAGTGCACTGGCACCACTGGTGATGCAGTATAGTGAGTCCAGAGAGTGCACTGGCACCACTGGGGATGCAGTGCAGTGAGTCCAGAGAGTGCACTGGCACCACTGGGGATGCGGTGCAGTTTCTCCAGAGACTGCACTGGCACCACTGGGGATGCAGTGCAGTGAGTCCAAAGAGTGCACTGGCACCACTGGGGATGCAGTATAGTGAGTCCAGAGAGTGCACTGGCACCACTGGGGATGCACTGCAGTGAGTCCAGAGAGTGCACTGGCACCACTGGGGATGCGGTGCAGTTACTCCAGATACTGCACTGGCACCACTGGGGATGCAGTGCAGTGAGTCCAGAGAGTGCGCTGGCACCACTGGAGATGCAGTCCAGTGAGTCCAGTGAATGCACTGGCACCACTGGGGATGCAGTGCAGTGAGTCCAGAGAGTGCACTGGCACCACTGGGGATGCAGTATAGTGAGTCCAGAGAGTGCACTGGCACCACTGGGGATGCAGTGCAGTGAGTCCAGAGAGGCACTGGCACCACTGGGGATGCACTGCAGTGAGTCCAGAGAGTGCACTGGCACCACTGGTGATGCAGTACAGTGAGTCCAGGGAGTGCACTGGCACTACTGGGGATGTAGTGCAGTGACTCGAGAGAATGCACTTGCACCACTGGGGATGCAGTGCAGTGAGTCCAGAGAGTGCACTGGCACCACAGCTTATACACTGCAGTGAGTCCAGAGAGTGCACTGGCAACACTGGGGATGCACTGCAGTGACTCAAGAGAGTGCACTGGCACCACTGGTGATGCACTGCAGTGAGTCCAGAGAGTGCACTGGCACCACTGGGGATGCAGTGCAGTGAGTCCAGAGACTTCACAGGCTCCACTGGGAATACAGAGAAGTGAGTCCAGAGAGTGCACTGGCACCACTGGGGATGCACTGCAGTGAGTGCAGAGAGTGCACTGGCACCACTGGGGGTGCAGTGCAGTGAGTCCAGAGAGTGCACTGGCACCACTGGGGATGCACTGCAGTGAGTCCAGAGCGTGCACTGGCACCACTGGTGATGCAGTACAGTGAGTCCAGAGAGTGCACTGGCACCACTGGGGATGCAGTGCAGTGAGTCCAGAGAGTGCACTGGCACCACTGGGGATGCGGTGCAGTGAGTCCAGAGAGTGCACTGGCACCACTGGTGATGCACTACAGTGAGTCCAGAGATTGCACTGGCACCAGTGGGGATGAAGTGCAGTGAGTCCAGAGAGTGCACTGGCACCACTGGGGCTTCAGTGCAGTGAATCCAGAGAGTGCATTGGAACCACTGGGGATGCACTGCAGTGAGTCCAGAGAGTACACTGGCACCACTGGGGATGCGGTGCAGTGAGTCCAGAGAGTGCACTGGCACCAGTGGGGATGCGGTGCAGTGAGTCCACAGAGTGCACTGGACCAGTGGGGATGCAGTACAGTGAGTCCAGAGAGTGCACTGGCACCACTGGGGATGCAGTGCAGTGAGTCCAGAGAGTGCACTGGCACCACTGGGGATGCACTTCAGTGACTCCAGAGAGTGCACTGGCACCACTGGGGATGCAGTGCACTGAGTCCAGAGAGTGCACTGGCACCACTGGGGATGCACTGCAGTGAGTCCAGAGAGTGCACTGGCGCCACTGGGGATGCAGTGCAGTGTGTCCAGAGAGTGCACTGGCACCACTTGTGATGCAGTGCGATGAGTCCAGAAAGTGCACTGGCACCACTGGGGATGCACTTCAGTGAGTCCAGAGAGTGCATTGGCACCACTGGGGATGCAGTGCAGTGAGTCCAGAGAGTGCACTGGCACCACTGGGGATGCAGTGCAGTGAGTCCAGAGAGTGCACTGGCACCATTGGGGATGCTGTGCAGTTACTCCAGAGACTGCACTGGCACCAGTGGGGATGCAGTGCAGTGAGTCCAGAGAGTGCACTGGCACCACTGGAGATGCAGTCCAGTGAGTCCAGTGAATGCACTGGCAACACTGGGGATGCACCTCAGTGAGTCCAGAGAGTGCACTGGCACCACTGGGGATGCAGTATAGTGAGTCCAGAGAGTGCACTGGCACCACTGGGGATGCAGTGCTGTGAGTCCAGAGAGTGCACTGGCACCACTGGGGATGCGTTGCAGTTACTCCAGAGACTGCACTGGCACCACTGGGGATGCAGTACAGTGAGTCCAGAGAGTGCACTGGCACCACTGGAGATGCAGTCCAGTGAGTCCAGTGAATGCAGTGGCACCACTGGGGATGCAGTGCAGTGAGTCCTGAGAGTGCACTGGCACCACTGGGGATGCAGTATAGTGAGTCCAGAGAGTGCACTGGCACCACGGGGGATGCAGTGCAGTGAGTCCAGAGAGGCACTGGCACCACTGGGGATGCACTGCAGTGAGTCCAGAGAGCGCACTGGCACCACTGGTGATGCAGTACAGTGAGTCCAGGGAGTGCACTGGCACTACTGGGGATGTAGTGCAGTGACTCGAGAGAATGCACTTGCACCACTAGGGATGCAGTGCAGTGAGTCCAGAGAGTGCACTGGCACCACAGCTTATGCACTGCAGTGAGTCCAGAGAGTGCACTGGCAACACTGGGGATGCACTGCAGTGACTCAAGAGAGTGCACTGGCACCACTGGGGATGCAGTGCAGTGAGTCCAGAGAGTGCACTGGCACCACTGGGGATGCTGTGCAGTTACTCCAGAGACTGCACTGGCACCAGTGGGGATGCAGTACAGTGAGTCCAGAGAGTGCACTGGCACCATTGGAGATGCAGTCCAGTGAGTCCAGTGAATGCACTGGCAACACTGGGGATGCAGTGCAGTGAGTCCAGAGAGTGCACTGGCACCACTGGTGATGCAGTATAGTGAGTCCAGAGAGTGCACTGGCACCACTGGGGATGCAGTGCAGTGAGTCCAGAGAGTGCACTGGCACCACTGGGGATGCGGTGCAGTTACTCCAGATACTGCACTGGCACCACTGGGGATGCAGTGCAGTGAGTCCAGAGAGTGCGCTGGCACCACTGGAGATGCAGTCCAGTGAGTCCAGTGAATGCACTGGCACCACTGGGGATGCAGTGCAGTGAGTCCAGAGAGTGCACTGGCACCACTGGGGATGCAGTATAGTGAGTCCAGAGAGTGCACTGGCACCACTGGGGATGCAGTGCAGTGAGTACAGAGAGGCACTGGCACCACTGGGGATGCAATGCAGTGAGTCCAGAGAGTGCACTGGCACCACTGGTGATGCAGTACAGTGAGTCCAGGGAGTGCACTGGCACTACTGGGGATGTAGTGCAGTGACTCGAGAGAATGCACTTGCACCACTGGGGATGCAGTGCAGTGAGTCCAGAGAGTGCACTGGCACCACAGCTTATGCACTGCAGTGAGTCCAGAGAGTGCACTGGCAACACTGGGGATGCACTGACGTGACTCAAGAGAGTGCACTGGCACCACTGGTGATGCACTGCAGTGAGTCCAGAGAGTGCACTGGCACCACTGGGGATGCAGTGCAGTGAGTCCAGAGACTTCACAGGCTCCACTGGGAATACAGAGAAGTGAGTCCAGAGAGTGCACTGGCACCACTGGGGATGCACTGCAGTGAGTGCAGAGAGTGCACTGGCACCATTGGGGGTGCAGTGCAGTGAGTCCAGAGAGTGCACTGGCACCACTGGGGATGCACTGCAGTGAGTCCAGAGCGTGCACTGGCACCACTGGTGATGCAGTACAGTGAGTCCAGAGAGTGCACTGGCACCACTGGAGATGCAGTGCAGTGAGTCCAGAGAGTGCACTGGCACCACTGGGGATGCGGTGCAGTGAGTCCAGAGAGTGCACTGGCACCACTGGTGATGCACTACAGTGAGTCCAGAGATTGCACTGGCACCAGTGGGGATGAAGTGCAGTGAGTCCAGAGAGTGCACTGGCACCACTGGGGCTTCAGTGCAGTGAATCCAGAGAGTGCATTGGAACCACTGGGGATGCACTGCAGTGAGTCCAGAGAGTGCACTGGCACCACTGGGGATGCGGTGCAGTGAGTCCAGAGAGTGCACTGGCACCACTGGGGATGCGGTGCAGTGAGTCCACAGAGTGCACTGGACCAGTGGGGATGCAGTGCAGTGAGTCCAGAGAGTGCACTGGCACCACTGGGGATGCAGTGCAGTGAGTCCAGAGAGTGCACTGGCACCACTGGGGATGCACTTCAGTGACTCCAGAGAGTGCACTGGCACCACTGGGGATGCAGTGCAGTGAGTCCAGAGAGTGCACTGGCACCACTGGGGATGCACTGTAGTGAGTCCAGAGAGTGCACTGGCGCCACTGGGGATGCAGTGCAGTGTGTCCAGAGAGTGCACTGGCACCACTTGTGATGCAGTGCGATGAGTCCAGAGAGTGCACTGGCACCACTGGGGATGCACTTCAGTGAGTCCAGAGAGTGCATTGGCACCACTGGGGATGCAGTGCAGTGAGTCCAGATTGTGCTCTGGCACCACTGGGGATGCAGTACACTGAGTCCACAGAGTGCACTGGCACCACTGGGGATGCAGTGCAGTGAGTCCAGAGACTTCACTGGCACCACTGGGAATGCAGAGAAGTGAGTCCAGAGAATGCACTGGCACCACTGGGGATGCAGTGCAGTGAGTTCAGAGAGTGCACTGGCACCACTGGGGATGCAGTGCAGTGAGTCCAGAGAGTGCACTGGCACCACTGGGGATGCAGTGCAGTGAGTCCAGAGAGTGCACTGGCACCACTGGAGATGCAGTCCAGTGAGTCCAGTGAATGCACTGGCAACACTGGGGATGCACCTCAGTGAGTCCAGAGAGTGCACTGGCACCACTGGGGATGCAGTATAGTGAGTCCAGAGAGTGCACTGGCACCACTGGGGATGCAGTGCTGTGAGTCCAGAGAGTGCACTGGCAGCACTGGGGATGCGTTGCAGTTACTCCAGAGACTGCACTGGCACCACTGGGGATGCAGTACAGTGAGTCCAGAGAGTGCACTGGCACCACTGGAGATGCAATCCAGTGAGTCCAGTGAATGCACTGGCACCACTGGGGATGCAGTGCAGTGAGTCCTGAGAGTGCACTGGCACCACTGGGGATGCAGTGCAGTGAGTCCAGAGAGGCACTGGCACCACTGGGGATGCACTGCAGTGAGTCCAGAGAGTGCACTGGCACCACTGGTGATGCAGTACAGTGAGTCCAGGGAGTGCACTGGCACTACTGGGGATGTAGTGCAGTGACTCGAGGGAATGCACTTGCACCACTGGGGATGCAGTGCAGTGAGTCCAGAGAGTGCACTGGCACCACAGCTTATGCACTGCAGTGAGTCCAGAGAGTGCACTGGCAACACTGGGGATGCACTGCAGTGACTCAAGAGAGTGCACTGGCACCACTGGGGATGCAGTGCAGTGAGTCCAGAGAGTGCACTGGCACCACTGGGGATGCTGTGCAGTTACTCCAGAGACTGCACTGGCACCAGTGGGGATGTAGTACAGTGAGTCCAGAGAGTGCACTGGCACCATTGGAGATGCAGTCCAGTGAGTCCAGTGAATGCACTGGCAACACTGGGGATGCAGTGCAGTGAGTCCAGAGAGTGCACTGGCACCACTGGTGATGCAGTATAGTGAGTCCAGAGAGTGCACTGGCACCACTGGGGATGCAGTGCAGTGAGTCCAGAGAGTGCACTGGCACCACTGGTGATGCGGTGCAGTTACTCCAGATACTGCACTGGCACCACTGGGGATGCAGTGCAGTGAGTCCAGAGAGTGCGCTGGCACCACTGGAGATGCAGTCCAGTGAGTCCAGTGAATGCACTGGCACCACTGGGGATGCAGTGCAGTGAGTCCAGAGAGTGCACTGGCACCACTGGGGATGCAGTATAGTGAGTCCAGAGAGTGCACTGGCACCACTGGGGATGCAGTGCAGTGAGTACAGAGAGGCACTGGCACCACTGGGGATGCAATGCAGTGAGTCCAGAGAGTGCACTGGCACCACTGGTGATGCAGTACAGTGAGTCCAGGGAGTGCACTGGCACTACTGGGGATGCACTGCAGTGACTCGAGAGAATGCACTTGCACCACTGGGGATGCAGTGCAGTGAGTCCAGAGAGTGCACTGGCACCACAGCTTATGCACTGCAGTGAGTCCAGAGAGTGCACTGGCAACACTGGGGATGCACTGCAGTGACTCAAGAGAGTGCACTGGCACCACTGGTGATGCACTGCAGTGAGTCCAGAGAGTGCACTGGCACCACTGGGGATGCAGTGCAGTGAGTCCAGAGACTTCACAGGCTCCACTGGGAATACAGAGAAGTGAGTCCAGAGAGTGCACTGGCACCACTGGGGATGCACTGCAGTGAGTGCAGAGAGTGCACTGGCACCATTGGGGGTGCAGTGCAGTGAGTCCAGAGAGTGCACTGGCACCACTGGGGATGCACTGCAGTGAGTCCAGAGCGTGCACTGGCACCACTGGTGATGCAGTACAGTGAGTCCAGAGAGTGCACTGGCACCACTGGAGATGCAGTGCAGTGAGTCCAGAGAGTGCACTGGCACCACTGGGGATGCGGTGCAGTGAGTCCAGAGAGTGCACTGGCACCACTGGTGATGCACTACAGTGAGTCCAGAGATTGCACTGGCACCAGTGGGGATGAAGTGCAGTGAGTCCAGAGAGTGCACTGGCACCACTGGGGCTTCAGTGCAGTGAATCCAGAGAGTGCATTGGAACCACTGGGGATGCACTGCAGTGAGTCCAGAGAGTGCACTGGCACCACTGGGGATGCGGTGCAGTGAGTCCAGAGAGTGCACTGGCACCACTGGGGATGCGGTGCAGTGAGTCCACAGAGTGCACTGGACCAGTGGGGATGCAGTGCAGTGAGTCCAGAGAGTGCACTGGCACCACTGGGGATGCAGTGCAGTGAGTCCAGAGAGTGCACTGGCACCACTGGGGATGCACTTCAGTGACTCCAGAGAGTGCACTGGCACCACTGGGGATGCAGTGCAGTGAGTCCAGAGAGTGCACTGGCACCACTGGGGATGCACTGTAGTGAGTCCAGAGAGTGCACTGGCGCCACTGGGGATGCAGTGCAGTGTGTCCAGAGAGTGCACTGGCACCACTGGTGATGCAGTGCGATGAGTCCAGAGAGTGCACTGGCACCACTGGGGATGCACTTCATTGAGGCCAGAGAGTGCATTGGCACCACTGGGGATGCAGTGCAGTGAGTCCAGAGACTTCACTGGCACCACTGGGAATGCAGAGAAATGAGTCCAGAGAGTGCACTGGCACCACTGGGGATGCAGTGCAGTGAGTTCAGAGAGTGCACTGGAACCACTGGGGATGCAGTGCAGTGAGTCCAGAGAGTGCACTGGCACCACTGGGGATACACTGCAGTGAGTCCAGAGAGTGCTTTGGCACCACTGGGGATGCACTGCACTGAGTCCAGAGAGTGCCGCTCCAGCCTCGGCATCCGCTCCAGCCCAGTCAACCGCTGCAGCCGCGGTAGCCCCTCGAGCCGCGGCAGACGCTCCAGCCGCGGCGGCCGCTCCAGCCGCGGCAGCTTCTCCAGCCCCTCCAGCCGCGCCAGCCGCTCCAGCCGCGGCAGCCGCTCCAGCCGCAACAGCCGCTCCAGCCACTCCAGCCGCGGCAGCCGTTCCAGCCGCTAACGAGTGGAGCGCCTGCCACGGCTGGAGCGGTTGCCGCGGTTGGAGCGCCTGCCGCGTTTGAGCGGCTGCCGCGGCTGCCGCGGCTGGAGCGGCTGGAGCGTCTGCCGCGGTGGGAGAGTCTGCCGCGTATGCCGCGGACGGAGCGGCTGCCGCGGCTGGAGCGGCTGCCGCGGCTGCCGAGGCTGGAGGGCTACCGCGGCTGGAGTGACTACCGCGGCTGGAGCAGTGCAGTGAGTCCAGAGAGTGCACTGGCACCACTGGGGATGCAGTGCAGTGAGTCCAGAGAGTGCACTGGCACCTTTGGGGATGCACTGCAGTGTCTGCAGAGAGTGCCCTGGCACCACTGGGGATGCAGTGCAGTGAGTCCAGAGAGTGCACTGGCACCATTGGTGATGCACTGCAGTGAGTCCAGAGAGTGCACTGGCACCACTGGGGATGCAGTGCAGTGAGTCCACGTAGTGCACTAGCACCACTGGGGATGCAGTGCAGTGAGTCCAGAGAGTGCACTGGCACCACTGGGGTTGCACTGCAGTCATTCCAGAGAGTGCACTGGCACCACTGGGGATGCGGTGCAGTGAATCCAGAGAGTGCACTGGCACCACTGGGGATGCAGTGCAGTGAGTCCAGAGAGTGCTTTGGCACCACTGGGGATGCGGTGCCGGGAGTCCAGAGAGTGCTTTGGCACCACTGGTGATGCACTGCAGTGAGTCCAGAGAGTGCACTGGCACCACTGGGGATGCAGCGCAGTGACTCTAGAGAGTGCACTGGCACCACTGGGGATGCAGTGCAGTGAGTCCAGACAGTGCACTGGCACCACTGGGGATGCAGTGCAGTCAGTCCAGTGAGTGTACTGGCACCAATGGGGATGCACTTCAGTGAGTCCAGAGAGTGCACAAGCACCACAGGAGATGCAGTCCAGTGAGTCCAGTGAATGCACTGGCAACACTGGGGATGCAGTGCAGTGAGTCCAGAGAGTGCACTGGCACCACTGGTGATGCAGTATAGTGAGTCCAGAGAGTGCACTGGCACCACTGGGGATGCAGTGCAGTGAGTCCAGAGAGTGCACTGGCACCACTGGGGATGCGGTGCAGTTTCTCCAGAGACTGCACTGGCACCACTGGGGATGCAGTGCAGTGAGTCCAAAGAGTGCACTGGCACCACTGGGGATGCAGTATAGTGAGTCCAGAGAGTGCACTGGCACCACTGGGGATGCAGTGCAGTGAGTCCAGAGAGGCACTGGCACCACTGGGGATGCAGTGCAGTGAGTCCAGAGAGTGCACTGGCACCACTGGTGATGCAGTACAGTGAGTCCAGGGAGTGCACTGGCACTACTGGGGATGTAGTGCAGTGACTCGAGAGAATGCACTTGCACCACTGGGGATGCAGTGCAGTGAGTCCAGAGAGTGCACTGGCACCACAGCTTATGCACTGCAGTGAGTCCAGAGAGTGCACTGGCAACAATGGGGATGCACTGCAGTGACTCAAGAGAGTGCACTGGCACCACTGGTGATGCAGTGCAGTGAGTCCAGAGAGTGCACTGGCACCACTGGGGATGCTGTGCAGTTACTCCAGAGACTGCACTGGCACCAGTGGGGATGCAGTGCAGTGAGTCCAGAAATTGCACTGGCACCAATGGGGATGCACTTCAGTGAGTCCAGAGAGTGCACGGGCACCACTGAGAATACACTTCTGTGAGTCCAGAGAGTGCACTAGCACCACTGGGGATGCAGTGCAGTGAGTCCAGAGAGTGCACTGGCACCACTGGGGATGCACTGCAGTGAGTCCAGAGCGTGCACTGGCACCACTGGTGATGCAGTACAGTGAGTCCAGAGAGTGCACTGGCACCACTGGGGATGCAGTGCAGTGAGTCCAGAGAGTGCACTGGCACCACTGGGGATGCGGTGCAGTGAGTCCAGAGAGTGCACTGGCACCACTGGTGATGCACTACAGTGAGTCCAGAGATTGCACTGGCACCAGTGGGGATGAAGTGCAGTGAGTCCAGAGAGTGCACTGGCACCACTGGGGCTTCAGTGCAGTGAATCCAGAGAGTGCATTGGAACCACTGGGGATGCACTGCAGTGAGTCCAGAGAGTGCACTGGCACCACTGGGGATGCGGTGCAGTGAGTCCAGAGAGTGCACTGGCACCACTGGGGATGCGGTGCAGTGAGTCCACAGAGTGCACTGGACCAGTGGGGATGCAGTGCAGTGAGTCCAGAGAGTGCACTGGCACCACTGGGGATGCAGTGCTTGAGTCCAGAGAGTGCACTGGCACCACTGGGGATGCACTTCAGTGACTCCAGAGAGTGCACTGGCACCACCATTGGGATGCAGTGCAGTGAGTCCAGAGAGTGCACTGGCACCACTGGGGATGCACTGTAGTGAGTCCAGAGAGTGCACTGGCGCCACTGGGGATGCAGTGCAGTGTGTCCAGAGAGTGCACTGGCACCACTTGTGATGCAGTGCGATGAGTCCAGAGAGTGCACTGGCACCACTGGGGATGCACTTCAGTGAGTCCAGAGAGTGCATTGGCACCACTGGGGATGCAGTGCAGTGAGTCCAGATTGTGCTCTGGCACCACTGGGGATGCAGTACACTGAGTCCACAGAGTGCACTGGCACCACTGGGGATGCAGTGCAGTGAGTCCAGAGACTTCACTGGCACCACTGGGAATGCAGAGAAGTGAGTCCAGAGAGTGCACTGGCACCACTGGGGATGCAGTGCAGTGAGTTCAGAGAGTGCACTGGCACCACTGGGGATGCAGTGCAGTGAGTCCAGAGAGTGCACTGGCACCACTGGGGATGCAGTGCAGTGAGTCCAGAGAGTGCACTGGCACCACTGGAGATGCAGTCCAGTGAGTCCAGTGAATGCACTGGCAACACTGGGGATGCACCTCAGTGAGTCCAGAGAGTGCACTGGCACCACTGGGGATGCAGTATAGTGAGTCCAGAGAGTGCACTGGCACCACTGGGGATGCAGTGCTGTGAGTCCAGAGAGTGCACTGGCAGCACTGGGGATGCGTTGCAGTTACTCCAGAGACTGCACTGGCACCACTGGGGATGCAGTACAGTGAGTCCAGAGAGTGCACTGGCACCACTGGAGATGCAGTCCAGTGAGTCCAGTGAATGCACTGGCACCACTGGGGATGCAGTGCAGTGAGTCCTGAGAGTGCACTGGCACCACTGGGGATGCAGTATAGTGAGTCCAGAGAGTGCACTGGCACCACTGGGGATGCAGTGCAGTGAGTCCAGAGAGGCACTGGCACCACTGGGGATGCACTGCAGTGAGTCCAGAGAGTGCACTGGCACCACTGGTGATGCAGTACAGTGAGTCCAGGGAGTGCACTGGCACTACTGGGGATGTAGTGCAGTGACTCGAGGGAATGCACTTGCACCACTGGGGATGCAGTGCAGTGAGTCCAGAGAGTGCACTGGCACCACAGCTTATGCACTGCAGTGAGTCCAGAGAGTGCACTGGCAACACTGGGGATGCACTGCAGTGACTCAAGAGAGTGCACTGGCACCACTGGGGATGCAGTGCAGTGAGTCCAGAGAGTGCACTGGCACCACTGGGGATGCTGTGCAGTTACTCCAGAGACTGCACTGGCACCAGTGGGGATGCAGTACAGTGAGTCCAGAGAGTGCACTGGCACCATTGGAGATGCAGTCCAGTGAGTCCAGTGAATGCACTGGCAACACTGGGGATGCAGTGCAGTGAGTCCAGAGAGTGCACTGGCACCACTGGTGATGCAGTATAGTGAGTCCAGAGAGTACACTGGCACCACTGGGGATGCAGTGCAGTGAGTCCAGAGAGTGCACTGGCACCACTGGGGATGCGGTGCAGTTACTCCAGATACTGCACTGGCACCACTGGGGATGCAGTGCAGTGAGTCCAGAGAGTGCGCTGGCACCACTGGAGATGCAGTCCAGTGAGTCCAGTGAATGCACTGGCACCACTGGGGATGCAGTGCAGTGAGTCCAGAGAGTGCACTGGCACCACTGGGGATGCAGTATAGTGAGTCCAGAGAGTGCACTGGCACCACTGGGGATGCAGTGCAGTGAGTACAGAGAGGCACTGGCACCACTGGGGATGCAATGCAGTGAGTCCAGAGAGTGCACTGGCACCACTGGTGATGCAGTACAGTGAGTCCAGGGAGTGCACTGGCACTACTGGGGATGTAGTGCAGTGACTCGAGAGAATGCACTTGCACCACTGGGGATGCAGTGCAGTGAGTCCAGAGAGTGCACTGGCACCACAGCTTATGCACTGCAGTGAGTCCAGAGAGTGCACTGGCAACACTGGGGATGCACTGCAGTGACTCACGAGAGTGCACTGGCACCACTGGTGATGCACTGCAGTGAGTCCAGAGAGTGCACTGGCACCACTGGGGATGCAGTGCAGTGAGTCCAGAGACTTCACAGGCTCCACTGGGAATACAGAGAAGTGAGTCCAGAGAGTGCACTGGCACCACTGGGGATGCACTGCAGTGAGTGCAGAGAGTGCACTGGCACCACTGGGGGTGCAGTGCAGTGAGTCCAGAGAGTGCACTGGCACCACTGGGGATGCACTGCAGTGAGTCCAGAGCGTGCACTGGCACCACTGGTGATGCAGTACAGTGAGTCCAGAGAGTGCACTGGCACCACTGGGGATGCAGTGCAGTGAGTCCAGAGAGTCCACTGGCACCACTGGGGATGCGGTACAGTGAGTCCAGAGAGTGCACTGGCACCACTGGTGATGCACTACAGTGAGTCCAGAGATTGCACTGGCACCAGTGGGGATGAAGTGCAGTGAGTCCAGAGAGTGCACTGGCACCACTGGGGCTTCAGTGCAGTGAATCCAGAGAGTGCATTGGAACCACTGGGGATGCACTGCAGTGAGTCCAGAGAGTACACTGGCACCACTGGGGATGCGGTGCAGTGAGTCCAGAGAGTGCACTGGCACCAGTGGGGATGCGGTGCAGTGAGTCCACAGAGTGCACTGGACCAGTGGGGATGCAGTACAGTGAGTCCAGAGAGTGCACTGGCACCACTGGGGATGCAGTGCAGTGAGTCCAGAGAGTGCACTGGCACCACTGGGGATGCACTTCAGTGACTCCAGAGAGTGCACTGGCACCACTGGGGATGCAGTGCACTGAGTCCAGAGAGTGCACTGGCACCACTGGGGATGCACTGCAGTGAGTCCAGAGAGTGCACTGGCGCCACTGGGGATGCAGTGCAGTGTGTCCAGAGAGTGCACTGGCACCACTTGTGATGCAGTGCGATGAGTCCAGAGAGTGCACTGGCACCACTGGGGATGCACTTCAGTGAGTCCAGAGAGTGCATTGGCACCACTGGGGATGCAGTGCAGTGAGTCCAGAGAGTGCACTGGCACCACTGGGGATGCAGTGCAGTGAGTCCAGAGAGTGCACTGGCACCATTGGGGATGCTGTGCAGTTACTCCAGAGACTGCACTGGCACCAGTGGGGATGCAGTGCAGTGAGTCCAGAGAGTGCACTGGCACCACTGGAGATGCAGTCCAGTGAGTCCAGTGAATGCACTGGCAACACTGGGGATGCACCTCAGTGAGTCCAGAGAGTGCACTGGCACCACTGGGGATGCAGTATAGTGAGTCCAGAGAGTGCACTGGCACCACTGGGGATGCAGTGCTGTGAGTCCAGAGAGTGCACTGGCAGCACTGGGGATGCGTTGCAGTTACTCCAGAGACTGCACTGGCACCACTGGGGATGCAGTACAGTGAGTCCAGAGAGTGCACTGGCACCACTGGAGATGCAGTCCAGTGAGTCCAGTGAATGCACTGGCACCACTGGGGATGCAGTGCAGTGAGTCCTGAGAGTGCACTGGCACCAATGGGGATGCAGTATAGTGAGTCCAGAGAGTGCACTGGCACCACTGGGGATGCAGTGCAGTGAGTCCAGAGAGGCACTGGCAACACTGGGGATGCACTGCAGTGAGTCCAGAGAGTGCACTGGCACCACTGGTGATGCAGTACAGTGAGTCCAGGGAGTGCACTGGCACTACTGGGGATGTAGTGCAGTGACTCGAGGGAATGCACTTGCACCACTGGGGATGCAGTGCAGTGAGTCCAGAGAGTGCACTGGCACCACAGCTTATGCACTGCAGTGAGTCCAGAGAGTGCACTGGCAACACTGGGGATGCACTGCAGTGACTCAAGAGAGTGCACTGGCACCACTGGGGATGCAGTGCAGTGAGTCCAGAGAGTGCACTGGCACCACTGGGGATGCTGTGCAGTTACTCCAGAGACTGCACTGGCACCAGTGGGGATGCAGTACAGTGAGTCCAGAGAGTGCACTGGCACCATTGGAGATGCAGTCCAGTGAGTCCAGTGAATGCACTGGCAACACTGGGGATGCAGTGCAGTGAGTCCAGAGAGTGCACTGGCACCACTGGTGATGCAGTATAGTGAGTCCAGAGAGTGCACTGGCACCACTGGGGATGCAGTGCAGTGAGTCCAGAGAGTGCACTGGCAGCACTGGGGATGCGGTGCAGTTACTCCAGATACTGCACTGGCACCACTGGGGATGCAGTGCAGTGAGTCCAGAGAGTGCGCTGGCACCACTGGAGATGCAGTCCAGTGAGTCCAGTGAATGCACTGGCACCACTGGGGATGCAGTGCAGTGAGTCCAGAGAGTGCACTGGCACCACTGGGGATGCAGTATAGTGAGTCCAGAGAGTGCACTGGCACCACTGGGGATGCAGTGCAGTGAGTACAGAGAGGCACTGGCACCACTGGGGATGCAATGCAGTGAGTCCAGAGAGTGCACTGGCACCACTGGTGATGCAGTACAGTGAGTCCAGGGAGTGCACTGGCACTACTGGGGATGTAGTGCAGTGACTCGAGAGAATGCACTTGCACCACTGGGGATGCAGTGCAGTGAGTCCAGAGAGTGCACTGGCACCACAGCTTATGCACTGCAGTGAGTCCAGAGAGTGCACTGGCAACACTGGGGATGCACTGCAGTGACTCAAGAGAGTGCACTGGCACCACTGGTGATGCACTGCAGTGAGTCCAGAGAGTGCACTGGCACCACTGGGGATGCAGTGCAGTGAGTCCAGAGACTTCACAGGCTCCACTGGGAATACAGAGAAGTGAGTCCAGAGAGTGCACTGGCACCACTGGGGATGCACTGCAGTGAGTGCAGAGAGTGCACTGGCACCATTGGGGGTGCAGTGCAGTGAGTCCAGAGAGTGCACTGGCACCACTGGGGATGCACTGCAGTGAGTCCAGAGCGTGCACTGGCACCACTGGTGATGCAGTACAGTGAGTCCAGAGAGTGCACTGGCACCACTGGGGATGCAGTGCAGTGAGTCCAGAGAGTGCACTGGCACCACTGGGGATGCGGTGCAGTGAGTCCAGAGAGTGCACTGGCACCACTGGTGATGCACTACAGTGAGTCCAGAGATTGCACTGGCACCAGTGGGGATGAAGTGCAGTGAGTCCAGAGAGTGCACTGGCACCACTGGGGCTTCAGTGCAGTGAATCCAGAGAGTGCATTGGAACCACTGGGGATGCACTGCAGTGAGTCCAGAGAGTGCACTGGCACCACTGGGGATGCGGTGCAGTGAGTCCAGAGAGTGCACTGGCACCACTGGGGATGCGGTGCAGTGAGTCCACAGAGTGCACTGGACCAGTGGGGATGCAGTGCAGTGAGTCCAGAGAGTGCACTGGCACCACTGGGGATGCAGTGCAGTGAGTCCAGAGAATGCACTGGCACCACTGGGGATGCACTTCAGTGACTCCAGAGAGTGCACTGGCACCACTGGGGATGCAGTGCAGTGAGTCCAGAGAGTGCACTGGCACCACTGGGGATGCACTGTAGTGAGTCCAGAGAGTGCACTGGCGCCACTGGGGATGCAGTGCAGTGTGTCCAGAGAGTGCACTGGCACCACTGGTGATGCAGTGCGATGAGTCCAGAGAGTGCACTGGCACCACTGGGGATGCACTTCATTGAGTCCAGAGAGTGCATTGGCACCACTGGGGATGCAGTGCAGTGAGTCCAGAGACTTCACTGGCACCACTGGGAATGCAGAGAAATGAGTCCAGAGAGTGCACTGGCACCACTGGGGATGCAGTGCAGTGAGTTCAGAGAGTGCACTGGAACCACTGGGGATGCAGTGCAGTGAGTCCAGAGAGTGCACTGGCACCACTGGGGATACACTGCAGTGAGTCCAGAGAGTGCTTTGGCACCACTGGGGATGCACTGCACTGAGTCCAGAGAGTGCCGCTCCAGCCTCGGCATCCGCTCCAGCCCAGTCAACCGCTGCAGCCGCGGTAGCCCCTCGAGCCGCGGCAGACGCTCCAGCCGCGGCGGCCGCTCCAGCCGCGGCAGCTTCTCCAGCCCCTCCAGCCGCGCCAGCCGCTCCAGCCGCGGCAGCCGCTCCAGCCGCTCCAGCCGCTCCAGCCACTCCAGCCGCGGCAGCCGTTCCAGCCGCTAACGAGTGGAGCGCCTGCCACGGCTGGAGCGGTTGCCGCGGTTGGAGCGCCTGCCGCGTTTGGAGCGGCTGCCGCGGCTGCCGCGGCTGGAGCGGCTGGAGCGTCTGCCGCGGTGGGAGAGTCTGCCGCGTATGCCGCGGACGGAGCGGCTGCCGCGGCTGGAGCGGCTGCCGCGGCTGCCGAGGCTGGAGGGCTACCGCGGCTGGAGTGACTACCGCGGCTGGAGCAGTGCAGTGAGTCCAGAGAGTGCACTGGCACCACTGGGGATGCAGTGCAGTGAGTCCAGAGAGTGCACTGGCACCTTTGGGGATGCACTGCAGTGTCTGCAGAGAGTGCCCTGGCACCACTGGGGATGCAGTGCAG
This sequence comes from Anser anser, assembly GCF_964211835.1. Classification (NCBI taxonomy): domain Eukaryota; kingdom Metazoa; phylum Chordata; class Aves; order Anseriformes; family Anatidae; genus Anser; species Anser anser. The sequence continues at coordinate 30,372,229 of NC_139723.1, read as the reverse complement.
TGAGTCCAGAGAGTGCACTGGCACCATTGGTGATGCACTGCAGTGAGTCCAGAGAGTGCACTGGCACCACTGGGGATGCAGTGCAGTGAGTCCACGTAGTGCACTAGCACCACTGGGGATGCAGTGCAGTGAGTCCAGAGAGTGCACTGGCACCACTGGGGTTGCACTGCAGTCATTCCAGAGAGTGCACTGGCACCACAGGGGATGCGGTGCAGTGAATCCAGAGAGTGCACTGGCACCACTGGGGATGCAGTGCAGTGAGTCCAGAGAGTGCTTTGGCACCACTGGGGATGCGGTGCCGGGAGTCCAGAGAGTGCTTTGGCACCACTGGGGATGCACTGCAGTGAGTCCAGAGAGTGCACTGGCACCACTGGGGATGCAGCGCAGTGTCTCTAGAGAGTGCACTGGCACCACTGGGGATGAACTGCAGTCATTCCAGAGAGTGCACTGGCACCACAGGGGATGCGGTGCAGTGAATCCAGAGAGTGCACTGGCACCACTGGGGATGCAGTGCAGTGAGTCCAGAGAGTGCTTTGGCACCACTGGGGATGCGGTGCCGGGAGTCCAGAGAGTGCTTTGGCACCACTGGTGATGCACTGCAGTGAGTCCAGAGAGTGCACTGGCACCACTGGGGATGCAGCGCAGTGACTCTAGAGAGTGCACTGGCACCACTGGGGATGCAGTGCAGTGAGTCCAGACAGTGCACTGGCACCACTGGGGATGCAGTGCAGTCAGTCCAGTGAGTGTACTGGCAACAATGGGGATGCACTTCAGTGAGTCCAGAGAGTGCACGGGCACCACTGGAGATGCAGTCCAGTGAGTCCAGTGAATGCACTGGCAACACTGGGGATGCAGTGCAGTGAGTCCAGAGAGTGCACTGGCACCACTGGTGATGCAGTATAGTGAGTCCAGAGAGTGCACTGGCACCACTGGGGATGCAGTGCAGTGAGTCCAGAGAGTGCACTGGCACCACTGGGGATGCGGTGCAGTTTCTCCAGAGACTGCACTGGCACCACTGGGGATGCAGTGCAGTGAGTCCAAAGAGTGCACTGGCACCACTGGGGATGCAGTATAGTGAGTCCAGAGAGTGCACTGGCACCACTGGGGATGCAGTGCAGTGAGTCCAGAGAGGCACTGGCACCACTGGGGATGCACTGCAGTGAGTCCAGAGAGTGCACTGGCACCACTGGTGATGCAGTACAGTGAGTCCAGGGAGTGCACTGGCACTACTGGGGATGTAGTGCAGTGACTCGAGAGAATGCACTTGCACCACTGGGGATGCAGTGCAGTGAGTCCAGAGAGTGCACTGGCACCACAGCTTATGCACTGCAGTGAGTCCAGAGAGTGCACTGGCAACACTGGGGATGCACTGCAGTGACTCAAGAGAGTGCACTGGCACCACTGGTGATGCAGTGCAGTGAGTCCAGAGAGTGCACTGGCACCACTGGGGATGCTGTGCAGTTACTCCAGAGACTGCACTGGCACCAGTGGGGATGCAGTGCAGTGAGTCCAGAAATTGCACTGGCACCAATGGGGATGCACTTCAGTGAGTCCAGAGAGTGCACGGGCACCACTGAGAATACACTTCTGTGAGTCCAGAGAGTGCACTAGCACCACTGGGGATGCAGTGCAGTGAGTCCAGAGAGTGCACTGGCACCACTGGGGATGCACTGCAGTGAGTCCAGAGCGTGCACTGGCACCACTGGTGATGCAGTACAGTGAGTCCAGAGAGTGCACTGGCACCACTGGGGATGCAGTGCAGTGAGTCCAGAGAGTGCACTGGCACCACTGGGGATGCGGTGCAGTGAGTCCAGAGAGTGCACTGGCACCACTGGGGATGCACTGTAGTGAGTCCAGAGAGTGCACTGGCGCCACTGGGGATGCAGTGCAGTGTGTCCAGAGAGTGCACTGGCACCACTTGTGATGCAGTGCGATGAGTCCAGAGAGTGCACTGGCACCACTGGGGATGCACTTCAGTGAGTCCAGAGAGTGCATTGGCACCACTGGGGATGCAGTGCAGTGAGTCCAGATTGTGCTTTGGCACCACTGGGGATGCAGTACACTGAGTCCACAGAGTGCACTGGCACCACTGGGGATGCAGTGCAGTGAGTCCAGAGACTTCACTGGCACCACTGGGAATGCAGAGAAGTGAGTCCAGAGAGTGCACTGGCACCACTGGGGATGCAGTGCAGTGAGTTCAGAGAGTGCACTGGCACCACTGGGGATGCAGTGCAGTGAGTCCAGAGAGTGCACTGGCACCACTGGGGATGCAGTGCAGTGAGTCCAGAGAGTGCACTGGCACCACTGGAGATGCAGTCCAGTGAGTCCAGTGAATGCACTGGCAACACTGGGGATGCACCTCAGTGAGTCCAGAGAGTGCACTGGCACCACTGGGGATGCAGTATAGTGAGTCCAGAGAGTGCACTGGCACCACTGGGGATGCAGTGCTGTGAGTCCAGAGAGTGCACTGGCAGCACTGGGGATGCGTTGCAGTTACTCCAGAGACTGCACTGGCACCACTGGGGATGCAGTACAGTGAGTCCAGAGAGTGCACTGGCACCACTGGAGATGCAGTCCAGTGAGTCCAGTGAATGCACTGGCACCACTGGGGATGCAGTGCAGTGAGTCCTGAGAGTGCACTGGCACCACTGGGGATGCAGTATAGTGAGTCCAGAGAGTGCACTGGCACCACTGGGGATGCAGTGCAGTGAGTCCAGAGAGGCACTGGCACCACTGGGGATGCACTGCAGTGAGTCCAGAGAGTGCACTGGCACCACTGGTGATGCAGTACAGTGAGTCCAGGGAGTGCACTGGCACCACTTGTGATGCAGTGCGATGAGTCCAGAGAGTGCACTGGCACCACTGGGGATGCACTTCAGTGAGTCCAGAGAGTGCATTGGCACCACTGGGGATGCAGTGCAGTGAGTCCAGATTGTGCTCTGGCACCACTGGGGATGCAGTACACTGAGTCCACAGAGTGCACTGGCACCACTGGGGATGCAGTGCAGTGAGTCCAGAGACTTCACTGGCACCACTGGGAATGCAGAGAAGTGAGTCCAGAGAGTGCACTGGCACCACTGGGGATGCAGTGCAGTGAGTTCAGAGAGTGCACTGGCACCACTGGGGATGCAGTGCAGTGAGTCCAGAGAGTGCACTGGCACCACTGGGGATGCAGTGCAGTGAGTCCAGAGAGTGCACTGGCACCACTGGAGATGCAGTCCAGTGAGTCCAGTGAATGCACTGGCAACACTGGGGATGCACCTCAGTGAGTCCAGAGACTGCACTGGCACCACTGGGGATGCAGTACAGTGAGTCCAGAGAGTGCACTGGCACCACTGGAGATGCAGTCCAGTGAGTCCAGTGAATGCACTGGCACCACTGGGGATGCAGTGCAGTGAGTCCTGAGAGTGCACTGGCACCACTGGGGATGCAGTATAGTGAGTCCAGAGAGTGCACTGGCACCACTGGGGATGCAGTGCAGTGAGTCCAGAGAGGCACTGGCACCACTGGGGATGCACTGCAGTGAGTCCAGAGAGTGCACTGGCACCACTGGTGATGCAGTACAGTGAGTCCAGGGAGTGCACTGGCACCACTTGTGATGCAGTGCGATGAGTCCAGAGAGTGCACTGGCACCACTGGGGATGCACTTCAGTGAGTCCAGAGAGTGCATTGGCACCACTGGGGATGCAGTGCAGTGAGTCCAGATTGTGCTCTGGCACCACTGGGGATGCAGTACACTGAGTCCACAGAGTGCACTGGCACCACTGGGGATGCAGTGCAGTGAGTCCAGAGACTTCACTGGCACCACTGGGAATGCAGAGAAGTGAGTCCAGAGAGTGCACTGGCACCACTGGGGATGCAGTGCAGTGAGTTCAGAGAGTGCACTGGCACCACTGGGGATGCAGTGCAGTGAGTCCAGAGAGTGCACTGGCACCACTGGGGATGCAGTGCAGTGAGTCCAGAGAGTGCACTGGCACCACTGGAGATGCAGTCCAGTGAGTCCAGTGAATGCACTGGCAACACTGGGGATGCACCTCAGTGAGTCCAGAGAGTGCACTGGCACCACTGGGGATGCAGTATAGTGAGTCCAGAGAGTGCACTGGCACCACTGGGAATGCAGTGCTGTGAGTCCAGAGAGTGCACTGGCAGCACTGGGGATGCGTTGCAGTTACTCCAGAGACTGCACTGGCACCACTGGGGATGCAGTACAGTGAGTCCAGAGAGTGCACTGGCACCACTGGAGATGCAGTCCAGTGAGTCCAGTGAATGCACTGGCACCACTGGGGATGCAGTGCAGTGAGTCCTGAGAGTGCACTGGCACCACTGGGGATGCAGTGCAGTGAGTCCAGAGAGTGCACTGGCACCACTGGGGATGCAGTGCAGTGAGTCCAGAGAGGCACTGGCACCACTGGGGATGCACTGCAGTGAGTCCAGAGAGTGCACTGGCACCACTGGTGATGCAGTACAGTGAGTCCAGGGAGTGCACTGGCACTACTGGGGATGTAGTGCAGTGACTCGAGGGAATGCACTTGCACCACTGGGGATGCAGTGCAGTGAGTCCAGAGAGTGCACTGGCACCACAGCTTATGCACTGCAGTGAGTCCAGAGAGTGCACTGGCAACACTGGGGATGCACTGCAGTGACTCAAGAGAGTGCACTGGCACCACTGGGGATGCAGTGCAGTGAGTCCAGAGAGTGCACTGGCACCATGGGGATGCTGTGCAGTTACTCCAGAGACTGCACTGGCACCAGTGGGGATGCAGTACAGTGAGTCCAGAGAGTGCACTGGCACCATTGGAGATGCAGTCCAGTGAGTCCAGTGAATGCACTGGCAACACTGGGGATGCAGTGCAGTGAGTCCAGAGAGTGCACTGGCACCACTGGTGATGCAGTATAGTGAGTCCAGAGAGTGCACTGGCACCACTGGGGATGCAGTGCAGTGAGTCCAGAGAGTGCACTGGCACCACTGGGGATGCGGTGCAGTTACTCCAGATACTGCACTGGCACCACTGGGGATGCAGTGCAGTGAGTCCAGAGAGTGCGCTGGCACCACTGGAGATGCAGTCCAGTGAGTCCAGTGAATGCACTGGCACCACTGGGGTTGCACTGCAGTCATTCCAGAGAGTGCACTGGCACCACTGGGGATGCAGTATAGTGAGTCCAGAGAGTGCACTGGCACCACTGGGGATGCAGTGCAGTGAGTACAGAGAGGCACTGGCACCACTGGGGTTGCAATGCAGTGAGTCCAGAGAGTGCACTGGCACCACTGGTGATGCAGTACAGTGAGTCCAGGGAGTGCACTGGCACTACTGGGGATGTAGTGCAGTGACTCGAGAGAATGCACTTGCACCACTGGGGATGCAGTGCAGTGAGTCCAGAGAGTGCACTGGCACCACAGCTTATGCACTGCAGTGAGTCCAGAGAGTGCACTGGCAACACTGGGGATGCACTGCAGTGACTCAAGAGAGTGCACTGGCACCACTGGTGATGCACTGCAGTGAGTCCAGAGAGTGCACTGGCACCACTGGGGATGCAGTGCAGTGAGTCCAGAGACTTCACAGGCTCCACTGGGAATACAGAGAAGTGAGTCCAGAGAGTGCACTGGCACCACTGGGGATGCACTGCAGTGAGTGCAGAGAGTGCACTGGCACCATTGGGTGTGCAGTGCAGTGAGTCCAGAGCGTGCACTGGCACCACTGGTGATGCAGTACAGTGAGTCCAGAGAGTGCACTGGCACCACTGGGGATGCAGTGCAGTGAGTCCAGAGAGTGCACTGGCACCACTGGGGATGCGGTGCAGTGAGTCCAGAGAGTGCACTGGCACCACTGGTGATGCACTACAGTGAGTCCAGAGATTGCACTGGCACCAGTGGGGATGAAGTGCAGTGAGTCCAGAGAGTGCACTGGCACCACTGGGGCTTCAGTGCAGTGAATCCAGAGAGTGCATTGGAACCACTGGGGATGCACTGCAGTGAGTCCAGAGAGTGCACTGGCACCACTGGGGATGCGGTGCAGTGAGTCCAGAGAGTGCACTGGCACCACTGGGGATGCGGTGCAGTGAGTCCACAGAGTGCACTGGACCAGTGGGGATGCAGTGCAGTGAGTCCAGAGAGTGCACTGGCACCACTGGGGATGCAGTGCAGTGAGTCCAGAGAGTGCACTGGCACCACTGGGGATGCACTTCAGTGACTCCAGAGAGTGCACTGGCACCACTGGGGATGCAGTGCAGTGAGTCCAGAGAGTGCACTGGCACCACTGGGGATGCACTGTAGTGAGTCCAGAGAGTGCACTGGCGCCACTGGGGATGCAGTGCAGTGTGTCCAGAGAGTGCACTGGCACCACTGGTGATGCAGTGCGATGAGTCCAGAGAGTGCACTGGCACCACTGGGGATGCACTTCATTGAGTCCAGAGAGTGCATTGGCACCACTGGGGATGCAGTGCAGTGAGTCCAGAGACTTCACTGGCACCACTGGGAATGCAGAGAAGTGAGTCCAGAGAGTGCACTGGCACCACTGGGGATGCAGTGCAGTGAGTTCAGAGAGTGCACTGGAACCACTGGGGATGCAGTGCAGTGAGTCCAGAGAGTGCACTGGCACCACTGGGGATACACTGCAGTGAGTCCAGAGAGTGCTTTGGCACCACTGGGGATGCACTGCACTGAGTCCAGAGAGTGCCGCTCCAGCCTCGGCATCCGCTCCAGCCCAGTCAACCGCTGCAGCCGCGGTAGCCCCTCGAGCCGCGGCAGACGCTCCAGCCGCGGCGGCCGCTCCAGCCGCGGCAGCTTCTCCAGCCCCTCCAGCCGCGCCAGCCGCTCCAGCCGCGGCAGCCGCTCCAGCCGCTCCAGCCGCTCCAGCCACTCCAGCCGCGGCAGCCGTTCCAGCCGCTAACGAGTGGAGCGCCTGCCACGGCTGGAGCGGTTGCCGCGGTTGGAGCGCCTGCCGCGTTTGGAGCGGCTGCCGCGGCTGCCGCGGCTGGAGCGGCTGGAGCGTCTGCCGCGGTGGGAGAGTCTGCCGCGTATGCCGCGGACGGAGCGGCTGCCGCGGCTGGAGCGGCTGCCGCGGCTGCCGAGGCTGGAGGGCTACCGCGGCTGGAGTGACTACCGCGGCTGGAGCAGTGCAGTAAGTCCAGAGAGTGCACTGGCACCACTGGGGATGCAGTGCAGTGAGTCCAGAGAGTGCACTGGCACCTTTGGGGATGCACTGCAGTGTCTGCAGAGAGTGCCCTGGCACCACTGGGGATGCAGTGCAGTGAGTCCAGAGAGTGCACTGGCACCATTGGTGATGCACTGCAGTGAGTCCAGAGAGTGCACTGGCACCACTGGGGATGCAGTGCAGTGAGTCCACGTAGTGCACTAGCACCACTGGGGATGCAGTGCAGTGAGTCCAGAGAGTGCACTGGCACCACTGGGGTTGCACTGCAGTCATTCCAGAGAGTGCACTGGCACCACAGGGGATGCGGTGCAGTGAATCCAGAGAGTGCACTGGCACCACTGGGGATGCAGTGCAGTGAGTCCAGAGAGTGCTTTGGCACCACTGGGGATGCGGTGCCGGGAGTCCAGAGAGTGCTTTGGCACCACTGGGGATGCACTGCAGTGAGTCCAGAGAGTGCACTGGCACCACTGGTGATGCAGTACAGTGAGTCCAGGGAGTGCACTGGCACCACTTGTGATGCAGTGCGATGAGTCCAGAGAGTGCACTGGCACCACTGGGGATGCACTTCAGTGAGTCCAGAGAGTGCATTGGCACCACTGGGGATGCAGTGCAGTGAGTCCAGATTGTGCTCTGGCACCACTGGGGATGCAGTACACTGAGTCCACAGAGTGCACTGGCACCACTGGGGATGCAGTGCAGTGAGTCCAGAGACTTCACTGGCACCACTGGGAATGCAGAGAAGTGACTCTAGAGAGTGCACTGGCACCACTGGGGATGCAGTGCAGTGAGTTCAGAGAGTGCACTGGCACCACTGGGGATGCAGTGCAGTGAGTCCAGAGAGTGCACTGGCACCACTGGGGATGCAGTGCAGTGAGTCCAGAGAGTGCACTGGCACCACTGGAGATGCAGTCCAGTGAGTCCAGTGAATGCACTGGCAACACTGGGGATGCACCTCAGTGAGTCCAGAGAGTGCACTGGCACCACTGGGGATGCAGTATAGTGAGTCCAGAGAGTGCACTGGCACCACTGGGGATGCAGTGCTGTGAGTCCAGAGAGTGCACTGGCAGCACTGGGGATGCGTTGCAGTTACTCCAGAGACTGCACTGGCACCACTGGGGATGCAGTACAGTGAGTCCAGAGAGTGCACTGGCACCACTGGAGATGCAGTCCAGTGAGTCCAGTGAATGCACTGGCACCACTGGGGATGCAGTGCAGTGAGTCCTGAGAGTGCACTGGCACCACTGGGGATGCAGTATAGTGAGTCCAGAGAGTGCACTGGCACCACTGGGGATGCAGTGCAGTGAGTCCAGAGAGGCACTGGCACCACTGGGGATGCACTGCAGTGAGTCCAGAGAGTGCACTGGCACCACTGGTGATGCAGTACAGTGAGTCCAGGGAGTGCACTGGCACTACTGGGGATGTAGTGCAGTGACTCGAGGGAATGCACTTGCACCACTGGGGATGCAGTGCAGTGAGTCCAGAGAGTGCACTGGCACCACAGCTTATGCACTGCAGTGAGTCCAGAGAGTGCACTGGCAACAATGGGGATGCACTGCAGTGACTCAAGAGAGTGCACTGGCACCACTGGGGATGCAGTGCAGTGAGTCCAGAGAGTGCACTGGCACCATGGGGATGCTGTGCAGTTACTCCAGAGACTGCACTGGCACCAGTGGGGATGCAGTACAGTGAGTCCAGAGAGTGCACTGGCACCATTGGAGATGCAGTCCAGTGAGTCCAGTGAATGCACTGGCAACACTGGGGATGCAGTGCAGTGAGTCCAGAGAGTGCACTGGCACCACTGGTGATGCAGTATAGTGAGTCCAGAGAGTGCACTGGCACCACTGGGGATGCAGTCCAGTGAGTCCAGAGAGTGCACTGGCACCACTGGGGATGCGGTGCAGTTACTCCAGATACTGCACTGGCACCACTGGGGATGCAGTGCAGTGAGTCCAGAGAGTGCGCTGGCACCACTGGAGATGCAGTCCAGTGAGTCCAGTGAATGCACTGGCACCACTGGGGTTGCACTGCAGTCATTCCAGAGAGTGCACTGGCACCACTGGGGATGCAGTATAGTGAGTCCAGAGAGTGCACTGGCACCACTGGGGATGCAGTGCAGTGAGTACAGAGAGGCACTGGCACCACTGGGGATGCAATGCAGTGAGTCCAGAGAGTGCACTGGCACCACTGGTGATGCAGTACAGTGAGTCCAGGGAGTGCACTGGCACTACTGGGGATGTAGTGCAGTGACTCGAGAGAATGCACTTGCACCACTGGGGATGCAGTGCAGTGAGTCCAGAGAGTGCACTGGCAGCACAGCTTATGCACTGCAGTGAGTCCAGAGAGTGCACTGGCAACACTGGGGATGCACTGCAGTGACTCAAGAGAGTGCACTGGCACCACTGGTGATGCACTGCAGTGAGTCCAGAGAGTGCACTGGCACCACTGGGGATGCAGTGCAGTGAGTCCAGAGACTTCACAGGCTCCACTGGGAATACAGAGAAGTGAGTCCAGAGAGTGCACTGGCACCACTGGGGATGCACTGCAGTGAGTGCAGAGAGTGCACTGGCACCATTGGGTGTGCAGTGCAGTGAGTCCAGAGCGTGCACTGGCACCACTGGTGATGCAGTACAGTGAGTCCAGAGAGTGCACTGGCACCACTGGGGATGCAGTGCAGTGAGTCCAGAGAGTGCACTGGCACCACTGGGGATGCGGTGCAGTGAGTCCAGAGAGTGCACTGGCACCACTGGTGATGCACTACAGTGAGTCCAGAGATTGCACTGGCACCAGTGGGGATGAAGTGCAGTGAGTCCAGAGAGTGCACTGGCACCACTGGGGCTTCAGTGCAGTGAATCCAGAGAGTGCATTGGAACCACTGGGGATGCACTGCAGTGAGTCCAGAGAGTGCACTGGCACCACTGGGGATGCGGTGCAGTGAGTCCAGAGAGTGCACTGGCACCACTGGGGATGCGGTGCAGTGAGTCCACAGAGTGCACTGGACCAGTGGGGATGCAGTGCAGTGAGTCCAGAGAGTGCACTGGCACCACTGGGGATGCAGTGCAGTGAGTCCAGAGAGTGCACTGGCACCACTGGGGATGCACTTCAGTGACTCCAGAGAGTGCACTGGCACCACTGGGGATGCAGTGCAGTGAGTCCAGAGAGTGCACTGGCACCACTGGGGATGCACTGTAGTGAGTCCAGAGAGTGCACTGGCGCCACTGGGGATGCAGTGCAGTGTGTCCAGAGAGTGCACTGGCACCACTGGTGATGCAGTGCGATGAGTCCAGAGAGTGCACTGGCACCACTGGGGATGCACTTCATTGAGTCCAGAGAGTGCATTGGCACCACTGGGGATGCAGTGCAGTGAGTCCAGAGACTTCACTGGCACCACTGGGAATGCAGAGAAGTGAGTCCAGAGAGTGCACTGGCACCACTGGGGATGCAGTGCAGTGAGTTCAGAGAGTGCACTGGAACCACTGGGGATGCAGTGCAGTGAGTCCAGAGAGTGCACTGGCACCACTGGGGATACACTGCAGTGAGTCCAGAGAGTGCTTTGGCACCACTGGGGATGCACTGCACTGAGTCCAGAGAGTGCCGCTCCAGCCTCGGCATCCGCTCCAGCCCAGTCAACCGCTGCAGCCGCGGTAGCCCCTCGAGCCGCGGCAGACGCTCCAGCCGCGGCGGCCGCTCCAGCCGCGGCAGCTTCTCCAGCCCCTCCAGCCGCGCCAGCCGCTCCAGCCGCGGCAGCCGCTCCAGCCGCTCCAGCCGCTCCAGCCACTCCAGCCGCGGCAGCCGTTCCAGCCGCTAACGAGTGGAGCGCCTGCCACGGCTGGAGCGGTTGCCGCGGTTGGAGCGCCTGCCGCGTTTGGAGCGGCTGCCGCGGCTGCCGCGGCTGGAGCGGCTGGAGCGTCTGCCGCGGTGGGAGAGTCTGCCGCGTATGCCGCGGACGGAGCGGCTGCCGCGGCTGGAGCGGCTGCCGCGGCTGCCGAGGCTGGAGGGCTACCGCGGCTGGAGTGACTACCGCGGCTGGAGCAGTGCAGTAAGTCCAGAGAGTGCACTGGCACCACTGGGGATGCAGTGCAGTGAGTCCAGAGAGTGCACTGGCACCTTTGGGGATGCACTGCAGTGTCTGCAGAGAGTGCCCTGGCACCACTGGGGATGCAGTGCAGTGAGTCCAGAGAGTGCACTGGCACCATTGGTGATGCACTGCAGTGAGTCCAGAGAGTGCACTGGCACCACTGGGGATGCAGTGCAGTGAGTCCACGTAGTGCACTAGCACCACTGGGGATGCAGTGCAGTGAGTCCAGAGAGTGCACTGGCACCACTGGGGTTGCACTGCAGTCATTCCAGAGAGTGCACTGGCACCACAGGGGATGCGGTGCAGTGAATCCAGAGAGTGCACTGGCACCACTGGGGATGCAGTGCAGTGAGTCCAGAGAGTGCTTTGGCACCACTGGGGATGCGGTGCCGGGAGTCCAGAGAGTGCACTGGCACCACTGGGGATGCACTGCAGTGAGTCCAGAGAGTGCACTGGCACCACTGGTGATGCAGTACAGTGAGTCCAGGGAGTGCACTGGCACCACTTGTGATGCAGTGCGATGAGTCCAGAGAGTGCACTGGCACCACTGGGGATGCACTTCAGTGAGTCCAGAGAGTGCATTGGCACCACTGGGGATGCAGTGCAGTGAGTCCAGATTGTGCTCTGGCACCACTGGGGATGCAGTACACTGAGTCCACAGAGTGCACTGGCACCACTGGGGATGCAGTGCAGTGAGTCCAGAGACTTCACTGGCACCACTGGGAATGCAGAGAAGTGAGTCCAGAGAGTGCACTGGCACCAGTGGGGATGCAGTGCAGTGAGTTCAGAGAGTGCACTGGCACCACTGGGGATGCAGTGCAGTGAGTCCAGAGAGTGCACTGGCACCACTGGGGATGCAGTGCAGTGAGTCCAGAGAGTGCACTGGCACCACTGGAGATGCAGTCCAGTGAGTCCAGTGAATGCACTGGCAACACTGGGGATGCACCTCAGTGAGTCCAGAGAGTGCACTGGCACCACTGGGGATGCAGTATAGTGAGTCCAGAGAGTGCACTGGCACCACTGGTGATGCAGTGCTGTGAGTCCAGAGAGTGCACTGGCAGCACTGGGGATGCGTTGCAGTTACTCCAGAGACTGCACTGGCACCACTGGGGATGCAGTACAGTGAGTCCAGAGAGTGCACTGGCACCACTGGAGATGCAGTCCAGTGAGTCCAGTGAATGCACTGGCACCACTGGGGATGCAGTGCAGTGAGTCCTGAGAGTGCACTGGCACCACTGGGGATGCAGTATAGTGAGTCCAGAGAGTGCACTGGCACCACTGGGGATGCAGTGCAGTGAGTCCAGAGAGGCACTGGCACCACTGGGGATGCACTGCAGTGAGTCCAGAGAGTGCACTGGCACCACTGGTGATGCAGTACAGTGAGTCCAGGGAGTGCACTGGCACTACTGGGGATGTAGTGCAGTGACTCGAGGGAATGCACTTGCACCACTGGGGATGCAGTGCAGTGAGTCCAGAGAGTGCACTGGCACCACAGCTTATGCACTGCAGTGAGTCCAGAGAGTGCACTGGCAACACTGGGGATGCACTGCAGTGACTCAAGAGAGTGCACTGGCACCACTGGGGATGCAGTGCAGTGAGTCCAGAGAGTGCACTGGCACCATGGGGATGCTGTGCAGTTACTCCAGAGACTGCACTGGCACCAGTGGGGATGCAGTACAGTGAGTCCAGAGAGTGCACTGGCACCATTGGAGATGCAGTCCAGTGAGTCCAGTGAATGCACTGGCAACACTGGGGATGCAGTGCAGTGAGTCCAGAGAGTGCACTGGCACCACTGGTGATGCAGTATAGTGAGTCCAGAGAGTGCACTGGCACCACTGGGGATGCAGTGCAGTGAGTCCAGAGAGTGCACTGGCATCACTGGGGATGCGGTGCAGTTACTCCAGATACTGCACTGGCACCACTGGGGATGCAGTGCAGTGAGTCCAGAGAGTGCGCTGGCACCACTGGAGATGCAGTCCAGTGAGTCCAGTGAATGCACTGGCACCACTGGGGTTGCACTGCAGTCATTCCAGAGAGTGCACTGGCACCACTGGGGATGCAGTATAGTGAGTCCAGAGAGTGCACTGGCACCACTGGGGATGCAGTGCAGTGAGTACAGAGAGGCACTGGCACCACTGGGGATGCAATGCAGTGAGTCCAGAGAGTGCACTGGCACCACTGGTGATGCAGTACAGTGAGTCCAGGGAGTGCACTGGCACTACTGGGGATGTAGTGCAGTGACTCGAGAGAATGCACTTGCACCACTGGGGATGCAGTGCAGTGAGTCCAGAGAGTGCACTGGCACCACAGCTTATGCACTGCAGTGAGTCCAGAGAGTGCACTGGCAACACTGGGGATGCACTGCAGTGACTCAAGAGAGTGCACTGGCACCACTGGTGATGCACTGCAGTGAGTCCAGAGAGTGCACTGGCACCACTGGGGATGCAGTGCAGTGAGTCCAGAGACTTCACAGGCTCCACTGGGAATACAGAGATGTGAGTCCAGAGAGTGCACTGGCACCACTGGGGATGCACTGCAGTGAGTGCAGAGAGTGCACTGGCACCATTGGGTGTGCAGCGCAGTGAGTCCAGAGAGTGCACTGGCACCACTGGGGATGTACTGCAGTGAGTCCAGAGCCTGCACTGGCAACACTGGTGATGCAGTACAGTGAGTCCAGAGAGTGCACTGGCACCACTGGGGATGCAGTGCAGTGAGTCCAGAGAGTGCACTGGCACCACTGGGGATGCGGTGCAGTGAGTCCAGAGAGTGCACTGGCACCACTGGTGATGCACTACAGTGAGTCCAGAGATTGCACTGGCACCAGTGGGGATGAAGTGCAGTGAGTCCAGAGAGTGCACTGGCACCACTGGGGCTTCAGTGCAGTGAATCCAGAGAGTGCATTGGAACCACTGGGGATGCACTGCAGTGAGTCCAGAGAGTGCACTGGCACCACTGGGGATGCGGTGCAGTGAGTCCAGAGAGTGCACTGGCACCACTGGGGATGCGGTGCAGTGAGTCCACAGAGTGCACTGGACCAGTGGGGATGCAGTGCAGTGAGTCCAGAGAGTGCACTGGCACCACTGGGGATGCAGTGCAGTGAGTCCAGAGAGTGCACTGGCACCACTGGGGATGCACTTCAGTGACTCCAGAGAGTGCACTGGCACCACTGGGGATGCAGTGCAGTGAGTCCAGAGAGTGCACTGGCACCACTGGGGATGCACTGTAGTGAGTCCAGAGAGTGCACTGGCGCCACTGGGGATGCAGTGCAGTGTGTCCAGAGAGTGCACTGGCACCACTGGTGATGCAGTGCGATGAGTCCAGAGAGTGCACTGGCACCACTGGGGATGCACTTCATTGAGTCCAGAGAGTGCATTGGCACCACTGGGGATGCAGTGCAGTGAGTCCAGAGACTTCACTGGCACCACTGGGAATGCAGAGAAGTGAGTCCAGAGAGTGCACTGGCACCACTGGGGATGCAGTGCAGTGAGTTCAGAGAGTGCACTGGAACCACTGGGGATGCAGTGCAGTGAGTCCAGAGAGTGCACTGGCACCACTGGGGATACACTGCAGTGAGTCCAGAGAGTGCTTTGGCACCACTGGGGATGCACTGCACTGAGTCCAGAGAGTGCCGCTCCAGCCTCGGCATCCGCTCCAGCCCAGTCAACCGCTGCAGCCGCGGTAGCCCCTCGAGCCGCGGCAGACGCTCCAGCCGCGGCGGCCGCTCCAGCCGCGGCAGCTTCTCCAGCCCCTCCAGCCGCGCCAGCCGCTCCAGCCGCGGCAGCCGCTCCAGCCGCTCCAGCCGCTCCAGCCACTCCAGCCGCGGCAGCCGTTCCAGCCGCTAACGAGTGGAGCGCCTGCCACGGCTGGAGCGGTTGCCGCGGTTGGAGCGCCTGCCGCGTTTGGAGCGGCTGCCGCGGCTGCCGCGGCTGGAGCGGCTGGAGCGTCTGCCGCGGTGGGAGAGTTTGCCGCGTATGCCGCGGACGGAGCGGCTGCCGCGGCTGGAGCGGCTGCCGCGGCTGCCGAGCCTGGAGGGCTACCGCGGCTGGAGTGACTACCGCGTCTGGAGCAGTGCAGTAAGTCCAGAGAGTGCACTGGCACCACTGGGGATGCAGTGCAGTGAGTCCAGAGAGTGCACTGGCACCTTTGGGGATGCACTGCAGTGTCTGCAGAGAGTGCCCTGGCACCACTGGGGATGCAGTGCAGTGAGTCCAGAGAGTGCACTGGCACCATTGGTGATGCACTGCAGTGAGTCCAGAGAGTGCACTGGCACCACTGGGGATGCAGTGCAGTGAGTCCACGTAGTGCACTAGCACCACTGGGGATGCAGTGCAGTGAGTCCAGAGAGTGCACTGGCACCACTGGGGTTGCACTGCAGTCATTCCAGAGAGTGCACTGGCACCACAGGGGATGCGGTGCAGTGAATCCAGAGAGTGCACTGGCACCACTGGGGATGCAGTGCAGTGAGTCCAGAGAGTGCTTTGGCACCACTGGGGATGCGGTGCCGGGAGTCCAGAGAGTGCTTTGGCACCACTGGGGATGCACTGCAGTGAGTCCAGAGAGTGCACTGGCACCACTGGGGATGCAGCGCAGTGTCTCTAGAGAGTGCACTGGCACCACTGGGGATGCACTGCAGTCATTCCAGAGAGTGCACTGGCACCACAGGGGATGCGGTGCAGTGAATCCAGAGAGTGCACTGGCACCACTGGGGATGCAGTGCAGTGAGTCCAGAGAGTGCTTTGGCACCACTGGGGATGCGGTGCCGGGAGTCCAGAGAGTGCTTTGGCACCACTGGTGATGCACTGCAGTGAGTCCAGAGAGTGCACTGGCACCACTGGGGATGCAGCGCAGTGACTCTAGAGTGTGCACTGGCACCACTGGGGATGCAGTGCAGTGAGTCCAGTGAGTGTACTGGCACCAATGGGGATGCACTTCAGTGAGTCCAGAGAGTGCACGGGCACCACTGGAGATGCAGTCCAGTGAGTCCAGTGAATGCACTGGCAACACTGGGGATGCAGTGCAGTGAGTCCAGAGAGTGCACTGGCACCACTGGTGATGCAGTATAGTGAGTCCAGAGAGTGCACTGGCACCACTGGGGATGCAGTGCAGTGAGTCCAGAGAGTGCACTGGCACCACTGGGGATGCGGTGCAGTTTCTCCAGAGAGTGCACTGGCACCACTGGGGATGCAGTGCAGTGAGTCCAAAGAGTGCACTGGCACCACTGGGGATGCAGTATAGTGAGTCCAGAGAGTGCACTGGCACCACTGGGGATGCAGTGCAGTGAGTCCAGAGAGGCACTGGCACCACTGGGGATGCACAGCAGTGAGTCCAGAGAGTGCACTGGCACCACTGGTGATGCAGTACAGTGAGTCCAGGGAGTGCACTGGCACCACAGCTTATGCACTGCAGTGAGTCCAGAGAGTGCACTGGCAACACTGGGGATGCACTGCAGTGACTCAAGAGAGTGCACTGGCACCACTGGTGATGCAGTGCAGTGAGTCCAGAGAGTGCACTGGCACCACTGGGGATGCTGTGCAGTTACTCCAGAGACTGCACTGGCACCAGTGGGGATGCAGTGCAGTGAGTCCAGAAATTGCACTGGCTCCAATGGGGATGCACTTCAGTGAGTCCAGAGAGTGCACGGGCACCACTGAGAATACACTTCTGTGAGTCCAGAGAGTGCACTAGCACCACTGGGGATGCAGTGCAGTGAGTCCAGAGAGTGCACTGGCACCACTGGAGATGCAGTGCAGTGAGTCCAGAAATTGCACTGGCACCACTGGGGATGCACTGCAGTGAGTCCAGAGAGTGAACTGGCTCCACTGGGGATGCCCTACAGTGAGTCCAGAGAGTGCACTGGCACCACTGGGGATGCACTGCAGTGAGTGCAGAGAGTGCACTGGCACCACTGGTGATGCAGTGCAGTGAGTCCAGAGAGTGCACTGGCTCCACTGGGGATGCAGTGCAGTGAATCCAGTGAGTGCACTGGCACCACTGGGGACGCAGTGCAGTGAGTCCAGAGAGTGCACTGGCACCACTGGGGATGAACTGCAGTGAGCCCAGAGAGTGCACTGGCACCACTGGAGAAGCAGTACAGTGAGTCCAGTGAGTGTACTGGCAAATCTGGGGATGCACTGCAGTGAGTCCAGAGAGTGCACTGGCACCACTGAGAATGCAGTTCAGTGAGTCCAGAGAGTGCACTGGCACCACTGGGGATGCACTGCAGTGAGTCCAGAGAGTGCACTGGCACCACTGGGGATGCAGTGCAGTGAGTCCAGAGAGTGCACTGGCACCACTGGGGATGCAGTGCAGTGAGTCCAGAGAGTGCACTGGCACCATTGGGGATGCTGTGCAGTTACTCCAGAGAGTGCACTGGCACCAGTGGGGATGCAGTGCAGTGAGTCCAGAGAGTGCACTGGCACCATTGGGGATGCTGTGCAGTTACTCCAGAGAGTGCACTGGCACCAGTGGGGATGCAGTGCAGTGAGTCCAGAGAGTGCACTGGCACCATTGGGGATGCTGTGCAGTTACTCCAGAGAGTGCACTGGCACCAGTGGGGATGCAGTGCAGTGAGTCCAGAGAGTGCACTGGCACCACTGGAGATGCAGTCCAGTGAGTCCAGTGAATGCACTGGCAACACTGGGGATGCAGTGCAGTGAGTCCAGAGAGTGCACTGGCACCACTGGGGATGCAGTGCAGTGAGTCCAGAGAGTGCACTGGCACCACTGGGGATGCGGTGCAGTTTCTCCAGAGACTGCACTGGCACCACTGGGGATGCAGTACAGTGAGTCCAGAGAGTGCACTGGCACCACTGGAGATGCAGTCCAGTGAGTCCAGTGAATGCACTGGCACCACTGGGGATGCAGTGCAGTGAGTCCAAAGAGTGCACTGGCACCACTGGGGATGCAGTATAGTGAGTCCAGAGAGTGCACTGGCACCACTGGGGATGCAGTGCAGTGAGTCCAGAGAGGCACTGGCACCACTGGGGATGCACTGCAGTGAGTCCAGAGAGTGCACTGGCACCACTGGTGATGCAGTACAGTGAGTCCAGGGAGTGCACTGGCACTACTGGGGATGTAGTGCAGTGACTCGAGAGAATGCACTTGCACCACTGGGGATGCAGTGCAGTGAGTCCAGAGAGTGCACTGGCACCACAGCTTATGCACTGCAGTGAGTCCAGAGAGTGCACTGGCAACACTGGGGATGCACTGCAGTGACTCAAGAGAGTGCACTGGCACCACTGGTGATGCAGTGCAGTGAGTCCAGAGAGTGCACTGGCACCACTGGGGATGCTGTGCAGTTACTCCAGAGACTGCACTGGCACCAGTGGGGATGCAGTGCAGTGAGTCCAGATAGTGCACTGGCACCACTGGAGATGCAGTCCAGTGAGTCCAGTGAATGCACTGGCAACACTGGGGATGCAGTGCAGTGAGTCCAGAGAGTGCACTGGCACCACTGGTGATGCAGTATAGTGAGTCCAGAGAGTGCACTGGCACCACTGGGGATTCAGTGCAGTGAGTCCAGAGAGTGCACTGGCACCACTGGGGATGCAGTGCAGTTACTCCAGATACTGCACTGGCACCACTGGGGATGCAGTGCAGTGAGTCCAGAGAGTGATTTGGCACCACTGGAGATGCAGTCCAGTGAGTCCAGTGAATGCACTGGCACCACTGGGGATGCACTGCAGTGAGTCCAGAGAGTGCACTGGCAGCACTGGGGATGCAGTATAGTGACTCCACACAGTGCACTAGCACCTCTGGGGATGCAGTGCAGTGAGTGAGTGCAGAGAGTGCACTGGCACCACTGGGGATGCACTGCAGTGAGTCCAGAGAGAGCACTGGCACCACTGGGGATTCACTGCAGTGAGTCCAGAGAGTGCACTGGCACCACAGGGGATGCAGTGCAGTGACTCCAGAGAGTGCACTGGCACCACTGGGGATGCAGTGCAGTGAGTGCAGAGAGAGCACTGGCACCACTGGGGATGCAGTGCAGTGAGTCCAGAGAGTGCAATGGCACCACTGCGGATGCACTGCAGTGAGTCCAGAGAGTGCACTGGCACCACTGGGGATGCACTGCAGTGAGTCCACAGAGTGCACTGGCACCACTGGGGATACACTGCAGTGAGTCCAGAGAGTGCTTTGGCACCACTGGGGATGCAGTGCAGTGAGTTCAGAGAGTGCACTGGCACCACTGGGGATGCAGTGCAGTGAGTCCAGAGAGTGCACTGGCACCACTGGGGATGCTGTGCAGTTACTCCAGAGACTGCACTGGCACCAGTGGGGATGCAGTGCAGTGAGTCCAGAAATTGCACTGGCACCAATGGGGATGCACTTCAGTGAGTCCAGAGAGTGCACGGGCACCACTGAGAATACACTTCTGTGAGTCCAGAGAGTGCACTAGCACCACTGGGGATGCAGTGCAGTGAGTCCAGAGAGTGCACTGGCACCACTGGAGATGCAGTGCAGTGAGTCCAGAAATTGCACTGGCACCACTGGGGATGCACTGCAGTGAGTCCAGAGAGTGAACTGGCTCCACTGGGGATGCCCTACAGTGAGTCCAGAGAGTGCACTGGCACCACTGGGGATGCACTGCAGTGAGTGCAGAGAGTGCACTGGCACCACTGGGGATGCAGTGCAGTGAGTCCAGAGAGTGCACTGGCTCCACTGGGGATGCAGTGCAGTGAATCCAGTGAGTGCACTGGCACCACTGGGGATGCACTGCAGTGAGCCCAGAGAGTGCACTGGCACCACTGGAGAAGCAGTACAGTGAGTCCAGTGAGTGTACTGGCACCACTGGGGATGCACTGCAGTGAGTCCAGAGAGTGCACTGGCACCACTGAGAATGCAGTTCAGTGAGTCCAGAGAGTGCACTGGCACCACTGGGGATGCACTGCAGTGAGTCCAGAGAGTGCACTGGCACCACTGGGGATGCAGTGCAGTGAGTCCAGAGAGTGCACTGGCACCACTGGGGATGCAGTGCAGTGAGTCCAGAGAGTGCACTGGCACCATTGGGGATGCTGTGCAGTTACTCCAGAGAGTGCACTGGCACCAGTGGGGATGCAGTGCAGTGAGTCCAGAGAGTGCACTGGCACCACTGGAGATGCAGTCCAGTGAGTCCAGTGAATGCACTGGCAACACTGGGGATGCAGTGCAGTGAGTCCAGAGAGTGCACTGGCACCACTGGGGATGCAGTGCAGTGAGTCCAGAGAGTGCACTGGCACCACTGGGGATGCGGTGCAGTTTCTCCAGAGACTGCACTGGCACCACTGGGGATGCAGTACAGTGAGTCCAGAGAGTGCACTGGCACCACTGGAGATGCAGTCCAGTGAGTCCAGTGAATGCACTGGCACCACTGGGGATGCAGTGCAGTGAGTCCAGAGAGTGCACTGGCACCACTGGGGATGCAGTGCAGTGAGTCCAGAGAGGCACTGGCACCACTGGGGATGCAGTGCAGTGAGTCCAGAGAGTGCACTGGCACCACTGGTGATGCAGTACAGTGAGTCCAGGGAGTGCACTGGCACTACTGGGGATGTAGTGCAGTGACTCGAGAGAATGCACTTGCACCACTGGGGATGCAGTGCAGTGAGTCCAGAGAGTGCCCTGGCACCACAGCTTATGCACTGCAGTGAGTCCAGAGAGTGCACTGGCAACACTGGGGATGCACTGCAGTGACTCAAGAGAGTGCACTGGCACCACTGGTGATGCAGTGCAGTGAGTCCAGAGAGTGCACTGGCACCACTGGGGATGCTGTGCAGTTACTCCAGAGACTGCACTGGCACCAGTGGGGATGCAGTGCAGTGAGTCCAGATAGTGCACTGGCACCACTGGAGATGCAGTCCAGTGAGTCCAGTGAATGCACTGGCAACACTGGGGATGCAGTGCAGTGAGTCCAGAGAGTGCACTGGCACCACTGGTGATGCAGTATAGTGAGTCCAGAGAGTGCACTGGCACCACTGGGGATTCAGTGCAGTGAGTCCAGAGAGTGCACTGGCACCACTGGGGATGCAGTGCAGTTACTCCAGATACTGCACTGGCACCACTGGGGATGCAGTGCAGTGAGTCCAGAGAGTGATTTGGCACCACTGGAGATGCAGTCCAGTGAGTCCAGTGAATGCACTGGCACCACTGGGGATGCACTGCAGTGAGTCCAGAGAGTGCACTGGCAGCACTGGGGATGCAGTATAGTGACTCCACACAGTGCACTAGCACCTCTGGGGATGCAGTGCAGTGAGTGAGTGCAGAGAGTGCACTGGCACCACTGGGGATGCACTGCAGTGAGTCCAGAGAGAGCACTGGCACCACTGGGGATTCACTGCAGTGAGTCCAGAGAGTGCACTGGCACCACAGGGGATGCAGTGCAGTGACTCCAGAGAGTGCACTGGCACCACTGGGGATGCAGTGCAGTGAGTGCAGAGAGAGCACTGGCACCACTGGGGATGCAGTGCAGTGAGTCCAGAGAGTGCAATGGCACCACTGCGGATGCACTGCAGTGAGTCCAGAGAGTGCACTGCCACCACTGGGGATGCACTGCAGTGAGTCCACAGAGTGCACTGGCACCACTGGGGATACACTGCAGTGAGTCCAGAGAGTGCTTTGGCACCACTGGGGATGCAGTGCAGTGAGTTCAGAGAGTGCACTGGCACCACTGGGGATGCAGTGCAGTGAGTCCAGAGAGTGCACTGGCACCACTGGGGATACACTGCAGTGAGTCCAGAGAGTGCACTGGCACCAGTGGGGATGCACTGCAGGGAGTCCACAGAGTGCACTGGCACCACTGGGGATACACTGCAGTGAGTCCAGAGAGTGCAATGGCACCACTGGGGATGCAGTGCAGTGAGTTCAGAGAGTGCACTGGCACCACTGGGGATGCAGTGCAGTGAGTCCAGAGAGTGCACTGGCACCACTGGGGATACACTGCAGTGAGTCCAGAGAGTGCACTGGCACCACTGGGGATGCAGTGCAGTGAGTCCAGAGAGTGCACTGGCACCACTGGGGATGCGGTGCAGTGAGTCCAGAGAGTGCACTGGCACCACTGGGGATGCACTACAGTGAGTCCAGAGATTGCACTGGCACCACTGGGGATGAAGTGCAGTGAGTCCAGAGAGTGCACTGGCACCACTGGGGATGCGGTGCAGTGAGTCCAGAGAGTGCACTGGCACCACTGGGGATGCACTACAGTGAGTCCAGAGATTGCACTGGCAACAGTGGGGATGAAGTGCAGTGAGTCCAGAGAGGCACTGGCACCACTGGGGATGCACTGCAGTGAGTCCAGAGAGTGCACTGGCACCACTGGTGATGCAGTACAGTGAGTCCAGGGAGTGCACTGGCACTACTGGGGATGTAGTGCAGTGACTCGAGAGAATGCACTTGCACCACTGGGGATGCAGTGCAGTGAGTCCAGAGAGTGCACTGGCACCACAGCTTATGCACTGCAGTGAGTCCAGAGAGTGCACTGGCAACACTGGATATGCACTGCAGTGACTCCAGAGAGTGCACTGGCACCACTGGGGATGCACTGCAGTGAGTCCAGAGAGTGCACTGGCACCACTGGGGATGCAGTGCAGTGAGTCTAGAGACTTCACAGGCTCCACTGGGAATACAGAGAAGTGAGTCCAGAGAGTGCACTGGCACCACTGGGGATGCACTGCAGTGAGTGCAGAGAGTGCACTGGCACCACTGGGGGTGCAGTGCAGTGAGTCCAGAGAGTGCACTGGCACCACTGGGGTTGCACTGCAGTGAGTCCAGTGCGTGCACTGGCACCACTGGTGATGCAGTACAGTGAGTCCAGAGAGTGCACTGGCACCACTGGGGATGCAGTGCAGTGAGTCCAGAGATTGCACTGGCACCACTGGGAATGCAGAGAAGTGAGTCCAGAGAGTGCACTTGCACCACTGGGGATGCAGTGCAGTGAGTCCAGAGAGTGCACTGGCACCACTGGGGATGCAGTGCAGTGAGTCCAGAGAGTGCACTGGCACCACTGGGGATGCAGTGCAGTGAGTCCAGAGAGTGCACTGGCACCACTGGGGATGCAGTACAGTAGGTCCACAGAGTGCACTGGCACCACTGGGGATGCAGTGCAGTGAGTCCAGAGAGTGCACTGTCACTTTGGGGATGCACTGCAGTGTCTGCAGAGAGTGCCCTGGCACCACTGGGGATGCAGTGCAGTGAGTCCAGAGAGATGCACTGGCACCACTGGGGATGCAGTGCAGTGAGTCCTGAGAGTGCACTGGCACCACTGGGGATGCAGTATAGTGAGTCCAGAGAGTGCACTGGCACCACTGGGGATGCAGTGCAGTGAGTCCAGAGAGGCACTGGCACCACTGGGGATGCAGTGCAGTGAGTCCAGAGAGGCACTGGCACCACTGGGGATGCACTGCAGTGAGTCCAGAGAGTGCACTGGCACCATTGGAGATGCCCTGCAGTGAGTCCAGAGAGTGCACTGGCACCACTGGGGATGCCCTGCAGTGACTCCAGAGAGTGCACTTGCACCACTGGGGATGCGGTGCCGGGAGTCCAGAGAGTGATTTGGCACCACTGGAGATGCAGTGCAGTTACTCCAGAGAGTGCACTGGCACCACTGGGGATGCAGTGCAGTGATCCAGAGAGTGCACTGGCAGCACTGGGGTGCAGTATAGTGACTCCACACAGTGCACTAGCACCTCTGGGGATGCAGTGCAGTGAGTGAGTGCAGAGAGTGCACTGGCACCACTGGGGATGCAATGCAGTGAGTCCAGAGAGAGCACTGGCACCACTGGGGATTCACTGCAGTGAGTCCAGAGAGTGCACTGGCACCACAGGGGATGCAGTGCAGTGACTCCAGAGAGTGCACTGGCACCACTGGGGATGCAGTGCAGTGAGTGCAGAGAGAGCACTGGCACCACTGGGGATGCAGTGCAGTGAGTCCAGAGAGTGCAATGGCACCACTGCGGATGCACTGCAGTGAGTCCAGAGAGTGCACTGGCACCACTGGGGATGCACTGCAGTGAGTCCACAGAGTGCACTGGCACCACTGGGGATACACTGCAGTGAGTCCAGAGAGTGCTTTGGCACCACTGGGGATGCAGTGCAGTGAGTTCAGAGAGTGCACTGGCACCACTGGGGATGCAGTGCAGTGAGTCCAGAGAGTGCACTGGCACCACTGGGGATACACTGCAGTGAGTCCAGAGAGTGCACTGGCACCAGTGGGGATGCACTGCAGTGAGTCCACAGAGTGCACTGGCACCACTGGGGATACACTGCAGTGAGTCCAGAGAGTGCAATGGCACCACTGGGGATGCAGTGCAGTGAGTTCAGAGAGTGCACTGGCACCACTGGGGATGCAGTGCAGTGAGTCCAGAGAGTGCACTGGCACCACTGGGGATACACTGCAGTGAGTCCAGAGAGTGCACTGGCAGCACTGGGGATGCAGTGCAGTGAGTCCAGAGAGTGCACTGGCACCACTGGGGATGCAGTGCAGTGAGTCCAGAGAGTGCACTGGCACCACTGGGGATGCACTACAGTGAGTCCAGAGATTGCACTGGCAACAGTGGGGATGAAGTGCAGTGAGTCCAGAGAGTGCACTGGCACCACTGGGGCTTCAGTGCAGTGAATCCACAGAGTGCATTGGAACCACTGGGGATGCACTGCAGTGAGTCCAGAGAGTGCACTGGCACCACTGGGGATGCGGTGCAGTGAGTCCAGAGAGTGCACTGGCACCACTGGGGATGCGGTGCAGTGAGTCCACAGAGTACACTGGACCAGTGGGGATGCAGTACAGTGAGTCCAGAGAGTGCACTGGCACCACTGGGGATGCAGTGCAGTGAGTCCAGAGAGTGCACTGGCACCACTGGGGATGCAGTGCAGTGAGTCCAGAGAGTGCACTGGCACCACTGGGGATGCAGTGCAGTGAGTCCAGAGAGTGCACTGGCGCCACTGGGGATGCAGTGCAGTGTGTCCAGAGAGTGCACTGGCACCACTTGTGATGCAGTGCGATGAGTCCAGAGAGTGCACTGGCACCACTGGGGATGCACTTCAGTGAGTCCAGAGAGTGCATTGGCACCACTGGGGATGCAGTGCAGTGAGTCCAGAGAGTGCTCTGGCACCACTGGGGATGCAGTACAGTGAGTCCAGAGAGTGCACTGGCACCACTGGGGATGCAGTGCAGTGAGTCCAGAGACTTCACTGGCACCACTGGGGATGCAGAGAAGTTAGTCCAGAGAGTGCACTGGCACCACTGGGGATGCGGTGCAGTGAGTCCACAGAGTGCACTGGACCAGTGGGGATGCAGTGCAGTGAGTCCAGAGAGTGCACTGGCACCACTGGGGATGCAGTGCTTGAGTCCAGAGAGTGCACTGGCACCACTGGGGATGCACTTCAGTGACTCCAGAGAGTGCACTGGCACCACTGGGGATGCAGTGCAGTGAGTCCAGAGAGTGCACTGGCACCACTGGGGATGCACTGTAGTGAGTCCAGAGAGTGCACTGGCGCCACTGGGGATGCAGTGCAGTGTGTCCAGAGAGTGCACTGGCACCACTTGTGATGCAGTGCGATGAGTCCAGAGAGTGCACTGGCACCACTGGGGATGCACTTCAGTGAGTCCAGAGAGTGCATTGGCACCACTGGGGATGCAGTGCAGTGAGTCCAGATTGTGCTCTGGCACCACTGGGGATGCAGTACACTGAGTCCACAGAGTGCACTGGCACCACTGGGGATGCAGTGCAGTGAGTCCAGAGACTTCACTGGCACCACTGGGAATGCAGAGAAGTGAGTCCAGAGAGTGCACTGGCACCACTGGGGATGCAGTGCAGTGAGTTCAGAGAGTGCACTGGCACCACTGGGGATGCAGTGCAGTGAGTCCAGAGAGTGCACTGGCACCACTGGGGATGCAGTGCAGTGAGTCCAGAGAGTGCACTGGCACCACTGGAGATGCAGTCCAGTGAGTCCAGTGAATGCACTGGCAACACTGGGGATGCACCTCAGTGAGTCCAGAGAGTGCACTGGCACCACTGGGGATGCAGTATAGTGAGTCCAGAGAGTGCACTGGCACCACTGGGGATGCAGTGCTGTGAGTCCAGAGAGTGCACTGGCAGCACTGGGGATGCGTTGCAGTTACTCCAGAGACTGCACTGGCACCACTGGGGATGCAGTACAGTGAGTCCAGAGAGTGCACTGGCACCACTGGAGATGCAGTCCAGTGAGTCCAGTGAATGCACTGGCACCACTGGGGATGCAGTGCAGTGAGTCCTGAGAGTGCACTGGCACCACTGGGGATGCAGTATAGTGAGTCCAGAGAGTGCACTGGCACCACTGGGGATGCAGTGCAGTGAGTCCAGAGAGGCACTGGCACCACTGGGGATGCACTGCAGTGAGTCCAGAGAGTGCACTGGCACCACTGGTGATGCAGTACAGTGAGTCCAGGGAGTGCACTGGCACTACTGGGGATGTAGTGCAGTGACTCGAGGGAATGCACTTGCACCACTGGGGATGCAGTGCAGTGAGTCCAGAGAGTGCACTGGCACCACAGCTTATGCACTGCAGTGAGTCCAGAGAGTGCACTGGCAACACTGGGGATGCACTGCAGTGACTCAAGAGAGTGCACTGGCACCACTGGGGATGCAGTGCAGTGAGTCCAGAGAGTGCACTGGCACCACTGGGGATGCTGTGCAGTTACTCCAGAGACTGCACTGGCACCAGTGGGGATGCAGTACAGTGAGTCCAGAGAGTGCACTGGCACCATTGGAGATGCAGTCCAGTGAGTCCAGTGAATGCACTGGCAACACTGGGGATGCAGTGCAGTGAGTCCAGAGAGTGCACTGGCACCACTGGTGATGCAGTATAGTGAGTCCAGAGAGTACACTGGCACCACTGGGGATGCAGTGCAGTGAGTCCAGAGAGTGCACTGGCACCACTGGGGATGCGGTGCAGTTACTCCAGATACTGCACTGGCACCACTGGGGATGCAGTGCAGTGAGTCCAGAGAGTGCGCTGGCACCACTGGAGATGCAGTCCAGTGAGTCCAGTGAATGCACTGGCACCACTGGGGATGCAGTGCAGTGAGTCCAGAGAGTGCACTGGCACCACTGGGGATGCAGTATAGTGAGTCCAGAGAGTGCACTGGCACCACTGGGGATGCAGTGCAGTGAGTACAGAGAGGCACTGGCACCACTGGGGATGCAATGCAGTGAGTCCAGAGAGTGCACTGGCACCACTGGTGATGCAGTACAGTGAGTCCAGGGAGTGCACTGGCACTACTGGGGATGTAGTGCAGTGACTCGAGAGAATGCACTTGCACCACTGGGGATGCAGTGCAGTGAGTCCAGAGAGTGCACTGGCACCACAGCTTATGCACTGCAGTGAGTCCAGAGAGTGCACTGGCAACACTGGGGATGCACTGCAGTGACTCACGAGAGTGCACTGGCACCACTGGTGATGCACTGCAGTGAGTCCAGAGAGTGCACTGGCACCACTGGGGATGCAGTGCAGTGAGTCCAGAGACTTCACAGGCTCCACTGGGAATACAGAGAAGTGAGTCCAGAGAGTGCACTGGCACCACTGGGGATGCACTGCAGTGAGTGCAGAGAGTGCACTGGCACCACTGGGGGTGCAGTGCAGTGAGTCCAGAGAGTGCACTGGCACCACTGGGGATGCACTGCAGTGAGTCCAGAGCGTGCACTGGCACCACTGGTGATGCAGTTCAGTGAGTCCAGAGAGTGCACTGGCACCACTGGGGATGCAGTGCAGTGAGTCCAGAGAGTCCACTGGCACCACTGGGGATGCGGTACAGTGAGTCCAGAGAGTGCACTGGCACCACTGGTGATGCACTACAGTGAGTCCAGAGATTGCACTGGCACCAGTGGGGATGAAGTGCAGTGAGTCCAGAGAGTGCACTGGCACCACTGGGGCTTCAGTGCAGTGAATCCAGAGAGTGCATTGGAACCACTGGGGATGCACTGCAGTGAGTCCAGAGAGTACACTGGCACCACTGGGGATGCGGTGCAGTGAGTCCAGAGAGTGCACTGGCACCAGTGGGGATGCGGTGCAGTGAGTCCACAGAGTGCACTGGACCAGTGGGGATGCAGTACAGTGAGTCCAGAGAGTGCACTGGCACCACTGGGGATGCAGTGCAGTGAGTCCAGAGAGTGCACTGGCACCACTGGGGATGCACTTCAGTGACTCCAGAGAGTGCACTGGCACCACTGGGGATGCAGTGCACTGAGTCCAGAGAGTGCACTGGCACCACTGGGGATGCACTGCAGTGAGTCCAGAGAGTGCACTGGCGCCACTGGGGATGCAGTGCAGTGTGTCCAGAGAGTGCACTGGCACCACTTGTGATGCAGTGCGATGAGTCCAGAGAGTGCACTGGCACCACTGGGGATGCACTTCAGTGAGTCCAGAGAGTGCATTGGCACCACTGGGGATGCAGTGCAGTGAGTCCAGAGAGTGCACTGGCACCACTGGGGATGCAGTGCAGTGAGTCCAGAGAGTGCACTGGCACCATTGGGGATGCTGTGCAGTTACTCCAGAGACTGCACTGGCACCAGTGGGGATGCAGTGCAGTGAGTCCAGAGAGTGCACTAGCACCACTGGAGATGCAGTCCAGTGAGTCCAGTGAATGCACTGGCAACACTGGGGATGCACCTCAGTGAGTCCAGAGAGTGCACTGGCACCACTGGGGATGCAGTATAGTGAGTCCAGAGAGTGCACTGGCACCACTGGGGATGCAGTGCTGTGAGTCCAGAGAGTGCACTGGCAGCACTGGGGATGCGTTGCAGTTACTCCAGAGACTGCACTGGCACCACTGGGGATGCAGTACAGTGAGTCCAGAGAGTGCACTGGCACCACTGGAGATGCAGTCCAGTGAGTCCAGTGAATGCACTGGCACCACTGGGGATGCAGTGCAGTGAGTCCTGAGAGTGCACTGGCACCAATGGGGATGCAGTATAGTGAGTCCAGAGAGTGCACTGGCACCACTGGGGATGCAGTGCAGTGAGTCCAGAGAGGCACTGGCAACACTGGGGATGCACTGCAGTGAGTCCAGAGAGTGCACTGGCACCACTGGTGATGCAGTACAGTGAGTCCAGGGAGTGCACTGGCACTACTGGGGATGTAGTGCAGTGACTCGAGGGAATGCACTTGCACCACTGGGGATGCAGTGCAGTGAGTCCAGAGAGTGCACTGGCACCACAGCTTATGCACTGCAGTGAGTCCAGAGAGTGCACTGGCAACACTGGGGATGCACTGCAGTGACTCAAGAGAGTGCACTGGCACCACTGGGGATGCAGTGCAGTGAGTCCAGAGAGTGCACTGGCACCACTGGGGATGCTGTGCAGTTACTCCAGAGACTGCACTGGCACCAGTGGGGATGCAGTACAGTGAGTCCAGAGAGTGCACTGGCACCATTGGAGATGCAGTCCAGTGAGTCCAGTGAATGCACTGGCAACACTGGGGATGCAGTGCAGTGAGTCCAGAGAGTGCACTGGCACCACTGGTGATGCAGTATAGTGAGTCCAGAGAGTGCACTGGCACCACTGGGGATGCAGTGCAGTGAGTCCAGAGAGTGCACTGGCACCACTGGGGATGCGGTGCAGTTACTCCAGATACTGCACTGGCACCACTGGGGCTTCAGTGCAGTGAGTCCAGAGAGTGCGCTGGCACCACTGGAGATGCAGTCCAGTGAGTCCAGTGAATGCACTGGCACCACTGGGGATGCAGTGCAGTGAGTCCAGAGAGTGCACTGGCACCACTGGGGATGCAGTATAGTGAGTCCAGAGAGTGCACTGGCACCACTGGGGATGCAGTGCAGTGAGTACAGAGAGGCACTGGCACCACTGGGGATGCAATGCAGTGAGTCCAGAGAGTGCACTGGCACCACTGGTGATGCAGTACAGTGAGTCCAGGGAGTGCACTGGCACTACTGGGGATGTAGTGCAGTGACTCGAGAGAATGCACTTGCACCACTGGGGATGCAGTGCAGTGAGTCCAGAGAGTGCACTGGCACCACAGCTTATGCACTGCAGTGAGTCCAGAGAGTGCACTGGCAACACTGGGGATGCACTGCAGTGACTCAAGAGAGTGCACTGGCACCACTGGTGATGCACTGCAGTGAGTCCAGAGAGTGCACTGGCACCACTGGGGATGCAGTGCAGTGAGTCCAGAGACTTCACAGGCTCCACTGGGAATACAGAGAAGTGAGTCCAGAGAGTGCACTGGCACCACTGGGGATGCACTGCAGTGAGTGCAGAGAGTGCACTGGCACCATTGGGGGTGCAGTGCAGTGAGTCCAGAGAGTGCACTGGCACCACTGGGGATGCACTGCAGTGAGTCCAGAGCGTGCACTGGCACCACTGGTGATGCAGTACAGTGAGTCCAGAGAGTGCACTGGCACCACTGGGGATGCAGTGCAGTGAGTCCAGAGAGTGCACTGGCACCACTGGGGATGCGGTGCAGTGAGTCCAGAGAGTGCACTGGCACCACTGGTGATGCACTACAGTGAGTCCAGAGATTGCACTGGCACCAGTGGGGATGAAGTGCAGTGAGTCCAGAGAGTGCACTGGCACCACTGGGGCTTCAGTGCAGTGAATCCAGAGAGTGCATTGGAACCACTGGGGATGCACTGCAGTGAGTCCAGAGAGTGCACTGGCACCACTGGGGATGCGGTGCAGTGAGTCCAGAGAGTGCACTGGCACCACTGGGGATGCGGTGCAGTGAGTCCACAGAGTGCACTGGACCAGTGGGGATGCAGTGCAGTGAGTCCAGAGAGTGCACTGGCACCACTGGGGATGCAGTGCAGTGAGTCCAGAGAATGCACTGGCACCACTGGGGATGCACTTCAGTGACTCCAGAGAGTGCACTGGCACCACTGGGGATGCAGTGCAGTGAGTCCAGAGAGTGCACTGGCACCACTGGGGATGCACTGTAGTGAGTCCAGAGAGTGCACTGGCGCCACTGGGGATGCAGTGCAGTGTGTCCAGAGAGTGCACTGGCACCACTGGTGATGCAGTGCGATGAGTCCAGAGAGTGCACTGGCACCACTGGGGATGCACTTCATTGAGTCCAGAGAGTGCATTGGCACCACTGGGGATGCAGTGCAGTGAGTCCAGAGACTTCACTGGCACCACTGGGAATGCAGAGAAATGAGTCCAGAGAGTGCACTGGCACCACTGGGGATGCAGTGCAGTGAGTTCAGAGAGTGCACTGGAACCACTGGGGATGCAGTGCAGTGAGTCCAGAGAGTGCACTGGCACCACTGGGGATACACTGCAGTGAGTCCAGAGAGTGCTTTGGCACCACTGGGGATGCACTGCACTGAGTCCAGAGAGTGCCGCTCCAGCCTCGGCATCCGCTCCAGCCCAGTCAACCGCTGCAGCCGCGGTAGCCCCTCGAGCCGCGGCAGACGCTCCAGCCGCGGCGGCCGCTCCAGCCGCGGCAGCTTCTCCAGCCCCTCCAGCCGCGCCAGCCGCTCCAGCCGCGGCAGCCGCTCCAGCCGCTCCAGCCGCTCCAGCCACTCCAGCCGCGGCAGCCGTTCCAGCCGCTAACGAGTGGAGCGCCTGCCACGGCTGGAGCGGTTGCCGCGGTTGGAGCGCCTGCCGCGTTTGGAGCGGCTGCCGCGGCTGCCGCGGCTGGAGCGGCTGGAGCGTCTGCCGCGGTGGGAGAGTCTGCCGCGTATGCCGCGGACGGAGCGGCTGCCGCGGCTGGAGCGGCTGCCGCGGCTGCCGAGGCTGGAGGGCTACCGCGGCTGGAGTGACTACCGCGGCTGGAGCAGTGCAGTGAGTCCAGAGAGTGCACTGGCACCACTGGGGATGCAGTGCAGTGAGTCCAGAGAGTGCACTGGCACCTTTGGGGATGCACTGCAGTGTCTGCAGAGAGTGCCCTGGCACCACTGGGGATGCAGTGCAGTGAGTCCAGAGAGTGCACTGGCACCATTGGTGATGCACTGCAGTGAGTCCAGAGAGTGCACTGGCACCACTGGGGATGCAGTGCAGTGAGTCCACGTAGTGCACTAGCACCACTGGGGATGCAGTGCAGTGAGTCCAGAGAGTGCACTGGCACCACTGGGGTTGCACTGCAGTCATTCCAGAGAGTGCACTGGCACCACAGGGGATGCGGTGCAGTGAATCCAGAGAGTGCACTGGCACCACTGGGGATGCAGTGCAGTGAGTCCAGAGAGTGCTTTGGCACCACTGGGGATGCGGTGCCGGGAGTCCAGAGAGTGCTTTGGCACCACTGGGGATGCACTGCAGTGAGTCCAGAGAGTGCACTGGCACCACTGGGGATGCAGCGCAGTGTCTCTAGAGAGTGCACTGGCACCACTGGGGATGAACTGCAGTCATTCCAGAGAGTGCACTGGCACCACAGGGGATGCGGTGCAGTGAATCCAGAGAGTGCACTGGCACCACTGGGGATGCAGTGCAGTGAGTCCAGAGAGTGCTTTGGCACCACTGGGGATGCGGTGCCGGGAGTCCAGAGAGTGCTTTGGCACCACTGGTGATGCACTGCAGTGAGTCCAGAGAGTGCACTGGCACCACTGGGGATGCAGCGCAGTGACTCTAGAGAGTGCACTGGCACCACTGGGGATGCAGTGCAGTGAGTCCAGACAGTGCACTGGCACCACTGGGGATGCAGTGCAGTCAGTCCAGTGAGTGTACTGGCACCAATGGGGATGCACTTCAGTGAGTCCAGAGAGTGCACGGGCACCACTGGAGATGCAGTCCAGTGAGTCCAGTGAATGCACTGGCAACACTGGGGATGCAGTGCAGTGAGTCCAGAGAGTGCACTGGCACCACTGGTGATGCAGTATAGTGAGTCCAGAGAGTGCACTGGCACCACTGGGGATGCAGTGCAGTGAGTCCAGAGAGTGCACTGGCACCACTGGGGATGCGGTGCAGTTTCTCCAGAGACTGCACTGGCACCACTGGGGATGCAGTGCAGTGAGTCCAAAGAGTGCACTGGCACCACTGGGGATGCAGTATAGTGAGTCCAGAGAGTGCACTGGCACCACTGGGGATGCAGTGCAGTGAGTCCAGAGAGGCACTGGCACCACTGGGGATGCACTGCAGTGAGTCCAGAGAGTGCACTGGCACCACTGGTGATGCAGTACAGTGAGTCCAGGGAGTGCACTGGCACTACTGGGGATGTAGTGCAGTGACTAGAGACAATGCACTTGCACCACTGGGGATGCAGTGCAGTGAGTCCAGAGAGTGCACTGGCACCACAGCTTATGCACTGCAGTGAGTCCAGAGAGTGCACTGGCAACACTGGGGATGCACTGCAGTGACTCAAGAGAGTGCACTGGCACCACTGGTGATGCAGTGCAGTGAGTCCAGAGAGTGCACTGGCACCACTGGGGATGCTGTGCAGTTACTCCAGAGACTGCACTGGCACCAGTGGGGATGCAGTGCAGTGAGTCCAGAAATTGCACTGGCACCAATGGGGATGCACTTCAGTGAGTCCAGAGAGTGCACGGGCACCACTGAGAATACACTTCTGTGAGTCCAGAGAGTGCACTAGCACCACTGGGGATGCAGTGCAGTGAGTCCAGAGAGTGCACTGGCACCACTGGGGATGCACTGCAGTGAGTCCAGAGCGTGCACTGGCACCACTGGTGATGCAGTACAGTGAGTCCAGAGAGTGCACTGGCACCACTGGGGATGCAGTGCAGTGAGTCCAGAGAGTGCACTGGCACCACTGGGGATGCGGTGCAGTGAGTCCAGAGAGTGCACTGGCACCACTGGTGATGCACTACAGTGAGTCCAGAGATTGCACTGGCACCAGTGGGGATGAAGTGCAGTGAGTCCAGAGAGTGCACTGGCACCACTGGGGCTTCAGTGCAGTGAATCCAGAGAGTGCATTGGAACCACTGGGGATGCACTGCAGTGAGTCCAGAGAGTGCACTGGCACCACTGGGGATGCGGTGCAGTGAGTCCAGAGAGTGCACTGGCACCACTGGGGATGCGGTGCAGTGAGTCCACAGAGTGCACTGGACCAGTGGGGATGCAGTGCAGTGAGTCCAGAGAGTGCACTGGCACCACTGGGGATGCAGTGCAGTGAGTCCAGAGAGTGCATTGGCACCACTGGGGATGCACTTCAGTGACTACAGAGAGTGCACTGGCACCACTGGGGATGCAGTGCAGTGAGTCCAGAGAGTGCACTGGCACCACTGGGGATGCACTGTAGTGAGTCCAGAGAGTGCACTGGCGCCACTGGGGATGCAGTGCAGTGTGTCCAGAGAGTGCACTGGCACCACTTGTGGTGCAGTGCGATGAGTCCAGAGAGTGCACTGGCACCACTGGGGATGCACTTCAGTGAGTCCAGAGAGTGCATTGGCACCACTGGGGATGCAGTGCAGTGAGTCCAGATTGTGCTTTGGCACCACTGGGGATGCAGTACACTGAGTCCACAGAGTGCACTGGCACCACTGGGGATGCAGTGCAGTGAGTCCAGAGACTTCACTGGCACCACTGGGAATGCAGAGAAGTGAGTCCAGAGAGTGCACTGGCACCACTGGGGATGCAGTGCAGTGAGTTCAGAGAGTGCACTGGCACCACTGGGGATGCAGTGCAGTGAGTCCAGAGAGTGCACTGGCACCACTGGGGATGCAGTGCAGTGAGTCCAGAGAGTGCACTGGCACCACTGGAGATGCAGTCCAGTGAGTCCAGTGAATGCACTGGCAACACTGGGGATGCACCTCAGTGAGTCCAGAGAGTGCACTGGCACCACTGGGGATGCAGTATAGTGAGTCCAGAGAGTGCACTGGCACCACTGGGGATGCAGTGCTGTGAGTCCAGAGAGTGCACTGGCAGCACTGGGGATGCGTTGCAGTTACTCCAGAGACTGCACTGGCACCACTGGGGATGCAGTACAGTGAGTCCAGAGAGTGCACTGGCACCACTGGAGATGCAGTCCAGTGAGTCCAGTGAATGCACTGGCACCACTGGGGATGCAGTGCAGTGAGTCCTGAGAGTGCACTGGCACCACTGGGGATGCAGTATAGTGAGTCCAGAGAGTGCACTGGCACCACTGGGGATGCAGTGCAGTGAGTCCAGAGAGGCACTGGCACCACTGGGGATGCACTGCAGTGAGTCCAGAGAGTGCACTGGCACCACTGGTGATGCAGTACAGTGAGTCCAGGGAGTGCACTGGCACCACTTGTGATGCAGTGCGATGAGTCCAGAGAGTGCACTGGCACCACTGGGGATGCACTTCAGTGAGTCCAGAGAGTGCATTGGCACCACTGGGGATGCAGTGCAGTGAGTCCAGATTGTGCTCTGGCACCACTGGGGATGCAGTACACTGAGTCCACAGAGTGCACTGGCACCACTGGGGATGCAGTGCAGTGAGTCCAGAGACTTCACTGGCACCACTGGGAATGCAGAGAAGTGAGTCCAGAGAGTGCACTGGCACCACTGGTGATGCAGTGCAGTGAGTTCAGAGAGTGCACTGGCACCACTGGGGATGCAGTGCAGTGAGTCCAGAGAGTGCACTGGCACCACTGGGGATGCAGTGCAGTGAGTCCAGAGAGTGCACTGGCACCACTGGAGATGCAGTCCAGTGAGTCCAGTGAATGCACTGGCAACACTGGGGATGCACCTCAGTGAGTCCAGAGAGTGCACTGGCACCACTGGGGATGCAGTATAGTGAGTCCAGAGAGTGCACTGGCACCACTGGGGATGCAGTGCTGTGAGTCCAGAGAGTGCACTGGCAGCACTGGGGATGCGTTGCAGTTACTCCAGAGACTGCACTGGCACCACTGGGGATGCAGTACAGTGAGTCCAGAGAGTGCACTGGCACCACTGGAGATGCAGTCCAGTGAGTCCAGTGAATGCACTGGCACCACTGGGGATGCAGTGCAGTGAGTCCTGAGAGTGCACTGGCACCACTGGGGATGCAGTATAGTGAGTCCAGAGAGTGCACTGGCACCACTGGGGATGCAGTGCAGTGAGTCCAGAGAGGCACTGGCACCACTGGGGATGCACTGCAGTGAGTCCAGAGAGTGCACTGGCACCACTGGTGATGCAGTACAGTGAGTCCAGGGAGTGCACTGGCACCACTTGTGATGCAGTGCGATGAGTCCAGAGAGTGCACTGGCACCACTGGGGATGCACTTCAGTGAGTCCAGAGAGTGCATTGGCACCACTGGGGATGCAGTGCAGTGAGTCCAGATTGTGCTCTGGCACCACTGGGGATGCAGTACACTGAGTCCACAGAGTGCACTGGCACCACTGGGGATGCAGTGCAGTGAGTCCAGAGACTTCACTGGCACCACTGGGAATGCAGAGAAGTGAGTCCAGAGAGTGCACTGGCACCACTGGGGATGCAGTGCAGTGAGTTCAGAGAGTGCACTGGCACCACTGGGGATGCAGTGCAGTGAGTCCAGAGAGTGCACTGGCACCACTGGGGATGCAGTGCAGTGAGTCCAGAGAGTGCACTGGCACCACTGGAGATGCAGTCCAGTGAGTCCAGTGAATGCACTGGCAACACTGGGGATGCACCTCAGTGAGTCCAGAGAGTGCACTGGCACCACTGGGGATGCAGTATAGTGAGTCCAGAGAGTGCACTGGCACCACTGGGAATGCAGTGCTGTGAGTCCAGAGAGTGCACTGGCAGCACTGGGGATGCGTTGCAGTTACTCCAGAGACTGCACTGGCACCACTGGGGATGCAGTACAGTGAGTCCAGAGAGTGCACTGGCACCACTGGAGATGCAGTCCAGTGAGTCCAGTGAATGCACTGGCACCACTGGGGATGCAGTGCAGTGAGTCCTGAGAGTGCACTGGCACCACTGGGGATGCAGTATAGTGAGTCCAGAGAGTGCACTGGCACCACTGGGGATGCAGTGCAGTGAGTCCAGAGAGGCACTGGCACCACTGGGGATGCACTGCAGTGAGTCCAGAGAGTGCACTGGCACCACTGGTGATGCAGTACAGTGAGTCCAGGGAGTGCACTGGCACTACTGGGGATGTAGTGCAGTGACTCGAGGGAATGCACTTGCACCACTGGGGATGCAGTGCAGTGAGTCCAGAGAGTGCACTGGCACCACAGCTTATGCACTGCAGTGAGTCCAGAGAGTGCACTGGCAACACTGGGGATGCACTGCAGTGACTCAAGAGAGTGCACTGGCACCACTGGGGATGCAGTGCAGTGAGTCCAGAGAGTGCACTGGCACCATGGGGATGCTGTGCAGTTACTCCAGAGACTGCACTGGCACCAGTGGGGATGCAGTACAGTGAGTCCAGAGAGTGCACTGGCACCATTGGAGATGCAGTCCAGTGAGTCCAGTGAATGCACTGGCAACACTGGGGATGCAGTGCAGTGAGTCCAGAGAGTGCACTGGCACCACTGGTGATGCAGTATAGTGAGTCCAGAGAGTGCACTGGCACCACTGGGGATGCAGTGCAGTGAGTCCAGAGAGTGCACTGGCACCACTGGGGATGCGGTGCAGTTACTCCAGATACTGCACTGGCACCACTGGGGATGCAGTGCAGTGAGTCCAGAGAGTGCGCTGGCACCACTGGAGATGCAGTCCAGTGAGTCCAGTGAATGCACTGGCACCACTGGGGTTGCACTGCAGTCATTCCAGAGAGTGCACTGGCACCACTGGGGATGCAGTATAGTGAGTCCAGAGAGTGCACTGGCACCTCTGGGGATGCAGTGCAGTGAGTACAGAGAGGCACTGGCACCACTGGGGATGCAATGCAGTGAGTCCAGAGAGTGCACTGGCACCACTGGTGATGCAGTACAGTGAGTCCAGGGAGTGCACTGGCACTACTGGGGATGTAGTGCAGTGACTCGAGAGAATGCACTTGCACCACTGGGGATGCAGTGCAGTGAGTCCAGAGAGTGCACTGGCACCACAGCTTATGCACTGCAGTGAGTCCAGAGAGTGCACTGGCAACACTGGGGATGCACTGCAGTGACTCAAGAGAGTGCACTGGCACCACTGGTGATGCACTGCAGTGAGTCCAGAGAGTGCACTGGCACCACTGGGGATGCAGTGCAGTGAGTCCAGAGACTTCACAGGCTCCACTGGGAATACAGAGAAGTGAGTCCAGAGAGTGCACTGGCACCACTGGGGATGCACTGCAGTGAGTGCAGAGAGTGCACTGGCACCATTGGGTGTGCAGTGCAGTGAGTCCAGAGCGTGCACTGGCACCACTGGTGATGCAGTACAGTGAGTCCAGAGAGTGCACTGGCACCACTGGGGATGCAGTGCAGTGAGTCCAGAGAGTGCACTGGCACCACTGGGGATGCGGTGCAGTGAGTCCAGAGAGTGCACTGGCACCACTGGTGATGCACTACAGTGAGTCCAGAGATTGCACTGGCACCAGTGGGGATGAAGTGCAGTGAGTCCAGAGAGTGCACTGGCACCACTGGGGCTTCAGTGCAGTGAATCCAGAGAGTGCATTGGAACCACTGGGGATGCACTGCAGTGAGTCCAGAGAGTGCACTGGCACCACTGGGGATGCGGTGCAGTGAGTCCAGAGAGTGCACTGGCACCACTGGGGATGCGGTGCAGTGAGTCCACAGAGTGCACTGGACCAGTGGGGATGCAGTGCAGTGAGTCCAGAGAGTGCACTGGCACCACTGGGGATGCAGTGCAGTGAGTCCAGAGAGTGCACTGGCACCACTGGGGATGCACTTCAGTGACTCCAGAGAGTGCACTGGCACCACTGGGGATGCAGTGCAGTGAGTCCAGAGAGTGCACTGGCACCACTGGGGATGCACTGTAGTGAGTCCAGAGAGTGCACTGGCGCCACTGGGGATGCAGTGCAGTGTGTCCAGAGAGTGCACTGGCACCACTGGTGATGCAGTGCGATGAGTCCAGAGAGTGCACTGGCACCACTGGGGATGCACTTCATTGAGTCCAGAGAGTGCATTGGCACCACTGGGGATGCAGTGCAGTGAGTCCAGAGACTTCACTGGCACCACTGGGAATGCAGAGAAGTGAGTCCAGAGAGTGCACTGGCACCACTGGGGATGCAGTGCAGTGAGTTCAGAGAGTGCACTGGAACCACTGGGGATGCAGTGCAGTGAGTCCAGAGAGTGCACTGGCACCACTGGGGATACACTGCAGTGAGTCCAGAGAGTGCTTTGGCACCACTGGGGATGCACTGCACTGAGTCCAGAGAGTGCCGCTCCAGCCTCGGCATCCGCTCCAGCCCAGTCAACCGCTGCAGCCGCGGTAGCCCCTCGAGCCGCGGCAGACGCTCCAGCCGCGGCGGCCGCTCCAGCCGCGGCAGCTTCTCCAGCCCCTCCAGCCGCGCCAGCCGCTCCAGCCGCGGCAGCCGCTCCAGCCGCTCCAGCCGCTCCAGCCACTCCAGCCGCGGCAGCCGTTCCAGCCGCTAACGAGTGGAGCGCCTGCCACGGCTGGAGCGGTTGCCGCGGTTGGAGCGCCTGCCGCGTTTGGAGCGGCTGCCGCGGCTGCCGCGGCTGGAGCGGCTGGAGCGTCTGCCGCGGTGGGAGAGTCTGCCGCGTATGCCGCGGACGGAGCGGCTGCCGCGGCTGGAGCGGCTGCCGCGGCTGCCGAGGCTGGAGGGCTACCGCGGCTGGAGTGACTACCGCGGCTGGAGCAGTGCAGTAAGTCCAGAGAGTGCACTGGCACCACTGGGGATGCAGTGCAGTGAGTCCAGAGAGTGCACTGGCACCTTTGGGGATGCACTGCAGTGTCTGCAGAGAGTGCCCTGGCACCACTGGGGATGCAGTGCAGTGAGTCCAGAGAGTGCACTGGCACCATTGGTGATGCACTGCAGTGAGTCCAGAGAGTGCACTGGCACCACTGGGGATGCAGTGCAGTGAGTCCACGTAGTGCACTAGCACCACTGGGGATGCAGTGCAGTGAGTCCAGAGAGTGCACTGGCACCACTGGGGTTGCACTGCAGTCATTCCAGAGAGTGCACTGGCACCACAGGGGATGCGGTGCAGTGAATCCAGAGAGTGCACTGGCACCACTGGGGATGCAGTGCAGTGAGTCCAGAGAGTGCTTTGGCACCACTGGGGATGCGGTGCCGGGAGTCCAGAGAGTGCACTGGCACCACTGGGGATGCACTGCAGTGAGTCCAGAGAGTGCACTGGCACCACTGGTGATGCAGTACAGTGAGTCCAGGGAGTGCACTGGCACCACTTGTGATGCAGTGCGATGAGTCCAGAGAGTGCACTGGCACCACTGGGGATGCACTTCAGTGAGTCCAGAGAGTGCATTGGCACCACTGGGGATGCAGTGCAGTGAGTCCAGATTGTGCTCTGGCACCACTGGGGATGCAGTACACTGAGTCCACAGAGTGCACTGGCACCACTGGGGATGCAGTGCAGTGAGTCCAGAGACTTCACTGGCACCACTGGGAATGCAGAGAAGTGAGTCCAGAGAGTGCACTGGCACCAGTGGGGATGCAGTGCAGTGAGTTCAGAGAGTGCACTGGCACCACTGGGGATGCAGTGCAGTGAGTCCAGAGAGTGCACTGGCACCACTGGGGATGCAGTGCAGTGAGTCCAGAGAGTGCACTGGCACCACTGGAGATGCAGTCCAGTGAGTCCAGTGAATGCACTGGCAACACTGGGGATGCACCTCAGTGAGTCCAGAGAGTGCACTGGCACCACTGGGGATGCAGTATAGTGAGTCCAGAGAGTGCACTGGCACCACTGGGGATGCAGTGCTGTGAGTCCAGAGAGTGCACTGGCAGCACTGGGGATGCGTTGCAGTTACTCCAGAGACTGCACTGGCACCACTGGGGATGCAGTACAGTGAGTCCAGAGAGTGCACTGGCACCACTGGAGATGCAGTCCAGTGAGTCCAGTGAATGCACTGGCACCACTGGGGATGCAGTGCAGTGAGTCCTGAGAGTGCACTGGCACCACTGGGGATGCAGTATAGTGAGTCCAGAGAGTGCACTGGCACCACTGGGGATGCAGTGCAGTGAGTCCAGAGAGGCACTGGCACCACTGGGGATGCACTGCAGTGAGTCCAGAGAGTGCACTGGCACCACTGGTGATGCAGTACAGTGAGTCCAGGGAGTGCACTGGCACTACTGGGGATGTAGTGCAGTGACTCGAGGGAATGCACTTGCACCACTGGGGATGCAGTGCAGTGAGTCCAGAGAGTGCACTGGCACCACAGCTTATGCACTGCAGTGAGTCCAGAGAGTGCACTGGCAACACTGGGGATGCACTGCAGTGACTCAAGAGAGTGCACTGGCACCACTGGGGATGCAGTGCAGTGAGTCCAGAGAGTGCACTGGCACCATGGGGATGCTGTGCAGTTACTCCAGAGACTGCACTGGCACCAGTGGGGATGCAGTACAGTGAGTCCAGAGAGTGCACTGGCACCATTGGAGATGCAGTCCAGTGAGTCCAGTGAATGCACTGGCAACACTGGGGATGCAGTGCAGTGAGTCCAGAGAGTGCACTTCCACCACTGGTGATGCAGTATAGTGAGTCCAGAGAGTGCACTGGCACCACTGGGGATGCAGTGCAGTGAGTCCAGAGAGTGCACTGGCACCACTGGGGATGCGGTGCAGTTACTCCAGATACTGCACTGGCACCACTGGGGATGCAGTGCAGTGAGTCCAGAGAGTGCGCTGGCACCACTGGAGATGCAGTCCAGTGAGTCCAGTGAATGCACTGGCACCACTGGGGTTGCACTGCAGTCATTCCAGAGAGTGCACTGGCACCACTGGGGATGCAGTATAGTGAGTCCAGAGAGTGCACTGGCACCACTGGGGATGCAGTGCAGTGAGTACAGAGAGGCACTGGCACCACTGGGGATGCAATGCAGTGAGTCCAGAGAGTGCACTGGCACCACTGGTGATGCAGTACAGTGAGTCCAGGGAGTGCACTGGCACTACTGGGGATGTAGTGCAGTGACTCGAGAGAATGCACTTGCACCACTGGGGATGCAGTGCAGTGAGTCCAGAGAGTGCACTGGCACCACAGCTTATGCACTGCAGTGAGTCCAGAGAGTGCACTGGCAACACTGGGGATGCACTGCAGTGACTCAAGAGAGTGCACTGGCACCACTGGTGATGCACTGCAGTGAGTCCAGAGAGTGCACTGGCACCACTGGGGATGCAGTGCAGTGAGTCCAGAGACTTCACAGGCTCCACTGGGAATACAGAGATGTGAGTCCAGAGAGTGCACTGGCACCACTGGGGATGCACTGCAGTGAGTGCAGAGAGTGCACTGGCACCATTGGGTGTGCAGCGCAGTGAGTCCAGAGAGTGCACTGGCACCACTGGGGATGTACTGCAGTGAGTCCAGAGCCTGCACTGGCACCACTGGTGATGCAGTACAGTGAGTCCAGAGAGTGCACTGGCACCACTGGGGATGCAGTGCAGTGAGTCCAGAGAGTGCACTGGCACCACTGGGGATGCGGTGCAGTGAGTCCAGAGAGTGCACTGGCACCACTGGTGATGCACTACAGTGAGTCCAGAGATTGCACTGGCACCAGTGGGGATGAAGTGCAGTGAGTCCAGAGAGTGCACTGGCACCACTGGGGCTTCAGTGCAGTGAATCCAGAGAGTGCATTGGAACCACTGGGGATGCACTGCAGTGAGTCCAGAGAGTGCACTGGCACCACTGGGGATGCGGTGCAGTGAGTCCAGAGAGTGCACTGGCACCACTGGGGATGCGGTGCAGTGAGTCCACAGAGTGCACTGGACCAGTGGGGATGCAGTGCAGTGAGTCCAGAGAGTGCACTGGCACCACTGGGGATGCAGTGCAGTGAGTCCAGAGAGTGCACTGGCACCACTGGGGATGCACTTCAGTGACTCCAGAGAGTGCACTGGCACCACTGGGGATGCAGTGCAGTGAGTCCAGAGAGTGCACTGGCACCACTGGGGATGCACTGTAGTGAGTCCAGAGAGTGCACTGGCGCCACTGGGGATGCAGTGCAGTGTGTCCAGAGAGTGCACTGGCACCACTGGTGATGCAGTGCGATGAGTCCAGAGAGTGCACTGGCACCACTGGGGATGCACTTCATTGAGTCCAGAGAGTGCATTGGCACCACTGGGGATGCAGTGCAGTGAGTCCAGAGACTTCACTGGCACCACTGGGAATGCAGAGAAGTGAGTCCAGAGAGTGCACTGGCACCACTGGGGATGCAGTGCAGTGAGTTCAGAGAGTGCACTGGAACCACTGGGGATGCAGTGCAGTGAGTCCAGAGAGTGCACTGGCACCACTGGGGATACACTGCAGTGAGTCCAGAGAGTGCTTTGGCACCACTGGGGATGCACTGCACTGAGTCCAGAGAGTGCCGCTCCAGCCTCGGCATCCGCTCCAGCCCAGTCAACCGCTGCAGCCGCGGTAGCCCCTCGAGCCGCGGCAGACGCTCCAGCCGCGGCGGCCGCTCCAGCCGCGGCAGCTTCTCCAGCCCCTCCAGCCGCGCCAGCCGCTCCAGCCGCGGCAGCCGCTCCAGCCGCTCCAGCCGCTCCAGCCACTCCAGCC
This sequence comes from Anser anser, assembly GCF_964211835.1. Taxonomy (NCBI): domain Eukaryota; kingdom Metazoa; phylum Chordata; class Aves; order Anseriformes; family Anatidae; genus Anser; species Anser anser. The sequence continues at coordinate 30,328,599 of NC_139723.1, read as the reverse complement.
GCGGCAGCCGTTCCAGCCGCTAACGAGTGGAGCGCCTGCCACGGCTGGAGCGGTTGCCGCGGTTGGAGCGCCTGCTGCGTTTGGAGCGGCTGCCGCGGCTGCCGCGGCTGGAGCGGCTGGAGCGTCTGCCGCGGTGGGAGAGTTTGCCGCGTATGCCGCGGACGGAGCGGCTGCCGCGGCTGGAGCGGCTGCCGCGGCTGCCGAGCCTGGAGGGCTACCGCGGCTGGAGTGACTACCGCGGCTGGAGCAGTGCAGTAAGTCCAGAGAGTGCACTGGCACCACTGGGGATGCAGTGCAGTGAGTCCAGAGAGTGCACTGGCACCTTTGGGGATGCACTGCAGTGTCTGCAGAAAGTGCCCTGGCACCACTGGGGATGCAGTGCAGTGAGTCCAGAGAGTGCACTGGCACCATTGGTGATGCACTGCAGTGAGTCCAGAGAGTGCACTGGCACCACTGGGGATGCAGTGCAGTGAGTCCACGTAGTGCACTAGCACCACTGGGGATGCAGTGCAGTGAGTCCAGAGAGTGCACTGGCACCACTGGGGTTGCACTGCAGTCATTCCAGAGAGTGCACTGGCACCACAGGGGATGCGGTGCAGTGAATCCAGAGAGTGCACTGGCACCACTGGGGATGCAGTGCAGTGAGTCCAGAGAGTGCTTTGGCACCACTGGGGATGCGGTGCCGGGAGTCCAGAGAGTGCTTTGGCACCACTGGGGATGCACTGCAGTGAGTCCAGAGAGTGCACTGGCACCACTGGGGATGCAGCGCAGTGTCTCTAGAGAGTGCACTGGCACCACTGGGGATGCACTGCAGTCATTCCAGAGAGTGCACTGGCACCACAGGGGATGCGGTGCAGTGAATCCAGAGAGTGCACTGGCACCACTGGGGATGCAGTGCAGTGAGTCCAGAGAGTGCTTTGGCACCACTGGGGATGCGGTGCCGGGAGTCCAGAGAGTGCTTTGGCACCACTGGTGATGCACTGCAGTGAGTCCAGAGAGTGCACTGGCACCACTGGGGATGCAGCGCAGTGACTCTAGAGAGTGCACTGGCACCACTGGGGATGCAGTGCAGTGAGTCCAGACAGTGCACTGGCACCACTGGGGATGCAGTGCAGTCAGTCCAGTGAGTGTACTGGCACCAATGGGGATGCACTTCAGTGAGTCCAGAGAGTGCACGGGCACCACTGGAGATGCAGTCCAGTGAGTCCAGTGAATGCACTGGCAACACTGGGGATGCAGTGCAGTGAGTCCAGAGAGTGCACTGGCACCACTGGTGATGCAGTATAGTGAGTCCAGAGAGTGCACTGGCACCACTGGGGATGCAGTGCAGTGAGTCCAGAGAGTGCACTGGCACCACTGGGGATGCGGTGCAGTTTCTCCAGAGACTGCACTGGCACCACTGGGGATGCAGTGCAGTGAGTCCAAAGAGTGCACTGGCACCACTGGGGATGCAGTATAGTGAGTCCAGAGAGTGCACTGGCACCACTGGGGATGCAGTGCAGTGAGTCCAGAGAGGCACTGGCACCACTGGGGATGCACAGCAGTGAGTCCAGAGAGTGCACTGGCACCACTGGTGATGCAGTACAGTGAGTCCAGGGAGTGCACTGGCACCACAGCTTATGCACTGCAGTGAGTCCAGAGAGTGCACTGGCAACACTGGGGATGCACTGCAGTGACTCAAGAGAGTGCACTGGCACCACTGGTGATGCAGTGCAGTGAGTCCAGAGAGTGCACTGGCACCACTGGGGATGCTGTGCAGTTACTCCAGAGACTGCACTGGCACCAGTGGGGATGCAGTGCAGTGAGTCCAGAAATTGCACTGGCTCCAATGGGGATGCACTTCAGTGAGTCCAGAGAGTGCACGGGCACCACTGAGAATACACTTCTGTGAGTCCAGAGAGTGCACTAGCACCACTGGGGATGCAGTGCAGTGAGTCCAGAGAGTGCACTGGCACCACTGGAGATGCAGTGCAGTGAGTCCAGAAATTGCACTGGCACCACTGGGGATGCACTGCAGTGAGTCCAGAGAGTGAACTGGCTCCACTGGGGATGCCCTACAGTGAGTCCAGAGAGTGCACTGGCACCACTGGGGATGCACTGCAGTGAGTGCAGAGAGTGCACTGGCACCACTGGTGATGCAGTGCAGTGAGTCCAGAGAGTGCACTGGCTCCACTGGGGATGCAGTGCAGTGAATCCAGTGAGTGCACTGGCACCACTGGGGACGCAGTGCAGTGAGTCCAGAGAGTGCACTGGCACCACTGGGGATGAACTGCAGTGAGCCCAGAGAGTGCACTGGCACCACTGGAGAAGCAGTACAGTGAGTCCAGTGAGTGTACTGGCACCACTGGGGATGCACTGCAGTGAGTCCAGAGAGTGCACTGGCACCACTGAGAATGCAGTTCAGTGAGTCCAGAGAGTGCACTGGCACCACTGGGGATGCACTGCAGTGAGTCCAGAGAGTGCACTGGCACCACTGGGGATGCAGTGCAGTGAGTCCAGAGAGTGCACTGGCACCACTGGGGATGCAGTGCAGTGAGTCCAGAGAGTGCACTGGCACCATTGGGGATGCTGTGCAGTTACTCCAGAGAGTGCACTGGCACCAGTGGGGATGCAGTGCAGTGAGTCCAGAGAGTGCACTGGCACCATTGGGGATGCTGTGCAGTTACTCCAGAGAGTGCACTGGCACCAGTGGGGATGCAGTGCAGTGAGTCCAGAGAGTGCACTGGCACCATTGGGGATGCTGTGCAGTTACTCCAGAGAGTGCACTGGCACCAGTGGGGATGCAGTGCAGTGAGTCCAGAGAGTGCACTGGCACCACTGGAGATGCAGTCCAGTGAGTCCAGTGAATGCACTGGCAACACTGGGGATGCAGTGCAGTGAGTCCAGAGAGTGCACTGGCACCACTGGGGATGCAGTGCAGTGAGTCCAGAGAGTGCACTGGCACCACTGGGGATGCGGTGCAGTTTCTCCAGAGACTGCACTGGCACCACTGGGGATGCAGTACAGTGAGTCCAGAGAGTGCACTGGCACCACTGGAGATGCAGTCCAGTGAGTCCAGTGAATGCACTGGCACCACTGGGGATGCAGTGCAGTGAGTCCAAAGAGTGCACTGGCACCACTGGGGATGCAGTATAGTGAGTCCAGAGAGTGCACTGGCACCACTGGGGATGCAGTGCAGTGAGTCCAGAGAGGCACTGGCACCACTGGGGATGCACTGCAGTGAGTCCAGAGAGTGCACTGGCACCACTGGTGATGCAGTACAGTGAGTCCAGGGAGTGCACTGGCACTACTGGGGATGTAGTGCAGTGACTCGAGAGAATGCACTTGCACCACTGGGGATGCAGTGCAGTGAGTCCAGAGAGTGCACTGGCACCACAGCTTATGCACTGCAGTGAGTCCAGAGAGTGCACTGGCAACACTGGGGATGCACTGCAGTGACTCAAGAGAGTGCACTGGCACCACTGGTGATGCAGTGCAGTGAGTCCAGAGAGTGCACTGGCACCACTGGGGATGCTGTGCAGTTACTCCAGAGACTGCACTGGCACCAGTGGGGATGCAGTGCAGTGAGTCCAGATAGTGCACTGGCACCACTGGAGATGCAGTCCAGTGAGTCCAGTGAATGCACTGGCAACACTGGGGATGCAGTGCAGTGAGTCCAGAGAGTGCACTGGCACCACTGGTGATGCAGTATAGTGAGTCCAGAGAGTGCACTGGCACCACTGGGGATTCAGTGCAGTGAGTCCAGAGAGTGCACTGGCACCACTGGGGATGCAGTGCAGTTACTCCAGATACTGCACTGGCACCACTGGGGATGCAGTGCAGTGAGTCCAGAGAGTGATTTGGCACCACTGGAGATGCAGTCCAGTGAGTCCAGTGAATGCACTGGCACCACTGGGGATGCACTGCAGTGAGTCCAGAGAGTGCACTGGCAGCACTGGGGATGCAGTATAGTGACTCCACACAGTGCACTAGCACCTCTGGGGATGCAGTGCAGTGAGTGAGTGCAGAGAGTGCACTGGCACCACTGGGGATGCACTGCAGTGAGTCCAGAGAGAGCACTGGCACCACTGGGGATTCACTGCAGTGAGTCCAGAGAGTGCACTGGCACCACAGGGGATGCAGTGCAGTGACTCCAGAGAGTGCACTGGCACCACTGGGGATGCAGTGCAGTGAGTGCAGAGAGAGCACTGGCACCACTGGGGATGCAGTGCAGTGAGTCCAGAGAGTGCAATGGCACCACTGCGGATGCACTGCAGTGAGTCCAGAGAGTGCACTGGCACCACTGGGGATGCACTGCAGTGAGTCCACAGAGTGCACTGGCACCACTGGGGATACACTGCAGTGAGTCCAGAGAGTGCTTTGGCACCACTGGGGATGCAGTGCAGTGAGTTCAGAGAGTGCACTGGCACCACTGGGGATGCAGTGCAGTGAGTCCAGAGAGTGCACTGGCACCACTGGGGATGCTGTGCAGTTACTCCAGAGACTGCACTGGCACCAGTGGGGATGCAGTGCAGTGAGTCCAGAAATTGCACTGGCACCAATGGGGATGCACTTCAGTGAGTCCAGAGAGTGCACGGGCACCACTGAGAATACACTTCTGTGAGTCCAGAGAGTGCACTAGCACCACTGGGGATGCAGTGCAGTGAGTCCAGAGAGTGCACTGGCACCACTGGAGATGCAGTGCAGTGAGTCCAGAAATTGCACTGGCACCACTGGGGATGCACTGCAGTGAGTCCAGAGAGTGAACTGGCTCCACTGGGGATGCCCTACAGTGAGTCCAGAGAGTGCACTGGCACCACTGGGGATGCACTGCAGTGAGTGCAGAGAGTGCACTGGCACCACTGGGGATGCAGTGCAGTGAGTCCAGAGAGTGCACTGGCTCCACTGGGGATGCAGTGCAGTGAATCCAGTGAGTGCACTGGCACCACTGGGGATGCACTGCAGTGAGCCCAGAGAGTGCACTGGCACCACTGGAGAAGCAGTACAGTGAGTCCAGTGAGTGTACTGGCACCACTGGGGATGCACTGCAGTGAGTCCAGAGAGTGCACTGGCACCACTGAGAATGCAGTTCAGTGAGTCCAGAGAGTGCACTGGCACCACTGGGGATGCACTGCAGTGAGTCCAGAGAGTGCACTGGCACCACTGGGGATGCAGTGCAGTGAGTCCAGAGAGTGCACTGGCACCACTGGGGATGCAGTGCAGTGAGTCCAGAGAGTGCACTGGCACCATTGGGGATGCTGTGCAGTTACTCCAGAGAGTGCACTGGCACCAGTGGGGATGCAGTGCAGTGAGTCCAGAGAGTGCACTGGCACCACTGGAGATGCAGTCCAGTGAGTCCAGTGAATGCACTGGCAACACTGGGGATGCAGTGCAGTGAGTCCAGAGAGTGCACTGGCACCACTGGGGATGCAGTGCAGTGAGTCCAGAGAGTGCACTGGCACCACTGGGGATGCGGTGCAGTTTCTCCAGAGACTGCACTGGCACCACTGGGGATGCAGTACAGTGAGTCCAGAGAGTGCACTGGCACCACTGGAGATGCAGTCCAGTGAGTCCAGTGAATGCACTGGCACCACTGGGGATGCAGTGCAGTGAGTCCAGAGAGTGCACTGGCACCACTGGGGATGCAGTGCAGTGAGTCCAGAGAGGCACTGGCACCACTGGGGATGCAGTGCAGTGAGTCCAGAGAGTGCACTGGCACCACTGGTGATGCAGTACAGTGAGTCCAGGGAGTGCACTGGCACTACTGGGGATGTAGTGCAGTGACTCGAGAGAATGCACTTGCACCACTGGGGATGCAGTGCAGTGAGTCCAGAGAGTGCCCTGGCACCACAGCTTATGCACTGCAGTGAGTCCAGAGAGTGCACTGGCAACACTGGGGATGCACTGCAGTGACTCAAGAGAGTGCACTGGCACCACTGGTGATGCAGTGCAGTGAGTCCAGAGAGTGCACTGGCACCACTGGGGATGCTGTGCAGTTACTCCAGAGACTGCACTGGCACCAGTGGGGATGCAGTGCAGTGAGTCCAGATAGTGCACTGGCACCACTGGAGATGCAGTCCAGTGAGTCCAGTGAATGCACTGGCAACACTGGGGATGCAGTGCAGTGAGTCCAGAGAGTGCACTGGCACCACTGGTGATGCAGTATAGTGAGTCCAGAGAGTGCACTGGCACCACTGGGGATTCAGTGCAGTGAGTCCAGAGAGTGCACTGGCACCACTGGGGATGCAGTGCAGTTACTCCAGATACTGCACTGGCACCACTGGGGATGCAGTGCAGTGAGTCCAGAGAGTGATTTGGCACCACTGGAGATGCAGTCCAGTGAGTCCAGTGAATGCACTGGCACCACTGGGGATGCACTGCAGTGAGTCCAGAGAGTGCACTGGCAGCACTGGGGATGCAGTATAGTGACTCCACACAGTGCACTAGCACCTCTGGGGATGCAGTGCAGTGAGTGAGTGCAGAGAGTGCACTGGCACCACTGGGGATGCACTGCAGTGAGTCCAGAGAGAGCACTGGCACCACTGGGGATTCACTGCAGTGAGTCCAGAGAGTGCACTGGCACCACAGGGGATGCAGTGCAGTGACTCCAGAGAGTGCACTGGCACCACTGGGGATGCAGTGCAGTGAGTGCAGAGAGAGCACTGGCACCACTGGGGATGCAGTGCAGTGAGTCCAGAGAGTGCAATGGCACCACTGCGGATGCACTGCAGTGAGTCCAGAGAGTGCACTGCCACCACTGGGGATGCGGTGCAGTGAGTCCACAGAGTGCACTGGCACCACTGGGGATACACTGCAGTGAGTCCAGAGAGTGCTTTGGCACCACTGGGGATGCAGTGCAGTGAGTTCAGAGAGTGCACTGGCACCACTGGGGATGCAGTGCAGTGAGTCCAGAGAGTGCACTGGCACCACTGGGGATACACTGCAGTGAGTCCAGAGAGTGCACTGGCACCAGTGGGGATGCACTGCAGGGAGTCCACAGAGTGCACTGGCACCACTGGGGATACACTGCAGTGAGTCCAGAGAGTGCAATGGCACCACTGGGGATGCAGTGCAGTGAGTTCAGAGAGTGCACTGGCACCACTGGGGATGCAGTGCAGTGAGTCCAGAGAGTGCACTGGCACCACTGGGGATACACTGCAGTGAGTCCAGAGAGTGCACTGGCACCACTGGGGATGCAGTGCAGTGAGTCCAGAGAGTGCACTGGCACCACTGGGGATGCGGTGCAGTGAGTCCAGAGAGTGCACTGGCACCACTGGGGATGCACTACAGTGAGTCCAGAGATTGCACTGGCACCACTGGGGATGAAGTGCAGTGAGTCCAGAGAGTGCACTGGCACCACTGGGGATGCGGTGCAGTGAGTCCAGAGAGTGCACTGGCACCACTGGGGATGCACTACAGTGAGTCCAGAGATTGCACTGGCAACAGTGGGGATGAAGTGCAGTGAGTCCAGAGAGGCACTGGCACCACTGGGGATGCACTGCAGTGAGTCCAGAGAGTGCACTGGCACCACTGGTGATGCAGTACAGTGAGTCCAGGGAGTGCACTGGCACTACTGGGGATGTAGTGCAGTGACTCGAGAGAATGCACTTGCACCACTGGGGATGCAGTGCAGTGAGTCCAGAGAGTGCACTGGCACCACAGCTTATGCACTGCAGTGAGTCCAGAGAGTGCACTGGCAACACTGGATATGCACTGCAGTGACTCCAGAGAGTGCACTGGCACCACTGGGGATGCACTGCAGTGAGTCCAGAGAGTGCACTGGCACCACTGGGGATGCAGTGCAGTGAGTCTAGAGACTTCACAGGCTCCACTGGGAATACAGAGAAGTGAGTCCAGAGAGTGCACTGGCATCACTGGGGATGCACTGCAGTGAGTGCAGAGAGTGCACTGGCACCACTGGGGGTGCAGTGCAGTGAGTCCAGAGAGTGCACTGGCACCACTGGGGTTGCACTGCAGTGAGTCCAGTGCGTGCACTGGCACCACTGGTGATGCAGTACAGTGAGTCCAGAGAGTGCACTGGCACCACTGGGGATGCAGTGCAGTGAGTCCAGAGATTGCACTGGCACCACTGGGAATGCAGAGAAGTGAGTCCAGAGAGTGCACTTGCACCACTGGGGATGCAGTGCAGTGAGTCCAGAGAGTGCACTGGCACCACTGGGGATGCAGTGCAGTGAGTCCAGAGAGTGCACTGGCACCACTGGGGATGCAGTGCAGTGAGTCCAGAGAGTGCACTGGCACCACTGGGGATGCAGTACAGTAGGTCCACAGAGTGCACTGGCACCACTGGGGATGCAGTGCAGTGAGTCCAGAGAGTGCACTGTCACTTTGGGGATGCACTGCAGTGTCTGCAGAGAGTGCCCTGGCACCACTGGGGATGCAGTGCAGTGAGTCCAGAGAGTGCACTGGCACCACTGGGGATGCACTGCAGTGAGTCCAGAGAGTGCACTGGCACCACTGTGGATGCCGTGCAGTGAGTCCAGAGAGAGCACTGGCACCACTGGGATGCACTGCACTGAGTCCAGAGAGTGCACAGGCACCTCTGGGGATGCACTGCAGTGAGTCCAGAGAGTGCACTAGCACCACTGGGGATGCACTGCAGTGAGTCAAGAGAGTGCACTGGCAGCCATGGGGATGCAGTGCAGTGAGTCCAGAGAGTGCACTGGCACCATTGGAGATGCCCTGCAGTGAGTCCAGAGAGTGCACTGGCACCACTGGGGATGCCCTGCAGTGACTCCAGAGAGTGCACTTGCACCACTGGGGATGCGGTGCCGGGAGTCCAGAGAGTGATTTGGCACCACTGGAGATGCAGTGCAGTTACTCCAGAGAGTGCACTGGCACCACTGGGGATGCAGTGCAGTGATCCAGAGAGTGCACTGGCAGCACTGGGGTGCAGTATAGTGACTCCACACAGTGCACTAGCACCTCTGGGGATGCAGTGCAGTGAGTGAGTGCAGAGAGTGCACTGGCACCACTGGGGATGCAATGCAGTGAGTCCAGAGAGAGCACTGGCACCACTGGGGATTCACTGCAGTGAGTCCAGAGAGTGCACTGGCACCACAGGGGATGCAGTGCAGTGACTCCAGAGAGTGCACTGGCACCACTGGGGATGCAGTGCAGTGAGTGCAGAGAGAGCACTGGCACCACTGGGGATGCAGTGCAGTGAGTCCAGAGAGTGCAATGGCACCACTGCGGATGCACTGCAGTGAGTCCAGAGAGTGCACTGGCACCACTGGGGATGCACTGCAGTGAGTCCACAGAGTGCACTGGCACCACTGGGGATACACTGCAGTGAGTCCAGAGAGTGCTTTGGCACCACTGGGGATGCAGTGCAGTGAGTTCAGAGAGTGCACTGGCACCACTGGGGATGCAGTGCAGTGAGTCCAGAGAGTGCACTGGCACCACTGGGGATACACTGCAGTGAGTCCAGAGAGTGCACTGGCACCAGTGGGGATGCACTGCAGTGAGTCCACAGAGTGCACTGGCACCACTGGGGATACACTGCAGTGAGTCCAGAGAGTGCAATGGCACCACTGGGGATGCAGTGCAGTGAGTTCAGAGAGTGCACTGGCACCACTGGGGATGCAGTGCAGTGAGTCCAGAGAGTGCACTGGCACCACTGGGGATACACTGCAGTGAGTCCAGAGAGTGCACTGGCAGCACTGGGGATGCAGTGCAGTGAGTCCAGAGAGTGCACTGGCACCACTGGGGATGCAGTGCAGTGAGTCCAGAGAGTGCACTGGCACCACTGGGGATGCACTACAGTGAGTCCAGAGATTGCACTGGCAACAGTGGGGATGAAGTGCAGTGAGTCCAGAGAGTGCACTGGCACCACTGGGGCTTCAGTGCAGTGAATCCACAGAGTGCATTGGAACCACTGGGGATGCACTGCAGTGAGTCCAGAGAGTGCACTGGCACCACTGGGGATGCGGTGCAGTGAGTCCAGAGAGTGCACTGGCACCACTGGGGATGCGGTGCAGTGAGTCCACAGAGTACACTGGACCAGTGGGGATGCAGTACAGTGAGTCCAGAGAGTGCACTGGCACCACTGGGGATGCAGTGCAGTGAGTCCAGAGAGTGCACTGGCACCACTGGGGATGCAGTGCAGTGAGTCCAGAGAGTGCACTGGCACCACTGGGGATGCAGTGCAGTGAGTCCAGAGAGTGCACTGGCGCCACTGGGGATGCAGTGCAGTGTGTCCAGAGAGTGCACTGGCACCACTTGTGATGCAGTGCGATGAGTCCAGAGAGTGCACTGGCACCACTGGGGATGCACTTCAGTGAGTCCAGAGAGTGCATTGGCACCACTGGGGATGCAGTGCAGTGAGTCCAGAGAGTGCTCTGGCACCACTGGGGATGCAGTACAGTGAGTCCAGAGAGTGCACTGGCACCACTGGGGATGCAGTGCAGTGAGTCCAGAGACTTCACTGGCACCACTGGGGATGCAGAGAAGTTAGTCCAGAGAGTGCACTTGCACCACTGGGGATGCAGTGCAGTGAGTCCAGAGAGTGCACTGGCACCACTGGGGATGCAGTGCAGTGAGTCCAGAGAGTGCACTGGCACCACTGGTGATGCAGTGAAGTGAGTCCAGAGGGTGCACTGGCACCACTGGGGATGCAGTACAGTAGGTCCACAGAGTGCACTGGCACCACTGGGGATGCAGTACAGTAGGTCCACAGAGTGCACTGGCACCACTGGGGATGTAGTACAGTGACTCGAGAAAGTGCACTTGCAGCACTGGGGATGCAGTGCAGTGAGTCCAGAGAGTGCACTGGCACCACTGATGATGCAGTACAGTAAGTCCAGAGAGTGCACTGGCACCACTGGGGATGCAGTGCAGTGAGTCCAGAGAGTGCACTGGCGCCATTGGGGTGCACTGCAGTGAGTCCAGAGAGTGCACTGGCACCACTGGGGATGCAGTGCAGTGAGTCCAGAGAGTGCACTGGCACCACTAGGGATGCACTGCAGTGAGTCCAGAGAGTGCACTGGCAACACTGGGGATGCAGTGCAGTGAGTCCAGAGAGTGCACTGGCACCACTGGGGATGCAGTGCAGTGAGTCCAGAGAGTGCACTGGCAACACTGGGGATGCAGTGCAGTGAGTCCAGAGAGTGCACTGGCACCATTGGGGATGCAGTGCAGTGAGTCCAGAGAGTGCACTGGCACCACTGGGGATGCAGTGCAGTGAGTCCAGAGAGTGCACTGGCAACACTGGGGATGCAGTGCAGTGAGTCCAGAGAGTGCACTGGCACCACTGGTGATGCAGTACAGTGAGTCCAGGGAGTGCACTGGCACTACTGGGGATGTAGTGCAGTGACTCGAGAGAATGCACTTGCACCACTGGGGATGCAGTGCAGTGAGTCCAGAGAGTGCACTGGCACCACAGCTTATGCACTGCAGTGAGTCCAGAGAGTGCACTGGCAACACTGGGGATGCACTGCAGTGACTCAAGAGAGTGCACTGGCACCACTGGGGATGCAGTGCAGTGAGTCCAGAGAGTGCACTGGCACCACTGGGGATGCTGTGCAGTTACTCCAGAGACTGCACTGGCACCAGTGGGGATGCAGTACAGTGAGTCCAGAGAGTGCACTGGCACCATTGGAGATGCAGTCCAGTGAGTCCAGTGAATGCACTGGCAACACTGGGGATGCAGTGCAGTGAGTCCAGAGAGTGCACTGGCACCACTGGTGATGCAGTATAGTGAGTCCAGAGAGTGCACTGGCACCACTGGGGATGCAGTGCAGTGAGTCCAGAGAGTGCACTGGCACCACTGGGGATGCGGTGCAGTTACTCCAGATACTGCACTGGCACCACTGGGGATGCAGTGCAGTGAGTCCAGAGAGTGCGCTGGCACCACTGGAGATGCAGTCCAGTGAGTCCAGTGAATGCACTGGCACCACTGGGGATGCAGTGCAGTGAGTCCAGAGAGTGCACTGGCACCACTGGGGATGCAGTATAGTGAGTCCAGAGAGTGCACTGGCACCACTGGGGATGCAGTGCAGTGAGTACAGAGAGGCACTGGCACCACTGGGGATGCAGTGCAGTGAGTCCAGAGAGTGCACTGGCACCACTGGGGATGCAGTATAGTGAGTCCAGAGAGTGCACAGGCACCACTGGGGATGCAGTGCAGTGAGTACAGAGAGGCACTGGCACCACTGGGGATGCAATGCAGTGAGTCCAGAGAGTGCACTGGCAACACTGGGGATGCAGTGCAGTGAGTCCAGAGAGTGCACTGGCACCACTGGTGATGCAGTATAGTGAGTCCAGAGAGTGCACTGGCACCACTGGGGATGCAGTGCAGTGAGTCCAGAGAGTGCACTGGCACCACTGGGGATGCGGTGCAGTTACTCCAGATACTGCACTGGCACCACTGGGGATGCAGTGCAGTGAGTCCAGAGAGTGCGCTGGCACCACTGGAGATGCAGTCCAGTGAGTCCAGTGAATGCACTGGCACCACTGGGGATGCAGTGCAGTGAGTCCAGAGAGTGCACTGGCACCACTGGGGATGCAGTATAGTGAGTCCAGAGAGTGCACTGGCACCACTGGGGATGCAGTGCAGTGAGTACAGAGAGGCACTGGCACCACTGGGGATGCAGTGCAGTGAGTCCAGAGAGTGCACTGGCACCACAGCTTATGCACTGCAGTGAGTCCAGAGAGTGCACTGGCAACACTGGGGATGCACTGCAGTGACTCAAGAGAGTGCACTGGCACCACTGGTGATGCAGTGCAGTGAGTCCAGAGGGTGCACTGGCACCACTGGGGATGCAGTGCAGTGAGTCCAGAGACTTCACAGGCTCCACTGGGAATACAGAGAAGTCAGTCCAGAGAGTGCACTGGCACCACTGGGGATGCACTGCAGTGAGTGCAGAGAGTGCACTGGCACCATTGGGGGTGCAGTGCAGTGAGTCCAGAGAGTGCACTGGCACCACTGGGGATGCACTGCAGTGAGTCCAGAGCGTGCACTGGCACCACTGGTGATGCAGTACAGTGAGTCCAGAGAGTGCACTGGCACCACTGGGGATGCAGTGCAGTGAGTCCAGAGAGTGCACTGGCACCACTGGGGATGCGGTGCAGTGAGTCCAGAGAGTGCACTGGCACCACTGGTGATGCACTACAGTGAGTCCAGAGATTGCACTGGCACCAGTGGGGATGAAGTGCAGTGAGTCCAGAGAGTGCACTGGCACCACTGGGGCTTCAGTGCAGTGAATCCAGAGAGTGCATTGGAACCACTGGGGATGCACTGCAGTGAGTCCAGAGAGTGCACTGGCACCACTGGGGATGCGGTGCAGTGAGTCCAGAGAGTGCACTGGCACCACTGGGGATGCGGTGCAGTGAGTCCACAGAGTGCACTGGACCAGTGGGGATGCAGTGCAGTGAGTCCAGAGAGTGCACTGGCACCACTGGGGATGCAGTGCAGTGAGTCCAGAGAGTGCACTGGCACCACTGGGGATGCACTTCAGTAACTCCAGAGAGTGCACTGGCACCACTGGGGATGCAGTGCAGTGAGTCCAGAGAGTGCACTGGCACCACTGGGGATGCACTGTAGTGAGTCCAGAGAGTGCACTGGCGCCACTGGGGATGCAGTGCAGTGTGTCCAGAGAGTGCACTGGCACCACTTGTGATGCAGTGCGATGAGTCCAGAGAGTGCACTGGCACCACTGGGTATGCACTTCAGTGAGTCCAGAGAGTGCATTGGCACCACTGGGGATGCAGTGCAGTGAGTCCAGATTGTGCTCTGGCACCACTGGGGATGCAGTACACTGAGTCCACAGAGTGCACTGGCACCACTGGGGATGCAGTGCAGTGAGTCCAGAGACTTCACTGGCACCACTGGGAATGCAGAGAAGTGAGTCCAGAGAGTGCACTGGCACCACTGGGGATGCAGTGCAGTGAGTTCAGAGAGTGCACTGGCACCACTGGGGATGCAGTGCAGTGAGTCCAGAGAGTGCACTGGCACCACTGGGGATACACTGCAGTGAGTCCAGAGAGTGCTTTGGCACCACTGGGGACGCACTGCACTGAGTCCAGAGAGTGCCGCTCCAGCCTCGGCATCCGCTCCAGCCCAGTCAACCGCTGCAGCCGCGGTAGCCCCTCGAGCCGCGGCAGACGCTCCAGCCGCGGCGGCCGCTCCAGCCGCGGCAGCTTCTCCAGCCCCTCCAGCCGCGCCAGCCGCTCCAGCCGCGGCAGCCGCTCCAGTCGCTCCAGCCGCTCCAGCCACTCCAGCCGCGGCAGCCGTTCCAGCCGCTAACGAGTGGAGCGCCTGCCACGGCTGGAGCGGTTGCCGCGGTTGGAGCGCCTGCCGCGTTTGGAGCGGCTGCCGCGGCTGCCGCGGCTGGAGCGGCTGGAGCGTCTGCCGCGGTGGGAGAGTCTGCCGCGTATGCCGCGGTCGGAGCGGCTGCCGCGGCTGGAGCGGCTGCCGCGGCTGCCGAGGCTGGAGGGCTACCGCGGCTGGAGCGACTACCGCGGCTGGAGCAGTGCAGTGAGTCCAGAGAGTGCACTGGCACCACTGGGGATGCAGTGCAGTGAGTCCAGAGAGTGCACTGGCACCTTTGGGGATGCACTGCAGTGTCTGCAGAGAGTGCCCTGGCACCACTGGGGATGCAGTGCAGTGAGTCCAGAGAGTGCACTGGCACCATTGGTGATGCACTGCAGTGAGTCCAGAGAGTGCACTGGCACCACTGGGGATGCAGTGCAGTGAGTCCACGTAGTGCACTAGCACCACTGGGGATGCAGTGCAGTGAGTCCAGAGAGTGCACTGGCACCACTGGGGTTGCACTGCAGTCATTCCAGAGAGTGCACTGGCACCACAGGGGATGCGGTGCAGTGAATCCAGAGAGTGCACTGGCACCACTGGGGATGCAGTGCAGTGAGTCCAGAGAGTGCTTTGGCACCACTGGGGATGCGGTGCCGGGAGTCCAGAGAGTGCTTTGGCACCACTGGGGATGCACTGCAGTGAGTCCAGAGAGTGCACTGGCACCACTGGGGATGCAGCGCAGTGACTCTAGAGAGTGCACTGGCACCACTGGGGATGCACTGCAGTCATTCCAGAGAGTGCACTGGCACCACAGGGGATGCGGTGCAGTGAATCCAGAGAGTGCACTGGCACCACTTGTGATGCAGTGCGATGAGTCCAGAGAGTGCACTGGCACCACTGGGGATGCACTTCAGTGAGTCCAGAGAGTGCATTGGCACCACTGGGGATGCAGTGCAGTGAGTCCAGAGAGTGCTCTGGCACCACTGGGGATGCAGTACAGTGAGTCCAGAGAGTGCACTGGCACCACTGGGGATGCAGTGCAGTGAGTCCAGAGACTTCACTGGCACCACTGCGGATGCAGAGAAGTAAGTCCAGAGAGTGCACTTGCACCACTGGGGATGCAGTGCAGTGAGTCCAGAGAGTGCACTGGCACCACTGGGGATGCAGTGCAGTGAGTCCAGAGAGTGCACTGGCACCACTGGGGATGCAGTGAAGTGAGTCCAGAGGGTGCACTGGCACCACTGGGGATGCAGTACAGTAGGTCCACAGAGTGCACTGGCACCACTGGGGATGCAGTACAGTAGGTCCACAGAGTGCACTGGCACCACTGGGGATGCAGTGCAGTGAGTCCAGAGAGTGCACTGGCGCCATTGGGGTGCACTGCAGTGAGTCCTGAGAGTGCACTGGCACCACTGGGGATGCACCTCAGTGAGTCCAGAGAGTGCACTGGCACCACTAGGGATGCACTGCAGTGAGTCCAGAGAGTGCACTGGCAACACTGGGGATGCAGTGCAGTGAGTCCAGAGAGTGCACTGGCACCACTGGGGATGCAGTGCAGTGAGTCCAGAGAGTGCACTGGCACCATTGGGGATGCAGTGCAGTGAGTCCAGAGAGTGCACTGGCACCACTGGTGATGCAGTATAGTGAGTCCAGAGAGTGCACTGGCAACACTGGGGATGCAGTGCAGTGAGTCCAGAGAGTGCACTGGCACCACTGGTGATGCAGTACAGTGAGTCCAGGGAGTGCACTGGCACTACTGGGGATGTAGTGCAGTGACTCGAGAGAATGCACTTGCACCACTGGGGATGCAGTGCAGTGACTCAAGAGAGTGCACTGGCACCACTGGGGATGCAGTGCAGTGAGTCCAGAGAGTGCACTGGCACCACTGGGGATGCTGTGCAGTTACTCCAGAGACTGCACTGGCACCAGTGGGGATGCAGTACAGTGAGTCCAGAGAGTGCACTGGCACCATTGGAGATGCAGTCCAGTGAGTCCAGTGAATGCACTGGCAACACTGGGGATGCAGTGCAGTGAGTCCAGAGAGTGCACTGGCACCACTGGTGATGCAGTATAGTGAGTCCAGAGAGTGCACTGGCACCACTGGGGATGCAGTGCAGTGAGTCCAGAGAGTGCACTGGCACCACTGGGGATGCGGTGCAGTTACTCCAGATACTGCACTGTAACCACTGGGGATGCAGTGCAGTGAGTCCAGGGAGTGCACTGGCACTACTGGGGATGTAGTGCAGTGACTCGAGAGAATGCACTTGCACCACTGGGGATGCAGTGCAGTGAGTCCAGAGAGTGCACTGGCACCACAGCTTATGCACTGCAGTGAGTCCAGAGAGTGCACTGGCAACACTGGGGATGCACTGCAGTGACTCAAGAGAGTGCACTGGCACCACTGGTGATGCAGTGCAGTGAGTCCAGAGGGTGCACTGGCACCACTGGGGATGCAGTGCAGTGAGTCCAGAGACTTCACAGGCTCCACTGGGAATACAGAGAAGTGAGTCCAGAGAGTGCACTGGCACCACTGGGGATGCACTGCAGTGAGTCCAGAGCGTGCACTGGCACCACTGGTGATGCAGTACAGTGAGTCCAGAGAGTGCACTGGCACCACTGGGGATGCAGTGCAGTGAGTCCAGAGAGTGCACTGGCACCACTGGGGATGCGGTGCAGTGAGTCCAGAGAGTGCACTGGCACCACTGGGGATGCACTACAGTGAGTCCAGAGATTGCACTGGCACCAGTGGGGATGAAGTGCAGTGAGTCCAGAGAGTGCACTGGCACCACGGGGGCTTCAGTGCAGTGAATCCAGAGAGTGCATTGGAACCACTGGGGATGCACTGCAGTGAGTCCAGAGAGTGCACTGGCACCACTGGGGATGCGGTGCAGTGAGTCCAGAGAGTGCACTGGCACCACTGGGGATGCGGTGCAGTGAGTCCACAGAGTGCACTGGACCAGTGGGGATGCAGTGCAGTGAGTCCAGAGAGTGCACTGGCACCACTGGGGATGCAGTGCAGTGAGTCCAGAGATTGCACTGGCACCACTGGGGATGCACTTCAGTGACTCCAGAGAGTGCACTGGCACCACTGGGGATGCAGTGCAGTGAGTCCAGAGAGTGCACTGGCACCACTGGGGATGCACTGTAGTGAGTCCAGAGAGTGCACTGGCGCCACTGGGGATGCAGTGCAGTGTGTCCAGAGTGTGCACTGGCACCACTTGTGATGCAGTGCGATGAGTCCAGAGAGTGCACTGGCACCACTGGGGATGCACTTCAGTGAGTCCAGAGAGTGCATTGGCACCACTGGGGATGCAGTGCAGTGAGTCCAGAGACTTCACTGGCACCACTGGGAATGCAGAGAAGTGAGTCCAGAGAGTGCACTGGCAACACTGGGGATGCAGTGCAGTGAGTTCAGAGAGTGCACTGGCACCACTGGGGATGCAGTGCAGTGAGTCCAGAGAGTGCACTGGCACCACTGGGGATACACTGCAGTGAGTCCAGAGAGTGCTTTGGCACCACTGGGGATGCACTGCACTGAGTCCAGAGAGTGCCGCTCCAGCCTCGGCATCCGCTCCAGCCCAGTCAACCGCTGCAGCCGCGGTAGCCCCTCGAGCCGCGGCAGACGCTCCAGCCGCGGCGGCCGCTCCAGCCGCGGCAGCTTCTCCAGCCCCTCCAGCCGCGCCAGCCGCTCCAGCCGCGGCAGCCGCTCCAGCCGCTCCAGCCGCTCCAGCCACTCCAGCCGCGGCAGCCGTTCCAGCCGCTAACGAGTGGAGCGCCTGCCACGGCTGGAGCGGTTGCCGCGGTTGGAGCGCCTGCCGCGTTTGGAGCGGCTGCCGCGGCTGCCGCGGCTGGAGCGGCTGGAGCGTCTGCCGCGGTGGGAGAGTCTGCCGCGTATGCCGCGGACGGAGCGGCTGCCGCGGCTGGAGCGGCTGCCGCGGCTGCCGAGGCTGGAGGGCTACCGCGGCTGGAGCGACTACCGCGGCTGGAGCAGTGCAGTGAGTCCAGAGAGTGCACTGGCACCTTTGGGGATGCACTGCAGTGTCTGCAGAGAGTGCCCTGGCACCTCTGGGGATGCAGTGCAGTGAGTCCAGAGAGTGCACTGGCACCATTGGTGATGCACTGCAGTGAGTCCAGAGAGTGCACTGGCACCACTGGGGATGCAGTGCAGTGAGTCCACGTAGTGCACTAGCACCACTGGGGATGCAGTGCAGTGAGTCCAGAGAGTGCACTGGCACCACTGGAGTTGCACTGCAGTCATTCCAGAGAGTGCACTGGCACCACAGGGGATGCGGTGCAGTGAATCCAGAGAGTGCACTGGCACCACTGGGGATGCAGTGCAGTGAGTCCAGAGAGTGCTTTGGCACCACTGGGGATGCGGTGCCGGGAGTCCAGAGAGTGCTTTGGCACCACTGGGGATGCACTGCAGTGAGTCCAGAGAGTGCACTGGCACCACTGGGGATGCAGCGCAGTGACTCTAGAGAGTGCACTGGCACCACTGGGGATGCACTGCAGTCATTCCAGAGAGTGCACTGGCACCACAGGGGATGCGGTGCAGTGAATCCAGAGAGTGCACTGGCACCACTGGGGATGCAGTGCAGTGAGTCCAGAGAGTGCTTTGGCACCACTGGGGATGCGGTGCCGGGAGTCCAGAGAGTGCTTTGGCACCACTGGTGATGCACTGCAGTGAGTCCAGAGAGTGCACTGGCACCACTGGGGATGCAGCGCAGTGACTCTAGAGAGTGCACTGGCACCACTGGGGATGCAGTGCAGTCAGTCCAGTGAGTGTACTGGCACCAATGGGGATGCACTTCAGTGAGTCCAGAGAGTGCACGGGCACCACTGAGAATACACTTCTGTGAGTCCAGAGAGTGCACTAGCACCACTGGGGATGCAGTGCAGTGAGTCCAGAGAGTGCACTGGCACCACTGGAGATGCAGTGCAGTGAGTCCAGAAATTGCACTGGCACCACTGGGGATGCACTGCAGTGAGTCCAGAGAGTGAACTGGCTCCACTGGGGATGCCCTACAGTGAGTCCAGAGAGTGCACTGGCACCACTGGGGATGCACTGCAGTGAGTGCAGAGAGTGCACTGGCACCACTGGTGATGCAGTGCAGTGAGTCCAGAGAGTGCACTGGCTCCACTGGGGATGCAGTGCAGTGAATCCAGTGAGTGCACTGGCACCACTGGGGATGCAGTGCAGTGAGTCCAGAGAGTGCACTGGCACCACTGGGGATGCACTGCAGTGAGCCCAGAGAGTGCACTGGCACCACTGGAGAAGCAGTACAGTGAGTCCAGTGAGTGTACTGGCAACACTGAGGATGCACTGCAGTGAGTCCAGAGAGTGCACTGGCACCACTGAGAATGCAGTTCAGTGAGTCCAGAGAGTGCACTGGCACCACTGGGGATGCAGTGCAGTGAGTCCAGAGAGTGCACTGGCACCACTGGGGATGCAGTGCAGTGAGTCCAGAGAGTGCACTGGCACCATTGGGGATGCTGTGCAGTTACTCCAGAGAGTGCACTGGCACCAGTGGGGATGCAGTGCAGTGAGTCCAGTGAATGCACTGGCAACACTGGGGATGCAGTGCAGTGAGTCCAGAGAGTGCACTGGCACCACTGGTGATGCAGTATAGTGAGTCCAGAGAGTGCACTGGCACCACGGGGGATGCAGTGCAGTGAGTCCAGAGAGTGCACTGGCACCACTGGGGATGCAGTGCAGTGAGTCCAGAGAGGCACTGGCACCACTGGGGATGCACTGCAGTGAGTCCAGAGAGTGCACTGGCACCACTGGTGATGCAGTACAGTGAGTCCAGGGAGTGCACTGGCACTACTGGGGATGTAGTGCAGTGACTCGAGAGAATGCACTTGCACCACTGGGGATGCAGTGCAGTGAGTCCAGAGAGTGCACTGGCACCACAGCTTATGCACTGCAGTGAGTCCAGAGAGTGCACTGGCAACACTGGGGATGCACTGCAGTGACTCAAGAGAGTGCACTGGCACCACTGGTGATGCAGTGCAGTGAGTCCAGAGAGTGCACTGGCACCACTGGGGATGCTGTGCAGTTACTCCAGAGACTGCACTGGCACCAGTGGGGATGCAGTGCAGTGAGTCCAGAAATTGCACTGGCACCAATGGGGATGCACTTCAGTGAGTCCAGAGAGTGCACGGGCACCACTGAGAATACACTTCTGTGAGTCCAGAGAGTGCACTAGCACCACTGGAGATGCAGTGCAGTGAGTCCAGAAATTGCACTGGCACCACTGGTGATGCAGTACAGTGAGTCCAGAGAGTGAACTGGCTCCACTGGGGATGCCCTACAGTGAGTCCAGAGAGTGCACTGGCACCACTGGGGATGCACTGCAGTGAGTGCAGAGAGTGCACTGGCACCACTGGTGATGCAGTGCAGTGAGTCCAGAGAGTGCACTGGCTCCACTGGGGATGCAGTGCAGTGAATCCAGTGAGTGCACTGGCACCACTGGGGATGCAGTGCAGTGAGTCCAGAGAGTGCACTGGCACCACTGGGGATGCACTGCAGTGAGCCCAGAGAGTGCACTGGCACCACTGGAGAAGCAGTACAGTGAGTCCAGTGAGTGTACTGGCACCACTGGGGATGCACTGCAGTGAGTCCAGAGAGTGCACTGGCACCACTGAGAATGCAGTTCAGTGAGTCCAGAGAGTGCACTGGCACCACTGGGGATGCACTGCAGTGAGTCCAGAGAGTGCACTGGCACCACTGGGGATGCAGTGCAGTGAGTCCAGAGAGTGCACTGGCACCACTGGGGATGCAGTGCAGTGAGTCCAGAGAGTGCACTGGCACCATTGGGGATGCTGTGCAGTTACTCCAGAGAGTCCACTGGCACCAGTGGGGATGCAGTGCAGTGAGTCCAGAGAGTGCACTGGCACCACTGGGGATGCGGTGCAGTTTCTCCAGAGACTGCACTGGCACCACTGGGGATGCAGTACAGTGAGTCCAGAGAGTGCACTGGCACCACTGGAGATGCAGTGCAGTGAGTCCAGAAATTGCACTGGCACCACTGGTGATGCAGTACAGTGAGTCCAGAGAGTGAACTGGCTCCACTGGGGATGCCCTACAGTGAGTCCAGAGAGTGCACTGGCACCACTGGGGATGCACTGCAGTGAGTGCAGAGAGTGCACTGGCACCACTGGTGATGCAGTGCAGTGAGTCCAGAGAGTGCACTGGCTCCACTGGGGATGCAGTGCAGTGAATCCAGTGAGTGCACTGGCACCACAGGGGATGCAGTGCAGTGAGTCCAGAGAGTGCACTGGCACCACTGGGGATGCACTGCAGTGAGCCCAGAGAGTGCACTGGCACCACTGGAGAAGCAGTACAGTGAGTCCAGTGAGTGTACTGGCACCACTGGGGATGCACTGCAGTGAGTCCAGAGAGTGCACTGGCACCACTGAGAATGCAGTTCAGTGAGTCCAGAGAGTGCACTGGCACCACTGGGGATGCACTGCAGTGAGTCCAGAGAGTGCACTGGCACCACTGGGGATGCAGTGCAGTGAGTCCAGAGAGTGCACTGGCACCACTGGGGATGCAGTGCAGTGAGTCCAGAGAGTGCACTGGCCCCATTGGGGATGCTGTGCAGTTACTCCAGAGAGTCCACTGGCACCAGTGGGGATGCAGTGCAGTGAGTCCAGAGAGTGCACTGGCACCACTGGGGATGCGGTGCAGTTTCTCCAGAGACTGCACTGGCACCACTGGGGATGCAGTACAGTGAGTCCAGAGAGTGCACTGGCACCACTGGAGATGCAGTCCAGTGAGTCCAGTGAATGCACTGGCACCACTGGGGATGCAGTGCAGTGAGTCCAAAGAGTGCACTGGCACCACTGGGGATGCAGTATAGTGAGTCCAGAGAGTGCACTGGCACCACTGGGGATGCAGTGCAGTGAGTCCAGAGAGGCACTGGCACCACTGGGGATGCACTGCAGTGAGTCCAGAGAGTGCACTGGCTCCACTGGTGATGCAGTACAGTGAGTCCAGGGAGTCCACTGGCACTACTGGGGATGTAGTGCAGTGACTCGAGAGAATGAACTTGCACCACTGGGGATGCAGTGCAGTGAGTCCAGAGAGTGCACTGGCACCACAGCTTATGCACTGCAGTGAGTCCAGAGAGTGCACTGGCAACACTGGGGATGCACTGCAGTGACTCAAGAGACTGCACTGGCACCACTGGGGATGCAGTGCAGTGAGTCCAGAGAGTGCACTGGCACCACTGGGGATGCTGTGCAGTTACTCCAGAGACTGCACTGGCACCACTGGGGATGCAGTGCAGTGAGTCCAGATAGTGCACTGGCACCACTGGAGATGCAGTCCAGTGAGTCCAGTGAATGCACTGGCAACACTGGGGATGCAGTGCAGTGAGTCCAGAGAGTGCACTGGCACCACTGGTGATGCAGTATAGTGAGTCCAGAGAGTGCACTGGCACCACTGGGGATGCAGTGCAGTGAGTCCAGAGAGTGCACTGGCACCACTGGGGATGCGGTGCAGTTACTCCAGATACTGCACTGGCACCACTGGGGATGCAGTGCAGTGAGTCCAGAGAGTGCGCTGGCACCACTGGAGATGCAGTCCAGTGAGTCCAGTGAATGCACTGGCACCACTGGGGATGCACTGCAGTGAGTCCAGAGAGTGCACTGGCACCACTGGGGATGCAGTATAGTGAGTCCAGAGAGTGCACTGGCACCACTGGGGATGCAGTGCAGTGAGTCCAGAGAGGCACTGGCACCACTGGGGATGCACTGCAGTGAGTCCAGAGAGTGCACTGGCACCACTGGTGATGCAGTACAGTGAGTCCAGGGAGTGCACTGGCACTACTGGGGATGTAGTGCAGTGACTCGAGAGAATGCACTTGCACCACTGGGGATGCAGTGCAGTGAGTCCAGAGAGTGCACTGGCACCACAGCTTATGCACTGCAGTGAGTCCAGAGAGTGCACTGGCAACACGGGATATGCACTGCAGTGACTCAAGAGAGTGCACTGGCACCACTGGTGATGCACTGCAGTGAGTCCAGAGAGTGCACTGGCACCAATGGGGATGCAGTGCAGTGAGTCCAGAGACTTCACAGGCTCCACTGGGAATACAGAGAAGTGAGTCCAGAGAGTGCACTGGCACCACTGGGGATGCACTGCAGTGAGTCCAGAGAGTGCACTGGCACCACTGGGGGTGCAGTGCAGTGAGTCCAGAGAGTGCACTGGCACCACTGGGGTTGCACTGCAGTGAGTCCAGTGCGTGCACTGGCACCACTGGTGATGCAGTACAGTGAGTCCAGAGAGTGCACTGGCACCACTGGGGATGCAGTGCAGTGAGTCCAGAGAGTGCACTGGCACCACTGGGGATGCAGTTCAGTAGGTCCACAGAGTGCACTGGCACCACTGGGGATGCAGTGCAGTGAGTCCAGAGAGTGCACTGTCACTTTGGGGATGCACTGCAGTGTCTGCAGAGAGTGCCCTGGCACCACTGGGGATGCAGTGCAGTGAGTCCAGAGAGTGCACTGGCACCACTGGGGATGCACTGCAGTGAGTCCAGAGAGTGCACTGGCACCACTGTGGATGCCGTGCAGTGAGTCCAGAGAGAGCACTGGCACCACTGGGATGCACTGCACTGAGTCCAGAGAGTGCACAGGCACCTCTGGGGATGCACTGCAGTGAGTCCAGAGAGTGCACTAGCACCACTGGGGATGCACTGCAGTGAGTCAAGAGAGTGCACTGGCAGCCATGGGGATGCAGTGCAGTGAGTCCAGAGAGTGCACTGGCACCATTGGAGATGCCCTGCAGTGAGTCCAGAGAGTGCACTGGCACCACTGGGGATGCCCTGCAGTGACTCCAGAGAGTGCACTTGCACCACTGGGGATGCGGTGCCGGGAGTCCAGAGAGTGATTTGGCACCACTGGAGATGCAGTGCAGTTACTCCAGAGAGTGCACTGGCACCACTGGGGATGCAGTGCAGTGAGTCCAGAGAGTGCACTGGCACCACTGGGGATACACTGCAGTGAGTCCAGAGAGTGCACTGGCACCAGTGGGGATGCACTGCAGTGAGTCCACAGAGTGCACTGGCACCACTGGGGATACACTGCAGTGAGTCCAGAGAGTGCAATGGCACCACTGGGGATGCAGTGCAGTGAGTTCAGAGAGTGCACTGGCACCACTGGGGATGCAGTGCAGTGAGTCCAGAGAGTGCACTGGCACCACTGGGGATACACTGCAGTGAGTCCAGAGAGTGCACTGGCACCACTGGGGATGCAGTGCAGTGAGTCCAGAGAGTGCACTGGCACCACAAGGGATGCGGTGCAGTGAGTCCAGAGAGTGCACTGGCACCACTGGGGATGCACTACAGTGAGTCCAGAGATTGCACTGGCAACAGTGGGGATGAAGTGCGGTGAGTCCAGAGAGTGCACTGGCACCACTGGGGCTTCAGTGCAGTGAATCCACAGAGTGCATTGGAACCACTGGGGATGCACTGCAGTGAGTCCAGAGAGTGCACTGGCACCACTGGGGATGCGGTGCAGTGAGTCCAGAGAGTGCACTGGCACCACTGGGGATGCGGTGCAGTGAGTCCACAGAGTGCACTGGACCAGTGGGGATGCAGTACAGTGAGTCCAGAGAGTGCACTGGCACCACTGGGGATGCAGTGCAGTGAGTCCAGAGAGTGCACTGGCACCACTGGGGATGCAGTGCAGTGAGTCCAGAGAGTGCACTGGCACCACTGGGGATGCAGTGCAGTGAGTCCAGAGAGTGCACTGGCACCACTGGGGATGCACTGCAGTGAGTCCAGAGAGTGCACTGGCGCCACTGGGGATGCAGTGCAGTGTGTCCAGAGAGTGCACTGGCACCACTTGTGATGCAGTGCGATGAGTCCAGAGAGTGCACTGGCACCACTGGAGATGCAGTCCAGTGAGTCCAGTGAATGCACTGGCAACACTGGGGATGCAGTGCAGTGAGTCCAGAGAGTGCACTGGCACCACTGGTGATGCAGTATAGTGAGTCCAGAGAGTGCACTGGCACCACTGGGGATGCAGTGCAGTGAGTCCAGAGAGTGCACTGGCACCACTGGGGATGCGGTGCAGTTTCTCCAGAGACTGCACTGGCACCACTGGGGATGCAGTACAGTGAGTCCAGAGAGTGCACTGGCACCACTGGAGATGCAGTCCAGTGAGTCCAGTGAATGCACTGGCACCACTGGGGATGCAGTGCAGTGAGTCCAAAGAGTGCACTGGCACCACTGGGGATGCAGTATAGTGAGTCCAGAGAGTGCACTGGCACCACTGGGGATGCAGTGCAGTGAGTCCAGAGAGGCACTGGCACCACTGGGGATGCACTGCAGTGAGTCCAGAGAGTGCACTGGCACCACTGGTGATGCAGTACAGTGAGTCCAGGGAGTGCACTGGCACTACTGGGGATGTAGTGCAGTGACTCGAGAGAATGCACTTGCACCACTGGGGATGCAGTGCAGTGAGTCCAGAGAGTGCACTGGCACCACAGCTTATGCACTGCAGTGAGTCCAGAGAGTGCACTGGCAACACTGGGGATGCACTGCAGTGACTCAAGAGAGTGCACTGGCACCACTGGTGATGCAGTGCAGTGAGTCCAGAGAGTGCACTGGCACCACTGGGGATGCAGTGCAGTGAGTCCAGAGAGTGCACTGGCACCTTTGGGGATGCACTGCAGTGTCTGCAGAGAGTGCCCTGGCACCACTGGGGATGCAGTGCAGTGAGTCCAGAGAGTGCACTGGCACCATTGGTGATGCACTGCAGTGAGTCCAGAGAGTGCACTGGCACCACTGGGGATGCAGTGCAGTGAGTCCACGTAGTGCACTAGCACCACTGGGGATGCAGTGCAGTGAGTCCAGAGAGTGCACTGGCACCACTGGGGTTGCACTGCAGTCATTCCAGAGAGTGCACTGGCACCACAGGGGATGCGGTGCAGTGAATCCAGAGAGTGCACTGGCACCACAGGGGATGCAGTGCAGTGAGTCCAGAGAGTGCTTTGGCACCACTGGGGATGCGGTGCCGGGAGTCCAGAGAGTGCTTTGGCACCACTGGGGATGCACTGCAGTGAGTCCAGAGAGTGCACTGGCACCACTGGGGATGCAGCGCAGTGACTCTAGAGAGTGCACTGGCACCAATGGGGATGCACTGCAGTGAGTCCAGAGAGTGCACTGGCACCACTGTGGATGCCGTGCAGTGAGTCCAGAGAGAGCACTGGCACCACTGGGATGCACTGCACTGAGTCCAGAGAGTGCACAGGCACCTCTGGGGATGCACTGCAGTGAGTCCAGAGAGTGCACTAGCACCACTGGGGATGCACTGCAGTCATTCCAGAGAGTGCACTGGCACCACAGGGGATGCGGAGCAGTGAATCCAGAGAGTGCACTGGCACCACTGGGGATGCAGTGCAGTGAGTCCAGAGAGTGCTTTGGCACCACTGGGGATGCGGTGCCGGGAGTCCAGAGAGTGCTTTGGCACCACTGGTGATGCACTGCAGTGAGTCCAGAGAGTGCACTGGCACCACTGGGGATGCAGCGCAGTGACTCTAGAGAGTGCACTGGCACCACTGGGGATGCAGTGCAGTGAGTCCAGACAGTGCACTGGCACCACTGGGGATGCAGTGCAGTCAGTCCAGTGAGTGTACTGGCACCAATGGGGATGCACTTCAGTGAGTCCAGAGAGTGCACGGGCACCACTGAGAATACACTTCTGTGAGTCCAGAGAGTGCCCTAGCACCACTGGGGATGCAGTGCAGTGAGTCCAGAGAGTGCACTGGCACCACTGGAGATGCAGTGCAGTGAGTCCAGAAATTGCACTGGCACCACTGGGGATGCACTGCAGTGAGTCCAGAGAGTGAACTGGCTCCACTGGGGATGCCCTACAGTGAGTCCAGAGAGTGCACTGGCACCACTGGGGATGCACTGCAATGAGTGCAGAGAGTGCACTGGCACCACTGGTGATGCAGTGCAGTGAGTCCAGAGAGTGCACTGGCTCCACTGGGGATGCAGTGCAGTGAATCCAGTGAGTGCACTGGCACCACTGGGGATGCAGTGCAGTGAGTCCAGAGAGTGCACTGGCACCACTGGGGATGCACTGCAGTGAGCCCAGAGAGTGCACTGGCACCACTGGAGAAGCAGTACAGTGAGTCCAGTGAGTGTACTGGCAACACTGGGGATGCACTGCAGTGAGTCCAGAGAGTGCACTGGCACCACTGAGAATGCAGTTCAGTGAGTCCAGAGAGTGCACTGGCACCACTGGGGTGCACTGCAGTGAGTCCAGAGAGTGCACTGGCACCACTGGGGATGCAGTGCAGTGAGTCCAGAGAGTGCACTGGCACCACTGGGGATGCAGTATAGTGAGTCCAGAGAGTGCACTGGCACCAGTGGGGATGCAGTGCAGTGAGTCCAGAGAGTGCACTGGCACCACTGGAGATGCAGTCCAGTGAGTCCAGTGAATGCACTGGCAACACTGGGGATGCAGTGCAATGAGTCCAGAGAGTGCACTGGCACCACTGGTGATGCAGTATAGTGAGTCCAGAGAGTGCACTGGCACCACTGGGGATGCAGTGCAGTGAGTCCAGAGAGTGCACTGGCACCACTGGGGATGCGGTGCAGTTTCTCCAGAGACTGCACTGGCACCACTGGGGATGCAGTACAGTGAGTCCAGAGAGTGCACTGGCACCATTGGAGATGCAGTCCAGTGAGTCCAGTGAATGCACTGGCACCACTGGGGATGCAGTGCAGTGAGTCCAAAGAGTGCACTGGCACCACTGGGGATGCAGTATAGTGAGTCCAGAGAGTGCACTGGCACCACTGGGGATGCAGTGCATTGAGTCCAGAGAGGCACTGGCACCACTGGGGATGCACTGCAGTGAGTCCAGAGAGTGCACTGGCACCACTGGTGATGCAGTACAGTGAGTCCAGGGAGTGCACTGGCACTACTGGGGATGTAGTGCAGTGACTCGAGAGAATGCACTTGCACCACTGGGGATGCAGTGCAGTGAGTCCAGAGAGTGCACTGGCACCACAGCTTATGCACTGCAGTGAGTCCAGAGAGTGCACTGGCAACACTGGGGATGCACTGCAGTGACTCAAGAGAGTGCACTGGCACCACTGGGGATGCAGTGCAGTGAGTCCAGAGAGTGCACTGGCACCACTGGGGATGCTGTGCAGTTACTCCAGAGACTGCACTGGCACCAGTGGGGATGCAGTGCAGTGAGTCCAGAAATTGCACTGGCACCAATGGGGATGCACTTCAGTGAGTCCAGAGAGTGCACGGGCACCACTGAGAATACACTTCTGTGAGTCCAGAGAGTGCACTAGCACCACTGGGGATGCAGTGCAGTGAGTCCAGAGAGTGCACTGGCACCACTGGAGATGCAGTGCAGTGAGTCCAGAAATTGCACTGGCACCACTGGGGATGCACTGCAGTGAGTCCAGAGAGTGCACTGGCACCACTGAGAATGCAGTTCAGTGAGTCCAGAGAGTGCACTGGCACCACTGGGGATGCACTGCAGTGAGTCCAGAGAGTGCACTGGCACCACTGGGGATGCAGTGCAGTGAGTCCAGAGAGTGCACTGGCACCACTGGGGATGCAGTGCAGTGAGTCCAGAGAGTGCACTGGCACCATTGGGGATGCTGTGCAGTTACTCCAGAGAGTCCACTGGCACCAGTGGGGATGCAGTGCAGTGAGTCCAGAGAGTGCACTGGCACCACTGGGGATGCGGTGCAGTTTCTCCAGAGACTGCACTGGCACCACTGGGGATGCAGTACAGTGAGTCCAGAGAGTGCACTGGCACCACCGGAGATGCAGTCCAGTGAGTCCAGTGAATGCACTGGAACCACTGGGGATGCAGTGCAGTGAGTCCAAAGAGTGCACTGGCACCACTGGGGATGCAGTATAGTGAGTCCAGAGAGTGCACTGGCACCACTGGGGATGCAGTGCAGTGAGTCCAGAGAGGCACTGGCACCACTGGGGATGCACTGCAGTGAGTCCAGAGAGTGCACTGGCACCACTGGTGATGCAGTACAGTGAGTCCAGGGAGTGCACTGGCACTACTGGGAATGTCGTGCAGTGACTCGAGAGAATGAACTTGCACCACTGGGGATGCAGTGCAGTGAGTCCAGAGAGTGCACTGGCACCACAGCTTATGCACTGCAGTGAGTCCAGAGAGTGCACTGGCAACACTGGGGATGCACTGCAGTGACTCAAGAGACTGCACTGGCACCACTGGGGATGCAGTGCAGTGAGTCCAGAGAGTGCACTGGCACCACTGGGGATGCTGTGCAGTTACTCCAGAGACTGCACTGGCACCACTGGGGATGCAGTGCAGTGAGTCCAGATAGTGCACTGGCACCACTGGAGATGCAGTCCAGTGAGTCCAGTGAATGCACTGGCAACACTGGGGATGCAGTGCAGTGAGTCCAGAGAGTGCACTGGCACCACTGGTGATGCAGTATAGTGAGTCCAGAGAGTGCACTGGCACCACTGGGGATGCAGTGCAGTGAGTCCAGAGAGTGCACTGGCACCACTGGGGATGCGGTGCAGTTACTCCAGATACTGCACTGGCACCACTGGGGATGCAGTGCAGTGAGTCCAGAGAGTGCGCTGGCACCACTGGAGATGCAGTCCAGTGAGTCCAGTGAATGCACTGGCACCACTGGGGATGCACTGCAGTGAGTCCAGAGAGTGCACTGGCACCACTGGGGATGCAGTATAGTGAGTCCAGAGAGTGCACTGGCACCACTGGGGATGCAGTGCAGTGAGTCCAGAGAGGCACTGGCACCACTGGGGATGCACTGCAGTGAGTCCAGAGAGTGCACTGGCACCACTGGTGATGCAGTACAGTGAGTCCAGGGAGTGCACTGGCACTACTGGGGATGTAGTGCAGTGACTCGAGAGAATGCACTTGCACCACTGGGGATTCAGTGCAGTGAGTCCAGAGAGTGCACTGGCACCACAGCTTATGCACTGCAGTGAGTCCAGAGAGTGCACTGGCAACACGGGATATGCACTGCAGTGACTCAAGAGAGTGCACTGGCACCACTGGTGATGCAGTGCAGTGAGTCCAGAGAGTGCACTGGCACCAATGGGGATGCAGTGCAGTGAGTCCAGAGACTTCACAGGCTCCACTGGGAATACAGAGAAGTGAGTCCAGAGAGTGCACTGGCACCACTGGGGATGCACTGCAGTGAGTCCAGAGAGTGCACTGGCACCACTGGGGGTGCAGTGCAGTGAGTCCAGAGAGTGCACTGGCACCACTGGGGTTGCACTGCAGTGAGTCCAGTGCGTGCACTGGCACCACTGGTGATGCAGTACAGTGAGTCCAGAGAGTGCACTGGCACCACTGGGGATGCAGTGCAGTGAGTCCAGAGAGTGCACTGGCACCACTGGGGATGCAGTTCAGTAGGTCCACAGAGTGCACTGGCACCACTGGGGATGCAGTGCAGTGAGTCCAGAGAGTGCACTGTCACTTTGGGGATGCACTGCAGTGTCTGCAGAGAGTGCCCTGGCACCACTGGGGATGCAGTGCAGTGAGTCCAGAGAGTGCACTGGCACCACTGGGTATGCACTGCAGTGAGTCCAGAGAGTGCACTGGCACC
The DNA here is from genome assembly GCF_964211835.1 of Anser anser. Taxonomy (NCBI): domain Eukaryota; kingdom Metazoa; phylum Chordata; class Aves; order Anseriformes; family Anatidae; genus Anser; species Anser anser. Next base: position 30,297,744 of record NC_139723.1, on the reverse strand, counting down.
ACTGTGGATGCCGTGCAGTGAGTCCAGAGAGAGCACTGGCACCACTGGGATGCACTGCAGTGAGTCCAGAGAGTGCACAGGCACCTCTGGGGATGCACTGCAGTGAGTCCAGAGAGTGCACTAGCACCACTGGGGATGCACTGCAGTGAGTCAAGAGAGTGCACTGGCAGCCATGGGGATGCAGTGCAGTGAGTCCAGAGAGTGCACTGGCACCATTGGAGATGCCCTGCAGTGAGTCCAGAGAGTGCACTGGCACCACTGGGGATGCCCTGCAGTGACTCCAGAGAGTGCACTTGCACCACTGGGGATGCGGTGCCGGGAGTCCAGAGAGTGATTTGGCACCACTGGAGATGCAGTGCAGTTACTCCAGAGAGTGCACTGGCACCACTGGGGATGCAGTGCAGTGAGTCCAGAGAGTGCACTGGCACCACTGGGGATACACTGCAGTGAGTCCAGAGAGTGCACTGGCACCAGTGGGGATGCACTGCAGTGAGTCCACAGAGTGCACTGGCACCACTGGGGATACACTGCAGTGAGTCCAGAGAGTGCAATGGCACCACTGGGGATGCAGTGCAGTGAGTTCAGAGAGTGCACTGGCACCACTGGGGATGCAGTGCAGTGAGTCCAGAGAGTGCACTGGCACCACTGGGGATACACTGCAGTGAGTCCAGAGAGTGCACTGGCACCACTGGGGATGCAGTGCAGTGAGTCCAGAGAGTGCACTGGCACCACTGGGGATGCGGTGCAGTGAGTCCAGAGAGTGCACTGGCACCACTGGGGATGCACTACAGTGAGTCCAGAGATTGCACTGGCAACAGTGGGGATGAAGTGCAGTGAGTCCAGAGAGTGCACTGGCACCACTGGGGCTTCAGTGCAGTGAATCCACAGAGTGCATTGGAACCACTGGGGATGCACTGCAGTGAGTCCAGAGAGTGCACTGGCACCACTGGGGATGCGGTGCAGTGAGTCCAGAGAGTGCACTGGCACCACTGGGGATGCGGTGCAGTGAGTCCACAGAGTGCACTGGACCAGTGGGGATGCAGTACAGTGAGTCCAGAGAGTGCACTGGCACCACTGGGGATGCAGTGCAGTGAGTCCAGAGAGTGCACTGGCACCACTGGGGATGCAGTGCAGTGAGTCCAGAGAGTGCACTGGCACCACTGGGGATGCAGTGCAGTGAGTCCAGAGAGTGCAATGGCACCACTGGGGATGCACTGCAGTGAGTCCAGAGAGTGCACTGGCGCCACTGGGGATGCAGTGCAGTGTGTCCAGAGAGTGCACTGGCACCACTGGTGATGCAGTATAGTGAGTCCAGAGAGTGCACTGGCACCACTGGGGATGCAGTGCAGTGAGTCCAGAGAGTGCACTGGCACCACTGGGGATGCGGTGCAGTTTCTCCAGAGACTGCACTGGCACCACTGGGGATGCAGTACAGTGAGTCCAGAGAGTGCACTGGCACCACTGGAGATGCAGTCCAGTGAGTCCAGTGAATGCACTGGCACCACTGGGGATGCAGTGCAGTGAGTCCAAAGAGTGCACTGGCACCACTGGGGATGCAGTATAGTGAGTCCAGAGAGTGCACTGGCACCACTGGGGATGCAGTGCAGTGAGTCCAGAGAGGCACTGGCACCACTGGGGATGCACTGCAGTGAGTCCAGAGAGTGCACTGGCACCACTGGTGATGCAGTACAGTGAGTCCAGGGAGTGCACTGGCACTACTGGGGATGTAGTGCAGTGACTCGAGAGAATGCACTTGCACCACTGGGGATGCAGTGCAGTGAGTCCAGAGAGTGCACTGGCACCACAGCTTATGCACTGCAGTGAGTCCAGAGAGTGCACTGGCAACACTGGGGATGCACTGCAGTGACTCAAGAGAGTGCACTGGCACCACTGAGGATGCAGTGCAGTGAGTCCAGAGAGTGCACTGGCACCACTGGGGATGCAGTGCAGTGAGTCCAGAGAGTGCACTGGCACCTTTGGGGATGCACTGCAGTGTCTGCAGAGAGTGCCCTGGCACCACTGGGGATGCAGTGCAGTGAGTCCAGAGAGTGCACTGGCACCATTGGTGATGCACTGCAGTGAGTCCAGAGAGTGCACTGGCACCACTGGGGATGCAGTGCAGTGAGTCCACGTAGTGCACTAGCACCACTGGGGATGCAGTGCAGTGAGTCCAGAGAGTGCACTGGCACCACTGGGGTTGCACTGCAGTCATTCCAGAGAGTGCACTGGCACCACAGGGGATGCGGTGCAGTGAATCCAGAGAGTGCACTGGCACCACAGGGGATGCAGTGCAGTGAGTCCAGAGAGTGCTTTGGCACCACTGGGGATGCGGTGCCGGGAGTCCAGAGAGTGCTTTGGCACCACTGGGGATGCACTGCAGTGAGTCCAGAGAGTGCACTGGCACCACTGGGGATGCACTGCAGTCATTCCAGAGAGTGCACTGGCACCACAGGGGATGCGGTGCAGTGAATCCAGAGAGTGCACTGGCACCACTGGGGATGCAGTGCAGTGAGTCCAGAGAGTGCTTTGGCACCACTTGGGATGCGGTGCCGGGAGTCCAGAGAGTGCTTTGGCACCACTGGTGATGCACTGCAGTGAGTCCAGAGAGTGCACTGGCACCACTGGGGATGCAGCGCAGTGACTCTAGAGAGTGCACTGGCACCACTGGGGATGCAGTGCAGTGAGTCCAGACAGTGCACTGGCACCACTGGGGATGCAGTGCAGTCAGTCCAGTGAGTGTACTGGCACCAATGGGGATGCACTTCAGTGAGTCCAGAGAGTGCACGGGCACCACTGAGAATACACTTCTGTGAGTCCAGAGAGTGCCCTAGCACCACTGGGGATGCAGTGCAGTGAGTCCAGAGAGTGCACTGGCACCACTGGAGATGCAGTGCAGTGAGTCCAGAAATTGCACTGGCACCACTGGGGATGCACTGCAGTGAGTCCAGAGAGTGAACTGGCTCCACTGGGGATGCCCTACAGTGAGTCCAGAGAGTGCACTGGCACCACTGGGGATGCACTGCAGTGAGTGCAGAGAGTGCACTGGCACCACTGGTGATGCAGTGCAGTGAGTCCAGAGAGTGCACTGGCTCCACTGGGGATGCAGTGCAGTGAATCCAGTGAGTGCACTGGCACCACTGGGGATGCAGTGCAGTGAGTCCAGAGAGTGCACTGGCACCACTGGGGATGCACTGCAGTGAGCCCAGAGAGTGCACTGGCACCACTGGAGAAGCAGTACAGTGAGTCCATTGAGTGTACTGGCAACACTGGGGTTGCACTGCAGTGAGTCCAGAGAGTGCACTGGCACCACTGAGAATGCAGTTCAGTGAGTCCAGAGAGTGCACTGGCACCACTGGGGTGCACTGCAGTGAGTCCAGAGAGTGCACTGGCACCACTGGGGATGCAGTGCAGTGAGTCCAGAGAGTGCACTGGCACCATTGGGGATGCTGTGCAGTTACTCCAGAGAGTGCACTGGCACCAGTGGGGATGCAGTGCAGTGAGTCCAGAGAGTGCACTGGCACCACTGGAGATGCAGTCCAGTGAGTCCAGTGAATGCACTGGCAACACTGGGGATGCAGTGCAGTGAGTCCAGAGAGTGCACTGGCACCACTGGTGATGCAGTATAGTGAGTCCAGAGAGTGCACTGGCACCACTGGGGATGCAGTGCAGTGAGTCCAGAGAGTGCACTGGCACCACTGGGGATGCGGTGCAGTTTCTCCAGAGACTGCACTGGCACCACTGGGGATGCAGTACAGTGAGTCCAGAGAGTGCACTGGCACCATTGGAGATGCAGTCCAGTGAGTCCAGTGAATGCACTGGCACCACTGGGGATGCAGTGCAGTGAGTCCAAAGAGTGCACTGGCACCACTGGGGATGCAGTATAGTGAGTCCAGAGAGTGCACTGGCACCACTGGGGATGCAGTGCATTGAGTCCAGAGAGGCACTGGCACCACTGGGGATGCACTGCAGTGAGTCCAGAGAGTGCACTGGCACCACTGGTGATGCAGTACAGTGAGTCCAGGGAGTGCACTGGCACTACTGGGGATGTAGTGCAGTGACTCGAGAGAATGCACTTGCACCACTGGGGATGCAGTGCAGTGAGTCCAGAGAGTGCACTGGCACCACAGCTTATGCACTGCAGTGAGTCCAGAGAGTGCACTGGCAACACTGGGGATGCACTGCAGTGACTCAAGAGAGTGCACTGGCACCACTGGTGATGCAGTGCAGTGAGTCCAGAGAATGCACTGGCACCACTGGGGATGCTGTGCAGTTACTCCAGAGACTGCACTGGCACCAGTGGGGATGCAGTGCAGTGAGTCCAGAAATTGCACTGGCACCAATGGGGATGCACTTCAGTGAGTCCAGAGAGTGCACGGGCACCACTGAGAATACACTTCTGTGAGTCCAGAGAGTGCACTAGCACCACTGGGGATGCAGTGCAGTGAGTCCAGAGAGTGCACTGGCACCACTGGAGATGCAGTGCAGTGAGTCCAGAAATTGCACTGGCACCACTGGGGATGCACTGCAGTGAGTCCAGAGAGTGAACTGGCTCCACTGGGGATGCCCTACAGTGAGTCCAGAGAGTGCACTGGCACCACTGGGGATGCACTGCAGTGAGTGCAGAGAGTGCACTGGCACCACTGGTGATGCAGTGCAGTGAGTCCAGAGAGTGCACTGGCTCCACTGGGGATGCAGTGCAGTGAATCCAGTGAGTGCACTGGCACCACTGGGGATGCAGTGCAGTGAGTCCAGAGAGTGCACTGGCACCACTGGGGATGCACTGCAGTGAGCCCAGAGAGTGCACTGGCACCACTGGAGAAGCAGTACAGTGAGTCCAGTGAGTGTACTGGCACCACTGGGGATGCACTGCAGTGAGTCCAGAGAGTGCACTGGCACCACTGAGAATGCAGTTCAGTGAGTCCAGAGAGTGCACTGGCACCACTGGGGATGCACTGCAGTGAGTCCAGAGAGTGCACTGGCACCACTGGGGATGCAGTGCAGTGAGTCCAGAGAGTGCACTGGCACCACTGGGGATGCAGTGCAGTGAGTCCAGAGAGTGCACTGGCACCATTGGGGATGCTGTGCAGTTACTCCAGAGAGTGCACTGGCACCAGTGGGGATGCAGTGCAGTGAGTCCAGAGAGTGCACTGGCACCACTGGAGATGCAGTCCAGTGAGTCCAGTGAATGCACTGGCAACACTGGGGATGCAGTGCAGTGAGTCCAGAGAGTGCACTGGCACCACTGGTGATGCAGTATAGTGAGTCCAGAGAGTGCACTGGCACCACTGGGGATGCAGTGCAGTGAGTCCAGAGAGTGCACTGGCACCACTGGGGATGCGGTGCAGTTTCTCCAGAGACTGCACTGGCACCACTGGGGATGCAGTACAGTGAGTCCAGAGAGTGCACTGGCACCACTGGAGATGCAGTCCAGTGAGTCCAGTGAATGCACTGGCACCACTGGGGATGCAGTGCAGTGAGTCCAAAGAGTGCACTGGCACCACTGGGGATGCAGTATAGTGAGTCCAGAGAGTGCACTGGCACCACTGGGGATGCAGTGCAGTGAGTCCAGAGAGGCACTGGCACCACTGGGGATGCACTGCAGTGAGTCCAGAGAGTGCACTGGCACCACTGGTGATGCAGTACAGTGAGTCCAGGGAGTGCACTGGCACTACTGGGGATGTAGTGCAGTGACTCGAGAGAATGCACTTGCACCACTGGGGATGCAGTGCAGTGAGTCCAGAGAGTGCACTGGCACCACAGCTTATGCACTGCAGTGAGTCCAGAGAGTGCACTGGCAACACTGGGGATGCACTGCAGTGACTCAAGAGACTGCACTGGCACCACTGGGGATGCAGTGCAGTGAGTCCAGAGAGTGCACTGGCACCACTGGGGATGCTGTGCAGTTACTCCAGAGACTGCACTGGCACCACTGGGGATGCAGTGCAGTGAGTCCAGATAGTGCACTGGCACCACTGGAGATGCAGTCCAGTGAGTCCAGTGAATGCACTGGCAACACTGGGGATGCAGTGCAGTGAGTCCAGAGAGTGCACTGGCACCACTGGTGATGCAGTATAGTGAGTCCAGAGAGTGCACTGGCACCACTGGGGATGCAGTGCAGTGAGTCCAGAGAGTGCACTGGCACCACTGGGGATGCGGTGCAGTTACTCCAGATACTGCACTGGCACCACTGGGGATGCAGTGCAGTGAGTCCAGAGAGTGCGCTGGCACCACTGGAGATGCAGTCCAGTGAGTCCAGTGAATGCACTGGCACCACTGGGGATGCACTGCAGTGAGTCCACAGAGTGCACTGGCACCACTGGGGATGCAGTATAGTGAGTCCAGAGAGTGCACTGGCACCACTGGGGATGCAGTGCAGTGAGTCCAGAGAGGCACTGGCACCACTGGGGATGCACTGCAGTGAGTCCAGAGAGTGCACTGGCACCACTGGTGATGCAGTACAGTGAGACCAGGGAGTGCACTGGCACTACTGGGGATGTAGTGCAGTGACTCGAGAGAATGCACTTGCACCACTGGGGATGCAGTGCAGTGAGTCCAGAGAGTGCACTGGCACCACAGCTTATGCACTGCAGTGAGTCCAGAGAGTGCACTGGCAACACTGGATATGCACTGCAGTGACTCAAGAGAGTGCACTGGCACCACTGGGGATGCAGTGCAGTGAGTCCAGAGACTTCACAGGCTCCACTGGGAATACAGAGAAGTGAGTCCAGAGAGTGCACTGGCACCACTGGGGATGCACTGCAGTGAGTGCAGAGAGTGCACTGGCACCACTGGGGGTGCAGTGCAGTGAGTCCAGAGAGTGCACTGGCACCACTGGGGTTGCACTGCAGTGAGTCCAGTGCGTGCACTGGCACCACTGGTGATGCAGTACAGTGAGTCCAGAGAGTGCACTGGCACCACTGGGGATGCAGTGCAGTGAGTCCAGAGAGTGCACTGGCACCACTGGGGATGCAGTACAGTAGGTCCACAGAGTGCACTGCCACCACTGGGGATGCAGTGCAGTGAGTCCAGAGAGTGCACTGTCACTTTGGGGATGCACTGCAGTGTCTGCAGAGAGTGCCCTGGCACCACTGGGGATGCAGTGCAGTGAGTCCAGAGAGTGCACTGGCACCACTGGGGATGCACTGCAGTGAGTCCAGAGAGTGCACTGGCACCACTGTGGATGCCGTGCAGTGAGTCCAGAGAGAGCACTGGCACCACTGGGATGCACTGCACTGAGTCCAGAGAGTGCACAGGCACCTCTGGGGATGCACTGCAGTGAGTCCAGAGAGTGCACTAGCACCACTGGGGATGCACTGCAGTGAGTCAAGAGAGTGCACTGGCAGCCATGGGGATGCAGTGCAGTGAGTCCAGAGAGTGCACTGGCACCATTGGAGATGCCCTGCAGTGAGTCCAGAGAGTGCACTGGCACCACTGGGGATGCCCTGCAGTGAGTCCAGAGAGTGCACTTGCACCACTGGGGATGCGGTGCCGGGAGTCCAGAGAGTGATTTGGCACCACTGGATATGCAGTGCAGTTACTCCAGAGAGTGCACTGGCACCACTGGGGATGCAGTGCAGTGAGTCCAGAGAGTGCACTGGCAGCACTGGGGATGCAGTATAGTGACTCCACACAGTGCACTAGCACCTCTGGGGATGCAGTGCAGTGAGTGAGTGCAGAGAGTGCACTGGCACCACTGGGGATGCACTGCAGTGAGTCCAGAGAGAGCACTGGCACCACTGGGGATTCACTGCAGTGAGTCCAGAGAGTGCACTGGCACCACAGGGGATGCAGTGCAGTGACTCCAGAGAGTGCACTGGCACCACTGGGGATGCAGTGCAGTGAGTGCAGAGAGAGCACTGGCACCACTGGGGATGCAGTGCAGTGAGTCCAGAGAGTGCAATGGCACCACTGCGGATGCACTGCAGTGAGTCCAGAGAGTGCACTGGCACCACTGGGGATGCACTGCAGTGAGTCCACAGAGTGCACTGGCACCACTGGGGATACACTGCAGTGAGTCCAGAGAGTGCTTTGGCACCACTGGGGATGCAGTGCAGTGAGTTCAGAGAGTGCACTGGCACCACTGGGGATGCAGTGCAGTGAGTCCAGAGAGTGCACTGGCACCACTGGGGATACACTGCAGTGAGTCCAGAGAGTGCACTGGCACCAGTGGGGATGCACTGCAGTGAGTCCACAGAGTGCACTGGCACCACTGGGGATACACTGCAGTGAGTCCAGAGAGTGCAATGGCACCACTGGGGATGCAGTGCAGTGAGTTCAGAGAGTGCACTGGCACCACTGGGGATGCAGTGCAGTGAGTCCAGAGAGTGCACTGGCACCACTGGGGATACACTGCAGTGAGTCCAGAGAGTGCACTGGCACCACTGGGGATGCAGTGCAGTGAGTCCAGAGAGTGCACTGGCACCACTGGGGATGCGGTGCAGTGAGTCCAGAGAGTGCACTGGCACCACTGGGGATGCACTACAGTGAGTCCAGAGATTGCACTGGCAACAGTGGGGATGAAGTGCAGTGAGTCCAGAGAGTGCACTGGCACCACTGGGGCTTCAGTGCAGTGAATCCACAGAGTGCATTGGAACCACTGGGGATGCAGTGCAGTGAGTCCAGAGAGTGCACTGGCACCACTGGGGATGCGGTGCAGTGAGTCCAGAGAGTGCACTGGCACCACTGGGTATGCGGTGCAGTGAGTCCACAGAGTGCACTGGACCAGTGGGGATGCAGTACAGTGAGTCCAGAGAGTGCACTGGCACCACTGGGGATGCAGTGCAGTGAGTCCAGAGAGTGCACTGGCACCACTGGGGATGCAGTGCAGTGAGTCCAGAGAGTGCACTGGCACCACTGGGGATGCAGTGCAGTGAGTCCAGAGAGTGCACTGGCGCCACTGGGGATGCAGTGCAGTGTGTCCAGAGAGTGCACTGGCACCACTTGTGATGCAGTGCGATGAGTCCAGAGAGTGCACTGGCACCACTGGGGATGCAGTGCAGTGAGTCCAGAGAGTGCATTGGCACCACTGGGGATGCAGTGCAGTGAGTCCAGAGAGTGCTCTGGCACCACTGGGGATGCAGTACAGTGAGTCCAGAGAGTGCACTGGCACCACTGGGGATGCAGTGCAGTGAGTCCAGAGACTTCACTGGCACCACTGGGGATGCAGAGAAGTTAGTCCAGAGAGTGCACTTGCACCACTGGGGATGCAGTGCAGTGAGTCCAGAGAGTGCACTGGCACCACTGGGGATGCAGTGCAGTGAGTCCAGAGAGTGCACTGGCACCACTGGGGATGCAGTGCAGTGAGTCCAGAGGGTGCACTGGCACCACTGGGGATGCAGTACAGTAGGTCCACAGAGTGCACTGGCACCACTGGGGATGCAGTACAGTAGGTCCACAGAGTGCACTGGCACCACTGGGGATGTAGTACAGTGACTCGAGAAAGTTCACTTGCAGCACTGGGGATGCAGTGCAGTGAGTCCAGAGAGTGCACTGGCACCACAGATGATGCAGTACAGTAAGTCCAGAGAGTGCACTGGCACCACTGGGGATGCAGTGCAGTGAGTCCAGAGAGTGCACTGGCGCCATTGGGGTGCACTGCAGTGAGTCCAGAGAGTGCACTGGCACCACTGGGGATGCAGTGCAGTGATTCCAGAGAGTGCACTGGCACCACTAGGGATGCACTGCAGTGAGTCCAGAGAGTGCACTGGCAACACTGGGGATGCAGTGCAGTGAGTCCAGAGAGTGCACTGGCACCACTGGGGATGCAGTGCAGTGAGTCCAGAGAGTGCACTGGCAACACTGGGGATGCAGTGCAGTGAGTCCAGAGAGTGCACTGGCACCATTGGGGATGCAGTGCAGTGAGTCCAGAGAGTGCACTGGCACCACTGGGGATGCAGTGCAGTGAGTCCAGAGAGTGCACTGGCAACACTGGGGATGCAGTGCAGTGAGTCCAGAGAGTGCACTGGCACCACTGAGGATGCAGTACAGTGAGTCCAGAGAGTGCACTGGCAACACTGGGGATGCAGTGCAGTGAGTCCAGAGAGTGCACTGGCACCACTGGGGATGCAGTGCAGTGAGTCCAGAGAGTGCACTGGCACCACTGGTGATGCAGTGCAGTGAGTCCAGAGATTGCACTGGCACCACTGGGGATGCAGTACAGTGAGTCCAGAGAGTGCACTGGCACCACTGGGGATGCAGTGCAGTGAGTCCAGAGAGTGCACTGGCACCACTGGGGATGCGGTGCAGTGAGTCCAGAGAGTGCACTGGCACCACTCAGGGTGCAGTGCGGTGAGTCCAGAGAGTGCACTGGCACCACTGGGGATGCAGTGCAGTGAGTCCAGAGAGTGCACTGGCACCACTGGGGATGCAGTGCAGTGAGTCCAGAGAGTGCACTGGCACCACAGTGGATGCAGTGCAGTGAGTCCAGAGAGTGCCGCTCCAGCCTCGGCATCCGCTCCAGCCGCGTCAACCGCTCCAGCCGCGGTAGCCTCTCCAGCCGCTCCAGCCGCGGTAGCCGCTCCAAACGCGGCAGGCGCTCCAGCCGCTCCAGCCGCGGCAGCCGCTCCAGCCGCGGCAGCCGTTCCAGCCGCTAACGAGTGGAGCGCCTGCCACGGCTGGAGCGGTTGCCGCGGTTGGAGCGCCTGCCGCGTTTGGAGCGGCTGCCGCGGCTGCGGCGGCTGGAGCGGCTGGAGCGTCTGCCGCGGTGGGAGAGTCTGCCGCGTATGCCGCGGACGGAGCGGCTGCCGCGGCTGGAGCGGCTGCCGCGGCTGCCGCGGCTGCGAAGGCTGGAGGGCTACCGCGGCTGGAGCGACTACCGCGGCTGGAGCAGTGCAGTGAGTCCAGAGAGTGCACTGGCACCACTGGGGATGCAGTGCAGTTAGTCCACAGAGTGCACTGGCACCTTTGGGGATGCACTGCAGTGTCTGCAGAGAGTGCCCTGGCACCACTGGGGATGCAGTGCAGTGAGTCCAGAGAGTGCACTGGCACCACTGGGGTTGCACTGCAGTCATTCCAGAGAGTGCACTGGCACCACAGGGGATGCGGTGCAGTGAATCCAGAGAGTGCACTAGCACCACTGGGGATGCAGTGCAGTGAGTCCAGAGAGTGCACTGGCACCACTGGGGATGCGGTGCCGGGAGTCCAGAGAGTGCATTGGCACCACTGGGGATGCACTGCAGTGAGTCCAGAGAGTGCACTGGCACCACTGGGGATGCACTGCAGTGACTCTAGAGAGTGCACTGGCACCACTGGGGATGCAGTGCAGTGAGTCCAGAGAGTGCACTGGCACCACTGGGGATGCAGTGCAGTCAGTCCAGAGAGTGTACTGGCACCAATGGGGATGCACTTCAGTGAGTCCAGAGACTTCACTGGCACCACTGGGGATGCAGAGAAGTTAGTCCAGAGAGTGCACTTGCACCACTGGGGATGCAGTGCAGTGAGTCCAGAGAGTGCACTGGCACCACTGGGGATGCAGTGCAGTGAGTCCAGAGAGTGCACTGGCACCACTGGGGATGCAGTGCAGTGAGTCCAGAGGGTGCACTGGCACCACTGGGGATGCAGTACAGTAGGTCCACAGAGTGCACTGGCACCACTGGGGATGTAGTACAGTAGGTCCACAGAGTGCACTGGCACCACTGGGGATGTAGTACAGTGACTCGAGAAAGTTCACTTGCATCACTGGGGATGCAGTGCAGTGAGTCCAGAGAGTGCACTGGCACCACAGATGATGCAGTACAGTAAGTCCAGAGAGTGCACTGGCACCACTGGGGATGCAGTGCAGTGAGTCCAGAGAGTGCACTGGCGCCATTGGGGTGCACTGCAGTGAGTCCAGAGAGTGCACTGGCACCACTGGGGATGCAGTGCAGTGATTCCAGAGAGTGCACTGGCACCACTAGGGATGCACTGCAGTGAGTCCAGAGAGTGCACTGGCAACACTGGGGATGCAGTGCAGTTAGTCCAGAGAGTGCACTGGCACCATTGGGGATGCAGTGCAGTGAGTCCAGAGAGTGCACTGGCACCACTGGGGATGCAGTGCAGTGAGTCCAGAGAGTGCACTGGCAACACTGGGGATGCAGTGCAGTGAGTCCAGAGAGTGCACTGGCACCACTGAGGATGCAGTACAGTGAGTCCAGAGAGTGCACTGGCAACACTGGGGATGCAGTGCAGTGAGTCCAGAGAGTGCACTGGCACCACTGGGGATGCAGTGCAGTGAGTCCAGAGAGTGCACTGGCACCACTGGTGATGCAGTGCAGTGAGTCCAGAGATTGCACTGGCACCACTGGGGATGCAGTACAGTGAGTCCAGAGAGTGCACTGGCACCACTGGGGATGCAGTGCAGTGAGTCCAGAGAGTGCACTGGCACCACTGGGGATGCGGTGCAGTGAGTCCAGAGAGTGCACTGGCACCACTCAGGGTGCAGTGCGGTGAGTCCAGAGAGTGCACTGGCACCACTGGGGATGCAGTGCAGTGAGTCCAGAGAGTGCACTGGCACCACAGTGGATGCAGTGCAGTGAGTCCAGAGAGTGCCGCTCCAGCCTCGGCATCCGCTCCAGCCGCGTCAACCGCTCCAGCCGCGGTAGCCTCTCCAGCCGCTCCAGCCGCGGTAGCCGCTCCAAACGCGGCAGGCGCTCCAGCCGCGGCAGCCGCTCCAGCCGCGGCAGCCGTTCCAGCCGCTAACGAGTGGAGCGCCTGCCACGGCTGGAGCGGTTGCCGCGGTTGGAGCGCCTGCCGCGTTTGGAGCGGCTGCCGCGGCTGCGGCGGCTGGAGCGGCTGGAGCGTCTGCCGCGGTGGGAGAGTCTGCCGCGTATGCCGCGGACGGAGCGGCTGCCGCGGCTGGAGCGGCTGCGGCGGCTGCCGCGGCTGCGAAGGCTGGAGGGCTACCGCGGCTGGAGCGACTACCGCGGCTGGAGCAGTGCAGTGAGTCCAGAGAGTGCACTGGCACCACTGGGGATGCAGTGCAGTTAGTCCACAGAGTGCACTGGCACCTTTGGGGATGCACTGCAGTGTCTGCAGAGAGTGCCCTGGCACCACTGGGGATGCAGTGCAGTTAGTCCAGAGAGTGCACTGGCACCACTGGGGTTGCACTGCAGTCATTCCAGAGAGTGCACTGGCACCACAGGGGATGCGGTGCAGTGAATCCAGAGAGTGCACTAGCACCACTGGGGATGCAGTGCAGTGAGTCCAGAGAGTGCACTGCCACCACTGGGGATGCGGTGCCGGGAGTCCAGAGAGTGCTTTGGCACCACTGGGGATGCACTGCAGTGAGTCCAGAGAGTGCACTGGCACCACTGGGGATGCACTGCAGTGAGTCCAGAGAGTGCACTGGCACCATTGGTGATGCACTGCAGTGAGTCCAGAGAGTGCACTGGCACCACTGGGGATGCAGTGCAGTCAGTCCAGAGAGTGTACTGGCACCAATGGGGATGCACTTCAGTGAGTCCAGAGAGTGCACGGGCACCACTGAGAATACACTTCTCTGAGTCCAGAGAGTGCACTAGCACCACTGGGGATGCACTGCAGTGAGTCCAGAGAGTGAACTGGCTCCACTGGGGATGCCCTACAGTGAGTCCAGAGAGTGCACTAGCACCACTGGGGATGCAGTGCAGTGAATCCAGTGAGTGCACTGGCACCACTGGGGATGCAGTGCAGTGAGTCCAGAGAGTGCACTGGCACCACTGGGTATGCACTGCAGTGAGCCCAGAGAGTGCACTGGCACCACTGGAGATGCAGTACAGTGAGTCCAGTGAGTGTACTGGCACCACTGGGGATGCACTGCAGTGAGTCCAGAGAGTGCACTGGCACCAATGGGGATGCAGTGCAGTGAGTCCAGAGAGTGCACTGGCACCACTGGGGATGCAGTGCAGTGAGTCCAGAGAGTGCACTGGCACCACTGGGGATGCGGTGCAGTTACTCCAGAGACTGCACTGGCACCACTGGGGATGCAGTGCAGTGAGTCCAGAGAGTGCACTGGCACCACTGGAGATGCAGTCCAGTGAGTCCAGTGAATGCACTGGCAACACTGGGAATGCAGTGCAGTGAGTCCAGAGAGTGCACTGGCACCATTGGGGTTGCAGTATAGTGAGTCCAGAGAGTGCACTGGCACCACTGGGGATGCAGTGCAGTGAGTCCAGAGAGGCACTGGCACCACTGGGGATGCACTGCAGTGAGTCCAGAGAGTGCACTGGCACCACTGGTGATGCAGTACAGTGAGTCCAGGGAGTGCACTGGCACTACTGGGGATGTAGTGCAGTGACTCGAGAGAATGCACTTGCACCACTGGGGATGCAGTGCAGTGAGTCCAGAGAGTGCACTGGCACCACAGGTTATGCACTGCAGTGAGTCCAGAGAGTGCACTGGCACCACCTGTGATGCAGTGCAGTGAGTGCAGAGAGTGCACTGGCACCACTGGGGGTGCAGTGCAGTGAGTCCAGAGAGTGCACTGGCACCACTGGGGATGCAGTGCAGTGAGTCCAGAGCGTGCACTGGCACCACTGGTTATGCAGTACAGTGAGTCCAGAGAGTGCACTGGCACCACTGGGGATACAGTGCAGTGACTCCAGAGAGTGCACTGGCACCACTGGGGATGCACTACAGTGAGTCCAGAGATTGCACTGGCACCAGCGGGGATGAAGTGCAGTGAGTCCAGAGAGTGCACTGGCACCACTGGGGCTTCAGTGCAGTGAGTCCAGAGAGTGCACTGGCACCACTGGGGATGCGGTGCAGTGAGTCCAGAGAGTGCACTGGCACCACTGGGGATGCGGTGCAGTGAGTCCACAGAGTGCACTGGACCAGTGGGGATGCAGTACAGTGAGTCCAGAGTGTGCACTGGCACCACTGGGGATGCAGTGCAGTGAGTCCAGACAGTGCACTGGCACCACTGGGGATGCACTTCAGTGACTCCAGAGAGTGCACTGGCACCACTGGGGATGCACTGCAGTGAGTCCAGAGAGTGCACTGGCACCACTGGGGATGCACTGCAGTGAGTCCAGAGAGTGCACTGGCACCACAGGGGATGCAGTGCAGTGAGTCCAGAGAGTGCTCTGGCACCACTGGGGATGCAGTGCAGTGAGTCAAGAGTGTGCACTGGCACCACTGGGGATGCAGCGCAGTGACTCCAGAGAGTGCACTGACACCACTGGGGATGCGGTGCAGTGAGTCCAGAGAGTGCCGCTCCAGCCTCGGCATCCGCTCCAGCCGCGTCAACCGCTCCAGCCGCGGTAGCCTCTCCAGCCGCTCCAGCCGCGGTAGCCGCTCCAAACGCGGCAGGCGCTCCAGCCGCGGCAGCCGCTCCAGCCGCGGCAGCCGTTCCAGCCGCTAACGAGTGGAGCGCCTGCCACGGCTGGAGCGGTTGCCGCGGTTGGAGCGCCTGCCGCGTTTGGAGCGGCTGCCGCGGCTGCGGCGGCTGGAGCGGCTGGAGCGTCTGCCGCGGTGGGAGAGTCTGCCGCGTATGCCGCGGACGGAGCGGCTGCCGCGGCTGGAGCGGCTGCCGCGGCTGCCGCGGCTGCGAAGGCTGGAGGGCTACCGCGGCTGGAGCGACTACCGCGGCTGGAGCAGTGCAGTGAGTCCAGAGAGTGCACTGGCACCACTGGGGATGCAGTGCAGTTAGTCCACAGAGTGCACTGGCACCTTTGGGGATGCACTGCAGTGTCTGCAGAGAGTGCCCTGGCACCACTGGGGATGCAGTGCAGTTAGTCCAGAGAGTGCACTGGCACCACTGGGGTTGCACTGCAGTCATTCCAGAGAGTGCACTGGCACCACAGGGGATGCGGTGCAGTGAATCCAGAGAGTGCACTAGCACCACTGGGGATGCAGTGCAGTGAGTCCAGAGAGTGCACTGGCACCACTGGGGATGCGGTGCCGGGAGTCCAGAGAGTGCTTTGGCACCACTGGGGATGCACTGCAGTGAGTCCAGAGAGTGCACTGGCACCACTGGGGATGCACTGCAGTGACTCTAGAGAGTGCACTGGCACCACTGGGGATGCAGTGCAGTGAGTCCAGAGAGTGCACTGGCACCACTGGGGATGCAGTGCAGTCAGTCCAGAGAGTGTACTGGCACCAATGGGGATGCACTTCAGTGAGTCCAGAGAGTGCACGGGCACCACTGAGAATACACTTCTGTGAGTCCAGAGAGTGCACTAGCACCACTGGGGATGCACTGCAGTGAGTCCAGAGAGTGAACTGGCTGCACTGGGGATGCCCTACAGTGAGTCCAGAGAGTGCACTAGCACCACTGGGGATGCAGTGCAGTGAATCCAGTGAGTGCACTGGCACCACTGGGGATGCAGTGCAGTGAGTCCAGAGAGTGCACTGGCACCACTGGGTATGCACTGCAGTGAGCCCAGAGAGTGCACTGGCACCACTGGAGATGCAGTACAGTGAGTCCAGTGAGTGTACTGGCACCACTGGGGATGCACTGCAGTGAGTCCAGAGAGTGCACTGGCACCACTGGGGATGCAGTGCAGTGAGTCCAGAGAGTGCACTGGCACCACTGGGGATGCAGTGCAGTGAGTCCAGAGAGTGCACTGGCACCACTGGGGATGCGGTGCAGTTACTCCAGAGACTGCACTGGCACCACTGGGGATGCACTGCAGTGAGTCCAGAGAGTGCACTGGCACCACTGGAGATGCAGTCCAGTGAGTCCAGTGAATGCACTGGCAACACTGGGAATGCAGTGCAGTGAGTCCAGAGAGTGCACTGGCACCACTGGTGATGCAGTATAGTGAGTCCAGAGAGTGCACTGGCACCACTGGGGATGCAGTGCAGTGAGTCCAGACACTGCACTGGCACCACTGGGGATGCGGTGCAGTTACTCCAGAGACTACACTGGCACCACTGGGGATGCAGTGCAGTGAGTCCAGAGAGTGCACTGGCACCACTGGAGATGCAGTGCAGTGAGTCCAGTGAATGCACTGGCACCACTGGGGATGCACTGCAGTGAGTCCAGAGAGTGCACTGGCACCATTGGGGTTGCAGTATAGTGAGTCCAGAGAGTGCACTGGCACCACTGGGGATGCAGTGCAGTGAGTCCAGAGAGGCACTGGCACCACTGGGGATGCACTGCAGTGAGTCCAGAGAGTGCACTGGCACCACTGGTGATGCAGTACAGTGAGTCCAGGGAGTGCACTGGCACTACTGGGGATGTAGTGCAGTGACTCGAGAGAATGCACTTGCACCACTGGGGATGCAGTGCAGTGAGTCCAGAGAGTGCACTGGCACCACAGGTTATGCACTGCAGTGAGTCCAGAGAGTGCACTGGCACCACCTGTGATGCAGTGCAGTGAGTGCAGAGAGTGCACTGGCACCACTGGGGGTGCAGTGCAGTGAGTCCAGAGAGTGCACTGGCACCACTGGGGATGCAGTGCAGTGAGTCCAGAGCGTGCACTGGCACCACTGGTTATGCAGTACAGTGAGTCCAGAGAGTGCACTGGCACCACTGGGGATACAGTGCAGTGACTCCAGAGAGTGCACTGGCACCACTGGGGATGCACTACAGTGAGTCCAGAGATTGCACTGGCACCAGCGGGGATGAAGTGCAGTGAGTCCAGAGAGTGCACTGGCACCACTGGGGCTTCAGTGCAGTGAGTCCAGAGAGTGCACTGGCACCACTGGGGATGCGGTGCAGTGAGTCCAGACAGTGCACTGGCACCACTGGGGATGCGGTGCAGTGAGTCCACAGAGTGCACTGGACCAGTGGGGATGCAGTACAGTGAGTCCAGAGTGTGCACTGGCACCACTGGGGATGCAGTGCAGTGAGTCCAGACAGTGCACTGGCACCACTGGGGATGCACTTCAGTGACTCCAGAGAGTGCACTGGCACCACTGGGGATGCACTGCAGTGAGTCCAGAGAGTGCACTGGCACCACTGGGGATGCACTGCAGTTAGTCCAGAGAGTGCACTGGCACCACAGGGGATGCAGTGCAGTGAGTCCAGAGAGTGCTCTGGCACCACTGGGGATGCAGTGCAGTGAGTCAAGAGTGTGCACTGGCACCACTGGGGATGCAGCGCAGTGACTCCAGAGAGTGCACTGACACCACTGGGGATGCGGTGCAGTGAGTCCAGAGAGTGCCGCTCCAGCCTCGGCATCCGCTCCAGCCGCGTCAACCGCTCCAGCCGCGGTAGCATCTCCAGCCGCTCCAGCCGCGGTAGCCGCTCCAACCGCGGCAGGCGCTCCAGCCGCGGCAGTCGCTCCAGCCGCTCCAGCCGCGGCAGCCGTTCCAGCCGCTAACGAGTGGAGCGCCTGCCACGGCTGGAGCGGTTGCCGCGGTTGGAGCGCCTGCCGCGTTTGGAGCGGCTGCCGCGGCTGCCGCGGCTGGAGCGGCTGGAGCGTCTGCCGCGGTGGGAGAGTCTGCCGCGTATGCCGCGGACGGAGCGGCTGCGGCGGCTGGAGCGGCTGCCGCGGCTACCGCGGCTGCAGAGGCTGGAGGGCTACCGCGGCTGGAGCGACTGCCGCGGCTGGAGCAGTGCAGTGAGTCCAGAGAGTGCACTGGCACCACTGGGGATGCAGTGCAGTGAGTCCAGAGAGTGCACTGGCACCTTTGGGGATGCACTGCAGTGTCTGCAGAGAGTGCCCTGGCACCACTGGGGATGCAGTGCAGTGAGTCCAGAGAGTGCACTGGCACCACTGGTGATGCAGTGCAGTGAGTCCAGAGAGTGCACTGGCACCACTGGGGTTGCACTGCAGTCATTCCAGAGAGTGCACTGGCACCACAGGGGATGAGGTGCAGTGAATCCAGAGAGTGCACTGGCACCACTGGGGATGCAGTGCAGTGAGTCCAGAGAGTGCACTGGCTCCACTGGGGATGCGGTGCCGGGAGTCCAGAGAGTGCTTTGGCACCACTGGGGATGCACTGCAGTGAGTACAGAGAGTGCACTGGCACCAAAGGGGATGCAGCGCAGTGACTCTAGAGACTGCACTGGCACCACTGGGGATGCAGTGCAGTGAGTCCAGAGAGTGCACTGGCACCACTGGGGATGCAGTGCAGTCAGTCCAGTGAGTGTACTGGCACCAATGGGGATGCACTTCAGTGAGTCCAGAGAGTGCACTGGCACCACTGAGAATACACTTCTGTGAGTCCAGAGAGTGCACTGGCACCACTGGGGATGCAGTGCAGTGAGTCAAGAGAGTGCACGGGCACCACTGGGGATGCAATGCAGAGAGTCCAGAGAGTGCACTGGCACCACTGGGGATGCAGTGCAGTGAGTCCAGAGAGTGCACTGGCACCACTGGGGATGAAGTGCAGTGAGTCCAGAAATTGCACTGGCACCAATGGGGATGCACTGCAGTGAGTCCAGAGAGTGCACTGGCACCACTGGGGATGCACTGCAGTGAGTCCAGAGAGTGCACTGGCACCACTGGGGATGCACTGTAGTGAGTCCAGAGAGTGCACTAGCACCACTGGGGATGCAGTGCAGTGAATCCAGTGAGTACACTGGCACCACTGGGGATGCAGTGCAGTGAGTCCAGAGAGTGCACTGGCACCACTGGGGTTGCACTGCAGTCATTCCAGAGAGTGCACTGGCACCACAGGGGATGAGGTGCAGTGAATCCAGAGAGTGCACTGGCACCACTGGGGATGCAGTGCAGTGAGTCCAGAGAGTGCACTGGCTCCACTGGGGATGCGGTGCCGGGAGTCCAGAGAGTGCTTTGGCACCACTGGGGATGCACTGCAGTGAGTACAGAGAGTGCACTGGCACCAAAGGGGATGCAGCGCAGTGACTCTAGAGACTGCACTGGCACCACTGGGGATGCAGTGCAGTGAGTCCAGAGAGTGCACTGGCACCACTGGGGATGCAGTGCAGTCAGTCCAGTGAGTGTACTGGCACCAATGGGGATGCACTTCAGTGAGTCCAGAGAGTGCACTGGCACCACTGAGAATACACTTCTGTGAGTCCAGAGAGTGCACTGGCACCACTGGGGATGCAGTGCAGTGAGTCAAGAGAGTGCACGGGCACCACTGGGGATGCAATGCAGAGAGTCCAGAGAGTGCACTGGCACCACTGGGGATGCAGTGCAGTGAGTCCAGAGAGTGCACTGGCACCACTGGGGATGAAGTGCAGTGAGTCCAGAAATTGCACTGGCACCAATGGGGATGCACTGCAGTGAGTCCAGAGAGTGCACTGGCACCACTGGGGATGCACTGCAGTGAGTCCAGAGAGTGCACTGGCACCACTGGGGATGCACTGTAGTGAGTCCAGAGAGTGCACTAGCACCACTGGGGATGCAGTGCAGTGAATCCAGTGAGTACACTGGCACCACTGGGGATGCAGTGCAGTGAGTCCAGAGAGTGCACTGGCACCACTGGGGATGCACTGCAGTTACTCCAGAGACTGCACTGGCACCACTGGGGATGCAGTGCAGTGAGTCCAGAGAGTGCACTGGCACCACAGGGGATGCACTGCAGTGTCTGCAGAGAGTGCCCTGGCACCACTGGGGATGCAGTGCAGTGAGTCCAGAGAGTGCACTGGCACCACTGGTGATGCAGTGCAGTGAGTCCAGAGAGTGCACTGGCACCACTGGGGATGCAGTGCAGTGAGTCCACGTAGTGCACTAGCACCACTGGGGATGCAGTGCAGTGAGTCCAGAGAGTGCACTGGCACCACTGGGGTTGCACTGCAGTCATTCCAGAGAGTGCACTGGCACCACAGGGGATGCGGTGCAGTGAATCCAGAGAATGCACTTGCACCACTGGGGATGCACTGCAGTGAGTCCAGAGAGTGCACTGGCACCACTGGTGATGCAGTACAGTGAGTCCAGAGAGTGCACTGGCACCACTGGGGATGCAGTGCAGTGAGTCCAGAGACTTCACAGGCTCCACTGGGAATACAGAGAAGTGAGTGCAGAGAGTGCACTGGCACCACTGGGGATGCACTGCAGTGAGTCCAGAGAGTGCACTGGCACCACCAGGGATGCACTGCAGTGAGTCCAGAGCGTGCACTGGCACCACTGGTGATGCAGTACAGTGAGTCCAGAGAGTACACTGGCACCACTGGGGATGCAGTGCAGTGAGTCCAGAGAGTGCACTGGCACCACTGGGGATGCAGCGCAGTGACTCTAGAGAGTGCACTGGCACCACTGGGGATGCAGTGCAGTGAGTGCAGAGAGTGCACTGGCACCACTGGGGATGCAGTGCAGTCAGTCCAGTGACTGCACTGGCTCCACTGGGGATGCACTGCAGTGAGTCCAGAGAGTGCACTGGCACCACTGGGGATGCAGTGCAGTGAGTCCAGAGAGTGCACTGGCACCACTGGGGATGCAGTGCAGTCAGTCCAGTGAGTGTACTGGCACCAATGGGGATGCACTTCAGTGAGTCCAGAGAGTGCACTGGCACCACTGAGAATACACTTCTGTGAGTCCAGAGAGTGCAATGGCACCACTGGGGATGCACTGCAGTGAGTCAAGAGAGTGCACGGGCACCACTGGGGATGCCGTGCAGTGAGTACAGAGAGTGCACTGGCCACACGGGCGATGCAGTGCAGTGAGTCCAGAGAGTGCACTGGCACCACTGGGGATGCAGTGCAGTGAGTCCAGAGAGTGCACTGGCACCACTGAAGATGCAGTGCAGTGAGTCCAGAAATTGCACTGGCACCACTGGGGATGCACTGCAGTGAGTCCAGAGAGTGAACTGGCTCCACTGGGGATGCCCTACAGTGAGTCCAGAGAGTGCTCTGGCACCACTGGGGATGCACTGCAGTGAGTCCAGTGAATGCACTGGCAACACTGGGGATGCAGTGCAGTGAGTCCAGAGAGCGCACTGGCACCACTGTGGATGCAGTGCAGTGAATCCAGTGAGTGCACTGGCACCACTGGGGATGCAGTCCAGTGAGTCCAGAGAGTGCACTGGCAGCACTGGGGATGTAGTACAGTGACTCGAGAGAGTGCACTTGCAGCACTGGGGATGCAGTGCAGTGAGTCCAGAGAGTGCACTGGCACCATTGGGGATGCAATGCAGTGAGTCCTGAGAGTGCACTGGCACCACTGGGGATGCAGTGCAGTGAGTCCAGAGAGTGCACTGGCACCACTGGGGATGCAGTGCAGTGAGTCCAGAGAGTGCACTGGCGCCACTGGGGTGCACTGCAGTGAGTCCAGAGAGTGCACTGGCACCACTGGGGATGCAGTGCAGTGAGTCCAGAGAGTGCACTGGCACCACTGGGGATGCAGTGCAGTGACTCCAGAGAGTGCACTGGCACCACTGGGGATGCACTGCAGTGAGTCCAGAGAGTGCACTGGCACCACTGGGGATGTACTGCAGTGAGTCCAGAGATTGCACTGGCACCACTGGGGATGCAGTACAGTGAGTCCAGAGAGTGCACTGGCACCACTGGGGATGCCCTGCAGTGAGTCCAGAGAGTGCACTGGCACCACTGGGGATGCAGTACAGTAGGTCCACAGAGTGCACTGGCACCACTGGGGATGCAGTCCAGTGAGTCCAGAGAGTGCACTGGCACCACTGGGGATGCAGTGCAGTGAATCCAGTGAGTGCACTGGCACCACTGGGGATGCAGTGCAGTGAGTCCAGAGAGTGCACTGGCACCATTGGGGATGCAGTGCAGTTAGTCCAGAGAGTGTACTGGCACCACTGGAGGTGCAGTCCAGTGAGTCCAGTGAATGCACTGGCAGCACTGGGGATGCAGTGCAGTGAGTCCAGAGAGTGCACTGGCACCACTGGTGATGCAGTATAGTGAGTCCAGAGAGTGCACTGGCACCACTGGGGATGCACTGCAGTGAGTCCAGAGAGTGCACTGGCACCACAGGTGATGCAGTACAGTGAGTCCAGTGAGTGCACTGGCACCACTGGGGATGTAGTACAGTGAGTCGAGAGAGTGCACTTGCAGCACTGGGGATGCAGTGCAGTGAGTCCAGAGAGTGCACTGGCACCACTGGGGATGCACTGCATTGAGTCCAGAGAGTGCACTGGCACCACTGGGGATGCAGTGCAGTGAGTCCAGAGAGTGCACTGGCGCCACTGGGGTGCACTGCAGTGAGTCCAGAGAGTGCACTGGCACCACTGGGTATGCAGTGCATTGAGTCCAGAGAGTGCACTGGCACCACTGGGGATGCAGTGCAGTGAGTCCAGAGAGTGCACTGGCACCACTGGGGATGCAGTGCAGTGAGTCCAGAGAGGCACTGGCACCACTGGGGATGCACTGCAGTGAGTCCAGAGAGTGCACTGGCACCACTGGTGATGCAGTACAGTGAGTCCAGGGAGTGCACTGGCACTACTGGGGATGTAGTGCAGTGACTCGAGAGAATGCACTTGCACCACTGGGGATGCAGTGCAGAGAGTCCAGAGAGTGCACTGGCACCACTGGTGATGCAGTACAGTGAGTCCAGAGAGTGCACTGGCACCACTGGGGATGCAGTGCAGTGAGTCCAGAGAGTGCACTGGCACCACTGGGGGTGCAGTGCAGTGAGTCCAGAGAGTGCACTGGCACCACCTGTGATGCAGTGCAGTGAGTGCAGAGAGTGCACTGGCACCACTGGGGGTGCAGTGCAGTGAGTCCAGAGAGTGCACTGGCACCACTGGGGATGCACTGCAGTGAGTCCAGAGCGTGCACTGGCACCACTGGTGATGCAGTACAGTGAGTCCAGAGAGTGCACTGGCACCACTGGGGATGCAGTGCAGTGAGTCCAGAGAGTGCACTGGCACCACTGGGGATGCAGCGCAGTGACTCTAGAGAGTGCAGTGGCACCACTGGGGATGCAGTGCAGTGAGTCCAGAGAGTGCACTGGCACCAATGGGGATGCAGTGCAGTCAGTCCAGTGAGTGTACTGGCACCAATGGGGATGCACTTCAGTGAGTCCAGAGAGTGCACTGGCACCACTGAGAATACACTTCTGTGAGTCCAGAGAGTGCACTAGCACCACTGGGGATGCACTGCAGTGAGTCAAGAGAGTGCACGGGCACCACTGGGGATGCCCTGCAGTGAGTCCAGAGAGTGCACTGGCACCACGGGGGATGCAGTGCAGTGACTCCAGAGAGTGCACTGGCACCACTGGGGATGCAGTGCAGTGAGTCCAGAGAGTGCACTGGCACCACTGGAGATGCAGTGCAGTGAGTCCAGAAATTGCACTGGCACCACTGGGTATGCACTGCAGTGAGTCCAGAGAGTGAACTGGCTCCACTGGGGATGCCCTACAGTGAGTCCAGAGAGTGCACTGGCACCACTGGGGATGCAGTGCAGTGAGTCCAGAGAGTGCACTGGCACCACTGGGGATGCACTGCAGTGAGTCCAGAGAGTGCACTAGCACCACTGGGGATGCAGTGCAGTGAATCCAGTGAGTGCACTGGCACCACTGGGGATGCAGTGCAGTGAGTCCAGAGAGTGCACTGGCACCACTGGGGATGCAGTCCAGTGAGCCCAGTGAATGCACTGGCAACACTGGGGATGCAGTGCAGTGAGTCCAGAGAGTGCACTGGCAACACTGGGGATGCAGTGCAGTGAGTCCAGAGAGTGCACTGGCACCACTGGGGATGCAGTGCAGTGAGTCCAGAGAGGCACTGGCACCACTGGGGATGCACTGCAGTGAGTCCAGAGAGTGCACTGGCACCACTGGTGATGCAGTACAGTGAGTCCAGGGAGTGCACTGGCACTACTGGGGATGTAGTGCAGTGACTCGAGAGAATGCACTTGCACCACTGGGGATGCACTGCAGTGAGTCCAGAGAGTGCACTGGCACCACTGGTTATGCACTGCAGTGAGTCCAGAGAGTGCACTGGCACCACTGGGGATGCACTGCAGTGAGTCCAGAGAGTGCACTGGCACCACTGGGGATGCAGTGCAGTGAGTCCAGAGACTTCACAGGCTCCACTGGGAATACAGAGAAGTGAGTCCAGAGAGTGCACTGGCACCACTGGTGTGCATTTCAGTGAGTCCAGAGAGTGCACTGGCACCACTGGTGATGCAGTGCAGTGAGTCCAGAGAGTGCACTGGCACCACTGGGGATGCAGTGCAGTGAGTCCACGTAGTGCACTAGCACCAATGGGGATGCAGTGCAGTGAGTCCAGAGAGTGCACTGGCACCACTGGGGTTGCACTGCAGTCATTCCAGAGAGTGCACTGGCACCACAGTGGATGCGGTGCAGTGAATCCAGAGAGTGCACTGGCACCACTGGGGATGCAGTGCAGTGAGTCCAGAGAGTGCACTGGCACCACTGGGGATGCGGTGCCGGGAGTCCAGAGAGTGCTTTGGCACCACTGGGGATGCACTGCAGTGAGTCCAGAGAGTGCACTGGCACCACTGGGGATGCAGCGCAGTGACTCTAGAGAGTGCACTGGCACCACTGGGGATGCAGTGCAGTGAGTCCAGAGAGTGCACTGGCACCACTGGGGATGCAGTGCAGTCAGTCCAGTGAGTGTACTGGCACCAATGGGGATGCACTTCAGTGAGTCCAGAGAGTGCACTGGTACCACTGAGAATACACTTCTGTGAGTCCAGAGAGTGCACTGGCACCACTGGGGATGCACTGCAGTGAGTCAAGAGAGTGCACGGGCTCCACTGGGGATGCCCTGCAGTGAGTTCAGAGAGTGCACTGGCACCACGGGGGATGCAGTGCAGTGACTCCAGAGAGTGCACTGGCACCACTGGGGATGCAGTGCAGTGAGTCCAGAGAGTGCACTGGCACCACTGGAGATGCAGTGCAGTGAGTCCAGAGAGTGCACTGGCACCACTGGAGGTGCAGTCCAGTGAGTCCAGTGAATGCACTGGCAGCACTGGGGATGCAGTGCAGTGAGTCCAGAGAGTGCACTGGCACCACTGGTGATGCAGTATAGTGAGTCCAGAGAGTGCACTGGCACCACTGGGGATGCACTGCAGTGAGTCCAGAGAGTGCACTGGCACCACTGGTGATGCAGTAGAGTGAGTCCAGTGAGTGCACTGGCACCACTGGGGATGTAGTACAGTGAGTCGAGAGAGTGCACTTGCAGCACTGGGGATGCAGTGCAGTGAGTCCAGAGAGTGCACTGGCACCACTGGGGATGCACTGCAGTGAGTCCAGAGAGTGCACTGGCACCACTGGGGATGCAGTGCAGTGAGTCCAGAGAGTGCACTGGCGCCACTGGGGATGCAGTGCAGTGAGTCCAGAGAGTGCACTGGCACCACTGGGGATGCAGTGCAGTGAGTCCAGAGAGGCACTGGCACCACTGGGGATGCACTGCAGTGAGTCCAGAGAGTGCACTGGCACCACTGGGGATGCACTACAGTGAGTCCAGGGAGTGCACTGGCACTACTGGGGATGTAGTGCAGTGACTCGAGAGAATGCACTGGCACCAGTGGGGATGCAGTGCAGTGAGTCCAGAGAGTGCACTGGCACCACTGGTGATGCAGTACAGTGAGTCCAGAGAGTGCACTGGCACCACTGGGGATGCACTG
Source organism: Anser anser (assembly GCF_964211835.1). Classification (NCBI taxonomy): domain Eukaryota; kingdom Metazoa; phylum Chordata; class Aves; order Anseriformes; family Anatidae; genus Anser; species Anser anser. Next base: position 30,271,376 of record NC_139723.1, on the reverse strand, counting down.
CAGTGAGTCCAGAGAGTGCACTGGCACCACCTGTGATGCAGTGCAGTGAGTGCAGAGAGTGCACTGGCACCATTGGGGGTGCAGTGCAGTGAGTCCAGAGAGTGCACTGGCACCACTGGGTATGCACTGCAGTGAGTCCAGAGCGTGCACTGGCACCACTGGTGATGCAGTACAGTGAGTCCAGAGAGTGCACTGGCACCACTGGAGATGCAGTGCAGTGAGTCCAGAGAGTGCACTGGCACCACTGGGGATGCAGCGCAGTGACTCTAGAGAGTGCACTGGCACCACTGGGGATGCAGTGCAGTGAGTCCAGAGAGTGCACTGGCACCAATGGGGATGCAGTGCAGTCAGTCCAGTGAGTGTACTGGCACCAATGGGTATGCACTTCAGTGAGTCCAGAGAGTGCACTGGCACCACTGAGAATACACTTCTGTGAGTCCAGAGAGTGCACTAGCACCACTGGGGATGCACTGCAGTGAGTCAAGAGAGTGCACGGGCACCACTGGGGATGCCCTGGAGTGAGTCCAGAGAGTGCACTGGCACCACGGGGGATGCAGTGCAGTGACTCCAGAGAGTGCACTGGCACCACTGGGGATGCAGTGCAGTGAGTCCAGAGAGTGCACTGGCACCACTGGAGATGCAGTGCAGTGAGTCCAGAAATTGCACTGGCACCACTGGGTATGCACTGCAGTGAGTCCAGAGAGTGAACTGGCTCCACTGGGGATGCCCTACAGTGAGTCCAGAGAGTGCACTGGCACCACTGGGGATGCACTGCAGTGAGTCCAGAGAGTGCACTGGCACCACTGGGGATGCAGTGCAGTGAGTCCAGAGAGTGCACTAGCACCACTGGGGATGCAGTGCAGTGAATCCAGTGAGTGCACTGGCACCACTGGGGATGCAGTGCAGTGAGTCCAGAGAGTGCACTGGCACCACTGGGGATGCAGTCCAGTGAGCCCAGTGAATGCACTGGCAACACTGGGGATGCAGTGCAGTGAGTCCAGAGAGTGCACTGGCACCACTGGTGTGCAATGCAGTGAGTCCAGAGAGTGCACTGGCACCACTGGTGATGCAGTGCAGTGAGTCCAGAGAGTGCACTGGCACCACTGGGGATGCAGTGCAGTGAGTCCACGTAGTGCACTAGCACCAATGGGGATGCAGTGCAGTGAGTCCAGAGAGTGCACTGGCACCACTGGGGTTGCACTGCAGTCATTCCAGAGAGTGCACTGGCACCACAGGGGATGCGGTGCAGTGAATCCAGAGAGTGCACTGGCACCACTGGGGATGCAGTGCAGTGAGTCCAGAGAGTGCACTGGCACCACTGGGGATGCGGTGCCGGGAGTCCAGAGAGTGCTTTGGCACCACTGGGGATGCACTGCAGTGAGTCCAGAGAGTGCACTGGCACCACTGGGGATGCAGCGCAGTGACTCTAGAGAGTGCACTGGCACCACTGGGGATGCACTGCAGTGAGCCCAGAGAGTGCACTGGCACCACTGGAGATGCAGTACAGTGAGTCCAGTGAGTGTACTGGCACCACTGGGGATGCACTGCAGTGAGTCCAGAGAGTGCACTGGCACCACTGAGAATGCAGTTCAGTGAGTCCAGAGAGTGCACTGGCACCACTTGGGATGCACTGCAGTGAGTCCAGAGAGTGCACTGGCACCACTGGGGATGCACTGCAGTGAGTCCAGAGAGTGCACTGGCACCACTGGGGATGCAGTGCAGTGAGTCCAGAGAGTGCACTGGCACCACTGGGGATGCGGTGCAGTTACTCCAGAGACTGCACTGGCACCACTGGGGATGCAGTGCAGTGAGTCCTGAGAGTGCACTGGCACCACTGGAGATGCAGTCCAGTGAGTCCAGTGAATGCACTGGCAACACTGGGGATGCACTGCAGTGAGTCCAGAGAGTGCACTGGCACCACTGGGGATGCGGTGCCGGGAGTCCAGAGAGTGCTTTGGCACCACTGGGGATGCACTGCAGTGAGTCCAGAGAGTGCACTGGCACCACTGGGGATGCAGCGCAGTGACTCTAGAGAGTGCACTGGCACCACTGGGGATGCAGTGCAGTGAGTCCAGAGAGTGCACTGGCACCACTGGGGATGCAGTGCAGTCAGTCCAGTGAGTGTACTGGCACCAATGGGGATGCACTTCAGTGAGTCCAGAGAGTGCACTGGTACCACTGAGAATACACTTCTGTGAGTCCAGAGAGTGCACTAGCACCACTGGGGATGCACTGCAGTGAGTCAAGAGAGTGCACGGGCACCACTGGGGATGCCCTGCAGTGAGTTCAGAGAGTGCACTGGCACCACGGGGGATGCAGTGCAGTGACTCCAGAGAGTGCACTGACACCACTGGGGATGCAGTGCAGTGAGTCCAGAGAGTGCACTGGCACAACTGGAGATGCAGTGCAGTGAATCCAGAGAGTGCACTGGCACCACTGGGGATGCACTGCAGTGAGTCCAGAGAGTGACCTGGCTCCACTGGGGATGCACTACAGTGAGTCCAGAGAGTGCACTGGCACCACTGGGGATGCACTGCAGTGAGTCCAGAGAGTGCACTGGCACCACTGGGGATGCAGTGCAGTGAGTCCAGAGAGTGCACTAGCACCACTGGGGTGCAGTGCAGTGAATCCAGTGAGTGCACTGGCACCACTGGGGATGCAGTGCAGTGAGTCCAGAGAGTGCACTGGCACCACTGGGGATGCACTGCAGTGAGCCCAGAGAGTGCACTGGCACCACTGGAGATGCAGTACAGTGAGTCCAGTGAGTGTACTGGCACCACTGGGGATGCACTGCAGTGTATCCAGAGAGTGCACTGGCACCACTGAGAATGCAGTTCAGTGAGTCCAGAGAGTGCACTGGCACCACTTGGGATACACTGCAGTGAGTCCAGAGAGTGCACTGGCACCACTGGGGATGCAGTGCAGTGAGTCCAGAGAGTGCACTGGCACCACTGGGGATGCAGTGCAGTGAGTCCAGAGAGTGCACTGGCACCACTGGGGATGCGGTGCAGTTACTCCAGAGACTGCACTGGCACCACTGGGGATGCAGTGCAGTGAGTCCTGAGAGTGCACTGGCACCACTGGAGATGCAGTCCAGTGAGTCCAGTGAATGCACTGGCAACACTGGGGATGCACTGCAGTGAGTCCAGAGAGTGCACTTGCACCACTGGGGATGCAGTATAGTGAGTCCAGAGAGTGCACTGGCAACACTGAGGATGCAGTGCAGTGAGTCCAGAGAGTGCACTGGCACCACTGGTGATGCAGTATAGTGAGTCCAGAGAGTGCACTGGCACCACTGGGGATGCACTGCAGTGAGTCCAGAGAGTGCACTGGCACCACTGGGGATGCAGTGCAGTGAGTCCAGAGAGTGCACTGGCACCACTGGGGATGCACTGCAGTGAGTCCAGAGCGTGCACTGGCACCACTGGTGATGCAGTACAGTGAGTCCAGAGAGTGCACTGGCACCACTGGGGATGCAGTGCAGTGAGTCCAGAGAGTGCACTGGCACCACTGGGGATGCGGTGCAGTGAGTCCAGAGAGTGCACTGTCACCACTGGGGATGCGGTGCAGTAAGTCCACAGAGTGCACTGGACCAGTGGGGATGCAGTACAGTGAGTCCAGAGAGTGCACTGGCACCACTGGGGATGCAGTGCAGTGAGTCCAGAGAGTGCACTGGCACCACTGGGGATGCACTTCAGTGACTCCAGAGAGTGCACTGGCAACACTGGGGATGCAGTGCAGTGAGTCCAGAGAGTGCACTGGCACCACTGGGGATGCACTGCAGTGAGTCCAGAGAGTGCACTGGCGCCACTGGGGATGCAGTGCAGTGAGTCCAGAGAGTGCACTGGCACCACTTGTGATGCAGTGCGATGAGTCCAGAGAGTGCACTGGCACCACTGGGGATGCACTTCAGTGAGTCCAGAGAGTGCATTGGCACCACTGGGGATGCAGTGCAGTGAGTCCAGAGAGTGCTCTGGCACCACTGGGGATGCAGTACAGTGAGTCCACAGAGTGCACTGGCACCACTGGGGATGCAGTGCAGTGAGTCCTGAGACTTCACTGGCACCACTGGGAATGCAGAGAAGTGAGTCCAGAGAGTGCACTGGCACCACTGGGGATGCAGTGCAGTGAGTCCAGAGAGTGCACTGGCACCACTTGGGATGCACTGCAGTGAGTCCAGAGAGTGCACTGGCACCACTGGGGATGCCCTGCAGTGAGTCCAGAGAGTGCACTGGCACCACTGGGGATGCAGTACAGTAGGTCCACAGAGTGCACTGGCACCACTGGGGTGCACTGCAGTGAGTCCAGAGAGTGCACTGGCACCACTGGGGATGCAGTGCAGTGAATCCAGTGAGTGCACTGGCACCACTGGGGATGCAGTACAGTGAGTCCAGAGAGTGCACTGGCACCACTGGGGATGCAGTGCAGTTAGTCCAGAGAGTGCACTGGCACCACTGGAGGTGCAGTCCAGTGAGTCCAGTGAATGCATTGGCAGCACTGGGGATGCAGTGCAGTGAGTCCAGAGAGTGCACTGGCACCACTGGTGATGCAGTATAGTGAGTCCAGAGAGTGCACTGGCACCACTGGGATGCACTGCAGTGAGTCCAGAGAGTGCACTGGCACCACTGGTGATGCAGTACAGTGAGTCCAGTGAGTGCACTGGCACCACTGGGGATGCAGTGCAGTGAGTCCAGAGAGTGCACTGGCGCCACTGGGGTGCACTGCAGTGAGTCCAGAGAGTGCACTGGCACCACTGGGGATGCAGTGCAGTGAGTCCAGAGAGTGCACTGGCACCACTGGGGATGCAGTGCAGTGAGTCCAGAGAGTGCACTGGCACCACTGGGGATGCACTGCAGTGAGTCCAGAGAGTGCACTGGCACCACTGGGGATGTACTGCAGTGAGTCCAGAGAGTGCACGGGCTCCACTGGTGATGCAGTACAGTGAGTCCAGAGAGTGCACTGGCACCACTGGGGATGAAGTGCAGTGAGTCCAGAGAGTGCACTGGCACCACTGGGGATGCAGTGCAGTGAGTCCAGAGAGTGCACTGGCACCACTGGGGATGCCCTGCAGTGAGTCCAGAGAGTGCACTGGCACCACTGGGGATGCAGTACAGTAGGTCCACAGAGTGCACTGGCACCACTGGGGATGCAGTCCAGTGAGTCCAGAGAGTGCACTGGCACCACTGGGGATGCAGTGCAGTGAATCCAGTGAGTGCACTGGCACCACTGGGGATGCAGTGCAGTGAGTCCAGAGAGTGCACTGGCACCACTGGGGATGCAGTGCAGTTAGTCCAGAGAGTGCACTGGCACCACTGGAGTTGCAGTCCAGTGAGTCCAGTGAATGCACTGGCAGCACTGGGGATGCAGTGCAGTGAGTCCAGAGAGTGCACTGGCACCACTGGTGATGCAGTATAGTGAGTCCAGAGAGTGCACTGGCACCACTCGGGATGCACTGCAGTGAGTCCAGAGAGTGCACTGGCACCACTGGTGATGCAGTACAGTAAGTCCAGTGAGTGCACTGGCACCACTGGGGATGTAGTACAGTGAGTCGAGAGAGTGCACTTGCAGCACTGGGGATGCACTGCAGTGAGTCCAGAGAGTGCACTGGCACCACTGGGGATGCCCTGCAGTGAGTCCAGAGAGTGCACTGGCACCACTGGGGATGCACTGCAGTGAGTCCAGAGAGTGCACTGGCGCCACTGGGGTGCACTGCAGTGAGTCCAGAGAGTGCACTGGCACCACTGGGGATGCAGTGCAGTGAGTCCAGAGAGTGCACTGGCACCACTGGGGATGCAGTGCAGTGAGTCCAGAGAGTGCACTGGCACCACTGGGGATGCACTGCAGTGAGTCCAGAGAGGCACTGGCACCACTGGGGATGCACTGCAGTGAGTCCAGAGAGTGCACTGGCACCTCTGGTGATGCAGTACAGTGAGTCCAGGGAGTGCACTGGCACTACTGGGGATGTAGTGCAGTGACTCGAGAGAATGCACTTGCACCACTGGGGATGCAGTGCAGTGAGTCCAGAGAGTGCACTGGCACCACTGGTGATGCAGTACAGTGAGTCCAGAGAGTGCACTGGCACCACTGGTGATGCAGTGCAGTGAGTCCAGAGACTTCACAGGCTCCACTGGGAATACAGAGAAGTGAGTCCAGAGAGTGCACTGGCACCACTGGGGATGCAGTGCAGTGAGTCCAGAGAGTGCACTGGCACCACTGGGGATGCAGCGCAGTGACTCTAGAGAGTGCACTGGCACCACTGGGGATGCACTGCAGTGAGTCCAGAGAGTGCACTGGCACCAATGGGGATGCAGTGCAGTCAGTCCAGTGAGTGTACTGGCACCAATGGGGATGCACTTCAGTGAGTCCAGAGAGTGCACTGGCACCACTGAGAATACACTTCTGTGAGTCCAGAGAGTGCACTAGCACCACTGGGGATGCACTGCAGTGAGTCAAGAGAGTGCACGGGCACCACTGGGGATGCCCTGCCGTGAGTCCAGAGAGTGCACTGGCACCACGGGGGATGCAGTGCAGTGACTCCAGAGAGTGCACTGGCACCACTGGGGATGCAGTGCAGTGAGTCCAGAGAGTGCACTGGCACCACTGGAGATGCAGTGCAGTGAGTCCAGAAATTGCACTGGCACCACTGGGTATGCACTGCAGTGAGTCCAGAGAGTGAACTGGCTCCACTGGGGATGCACTACAGTGAGTCCAGAGAGTGCACTGGCACCACTGGGGATGCACTGCAGTGAGTCCAGAGAGTGCACTGGCACCACTGGGGATGCACTGCAGTGAGTCCAGAGAGTGCACTAGCACCACTGGGGATGCAGTGCAGTGAATCCAGTGAGTGCACTGGCACCACTGGGGATGCAGTGCAGTGAGTCCAGAGAGTGCACTGGCAGCACTGGGGATGCAGTATAGTGAGTCCAGAGAGTGCACTGGCACCACTGGGGATGCAGTGCAGTGAGTCCAGAGAGGCACTGGCACCACTGGGGATGCACTGCAGTGAGTCCAGAGAGTGCACTGGCACCACTGGTGATGCAGTACAGTGAGTCCAGGGAGTGCACTGGCACTACTGGGGATGTAGTGCAGTGACTCGAGAGAATGCACTTGCACCACTGGGGATGCACTGCAGTGAGTCCAGAGAGTGCACTGGCACCACTGGTTATGCACTGCAGTGAGTCCAGAGAGTGCACTGGCACCACTGGGGATGCACTGCAGTGAGTCCAGAGAGTGCACCGGCACCACTGGGAATGCAGTGCAGTGAGTCCAGAGACTTCACAGGCTCCACTGGCAATACAGAGAAGTGAGTCCAGAGAGTGCACTGGCACCACTGGTGTGCACTGCAGTGAGTCCAGAGAGTGCACTGGCACCACTGGTGATGCAGTGCAGTGAGTCCAGAGAGTGCACTGGCACCACTGGGGATGCAGTGCAGTGAGTCCACGTAGTGCACTAGCACCACTGGGGATGCAGTGCAGTGAGTCCAGAGAGTGCACTGGCACCACTGGGGTTGCACTGCAGTCATTCCAGAGAGTGCACTGGCACCACAGTGGATGCGGTGCAGTGAATCCAGAGAGTGCACTGGCACCACTGGGGATGCAGTGCAGTGAGTCCAGAGAGTGCACTGGCACCACTGGGGATGCGGTGCCGGGAGTCCAGAGAGTGCTTTGTCACCACTGGGGATGCACTGCAGTGAGTCCAGAGAGTGCACTGGCACCACTGGGGATGCAGCGCCTTGACTCTAGAGAGTGCACTGGCACCACTGGGGATGCAGTGCAGTGAGTCCAGAGAGTGCACTGGCACCACTGGGGATGCAGTGCAGTCAGTCCAGTGAGTGTACTGGCACCAATGGGGATGCACTTCAGTGAGTCCAGAGAGTGCACTGGTACCACTGGGAATACACTTCTGTGAGTCCAGAGAGTGCACTAGCACCACTGGGGATGCACTGCAGTGAGTCAAGAGAGTGCACGGGCACCACTGGGGATGCCCTGCAGTGAGTTCAGAGAGTGCACTGGCACCACGGGGGATGCAGTGCAGTGACTCCAGAGAGTGCACTGGCACCACTGGGGATGCAGTGCAGTGAGTCCAGAGAGTGCACTGGCACCACTGGAGATGCAGTGCAGTGAGTCCAGAGAGTGCACTGGCACCACTGGAGGTGCAGTCCAGTGAGTCCAGTGAATGCACTGGCAGCACTGGGGATGCAGTGCAGTGAGTCCAGAGAGTGCACTGGCACCACTGGTGATGCAGTATAGTGAGTCCAGAGAGTGCACTGGCACCACTGGGGATGCACTGCAGTGAGTCCAGAGAGTGCACTGGCACCACTGGTGATGCAGTACAGTGAGTCCAGTGAGTGCACTGGCACCACTGGGGATGTAGTAGAGTGAGTCCAGTGAGTGCACTGGCACCACTGGGGATGTAGTACAGTGAGTCGAGAGAGTGCACTTGCAGCACTGGGGATGCAGTGCAGTGAGTCCAGAGAGTGCACTGGCACCACTGGGGATGCACTGCAGTGAGTCCAGAGAGTGCACTGGCACCACTGGGGATGCAGTGCAGTGAGTCCAGAGAGTGCACTGGCGCCACTGGGGTGCACTGCAGTGAGTCCAGAGAGTGCACTGGCACCACTGGGGATGCAGTGCAGTGAGTCCAGAGAGTGCACTGGCACCACTGGGGATGCAGTGCAGTGAGTCCAGAGAGTGCACTGGCACCACTGGGGATGCAGTGCAGTGAGTCCAGAGAGGCACTGGCACCACTGGGGATGCACTGCAGTGAGTCCAGAGAGTGCACTGGCACCACTGGGGATGCACTACAGTGAGTCCAGGGAGTTCACTGGCACTACTGGGGATGTAGTGCAGTGACTCGAGAGAATGCACTTGCAGCACTGGGGATGCAGTGCAGTGAGTCCAGAGAGTGCACTGGCACCACTGGTGATGCAGTACAGTGAGTCCAGAGAGTGCACTGGCACCACTGGGGATGCAGTGCAGTGAGTCCAGAGACTTCAAAGGCTCCACTGGGAATACAGAGAAGTGAGTCCAGAGAGTGCACTGGCACCACTGGGGATGCACTGCAGTGAGTCCAGAGAGTGCACTGGCACCACCTGTGATGCAGTGCAGTGAGTGCAGAGAGTGCACTGGCACCACTGGGGGTGCAGTGCAGTGAGTCCAGCGAGTGCACTGGCACCACTGGGGATGCACTGCAGTGAGTCCAGAGCGTGCACTGGCACCACTGGTGATGCAGTACAGTGAGTCCAGAGAGTGCACTGGCACCACTGGGGATGCAGTGCAGTGAGTCCAGAGAGTGCACTGGCACCACTGGGGATGCAGCGCAGTGACTCTAGAGAGTGCACTGGCACCACTGGCGATGCAGTGCAGTGAGTCCAGAGAGTGCACTGGCACCAATGGGGATGCAGTGCAGTCAGTCCAGTGAGTGTACTGGCACCAATGGGTATGCACTTCAGTGAGTCCAGAGAGTGCACTGGCACCACTGAGAATACACTTCTGTGAGTCCAGAGAGTGCACTAGCACCACTGGGGATGCACTGCAGTGAGTCAAGAGAGTGCACGGGCACCACTGGGGATGCCCTGCAGTGAGTCCAGAGAGTGCACTGGCACCACTGGGGATGCAGTGCAGTGACTCCAGAGAGTGCACTGGCACCACTGGGGATGCAGTGCAGTGAGTCCAGAGAGTGCACTGGCACCACTGGAGATGCAGTGCAGTGAGTCCAGAAATTGCACTGGCACCACTGGGTATGCACTGCAGTGAGTCCAGAGAGTGAACTGGCTCCACTGGGGATGCCCTACAGTGAGTCCAGAGAGTGCACTGGCACCACTGGGGATGCACTGCAGTGAGTCCAGAGAGTGCACTGGCACCACTGGGGATGCACTGCAGTGAGTCCAGAGAGTGCACTAGCACCACTGGGGATGCAGTGCAGTGAATCCAGTGAGTGCACTGGCACCACTGGGGATGCAGTGCAGTGAGTCCAGAGAGTGCACTGGCACCACTGGGGATGCAGTATAGTGAGTCTAGAGAGTGCACTGGCACCACTGGGGATGCAGTGCAGTGAGTCCAGAGAGGCACTGGCACCACTGGGGATGCACTGCAGTGAGTCCAGAGAGTGCACTGGCACCACTGGTGATGCAGTACAGTGAGTCCAGGGAGTGCACTGGCACTACTGGGGATGTAGTGCAGTGACTCGAGAGAATGCACTTGCACCACTGGGGATGCACTGCAGTGAGTCCAGAGAGTGCACTGGCACCACTGGTTATGCACTGCAGTGAGTCCAGAGAGTGCACTGGCACCACTGGGGATGCACTGCAGTGAGTCCAGAGAGTGCACTGGCACCACTGGGAATGCAGTGCAGTGAGTCCAGAGACTTCACAGGCTCCACTGGCAATACAGAGAAGTGAGTCCAGAGAGTGCACTGGCACCACTGGTGTGCACTGCAGTGAGTCCAGAGAGTGCACTGGCACCACTGGTGATGCAGTGCAGTGAGTCCAGAGAGTGCACTGGCACCACTGGGGATGCAGTGCAGTGAGTCCACGTAGTGCACTAGCACCACTGGGGATGCAGTGCAGTGAGTCCAGAGAGTGCACTGGCACCACTGGGGTTGCACTGCAGTCATTCCAGAGAGTGCACTGGCACCACAGGTGATGCGGTGCAGTGAATCCAGAGAGTGCACTGGCACCACGGGGGATGCAGTGCAGTGAGTCCAGAGAGTGCACTGGCACCACTGGGGATGCAGTGCAGTCAGTCCAGTGAGTGTACTGGCACCAATGGGGATGCACTTCAGTGAGCCCAGAGAGTGCACTGGTACCACTGAGAATACACTTCTGTGAGTCCAGAGAGTGCACTAGCACCACTGGGGATGCACTGCAGTGAGTCAAGAGAGTGCACGGGCACCACTGGGGATGCCCTGCAGTGAGTTCAGAGAGTGCACTGGCACCACGGGGGATGCAGTGCAGTGACTCCAGAGAGTGCACTGGCACCACTGGGGATGCAGTGCAGTGAGTCCAGAGAGTGCACTGGCACCACTGGAGATGCAGTGCAGTGAGTCCAGAGAGTGCACTGGCACTACTGGGGATGCACTGCAGTGAGTCCAGAGAGTGACCTGGCTCCACTGGGGATGCCCTACAATGAGTCCAGAGAGTGCACTGGCACCACTGGGGATGCACTGCAGTGAGTCCAGAGAGTGCACTGGCACCACTGGGGATGCAGTGCAGTGAGTCCAGAGAGTGCACTAGCACCACTGGGGATGCAGTGCAGTGAATCCAGTGAGTGCACTGGCACCACTGGGGATGCAGTGCAGTGAGTCCAGAGAGTGCACTGGCACCACTGGGGATACACTGCAGTGAGCCCAGAGAGTGCACTGGCACCACTGGGGATGCAGTACAGTGAGTCCAGTGAGTGTACTGGCACCACTGGGGATGCACTGCAGTGAGTCCAGAGAGTGCACTGGCACCACTGAGAATGCAGTTCAGTGAGTCCAGAGAGTGCACTGGCACCACTTGGGATGTACTGCAGTGAGTCCAGAGAGTGCACTGGCACCACTGGGGATGCAGTGCAGTGAGTCCAGAGAGTGCACTGGCACCACTGGGGATGCGGTGCAGTTACTCCAGAGACTGCACTGGCACCACTGGGGATGCAGTGCAGTGAGTCCTGAGAGTGCACTGGCACCACTGGAGATGCAGTCCAGTGAGTCCAGTGAATGCACTGGCAACACTGGGGATGCACTGCAGTGAGTCCAGAGAGTGCACTGGCACCACTGGGGATGCGGTGCCGGGAGTCCAGAGAGTGCTTTGGCACCACTGGGGATGCACTGCAGTGAGTCCAGAGAGTGCACTGGCACCACTGGGGATGCAGCGCAGTGACTCTAGAGAGTGCACTGGCACCACTGGGGATGCAGTGCAGTGAGTCCAGAGAGTGCACTGGCACCACTGGGGATGCAGTGCAGTCAGTCCAGTGAGTGTACTGGCACCAATGGGGATGCACTTCAGTGAGTCCAGAGAGTGCACTGGTACCACTGAGAATACACTTCTGTGAGTCCAGAGAGTGCACTAGCACCACTGGGGATGCACTGCAGTGAGTCAAGAGAGTGCACGGGCACCACTGGGGATGCCCTGCAGTGAGTTCAATGAGTGCACTGGCACCACGGGGGATGCAGTGCAGTGACTCCAGAGAGTGCACTGACACCACTGGGGATGCAGTGCAGTGAGTCCAGAGAGTGCACTGGCACTACTGGAGATGCAGTGCAGTGAGTCCAGAGAGTGCACTGGCACCACTGGGGATGCACTGCAGTGAGTCCAGAGAGTGACCTGGCTCCACTGGGGATGCACTACAGTGAGTCCAGAGAGTGCACTGGCACCACTGGGGATGCACTGCAGTGAGTCCAGAGAGTGCACTGGCACCACTGGGGATGCAGTGCAGTGAGTCCAGAGAGTGCACTAGCACCACTGGGGATGCAGTGCAGTGAATCCAGTGAGTGCACTGGCACCACTGGGGATGCAGTGCAGTGAGTCCAGAGAGTGCACTGGCACCACTGGGGATGCACTGCAGTGAGCCCAGAGAGTGCACTGGCACCACTTTAGATGCAGTACAGTGAGTCCAGTGAGTGTACTGGCACCACTGGGGATGCACTGCAGTGAGTCCAGAGAGTGCACTGGCACCACTGAGAATGCAGTTCAGTGAGTCCAGAGAGTGCACTGGCACCACTTGGGATGCACTACAGTGAGTCCAGAGAGTGCACTGGCACCACTGGGGATGCAGTGCAGTGAGTCCAGAGAGTGCACTGGCACCACTGGGGATGCAGTGCAGTGAGTCCAGAGAGTGCACTGGCACCACTGGGGATGCGGTGCAGTTACTCCAGAGACTGCACTGGCACCACTGGGGATGCAGTGCAGTGAGTCCTGAGAGTGCACTGGCACCACTGGAGATGCAGTCCAGTGAGTCCAGTGAATGCACTGGCAACACTGGGGATGCACTGCAGTGAGTCCAGAGAGTGCACTGGCACCACTGGTGATGCAGTATAGTGAGTCCAGAGAGTGCACTGGCACCACTGGGGATGCAGTGCAGTGAGTCCAGAGAGTGCACTGGCACCACTGGGGATGCAGTATAGTGAGTCCAGAGAGTGCACTGGCAACACTGAGGATGCAGTGCAGTGAGTCCAGAGAGTGCACTGGCACCACTGGTGATGCAGTATAGTGAGTCCAGAGAGTGCACTGGCACCACTGGGGATGCACTGCAGTGAGTCCAGAGAGTGCACTGGCACCACTGGGGATGCAGTGCAGTGAGTCCAGAGAGTGCACTGGCACCACTGGGGATGCACTGCAGTGAGTCCAGAGCGTGCACTGGCACCACTGGTGATGCAGTACAGTGAGTCCAGAGAGTGCACTGGCACCACTGGGGATGCAGTGCAGTGAGTCCAGAGAGTGCACTGGCACCACTGGGGATGCGGTGCAGTGAGTCCAGAGAGTGCACTGGCACCACTGGGGATGCACTACAGTGAGTCCAGAGATTGCACTGGCACCAGTGGGGATGAAGTGCAATGAGTCCAGAGAGTGCACTGGCACCACTGGGGCTTCAGTGCAGTGAATCCAGAGAGTGCATTGGCACCACTGTGGATGCACTGCAGTGAGTCCAGAGAGTGCACTGGCACCACTGGGGATGCGGTGCAGTGAGTCCAGAGAGTGCACTGGCACCACTGGGGATGCGGTGCAGTAAGTCCACAGAGTGCACTGGACCAGTGGGGATGCAGTACAGTGAGTCCAGAGAGTGCACTGGCACCACTGGGGATGCACTGCAGTGAGCCCAGAGAGTGCACTGGCACCACTGGGGATGCAGTACAGTGAGTCCAGTGAGTGTACTGGCACCACTGGGGATGCACTGCAGTGAGTCCAGAGAGTGCACTGGCACCACTGAGAATGCAGTTCAGTGAGTCCAGAGAGTGCACTGGCACCACTTGGGATGCACTGCAGTGAGTCCAGAGAGTGCACTGGCACCACTGGGGATGCAGTGCAGTGAGTCCAGAGAGTGCACTGGCACCACTGGGGATGCAGTGCAGTGAGTCCAGAGAGTGCACTGGCACCACTGGGGATGCGGTGCAGTTACTCCAGAGACTGCACTGGCACCACTGGGGATGCAGTGCAGTGAGTCCTGAGAGTGCACTGGCACCACTGGAGATGCAGTCCAGTGAGTCCAGTGAATGCACTGGCAACACTGGGGATGCACTGCAGTGAGTCCAGAGAGTGCACTGGCACCACTGGTGATGCAGTATAGTGAGTCCAGAGAGTGCACTGGCACCACTGGGGATGCAGTGCAGTGAGTCCAGAGAGTGCACTTGCACCACTGGGGATGCAGTATAGTGAGTCCAGAGAGTGCACTGGCAACACTGAGGATGCAGTGCAGTGAGTCCAGAGAGTGCACTGGCACCACTGGTGATGCAGTATAGTGAGTCCAGAGAGTGCACTGGCACCACTGGGGATGCACTGCAGTGAGTCCAGAGAGTGCACTGGCACCACTGGGGATGCAGTGCAGTGAGTCCAGAGAGTGCACTGGCACCACTGGGGATGCACTGCAGTGAGTCCAGAGCGTGCACTGGCACCACTGGTGATGCAGTACAGTGAGTCCAGAGAGTGCACTGGCACCACTGGGGATGCAGTGCAGTGAGTCCAGAGAGTGCACTGGCACCACTGGGGATGCGGTGCAGTGAGTCCAGAGAGTGCACTGGCACCACTGGGGATGCACTACAGTGAGTCCAGAGATTGCACTGGCACCAGTGGGGATGAAGTGCAATGAGTCCAGAGAGTGCACTGGCACCACTGGGGCTTCAGTGCAGTGAATCCAGAGAGTGCATTGGCACCACTGGGGATGCACTGCAGTGAGTCCAGAGAGTGCACTGGCACCACTGGGGATGCGGTGCAGTGAGTCCAGAGAGTGCACTGGCACCACTGGGGATGCGGTGCAGTAAGTCCACAGAGTGCACTGGACCAGTGGGGATGCAGTACAGTGAGTCCAGAGAGTGCACTGGCACCACTGGGGATGCAGTGCAGTGAGTCCAGAGAGTGCACTGGCACCACTGGGGATGCACTTCAGTGACTCCAGAGAGTGCACTGGCAACACTGGGGATGCAGTGCAGTGAGTCCAGAGAGTGCACTGGCACCACTGGGGATGCACTGCAGTGAGTCCAGAGAGTGCACTGGTGCCACTGGGGATGCAGTGCAGTGAGTCCAGAGAGTGCACTGGCACCACTTGTGATGCAGTGCGATGAGTCCAGAGAGTGCACTGGCACCACTGGGGATGCACTTCAGTGAGTCCAGAGAGTGCATTGGCACCACTGGGGATGCAGTGCAGTGAGTCCAGAGAGTGCTCTGGCACCACTGGGGATGCAGTAGAGTGAGTCCACAGAGTGCACTGGCACCACTGGGGATGCAGTGCAGTGAGTCCTGAGACTTCACTGGCACCACTGGGAATGCAGAGAAGTGAGTCCAGAGAGTGCACTGGCACCACTGGGGATGCAGTGCAGTGAGTCCAGAGAGTGCACTGGCACCACTGGGGATGCACTGCAGTGAGTCCAGAGAGTGCACTGGCACCACTGGGGATGCCCTGCAGTGAGTCCAGAGAGTGCACTGGCACCACTGGGGATGCAGTACAGTAGGTCCACAGAGTGCACTGGCACCACTGGGGATGCAGTGCAGTGAGTCCAGAGAGTGCACTGGCACCACTGGGGATGCAGTGCAGTGAATCCAGTGAGTGCACTGGCACCACTGGGGATGCAGTACAGTGAGTCCAGAGAGTGCACTGGCACCACTGGGGATGCAGTGCAGTTAGTCCAGAGAGTGCACTGGCACCACTGGAGGTGCAGTCCAGTGAGTCCAGTGAATGCACTGGCACCACTGGGGATGCAGTGCAGTGAGTCCAGAGAGTGCACTGGCACCACTGGTGATGCAGTATAGTGAGTCCAGAGAGTGCACTGGCACCACTGGGATGCACTGCAGTGAGTCCAGAGAGTGCACTGGCACCACTGGTGATGCAGTACAGTGAGTCCAGTGAGTGCACTGGCACCACTGGGGATGCAGTGCAGTGAGTCCAGAGAGTGCACTGGCGCCACTGGGGTGCACTGCAGTGAGTCCAGAGAGTGCACTGGCACCACTGGGGATGCAGTGCAGTGAGTCCAGAGAGTGCACAGGCACCACTGGGGATGCAGTGCAGTGAGTCCAGAGAGTGCACTGGCACCACTGGGGATGCACTGCAGTGAGTCCAGAGAGTGCACTGGCACCACTGGGGATGTACTGCAGTGAGTCCAGAGAGTGCACGGGCTCCACTGGTGATGCAGTACAGTGAGTCCAGAGAGTGCACTGGCACCACTGGGGATGAAGTGCAGTGAGTCCAGAGAGTGCACTGGCACCACTGGGGATGCAGTGCAGTGAGTCCAGAGAGTGCACTGGCACCACTGGGGATGCCCTGCAGTGAGTCCAGAGAGTGCACTGGCACCACTGGGGATGCAGTACAGTAGGTCCACAGAGTGCACTGGCACCACTGGGGATGCAGTCCAGTGAGTCCAGAGAGTGCACTGGCACCACTGGGGATGCAGTGCAGTGAATCCAGTGAGTGCACTGGCACCACTGGGGATGCAGTGCAGTGAGTCCAGAGAGTGACCTGGCACCACTGAGGATGCAGTGCAGTTAGTCCAGAGAGTGCACTGGCACCACTGGAGGTGCAGTCCAGTGAGTCCAGTGAATGCACTGGCAGCACTGGGGATGCAGTGCAGTGAGTCCAGAGAGTGCACTGGCACCACTGGTGATGCAGTATAGTGAGTCCAGAGAGTGCACTGGCACCACTCGGGATGCACTGCAGTGAGTCCAGAGAGTGCACTGGCACCACTGGTGATGCAGTACAGTAAGTCCAGTGAGTGCACTGGCACCACTGGGGATGTAGTACAGTGAGTCGAGAGAGTGCACTTGCAGCACTGGGGATGCACTGCAGTGAGTCCAGAGAGTGCACTGGCACCACTGGGGATGCACTGCAGTGAGTCCAGAGAGTGCACTGGCACCACTGGGGATGCAGTGCAGTGAGTCCAGAGAGTGCACTGGCGCCACTGGGGTGCACTGCAGTGAGTCCAGAGAGTGCACTGGCACCACTGGGGATGCAGTGCAGTGAGTCCAGAGAGTGCACTGGCACCACTGGGGATGCAGTGCAGTGAGTCCAGAGAGTGCACTGGCACCACTGGGGATGCAGTGCAGTGAGTCCAGAGAGGCACTGGCACCACTGGGGATGCACTGCAGTGAGTCCAGAGAGTGCACTGGCACCTCTGGTGATGCAGTACAGTGAGTCCAGGGAGTGCACTGGCACTACTGGGGATGTAGTGCAGTGACTCGAGAGAATGCACTTGCACCACTGGGGATGCAGTGCAGTGAGTCCAGAGAGTGCACTGGCACCACTGGTGATGCAGTACAGTGAGTCCAGAGAGTGCACTGGCACCACTGGTGATGCAGTGCAGTGAGTCCAGAGACTTCACAGGCTCCACTGGGAATACAGAGAAGTGAGTCCAGAGAGTGCACTGGCACCACTGGGGATGCAGTGCAGTGAGTCCAGAGAGTGCACTGGCACCACTGGGGATGCAGCGCAGTGACTCTAGAGAGTGCACTGGCACCACTGGGGATGCAGTGCAGTGAGTCCAGAGAGTGCACTGGCACCAATGGGGATGCAGTGCAGTCAGTCCAGTGAGTGTACTGGCACCAATGGGGATGCACTTCAGTGAGTCCAGAGAGTGCACTGGCACCACTGAGAATACACTTCTGTGAGTCCAGAGAGTGCACTAGCACCACTGGGGATGCACTGCAGTGAGTCAAGAGAGTGCACGGGCACCACTGGGGATGCCCTGCAGTGAGTCCAGAGAGTGCACTGGCACCACGGGGGATGCAGTGCAGTGACTCCAGAGAGTGCACTGGCACCACTGGGGATGCAGTGCAGTGAGTCCAGAGAGTGCACTGGCACCACTGGAGATGCAGTGCAGTGAGTCCAGAAATTGCACTGGCACCACTGGGTATGCACTGCAGTGAGTCCAGAGAGTGAACTGGCTCCACTGGGGATGCCCTACAGTGAGTCCAGAGAGTGCACTGGCACCACTGGGGATGCACTGCAGTGAGTCCAGAGAGTGCACTGGCACCACTGGGGATGCACTGCAGTGAGTCCAGAGAGTGCACTAGCACCACTGGGGATGCAGTGCAGTGAATCCAGTGAGTGCACTGGCACCACTGGGGATGCAGTGCAGTGAGTCCAGAGAGTGCACTGGCACCACTGGGGATGCAGTCCAGTGAGCCCAGTGAATGCACTGGCAACACTGGGTATGCAGTGCAGTGAGTCCAGAGAGTGCACTGGCACCACTGGGGATGCAGTATAGTGAGTCCAGAGAGTGCACTGGCACCACTGGGGATGCAGTGCAGTGAGTCCAGAGAGGCACTGGCACCACTGGGGATACACTGCAGTGAGTCCAGAGAGTGCACTGGCACCACTGGTGATGCAGTACAGTGAGTCCAGGGAGTGCACTGGCACTACTGGGGATGTAGTGCAGTGACTCGAGAGAATGCACTTGCACCACTGGGGATGCACTGCAGTGAGTCCAGAGAGTGCACTGGCACCACTGGTTATGCACTGCAGTGAGTCCAGAGAGTGCACTGGCACCACTGGGGATGCACTGCAGTGAGTCCAGAGAGTGCACTGGCACCACTGGGAATGCAGTGCAGTGAGTCCAGAGACTTCACAGGCTCCACTGGCAATACAGAGAAGTGAGTCCAGAGAGTGCACTGGCACCACTGGTGTGCACTGCAGTGAGTCCAGAGAGTGCACTGGCACCACTGGTGATGCAGTGCAGTGAGTCCAGAGAGTGCACTGGCACCACTGGGGATGCAGTGCAGTGAGTCCACGTAGTGCACTAGCACCACTGGGGATGCAGTGCAGTGAGTCCAGAGAGTGCACTGGCACCACTGGGGTTGCACTGCAGTCATTCCAGAGAGTGCACTGGCACCACAGTGGATGCGGTGCAGTGAATCCAGAGAGTGCACTGGCACCACTGGGGATGCAGTGCAGTGAGTCCAGAGAGTGCACTGGCACCACTGGGGATGCGGTGCCGGGAGTCCAGAGAGTGCTTTGGCACCACTGGGGATGCACTGTAGTGAGTCCAGAGAGTGCACTGGCACCACTGGGGATGCAGCGCCTTGACTCTAGAGAGTGCACTGGCACCACTGGGGATGCAGTGCAGTGAGTCCAGAGAGTGCACTGGCACCACTGGGGATGCAGTGTAGTCAGTCCAGTGAGTGTACTGGCACCAATGGGGATGCACTTCAGTGAGTCCAGAGAGTGCACTGGTACCACTGGGAATACACTTCTGTGAGTCCAGAGAGTGCACTAGCACCACTGGGGATGCACTGCAGTGAGTCAAGAGAGTGCACGGGCACCACTGGGGATGCCCTGCAGTGAGTTCAGAGAGTGCACTGGCACCACGGGGGATGCAGTGCAGTGAGTCCAGAGAGTGCACTGGCACCACTGGGGATGCAGTGCAGTGAGTCCAGAGAGTGCACTGGCACCACTGGAGATGCAGTGCAGTGAGTCCAGAGAGTGCACTGGCACCACTGGAGGTGCAGTCCAGTGAGTCCAGTGAATGCACTGGCAGCACTGGGGATGCAGTGCAGTGAGTCCAGAGAGTGCACTGGCACCACTGGTGATGCAGTATAGTGAGTCCAGAGAGTGCACTGGCACCACTGGGGATGCACTGCAGTGAGTCCAGAGAGTGCACTGGCACCACTGGTGATGCAGTACAGTGAGTCCAGTGAGTGCACTGGCACCACTGGGGATGTAGTACAGTGAGTCGAGAGAGTGCACTTGCAGCACTGGGGATGCAGTGCAGTGAGTCCAGAGAGTGCACTGGCACCACTGGGGATGCACTGCAGTGAGTCCAGAGAGTGCACTGGCACCACTGGGGATGCAGTACAGTGAGTCCAGAGAGTGCACTGGCGCCACTGGGGTGCACTGCAGTGAGTCCAGAGAGTGCACTGGCACCACTGGGGATGCAGTGCAGTGAGTCCAGAGAGTGCACTGGCACCACTGGGGATGCACTGCAGTGAGTCCAGAGAGTGCACTGGCACCACTGGGGATGCAGTGCAGTGAGTCCAGAGAGGCACTGGCACCACTGGGGATGCACTGCAGTGAGTCCAGAGAGTGCACTGGCACCACTGGTGATGCAGTACAGTGAGTCCAGGGAGTGCACTGGCACTACTGGGGATGTAGTGCAGTGACTCGAGAGAATGCACTTGCACCACTGGGGATGCAGTGCAGTGAGTCCAGAGAGTGCACTGGCACCACTGGTGATGCAGTACAGTGAGTCCAGAGAGTGCACTGGCACCACTGGGGATGCAGTGCAGTGAGTCCAGAGACTTCACAGGCTCCACTGGGAATACAGAGAAGTGAGTCCAGAGAGTGCACTGGCACCACTGGGGATGCACTGCAGTGAGTCCAGAGAGTGCACTGGCACCACCTGTGATGCAGTGCAGTGAGTGCAGAGAGTGCACTGGCACCACTGGGGGTGCAGTGCAGTGAGTCCAGAGAGTGCACTGGCACCACTGGGGATGCACTGCAGTGAGTCCAGAGCGTGCACTGGCACCACTGGTGATGCAGTACAGTGAGTCCAGAGAGTGCACTGGCACCACTGGGGATGCAGTGCAGTGAGTCCAGAGAGTGCACTGGCACCACTGGGGATGCAGCGCAGTGACTCTAGAGAGTGCACTGGCACCACTGGGGATGCAGTGCAGTGAGTCCAGAGAGTGCACTGGCACCAATGGGGATGCAGTGCAGTCAGTCCAGTGAGTGTACTGGCACCAATGGGGATGCACTTCAGTGAGTCCAGAGAGTGCACTGGCACCACTGAGAATACACTTCTGTGAGTCCAGAGAGTGCACTAGCACCACTGGGGATGCACTGCAGTGAGTCAAGAGAGTGCACGGGCACCACTGGGGATGCCCTGCAGTGAGTCCAGAGAGTGCACTGGCACCACGGGGGATGCAGTGCAGTGACTCCAGAGAGTGCACTGGCACCACTGGGGATGCAGTGCAGTGAGTCCAGAGAGTGCACTGGCACCACTGGAGATGCAGTGCAGTGAGTCCAGAAATTGCACTGGCACCACTGGGTATGCACTGCAGTGAGTCCAGAGAGTGAACTGGCTCCACTGGGGATGCCCTACAGTGAGTCCAGAGAGTGCACTGGCACCACTGGGGATGCACTGCAGTGAGTCCAGAGAGTGCACTGGCACCACTGGGGATGCACTGCAGTGAGTCTAGAGAGTGCACTAGCACCACTGGGGATGTAGTGCAGTGAATCCAGTGAGTGCACTGGCACCACTGGGGATGCACTGCAGTGAGTCCAGAGAGTGCACTGGCACCACTGGGGATGCAGTCCAGTGAGCCCAGTGAATGCACTGGCAACACTGGGGATGCAGTGCAGTGAGTCCAGAGAGTGCACTGGCACCACTGGGGATGCAGTATAGTGAGTCCAGAGAGTGCACTGGCACCACTGGGGATGCAGTGCAGTGAGTCCAGAGAGCCACTGGCACCACTGGGGATGCACTGCAGTGAGTCCAGAGAGTGCACTGGCACCACTGGTGATGCAGTACAGTGAGTCCAGGGAGTGCACTGGCACTACTGGGGATGTAGTGCAGTGACTCGAGAGAATGCACTTGCACCACTGGGGATGCACTGCAGTGAGTCCAGAGAGCGCACTGGCACCACTGGTTATGCACTGCAGTGAGTCCAGAGAGTGCACTGGCACCACTGGGGATGCACTGCAGTGAGTCCAGAGAGTGCACTGGCACCACTGGGAATGCAGTGCAGTGAGTCCAGAGACTTCACAGGCTCCACTGGGAATACAGAGAAGTGAGTCCAGAGAGTGCACTGGCACCACTGGTGTGCACTGCAGTGAGTCCAGAGAGTGCACTGGCACCACTGGTGATGCAGTGCAGTGAGTCCAGAGAGTGCACTGGCACCACTGGGGATGCAGTGCAGTGAGTCCACGTAGTGCACTAGCACCACTGGGGATGCAGTGCAGTGAGTCCAGAGAGTGCACTGGCACCACTGGGTTTGCACTGCAGTCATTCCAGAGAGTGCACTGGCACCACAGTGGATGCGGTGCAGTGAATCCAGAGAGTGCACTGGCACCACTGGGGATGCAGTGCAGTGAGTCCAGAGAGTGCACTGGCACCACTGGGGATGCGGTGCCGGGAGTCCAGAGAGGGCTTTGGCACCACTGGGGATGCACTGCAGTGAGTCCAGAGAGTGTACTGGCACCACTGGGGATGCAGCGCAGTGACTCTAGAGAGTGCACTGGCACCACTGGGGATGCAGTGCAGTGAGTCCAGAGAGTGCACTGGCACCACTGGGGATGCAGTGCAGTCAGTCCAGTGGGTGTACTGGCACCAATGGGGATGCACTTCAGTGAGTCCAGAGAGTGCACTGGTACCACTGAGAATACACTTCTGTGAGTCCAGAGAGTGCACTAGCACCACTGGGGATGCACTGCAGTGAGTCAAGAGAGTGCACGGGCACCACTGGGGATGCCCTGCAGTGAGTTCAGAGAGTGCACTGGCACCACGGGGGATGCAGTGCAGTGACTCCAGAGAGTGCACTGGCACCACTGGGGATGCAGTGCAGTGAGTCCAGAGAGTGCACTGGCACCACTGGAGATGCAGTGCAGTGAGTCCAGAGAGTGCACTGGCACCACTGGGGATGCACTGCAGTGAGTCCAGAGAGTGCACTGGCACCACTGGTGATGCAGTACAGTGAGTCCAGTGAGTGCACTGGTACCACTGGGGATGTAGTACAGTGAGTCGAGAGAGTGCACTTGCAGCACTGGGGATGCAGTGCAGTGAGTCCAGAGAGTGCACTGGCACCACTGGGGATGCACTGCAGTGAGTCCAGAGAGTGCACTGGCACCACTGGGGATGCAGTGCAGTGAGTCCAGAGAGTGCACTGGCGCCACTGGGGTGCACTGCAGTGAGTCCAGAGAGTGCACTGGCACCACTGGGTATGCAGTGCAGTGAGTCCAGAGAGTGCACTGGCACCATTGGGGATGCAGTGCAGTGAGTCCAGAGAGTGCACTGGCACCACTGGGGATGCAGTGCAGTGAGTCCAGAGAGGCACTGGCACCACTGGGGATGCACTGCAGTGAGTCCAGAGAGTGCACTGGCACCACTGGTGATGCAGTACAGTGAGTCCAGGGAGTGCACTGGCACTACTGGGGATGTCGTGCAGTGACTCGAGAGAATGCACTTGCACCACTGGGAATGCAGTGCAGTGAGTCCAGAGAGTGCACTGGCACTACTGGGGATGCAGTGCAGTGAGTCCAGAGAGTGCACTGGCGCCACTGGGGTGCACTGCAGTGAGTCCAGAGAGTGCACTGGCTCCACTGGGTATGCAGTGCAGTGAGTCCAGAGAGTGCACTGGCACCACTGGGGATGCAGTGCAGTGAGTCCAGAGAGTGCACTGGCACCACTGGGGATGCAGTGCAGTGAGTCCAGAGAGGCACTGGCACCACTGGGGATGCACTGCAGTGAGTCCAGAGAGTGCACTGGCGCCACTGGGGTGCACTGCAGTGAGTCCAGGGAGTGCACTGGCACCACTGGGGATGCAGTGCAGTGAGTCCAGAGAGTGCACTGGCACCACTGGTGATGCAGTACAGTGAGTCCAGAGAGTGCACTGGCACCACTGGGGATGCAGTGCAGTGAGTCCAGAGACTTCACAGGCTCCACTGGGAATACAGAGAAGTGAGTCCAGAGAGTGCACTGGCACCACTGGGGATGCACTGCAGTGAGTCCAGAGAGTGCACTGGCACCACCTGTGATGCAGTGCAGTGAGTGCAGAGAGTGCACTGGCACCACTGGGGGTGCAGTGCAGTGAGTCCAGAGAGTGCACTGGCACCACTGGGGATGCACTGCAGTGAGTCCAGAGCGTGCACTGGCGCCACTGGGGTGCACTGCAGTGAGTCCAGAGAGTGCACTGGCACCACTGGGTATGCAGTGCAGTGAGTCCAGAGAGTGCACTGGCGCCACTGGGGTGCACTGCAGTGAGTCCAGGGAGTGCACTGGCACCACTGGGGATGCAGTGCAGTGAGTCCAGAGAGTGCACTGGCACCACTGGGGATGTAGTACAGTGAGTCGAGAGAGTGCACTTGCAGCACTGGGGATGCAGTGCAGTGAGTCCAGAGAGTGCACTGGCACCACTGGGGATGCAGTGCAGTGAGTCCAGAGAGTGCACTGGCGCCACTGGGGTGCACTGCAGTGAGTCCAGAGAGTGCACTGGCACCACTGGGTATGCAGTGCAGTGAGTCCAGAGAGTGCACTGGCACCACTGGGGATGCAGTGCAGTGAGTCCAGAGAGTGCACTGGCACCACTGGTGATGCAGTACAGTGAGTCCAGAGAGTGCACTGGCACCACTGGGGATGCAGTGCAGTGAGTCCAGAGACTTCACAGGCTCCACTGGGAATACAGAGAAGTGAGTCCAGAGAGTGCACTGGCACCACTGGGGATGCACTGCAGTGAGTCCAGAGAGTGCACTGGCACCACTGGGGATGCAGTGCAGTGAGTGCAGAGAGTGCACTGGCACCACTGGGGGTGCAGTGCAGTGAGTCCAGAGAGTGCACTGGCACCACTGGGGATGCACTGCAGTGAGTCCAGAGCGTGCACTGGCACCACTGGTGATGCAGTACAGTGAGTCCAGAGAGTGCACTGGCACCACTGGGGATGCAGTGCAGTGAGTCCAGAGAGTGCACTGGCACCACTGGGGATGCAGCGCAGTGACTCTAGAGAGTGCACTGGCACCACTGGGGATGCAGTGCAGTGAGTCCAGAGAGTGCACTGGCACCAATGGGGATGCAGTGCAGTCAGTCCAGTGAGTGTACTGGCACCAATGGGGATGCACTTCAGTGAGTCCAGAGAGTGCACTGGCACCACTGAGAATACACTTCTGTGAGTCCAGAGAGTGCACTAGCACCACTGGGGATGCACTGCAGTGAGTCAAGAGAGTGCACGGGCACCACTGGGGATGCCCTGCAGTGAGTCCAGAGAGTGCACTGGCACCACGGGGGATGCAGTGCAGTGACTCCAGAGAGTGCACTGGCACCACTGGGGATGCAGTGCAGTGAGTCCAGAGAGTGCACTGGCACCACTGGAGATGCAGTGCAGTGAGTCCAGAAATTGCACTGGCACCACTGGGTATGCACTGCAGTGAGTCCAGAGAGTGAACTGGCTCCACTGGGGATGCCCTACAGTGAGTCCAGAGAGTGCACTGGCACCACTGGGGATGCACTGCAGTGAGTCCAGAGAGTGCACTGGCACCACTGGGGATGCACTGCAGTGAGTCTAGAGAGTGCACTAGCACCACTGGGGATGCAGTGCAGTGAATCCAGTGAGTGCACTGGCACCACTGGGGATGCAGTGCAGTGAGTCCAGAGAGTGCACTGGCACCACTGGGGATGCAGTCCAGTGAGCCCAGTGAATGCACTGGCAACACTGGGGATGCAGTGCAGTGAGTCCAGAGAGTGCACTGGCACCACTGGGGATGCAGTATAGTGAGTCCAGAGAGTGCACTGGCACCACTGGGGATGCAGTGCAGTGAGTCCAGAGAGGCACTGGCACCACTGGGGATGCACTGCAGTGAGTCCAGAGAGTACACTGGCACCACTGGTGATGCAGTACACTGAGTCCAGGGAGTGCACTGGCACTACTGGGGATGTAGTGCAGTGACTCGAGAGAATGCACTTGCACCACTGGGGATGCACTGCAGTGAGTCCAGAGAGTGCACTGGCACCACTTGTTATGCACTGCAGTGAGTCCAGAGAGTGCACTGGCACCACTGGGGATGCACTGCAGTGAGTCCAGAGAGTGCACTGGCACCACTGGGAATGCAGTGCA
The DNA here is from genome assembly GCF_964211835.1 of Anser anser. Classification (NCBI taxonomy): domain Eukaryota; kingdom Metazoa; phylum Chordata; class Aves; order Anseriformes; family Anatidae; genus Anser; species Anser anser. Next base: position 30,245,437 of record NC_139723.1, on the reverse strand, counting down.
GTGAGTCCAGAGACTTCACAGGCTCCACTGGGAATACAGAGAAGTGAGTCCAGAGAGTGCACTGGCACCACTGGGGATGCACTGCAGTGAGTCCAGAGAGTGCACTGGCACCACTGGGAATGCAGTGCAGTGAGTCCAGAGACTTCACAGGCTCCACTGGGAATACAGAGAAGTGAGTCCACGTAGTGCACTAGCACCACTGGGGATGCAGTGCAGTGAGTCCAGAGAGTGCACTGGCACCACTGGGTTTGCACTGCAGTCATTCCAGAGAGTGCACTGGCACCACAGTGGATGCGGTGCAGTGAATCCAGAGAGTGCACTAGCACCACTGGGGATGCAGTGCAGTGAGTCCAGAGAGTGCACTGGCACCACTGGGGATGCGGTGCCGGGAGTCCAGAGAGTGCTTTGGCACCACTGGGGATGCACTGCAGTGAGTCCAGAGAGTGCACTGGCACCACTGGGGATGCAGCGCAGTGACTCTAGAGAGTGCACTGGCACCACTGGGGATGCAGTGCAGTGAGTCCAGAGAGTGCACTGGCACCACTGGGGATGCAGTGCAGTCAGTCCAGTGAGTGTACTGGCACCAATGGGGATGCACTTCAGTGAGTCCAGAGAGTGCACTGGTACCACTGAGAATACACTTCTGTGAGTCCAGAGAGTGCACTAGCACCACTGGGGATGCACTGCAGTGAGTCAAGAGAGTGCACGGGCACCACTGGGGATGCCCTGCAGTGAGTTCAGAGAGTGCACTGGCACCACTGGGGATGCAGTGCAGTGACTCCAGAGAGTGCACTGGCACCACTGGGGATGCAGTGCAGTGAGTCCAGAGAGTGCACTGGCACCACTGGAGATGCAGTGCAGTGAGTCCAGAGAGTGCACTGGCACTACTGGGGATGCACTGCAGTGAGTCCAGAGAGTGACCTGGCTCCACTGGGGATGCCCTACAATGAGTCCAGAGAGTGCACTGGCACCACTGGGGATGCACTGCAGTGAGTCCAGAGAGTGCACTGGCACCACTGCGGATGCAGTGCAGTGAGTCCAGAGAGTGCACTAGCACCACTGGGGATGCAGTGCAGTGAATCCAGTGAGTGCACTGGCACCACTGGGGATGCAGTGCAGTGAGTCCAGAGAGTGCACTGGCACCACTGGGGATGCACTGCAGTGAGCCCAGAGAGTGCACTGGCACCACTGGAGATGCAGTACAGTGAGTCCAGTGAGTGTACTGGCACCACTGGGGATGCACTGCAGTGAGTCCAGAGAGTGCACTGGCACCCCTGAGAATGCAGTTCAGTGAGTCCAGAGAGTGCACTGGCACCACTGGGGATGCACTGCAGTGAGTCCAGAGAGTGCACTGGCACCACTGGGGATGCAGTGCAGTGAGTCCAGAGAGTGCACTGGCACCACTGGGGATGCAGTGCAGTGAGTCCAGAGATTGCACTGGCACCAATGGAGATGCAGTCCAGTGAGTCCAGTGAATGCACTGGCAACACTGGGGATGCAGTGCAGTGAGTCCAGAGAGTGCACTGGCACCACTGGTGATGCAGTATAGTGAGTCCAGAGAGTGCACTGGCACCACTGGGGATGCGGTGCAGTGAGTCCAGAGAGTGCACTGGCACCACTGGGGATGCGGTGCAGTTACTCCAGAGACTGCACTGGCACCACTAGGGATACAGTGCAGTGAGTCCAGAGAGTGCACTGGCACCACTGGAGATGCAGTCCAGTGAGTCCAGTGAATGCACTGGCAACAGTGGGGATGCAGTGCAGTGAGTCCAGAGAGTGCACTGGCACCACTGGGGATGCAGTATAGTGAGTCCAGAGAGTGCACTGGCACCACTGGGGATGCAGTGCAGTGAGTCCAGAGAGTGCACTGGCCCCACTGGGGATGCAGTACAGTAGGTCCACAGAGTGCACTGGCACCACTGGGGATGCCCTGCAGTGAGTCCAGAGAGTGCACTGGCACCACTGGGGATGCAGTTCAGTGAGTCCAGAGAGTGCACTGGCACCACTGAGGATGCAGTGCAGTGAGTCCAGAGAGTGCTTTGGCACCACTGGGGATGCACTGCAGTGAGTCCAGAGAGTGCACTGGCACCAATGGGGATGCAGCGCAGTGACTCTAGAGAGTGCACTGGCACCACTGGGGATGCAGTGCAGTGAGTCCAGAGAGTGCACTGGCACCACTGGGGATGCAGTGCAGTCAGTCCAGTGAGTGTACTGGCACCAATGGGGATGCACTTCAGTGAGTCCAGAGAGTGCACTGGCACCACTGAGAATACACTTCTGTGAGTCCAGAGAGTGCACTAGCACCACTGGGGATGCACTGCAGTGAGTCCAGAGAGTGAACTGGCTCCACTGGGGATGCCCTACAGTGAGTCCAGAGAGTGCACTGGCACCACTGGGGATGCACTGCAGTGAGTCCAGAGAGTGCACTGGCACCACTGGGGATGCACTGCAGTGAGTCCAGAGAGTGCACTAGCACCACTGGGGATGCAGTGCAGTGAATCCAGTGAGTGCACTGGCAACACTGGGGATGCAGTGCAGTGAGTCCAGAGAGTGCACTGGCACCACTGGGGATGCACTGCAGTGAGCCCAGAGAGTGCACTGGCACCACTGGAGATGCAGTACAGTAAGTCCAGTGAGTGTACTGGCACCACTGGGGATGCACTGCAGTGAGTCCAGAGAGTGCACTGGCGCCACTGAGAATGCAGTTCAGTGAGTCCAGAGAGTGCACTGGCACCACTGGGGATGCACTGCAGTGAGTCCAGAGAGTGCACTGGCACCACTGGGGATGCAGTGCAGTGAGTCCAGAGAGTGCACTGGCACCACTGGGGATGCAGTGCAGTGAGTCCAGAGAGTGCACTGGTACCACTGTGGATGCGGTGCAGTTACTCAAGAGACTGCACTGGCACCACTGGGGATGCAGTGCAGTGAGTCCAGAGAGTGCACTGGCACCACTGGAGATGCAGTCCAGTGAGTCCAGTGAATGCACTGGCAACACTGGGGATGCAGTGCAGTGAGTCCAGAGAGTGCACTGGCACCACTGGGGATGCAGTGCAGTGAGTCCAGTGAGTGCACTGGCACCATTGAGATTGCACTTCAGTGAGTCCAGAAAGTGCACTGGCACCACTGGGGATGCACTGCAGTGAGTCCAGAGACTGCACTGGCACCACTGGGGATGCAGTGCAGTGAGTCCAGAGAGTGCACTGGCACCACTGGAGATGCAGTCCAGTGAGTCCAGTGAATGCACTGGCAACACTGGGGATGCAGTGCAGTGAGTCCAGAGAGTGCACTGGCACCACTGGGGATGCAGTATATTGAGTCCAGAGAGTGCACTGGCACCACTGGGGATGCAGTGCAGTGAGTCCAGAGAGGCACTGGCACCACTGGGGATGCACTGCAGTGAGTCCAGAGAGTGCACTGGCACCACTGGTGATGCAGTACAGTGAGTCCAGGGAGTGCACTGGCACTACTGGGGATGTAGTGCAGTGACTCGAGAGAATGCACTTGCACCACTGGGGATGCAGTGCAGTGAGTCCAGAGAGTGCACTGGCACCACTGGTGATGCAGTACAGTGAGTCCAGAGAGTGCACTGGCACCACTGGGGATGCACTGCAGTGAGTCAAGAGACTTCACAGGCTCCACTGGGAATACAGAGAAGTGAGTGCAGAGAGTGCACTGGCACCACTGGGGATGCACTGCAGTGAGTCCAGAGAGTGCACTGGCACCACTGGGGATGCACTGCAGTGAGTCCAGAGCGTGCACTCGCACCACTGGTGATGCAGTACAGTGAGTCCAGAGAGTGCACTGGCACCACTGGGGATGCAGTGCAGTGAGTCCAGAGAGTGCACTGGCACCACTGGGGATGCAGCGCAGTGACTCTAGAGAGTGCACTGGCACCACTGGGGATGCAGTGCAGTGAGTCCAGAGAGTGCACTGGCACCACTGGGGATGCAGTGCAGTCAGTCCAGTGAGTGTACTGGCACCAATGGGGATGCACTTCAGTGAGTCCAGAGAGTGCACCAGCACCACTGAGAATACACTTCTGTGAGTCCAGAGAGTGCACTAGCACCACTGGGGATGCCCTGCAGTGAGTCCAGAGAGTGCACTGGCACCACGGGGGATGCAGTGCAGTGACTCCAGAGAGTGCACTGGCACCACTGGGGATGCAGTGCAGTGAGTCCAGAGAGTGCACTGGCACCACTGGAGATGCAGTGCAGTGAGTGCAGAAATTGCACTGGCACCACTGGGGATGCAGTGCAGTGAGTCCAGAGAGTGAACTGGCTCCACTGGGGATGCCCTACAGTGAGTCCAGAGAGTGCACTGGCACCACTGGGGATGCACTGCAGTGAGTCCAGAGAGTGCACTGGCACCACTGGGGATGCACTGCAGTGAGTCCAGAGAGTGCACTAGCACCACTGGGGATGCAGTGCAGTGAATCCAGTGAGTGCACTGGCACCACTGGGGATGCAGTGCAGTGAGTCCAGAGAGTGCACTGGCACCACTGGGGATGCACTGCAGTGAGCCCAGAGAGTGCACTGGCACCACTGGAGATGCAGTACAGTGAGTCCAGTGAGTGTACTGGCACCACTGGGGATGCACTGCAGTGAGTCCAGAGAGTGCACTGGCACCACTGAGAACGCAGTTCAGTGAGTCCAGAGAGTGCACTGGCACCACTTGGGATGCACTGCAGTGAGTCCAGAGAGTGCACTGGCACCACTGGTGATGCAGTGCAGTGAGTCCAGAGAGTGCACTGGCACCACTGGGGATGCACTGCAGTGAGTCCAGAGAGTGCACTGGCACCACTGGGAATGCAGTGCAGTGAGTCCAGAGACTTCACAGTCTCCACTGGGAATACAGAGAAGTGAGTCCAGAGAGTGCACTGGCACCACTGGGGATGCACTGCAGTGAGTCCAGAGAGTGCACTGGCACCACCTGTGATGCAGTGCAGTGAGTGCAGAGAGTGCACTGGCACCAATGGGGGTGCAGTGCAGTGAGTCCAGAGAGTGCACTGGCACCACTGGGGATGCACTGCAGTGAGTCCAGAGCGTGCACTGGCACCACTGGTGATGCAGTACAGTGAGTCCAGAGAGTGCACTGGCACCACAGGGGATGCAGTGCAGTGAGTCCAGAGAGTGCACTGGCACCACTGGGGATGCGGTGCAGTGAGTCCAGAGAGTGCACTGGCACCACTGGGGATGCACTACAGTGAGTCCAGAGATTGCACTGGCACCAGTGGGTATGAAGTGCAGTGAGTCCAGAGAGTGCACTGGCACCACTGGGGCTTCAGTGCACTGAATCCAGAGAGTGCATTGGCACCACTGGGGATGCACTGCAGTGAGTCCAGAGAGTTCACTGGCACCACTGGGGATGCGGTGCAGTGAGTCCAGAGAGTGCACTGTCACCACTGGGGATGCGGTGCAGTGAGTCCACAGAGTGCACTGGACCAGTGGGGATGCAGTACAGTGAGTCCAGAGAGTGCACTGGCACCACTGGGGATGCAGTGCAGTGAGTCCAGAGATTGCACTGGCACCACTGGGGATGCACTTCAGTGACTCCAGAGAGTGCAATGGCAACACTGGGGATATAGTGCAGTGAGTCCAGAGAGTGCACTGGCACCACTGGGGATGCACTGCAGTGAGTCCAGAGAGTGCACTGGCGCCACTGGGGATGCAGTGCAGTGTGTCCAGAGAGTGCACTGGCACCACTTGTGATGCAGTGCGATGAGTCCAGAGAGTGCACTGGCACCACTGGGGATGCACTTCAGTGAGTCCAGAAAGTGCATTGGCACCACTGGGGATGCAGTGCAGTGAGTCCAGAGAGTGCTCTGGCACCACTGGGGATGCAGTACAGTGAGTCCACAGAGTGCACTGGCACCACTGGGGATGCAGTGCAGTGAGTCCAGAGACTTCACTGGCACCACTGGGAATGCAGAGAAGTGAGTCCAGAGAGTGCACTGGCACCACTGGGGATGCAGTGCAGTGAGTCCAGAGAGTGCACTGGCACCACTGGGGATGCACTGCAGTGAGTCCAGAGAGTGCACTGGCACCACTGGGGATGCCCTGCAGTGAGTCCAGAGAGTGCACTGGCACCACTGGGGATGCAGTACAGTAGGTCCACAGAGTGCACTGGCACCACTGGGGATGCAGTGCAGTGAGTCCAGAGAGTGCACTGGCACCACTGGGGATGCAGTGCAGTGAATCCAGTGAGTGCACTGGCACCACTGGGGATGCACTGCAGTGAGTCCAGAGAGTGCACTGGCACCACTGGGGATGCACTGCAGTTAGTCCAGAGAGTGCACTGGCACCACTGGAGGTGCAGTCCAGTGAGTCCAGTGAATGCACTGGCAGCACTGGGGATGCACTTCAGTGAGTCCAGAGAGTGCACTGGCACCACTGGTGATGCAGTATAGTGAGTCCAGAGAGTGCACTGGCACCACTGGGATGCACTGCAGTGAGTCCAGAGAGTGCACTGGCACCACTGGTGATGCAGTACAGTGAGTCCAGTGAGTGCACTGGCACCACTGGGGATGCAGTGCAGTGAGTCCAGAGAGTGCACTGGCACCACTGGGGATGCAGTGCAGTGAGTCCAGAGAGTGCACTGGCGCCACTGGGGTGCACTGCAGTGAGTCCAGAGAGTGCACTGGCACCACTGGGGATGCAGTGCAGTGAGTCCAGAGAGTGCACTGGCACCACTGGGGATGCAGTGCAGTGAGTCCAGAGAGTGCACTGGCACCAGTGGGGATGCACTGCAGTGAGTCCAGAGAGTGCACTGGCACCACTGGGGATGTACTGCAGTGAGTCCAGAGAGTGCACGGGCTCCACTGGTGATGCAGTACAGTGAGTCCAGAGAGTGCACTGGCACCACTGGGGATGCAGTGCAGTGAGTCCAGAGAGTGCACTGGCACCACTGGGGATGCAGTGCAGTGAGTCCAGAGAGTGCACTCACACCACTGGGGATGCCCTGCAGTGAGTCCAGAGAGTGCACTGGCACCACTGGGGATGCACTGCAGTGAGTCCAGAGACTGCACTGGCACCACTGGGGATGCACTGCAGTGAGTCCAGAGAGTGCACTGGCACCACTGGGGATGCAGTGCACTGAATCCAGTGAGTGCACTGGCACCACTGGGGATGCAGTGCAGTTAGTCCAGAGAGTGCACTGGCACCACTGGGGATGCAGTGCAGTTAGTCCAGAGAGTGCACTGGCACCACTGGAGGTGCAGTGCAGTGAGTCCAGTGAATGCACTGGCAGCACTGGGGATGCAGTGCAGTGAGTCCAGAGAGTGCACTGGCACCACTGGTGATGCAGTATAGTGAGTCCAGAGAGTGCACTGGCACCACTGGGATGCACTGCAGTGAGTCCAGAGAGTGCACTGGCACCACTGGTGATGCAGTACAGTGAGTCCAGTGAGTGCACTGGCACCACTGGGGATGTAGTACAGTGAGTCGAGAGAGTGCACTTGCAGCACTGGGGATGCAGTGCAGTGAGTCCAGAGAGTGCACTGGCACCACTGGGGATGCAGTGCAGTGAGTCCAGAGAGTGCACTGGCGCCACTGGGGTGCACTGCAGTGAGTCCAGAGAGTGCACTGGCACCACTGGGTATGCAGTGCAGTGAGTCCAGAGAGTGCACTGGCACCACTGGGGATGCAGTGCAGTGAGTCCAGAGAGTGCACTGGCACCACTGGGGATGCAGTGCAGTGAGTCCATAGAGGCACTGGCACCACTGGGGATGCACTGCAGTGAGTCCAGAGAGTGCACTGGCACCACTGGTGATGCAGTACAGTGAGTCCAGGGAGTGCACTGGCACTACTGGGGATGTAGTGCAGTGATTCGAGAGAATGCACTTGCACCACTGGGGATGCAGTGCAGTGAGTCCAGAGAGTGCACTGGCACCACTGGTGATGCAGTACAATGAGTCCAGAGAGTGCACTGGCACCACTGGGGATGCAGTACAGTGAGTCCAGAGACTTCACAGGCTCCACTGGTAATACAGAGAAGTGAGTCCAGAGAGTGCACTGGCACCACTGGGGATGCAGTGCAGTGAGTCCAGAGAGTGCACTGGGACCACCTGTGATGCAGTGCAGTGAGTGCAGAGAGTGCACTGGCACCACTGGGGGTGCAGTGCAGTGAGTCCAGAGAGAGCACTGGCACCACTGGGGATGCAGTGCAGTGAGTCCAGAGCGTGCACTGGCACCACCTGTGATGCAGTGCAGTGAGTCCAGAGAGTGCACTGGCACCAATGGGGATGCAGCGCAGTGACTCTAGAGAGTGCACTGGCACCACTGGGGATGCAGTGCAGTGAGTCCAGAGAGTGCACTGGCACCACTGGGGATGCAGTGCAGTCAGTCCAGTGAGTGTACTGGCACCAATGGGGATGCACTTCAGTGAGTCCAGAGAGTGCACTGGCACCACTGAGAATACACTTCTGTGAGTCCAGAGAGTGCACTAGCACCACTGGGGATGCACTGCAGTGAGTCCAGAGAGTGAACTGGCTCCACTGGGGATTCCCTACAGTGAGTCCAGAGAGTGCACTGGCACCACTGGGGATGCACTGCAGTGAGTCCAGAGAGTGCACTGGCACCACTGGGGATGCACTGCAGTGAGTCCAGAGAGTGCACTAGCACCACTGGGGATGCAGTGCAGTGAATCCAGTGAGTGCACTGGCACCACTGGGGATGCAGTGCAGTGAGTCCAGAGAGTGCACTGGCACCACTGGGGATGCACTGCAGTGAGCCCAGAGAGTGCACTGGCACCACTGGAGATGCAGTACAGTAAGTCCAGTGAGTGTACTGGCACCACTGGGGATGCACTGCAGTGAGTCCAGAGAGTGCACTGGCACCACTGAGAATGCAGTTCAGTGAGTCCAGAGAGTGCACTGGCACCACTGGGGATGCACTGCAGTGAGTCCAGAGAGTGCACTGGCACCACTGGGGATGCAGTGCAGTGAGTCCAGAGAGTGCACTGGCACCACTGGGGATGCACTGCAGTGAGTCCAGAGAGTGCACTGGTACCACTGTGGATGCGGTGCAGTTACTCAAGAGACTGCACTGGCACCACTGGGGATGCAGTGCAGTGAGTCCAGAGAGTGCACTGGCACCACTGGAGATGCAGTCCAGTGAGTCCAGTGAATGCACTGGCAACACTGGGGATGCAGTGCAGTGAGTCCAGAGAGTGCACTGGCACCACTGGGGATGCAGTGCAGTGAGTCCAGTGAGTGCACTGGCACCATAGAGATTGCACTTCAGTGAGTCCAGAAAGTGCACTGGCACCACTGGGGATGCACTGCAGTGAGTCCAGAGACTGCACTGGCACCACTGGGGATGCAGTGCAGTGAGTCCAGAGAGTGCACTGGCACCACTGGAGATGCAGTCCAGTGAGTCCAGTGAATGCACTGGCAACACTGGGGATGCAGTGCAGTGAGTCCAGAGAGTGCACTGGCACCACTGGGGATGCAGTACAGTGAGTCCAGTGAGTGCACTGGCACCACTGGGGATGTAGTACAGTGAGTCGAGAGAGTGCACTTGCAGCACTGGGGATGCAGTGCAGTGAGTCCAGAGAGTGCACTGGCACCACTGGGGATGCAGTGCAGTGAGTCCAGAGAGTGCACTGGCGCCACTGGGGTGCACTGCAGTGAGTCCAGAGAGTGCACTGGCACCACTGGGTATGCAGTGCAGTGAGTCCAGAGAGTGCACTGGCACCACTGGGGATGCAGTGCAGTGAGTCCAGAGAGTGCACTGGCACCACTGGGGATGCAGTGCAGTGAGTCCAGAGAGGCACTGGCACCACTGGGGATGCACTGCAGTGAGTCCAGAGAGTGCACTGGCACCACTGGTGATGCAGTACAGTGAGTCCAGGGAGTGCACTGGCACTACTGGGGATGTAGTGCAGTGATTCGAGAGAATGCACTTGCACCACTGGGGATGCAGTGCAGTGAGTCCAGAGAGTGCACTGGCACCACTGGTGATGCAGTACAATGAGTCCAGAGAGTGCACTGGCACCACTGGGGATGCAGTACAGTGAGTCCAGAGACTTCACAGGCTCCACTGGTAATACAGAGAAGTGAGTCCTGAGAGTGCACTGGCACCACTGGGGATGCAGTGCAGTGAGTCCAGAGAGTGCACTGGGACCACCTGTGATGCAGTGCAGTGAGTGCAGAGAGTGCACTGGCACCACTGGGGGTGCAGTGCAGTGAGTCCAGAGAGTGCACTGGCACCACTGGGGATGCAGTGCAGTGAGTCCAGAGCGTGCACTGGCACCACCTGTGATGCAGTGCAGTGAGTCCAGAGAGTGCACTGGCACCAATGGGGATGCAGCGCAGTGACTCTAGAGAGTGCACTGGCACCACTGGGGATGCAGTGCAGTGAGTCCAGAGAGTGCACTGGCACCACTGGGGATGCAGTGCAGTCAGTCCAGTGAGTGTACTGGCACCAATGGCGATGCACTTCAGTGAGTCCAGAGAGTGCACTGGCACCACTGAGAATACACTTCTGTGAGTCCAGAGAGTGCACTAGCACCACTGGGGATGCACTGCAGTGAGTCCAGAGAGTGAACTGGCTCCACTGGGGATTCCCTACAGTGAGTCCAGAGAGTGCACTGGCACCACTGGGGATGCACTGCAGTGAGTCCAGAGAGTGCACTGGCACCACTGGGGATGCACTGCAGTGAGTCCAGAGAGTGCACTAGCACCACTGGGGATGCAGTGCAGTGAATCCAGTGAGTGCACTGGCACCACTGGGGATGCAGTGCAGTGAGTCCAGAGAGTGCACTGGCACCACTGGGTATGCAGTGCAGTGAGTCCAGAGAGTGCACTGGCACCACTGGGGATGCAGTGCAGTGAGTCCAGAGAGTGCACTGGCACCACTGGGGATGCAGTGCAGTGAGTCCAGAGAGGCACTGGCACCACTGGGGATGCACTGCAGTGAGTCCAGAGAGTGCACTGGCACCACTGGTGATGCAGTACAGTGAGTCCAGGGAGTGCACTGGCACTACTGGGGATGTAGTGCAGTGATTCGAGAGAATGCACTTGCACCACTGGGGATGCAGTGCAGTGAGTCCAGAGAGTGCACTGGCACCACTGGTGATGCAGTACAATGAGTCCAGAGAGTGCACTGGCACCACTGGGGATGCAGTACAGTGAGTCCAGAGACTTCACAGGCTCCACTGGTAATACAGAGAAGTGAGTCCAGAGAGTGCACTGGCACCACTGGGGATGCAGTGCAGTGAGTCCAGAGAGTGCACTGGGACCACCTGTGATGCAGTGCAGTGAGTGCAGAGAGTGCACTGGCACCACTGGGGGTGCAGTGCAGTGAGTCCAGAGAGTGCACTGGCACCACTGGGGATGCAGTGCAGTGAGTCCAGAGCGTGCACTGGCACCACCTGTGATGCAGTGCAGTGAGTCCAGAGAGTGCACTGGCACCAATGGGGATGCAGCGCAGTGACTCTAGAGAGTGCACTGGCACCACTGGGGATGCAGTGCAGTGAGTCCAGAGAGTGCACTGGCACCACTGGGGATGCAGTGCAGTCAGTCCAGTGAGTGTACTGGCACCAATGGGGATGCACTTCAGTGAGTCCAGAGAGTGCACTGGCACCACTGAGAATACACTTCTGTGAGTCCAGAGAGTGCACTAGCACCACTGGGGATGCACTGCAGTGAGTCCAGAGAGTGAACTGGCTCCACTGGGGATTCCCTACAGTGAGTCCAGAGAGTGCACTGGCACCACTGGGGATGCACTGCAGTGAGTCCAGAGAGTGCACTGGCACCACTGGGGATGCACTGCAGTGAGTCCAGAGAGTGCACTAGCACCACTGGGGATGCAGTGCAGTGAATCCAGTGAGTGCACTGGCACCACTGGGGATGCAGTGCAGTGAGTCCAGAGAGTGCACTGGCACCACTGGGGATGCACTGCAGTGAGCCCAGAGAGTGCACTGGCACCACTGGAGATGCAGTACAGTAAGTCCAGTGAGTGTACTGGCACCACTGGGGATGCACTGCAGTGAGTCCAGAGAGTGCACTGGCACCACTGAGAATGCAGTTCAGTGAGTCCAGAGAGTGCACTGGCACCACTGGGGATGCACTGCAGTGAGTCCAGAGAGTGCACTGGCACCACTGGGGATGCAGTGCAGTGAGTCCAGAGAGTGCACTGGCACCACTGGGGATGCAGTGCAGTGAGTCCAGAGAGTGCACTGGTACCACTGTGGATGCGGTGCAGTTACTCAAGAGACTGCACTGGCACCACTGGGGATGCAGTGCAGTGAGTCCAGAGAGTGCACTGGCACCACTGGAGATGCAGTGCAGTTAGTCCAGAGAGTGCACTGGCACCACTGGTGATGCAGTATAGTGAGTCCAGAGAGTGCACTGGCACCACTGGGATGCACTGCAGTGAGTCCAGAGAGTGCACTGGCACCACTGGGGATGCAGTGCAGTGAATCCAGTGAGTGCACTGGCACCACTGGGGATGCAGTGCAGTTAGTCCAGAGAGTGCACTGGCACCACTGGGGATGCAGTGCAGTTAGTCCAGAGAGTGCACTGGCACCACTGGAGGTGCAGTGCAGTGAGTCCAGTGAATGCACTGGCAGCACTGGGGATGCAGTGCAGTGAGTCCAGAGAGTGCACTGGCACCACTGGTGATGCAGTATAGTGAGTCCAGAGAGTGCACTGGCACCACTGGGATGCACTGCAGTGAGTCCAGAGAGTGCACTGGCACCACTGGTGATGCAGTACAGTGAGTCCAGTGAGTGCACTGGCACCACTGGGGATGTAGTACAGTGAGTCGAGAGAGTGCACTTGCAGCACTGGGGATGCAGTGCAGTGAGTCCAGAGAGTGCACTGGCACCACTGGGGATGCAGTGCAGTGAGTCCAGAGAGTGCACTGGCGCCACTGGGGTGCACTGCAGTGAGTCCAGAGAGTGCACTGGCACCACTGGGTATGCAGTGCAGTGAGTCCAGAGAGTGCACTGGCACCACTGGGGATGCAGTGCAGTGAGTCCAGAGAGTGCACTGGCACCACTGGGGATGCAGTGCAGTGAGTCCAGAGAGGCACTGGCACCACTGGGGATGCACTGCAGTGAGTCCAGAGAGTGCACTGGCACCACTGGTGATGCAGTACAGTGAGTCCAGGGAGTGCACTGGCACTACTGGGGATGTAGTGCAGTGATTCGAGAGAATGCACTTGCACCACTGGGGATGCAGTGCAGTGAGTCCAGAGAGTGCACTGGCACCACAGGTGATGCAGTACAATGAGTCCAGAGAGTGCACTGGCACCACTGGTGATGCAGTACAGTGAGTCCAGAGACTTCACAGGCTCCACTGGTAATACAGAGAAGTGAGTCCAGAGAGTGCACTGGCACCACTGGGGATGCAGTGCAGTGAGTCCAGAGAGTGCACTGGCACCACCTGTGATGCAGTGCAGTGAGTGCAGAGAGTGCACTGGCACCTCTGGGGGTGCAGTGCAGTGAGTCCAGAGAGTGCACTGGCACCACTGGGGATGCACTGCAGTGAGTCCAGAGCGTGCACTGGCACCACTGGTGATGCAGTACAGTGAGTCCAGAGAGTGCACTGGCACCACTGGGGATGCAGTGCAGTGAGTCCAGAGAGTGCACTGGCACCACTGGGGATGCAGCGCAGTGACTCTAGAGAGTGCACTGGCACCACTGGGGATGCAGTGCAGTGAGTCCAGAGAGTGCACTGGCACCACTGGGGATGCAGTGCAGTCAGTCCAGTGAGTGTACTGGCACCAATGGGGATGCACTTCAGTGAGTCCAGAGAGTGCACTGGCACCACTGAGAATACACTTCTGTGAGTCCAGAGAGTGCACTAGCACCACTGGGGATGCACTGCAGTGAGTCAAGAGAGTGCACGGGCACCACTGGGGATGCCCTGCAGTGAGTCCAGAGAGTGCACTGGCACCACGGGGGATGCAGTGCAGTGACTCCAGAGAGTGCACTGGCACCACTGGGGATGCAGTGCAGTGAGTCCAGAGAGTGCACTGGCACCACTGGAGATGCAGTGCAGTGAGTCCAGAGAGTGCACTGGCACCACTGGGGATGCAGTGCAGTGAGTCCAGAGAGTGCACTGGCACCACTGGGGATGCAGTGCAGTGAGTCCAGAGAGGCACTGGCACCACTGGGGATGCACTGCAGTGAGTCCAGAGAGTGCACTGGCACCACTGGTTATGCACTGCAGTGAGTCCAGAGAGTGCACTGGCACCACTGGGGATGCACTGCAGTGAGTCCAGAGAGTGCACTGGCACCACTGGGAATGCAGTGCAGTGAGTCCAGAGACTTCACAGGCTCCACTGGGAATACAGAGAAGTGAGTCCAGAGAGTGCACTGGCACCACTGGGGATGCACTGCAGTGAGTCCAGAGAGTGCACTGGCACCACCTGTGATGCAGTGCAGTGAGTGCAGAGAGTGCACTGGCACCAATGGGGGTGCAGTGCAGTGAGTCCAGAGAGTGCACTGGCACCACTGGGGATGCACTGCAGTGAGTCCAGAGCGTGCACTGGCACCACTGGTGATGCAGTACAGTGAGTCCAGAGAGTGCACTGGCACCACTGGGGATGCAGTGCAGTGAGTCCAGAGAGTGCACTGGCACCACTGGGGATGCGGTGCAGTGAGTCCAGAGAGTGCACTGACACCACTGGGGATGCACTACAGTGAGTCCAGAGATTGCACTGGCACCAGTGGGGATGAAGTGCAGTGAGTCCAGAGAGTGCACTGGCACCACTGGGGCTTCAGTGCAGTGAATCCAGAGAGTTCATTGGCACCACTGGGGATGCACTGCAGTGAGTCCAGAGAGTGCACTGGCACCACTGGGGATGCGGTGCAGTGAGTCCAGAGAGTGCACTGTCACCACTGGGGATGCGGTGCAGTGAGTCCACAGAGTGCACTGGACCAGTGGGGATGCAGTACAGTGAGTCCAGAGAGTGCACTGGCACCACTGGGGATGCAGTGCAGTGAGTCCAGAGAGTGCACTGGCACCACTGGGGATGCACTTCAGTGACTCCAGAGAGTGCACTGGCAACACTGGGGATGCAGTGCAGTGAGTCCAGAGAGTGCACTGGCACCACTGGGGATGCACTGCAGTGAGTCCAGAGAGTGCACTGGCGCCACTGGGGATGCAGTGCAGTGTGTCCAGAGAGTGCACTGGCACCACTTGTGATGCAGTGCGATGAGTCCAGAGAGTGCACTGGCACCACTGGGGATGCACTTCAGTGAGTCCAGAGAGTGCATTGGCACCACTGGGGATGCAGTGCAGTGAGTCCAGAGAGTGCTCTGGCACCACTGGGGATGCACTGCAGTGAGTCCAGAGAGTGCACTGGCGCCACTGGGGATGCAGTGCAGTGTGTCCAGAGAGTGCACTGGCACCACTTGTGATGCAGTGCGATGAGTCCACAGATTGCACTCGCACCACTGGGGATGCAGTGCAGTGAGTCCAGAGACTTCACTGGCACCACTGGGAATGCAGAGAAGTGAGTCCAGAGAGTGCACTGGCACCACTGGGGATGCAGTGCAGTGAGTCCAGAGAGTGCACTGGCACCACTGGGGATGCAGTGCAGTGAGTCCAGAGAGTGCACTGGCACCACTGGGGATGCAGTTCAGTTAGTCCAGAGAGTGCACTGGCACCACTGGAGGTGCAGTCCAGTGAGTCCAGTGAATGCACTGACAGCACTGGGGATGCAGTGCAGTGAGTCCAGAGAGTGCACTGGCACCACTGGTGATGCAGTATATTGAGTCCAGAGAGTGCACTGGCACCACTGGGATGCACTGCAGTGAGTCCAGAGAGTGCACTGGCACCACTGGTGATGCAGTACAGTGAGTCCAGTGAGTGCACTGGCACCACTGGGGATGTAGTACAGTGACTCGAGAGAGTGCACTTGCAGCACTGGGGATGCAGTGCAGTGAGTCCAGAGAGTGCACTGGCACCACTGGGGATGCAATGCAGTGAGTCCTGAGAGTGCACTGGCACCACTGGGGATGCAGTGCAGTGAGTCCAGAGAGTGCACTGGCACCACTGGGGATGCAGTGCAGTGAGTCCAGAGAGTGCACTGGCGCCACTGGGGTGCACTGCAGTGAGTCCAGAGAGTGCACTGGCACCACTGGGGATGCAGTGCAGTGAGTCCAGAGAGTGCACTGGCACCACTGGGGATGCAGTGCAGTGACTCCAGAGAGTGCACTGGCACCACTGGGGATGCACTGCAGTGAGTCCAGAGAGTGCACTGGCACCACTGGGGATGTACTGCAGTGAGTCCAGAGAGTGCACGGGCACCACTGGGGATGCAGTACAGTGAGTCCAGAGAGTGCACTGGCACCACTGGGGATGCAGTGCAGTGAGTCCAGAGAGTGCACTGGCACCACTGGGGATGCAGTGCAGAGAGTCCAGAGAGTGCACTGGCACCACTGGGGATGCAGTACAGTAGGTCCACAGAGTGCACTGGCACCACTGGGGATGCAGTCCAGTGAGTCCAGAGAGTGCACTGGCACCACTGGGGATGCTGTGCAGTGAATCCAGTGAGTGCACTGGCACCACTGGGGATGCAGTGCAGTGAGTCCAGAGAGTGCACAGGCACCAATGGAGGTGCAGTCCAGTGAGTCCAGTGAATGCACTGGCAGCACTGGGGATGCAGTGCAGTGAGTCCAGAGAGTGCACTGGCACCACTGGTGATGCAGTATAGTGAGTCCAGAGAGTGCACTGGCACCACTGGGATGCTCTGCAGTGAGTCCAGAGAGTGCACTGGCACCACTGGGGATGCAGTGTAGTGAGTCCAGAGAGTGCACTGGCACCACTAGGGATGCAGTGCAGTCAGTCCAGTGAGTGTACTGGCACCAATGGGGATGCACTTCAGTGAGTCCAGAGAGTGCACTGGCACCACTGAGAATACACTTCTGTGAGTCCAGAGAGTGCACTAGCACCACTGGGGATGCCCTGCAGTGAGTCCAGAGAGTGCACTGGCACCACGGGGGATGCAGTGCAGTGACTCCAGAGAGTGCACTGGCACCACTGGGGATGCAGTGCAGTGAGTCCAGAGAGTGCACTGGCACCACTGGAGATGCAGTGCAGTGAGTCCAGAAATTGCACTGGCACCACTGGGGATGCAGTGCAGTGAGTCCAGAGAGTGAACTGGCTCCACTGGGGATGCCCTACAGTGAGTCCAGAGAGTGCACTGGCACCACTGGGGATGCACTGCAGTGAGTCCAGAGAGTGCACTGGCACCACTGGGGATGCACTGCAGTGAGTCCAGAGAGTGCACTAGCACCACTGGGGATGCAGTGCAGTGAATCCAGTGAGTGCACTGGCACCACTGGGGATGCAGTGCAGTGAGTCCAGAGAGTGCACTGGCACCACTGGGGATGCACTGCAGTGAGCCCAGAGAGTGCACTGGCACCACTGGAGATGCAGTACAGTGAGTCCAGTGAGTGTACTGGCACCACTGGGGATGCACTGCAGTGAGTCCAGAGAGTGCACTGGCACCACTGAGAACGCAGTTCAGTGAGTCCAGAGAGTGCACTGGCACCACTTGGGATGCACTGCAGTGAGTCCAGAGAGTGCACTGGCACCACTGGTGATGCAGTGCAGTGAGTCCAGAGAGTGCACTGGCACCACTGGGGATGCAGTGCAGTGAGTCCAGAGAGTGCACTGGCACCACTGGGAATGCAGCGCAGTGAGTCCAGAGACTTCACAGGCTCCACTGGGAATACAGAGAAGTGAGTCCAGAGAGTGCACTGGCACCACTGGGGATGCACTGCAGTGAGTCCAGAGAGTGCACTGGCACCACCTGTGATGCAGTGCAGTGAGTGCAGAGAGTGCACTGGCACCAATGGGGGTGCAGTGCAGTGAGTCCAGAGAGTGCACTGGCACCACTGGGGATGCACTGCAGTGAGTCCAGAGCGTGCACTGGCACCACTGGTGATGCAGTACAGTGAGTCCAGAGAGTGCACTGGCACCACAGGGGATGCAGTGCAGTGAGTCCAGAGAGTGCACTGGCACCACTGGGGATGCGGTGCAGTGAGTCCAGAGAGTGCACTGGCACCACTGGGGATGCACTACAGTGAGTCCAGAGATTGCACTGGCACCAGTGGGGATGAAGTGCAGTGAGTCCAGAGAGTGCACTGGCACCACTGGGGCTTCAGTGCAGTGAATCCAGAGAGTGCATTGGCACCACTGGGGATGCACTGCAGTGAGTCCAGAGAGTGCACTGGCACCACTGGGGATGCGGTGCAGTGAGTCCAGAGAGTGCACTGTCACCACTGGGGATGCGGTGCAGTGAGTCCACAGAGTTAACTGGACCAGTGGGGATGCAGTACAGTGAGTCCAGAGAGTGCACTGGCACCACTGGGGATGCAGTGCAGTGAGTCCAGAGAGTTCACTGGCACCACTGGGGATGCACTTCAGTGACTCCAGAGAGTGCAATGGCAACACTGGGGATATAGTGCAGTGAGTCCAGAGAGTGCACTGGCACCACTGGGGATGCAGTGCAGTGAGTCCAGAGAGTGCACTGGCGCCACTGGGGATGCAGTGCAGTGTGTCCAGAGAGTGCACTGGCACCACTTGTGATGCAGTGCGATGAGTCCAGAGAGTGCACTGGCACCACTGGGGATGCACTTCAGTGAGTCCAGAAAGTGCATTGGCACCACTGGGGATGCAGTGCAGTGAGTCCAGAGAGTGCTCTGGCACCACTGGGGATGCAGTACAGTGAGTCCACAGAGTGCACTGGCACCACTGGGGATGCAGTGCAGTGAGTCCAGAGACTTCACTGGCACCACTGGGAATGCAGAGAAGTGAGTCCAGAGAGTGCACTGGCACCACTGGGGATGCAGTCCAGTGAGTCCAGAGAGTGCACTGGCACCACTGGGGATGCACTGCAGTGAGTCCAGAGAGTGCACTGGCACCACTGGGGATGCCCCGCAGTGAGTCCAGAGAGTGCACTGGCACCACTGGGGATGCAGTACAGTAGGTCCGCAGAGTGCACTGGCACCACTGGGGATGCAGTGCAGTGAGTCCAGAGAGTGCACTGGCACCACTGGGGATGCAGTGCAGTGAATCCAGTGAGTGCACTGGCACCACTGGGGATGCACTGCAGTGAGTCCAGAGAGTGCACTGGCACCACTGGGGATGCACTGCAGTTAGTCCAGAGAGTGCACTGGCACCACTGGAGGTGCAGTCCAGTGAGTCCAGTGAATGCACTGGCAGCACTGGGGATGCACTTCAGTGAGTCCAGAGAGTGCACTGGCACCACTGGTGATGCAGTATAGTGAGTCCAGAGAGTGCACTGGCACCACTGGGATGCACTGCAGTGAGTCCAGAGAGTGCACTGGCACCACTGGTGATGCAGTACAGTGAGTCCAGTGAGTGCACTGGCACCACTGGGGATGCAGTGCAGTGAGTCCAGAGAGTGCACTGGCACCACTGGGGATGCAGTACAGTGAGTCCAGAGAGTGCACTGGCACCACTGGGGATGCAGTGCAGTGAGTCCAGAGAGTGCACTGGCACCAGTGGGGTTGCACTGCAGTGAGTCCAGAGAGTGCACTGGCACCACTGGGGATGTACTGCAGTGAGTCCAGAGAGTGCACGGGCTCCACTGGTGATGCAGTACAGTGAGTCCAGAGAGTGCACTGGCACCACTGGGGATGCAGTGCAGTGAGTCCAGAGAGTGCACTGGCACCACTGGGGATGCAGTGCAGTGAGTCCAGAGAGTGCACTGGCACCACTGGGGATGCCCTGCAGTGAGTCCAGAGAGTGCACTGGCACCACTGGGGATGCAGTACAGTATGTCCACAGAGTGCACTGGCACCACTGGGGATGCACTGCAGTGAGTCCAGAGAGTGCACTGGCACCACTGGGGATGCAGTGCAGTGAATCCAGTGAGTGCACTGGCACCACTGGGGATGCAGTGCAGTTAGTCCAGAGAGTGCACTGGCACCACTGGGGATGCAGTGCAGTTAGTCCAGAGAGTGCACTGGCACCACTGGAGGTGCAGTGCAGTGAGTCCAGTGAATGCACTGGCAGCACTGGGGATGCAGTGCAGTGAGTCCAGAGAGTGCACTGGCACCACTGGTGATGCAGTATAGTGAGTCCAGAGAGTGCACTGGCACCACTGGGATGCACTGCAGTGAGTCCAGAGAGTGCACTGGCACCACTGGTGATGCAGTACAGTGAGTCCAGTGAGTGCACTGGCACCACTGGGGATGTAGTACAGTGAGTCGAGAGAGTGCACTTGCAGCACTGGGGATGCAGTGCAGTGAGTCCAGAGAGTGCACTGGCACCACTGGGGATGCAGTGCAGTGAGTCCAGAGAGTGCACTGGCGCCACTGGGGTGCACTGCAGTGAGTCCTGAGAGTGCACTGGCACCACTGGGTATGCAGTGCAGTGAGTCCAGAGAGTGCACTGGCACCACTGGGGATGCAGTGCAGTGAGTCCAGAGAGTGCACTGGCACCACTGGGGATGCAGTGCAGTGAGTTCAGAGAGGCACTGGCACCACTGGGGATGCACTGCAGTGAGTCCAGAGAGTGCACTGGCACTACTGGGGATGTAGTACAGTGATTCGAGAGAATGCACTTGCACCACTGGGGATGCAGTGCAGTGAGTCCAGAGAGTGCACTGGCACCACTGGTGATGCAGTACAATGAGTCCAGAGAGTGCACTGGCACCACTGGGGATTGAGTACAGTGAGTCCAGAGACTTCACAGGCTCCACTGGTAATACAGAGAAGTGAGTCCAGAGAGTGCACTGGCACCACTGGGGATACAGTGCAGTGAGTCCAGAGAGTGCACTGGCACCACCTGTGATGCAGTGCAGTGAGTGCAGAGAGTGCACTGGCACCACTGGGGGTGCAGTGCAGTGAGTCCAGAGAGTGCACTGGCACCACTGGGGATGCACTGCAGTGAGTCCAGAGCGTGCACTGGCACCACTGGTGATGCAGTACAGTGAGTCCAGAGAGTGCACTGGCACCACTGGGGATGCAGTGCAGTGAGTCCAGAGAGTGCACTGGCACCACTGGGGATGCAGCGCAGTGACTCTAGAGAGTGCACTGGCACCACTGGGGATGCAGTGCAGTGAGTCCAGAGAGTGCACTGGCACCACTGGGGATGCAGTGCAGTCAGTCCAGTGAGTGTACTGGCACCAATGGGGATGCACTTCAGTGAGTCCAGAGAGTGCACTGGCACCACTGAGAATACACTTCTGTGAGTCCAGAGAGTGCACTAGCACCACTGGGGATGCACTGCAGTGAGTCAAGAGAGTGCACGGGCACCACTGGGGATGCCCTGCAGTGAGTCCAGAGAGTGCACTGGCACCACGGGGGATGCAGTGCAGTGACTCCAGAGAGTGCACTGGCACCACTGGGGATGCAGTGCAGTGAGTCCAGAGAGTGCACTGGCACCACTGGAGATGCAGTGCAGTGAGTCCAGAGAGTGCACTGGCACCACTGGGGATGCAGTGCAGTGAGTCCAGAGAGTGCACTGGCACCACTGGGGATGCAGTGCAGTGAGTCCAGAGAGGCACTGGCACCACTGGGGATGCACTGCAGTGAGTCCAGAGAGTGCACTGGCACCACTGGTTATGCACTGCAGTGAGTCCAGAGAGTGCACTGGCACCACTGGGGATGCACTGCAGTGAGTCCAGAGAGTGCACTGGCACCACTGGGAATGCAGTGCAGTGAGTCCAGAGACTTCACAGGCTCCACTGGGAATACAGAGAAGTGAGTCCAGAGAGTGCACTGGCACCACTGGGGATGCACTGCAGTGAGTCCAGAGAGTGCACTGGCACCACCTGTGATGCAGTGCAGTGAGTGCAGAGAGTGCACTGGCACCAATGGGGGTGCAGTGCAGTGAGTCCAGAGAGTGCACTGGCACCACTGGGGATGCACTGCAGTGAGTCCAGAGCGTGCACTGGCACCACTGGTGATGCAGTACAGTGAGTCCAGAGAGTGCACTGGCACCACTGGGGATGCAGTGCAGTGAGTCCAGAGAGTGCACTGGCACCACTGGGGATGCGGTGCAGTGAGTCCAGAGAGTGCACTGACACCACTGGGGATGCACTACAGTGAGTCCAGAGATTGCACTGGCACCAGTGGGGATGAAGTGCAGTGAGTCCAGAGAGTGCACTGGCACCACTGGGGCTTCAGTGCAGTGAATCCAGAGAGTTCATTGGCACCACTGGGGATGCACTGCAGTGAGTCCAGAGAGTGCACTGGCACCACTGGGGATGCGGTGCAGTGAGTCCAGAGAGTGCACTGTCACCACTGGGGATGCGGTGCAGTGAGTCCACAGAGTGCACTGGACCAGTGGGGATGCAGTACAGTGAGTCCAGAGAGTGCACTGGCACCACTGGGGATGCAGTGCAGTGAGTCCAGAGAGTGCACTGGCACCACTGGGGATGCACTTCAGTGACTCCAGAGAGTGCACTGGCAACACTGGGGATGCAGTGCAGTGAGTCCAGAGAGTGCACTGGCACCACTGGGGATGCACTGCAGTGAGTCCAGAGAGTGCACTGGCGCCACTGGGGATGCAGTGCAGTGTGTCCAGAGAGTGCACTGGCACCACTTGTGATGCAGTGCGATGAGTCCACAGATTGCACTCGCACCACTGGGGATGCAGTGCAGTGAGTCCAGAGACTTCACTGGCACCACTGGGAATGCAGAGAAGTGAGTCCAGAGAGTGCACTGGCACCACTGGGGATGCAGTGCAGTGAGTCCAGAGAGTGCACTGGCACCACTGGGGATGCAGTGCAGTGAGTCCAGAGAGTGCACTGGCACCACTGGGGATGCAGTGCAGTTAGTCCAGAGAGTGCACTGGCACCACTGGAGGTGCAGTCCAGTGAGTCCAGTGAATGCACTGGCAGCACTGGGGATGCAGTGCAGTGAGTCCAGAGAGTGCACTGGCACCACTGGTGATGCAGTATAGTGAGTCCAGAGAGTGCACTGGCACCACTGGGATGCACTGCAGTGAGTCCAGAGAGTGCACTGGCACCACTGGTGATGCAGTACAGTGAGTCCAGTGAGTGCACTGGCACCACTGGGGATGTAGTACAGTGACTCGAGAGAGTGCACTTGCAGCACTGGGGATGCAGTGCAGTGAGTCCAGAGAGTGCACTGGCACCACTGGGGATGCAGTGCAGTGAGTCCAGAGAGTGCACTGGCACCACTGGGGATGCAGTGCAGTGACTCCAGAGAGTGCACTGGCACCAATGGGGATGCACTGCAGTGAGTCCAGAGAGTGCACTGGCACCACTGGGGATGTACTGCAGTGAGTCCAGAGAGTGCACGGGCACCACTGGGGATGCAGTACAGTGAGTCCAGAGAGTGCACTGGCACCACTGGGGATGCAGTGCAGTGAGTCCAGAGAGTGCACTGGCACCACTGGGGATGCAGTGCAGAGAGTCCAGAGAGTGCACTGGCACCACTGGGGATGCAGTACAGTAGGTCCACAGAGTGCACTGGCACCACTGGGGATGCAGTCCAGTGAGTCCAGAGAGTGCACTGGCACCACTGGGGATGCTGTGCAGTGAATCCAGTGAGTGCACTGGCACCACTGGGGATGCAGTGCAGTGAGTCCAGAGAGTGCACAGGCACCAATGGAGGTGCAGTCCAGTGAGTCCAGTGAATGCACTGGCAGCACTGGGGATGCAGTGCAGTGAGTCCAGAGAGTGCACTGGCACCACTGGTGATGCAGTATAGTGAGTCCAGAGAGTGCACTGGCACCACTGGGATGCTCTGCAGTGAGTCCAGAGAGTGCACTGGCACCACTGGTGATGCAGTACAGTGAGTCCAGTGAGTGCACTGGCATCACTGGGGATGCAGTGCAGTGAGTCCAGAGAGTGCACTGGCGCCACTGGGGATGCACTGCAGTGAGTCCAGAGAGTGCACTGGCACCACTGGGTATGCAGTGCAGTGAGTCCAGAGAGTGCATTGGCACCACTGGGGATGCACTGCAGTGAGTCCAGAGAGTGCACAGGCTCCACTGGGGATGCAGTACAGTGAGTCCAGAGAGTGCACTGGCACCACTGGGGATGCAGTGCAGTGAGTGCAGAGAGTACACTGGCAACACTGGGGATGCAGTGCAGTGAGTCCAGAGAGTGCTCTGGCACCACAGGGGATGCAGTGCAGTGAGTCCAGAGTGTGCACTGGCACCACTGGGAATGCAGCGCAGTGACTCCAGAGAGTGCACTGACACCACTGGGGATGCGGTGCAGTGAGTCCAGAGAGTGCACTGGCACCACTCACGGTGCAGTGCGGTGAGTCCTGAGAGTGCACTGGCACCACTGGGGATGCAGTGCAGTGAGTCCAGAGAGTGCACTGGCACCACTGGGGATGCAGTGCAGTGAGTCCAGAGAGTGCACTGGCACCACTGGGGATGCAGTGCAGTGAGTTCAGAGAGTGCCGCTCCAGCCTCGGCGTCCGCTCCAGCCGCGTCAACCGCTCCAGCCGCGGTAGCCTCTCCAGCCGCTCCAGCCGCGGTAGCCGCTCCAAACGCGGCAGGCGCTCCAGCCGCGGCAGCCGCTCCAGCCGCTCCAGCCGCGGCAGCCGTTCCAGCCGCTAACGAGTGGAGCGCCTGCCACAGCTGGAGCGGTTGCCGCGGTTGGAGCGCCTGCCGCGTTTGGAGCGGCTACCGCGGCTGCCGCGGCTGGAGCGGCTGGAGCGTCTGCCGCGGTGGGAGAGTCTGCCGCGTATGCCGCGGACGGAGCGGCTGCCGCGGCTGGAGCGGCTGCCGCGGCTGCCGCGGCTGCCGAGGCTGGAGGGCTACCGCGGCTGGAGCGACTGCCGCGGCTGGAGCAGTGCAGTGAGTCCAGAGAGTGCACTGGCACCACTGGGGATGCAGTGCAGTGAGTCCAGAGAGTGCACTGGCACCTTTGGGGATGCACTGCAGTGTCTGCAGAGAGTGCCCTGGCACCACTGGGGATGCAGTGCAGTGAGTCCAGAGTGCACTGGCACCACTGGTGATGCAGTGCAGTGAGTCCACGTAGTGCACTAGCACCAGTGGGGATGCAGTGCAGTGAGTCCAGAGAGTGCACTGGCACCACTGGGGTTGCACTGCAGTCATTCCAGAGAGTGCAATGGCACCAATGGGAATGCAGTGCAGTGAGTCCAGAGAGTGCACTGGCACCAATGGGGATGCAGTGCAGTCAGTCCAGTGAGTGTACTGGCACCAATTTGAATGCACTTCAGTGAGTCCAGAGAGTGCACTGGCACCACTGAGAATACACTTCTGTGAGTCCAGAGAGTGCACTAGCACCACTGGGGATGCACTGCAGTGAGTCAAGAGAGTGCACGGGCACCACTGGGGATGCCCTGCAGTGAGTCCAGAGAGTGCACTGGCTCCACGGGGGATGCAGTGCAGTGACTACAGAGAGTGCACTGGCACCACTGGGGATGCACTTCAGTGAGTCCAGAGAGTGCACTGGCACCACTGAGAATACACTTCTGTGAGTCCAGAGAGTGCACTAGCACCACTGGGGATGCACTGCAGTGAGTCAAGAGAGTGCACGGGCACCACTGGGGATGCACTGCAGTGAGTCCAGAAATTGCACTGGCACCACTGGGGATGCACTGCAGTGAGTCCAGAGAGAGAACTGGCTCCACTGGGGATGCCCTACAGTGAGTCCGGAGAGTGCACTGGCACCACTGAGGATGCACTGCTGTGAGTCCAGAGTGTGCACTGGCACCACTGGGGATGCACTGCAGTGAGTCCAGAGAGTGCTCTAGCACCACTGGGGATGCAGTGCAGTGAATCCAGTGAGTGCACTGGCACCACTGGGGATGCAGTGCAGTGAGTCTAGAGAGTGCACTGGCACCACTGGGGATGCAGTGCAGTGAGTCCAGAGAGTGCACTGGCACCACTGGGGATGCACTGCAGTGAGTCCAGAGAGTGCACTGGCACCACTGGGGATGTACTGCAGTGAGTCCAGAGAGTGCACGGGCTCCACTGGGTATGCAGTACAGTGAGTCCAGAGAGTGCACTGGCACCACTGGGGATGCAATGCAGTGAGTCCAGAGAGTGAACTGGCACCACTGGGGATGCAGTGCAGTGAGTCCAGAGATTGCACTGGCACCACTGGGGATGCAGTGCAGTGAGTGCAGAGAGTGCACTGGCACCACTGGGGATGCAGTGCAGTCAGTCCAGAGAGTGCACTGGCACTACTGGGGATGCACTGCAGTGAGTGCAGAGAGTACACTGGCAACACTGGGGATGCAGTGCAGTGAGTCCAGAGAGTGCTCTGGCACCACAGGGGATGCAGTGCAGTGAGTCCAGAGTGTGCACTGGCACCACTGGGGATGCAGCGCAGTGACTCCAGAGAGTGCACTGACACCACTGGGGATGCGGTGCAGTGAGTCCAGAGAGTGCACTGGCACCACTCAGGGTGCAGTGCGGTGAGTCCAGAGAGTGCACTGGCACCACTGGGGATGCAGTGCAGTGAGTCCAGAGAGTGCACTGGCACCACTGGGGATGCAGTGCAGTGAGTCCAGAGAGTGCCGCTCCAGCCTCGGCATCCGCTCCAAACGCGGCAGGCGCTCCAGCCGCGGTAGCCTCTCCAGCCGCTCCAGCCGCGGTAGCCGCTCCAAACGCGGCAGGCGCTCCAGCCGCGGCAGCCGCTCCAGCCGCTCCAGCCGCGGCAGCCGTTCCAGCCGCTAACGAGTGGAGCGCCTGCCACGGCTGGAGCGGTTGCCGCGTTTGGAGCGCCTGCCGCGTTTGGAGCGGCTGCCGCGGCTGCCGCGGCTGGAGCGGCTGGAGCGTCTGCCGCGGTGGGAGAGTCTGCCGCTTATGCCGCGGACGGAGCGGCTGCCGCGGCTGGAGCGGCTGCCGCGGCTGCCGCGGCTGCCGAGGCTGGAGGGCTACCGCGGCTGGAGCGACTGCCGCGGCTGGAGCAGTGCAGTGAGTCCAGAGAGTGCACTGGCACCACTGGGGATGCAGTGCAGTGAGTCCAGAGAGTGCACTGGCACCTTTGGGGATGCACTGCAGTGTCTGCAGAGAGTGCCCTGGCACCACTGGGGATGCAGTGCAGTGAGTCCAGAGAGTGCACTGGCACCACTGGTGATGCAGTGCAGTGAGTCCAGAGAGTGCACTGGCACCACTGGGGATTCAGTGCAGTGAGTCCACGTAGTGCACTAGCACCACTGGGGATGCAGTGCAGTGAGTCCAGAGAGTGCACTGGCACCACTGGGGTTGCACTGCAGTCATTCCAGAGAGTGCACTGGCACCACAGGGGATGCGGTGCAGTGAATCCAGAGAGTGCACTGGCACCACTGGGGATGCAGTGCAGTGAGTCCAGAGAGTGCACTGGCACCACTGGGGATGCGGTGCCGGGAGTCCAGAGAGTGCTTTGGCACCTCTGGGGATGCACTGCAGTGAGTCCAGAGAGTGCACTGGCACCACTGGGGATGCAGCGCAGTGACTCTAGAGAGTGCACTGGCACCACTGGGGATGCAGTGCAGTGAGTCCAGAGAGTGCACTGGCACCACTGGGGATGCAGTAGAGTCAGTCCAGTGAGTGTACTGGCACCAATGGGGATGCACTTCAGTGAGTCCAGAGAGTGCACTGGCACCACTGAGAATACACTTCTGTGAGTCCAGAGAGTGCACTAGCACCACTGGGGATGCCCTGCAGTGAGTCCAGAGAGTGCACTGGCACCACGGGGGATGCAGTGCAGTGACTCCAGAGAGTGCACTGGCACCACTGGGGATGCAGTGCAGTGAGTCCAGAGAGTGCACTGGCACCACTGGAGATGCAGTGCAGTGAGTCCAGAAATTGCACTGGCACCACTGGGGATGCAGTGCAGTGAGTCCAGAGAGTGAACTGGCTCCACTGGGGATGCCCTACAGTGAGTCCAGAGAGTGCACTGGCACCACTGGGGATGCACTGCAGTGAGTCCAGAGAGTGCACTGGCACCACTGGGGATGCACTGCAGTGAGTCCAGAGAGTGCACTAGCACCACTGGGGATGCAGTGCAGTGAATCCAGTGAGTGCACTGGCACCACTGGGGATGCAGTGCAGTGAGTCCAGAGAGTGCACTGGCCCCACTGGGGATGCACTGCAGTGAGCCCAGAGAGTGCACTGGCACCACTGGAGATGCAGTACAGTGAGTCCAGTGAGTGTACTGGCACCACAAGGGATGCACTGCAGTGAGTCCAGAGAGTGCACTGGCACCACTGAGAACGCAGTTCAGTGAGTCCAGAGAGTGCACTGGCACCACTTGGGATGCACTGCAGTGAGTCCAGAGAGTGCACTGGCACCACTGGGGATGCAGTGCAGTGAGTCCAGAGAGTGCACTGGCACCACTGGGGATGCAGTGCAGTGAGTCCAGAGAGTGCACTGGCACCAGTGGGAATGCAGTGCAGTGAGTCCAGAGACTTCACAGGCTCCACTGGGAATACAGAGAAGTGAGTCCAGAGAGTGCACTGGCACCACTGGGGATGCACTGCAGTGAGTCCAGAGAGTGCACTGGCACCACCTGTGATGCAGTGCAGTGAGTGCAGAGAGTGCACTGGCACCACTGGGGATGCGTTGCAGTGAGTCCAGAGAGTGCACTGGCACCACTGGGGATGCACTACAGTGAGTCCAGAGATTGCACTGGCACCAGTGGGGATGAAGTGCAGTGAGTCCAGAGAGTGCACTGGCACCACTGGGGCTTCAGTGCAGTGAATCCAGAGAGTGCATTGGCACCACTGGGGATGCACTGCAGTGAGTCCAGAGAGTGCACTGGCACCACTGGGGATGCGGTGCAGTGAGTCCAGAGAGTGCACTGTCACCACTGGGGATGCGGTGCAGTGAGTCCACAGAGTGCACTGGACCAGTGGGGATGCAGTACAGTGAGTCCAGAGAGTGCACTGGCACCACTGGGGATGCAGTGCAGTGAGTCCAGAGAGTGCACTGGCACCACTGGGGATGCACTTCAGTGACTCCAGAGAGTGCACTGGCAACACTGGGGATGCAGTGCAGTGAGTCCAGAGAGTGCACTGGCACCACTGGGGATGCACTGCAGTGAGTCCAGAGAGTGCACTGGCGCCACTGGGGATGCAGTGCAGTGTGTCCAGAGAGTGCACTGGCACCACTTGTGATGCAGTGCGATGAGTCCAGAGAGTGCACTGGCACCACTGGGGATGCACTTCAGTGAGTCCAGAAAGTGCATTGGCACCACTGGGGATGCAGTGCAGTGAGTCCAGAGAGTGCTCTGGCACCACTGGGGATGCAGTACAGTGAGTCCACAGAGTGCACTGGCACCACTGGGGATGCAGTGCAGTGAGTCCAGAGACTTCACTGGCTCCACTGGGAATGCAGAGAAGTGAGTCCAGAGAGTGCACTGGCACCACTGGGGATGCACTGCAGTGAGTCCAGAGAGTGCACTGGCACCACTGGGGATGCCCTGCAGTGAGTCCAGAGAGTGCACTGGCACCACTGGGGATGCAGTACAGTAGGTCCACAGAGTGCACTGGCACCACTGGGGATGCAGTGCAGTGAGTCCAGAGAGTGCACTGGCACCACTGGGGATGCAGTGCAGTGAATCCAGTGAGTGCACTGGCACCACTGGGGATGCACTGCAGTGAGTCCAGAGAGTGCACTGGCACCACTGGGGATGCACTGCAGTTAGTCCAGAGAGTGCACTGGCACCACTGGAGGTGCAGTCCAGTGAGTCCAGTGAATGCACTGGCAGCACTGGGGATGCACTTCAGTGAGTCCAGAGAGTGCACTGGCACCACTGGTGATGCAGTATAGTGAGTCCAGAGAGTGCACTGGCACCACTGGGATGCACTGCAGTGAGTCCAGAGAGTGCACTGGCACCACTGGTGATGCAGTACAGTGAGTCCAGTGAGTGCACTGGCACCACTGGGGATGCAGTGCAGTGAGTCCAGAGAGTGCACTGGCACCACTGGGGATGCAGTGCAGTGAGTCCAGAGAGTGCACTAGCGCCACTGGGATGCACTGCAGTGAGTCCAGAGAGTGCACTGGCACCACTGGGGATGCAGTGCAGTGAGTCCAGAGAGTGCACTGGCACCAGTGGGGATGCACTGCAGTGAGTCCAGAGAGTGCACTGGCACCACTGGGGATGTACTGCAGTGAGTACAGAGAGTGCACGGGCTCCACTGGTGATGCAGTACAGTGAGTCCAGGGAGTGCACTGGCACCACTGGGGATGCAGTGCAGTGAGTCCAGAGAGTGCACTGGCACCACTGGGGATGCACTGCAGTGAGTCCAGAGAGTGCACTGGCACCACTGGGGATGCAGTACAGTAGGTCCACAGAGTGCACTGGCACCACTGGGGATGCAGTCCAGTGAGTCCAGAGAGTGCACTGGCACCACTGGGGATGCCCTGCAGTGAGTCCAGAGAGTGCACTGGCACCACTGGAGGTGCAGTCCAGTGAGTCCAGTGAATGCACTGGCAGCACTGGGGATGCAGTGCAGTGAGTCCAGAGAGTGCACTGGCACCACTGGTGATGCAGTATAGTGAGTCCAGAGAGTGCACTGGCACCACTGGGATGCACTGCAGTGAGTCCAGAGAGTGCACTGGCACCACTGGTGATGCAGTACAGTGAGTCCAGTGAGTGCACTGGCACCACTGGGGATGTAGTACAGTGACTCGAGAGAGTGCACTTGCAGCACTGGGGATGCAGTGCAGTGAGTCCAGAGAGTGCACTGGCACCACTGGGGATGCAGTGCAGTGAGTCCAGAGAGTGCACTGGCACCACTGGGGATGCAGTGCAGTGAGTCCAGAGAGTGCACTGGCGCCACTGGGGATGCACTGCAGTGAGTCCAGAGAGTGCACTGGCACCACTGGGTATGCAGTGCAGTGAGTCCAGAGAGTGCACTGGCACCACTGGGGATGCAGTGCAGTGAGTCCAGAGAGTGCATTGGCACCACTGGGGATGCAGTGCAGTGAGTCCAGAGAGTGCACTGGCACCACTGGTGATGCAGTGCAGTGAGTCCAGAGAGTGCACTGGCACCACTGGGGATTCAGTGCAGTGAGTCCACGTAGTGCACTAGCACCACTGGGGATGCAGTGCAGTGAGTCCAGAGAGTGCACTGGCACCACTGGGGTTGCACTGCAGTCATTCCAGAGAGTGCACTGGCACCACAGGGGATGCGGTGCAGTGAATCCAGAGAGTGCACTGGCACCACTGGGGATGCAGTGCAGTGAGTCCAGAGAGTGCACTGGCACCACTGGGGATGCGGTGCCGGGAGTCCAGAGAGTGCTTTGGCACCACTGGGGATGCACTGCAGTGAGTCCAGAGAGTGCACTGGCACCACTGGGGATGCAGCGCAGTGACTCTAGAGAGTGCACTGGCACCACTGGGGATGCAGTGCAGTGAGTCCAGAGAGTGCACTGGCACCACTGGGGATGCAGTAGAGTCAGTCCAGTGAGTGTACTGGCACCAATGGGGATGCACTTCAGTGAGTCCAGAGAGTGCACTGGCACCACTGAGAATACACTTCTGTGAGTCCAGAGAGTGCACTAGCACCACTGGGGATGCCCTGCAGTGAGTCCAGAGAGTGCACTGGCACCACGGGGGATGCAGTGCAGTAACTCCAGAGAGTGCACTGGCACCACTGGGGATGCAGTGCAGTGAGTCCAGAGAGTGCACTGGCACCACTGGAGATGCAGTGCAGTGAGTCCAGAAATTGCACTGGCCCCACTGGGGATGCAGTGCAGTGAGTCCAGAGAGTGAACTGGCTCCACTGGGGATGCCCTACAGTGAGTCCAGAGAGTGCACTGGCACCACTGGGGATGCACTGCAGTGAGTCCAGAGAGTGCACTGGCACCACTGGGGATGCACTGCAGTGAGTCCAGAGAGTGCACTAGCACCACTGGGGATGCAGTGCAGTGAATCCAGTGAGTGCACTGGCACCACTGGGGATGCAGTGCAGTGAGTCCAGAGAGTGCACTGGCCCCACTGGGGATGCACTGCAGTGAGCCCAGAGAGTGCACTGGCACCACTGGGGATGCAGTAGAGTCAGTCCAGTGAGTGTACTGGCACCACTGGGGATGCACTGCAGTGAGTCCAGAGAGTGCACTGGCACCACTGAGAACGCAGTTCAGTGAGTCCAGAGAGTGCACTGGCACCACTTGGGATGCACTGCAGTGAGTCCAGAGAGTGCACTGGCACCACTGGGGATGCAGTGCAGTGAGTCCAGAGAGTGCACTGGCACCACTGGGGATGCAGTGCAGTGAGTCCAGAGAGTGCACTGGCACCAGTGGGAATGCAGTGCAGTGAGTCCAGAGACTTCACAGGCTCCACTGGGAATACAGAGAAGTGAGTCCAGAGAGTGCACTGGCACCACTGGGGATGCACTGCAGTGAGTCCAGAGAGTGCACTGGCACCACCTGTGATGCAGTGCAGTGAGTGCAGAGAGTGCACTGGCACCACTGGGGATGCACTGCAGTGAGTCCAGAGCGTGCACTGGCACCACTGGTGATGCAGTACAGTGAGTCCAGAGAGTGCACTGGCACCACTGGGGATGCAGTGCAGTGAGTCCAGAGAGTGCACTGGCACCACTGGAGATGCGTTGCAGTGAGTCCAGAGAGTGCACTGGCACCACTGGGGATGCACTACAGTGAGTCCAGAGATTGCACTGGCACCAGTGGGGATGAAGTGCAGTGAGTCCAGAGAGTGCACTGGCACCACTGGGGCTTCAGTGCAGTGAATCCAGAGAGTGCATTGGCACCACTGGGGATGCACTGCAGTGAGTCCAGAGAGTGCACTGGCACCACTGGGGATGCGGTGCAGTGAGTCCAGAGAGTGCACTGTCACCACTGGGGATGCGGTGCAGTGAGTCCACAGAGTGCACTGGACCAGTGGGGATGCAGTACAGTGAGTCCAGAGAGTGCACTGGCACCACTGGGGATGCAGTGCAGTGAGTCCAGAGAGTGCACTGGCACCACTGGGGATGCACTTCAGTGACTCCAGAGAGTGCACTGGCAACACTGGGGATGCAGTGCAGTGAGTCCAGAGAGTGCACTGGCACCACTGGGGATGCACTGCAGTGAGTCCAGAGAGTGCACTGGCGCCACTGGGGATGCAGTGCAGTGTGTCCAGAGAGTGCACTGGCACCACTTGTGATGCAGTGCGATGAGTCCAGAGAGTGCACTGGCACCACTGGGGATGCACTTCAGTGAGTCCAGAAAGTGCATTGGCACCACTGGGGATGCAGTGCAGTGAGTCCAGAGACTTCACTGGCTCCACTGGGAATGCAGAGAAGTGAGTCCAGAGAGTGCACTGATACCACTGGGGATGCACTGCAGTGAGTCCAGAGAGTGCACTGGCACCACTGGGGATGCCCTGCAGTGAGTCCAGAGAGTGCACTGGCACCACTGGGGATGCAGTACAGTAGGTCCACAGAGTGCACTGGCACCACTGGGGATGCAGTGCAGTGAGTCCAGAGAGTGCACTGGCACCACTGGGGATGCAGTGCAGTGAATCCAGTGAGTGCACTGGCACCACTGGGGATGCACTGTAGTGAGTCCAGAGAGTGCACTGGCACCACTGGGGATGCACTGCAGTTAGTCCAGAGAGTGCACTGGCACCACTGGAGGTGCAGTCCAGTGAGTCCAGTGAATGCACTGGCAGCACTGGGGATGCACTTCAGTGAGTCCAGAGAGTGCACTGGCACCACTGGTGATGCAGTATAGTGAGTCCAGAGAGTGCACTGGCACCACTGGGATGCACTGCAGTGAGTCCAGAGAGTGCACTGGCACCACTGGTGATGCAGTACAGTGAGTCCAGTGAGTGCACTGGCACCACTGGGGATGCAGTGCAGTGAGTCCAGAGAGTGCACTGGCACCACTGGGGATGCAGTGCAGTGAGTCCAGAGAGTGCACTAGCGCCACTGGGGTGCACTGCAGTGAGTCCAGAGAGTGCACTGGCACCACTGGGGATGCAGTGCAGTGAGTCCAGAGAGTGCACTGGCACCAGAGGGGATGCACTGCAGTGAGTCCAGAGAGTGCACTGGCACCACTGGGGATGTACTGCAGTGAGTACAGAGAGTGCACGGGCTCCACTGGTGATGCAGTACAGTGAGTCCAGAGAGTGCACTGGCACCACTGGGGATGCAGTGCAGTGAGTCCAGAGAGTGCACTGGCACCACTGGGGATGCAGTGCAGTGAGTCCAGAGAGTGCACTGGCACCACTGGGTATGCCCTGCAGTGAGTCCAGAGAGTGCACTGGCACCACTGGGGATGCAGTACAGTAGGTCCACAGAGTGCACTGGCACCACTGGGGATGCAGTCCAGTGAGTCCAGAGAGTGCACTGGCACCACTGGGGATGCCCTGCAGTGAGTCCAGAGAGTGCACTGGCACCACTGGAGGTGCAGTCCAGTGAGTCCAGTGAATGCACTGGCAGCACTGGGGATGCAGTGCAGTGAGTCCAGAGAGTGCACTGGCACCACTGGTGATGCAGTATAGTGAGTCCAGAGAGTGCACTGGCACCACTGGGATGCACTGCAGTGAGTCCAGAGAGTGCACTGGCACCACTGGTGATGCAGTACAGTGAGTCCAGTGAGTGCACTGGCACCACTGGGGATGTAGTACAGTGACTCGAGAGAGTGCACTTGCAGCACTGGGGATGCAGTGCAGTGAGTCCAGAGAGTGCACTGGCACCACTGGGGATGCAGTGCAGTGAGTCCAGAGAGTGCACTGGCACCACTGGGGATGCAGTGCAGTGAGTCCAGAGAGTGCACTGGCGCCACTGGGGATGCACTGCAGTGAGTCCAGAGAGTGCACTGGCACCACTGGGTATGCAGTGCAGTGAGTCCAGAGAGTGCACTGGCACCACTGGGGATGCAGTGCAGTGAGTCCAGAGAGTGCATTGGCACCACTGGGGATGCACTGCAGTGAGTCCAGAGAGTGCACGGGCTCCACTGGGGATGCAGTACAGTGAGTCCAGAGAGTGCACTGGCACCACTGGGGATGCAGTGCAGTGAGTGCAGAGAGTACACTGGCAACACTGGGGATGCAGTGCAGTGAGTCCAGAGAGTGCTCTGGCACCACAGGGGATGCAGTGCAGTGAGTCCAGAGTGTGCACTGGCACCACTGGGAATGCAGCGCAGTGACTCCAGAGAGTGCACTGACACCACTGGGGATGCGGTGCAGTGAGTCCAGAGAGTGCACTGGCACCACTCAGGGTGCAGTGCGGTGAGTCCAGAGAGTGCACTGGCACCACTGGGGATGCAGTGCAGTGAGTCCAGAGAGTGCACTGGCACCACTGGGGATGCAGTGCAGTGAGTCCAGAGAGTGCACTGGCACCACTGGGGATGCAGTGCAGTGAGTCCAGAGAGTGCCGCTCCAGCCTCGGCATCCGCTCCAAACGCGGCAGGCGCTCCAGCCGCGGTAGCCTCTCCAGCCGCTCCAGCCGCGGTAGCCGCTCCAAACGCGGCAGGCGCTCCAGCCGCGGCAGCCGCTCCAGCCGCTCCAGCCGCGGCAGCCGTTCCAGCCGCTAACGAGTGGAGCGCCTGCCACGGCTGGAGCGGTTGCCGCGTTTGGAGCGCCTGCCGCGTTTGGAGCGGCTGCCGCGGCTGCCGCGGCTGGAGCGGCTGGAGCGTCTGCCGCGGTGGGAGAGTCTGCCGCTTATGCCGCGGACGGAACGGCTGCCGCGGCTGGAGCGGCTGCCGCGGCTGCCGCGGCTGCCGAGGCTGGAGGGCTACCGCGGCTGGAGCGACTGCCGCGGCTGGAGCAGTGCAGTGAGTCCAGAGAGTGCACTGGCACCACTGGGGATGCAGTGCAGTGAGTCCAGAGAGTGCACTGGCACCTTTGGGGATGCACTGCAGTGTCTGCAGAGAGTGCCCTGGCACCACTGGGGATGCAGTGCAGTGAGTCCAGAGAGTGCACTGGCACCACTGGTGATGCAGTGCAGTGAGTCCAGAGAGTGCACTGGCACCACTGGGGATTCAGTGCAGTGAGTCCACGTAGTGCACTAGCACCACTGGGGATGCAGTGCAGTGAGTCCAGAGAGTGCACTGGCACCACTGGGGTTGCACTGCAGTCATTCCAGAGAGTGCACTGGCACCACAGGGGATGCGGTGCAGTGAATCCAGAGAGTGCAGTGGCACCACTGGGGATGCAGTGCAGTGAGTCCAGAGAGTGCACTGGCACCACTGGGGATGCAGTGCAGTGATTCCAGAGAGTGCACTGGCACCACTGGGGATGCGGTGCCGGGAGTCCAGAGAGTGCTTTGGCACCACTGGGGATGCACTGCAGTGAGTCCAGAGAGTGCACTGGCACCACTGGGGATGCAGCGCAGTGACTCTAGAGAGTGCACTGGCACCACTGGGGATGCAGTGCAGTGAGTCCAGAGAGTGCACTGGCACCACTGGGGATGCAGTAGAGTCAGTCCAGTGAGTGCACTGGCACCACTGAGAATACACTTCTGTGAGTCCAGAGAGTGCACGGGCACCACTGGGGATGCCCTGCAGTGAGTCCAGAGAGTGCACTGGCACCACGGGGGATGCAGTGCAGTGACTCCAGAGAGTGCACTGGCACCACTGGGGATGCAGTGCAGTGAGTCCAGAGAGTGCACTGGCACCACTGGAGATGCAGTGCAGTGAGTCCAGAAATTGCACTGGCACCACTGGGGATGCAGTGCAGTGAGTCCAGAGAGTGAACTGGCTCCACTGGGGATGCCCTACAGTGAGTCCAGAGAGTGCACTGGCACCACTGGGGATGCACTGCAGTGAGTCCAGAGAGTGCACTGGCACCACTGGGGATGCACTGCAGTGAGTCCAGAGAGTGCACTAGCACCACTGGGGATGCAGTGCAGTGAATCCAGTGAGTGCACTGGCACCACTGGGGATGCAGTGCAGTGAGTCCAGAGAGTGCACTGGCCCCACTGGGGATGCACTGCAGTGAGCCCAGAGAGTGCACTGGCACCACTGGAGATGCAGTACAGTGAGTCCAGTGAGTGTACTGGCACCACTGGGGATGCACTGCAGTGAGTCCAGAGAGTGCACTGGCACCACTGAGAACGCAGTTCAGTGAGTCCAGAGAGTGCACTGGCACCACTGGGGATGCACTGCAGTGAGTCCAGAGAGTGCACTGGCACCACTGGGGATGCAGTGCAGTGAGTCCAGAGAGTGCACTGGCACCACTGGGGATGCAGTGCAGTGAGTCCAGAGAGTGCACTGGCACCACTGGGAATGCAGTGCAGTGAGTCCAGAGACTTCACAGGCTCCACTGGGAATACAGAGAAGTGAGTCCAGAGAGTGCACTGGCACCACTGGGGATGCACTGCAGTGAGTCCAGAGAGTGCACTGGCACCACTTGTGATGCAGTGCAGTGAGTGCAGAGAGTGCACTGGCACCACTGGGGGTGCAGTGCAGTGAGTCCAGAGAGTGCACTGGCACCACTGGGGATGCACTGCAGTGAGTCCAGAGCGTGCACTGGCACCACTGGTGATGCAGTACAGTGAGTCCAGAGAGTGCACTGGCACCACAGGGGATGCAGTGCAGTGAGTCCAGAGAGTGCACTGGCACCACTGGGGATGCGTTGCAGTGAGTCCAGAGAGTGCACTGGCACCACTGGGGATGCACTACAGTGAGTCCAGAGATTGCACTGGCACCAGTGGGGATGAAGTGCAGTGAGTCCAGAGAGTGCACTGGCACCACTGGGGCTTCAGTGCAGTGAATCCAGAGAGTGCATTGGCACCACTGGGGATGCACTGCAGTGAGTCCAGAGAGTGCACTGGCACCACTGGGGATGCGGTGCAGTGAGTCCAGAGAGTGCACTGTCACCACTGGGGATGCGGTGCAGTGAGTCCACAGAGTGCACTGGACCAGTGGGGATGCAGTACAGTGAGTCCAGAGAGTGCACTGGCACCACTGGGGATGCAGTGCAGTGAGTCCAGAGAGTGCACTGGCACCACTGGGGATGCTCTTCAGTGACTCCAGAGAGTGCACTGGCAACACTGGGGATGCAGTGCAGTGAGTCCAGAGAGTGCACTGGCACCACTGGGGATGCACTGCAGTGAGTCCAGAGAGTGCACTGGCGCCACTGGGGATGCAGTGCAGTGTGTCCAGAGAGTGCACTGGCACCACTTGTGATGCAGTGCGATGAGTCCAGAGAGTGCACTGGCACCACTGGGGATGCACTTCAGTGAGTCCAGAAAGTGCATTGGCACCACTGGGGATGCAGTGCAGTGAGTCCAGAGAGTGCTCTGGCACCACTGGGGATGCAGTACAGTGAGTCCACAGAGTGCACTGGCACCACTGGGGATGCAGTGCAGTGAGTCCAGAGACTTCACTGGCTCCACTGGCAATGCAGAGAAGTGAGTCCAGAGAGTGCACTGGCACCACTGGGGATGCAGTGCAGTGAGTCCAGAGAGTGCACTGGCACCACTGGGTATGCAGTGCAGTGAGTCCAGAGAGTGCACTGGCACCACTGGGGATGCCCTGCAGTGAGTCCAGAGAGTGCACTGGCACCACTGGGGATGCAGTACAGTAGGTCCACAGAGTGCACTGGCACCACTGGGGATGCAGTGCAGTGAGTCCAGAGAGTGCACTGGCACCACTGGCGATGCAGTGCAGTGAATCCAGTGAGTGCACTGGCACCACTGGGGATGCACTGCAGTGAGTCCAGAGAGTGCACTGGCACCACTGGGGATGCACTGCAGTTAGTCCAGAGAGTGCACTGGCACCACTGGAGGTGCAGTCCAGTGAGTCCAGTGAATGCACTGGCATCACTGGGGATGCACTTCAGTGAGTCCAGAGAGTGCACTGGCACCACTGGTGATGCAGTATAGTGAGTCCAGAGAGTGCACTGGCACCACTGGGATGCACTGCAGTGAGTCCAGAGAGTGCACTGGCACCACTGGTGATGCAGTACAGTGAGTCCAGTGAGTGCACTGGCACCACTGGGGATGCAGTGCAGTGAGTCCAGAGAGTGCACTAGCGCCACTGGGGTGCACTGCAGTGAGTCCAGAGAGTGCACTGGCACCACTGGGGATGCAGTGCAGTGAGTCCAGAGAGTGCACTGGCACCACTGGGGATGCAGTGCAGTGAGTCCAGAGAGTGCACTGGCACCAGTGGGGATGCACTGCAGTGAGTCCAGAGAGTGCACTGGCACCACTGGGGATGTACTGCAGTGAGTACAGAGAGTGCACGGGCTCCACTGGTGATGCAGTACAGTGAGTCCAGAGAGTGCACTGGCACCACTGGGGATGCAGTGCAGTGAGTCCAGAGAGTGCACTGGCACCACTGGGGATGCAGTGCAGTGAGTCCAGAGAGTGCACTGGCACCACTGGGTATGCCCTGCAGTGAGTCCAGAGAGTGCACTGGCACCACTGGGGATGCAGTACAGTAGGTCCACAGAGTGCACTGGCACCACTGGGGATGCAGTCCAGTGAGTCCAGAGAGTGCACTGGCACCACTGGGGATGCAGTGCAGTGCATCCAGTGAGTGCACTGGCACCACTGGGGATGCCCTGCAGTGAGTCCAGAGAGTGCACTGGCACCACTGGAGGTGCAGTCCAGTGAGTCCAGTGAATGCACTGGCAGCACTGGGGATGCAGTGCAGTGAGTCCAGAGAGTGCACTGGCACCACTGGTGATGCAGTATAGTGAGTCCAGAGAGTGCACTGGCACCACTGGGATGCACTGCATTGAGTCCAGAGAGTGCACTGGCACCACTGGTGATGCAGTACAGTGAGTCCAGTGAGTGCACTGGCACCACTGGGGATGTAGTACAGTGACTCGAGAGAGTGCACTTGCAGCACTGGGGATGCAGTGCAGTGAGTCCAGAGAGTGCACTGGCACCACTGGGGATGCAGTGCAGTGAGTCCAGAGAGTGCACTGGCACCACTGGGGATGCAGTGCAGTGAGTACAGAGAGTGCACTGGCGCCACTGGGGATGCACTGCAGTGAGTCCAGAGAGTGCACTGGCACCACTGGGTATGCAGTGCAGTGAGTCCAGAGAGTGCACTGGCACCACTGGGGATGCAGTGCAGTGAGTCCAGAGAGTGCATTGGCACCACTGGGGATGCACTGCAGTGAGTCCAGAGAGTGCACGGGCTCCACTGGGGATGCAGTACAGTGAGTCCAGAGAGTGCACTGGCACCACTGGGGATGCAGTGCAGTGAGTGCAGAGAGTACACTGGCAACACTGGGGATGCAGTGCAGTGAGTCCAGAGAGTGCTCTGGCACCACAGGGGATGCAGTGCAGTGAGTCCAGAGTGTGCACTGGCACCACTGGGAATGCAGCGCAGTGACTCCAGAGAGTGCACTGACACCACTGGGGATGCGGTGCAGTGAGTCCAGAGAGTGCACTGGCACCACTCAGGGTGCAGTGCGGTGAGTCCAGAGAGTGCACTGGCACCACTGGGGATGCAGTGCAGTGAGTCCAGAGAGTGCACTGGCACCACTGGGGATGCAGTGCAGTGAGTCCAGAGAGTGCACTGGCACCACTGGGGATGCAG
Organism: Anser anser; assembly: GCF_964211835.1. NCBI lineage: Eukaryota > Metazoa > Chordata > Aves > Anseriformes > Anatidae > Anser > Anser anser. Next base: position 30,205,062 of record NC_139723.1, on the reverse strand, counting down.
TGCAGTGAGTTCAGAGAGTGCCGCTCCAGCCTCGGCATCCGCTCCAGCCGCGTCAACCGCTCCAGCCGCGGTAGCCTCTCCAGCCGCTCCAGCCGCGGTAGCCGCTCCAAACGCGGCAGGCGCTCCAGCCGCGGCAGCCGCTCCAGCCGCTCCAGCCACGGCAGCCGTTCCAGCCGCTAACGAGTGGAGCGCCTGCCACGGCTGGAGCGGTTGCCGCGGTTGGAGCGCCTGCCGCGTTTGGAGCGGCTACCGCGGCTGCCGCGGCTGGAGCGGCTGGAGCGTCTGCCGCGGTGGGAGAGTCTGCCGCGTATGCCGCGGACGGAGCGGCTGCCGCGGCTGGAGCGGCTGCCGCGGCTGCCGCGGCTGCCGAGGCTGGAGGGCTACCGCGGCTGGAGCGACTGCCGCGGCTGGAGCAGTGCAGTGAGTCCAGAGAGTGCACTGGCACCACTGGGGATGCAGTGCAGTGAGTCCAGAGAGTGCACTGGCACCTTTGGGGATGCACTGCAGTGTCTGCAGAGAGTGCCCTGGCACCACTGGGGATGCAATGCAGTGAGTCCAGAGAGTGCACTGGCACCACTGGTGATGCAGTGCAGTGAGTACACGTAGTGCACTAGCACCAGTGGGGATGCAGTGCAGTGAGTCCAGAGAGTGCACTGGCACCACTGGGGTTGCACTGCAGTCATTCCAGAGAGTGCACTGGCACCACTGGGGATGCAGTGCAGTGAGTCCAGAGAGTGCACTGGCACCAATGGGGATGCAGTGCAGTCAGTCCAGTGAGTGTACTGGCACCAATGGGGATGCACTTCAGTGAGTCCAGAGAGTGCACTGGCACCACTGAGAATACACTTCTGTGAGTCCAGAGAGTGCACTAGCACCACTGGGGATGCACTGCAGTGAGTCAAGAGAGTGCACGGGCACCACAGGGGATGCCCTGCAGTGAGTCCAGAGAGTGCACTGGCTCCACGGGGGATGCAGTGCAGTGACTACAGAGAGTGCACTGGCACCACTGGGGATGCAGTGCAGTGAGTCCAGAGAGTGCACTGGCACCACTGGGGATGCACTGCAGTGAGTCCAGAAATTGCACTGGCACCACTGGGGATGCACTGCAGTGAGTCCAGAGAGAGAACTGGCTCCACTGGGGATGCCCTACAGTGAGTCCGGAGAGTGCACTGGCACCACTGAGGATGCACTGCAGTGAGTCCAGAGTGTGCACTGGCACCACTGGGGATGCACTGCAGTGAGTCCAGAGAGTGCTCTAGCACCACTGGGGATGCAGTGCAGTGAATCCAGTGAGTGCACTGGCACCACTGGGGATGCAGTGCAGTGAGTCTAGAGAGTGCACTGGCACCACTGGGGATGCAGTGCAGTGAGTCCAGAGAGTGCACTGGCACCACTGGGGATGCACTGCAGTGAGTCCAGAGAGTGCACTGGCACCACTGGGGATGTACTGCAGTGAGTCCAGAGAGTGCACGGGCTCCACTGGGGATGCAGTACAGTGAGTCCAGAGAGTGCACTGGCACCACTGGGGATGCACTGCAGTGAGTCCAGAGAGTGAACTGGCACCACTCGGGATGCAGTGCAGTGAGTCCAGAGATTGCACTGGCACCACTGGGGATGCAGTGCAGTGAGTCCAGAGAGTGCACTGGCACCACTGGGGATGCAGTGCAGTCAGTCCAGAGAGTGCACTGGCACTACTGGGGACTGCTGGACTACTGGGACACTGCACTGCAGTGAGTGCAGAGAGTACACTGGCAACACTGGGGATGCAGTGCAGTGAGTCCAGAGAGTGCTCTGGCACCACAGGGGATGCAGTGCAGTGAGTCCAGAGTGTGCACTGGCACCACTGGGGATGCAGCGCAGTGACTCCAGAGAGTGCACTGACACCACTGGGGATGCGGTGCAGTGAGTCCAGAGAGTGCACTGGCACCACTCAGGGTGCAGTGCGGTGAGTCCAGAGAGTGCACTGGCACCACTGGGGATGCAGTGCAGTGAGTCCAGAGAGTGCACATGCACCACTGGGGATGCAGTGCAGTGAGTCCAGAGAGTGCCGCTCCAGCCTCGGCATCCGCTCCAAACGCGGCAGGCGCTCCAGCCGCGGTAGCCTCTCCAGCCGCTCCAGCCGCGGTAGCCGCTCCAAACGCGGCAGGCGCTCCAGCCGCGGCAGCCGCTCCAGCCGCTCCAGCCGCGGCAGCCGTTCCAGCCGCTAACGAGTGGAGCGCCTGCCACGGCTGGAGCGGTTGCCGCGTTTGGAGCGGCTGGAGCGTCGTCCGCGGTGGGAGAGTCTGCCGCGTATGCCGCGGACGGAGCGGCTGCCGCGGCTGGAGCGGCTGCCGCGGCTGCCGCGGCTGCCGAGGCTGGAGGGCTACCGCGGCTGGAGCGACTGCCGCGGCTGGAGCAGTGCAGTGAGTCCAGAGAGTGCACTGGCACCACTGGGGATGCAGTGCAGTGAGTCCAGAGAGTGCACTGGCACCTTTGGGGATGCACTGCAGTGTCTGCAGAGAGTGCCCTGGCACCACTGGGGATGCAGTGCAGTGAGTCCAGAGAGTGCACTGGCACCACTGGTGATGCAGTGCAGTGAGTCCAGAGAGTGCACTGGCACCACTGGGGATGCAGTGCAGTGAGTCCACGTAGTGCACTAGCACCACTGCGGATGCAGTGCAGTGAGTCCAGAGAGTGCACTGGCACCACTGGGGTTGCACTGCAGTCATTCCAGAGAGTGCACTGGCACCACAGGGGATGCGGTGCCGGGAGTCCAGAGAGTGCTTTGGCACCACTGGGGATGCACTGCAGTGAGTCCAGAGAGTGCACTGGCACCACTGGGGATGCAGCGCAGTGACTCTAGAGAGTGCACTGGCACCACTGGGGATGCAGTGCAGTGAGTCCAGAGAGTGCACTGGCACCACTGGGGATGCAGTGCAGTCAGTCCAGTGAGTGTACTGGCACCAATGGGGATGCACTTCAGTGAGTCCAGAGAGTGCACTGGCACCACTGAGAATACACTTCTGTGAGTCCAGAGAGTGCACTAGCACCACTGGGGATGCCCTGCAGTGAGTCCAGACAGTGCACTGGCACCACGGGGGATGCAGTGCAGTGACTCCAGAGAGTGCACTGGCACCACTGGGGATGCAGTGCAGTGAGTCCAGAAATTGCACTGGCACCACTGGGGATGCAGTGCAGTGAGTCCAGAGAGTGAACTGGCTCCACTGGGGATGCAGTGCAATGAGTCCAGAGACTTCACTGGCACCACTGGGAATGCAGAGAAGTGAGTCCAGAGAGTGCACTGGCACCACTGGGGATGCAGTGCAGTGAGTCCAGAAATTGCACTGGCACCACTGGGGATGCAGTACAGTGAGTCCACAGAGTGCACTGGCACCACTGGGGATGCAGTGCAATGAGTCCAGAGACTTCACTGGCACCACTGGGAATGCAGAGAAGTGAGTCCAGAGAGTGCACTGGCACCACTGGGGATGCAGTGCAGTGAGTCCAGAGAGTGCACTGGCACCACTGGTGATGCAGTATATTGAGTCCAGAGAGTGCACTGGCACCACTGGGGATGCAGTGCAGTGAGTCCAGAGAGTGCACTGGCACCACTGGGGATGCAGTACAGTAGGTCCACAGAGTGCACTGGCACCACTGGGGATGCAGTGCAGTGAGTCCAGAGAGTGCACTGGCACCACTGGGGATGCAGTGCAGTGAATCCAGTGAGTGCACTGGCACCACTGGGGATGCACTGCAGTGAGTCCAGAGAGTGCACTGGCACCACTGGGGATGCACTGCAGTTAGTCCAGAGAGTGCACTGGCACCACTGGAGGTGCAGTCCAGTGAGTCCAGTGAATGCACTGGCAGCACTGGGGATGCACTTCAGTGAGTCCAGAGAGTGCACTGGCACCACTGGTGATGCAGTATAGTGAGTCCAGAGAGTGCACTGGCACCACTGGGATGCACTGCAGTGAGTCCAGAGAGTGCACTGGCACCACTGGTGATGCAGTACAGTGAGTCCAGTGAGTGCACTGGCCCCACTGGGGATGCAGTACAGTGAGTCCAGAGAGTGCACTGGCACCACTGGGGATGCAGTGCAGTGAGTCCAGAGAGTGCACTGGCGCCACTGGGGTGCACTGCAGTGAGTCCAGAGAGTGCACTGGCACCACTGGGGATGCAGTGCAGTGAGTCCAGAGAGTGCACTGGCACCACTGGGGATGCAGTGCAGTGAGTCCAGAGAGTGCACTGGCACCAGTGGGGATGCACTGCAGTGAGTCCAGAGAGTGCACTGGCACCACTGGGGATGTACTGCAGTGAGTCCAGAGAGTGCACGGGCTCCACTGGTGATGCAGTACAGTGAGTCCAGAGAGTGCACTGGCACCACTGGGGATGCAGTGCAGTGAGTCCAGAGAGTGCTCTGGCACCACTGGGGATGCAGTGCAGTGAGTCCAGAGAGTGCACTGGCACCACTGGGGATGCCCTGCAGTGAGTCCAGAGAGTGCACTGGCACCACTGGGGATGCAGTGCAGTTAGTCCAGAGAGTGCACTGGCACCACTGGAGGTGCAGTCCAGTGAGTCCAGAGAGTGCACTGGCACCACTGGGGATGCAGTGCAGTGAATCCAGTGAGTGCACTGGCACCACTGGGGATGCAGTGCAGTTAGTCCAGAGAGTGCACTGGCACCACTGGGGATGCAGTGCAGTTAGTCCAGAGAGTGCACTGGCACCACTGGAGGTGCAGTCCAGTGAGTCCAGTGAATACACTGGCAGCACTGGTGATGCAGTGCAGTGAGTCCAGAGAGTGCACTGGCACCACTGGTGATGCAGTATAGTGAGTCCAGAGAGTGCACTGGCACCACTGGGATGCACTGCAGTGAGTCCAGAGAGTGCACTGGCACCACTGGTGATGCAGTACAGTGAGTCCAGTGAGTGCACTGGCACCACTGGGGATGTAGTACAGTGAGTCGAGAGAGTGCACTTGCAGCACTGGGGATGCAGTGCAGTGAGTCCAGAGAGGCACTGGCACCACTGGGGATGCACTGCAGTGAGTCCAGAGAGTGCACTGGCACCACTGGTGATGCAGTACAATGAGTCCAGAGAGTGCACTGGCACCACTGGGGATGCAGTGCAGTGAGTCCAGAGACTTCACAGGCTCCACTGGTAATACAGAGAAGTGAGTCCAGAGAGTGCACTGGCACCACTGGGGATGCACTGCAGTGAGTCCAGAGAGTGCACTGGCACCACCTGTGATGCAGTGCAGTGAGTGCAGAGAGTGCACTGGCACCACTGGGGGTGCAGTGCAGTGAGTCCAGAGAGTGCACTGGCACCACTGGGGATGCACTGCAGTGAGTCCAGAGCGTGCACTGGCACCACTGGTGATGCAGTACAGTGAGTCCAGAGAGTGCACTGGCACCACTGGGGATGCAGTGCAGTGAGTCCAGAGAGTGCACTGGCACCACTGGGGATGCAGCGCAGTGACTCTAGAGAGTGCACTGGCACCACTGGGGATGCAGTGCAGTGAGTCCAGAGAGTGCACTGGCACCACTGGGGATGCAGTGCAGTCAGTCCAGTGAGTGTACTGGCACCAATGGGGATGCACTTCAGTGAGTCCAGAGAGTGCACTGGCACCACTGAGAATACACTTCTGTGAGTCCAGAGAGTGCACTAGCACCACTGGGGATGCACTGCAGTGAGTCAAGAGAGTGCACGGGCACCACTGGGGATGCCCTGCAGTGAGTCCAGAGAGTGCACTGACACCACGAGGGATCCAGTGCAGTGACTCCAGAGAGTGCACTGGCACCACTGGGGATGCAGTGCAGTGAGTCCAGAGAGTGCACTGGCACCACTGGAGATGCAGTGCAGTGAGTCCAGAGAGTGCACTGGCACCACTGGGGATGCAGTGCAGTGAGTCCAGAGAGTGCACTGGCACCACTGGGGATGCAGTGCAGTGAGTCCAGAGAGGCACTGGCACCACTGGGGATGCACTGCAGTGAGTCCAGAGAGTGCACTGGCACCAATGGTTATGCACTGCAGTGAGTCCAGAGAGTGCACTGGCACCACTGGGGATGCACTGCAGTGAGTCCAGAGAGTGCACTGGCACCACTGAGAATGCAGTGCAGTGAGTCCAGAGACTTCACAGGCTCCACTGGGAATACAGAGAAGTGAGTCCAGAGAGTGCACTGGCACCACTGGGGATGCACTGCAGTGAGTCCAGAGAGTGCACTGGCACCACCTGTGATGCAGTGCAGTGAGTGCAGAGAGTGCACTGGCACCAATGGGGGTGCAGTGCAGTGAGTCCAGAGAGTGCACTGGCACCACTGGGGATGCACTGCAGTGAGTCCAGAGCGTGCACTGGCACCACTGGGGATGCAGTACAGTGAGTCCAGAGAGTGCACTGGCACCACTGGGGATGCAGTGCAGTGAGTCCAGAGATTGCACTGGCACCAGTAGGGATGCGGTGCAGTGAGTCCAGAGAGTGCACTGACACCACTGGGGATGAACTACAGTGAGTCCAGAGATTGCACTGGCACCAGTGGGGATGAAGTGCAGTGAGTCCAGAGAGTGCACTGGCACCACTGGGGCTTCAGTGCAGTGAATCCAGAGAGTGCATTGGCACCACTGGGGATGCACTGCAGTGAGTCCAGAGAGTGCACTGGCACCACTGGGGATGCGGTGCAGTGAGTCCAGAGAGTGCACTGTCACCACTGGGGATGCGGTGCAGTGAGTCCACAGAGTGCACTGGACCAGTGGGGATGCAGTACAGTGAGTCCAGAGAGTGCACTGGCACCACTGGGGATGCAGTGCAGTGAGTCCAGAGAGTGCACTGGCACCACTGGGGATGCACTTCAGTGACTCCAGAGAGTGCACTGGCAACACTGGGGATGCAGTGCAGTGAGTCCAGAGAGTGCACTGGCACCACTGGGGATGCACTGCAGTGAGTCCAGAGAGTGCACTGGCGCCACTGGAGATGCAGTGCAGTGTGTCCAGAGAGTGCACTGGCACCACTTGTGATGCAGTGCGATGAGTCCAGAGAGTGCACTGGCACCTCTGGGGATGCACTTCAGTGAGTCCAGAGAGTGCATTGGCACCACTGGGGATGCAGTGCAGTGAGTCCAGAGAGTGCTCTGGCACCACTGGGGATGCACTGCAGTGAGTCCAGAGAGTGCACTGGCGCCACTTGTGATGCAGTGCGATGAGTCCACAGATTGCACTCGCACCACTGGGGATGCAGTGCAGTGAGTCCAGAGACTTCACTGGCACCACTGGGAATGCAGAGAAGTGAGTCCAGAGAGTGCACTGGCACCACTGGGGATGCAGTGCAGTGAGTCCAGAGAGTGCACTGGCACCACTGGGGATGCACTGCAGTGAGTCCAGAGAGTGCACTGGCACCACTGGGGATGCCCTGCAGTGAGTCCAGAGAGTGCAGTGGCACCACTGGGGATGCAGTACAGTAGGTCCACAGAGTGCACTGGCACCACTGGGGATGCAGTGCAGTGAGTCCAGAGAGTGCACTGGCACCACTGGGGATGCAGTGCAGTGAGTCCAGAGAGTGCACTGGCACCACTGGGGATGCAGTGCAGTGAGTCCAGAGAGTGCACTGGCACCACTGGGGATGCAGTGCAGTGAGTCCAGAGAGTGCACTGGCACCACTGGTGATGCAGTATAGTGAGTCCAGAGAGTGCACTGGCACCACTGGGATGCACTGCAGTGAGTCCAGAGAGTGCACTGGCACCACTGGTGATGCAGTACAGTGAGTCCAGTGAGTGCACTGGCACCACTGGAGATGTAGTACAGTGACTCGAGAGAGTGCACTTGCAGCACTGGGGATGCAGTGCAGTGAGTCCAGAGATTGCACTGGCACCACTGGGGATGCAATGCAGTGAGTCCTGAGAGTGCACTGGCACCACTGGGGATGCAGTGCAGTGAGTCCAGAGAGTGCACTGGCGCCACTGGGGTGCACTGCAGTGAGTCCAGAGAGTGCACTGGCACCACTGGGGATGCAGTGCAGTGAGTCCAGAGAGTGCACTGGCACCACTGGGGATGCAGTGCAGTGAGTCCAGAGAGTGCACTGGCACCACTGGGGATGCACTGCAGTGAGTCCAGAGAGTGCACTGGCACCACTGGGGATGTACTGCAGTGAGTCCAGAGAGTGCACGGGCACCACTGGGGATGCAGTACAGTGAGTCCAGAGAGTGCACTGGCACCACTGGGGATGCAGTGCAGTGAGTCCAGAGAGTGCACTGGCACCACTGGGGATGCAGTGCAGAGAGTCCAGAGAGTGCACTGGCACCACTGGGGATGCAGTACAGTAGGTCCACAGAGTGCACTGGCACCACTGGGGATGCAGTCCAGTGAGTCCAGAGAGTGCACTGGCACCACTGGGGATGCTGTGCAGTGAATCCAGTGAGTGCACTGGCACCACTGGGGATGCAGTGCAGTGAGTCCAGAGAGTGCACAGGCACCAATGGAGGTGCAGTCCAGTGAGTCCAGTGAATGCACTGGCAGCACTGGGGATGCAGTGCAGTGAGTCCAGAGAGTGCACTGGCAACACTGGTGATGCAGTATAGTGAGTCCAGAGAGTGGACTGGCACCACTGGGATGCTCTGCAGTGAGTCCAGAGAGTGCACTGGCACCACTGGTGATGCAGTACAGTGAGTCCAGTGAGTGCACTGGCACCACTGGGGATGTAGTACAGTGACTCGAGAGAGTACACATGCAGCACTGGGGATGCAGTGCAGTGCATCCAGTGAGTGCACTGGCACCACTGGGGATGCCCTGCAGTGAGTCCAGAGAGTGCACTGGCACCACTGGGGATGCGGTGCAGTTAGTCCAGAGAGTGCACTGGCACCACTGGAGGTGCAGTCCAGTGAGTCCAGTGAATGCACTGGCAGCACTGGGGATGCAGTGCAGTGAGTCCAGAGAGTGCACTGGCACCACTGGTGATGCAGTATAGTGAGTCCAGAGAGTGCACTGGCACCACTGGGATGCACTGCAGTGAGTCCAGAGAGTGCACTGGCACCACTGGTGATGCAGTACAGTGAGTCCAGTGAGTGCACTGGCACCACTGGGGATGTAGTACAGTGACTCGAGAGAGTGCACTTGCAGCACTGGGGATGCAGTGCAGTGAGTCCAGAGAGTGCACTGGCACCACTGGGGATGCAGTGCAGTGAGTCCAGAGAGTGCACTGGCACCACTGGGGATGCAGTGCAGTGAGTCCAGAGAGTGCACTGGCGCCAATGGGGATGCACTGCAGTGAGTCCAGAGAGTGCACTGGCACCACTGGGTATGCAGTGCAGTGAGTCCAGAGAGTGCACTGGCACCACTGGGGATGCAGTGCAGTGAGTCCAGAGAGTGCATTGGCACCACTGGGGATGCACTGCAGTGAGTCCAGAGAGTGCACGGGCTCCACTGGGGATGCAGTACAGTGAGTCCAGAGAGTGCACTGGCACCACTGGGGATGCAGTGCAGTGAGTGCAGAGAGTACACTGGCAACACTGGGGATGCAGTGCAGTGAGTCCAGAGAGTGCTCTGGCACCACAGGGGATGCAGTGCAGTGAGTCCAGAGTGTGCACTGGCACCACTGGGAATGCAGCGCAGTGACTCCAGAGAGTGCACTGACACCACTGGGGATGCGGTGCAGTGAGTCCAGAGAGTGCACTGGCACCACTCAGGGTGCAGTGCGGTGAGTCCAGAGAGTGCACTGGCACCACTGGGGATGCAGTGCAGTGAGTCCAGAGAGTGCACTGGCACCACTGGGGATGCAGTGCAGTGAGTCCAGAGAGTGCACTGGCACCACTGGGGATGCAGTGCAGTGAGTTCAGAGAGTGCCGCTCCAGCCTCGGCATCCGCTCCAGCCGCGTCAACCGCTCCAGCCGCGGTAGCCTCTCCAGCCGCTCCAGCCGCGGTAGCCGCTCCAAACGCGGCAGGCGCTCCAGCCGCGGCAGCCTCTCCAGCCGCTCCAGCCGCGGCAGCCGTTCCAGCCGCTAACGAGTGGAGCGCCTGCCACGGCTGGAGCGGTTGCCGCGGTTGGAGCGCCTGCCGCGTTTGGAGCGGCTACCGCGGCTGCCGCGGCTGGAGCGGCTGGAGCGTCTGCCGCGGTGGGAGAGTCTGCCGCGTATGCCGCGGACGGAGCGGCTGCCGCGGCTGGAGCGGCTGCCGCGGCTGCCGCGGCTGCCGAGGCTGGAGGGCTACCGCGGCTGGAGCGACTGCCGCGGCTGGAGCAGTGCAGTGAGTCCAGAGAGTGCACTGGCACCACTGGGGATGCAGTGCAGTGAGTCCAGAGAGTGCACTGGCACCTTTGGGGATGCACTGCAGTGTCTGCAGAGAGTGCCCTGGCACCACTGGGGATGCAATGCAGTGAGTCCAGAGAGTGCACTGGCACCACTGGTGATGCAGTGCAGTGAGTACACGTAGTGCACTAGCACCAGTGGGGATGCAGTGCAGTGAGTCCAGAGAGTGCACTGGCACCACTGGGGTTGCACTGCAGTCATTCAAGAGAGTGCACTGGCACCACTGGGGATGCAGTGCAGTGAGTCCAGAGAGTGCACTGGCACCAATGGGGATGCAGTGCAGTCAGTCCAGTGAGTGTACTGGCACCAATGGGGATGCACTTCAGTGAGTCCAGAGAGTGCACTGGCACCACTGAGAATACACTTCTGTGAGTCCAGAGAGTGCACTAGCACCACTGGGGATGCACTGCAGTGAGTCAAGAGAGTGCACGGGCACCACAGGGGATGCCCTGCAGTGAGTCCAGAGAGTGCACTGCCTCCACGGGGGATGCAGTGCAGTGACTACAGAGAGTGCACTGGCACCACTGGGGATGCAGTGCAGTGAGTCCAGAGAGTGCACTGGCACCCTTGGGGATGCACTGCAGTGAGTCCAGAAATTGCACTGGCACCACTGGGGATGCACTGCAGTGAGTCCAGAGAGAGAACTGGCTCCACTGGGGATGCCCTACAGTGAGTCCGGAGAGTGCACTGGCACCACTGAGGATGCACTGCAGTGAGTCCAGAGTGTGCACTGGCACCACTGGGGATGCACTGCAGTGAGTCCAGAGAGTGCTCTAGCACCACTGGGGATGCAGTGCAGTGAATCCAGTGAGTGCACTGGCACCACTGGGGATGCAGTGCAGTGAGTCTAGAGAGTGCACTGGCACCACTGGGGATGCAGTGCAGTGAGTCCAGAGAGTGCACTGGCACCACTGGGGATGCACTGCAGTGAGTCCAGAGAGTGCACTGGCACCACTGGGGATGTACTGCAGTGAGTCCAGAGAGTGCACGGGCTCCACTGGGGATGCAGTAGGGTGAGTCCAGAGAGTGCACTGGCACCACTGGGGATGCACTGCAGTGAGTCCAGAGAGTGAACTGGCACCACTCGGGATGCAGTGCAGTGAGTCCAGAGATTGCACTGGCACCACTGGGGATGCAGTGCAGTGAGTCCAGAGAGTGCACTGGCACCACTGGGGATGCAGTGCAGTCAGTCCAGAGAGTGCACTGGCACTACTGGGGACTGCTGGACTACTGGGACACTGCACTGCAGTGAGTGCAGAGAGTACACTGGCAACACTGGGGATGCAGTGCAGTGAGTCCATGAGTGCTCTGGCACCACAGGGGATGCAGTGCAGTGAGTCCAGAGTGTGCACTGGCACCACTGGGGATGCAGCGCAGTGACTCCAGAGAGTGCACTGACACCACTGGGGATGCGGTGCAGTGAGTCCAGAGAGTGCACTGGCACCACTCAGGGTGCAGTGCGGTGAGTCCAGAGAGTGCACTGGCACCACTGGGGATGCAGTGCAGTGAGTCCAGAGAGTGCACTGGCACCACTGGGGATGCAGTGCAGTGAGTCCAGAGAGTGCCGCTCCAGCCTCGGCATCCGCTCCAAACGCGGCAGGCGCTCCAGCCGCGGTAGCCTCTCCAGCCGCTCCAGCCGCGGTAGCCGCTCCAAACGCGGCAGGCGCTCCAGCCGCGGCAGCCGCTCCAGCCGCTCCAGCCGCGGCAGCCGTTCCAGCCGCTAACGAGTGGAGCGCCTGCCACGGCTGGAGCGGTTGCCGCGTTTGGAGCGCCTGACGCGTTTGGAGCGGCTGCCGCGGCTGCCGCGGCTGGAGCGGCTGGAGCGTCGTCCGCGGTGGGAGAGTCTGCCGCGTATGCCGCGGACGGAGCGGCTGCCGCGGCTGGAGCGGCTGCCGCGGCTGCCGCGGCTGCCGAGGCTGGAGGGCTACCGCGGCTGGAGCGACTGCCGCGGCTGGAGCAGTGCAGTGAGTCCAGAGAGTGCACTGGCACCACTGGGGATGCAGTGCAGTGAGTCCAGAGAGTGCACTGGCACCTTTGGGGATGCACTGCAGTGTCTGCAGAGAGTGCCCTGGCACCACTGGGGATGCAGTGCAGTGAGTCCAGAGAGTGCACTGGCACCACTGGTGATGCAGTGCAGTGAGTCCAGAGAGTGCACTGGCACCACTGGGGATGCAGTGCAGTGAGTCCACGTAGTGCACTAGCACCACTGCGGATGCAGTGCAGTGAGTCCAGAGAGTGCACTGGCACCACTGGGGTTGCACTGCAGTCATTCCAGAGAGTGCACTGGCACCACAGGGGATGCGGTGCACTGAGTCCAGAGAGTGCACTGGCACCACTGGGGATGCGGTGCCGGGAGTCCAGAGAGTGCTTTGGCACCACTGGGGATGCACTGCAGTGAGTCCAGAGAGTGCACTGGCACCACTGGGGATGCAGCGCAGTGACTCTAGAGAGTGCACTGGCACCACTGGGGATGCAGTGCAGTGAGTCCAGAGAGTGCACTGGCACCACTGGGGATGCAGTGCAGTCAGTCCAGTGAGTGTACTGGCACCAATGGGGATGCACTTCAGTGAGTCCAGAGAGTGCACTGGCACCACTGAGAATACACTTCTGTGAGTCCAGAGAGTGCACTAGCACCACTGGGGATGCCCTGCAGTGAGTCCAGAGAGTGCACTGGCACCACGGGGGATGCAGTGCAGTGACTCCAGAGAGTGCACTGGCACCACTGGGGATGCAGTGCAGTGAGTCCAGAAATTGCACTGGCACCACTGGGGATGCAGTGCAGTGAGTCCAGAGAGTGAACTGGCTCCACTGGGGATGCCCTACAGTGAGTCCAGAGAGTGCACTGGCACCACTGGGGATGCACTGCAGTGAGTCCAGAGAGTGCACTGGCACCACTGGGGATGCACTGCAGTGAGTCCAGAGAGTGCACTAGCACCACTGGGGATGCAGTGCAGTGAATCCAGTGAGTGCACTGGCACCACAGGGGATGCAGTGCAGTGAGTCCAGAGAGTGCACTGGCACCACTGGGGATGCACTGCAGTGAGCCCAGAGAGTGCACTGGCACCACTGGAGATGCAGTACAGTGAGTCCAGTGAGTGTACTGGCACCACTGGGGATGCACTGCAGTGAGTCCAGAGAGTGCACTGGCACCACTGAGAACGCAGTTCAGTGAGTCCAGTGAGTGTACTGGCACCACTGGGGATGCACTGCAGTGAGCCCAGAGAGTGCACTGGCACCACTGGAGATGCAGTACAGTGAGGCCAGTGAGTGTACTGGCACCACTGGAGATGCAGTACAGTGAGTCCAGAGAGTGCACTGGCACCACTAGGGATGCAGTGCAGTGAGTCCAGAGAGTGCACTGGCACCACTGGGGATGCACTACAGTGAGTCCAGAGAGTGCACTGGCACCAGTGGGGATGAAGTGCAGTGAGTCCAGAGAGAGCATTGGCACCACTGGGGATGCACTGCAGTGAGTCCAGAGAGTGCACTGGCACCACTGGGGATGCGGTGCAGTGAGTCCAGAGAGTGCACTGTCACCACTGGGGATGCGGTGCAGTGAGTCCACAGAGTGCACTGGACCAGTGGGGTGCAGTACAGTGAGTCCAGAGAGTGCACTGGCACCACTGGGGATGCAGTGCAGTGAGTCCAGAGAGTGCACTGGCACCACTGGGGATGCACTTCAGTGACTCCAGAGAGTGCACTGGCAACACTGGGGATGCAGTGCAGTGAGTCCAGAGAGTGCACTGGCACCACTTGTGATGCAGTGCGATGAGTCCAGAGAGTGCACTGGCACCACTGGGGATGCACTTCAGTGAGTCCAGAAAGTGCATTGGCACCACTGGGGATGCAGTGCAGTGAGTCCAGAGAGTGCTCTGGCACCACTGGGGATGCAGTACAGTGAGTCCACAGAGTGCACTGGCACCACTGGGGATGCAGTGCAATGAGTCCAGAGACTTCACTGGCACCACTGGGAATGCAGAGAAGTGAGTCCAGAGAGTGCACTGGCACCACTGGGGATGCAGTGCAGTGAGTCCAGAGAGTGCACTGGCACCACTGGGGATGCACTGCAGTGAGTCCAGAGAGTGCACTGGCACCACTGGGGATGCCCTGCAGTGAGTCCAGAGAGTGCACTGGCACCACTGGGGATGCAGTACAGTAGGTCCACAGAGTGCACTGGCACCACTGGGGATGCAGTGCAGTGAGTCCAGAGAGTGCACTGGCACCACTGGGGATGCAGTGCAGTGAATCCAGTGAGTGCACTGGCACCACTGGGGATGCACTGCAGTGAGTCCAGAGAGTGCACTGGCACCACTGGGGATGCACTGCAGTTAGTCCAGAGAGTGCACTGGCACCACTGGAGGTGCAGTCCAGTGAGTCCAGTGAATGCACTGGCAGCACTGGGGATGCACTTCAGTGAGTCCAGAGAGTGCACTGGCACCACTGGTGATGCAGTATAGTGAGTCCAGAGAGTGCACTGGCACCACTGGGGTTGCACTGCAGTGAGTCCAGAGAGTGCACTGGCACCATTGGTGATGCAGTACAGTGAGTCCAGAGAGTGCACTGGCCCCACTGGGGATGCAGTACAGTGAGTCCAGAGAGTGCACTGGCACCACTGGGGATGCAGTGCAGTGAGTCCAGAGAGTGCACTGGCACCACTGGGGTGCACTGCAGTGAGTCCAGAGAGTGCACTGGCACCACTGGGGATGCAGTGCAGTGAGTCCAGAGAGTGCACTGGCACCACTGGGGATGCAGTGCAGTGAGTCCAGAGAGTGCACTGGCACCAGTGGGGATGCACTGCAGTGAGTCCAGAGAGTGCACTGGCACCACTGGGGATGTCCTGCAGTGAGTCCAGAGAGTGCACGGGCTCCACTGGTGATGCAGTACAGTGAGTCCAGAGAGTGCACTGGCACCACTGGGGATGCAGTGCAGTGAGTCCAGAGAGTGCTCTGGCACCACTGGGGATGCAGTGCAGTGAGTCCAGAGAGTGCACTGGCACCACTGGGGATGCCCTGCAGTGAGTCCAGAGAGTGCACTGGCACCACTGGGGATGCAGTGCAGTTAGTCCAGAGAGTGCACTGGCACCACTGGAGGTGCAGTCCAGTGAGTCCAGAGAGTGCACTGGCACCACTGGGGATGCAGTGCAGTGAATCCAGTGAGTGCACTGGCACCACTGGGGATGCAGTGCAGTTAGTCCAGAGAGTGCACTGGCACCACTGGGGATGCAGTGCAGTTAGTCCAGAGAGTGCACTGGCACCACTGGAGGTGCAGTCCAGTGAGTCCAGTGAATACACTGGCAGCACTGGTGATGCAGTGCAGTGAGTCCAGAGAGTGCACTGGCACCACTGGTGATGCAGTATAGTGAGTCCAGAGAGTGCACTGGCACCACTGGGATGCACTGCAGTGAGTCCAGAGAGTGCACTGGCACCACTGGTGATGCAGTACAGTGAGTCCAGTGAGTGCACTGGCACCACTGGGGATGTAGTACAGTGAGTCGAGAGAGTGCACTTGCAGCACTGGGGATGCAGTGCAGTGAGTCCAGAGAGTGCACTGGCACCACTGGGGTTGCAGTGCAGTGAGTCCAGAGAGTGCACTGGCGCCACTGGGGTGCACTGCAGTGAGTCCAGAGAGTGCACTGGCACCACTGGCTATGCAGTGCAGTGAGTCCAGAGAGTGCACTGGCACCACTGGGGATGCAGTGCAGTGAGTCCAGAGAGTGCACTGGCACCACTGGGGATGCAGTGCAGTGAGTCCAGAGAGGCACTGGCACCACTGGGGATGCACTGCAGTGAGTCCAGAGAGTGCACTGGCACCACTGGGGATGCAGTGCAGTGAGTCCAGAGAGTGCACTGGCACCACTGGTGATGCAGTACAATGAGTCCAGAGAGTGCACTGGCACCACTGGGGATGCAGTGCAGTGAGTCCAGAGACTTCACAGGCTCCACTGGTAATACAGAGAAGTGAGTCCAGAGAGTGCACTGGCACCACTGGGGATGCACTGCAGTGAGTCCAGAGAGTGCACTGGCACCACCTGTGATGCAGTGCAGTGAGTGCAGAGAGTGCACTGGCACCACTGGGGGTGCAGTGCAGTGAGTCCAGAGAGTGCACTGGCACCACTGGGGATGCACTGCAGTGAGTCCAGAGAGTGCACTGGCACCACTGGTGATGCAGTACAGTGAGTCCAGAGAGTGCACTGGCACCACTGGGGATGCAGTGCAGTGAGTCCAGAGAGTGCACTGGCACCACTGGGGATGCAGCGCAGTGACTCTAGAGAGTGCACTGGCACCACTGGGGATGCAGTGCAGTGAGTCCAGAGAGTGCACTGGCACCACTGGGGATGCAGTGCAGTCAGTCCAGTGAGTGTACTGGCACCAATGGGGATGCACTTCAGTGAGTCCAGAGAGTGCACTGGCACCACTGAGAATACACTTCTGTGAGTCCAGAGAGTGCACTAGCACCACTGGGGATGCACTGCAGTGAGTCAAGAGAGTGCACGGGCACCACTGGGGATGCCCTGCAGTGAGTCCAGAGAGTGCACTGGCACCACGGGGGATCCAGTGCAGTGACTCCAGAGAGTGCACTGGCACCACTGGGGATGCAGTGCAGTGAGTCCAGAGAGTGCACTGGCACCACTGGAGATGCAGTGCAGTGAGTCCAGAGAGTGCACTGGCACCACTGGGGATGCAGTGCAGTGAGTCCAGAGAGTGCACTGGCACCACTGGGGATGCAGTGCAGTGAGTCCAGAGAGGCACTGGCACCACTGGGGATGCACTGCAGTGAGTCCAGAGAGTGCACTGGCACCAATGGTTATGCACTGCAGTTAGTCCAGAGAGTGCACTGGCACCACTGGGGATGCACTGCAGTGAGTCCAGAGAGTGCACTGGCACCACTGAGAATGCAGTGCAGTGAGTCCAGAGACTTCACAGGCTCCACTGGGAATACAGAGAAGTGAGTCCAGAGAGTGCACTGGCACCACTGGGGATGCACTGCAGTGAGTCCAGAGAGTGCACTGGCACCACCTGTGATGCAGTGCAGTGAGTGCAGAGAGTGCACTGGCACCAATGGGGGTGCAGTGCAGTGAGTCCAGAGAGTGGACTGGCACCACTGGGGATGCACTGCAGTGAGTCCAGAGCGTGCACTGGCACCACTGGGGATGCAGTACAGTGAGTCCAGAGAGTGCACTGGCACCACTGGGGATGCAGTGCAGTGAGTCCAGAGATTGCACTGGCACCAGTAGGGATGCGGTGCAGTGAGTCCAGAGAGTGCACTGACACCACTGGGGATGAACTACAGTGAGTCCAGAGATTGCACTGGCACCAGTGGGGATGAAGTGCAGTGAGTCCAGAGAGTGCACTGGCACCACTGGGGCTTCAGTGCAGTGAATCCAGAGAGTGCATTGGCACCACTGGGGATGCACTGCAGTGAGTCCAGAGAGTGCACTGGCACCACTGGGGATGCGGTGCAGTGAGTCCAGAGAGTGCACTGTCACCACTGGGGATGCGGTGCAGTGAGTCCACAGAGTGCACTGGACCAGTGGGGATGCAGTACAGTGAGTCCAGAGAGTGCACTGGCACCACTGGGGATGCAGTGCAGTGAGTCCAGAGAGTGCACTGGCACCACTGGGGATGCACTTCAGTGACTCCAGAGAGTGCACTGGCAACACTGGGGATGCAGTGCAGTGAGTCCAGAGAGTGCAAAGCACCACTGGGGATGCACTGCAGTGAGTCCAGAGAGTGCACTGGCGCCACTGGAGATGCAGTGCAGTGTGTCCAGAGAGTGCACTGGCACCACTTGTGATGCAGTGCGATGAGTCCAGAGAGTGCACTGGCACCTCTGGGGATGCACTTCAGTGAGTCCAGAGAGTGCATTGGCACCACTGGGGATGCAGTGCAGTGAGTCCAGAGAGTGCTCTGGCACCACTGGGGATGCACTGCAGTGAGTCCAGAGAGTGCACTGGCGCCACTTGTGATGCAGTGCGATGAGTCCACAGATTGCACTCGCACCACTGGGGATGCAGTGCAGTGAGTCCAGAGACTTCACTGGCACCACTGGGAATGCAGAGAAGTGAGTCCAGAGAGTGCACTGGCAGCACTGGGGATGCAGTGCAGTGAGTCCAGAGAGTGCACTGGCACCACTGGGGATGCACTGCAGTGAGTCCAGAGAGTGCACTGGCACCACTGGGGATGCCCTGCAGTGAGTCCAGAGAGTGCAGTGGCACCACTGGGGATGCAGTACAGTAGGTCCACAGAGTGCACTGGCACCACTGGGGATGCAGTGCAGTGAGTCCAGAGAGTGCACTGGCACCACTGGGGATGCAGTGCAGTGAGTCCAGAGAGTGCACTGGCACCACTGGGGATGCAGTGCAGTGAGTCCAGAGAGTGCACTGGCACCACTGGGGATGCAGTGCAGTGAGTCCAGAGAGTGCACTGGCACCACTGGTGATGCAGTATAGTGAGTCCAGAGAGTGCACTGGCACCACTGGGATGCACTGCAGTGAGTCCAGAGAGTGCACTGGCACCACTGGTGATGCAGTACATTGAGTCCAGTGAGTGCACTGGCACCACTGGGGATGTAGTACAGTGACTCGAGAGAGTGCACTTGCAGCACTGGGGATGCAGTGCAGTGAGTCCAGAGATTGCACTGGCACCACTGGGGATGCAATGCAGTGAGTCCTGAGAGTGCACTGGCACCACTGGGGATGCAGTGCAGTGAGTCCAGAGAGTGCACTGGCGCCACTGGGGTGCACTGCAGTGAGTCCAGAGAGTGCACTGGCACCACTGGGGATGCAGTGCAGTGAGTCCAGAGAGTGCACTGGCACCACTGGGGATGCAGTGCAGTGAGTGCAGAGAGTGCACTGGCACCACTGGGGATGCACTGCAGTGAGTCCAGAGAGTGCACTGGCACCACTGGGGATGTACTGCAGTGAGTCCAGAGAGTGCACGGGCACCACTGGGGATGCAGTACAGTGAGTCCAGAGAGTGCACTGGCACCACTGGGGATGCAGTGCAGTGAGTCCAGAGAGTGCACTGGCACCACTGGGGATGCAGTGCAGAGAGTCCAGAGAGTGCACTGGCACCACTGGGGATGCAGTACAGTAGGTCCACAGAGTGCACTGGCACCACTGGGGATGCAGTCCAGTGAGTCCAGAGAGTGCACTGGCACCACTGGGGATGCTGTGCAGTGAATCCAGTGAGTGCACTGGCACCACTGGGGATGCAGTGCAGTGAGTCCAGAGAGTGCACAGGCACCAATGGAGGTGCAGTCCAGTGAGTCCAGTGAATGCACTGGCAGCACTGGGGATGCAGTGCAGTAAGTCCAGAGAGTGCACTGGCACCACTGGTGATGCAGTATAGTGAGTCCAGAGAGTGCACTGGCACCACTGGGATGCTCTGCAGTGAGTCCAGAGAGTGCACTGGCACCACTGGTGATGCAGTACAGTGAGTCCAGTGAGTGCACTGGCACCACTGGGGATGTAGTACAGTGACTCGAGAGAGTGCACATGCAGCACTGGGGATGCAGTGCAGTGAGTCCAGAGAGTGCACTGGCACCACTGGGGATGCAGTGCAGTGAGTCCAGAGAGTGCACTGGCACCACTGGGGATGCAGTGCAGTGAGTCCAGAGAGTGCACTGGCGCCACTGGGGATGCACTGCAGTGAGTCCAGAGAGTGCACTGGCACCACTGGGGATGCAGTACAGTGAGTCCAGTGAGTGCACTGGCACCACTGGGGATGTAGTACAGTGACTCGAGAGAGTGCACATGCAGCACTGGGGATGCAGTGCAGTGAGTCCAGAGAGTGCACTGGCACCACTGGGGATGCACTGCAGTGAGTCCAGAGAGTGCACTGGCACCACTGGGTATGCAGTGCAGTGAGTCCAGAGAGTGCACTGGCACCACTGGGGATGCAGTGCAGTCAGTCCAGAGAGTGCACTGGCACCACTGGGGATGCAGTGCAGAGAGTACACTGGCAACACTGGGGATGCAGTGCAGTGAGTCCAGAGAGTGCTCTGGCACCACAGGGGATGCAGTGCAGTGAGTCCAGAGTGTGCACTGGCACCACTGGGAATGCAGCGCAGTGACTCCAGAGAGTGCACTGACACCACTGGGGATGCGGTGCAGTGAGTCCAGAGAGTGCACTGGCACCACTCAGGGTGCAGTGCGGTGAGTGCAGAGAGTGCACTGGCACCACTGGGGATGCAGTGCAGTGAGTCCAGAGAGTGCACTGGCACCACTGGGGATGCAGTGCAGTGAGTCCAGAGAGTGCACTGGCACCACTGGGGATGCAGTGCAGTGAGTTCAGAGAGTGCCGCTCCAGCCTCGGCATCCGCTCCAGCCGCGTCAACCGCTCCAGCCGCGGTAGCCTCTCCAGCCGCTCCAGCCGCGGTAGCCGCTCCAAACGCGGCAGGCGCTCCAGCCGCGGCAGCCGCTCCAGCCGCTCCAGCCGCGGCAGCCGTTCCAGCCGCTAACGAGTGGAGCGCCTGCCGCGTTTGGAGCGGCTGCCGCGGCTGCCGCGGCTGGAGCGGCTGGAGCGTCTGCCGCGGTGGGAGAGTCTGCCGCGTATGCCGCGGACGGAGCGGCTGCCGCGGCTGGAGCGGCTGCCGCGGCTGCCGCGGCTGCCGAGGCTGGAGGGCTACCGCGGCTGGAGCGACTGCCGCGGCTGGAGCAGTGCAGTGAGTCCAGAGAGTGCACTGGCACCACTGGGGATGCAGTGCAGTGAGTCCAGAGCGTGCACTGGCACCTTTGGGGATGCACTGCAGTGTCTGCAGAGAGTGCCCTGGCACCACTGGGGATGCAGTGCAGTGAGTCCAGAGAGTGCACTGGCACCACTGGTGATGCAGTGCAGTGAGTCCACGTAGTGCACTAGCACCACTGGGGATGCAGTGCAGTGAGTCCAGAGAGTGCACTGGCACCACTGGGGTTGCACTGCAGTCATTCCAGAGAGTGCACTGGCACCACTGGGGATGCAGTGCAGTGAGTCCAGAGAGTGCACTGGCACCAATGGGGATGCAGTGCAGTCAGTCCAGTGAGTGTACTGGCACCAATGTGGATGCACTTCAGTGAGTCCAGAGAGTGCACTGGCACCACTGAGAATACACTTCTGTGAGTCCAGAGAGTGCACTAGCACCACTGGGGATGCACTGCAGTGAGTCAAGAGAGTGCACGGGCACCACAGGGGATGCCCTGCAGTGAGTCCAGAGAGTGCACTGGCTCCACGGGGGATGCAGTGCAGTGACTACAGAGAGTGCACTGGCACCACTGGGGATGCAGTGCAGTGAGTCCAGAGAGTGCACTGGCACCACTGGAGATGCAGTGCAGTGAGTCCAGAAATTGCACTGGCACCACTGGGGATGCACTGCAGTGAGTCCAGAGAGAGAACTGGCTCCACTGGGGATGCCCTACAGTGAGTCTGGAGAGTGCACTGGCACCACTGAGGATGCACTGCAGTGAGTCCAGAGTGTGCACTGGCACCACTGGGGATGCACTGCAGTGAGTCCAGAGAGTGCTCTAGCACCACTGGGGATGCAGTGCAGTGAATCCAGTGAGTGCACTGGCACCACTGGGGATGCAGTGCAGTGAGTCTAGAGAGTGCACTGGCACCACTGGGGATGCAGTGCAGTGAGTCCAGAGAGTGCACTGGCACCACTGGGGATGCAGTGCAGTGAGTCCAGAGAGTGCACTGGCACCACTGGGGATGTACTGCAGTGAGTCCAGAGAGTGCACGGGCTCCACTGGGGATGCAGTACAGTGAGTCCAGAGAGTGCACTGGCACCACTGGGGATGCAATGCAGTGAGTCCAGAGAGTGAACTGGCACCACTGGGGATGCAGTGCAGTGAGTCCAGAGATTGCACTGGCACCACTGGGGATGCAGTGCAGTGAGTCCAGAGAGTGCACTGGCACCACTGGGGATGCAGTGCAGTCAGTCCAGAGAGTGCACTGGCACTACTGGGGATGCACTGCAGTGAGTGCAGAGAGTACACTGGCAACACTGGGGGTGCAGTGCAGTGAGTCCAGAGAGTGCTCTGGCACCACAGGGGATGCAGTGCAGTGAGTCCAGAGTGTGCACTGGCACCACAGGGGATGCAGCGCAGTGACTCCAGAGAGTGCACTGACACCACTGGGGATGCGGTGCAGTGAGTCCAGAGAGTGCAATGGCACCACTCAGGGTGCAGTGCGGTGAGTCCAGAGAGTGCACTGGCACCACTGGTGATGCAGTGCAGTGAGTCCAGAGAGTGCACTGGCACCACTGGGGATGCAGTGCAGTGAGTCCACGTAGTGCACTAGCACCACTGGGGATGCAGTGCAGTGAGTCCAGAGAGTGCACTGGCACCACTGGGGTTGCACTGCAGTCATTCCAGAGAGTGCACTGGCACCACAGGGGATGCGGTGCAGTGAATCCAGAGAGTGCACTGGCACCACTGGGGATGCAGTGCAGTGAGTCCAGAGAGTGCACTGGCACCACTGGGGATGCGGTACAGTTACGCCAGAGACTTCACTGGCACCAATGGGGATGCATTGCAGTGAGTACAGAGAGTGCACTGGCACCACTGGGGATGCGGTGCAGTTACTCCAGAGACTTCACTGGCACCACTGGGGATGCAGTGCAGTGAGTCCAGAGAGTGCACTGGCACCACTGGAGATGCAGTCCAGTGAGTCCAGTGAATGCACTGGCAACACTGGGGATGCAGTGCAGTGAGTCCAGAGAGTGCACTGGCACCACTGGGGATGCAGTATAGTGAGTCCAGAGAGTGCACTGGCACCACTGGGGATGCAGTGCAGTGAGTCCAGAGAGGCACTGGCACCAAGGGGATGCACTGCAGTGAGTCCAGAGAGTGCACTGGCAGCACTGGTGATGCAGTACAGTGAGTCCAGGGAGTGCACTGGCACTACTGGGGATGTAGGGCAGTGACTCGAGAGAATGCACTTGCACCACTGGGGATGCAGTGCAGTGAGTCCAGAGAGTGCACTGGCACCACTGGTTATGCACTGCAGTGAGTCCAGAGAGTGCACTGGCAACACTGGGGATGCACTGCAGTGAGTCCAGAGAGTGCACTGGCACCACTGGGGATGCAGTGCAGTGAGTCCAGAGACTTCACAGGCTCCACTGGGAATACAGAGAAGTGAGTCCAGAGAGTGCACTGGCACCACTGGGGATGCACTGCAGGGAGTCCAGAGAGTGCACTGGCACCACCTGTGATGCAGTGCAGTGAGTGCAGAGAGTGCACTGGCACCACTGGGGGTGCAGTGCAGTGAGTCCAGAGAGTGCACTGGCACCACTGGGGATGCGGTGCAGTTACTCCAGAGACTTCACTGGCACCAATGGGGATGCATTGCAGTGAGTACAGAGAGTGCACTGGCACCACTGGGAATGCACTGCAGTGAGTCCAGAGCGTGCACTGGCACCACTGGTGATGCAGTACAGTGAGTCCAGAGAGTGCACTGGCACCACTGGGGATGCAGTGCAGTGAGTCCAGAGAGTGCACTGGCACCACTGGGTATGCGGTGCAGTGAGTCCACAGAGTGCACTGGCACCACTGGGGATGCACTACAGTGAGTCCAGAGAGTGCACTGGCACCAGTGGGGATGAAGTGCAGTGAGTCCAGAGAGTGCACTGGCACCACTGGGGATGCACCCCTGCAAGTCCAGAGAGTGCACTGGCACCACTGGGGATGCAGTGCAGTGAGTCCAGAGAGTGCACTGGCACCACTGGGGATGCACTGCAGTGAGTGCAGAGAGTGCAATGGCACCACTGGGGATGCAGTGCAGTGAGTCCAGAGAGTGCACTGGCACCACTGGGGATGCAGTGCAGTGAGTCCAGAGAGTGCTCTGGCACCAATGGGGATGCAGTGCAGTCAGTCCAGTGAGTGTACTGGCACCAATGTGGATGCACTTCAGTGAGTCCAGAGAGTGCACTGGCTCCACGGGGGATGCAGTGCAGTGACTACAGAGAGTGCACTGGCACCACTGGGGATGCAGTGCAGTGAGTCCAGAGAGTGCACTGGCACCACTGGAGATGCAGTGCAGTGAGTCCAGAAATTGCACTGGCACCACTGGGGATGCACTGCAGTGAGTCCAGAGAGAGAACTGGCTCCACTGGGGATGCCCTACAGTGAGTCCGGAGAGTGCACTGGCACCACTGAGGATGCACTGCAGTGAGTCCAGAGTGTGCACTGGCACCACTGGGGATGCACTGCAGTGAGTCCAGAGAGTGCTCTAGCACCACTGGGGATGCAGTGCAGTGAATCCAGTGAGTGCACTGGCACCACTGGGGATGCAGTGCAGTGAGTCTAGAGAGTGCACTGGCACCACTGGGGATGCAGTGCAGTGAGTCCAGAGAGTGCACTGGCACCACTGGGGATGCACTGCAGTGAGACCAGAGAGTGCACTGGCACCACTGGCGATGTACTGCAGTGAGTCCAGAGAGTGCACGGGCTCCACCGGGGATGCAGTACAGTGAGTCCAGAGAGTGCACTGGCACCACTGGGGATGCAATGCAGTGAGTCCAGAGAGTGAACTGGCACCACTGGGGATGCAGTGCAGTGAGTCCAGAGATTGCACTGGCACCACTGGGGATGCAGTGCAGTGAGTCCAGAGAGTGCACTGGCACCACTGGGGATGCAGTGCAGTCAGTCCAGAGAGTGCACTGGCACTACTGGGGATGCACTGCAGTGAGTGCAGAGAGTACACTGGCAACACTGGGGATGCAGTGCAGTGAGTCCAGAGAGTGCTCTGGCACCACAGGGGATGCAGTGCAGTGAGTCCAGAGTGTGCACTGGCACCACTAGGGATGCAGCGCAGTGACTCCAGAGAGTGCACTGACACCACTGGGGATGCGGTGCAGTGAGTCCAGAGAGTGCACTGGCACCACTCAGGGTGCAGTGCGGTGAGTCCAGAGAGTGCACTGGCACCACTGGGGATGCACTGCAGTGAGTCCAGAGAGTGCACTGGCACCACTGGGGATGCAGTGCAGTGAGTCCAGAGAGTGCCGCTCCAGCCTCGGCATCCGCTCCAGCTGCGTCAACCGCTCCAAACGCGGTAGCCTCTCCAGCCGCTCCAGCCGCGGTAGCCGCTCCAAATGCGGCAGGCGCTCCAGCCGCGGCAGCCGCTCCAGCCGCTCCAGCCGCGGCAGCCGTTCCAGCCGCTAACGAGTGGAGCGCCTGCCACGGCTGGAGCGGTTGCCGCGGTTGGAGCGCCTGCCGCGTTTGGAGCGGCTGCCGCGGCTGCAGCGGCTGGAGCGGCTGGACCGTCTGCCGCGGTGGGAGACTCTGCCGCGTATGCCGCGGACGGAGCGGCTGCCTCGGCTGGAGCGGCTGCCGCGGCTGCCGCGGCTGCCGAGGCTGGAGGGCTACCGCGGCTGGAGCGACTGCCGCGGCTGGAGCAGTGCAGTGAGTCCAGAGAGTGCACTGGCACCACTGGGGATGCAGTGCAGTGAGTCCAGAGAGTGCACTGGCACCTTTGGGGATGCACTGCAGTGTCTGCAGAGAGTGCCCTGGCACCACTGGGGATGCAGTGCAGTGAGTCCAGAGAGTGCACTGGCACCACTGGGGATGCAGTGCAGTGAGTCCAGAGAGTGCACTGGCACCACTGGGGATGCAGTGCAGTGAGTCCACGTAGTGCACTAGCACCACTGGGGATGCAGTGCAGTGAGTCCAGAGAGTGCACTGGCACCACTGGGGTTGCACTGCAGTCATTCCAGAGAGTGCACTGGCACCACAGGGGATGCGGTGCAGTGAATCCAGAGAGTGCACTGGCACCACTGGGGATGCAGTGCAGTGAGTCCAGAGAGTGCACAGGCACCACTGGGGATGCGGTGCCGGGAGTCCAGAGAGTGCTTTGGCACCACTGGGGATGCTCTGCAGTGAGTCCAGAGAGTGCACTGGCACCACTGGGGATGCAGCGCAGTGACTCTAGAGAGTGCACTGGCACCACTGGGGATGCAGTGCAGTGAGTCCAGAGAGTGCACTGGCACCACTGGGGATGCAGTGCAGTCAGTCCAGTGAGTGTACTGGCACCTATGGGGATGCACTTCAGTGAGTCCAGAGAGTGCACTGGCACCACTGAGAATACACTTCTGTGAGTCCAGAGAGTGCATTAGCACCACTGGGGATGCAGTGCAGTGAGTCAAGAGAGTGCACGGGCACCACTGGGGATGCCCTGCAGTGAGTCCAGAGAGTGCACTGGCACCAAGGGGGATGCAGTGCAGTGACTCCAGAGAGTGCACTGGCACAACCGGGGATGCACTGCAGTGAGTCCAGAGAGTGCACTAGCACCACTGGGGATGCAGTGCAGTGAATCCAGTGAGTGCACTGGCACCACTGGGGATGCAGTGCAGTGAGTCCAGAGAGTGCACTGGCACCACTGGGGATGCACTGCAGTGAGCCCAGAGAGTGCACTGGCACCACTTGAGATGCAGTACAGTGAGTCCAGTGAGTGTACTGGCACCACTGGGGATGCACTGCAGTGAGTCCAGAGAGTGCACTGGCACCACTGAGAATGCAGTTCAGTGAGTCCAGAGTTTGCACTGGCACCACTGGGGATGCACTGCAGTGAGTCCAGAGAGTGCACTGGCACCACTGGGGATGCAGTGCAGTGAGTCCAGAGAGTGCACTGGCACCACTGGGGATGCCGTGCAGTTACTCCAGAGACTGCACTGGCACCACTGGGGATGCAGTGCAGTGAGTCCAGAGAGTGCACTGGCACCGCTGGAGATGCAGTCCAGTGAGTCCAGTGAATGCACTGGCAACACTGGGGATGCAGTGCAGTGAGTCCAGAGAGTGCACTGGCACCACTGGTGATGCAGTATAGTGAGTCCAGAGAGTGCACAGGCACCACTGGGGATGCAGTGCAGTGAGTCCAGAGAGTGCACTGGCACCACTGGGGATGCGGTGCAGTTACTCCAGAGACTTCACTGGCACCACTGGGGATGCATTGCAGTGAGTCCAGAGAGTGCACTGGCAAAACTGGAGATGCAGTCCAGTGAGTCCAGTGAAAGCACTGGCAACACTGGGGATGCAGTGCAGTGAGTCCAGAGAGTGCACTGGCACCACTGGGGATGCAGTGCAGTGAGTCCAGAGAGTGCACTGGCACCACTGGGGATGCACCCCTGCAAGTCCAGAGAGTGCACTGGCACCACTGGGGATGCAGTGCAGTGAGTCCAGAGAGTGCACTGGCACCACTGGGGATGCACTGCAGTGAGTCCAGAGAGTGCACTGGCACCACTGGGGATGCAGTACAGTGAGTCCAGAGAGTGCACTGACTCCACTGGGGATGCAGTGCAGTGAGTCCAGAGACTTCACAGGCTCCACTGGGAATACAGAGAAGTGAGTCCAGAGAGTGCACTGGCACCACTGGGGATGCACTGCAGTGAGTCCAGAGAGTGCACTGGCACCACCTGTGATGCAGTGCAGTGAGTGCAGAGAGTGCACTGGCACCACTGGGGATGCAGTGCAGTGAGTCCAGAGAGTGCACTGGCACCACTGGGGATGCACTGCAGTGAGTCAACAGAGTGCACGGGCACCACTGGGGATGCCCTGCAGTGAGTCCAGAGAGTGCACTGGCACCACGGGGGATGCAGTGCAGTGACTCCAGAGAGTGCACTGGCACCACTGGGGATGCAGTGCAGTGAGTCCAGAGAGTGCACTGGCACCACTGGAGATGCAGTGCAGTGAGTCCAGAAATTGCACTGGCACCACTGGGGATGCAGTGCAGTGAGTCCAGAGAGTGAACTGGCTCCACTGGGGATGCCCTACAGTGAGTCCAGAGAGTGCACTGGCACCACTGGGGATGCACTGCAGTGAGTCCAGAGAGTGCACTGGCACCACTGGGGATGCACTGCAGTGAGTCCAGAGAGTGCACTAGCACCACTGGGGATGCAGTGCAGTGAATCCAGTGAGTGCACTGGCACCACTGGGGATGCAGTGCAGTGAGTCCAGAGAGTGCACTGGCACCACTGGGGATGCACTGCAGTGAGCCCAGAGAGTGCACTGGCACCAATGGAGATGCAGTACAGTGAGTCCAGAGAGTGCACTGGCACCACTGGGGATGCACTGCAGTGAGTCCAGAGAGTGCACTGGCACCACTGGGGATGCAGTGCAGTGAGTCCAGAGAGTGCACTGGCACCACTGGGGTTGCGGTGCAGTTACTCCAGAGACTGCACTGGCACCACTGGGGATGCAGTGCAGTGAGTCCAGAGAGTGCACTGGCACCACTGGAGATGCAGTCCAGTGAGTCCAGTGAATGCACTGTCAACACTGGGGATGCAGTGCAGTGAGTCCAGAGAGTGCACTGGCACCACTGGTGATGCAGTATAGTGAGTCCAGAGAGAGCACTGGCACCACTGGGGATGCAGTGCAGTGAGTCCAGAGACTGCACTGGCACCACTGGGGATGCAGTGCAGTGAGTCCAGAGAGTGCACTGGCACCACTGGAGATGCAGTCCAGTGAGTCCAGTGAATGCACTGGCAACACTGGGGATGCAGTGCAGTGAGTCCAGAGAGTGCACTGGCACCACTGGGGATGCAGTATAGTGAGTCCAGAGAGTGCACTGGCACCACTGGGGATGCAGTGCAGTGAGTCCAGAGAGGCACTGGCACCACTGGGGATGCACTGCAGTGAGTCCAGAGAGTGCACTGGCACCACTGGTGATGCAGTACAGTGAGTCCAGGGAGTGCACTGGCACTACTGGGGATGTAGTGCAGTGACTCGAGAGAATGCACTTGCACCACTGGGGATGCAGTGTAGTGAGTCCAGAGAGTGCACTGGCACCACTGGTGATGCAGTACAGTGAGTCCAGAGAGTGCACTGGCAGCACTGGGGATGCAGTGCAGTGAGTCCAGAGACTTCACAGGCTCCACTGGGAATACAGAGAAGTGAGTCCAGAGAGTGCACTGGCACCACTGGGGATGCACTGCAGTGAGTCCAGAGAGTGCACTGGCACCACCTGTGATGCAGTGCAGTGAGTGCAGAGAGTGCACTGGCACCACTGGGGGTGCAGTGCAGTGAGTCCAGAGAGTGCACTGGCACCACTGGGGATGCACTGCAGTGAGTCCAGAGCGTGCACTGGCACCACTGGTGATGCAGTACAGTGAGTACAGAGAGTGCACTGGCACCACTGGGGATGCAGCGCAGTGATTCTAGAGAGTGCACTGGCACCACTGGGGATGCAGTGTAGTGAGTCCAGAGAGTGCACTGGCACCACTGGGGATGCAGTGCAGTCAGTCCAGTGAGTGTACTGGCACCAATGGGGATGCACTTCAGTGAGTCCAGAGAGTGCACTGGCACCACTGAGAATACACTTCTGTGAGTCCAGAGAGTGCACTAGCTCCACTGGGGATGCACTTCAGTGAGTCAAGAGAGTGCACGGGCACCACTGGGGATGCCCTGCAGTGAGTCCAGAGAGTGCACTGGCACCACTGGGGATGCAGTGCAGTGACTCCAGAGAGTGCACTGGCACCACTGGGGATGCAGTGCAGTGAGTCCAGAGAGTGCACTGGCACCAGTGGAGATGCAGTGCAGTGAGTCCAGAAATTGCACTGGCACCACTGGGGATGCACTGCAGTGAGTCCAGAGAGTGAACTGGCTCCACTGGGGATGCCCTACAGTGAGTCCAGAGAGTGCACTGGCACCACTGGGGATGCACTGCAGTGAGTCCAGAGAGTGCACTGGCACCACTGGGGATGCACTGCAGTGAGTCCAGAGAGTGCACTGGCACAACTGGGGATGCAGTACAGTGAATCCAGTGAGTGCACTGGCACCACTGGGGATGCAGTGCAGTGAGTCCAGAGAGTGCACTGGTACCATTGGGGATTCACTGCAGTGAGCCCAGAGAGTGCACTGACACCACTGGAGATGCAGTACAGTGAGTCCAGTGAGTGTACTGGCACCACTGGGGATGCACTGCAGTGAGTCCAGAGAGTGCACTGGCACCACTGAGAATGCAGTTCAGTGAGTCCAGAGAGTGCACTGGCACCACTGGGGATGCACTGCAGTGAGTCCAGAGAGTGCACTGGCACCACTGGGGCTGCAGTGCAGTGAGTGCAGAGAGTGCACTGGCACCACTGGGGATGCAGTGCAGTGAGTCCAGAGAGTGCACTGGCACCACTGGGGATGCGGTGCAGTTACTCCAGAGACTGCACTGGCACCACTGGGGATGCAGTGCAGTGAGTCCAGAGAGTGCACTGGCACCACTGGAGATGCAGTCCAGTGAGTCCAGTGAATGCACTGGCAACACTGGGGATGCAGTGCAGTGAGTCCAGAGAGTGCACTGGCACCACTGGGTATGCGGTGCAGTGAGTCCAGAGAGTGCACTGGCACCACTGGGGATGCACTGCAGTGAGTCCAGAGAGTGCCTGGCACCACTGGGGATGCGGTGCAGTTACTCCAGAGACTGCACTGGCACCACTGGGGATGCAGTGCAGTGAGTCCAGAGAGTGCACTGGCACCACTGGTGATGCAGTACAGTGAGTCCAGTGAATGTACTGGCACCACTGGGGATGCAGTGCAGTGAGTCCAGAGAGTGCACTGGCACCACTGGGGATGCACTTCAGTGAGTCCAGAGAGTGCACTGGCACCACTGGGGATGCAGTGCAGTGAGTCCAGAGAGGCACTGGCACCACTGTGGATGCACTGCAGTGAGTCCAGAGAGTGCACTGGCACCACTGGTGATGCAGTACAGTGAGTCCAGGGAGTGCACTGGCACTACTGGGTATGTAGTGCAGTGACTCGAGAGAATGCACTTGCACCACTGGGGATGCAGTGCAGTGAGTCCAGAGAGTGCACTGGCACCACTGGTTATGCACTGCAGTGAGTCCAGAGAGTGCACTGGCAACACTGGGGATGCACTGCAGTGAGTCCAGAGAGTGCACTGGCACCACTGGTGATGCACTGCAGTGAGTCCAGAGAGTGCACTGGCACCACAGGGGATGCAGTGCAGTGAGTCCAGAGACTTCACAGGCTCCACTGGGAAAACAGAAAAGTGAGTCCAGAGAGTGCACTGGCACCACTGGGGATGCACTGCAGTGAGTCCAGAGAGTGCACTGGCACCACTGGGGATGCCCTGCAGTGAGTCCAGAGCGTGCACTGGCACCACTGGTGATGCAGTACAGTGAGTCCAGAGAGTGCACTGGCACCACTGGGGATGCAGTGCAGTGAGTCCAGAGAGTGCACTGGCACCACTGGGGATGCAGCGCAGTGACTCTAGAGAGTGCACTGGCACCACTGGGGATGCACTACAGTGAGTCCAGAGAGTGCACTGGCACCAGTGGGGATGAAGTGCAGTGAGTCCAGAGAGTGCACTGGCACCACTGGGGCTTCAGTGCAGTGAGTCCAGAGAGTGCACTGGCACCTTTGGGGATGCACTGCAGTGTCTGCAGAGAGTGCCCTGGCACCACTGGGGATGCAGTGCAGTGAGTCCAGAGAGTGCACTGGCACCACTGGGGATGCAGTGCAGTGAGTCCAGAGAGTGCACTGGCACCACTGGGGATGCAGTGCAGTGAGTCCACGTAGTGCACTAGCACCACTGGGGATGCAGTGCAGTGAGTCCAGAGAGTGCACTGGCACCACTGGGGTTGCACTGCAGTCATTCCAGAGAGTGCACTGGCACCACAGGGGATGCGGTGCAGTGAATCCAGAGAGTGCACTGGCACCACTGGGGATGCAGTGCAGTGAGTCCAGAGAGTGCACAGGCACCACTGGGGATGCGGTGCCGGGAGTCCAGAGAGTGCTTTGGCACCACTGGGGATGCTCTGCAGTGAGTCCAGAGAGTGCACTGGCACCACTGGGGATGCAGCGCAGTGACTCTAGAGAGTGCACTGGCACCACTGGGGATGCAGTGCAGTGAGTCCAGAGAGTGCACTGGCACCACTGGGGATGCAGTGCAGTCAGTCCAGTGAGTGTACTGGCACCTATGGGGATGCACTTCAGTGAGTCCAGAGAGTGCACTGGCACCACTGAGAATACACTTCTGTGAGTCCAGAGAGTGCATTAGCACCACTGGGGATGCAGTGCAGTGAGTCAAGAGAGTGCACGGGCACCACTGGGGATGCCCTGCAGTGAGTCCAGAGAGTGCACTGGCACCAAGGGGGATGCAGTGCAGTGACTCCAGAGAGTGCACTGGCACAACCGGGGATGCACTGCAGTGAGTCCAGAGAGTGCACTAGCACCACTGGGGATGCAGTGCAGTGAATCCAGTGAGTGCACTGGCACCACTGGGGATGCAGTGCAGTGAGTCCAGAGAGTGCACTGGCACCACTGGGGATGCACTGCAGTGAGCCCAGAGAGTGCACTGGCACCACTTGAGATGCAGTACAGTGAGTCCAGTGAGTGTACTGGCACCACTGGGGATGCACTGCAGTGAGTCCAGAGAGTGCACTGGCACCACTGAGAATGCAGTTCAGTGAGTCCAGAGTTTGCACTGGCACCACTGGGGATGCACTGCAGTGAGTCCAGAGAGTGCACTGGCACCACTGGGGATGCAGTGCAGTGAGTCCAGAGAGTGCACTGGCACCACTGGGGATGCCGTGCAGTTACTCCAGAGACTGCACTGGCACCACTGGGGATGCAGTGCAGTGAGTCCAGAGAGTGCACTGGCACCGCTGGAGATGCAGTCCAGTGAGTCCAGTGAATGCACTGGCAACACTGGGGATGCAGTGCAGTGAGTCCAGAGAGTGCACTGGCACCACTGGTGATGCAGTATAGTGAGTCCAGAGAGTGCACAGGCACCACTGGGGATGCAGTGCAGTGAGTCCAGAGAGTGCACTGGCACCACTGGGGATGCGGTGCAGTTACTC
This sequence comes from Anser anser, assembly GCF_964211835.1. Classification (NCBI taxonomy): domain Eukaryota; kingdom Metazoa; phylum Chordata; class Aves; order Anseriformes; family Anatidae; genus Anser; species Anser anser. The sequence goes on along the minus strand of NC_139723.1, from coordinate 30,172,017 downwards.
CAGAGACTTCACTGGCACCACTGGGGATGCATTGCAGTGAGTCCAGAGAGTGCACTGGCAAAACTGGAGATGCAGTCCAGTGAGTCCAGTGAAAGCACTGGCAACACTGGGGATGCAGTGCAGTGAGTCCAGAGAGTGCACTGGCACCACTGGGGATGCAGTGCAGTGAGTCCAGAGAGTGCACTGGCACCACTGGGGATGCACCCCTGCAAGTCCAGAGAGTGCACTGGCACCACTGGGGATGCAGTGCAGTGAGTCCAGAGAGTGCACTGGCACCACTGGGGATGCACTGCAGTGAGTCCAGAGAGTGCACTGGCACCACTGGGGATGCAGTACAGTGAGTCCAGAGAGTGCACTGACTCCACTGGGGATGCAGTGCAGTGAGTCCAGAGACTTCACAGGCTCCACTGGGAATACAGAGAAGTGAGTCCAGAGAGTGCACTGGCACCACTGGGGATGCACTGCAGTGAGTCCAGAGAGTGCACTGGCACCACCTGTGATGCAGTGCAGTGAGTGCAGAGAGTGCACTGGCACCACTGGGGATGCAGTGCAGTGAGTCCAGAGAGTGCACTGGCACCACTGGGGATGCACTGCAGTGAGTCAACAGAGTGCACGGGCACCACTGGGGATGCCCTGCAGTGAGTCCAGAGAGTGCACTGGCACCACGGGGGATGCAGTGCAGTGACTCCAGAGAGTGCACTGGCACCACTGGGGATGCAGTGCAGTGAGTCCAGAGAGTGCACTGGCACCACTGGAGATGCAGTGCAGTGAGTCCAGAAATTGCACTGGCACCACTGGGGATGCAGTGCAGTGAGTCCAGAGAGTGAACTGGCTCCACTGGGGATGCCCTACAGTGAGTCCAGAGAGTGCACTGGCACCACTGGGGATGCACTGCAGTGAGTCCAGAGAGTGCACTGGCACCACTGGGGATGCACTGCAGTGAGTCCAGAGAGTGCACTAGCACCACTGGGGATGCAGTGCAGTGAATCCAGTGAGTGCACTGGCACCACTGGGGATGCAGTGCAGTGAGTCCAGAGAGTGCACTGGCACCACTGGGGATGCACTGCAGTGAGCCCAGAGAGTGCACTGGCACCAATGGAGATGCAGTACAGTGAGTCCAGAGAGTGCACTGGCACCACTGGGGATGCACTGCAGTGAGTCCAGAGAGTGCACTGGCACCACTGGGGATGCAGTGCAGTGAGTCCAGAGAGTGCACTGGCACCACTGGGGTTGCGGTGCAGTTACTCCAGAGACTGCACTGGCACCACTGGGGATGCAGTGCAGTGAGTCCAGAGAGTGCACTGGCACCACTGGAGATGCAGTCCAGTGAGTCCAGTGAATGCACTGTCAACACTGGGGATGCAGTGCAGTGAGTCCAGAGAGTGCACTGGCACCACTGGTGATGCAGTATAGTGAGTCCAGAGAGAGCACTGGCACCACTGGGGATGCAGTGCAGTGAGTCCAGAGACTGCACTGGCACCACTGGGGATGCAGTGCAGTGAGTCCAGAGAGTGCACTGGCACCACTGGAGATGCAGTCCAGTGAGTCCAGTGAATGCACTGGCAACACTGGGGATGCAGTGCAGTGAGTCCAGAGAGTGCACTGGCACCACTGGGGATGCAGTATAGTGAGTCCAGAGAGTGCACTGGCACCACTGGGGATGCAGTGCAGTGAGTCCAGAGAGGCACTGGCACCACTGGGGATGCACTGCAGTGAGTCCAGAGAGTGCACTGGCACCACTGGTGATGCAGTACAGTGAGTCCAGGGAGTGCACTGGCACTACTGGGGATGTAGTGCAGTGACTCGAGAGAATGCACTTGCACCACTGGGGATGCAGTGTAGTGAGTCCAGAGAGTGCACTGGCACCACTGGTGATGCAGTACAGTGAGTCCAGAGAGTGCACTGGCAGCACTGGGGATGCAGTGCAGTGAGTCCAGAGACTTCACAGGCTCCACTGGGAATACAGAGAAGTGAGTCCAGAGAGTGCACTGGCACCACTGGGGATGCACTGCAGTGAGTCCAGAGAGTGCACTGGCACCACCTGTGATGCAGTGCAGTGAGTGCAGAGAGTGCACTGGCACCACTGGGGGTGCAGTGCAGTGAGTCCAGAGAGTGCACTGGCACCACTGGGGATGCACTGCAGTGAGTCCAGAGCGTGCACTGGCACCACTGGTGATGCAGTACAGTGAGTCCAGAGAGTGCACTGGCACCACTGGGGATGCAGCGCAGTGATTCTAGAGAGTGCACTGGCACCACTGGGGATGCAGTGTAGTGAGTCCAGAGAGTGCACTGGCACCACTGGGGATGCAGTGCAGTCAGTCCAGTGAGTGTACTGGCACCAATGGGGATGCACTTCAGTGAGTCCAGAGAGTGCACTGGCACCACTGAGAATACACTTCTGTGAGTCCAGAGAGTGCACTAGCTCCACTGGGGATGCACTTCAGTGAGTCAAGAGAGTGCACGGGCACCACTGGGGATGCCCTGCAGTGAGTCCAGAGAGTGCACTGGCACCACTGGGGATGCAGTGCAGTGACTCCAGAGAGTGCACTGGCACCACTGGGGATGCAGTGCAGTGAGTCCAGAGAGTGCACTGGCACCAGTGGAGATGCAGTGCAGTGAGTCCAGAAATTGCACTGGCACCACTGGGGATGCACTGCAGTGAGTCCAGAGAGTGAACTGGCTCCACTGGGGATGCCCTACAGTGAGTCCAGAGAGTGCACTGGCACCACTGGGGATGCACTGCAGTGAGTCCAGAGAGTGCACTGGCACCACTGGGGATGCACTGCAGTGAGTCCAGAGAGTGCACTGGCACAACTGGGGATGCAGTACAGTGAATCCAGTGAGTGCACTGGCACCACTGGGGATGCAGTGCAGTGAGTCCAGAGAGTGCACTGGTACCATTGGGGATTCACTGCAGTGAGCCCAGAGAGTGCACTGACACCACTGGAGATGCAGTACAGTGAGTCCAGTGAGTGTACTGGCACCACTGGGGATGCACTGCAGTGAGTCCAGAGAGTGCACTGGCACCACTGAGAATGCAGTTCAGTGAGTCCAGAGAGTGCACTGGCACCACTGGGGATGCACTGCAGTGAGTCCAGAGAGTGCACTGGCACCACTGGGGCTGCAGTGCAGTGAGTGCAGAGAGTGCACTGGCACCACTGGGGATGCAGTGCAGTGAGTCCAGAGAGTGCACTGGCACCACTGGGGATGCGGTGCAGTTACTCCAGAGACTGCACTGGCACCACTGGGGATGCAGTGCAGTGAGTCCAGAGAGTGCACTGGCACCACTGGAGATGCAGTCCAGTGAGTCCAGTGAATGCACTGGCAACACTGGGGATGCAGTGCAGTGAGTCCAGAGAGTGCACTGGCACCACTGGGTATGCGGTGCAGTGAGTCCAGAGAGTGCACTGGCACCACTGGGGATGCACTGCAGTGAGTCCAGAGAGTGCCTGGCACCACTGGGGATGCGGTGCAGTTACTCCAGAGACTGCACTGGCACCACTGGGGATGCAGTGCAGTGAGTCCAGAGAGTGCACTGGCACCACTGGTGATGCAGTACAGTGAGTCCAGTGAATGTACTGGCACCACTGGGGATGCAGTGCAGTGAGTCCAGAGAGTGCACTGGCACCACTGGGGATGCACTTCAGTGAGTCCAGAGAGTGCACTGGCACCACTGGGGATGCAGTGCAGTGAGTCCAGAGAGGCACTGGCACCACTGTGGATGCACTGCAGTGAGTCCAGAGAGTGCACTGGCACCACTGGTGATGCAGTACAGTGAGTCCAGGGAGTGCACTGGCACTACTGGGTATGTAGTGCAGTGACTCGAGAGAATGCACTTGCACCACTGGGGATGCAGTGCAGTGAGTCCAGAGAGTGCACTGGCACCACTGGTTATGCACTGCAGTGAGTCCAGAGAGTGCACTGGCAACACTGGGGATGCACTGCAGTGAGTCCAGAGAGTGCACTGGCACCACTGGTGATGCACTGCAGTGAGTCCAGAGAGTGCACTGGCACCACAGGGGATGCAGTGCAGTGAGTCCAGAGACATCACAGGCTCCACTGGGAAAACAGAAAAGTGAGTCCAGAGAGTGCACTGGCACCACTGGGGATGCACTGCAGTGAGTCCAGAGAGTGCACTGGCACCACTGGGGATGCCCTGCAGTGAGTCCAGAGCGTGCACTGGCACCACTGGTGATGCAGTACAGTGAGTCCAGAGAGTGCACTGGCACCACTGGGGATGCAGTGCAGTGAGTCCAGAGAGTGCACTGGCACCACTGGGGATGCAGCGCAGTGACTCTAGAGAGTGCACTGGCACCACTGGGGATGCACTACAGTGAGTCCAGAGAGTGCACTGGCACCAGTGGGGATGAAGTGCAGTGAGTCCAGAGAGTGCACTGGCACCACTGGGGCTTCAGTGCAGTGAATCCAGAGAGTGCATTGGCACCACTGGGGATGCACTGCAGTGAGTCCAGAGAGTGCACTGGCACCACTGGGGATGCAGTGCAGTGAGTCCAGAGAGTGAACTGGCTCCACTGGGGATGCAGTGCAGTGAGTCCAGAGAGTGCACTGGCACCACTGGGGATGCACTGCAGTGAGTCCAGAGAGTGCACTAGCACCACTGGGGATGCAGTGCAGTGAATCCAGTGAGTGCACTGGCACCACTGGGGATGCAGTGCAGTGAGTCCAGAGAGTGCACTGGCACCACTGGAGATGAAGTACAGTGAGTCCAGTGAGTGTACTAGCACCACTGGGGATGCACTGCAGTGAGTCCAGAGAGTGCACTGGCACCACTGAGAATGCAGTTCAGTGAGTCCAGAGAGTGCACTGGCACCACTTGGGATGCAGTGCAGTGAGTCCAGAGAGTGCACTGGCACCACTGGGGTTGCGGTGCAGTTACTCCAGAGACTGCACTGGCACCACTGGGGATGCAGTGCAGTGATTCCAGAGAGTGCACTGGCACCACTGGAGATGCAGTCCAGTGAGTCCAGTGAATGCACTGGCAACACTGGGGATGCAGTGCAGTGAGTCCAGAGAGTGCACTGGCACCACTGGGGATGCAGTATAGTGAGTCCAGAGAGTGCACTGGCACCACTGGGGATGCAGTGCAGTGAGTCCAGAGAGGCACTGGCACTTCTGGGGATGCAGTGCAGTGAGTCCAGAGAGTGCACTGGCACCACTGGGGATGCAGCGCAGTGACTCTAGAGAGTGCACTGGCACCACTGGGGATGCAGTGCAGTGAGTCCAGAGAGTGCACTGGCACCACTGGGGATGCAGTGCAGTCAGTCCAGTGAGTGTACTGGCACCAATGGGGATGCACTTCAGTGAGTCCAGAGAGTGCACTGGCACCACTGAGAATACACTTCTGTGAGTCCAGAGAGTGCACTAGCACCACTGGGGATGCACTGCAGTGAGTCAAGAGAGTGCACGGGCACCACTGGGGATGCCCTGCAGTGAGTCCAGAGAGTGCACTGGCACCACGGGGGATGCAGTGCAGTGACTCCAGAGAGTGCACTGGCACCACTGGGGATGCAGTGCAGTGAGTCCAGAGAGTGCACTGGCACCACTGGAGATGCAGTGCAGTGAGTCCAGAAATTGCACTGGCACCACTGGAGATGCACTGCAGTGAGTCCAGAGAGTGAACTGGCTCCACTGGGGATGCCCTACAGTGAGTCCAGAGAGTGCACTGGCACCACTGGGGATGCACTGCAGTGAGTCCAGAGAGTGCACTGGCACCACTGGGGATGCACTGCAGTGAGTCCAGAGAGTGCACTAGCACCACTGGGGATGCAGTGCAGTGAATCCAGTGAGTGCACTGGCACCACTGGGGATGCAGTGCAGTGAGTCCAGAGAGTGCACTGGTACCACTGGGGATGCACTGCAGTGAGCCCAGAGAGTGCACTGGCACCACTGGTGATGCAGTACAGTGAGTCCAGTGAGTGTACTGGCACCACTGGGGATGCACTGCAGTGAGTCCAGAGAGTGCACTGGCACCACTGAGAATGCAGTTCAGTGAGTCCAGAGAGTGCACTGGCACCACTGGGGATGCACTGCAGTGAGTCCAGAGAGTGCACTGGCACCACTGGGGATGCACTGCAGTGAGTCCAGAGAGTGCACTGGCACCACTGGGGATGCGGTGCAGTTACTCCAGAGACTGCACTGGCACCACTGGGGATGCAGTGCAGTGAGTCCAGAGAGTGCACTGGCACCACTGGAGATGCAGTCCAGTGAGTCCAGTGAATGCACTGGCAACACTGGGGATGCAGTGCAGTGAGTCCAGAGAGTGCACTGGCACCACTGGTGATGCAGTATATTGAGTCCAGAGAGTGCACTGGCACCACTGGGGATGCAGTGCAGGGAGTCCGGAGAGTGCACTGGCACCACTGGGGATGCGGTGCAGTTACTCCAGAGACTGCACTGGCACCACTGGGGATGCAGTGCAGTGAGTCCAGAGAGTGCACTGGCACCACTGGAGATGCAGTCCAGTGAGTCCAGTGAATGCACTGGCACCACTGGGGATGCAGTGCAGTGAGTCCAGAAATTGCACTGGCACCACTGGGGATGCACTGCAGTGAGTCCAGAGAGTGAACTGGCTCCACTGGGGATGCCCTACAGTGAGTCCAGAGAGTGCACTGGCACCACTGGGGATGCACTGCAGTGAGTCCAGAGAGTGCACTGGCACCACTGGGGATGCAGTGCAGTGAGTCCAGAGAGTGCACTAGCACCACTGGGGATGCAGAGCAGTGAATCCAGTGAGTGCACTGGCACTACTGGGGATGCACTGCAGTGAGTCCAGAGAGTGCACTGGCACCACTGAGGATGCACTGCAGTGAGCCCAGAGAGTGCACTGGCACCACTGGAGATGCAGTACAGTGAGTCCAGAGAGTGCACTGGCACCACTGGTGATGCAGTGCAGTGAGTCCAGAGAGTGCACTGGCACCACTGGGGATGCACTGCAGTGAGTCCAGAGAGTGCACTGGCACCACTGGTGTTGCGGTGCAGTTACTCCAGAGACTGCACTGGCACCACTGGGGATGCAGTGCAGTGAGTCCAGAGAGTGCACTGGCACCACTGGTGATGCAGTATAGTGAGTCCAGAGAGTGCACTGGCACCACTGGGGATGCAGTGCAGTGAGTCCAGAGACTGCACTGGCACCACTGGGGATGCAGTGCAGTGAGTCCAGAGAGTGCACTGGCACCACTGGAGATGCAGTCCAGTGAGTCCAGTGAATGCACTGGCAACACTGGGGATTCAGTGCAGTGAGTCCAGAGAGTGCACTGGCACCACTGGGGATGCAGTATAGTGAGTCCAGAGAGTGCACTGGCACCACTGGGGATGCAGTGCAGTGAGTCCAGAGAGGCACTGGCACCACTGGGGATGCACTACAGTGAGTCCAGAGAGTGCACTGGCACCACTGGTGATGCAGTACAGTGAGTCCAGGGAGTGCACTGGCACTACTGGGGATGTAGTGCAGTGACTCGAGAGAATGCACTTGCACCACTGGGGATGCAGTGCAGTGAGTCCAGAGAGTGCACTGGCACCACTGGTGATGCAGTACAGTGAGTCCAGAGAGTGCACTGGCACCACTGGGGATGCAGTGCAGTGAGTCCAGAGACTTCACAGGCTCCACTGGGAATACAGAGAAGTGAGTCCAGAGAGTGCACTGGCACCACTGGGGATGCACTGCAGTGAGTCCAGAGAGTGCACTGGCACCACGTGTGATGCAGTGCAGTGAGTGCAGAGAGTGCACTGGCACCACTGGGGGTGCAGTGCAGTGAGTCCAGAGAGTGCACTGGCACCACTGGGGATGCACTGCAGTGAGTCCAGAGCGTGCACTGGCACCACTGGTGATGCAGTACAGTGAGTCCAGAGAGTGCACTGGCACCACTGGGGATGCAGCGCAGTGACTCTAGAGAGTGCACTGGCACCACTGGGGATGCAGTGTAGTGAGTCCAGAGAGTGCACTGGCACCACTGGGGATGCAGTGCAGTCAGTCCAGTGAGTGTACTGGCACCAATGGGGATGCACTTCAGTGAGTCCAGAGAGTGCACTGGCACCAATGAGAATACACTTCTGTGAGTCCAGAGAGTGCACTAGCACCACTGGGGATGCACTGCAGTGAGTCAAGAGAGTGCACGGGCACCACTGGGGATGCCCTGCAGTGAGTCCAGAGAGTGCACTGGCACCACTGGGGATGCAGTGTAGTGACTCCAGAGAGTGCACTGGCACCACTGGGGATGCAGTGCAGTGAGTCCAGAGAGTGCACTGGCACCACTGGAGATGCAGTGCAGTGAGTCCAGAAATTGCACTGGCACCACTGGGGATGCACTGCAGTGAGTCCAGAGAGTGAACTGGCTCCACTGGGGATGCCCTACAGTGAGTCCAGAGAGTGCACTGGCACCACTGGGGATGCACTGCAGTGAGTCCAGAGAGTGCACTGGCACCACTGGTGATGCACTGCAGTGAGTCCAGAGAGTGCACTAGCACCACTGGGGATGCAGTGCAGTGAATCCAGTGAGTGCACTGGCACCACTGGGGATGCAGTTCAGTGAGTCCAGAGAGTGCACTGGTACCACTGGGGATGCACTGCAGTGAGCCCAGAGAGTGCACTGGCACCACTGGAGATGCAGTACAGTGAGTCCAGTGAGTGTACTGGCACCACTGGGGATGCACTGCAGTGAGTCCAGAGAGTGCACTGGCACCACTGAGAATGCAGTTCAGTGAGTCCAGAGAGTGCACTGGCACCACTGGGGATGCACTGCAGTGAGTCCAGAGAGTGCACTGGCACCACTGGGGATGCAGTGCAGTGAGTCCAGAGAGTGCACTGGCACCACTGGAGATGCAGTGCAGTGAGTCCAGAAATTGCACTGGCACCACTGGGGATGCACTGCAGTGAGTCCAGAGAGTGAACTGGCTCCACTGGGGATGCCCTACAGTGAGTCCAGAGAGTGCACTGGCACCACTGGGGATGCACTGCAGTGAGTCCAGAGAGTGCACTGGCACCACTGGTGATGCACTGCAGTGAGTCCAGAGAGTGCACTAGCACCACTGGGGATGCAGTGCAGTGAATCCAGTGAGTGCACTGGCACCACTGGGGATGCAGTTCAGTGAGTCCAGAGAGTGCACTGGTACCACTGGGGATGCACTGCAGTGAGCCCAGAGAGTGCACTGGCACCACTGGAGATGCAGTACAGTGAGTCCAGTGAGTGTACTGGCACCACTGGGGATGCACTGCAGTGAGTCCAGAGAGTGCACTGGCACCACTGAGAATGCAGTTCAGTGAGTCCAGAGAGTGCACTGGCACCACTGGGGATGCACTGCAGTGAGTCCAGAGAGTGCACTGGCACCACTGGGGATGCAGTGCAGTGAGTCCAGAGAGTGCACTGGCACCACTGGGGATGCAGTGCAGTGTGTCCAGAGAGTGCACTGGCACCACTGGGGATGCGGTGCAGTTACTCCAGAGACTGCACTGGCACCACTGGGGATGCAGTGCAGTGAGTCCAGAGAGTGCACTGGCACCACTGGAGATGCAGTCCAGTGAGTCCAGTGAATGCACTGGCAACACTGGTGATGCAGTGCAGTGAGTCCAGAGAGTGCACTGGCACCACTGGTGATGCAGTATATTGAGTCCAGAGAGTGCACTGGCACCACTGGGGATGCAGTGCAGTGAGTCCAGAGAGTGCACTGGCACCACTGGGGATGCGGTGCAGTTACTCCAGAGACTGCACTGGCACCACTGGGGATGCAGTGCAGTGAGTCCAGAGAGTGCACTGGCACCACTGGAGATGCAGTCCAGTGAGTCCAGTGAATGCACTGGCAACACTGGGGATGCAGTGCAGTGAGTCCAGAGAGTGCACTGGCACCACTGGGGATGCACTTCAGTGAGTCCAGAGAGTGCACTGGCACCACTGGGGATGCAGTGCAGTGAGTCCAGAGAGGCACTGGCACCACTGGGGATGCACTGCAGTGAGTCCAGAGAGTGCACTGGCACCACTGGTGATGCAGTACAGTGAGTCCAGGGAGTGCACTGGCACTACTGGGTATGTAGTGCAGTGACTCGAGAGAATGCACTTGCACCACTGGGGATGCAGTGCAGTGAGTCCAGAGAGTGCACTGGCACCACTGGTTATGCACTGCAGTGAGTCCAGAGAGTGCACTGGCAACACTGGGGATGCACTGCAGTGACTCAAGAGAGTGCACTGGCACCACTGGTGATGCACTGCAGTGAGTCCAGAGAGTGCACTGGCACCACTGGGGATGCAGTGCAGTGAGTCCAGAGACTTCACAGGCTCCACTGGGAACACAGAGAAGTGAGTCCAGAGAGTGCACTGGCACCACTGGGGATGCACTGCAGTGAGTCCAGAGAGTGCACTGGCACCACCTGTGATGCAGTGCAGTGAGTGCAGAGAGTGCACTGGCACCACTGGGGGTGCAGTGCAGTGAGTCCAGAGAGTGCACTGGCACCACTGGGGATGCACTGCAGTGAGTCCAGAGCGTGCACTGGCACCACTGGTGATGCAGTACAGTGAGTCCAGAGAGTGCACTGGCACCACTGGGGATGCAGTGCAGTGAGTCCAGAGAGTGCACTGGCACCACTGGGGATGCAGCGCAGTGACTCTAGAGAGTGCACTGGCACCACTGGGGATGCAGTATAGTGAGTCCAGAGAGTGCACTGGCACCACTGGGGATGCAGTGCAGTGAGTCCAGAGAGGCACTGGCACCACTGGGGATGCACTGCAGTGAGTCCAGAGAGTGCACTGGCACCACTGGTGATGCAGTACAGTGAGTCCAGGGAGTGCACTGGCACTACTGGGGATATAGTGCAGTGACTCGAGAGAATGCACTTGCACCACTAGGGATGCAGTGCAGTGAGTCCAGAGAGTGCACTGGCACCACTGGTGATGCAGTACAGTGAGTCCAGAGAGTGCACTGGCACCACTGGGGATGCAGTGCAGTGAGTCCAGAGACTTCACAGGCTCCACTGGGAATACAGAAAAGTGAGTCCAGAGAGTGCACTGGCACCACTGGGGATGCACTGCAGTGAGTCCAGAGAGTGCACTGGCACCACCTGTGATGCAGTGCAGTGAGTGCAGAGAGTGCACTGGCACCACTGGGGGTGCAGTGCAGTGAGTCCAGAGAGTGCACTGGCACCACTGGGGATGCACTGCAGTGAGTCCAGAGCGTGCACTGGCACCACCGGTGATGCAGTACAGTGAGTCCAGAGAGTGCACTGGCACCACTGGGGATGCAGTGCAGTGAGTCCAGAGAGTGCACTGGCACCACTGGGGATGCAGCGCAGTGACTCTAGAGAGTGCACTGGCACCACTGGGGATGCAGTGCAGTGAGTCCAGAGAGTGCACTGGCACCACTGGGGATGCAGTGCAGTCAGTCCAGTGAGTGTACTGTCACCAATGGGGATGCACTTCAGTGAGTCCAGAGAGTGCACTGGCACCACTGAGAATACACTTCTGTGAGTCCAGAGAGTGCACTAGCACCACTGGGGATGCACTGCAGTGAGTCAAGAGAGTGCACGGGCACCACTGGGGATGCCCTGCAGTGAGTCCAGAGAGTGCACTGGCACCACGGGGGATGCAGTGCAGTGACTCCAGAGAGTGCACTGGCACCACTGGGGATGCAGTGCAGTGAGTCCAGAGAGTGCACTGGCACCACTGGAGATGCAGTGCAGTGAGTCCAGAAATTGCACTGGCACCACTGGGGATGCACTGCAGTGAGTCCAGAGAGTGAACTGGCTCCACTGGGGATGCCCTACAGTGAGTCCAGAGAGTGCACTGGCACCACTGGGGATGCACTGCAGTGAGTCCAGAGAGTGCACTGGCACCACTGGGGATGCACTGCAGTGAGTCCAGAGAGTGTACTAGCACCACTGGGGATGCAGTGCAGTGAATCCAGTGAGTGCACTGGCACCACTGGGGATGCAGTGCAGTGAGTCCAGAGAGTGCACTGGTACCACTGGGGATGCACTGCAGTGAGCCCAGAGAGTGCACTGGCACCACTGGAGATGCAGTACAGTGAGTCCAGTGAGTGTACTGGCACCACCGGGGATGCAGTGCAGTGAGTCCAGAGAGTGCACTGGCACCACTGAGAATGCAGTTCAGTGAGTCCAGAGAGTGCACTGGCACCGCTGGGGATGCACTGCAGTGAGTCCAGAGAGTGCACTGGCACCACTGGGGATGCAGTGCAGTGAGTCCAGAGAGTGCACTGGCACCACTGGGGATGCGGTGCAGTTACTCCAGAGACTGCACTGGCACCACTGGGGATGCAGTGCAGTGAGTCCAGAGAGTGCACTGGCACCACTGGAGGTGCAGTCCAGTGAGTCCAGTGAATGCACTGGCAACACTGGGGATGCAGTGCAGTGAGTCCAGAGAGTGCACTGGCACCACTGGTGATGCAGTATATTGAGTCCAGAGAGTGCACTGGCACCACTGGGGATGCAGTGCAGTGAGTCCAGAGAGTGCACTGGCACCACTGGGGTTGCGGTGCAGTTACTCCAGAGACTGCACTGGCACCACTGGGGATGCAGTGCAGTGAGTCCAGAGAGTGCACTGGCACCACTGGAGATGCAGTGCAGTGAGTCCAGTGAATGCACTGGCACCACTGGGGATGCAGTGCAGTGAGTCCAGAGAGTGCACTGGCACCACTGGGGTTGCACTTCAGTGAGTCCATAGAGTGCACTGGCACCACTGGGGATGCAGTGCAGTGAGTCCAGAGAGGCACTGGCACCACTGGGGATGCAGTGCAGTGAGTCCAGAGAGTGCACTGGCACCACTGGTGATGCAGTACAGTGAGTCCAGGGAGTGCACTGGCACTACTGGGGATGTAGTGCAGTGACTCGAGAGAATGCACTTGCACCACTGGGGATGCAGTGCAGTGAGTCCAGAGAGTGCACTGGCACCACTGGTTATGCACTGCAGTGAGTCCAGAGAGTGCACTGGCAACACTGGGGATGCACTGCAGTGAGTCCAGAGAGTGCACTGGCACCACTGGGGATGCAGTGCAGTGAGTCCAGAGACTTCACAGGCTCCACTGGGAACACAGACAAGTGAGTCCAGAGAGTGCACTGGCACCACTGGGGATGCACTGCAGTGAGTCCAGAGAGTGCACTGGCACCAGTGGGGATGAAGTGCAGTGAGTCAAGAGAGTGCACTGGCACAACTGGGGATGCACCCCTGCAAGTCCAGAGAGTGCACTGGCACCACTGGGGATGCACCCCTGCAAGTCCAGAGAGTGCACTGGCACCACTGGGGATGCAGTGCAGTGAGTCCAGAGAGTGCACTGGCACCACTGGGGATGCACTGCAGTGAGTGCAGAGAGTGCAATGGCACCACTGGGGATGCAGTGCAGTGAGTCCAGAGAGTGCACTGGCACCACTGGGGATGCAGTGCAGTGAGTCCAGAGAGTGCTCTGGCACCAATGGGGATGCAGTGCAGTCAGTCCAGTGAGTGTACTGGCACCAATGTGGATGCACTTCAGTGAGTCCAGAGAGTGCACTGGCTCCACGGGGGATGCAGTGCAGTGACTACAGAGAGTGCACTGGCACCACTGGGGATGCAGTGCAGTGAGTCCAGAGAGTGCACTGGCACCACTGGAGATGCAGTGCAGTGAGTCCAGAAATTGCACTGGCACCACTGGGGATGCACTGCAGTGAGTCCAGAGAGAGAACTGGCTCCACTGGGGATGCCCTACAGTGAGTCCGGAGAGTGCACTGGCACCACTGAGGATGCACTGCAGTGAGTCCAGAGTGTGCACTGGCACCACTGGGGATGCACTGCAGTGAGTCCAGAGAGTGCTCTAGCACCACTGGGGATGCAGTGCAGTGAATCCAGTGAGTGCACTGGCACCACTTGGGATGCAGTGCAGTGAGTCTAGAGAGTGCACTGGCACCACTGGGGATGCAGTGCAGTGAGTCCAGAGAGTGCACTGGCACCACTGGGGATGCACTGCAGTGAGTCCAGAGAGTGCACTGGCACCACTGGGGATGTACTGCAGTGAGTCCAGAGAGTGCACGGGCACCACTGGGGATGCAGTGCAGTGAGTCCAGAGATTGCACTGGCACCACTGGGGATGCAGTGCAGTGAGTCCAGAGAGTGCACTGGCACCACTGGGGATGCAGTGCAGTCAGTCCAGAGAGTGCACTGGCACTACTGGGGATGCACTGCAGTGAGTGCAGAGAGTACACTGGCAACACTGGGGATGCAGTGCAGTGAGTCCAGAGAGTGCTCTGGCACCACAGGGGATGCAGTGCAGTGAGTCCAGAGTGTGCACTGGCACCACTAGGGATGCAGCGCAGTGACTCCAGAGAGTGCACTGACACCACTGGGGATGCGGTGCAGTGAGTCCAGAGAGTGCACTGGCACCACTCAGGGTGCAGTGCGGTGAGTCCAGAGAGTGCACTGGCACCACTGGGGATGCACTGCAGTGAGTCCAGAGAGTGCACTGGCACCACTGGGGATGCAGTGCAGTGAGTCCAGAGAGTGCCGCTCCAGCCTCGGCATCCGCTCCAGCCGCGTCAACCGCTCCAAACGCGGTAGCCTCTCCAGCCGCTCCAGCCGCGGTAGCCGCTCCAAATGCGGCAGGCGCTCCAGCCGCGGCAGCCGCTCCAGCCGCTCCAGCCGCGGCAGCCGTTCCAGCCGCTAACGAGTGGAGCGCCTGCCACGGCTGGAGCGGTTGCCGCGGTTGGAGCGCCTGCCGCGTTTGGAGCGGCTGCCGCGGCTGCCGCGGCTGGAGCGGCTGGAGCGTCTGCCGCGGTGGGAGACTCTGCCGCGTATGCCGCGGACGGAGCGGCTGCCTCGGCTGGAGCGGCTGCCGCGGCTGCCGCGGCTGCCGAGGCTGGAGGGCTACCGCGGCTGGAGCGACTGCCGCGGCTGGAGCAGTGCAGTGAGTCCAGAGAGTGCACTGGCACCACTGGGGATGCAGTGCAGTGAGTCCAGAGAGTGCACTGGCACCTTTGGGGATGCACTGCAGTGTCTGCAGAGAGTGCCCTGGCACCACTGGGGATGCAGTGCAGTGAGTCCAGAGAGTGCACTGGCACCACTGGGGATGCAGTGCAGTGAGTCCAGAGAGTGCACTGGCACCACTGGGGATGCAGTGCAGTGAGTCCACGTAGTGCACTAGCACCACTGGGGATGCAGTGCAGTGAGTCCAGAGAGTGCACTGGCACCACTGGGGTTGCACTGCAGTCATTCCAGAGAGTGCACTGGCACCACAGGGGATGCGGTGCAGTGAATCCAGAGAGTGCACTGGCACCACTGGGGATGCAGTGCAGTGAGTCCAGAGAGTGCACTGGCACCACTGGGGATGCGGTGCCGGGAGTCCAGAGAGTGCTTTGGCACCACTGGGGATGCTCTGCAGTGAGTCCAGAGAGTGCACTGGCACCACTGGGGATGCAGCGCAGTGACTCTAGAGAGTGCACTGGCACCACTGGGGATGCAGTGCAGTGAGTCCAGAGAGTGCACTGGCACCACTGGGGATGCAGTGCAGTCAGTCCAGTGAGTGTACTGGCACCTATGGGGATGCACTTCAGTGAGTCCAGAGAGTGCACTGGCACCACTGAGAATACACTTCTGTGAGTCCAGAGAGTGCATTAGCACCACTGGGGATGCAGTGCAGTGAGTCAAGAGAGTGCACGGGCACCACTGGGGATGCCCTGCAGTGAGTCCAGAGAGTGCACTGGCACCAAGGGGGATGCAGTGCAGTGACTCCAGAGAGTGCACTGGCACAACCGGGGATGCACTGCAGTGAGTCCAGAGAGTGCACTAGCACCACTGGGGATGCAGTGCAGTGAATCCAGTGAGTGCACTGGCACCACTGGGGATGCAGTGCAGTGAGTCCAGAGAGTGCACTGGCACCACTGGGGATGCACTGCAGTGAGCCCAGAGAGTGCACTGGCACCACTGGAGATGCAGTACAGTGAGTCCAGTGAGTGTACTGGCACCACTGGGGATGCACTGCAGTGAGTCCAGAGAGTGCACTGGCACCACTGAGAATGCAGTTCAGTGAGTCCAGAGTTTGCACTGGCACCACTGGGGATGCACTGCAGTGAGTCCAGAGAGTGCACTGGCACCACTGGGGATGCAGTGCAGTGAGTCCAGAGAGTGCACTGGCACCACTGGGGATGCCGTGCAGTTACTCCAGAGACTGCACTGGCACCACTGGGGATGCAGTGCAGTGAGTCCAGAGAGTGCACTGGCACCGCTGGAGATGCAGTCCAGTGAGTCCAGTGAATGCACTGGCAACACTGGGGATGCAGTGCAGTGAGTCCAGAGAGTGCACTGGCACCACTGGTGATGCAGTATAGTGAGTCCAGAGAGTGCACTGGCACCACTGGGGATGCAGTGCAGTGAGTCCAGAGAGTGCACTGGCACCACTGGGGATGCGGTGCAGTTACTCCAGAGACTTCACTGGCACCACTGGGGATGCATTGCAGTGAGTCCAGAGAGTGCACTGGCAAAACTGGAGATGCAGTCCAGTGAGTCCAGTGAAAGCACTGGCAACACTGGGGATGCAGTGCAGTGAGTCCAGAGAGTGCACTGGCACCACTGGGGATGCAGTGCAGTGAGTCCAGAGAGTGCACTGGCACCACTGGGGATGCACCCCTGCAAGTCCAGAGAGTGCACTGGCACCACTGGGGATGCAGTGCAGTGAGTCCAGAGAGTGCACTGGCACCACTGGGGATGCACTGCAGTGAGTCCAGAGAGTGCACTGGCACCACTGGGGATGCAGTACAGTGAGTCCAGAGAGTGCACTGGCACCACTGGGGATGCAGTGCAGTGAGTCCAGAGACTTCACAGGCTCCACTGGGAATACAGAGAAGTGAGTCCAGAGAGTGCACTGGCACCACTGGGGATGCACTGCAGTGAGTCCAGAGAGTGCACTGGCACCACCTGTGATGCAGTGCAGTGAGTGCAGAGAGTGCACTGGCACCACTGGGGATGCAGTGCAGTGAGTGCAGAGAGTGCACTGGCACCACTGGGGATGCACTGCAGTGAGTCAACAGAGTGCACGGGCACCACTGGGGATGCCCTGCAGTGAGTCCAGAGAGTGCACTGGCACCACGGGGGATGCAGTGCAGTGACTCCAGAGAGTGCACTGGCACCACTGGGGATGCAGTGCAGTGAGTCCAGAGAGTGCACTGGCACCACTGGAGATGCAGTGCAGTGAGTCCAGAAATTGCACTGGCACCACTGGGGATGCAGTGCAGTGAGTCCACAGAGTGAACTGGCTCCACTGGGGATGCCCTACAGTGAGTCCAGAGAGTGCACTGGCACCACTGGGGATGCACTGCAGTGAGTCCAGAGAGTGCACTGGCACCACTGGGGATGCACTGCAGTGAGTCCAGAGAGTGCACTAGCACCACTGGGGATGCAGTGCAGTGAATCCAGTGAGTGCACTGGCACCACTGGGGATGCAGTGCAGTGAGTCCAGAGAGTGCACTGGCACCACTGGGGATGCACTGCAGTGAGCCCAGAGAGTGCACTGGCACCACTGGGGATGCAGTGCAGTGAGTCCAGAGAGTGCACTGGCACCACTGGGGTTGCGGTGCAGTTACTCCAGAGACTGCACTGGCACCACTGGGGATGCAGTGCAGTGAGTCCAGAGAGTGCACTGGCACCACTGGAGATGCAGTCCAGTGAGTCCAGTGAATGCACTGTCAACACTGGGGATGCAGTGCAGTGAGTCCAGAGAGTGCACTGGCACCACTGGTGATGCAGTATAGTGAGTCCAGAGAGAGCACTGGCACCACTGGGGATGCAGTGCAGTGAGTCCAGAGACTGCACTGGCACCACTGGGGATGCAGTGCAGTGAGTCCAGAGAGTGCACTGGCACCACTGGAGATGCAGTCCAGTGAGTCCAGTGAATGCACTGGCAACACTGGGGATGCAGTGCAGTGAGTCCAGAGAGTGCACTGGCACCACTGGGGATGCAGTATAGTGAGTCCAGAGAGTGCACTGGCACCACTGGGGATGCAGTGCAGTGAGTCCGGAGAGGCACTGGCACCACTGGGGATGCACTGCAGTGAGTCCAGAGAGTGCACTGGCACCACTGGTGATGCAGTACAGTGAGTCCAGGGAGTGCACTGGCACTACTGGGGATGTAGTGCAGTGACTCGAGAGAATGCACTTGCACCACTGGGGATGCAGTGTAGTGAGTCCAGAGAGTGCACTGGCACCACTGGTGATGCAGTACAGTGAGTCCAGAGAGTGCACTGGCAGCACTGGGGATGCAGTGCAGTGAGTCCAGAGACTTCACAGGCTCCACTGGGAATACAGAGAAGTGAGTCCAGAGAGTGCACTGGCACCACTGGGGATGCACTGCAGTGAGTCCAGAGAGTGCACTGGCACCACCTGTGATGCAGTGCAGTGAGTGCAGAGAGTGCACTGGCACCACTGGGGGTGCAGTGCAGTGAGTCCAGAGCGTGCACTGGCACCACTGGTGATGCAGTACAGTGAGTCCAGAGAGTGCACTGGCACCACTGGGGATGCAGCGCAGTGACTCTAGAGAGTGCACTGGCACCACTGGGGATGCAGTGTAGTGAGTCCAGAGAGTGCACTGGCACCACTGGGGATGCAGTGCAGTCAGTCCAGTGAGTGTACTGGCACCAATGGGGATGCACTTCAGTGAGTCCAGAGAGTGCACTGGCACCACTGAGAATACACTTCTGTGAGTCCAGAGAGTGCACTAGCTCCACTGGGGATGCACTTCAGTGAGTCAAGAGAGTGCACGGGCACCACTGGGGATGCCCTGCAGTGAGTCCAGAGAGTGCACTGGCACCACTGGGGATGCAGTGCAGTGACTCCAGAGAGTGCACTGGCACCACTGGGGATGCAGTGCAGTGAGTCCAGAGAGTGCACTGGCACCAGTGGAGATGCAGTGCAGTGAGTCCAGAAATTGCACTGGCACCACTGGGGATGCACTGCAGTGAGTCCAGAGAGTGAACTGGCTCCACTGGGGATGCCCTACAGTGAGTCCAGAGAGTGCACTGGCACCACTGGGGATGCACTGCAGTGAGTCCAGAGAGTGCACTGGCACCACTGGGGATGCACTGCAGTGAGTCCAGAGAGTGCACTGGCACCACTGGGGATGCAGTACAGTGAATCCAGTGAGTGCACTGGCACCACTGGGGATGCAGTGCAGTGAGTCCAGAGAGTGCACTGGTACCATTGGGGATGCACTGCAGTGAGCCCAGAGAGTGCACTGACACCACTGGAGATGCAGTACAGTGAGTCCAGTGAGTGTACTGGCACCACTGGGGATGCACTGCAGTGAGTCCAGAGAGTGCACTGGCACCACTGAGAATGCAGTTCAGTGAGTCCAGAGAGTGCACTGGCACCACTGGGGATGCACTGCAGTGAGTCCAGAGAGTGCACTGGCACCACTGGGGATGCAGTGCAGTGAGTGCAGAGAGTGCACTGGCACCACTGGGGATGCAGTGCAGTGAGTCCAGAGAGTGCACTGGCACCACTGGGGATGCGGTGCAGTTACTCCAGAGACTGCACTGGCACCACTGGGGATGCAGTGCAGTGAGTCCAGAGAGTGCACTGGCACCACTGGAGATGCAGTCCAGTGAGTCCAGTGAATGCACTGGCAACACTGGGGATGCAGTGCAGTGAGTCCAGAGAGTGCACTGGCACCACTGGTGATGCAGTATATTGAGTCCAGAGAGTGCACTGGCACCACTGGGGATGCAGTGCAGTGAGTCCAGAGAGTGCACTGGCACCACTGGGGATGCGGTGCAGTTACTCCAGAGACTGCACTGGCACCACTGGGGATGCAGTGCAGTGAGTCCAGAGAGTGCACTGGCACCACTGGTGATGCAGTACAGTGAGTCCAGTGAATGCACTGGCACCACTGGGGATGCAGTGCAGTGAGTCCAGAGAGTGCACTGGCACCACTGGGGATGCACTTCAGTGAGTCCAGAGAGTGCACTGGCACCACTGGGGATGCAGTGCAGTGAGTCCAGAGAGGCACTGGCACCACTGGGGATGCACTGCAGTGAGTCCAGAGAGTGCACTGGCACCACTGGTGATGCAGTACAGTGAGTCCAGGGAGTGCACTGGCACTACTGGGTATGTAGTGCAGTGACTCGAGAGAATGCACTTGCACCACTGGGGATGCAGTGCAGTGAGTCCAGAGAGTGCACTGGCACCACTGGTTATGCACTGCAGTGAGTCCAGAGAGTGCACTGGCAACACTGGGGATGCACTGCAGTGAGTCCAGAGAGTGCACTGGCACCACTGGTGATGCACTGCAGTGAGTCCAGAGAGTGCACTGGCACCACTGGGGATGCAGTGCAGTGAGTCCAGAGATTTCACAGGCTCCACTGGGAAAACAGAGAAGTGAGTCCAGAGAGTGCACTGGCACCACTGGGGATGCACTGCAGTGAGTCCAGAGAGTGCACTGGCACCACTGGGGATGCCCTGCAGTGAGTCCAGAGCGTGCACTGGCACCACTGGTGATGCAGTACAGTGAGTCCAGAGAGTGCACTGGCACCACTGGGGATGCAGTGCAGTGAGTCCAGAGAGTGCACTGGCACCACTGGGGATGCAGCGCAGTGACTCTAGAGAGTGCACTGGCACCACTGGGGATGCACTACAGTGAGTCCAGAGAGTGCACTGGCACCAGTGGGGATGAAGTGCAGTGAGTCCAGAGAGTGCACTGGCACCACTGGGGCTTCAGTGCAGTGAATCCAGAGAGTGCATTGGCACCACTGGGGATGCACTGCAGTGAGTCCAGAGAGTGCACTGGCACCACTGGGGATGCAGTGCAGTGAGTCCAGAGAGTGAACTGGCTCCACTGGGGATGCAGTGCAGTGAGTCCAGATAGTGCACTGGCACCACTGGGGATGCACTGCAGTGAGTCCAGAGAGTGCACTGGCACCACTGGGGATGCACTGCAGTGAGTCCAGAGAGTGCACTAGCACCACTGGGGATGCAGTGCAGTGAATCCAGTGAGTGCACTGGCACCACTGGGGATGCAGTGCAGTGAGTCCAGAGAGTGCACTGGCACCACTGGAGATGAAGTACAGTGAGTCCAGTGAGTGTACTGGCACCACTGGGGATGCACTGCAGTGAGTCCAGAGAGTGCACTGGCACCACTGAGAATGCAGTTCAGTGAGTCCAGAGAGTGCACTGGCACCACTTGGGATGCACTGCAGTGAGTCCAGAGAGTGCACTGGCACCACTGGGGTTGCGGTGCAGTTACTCCAGAGACTGCACTGGCACCACTGGGGATGCAGTGCAGTGAGTCCAGAGAGTGCACTGGCACCACTGGAGATGCAGTCCAGTGAGTCCAGTGAATGCACTGGCAACACTGGGGATGCAGTGCAGTGAGTCCAGAGAGTGCACTGGCACCACTGGTGATGCAGTATAGTGAGTCCAGAGAGTGCACTGGCACCACTGGGGATGCAGTGCAGTGAGTCCAGAGAGGCACTGGCACTTCTGGGGATGCACTGCAGTGAGTCCAGAGAGTGCACTGGCACCACTGGTGATGCAGTACAGTGAGTCCAGGGAGTGCACTGGCACTACTGGGGATGTAGTGCAGTGACTCGAGAGAATGCACTTGCACCACTAGGGATGCAGTGCAGTGAGTCCAGAGAGTGCACTGGCACCACTGGTGATGCAGTACAGTGAGTCCAGAGAGTGCACTGGCACCACTGGGGATGCAGTGCAGTGAGTCCAGAGACTTCACAGGCTCCACTGGGAATACAGAGAAGTGAGTCCAGAGAGTGCACTGGCACCACTGGGGATGCACTGCAGTGAGTCCAGAGAGTGCACTGGCACCACCTGTGATGCAGTGCAGTGAGTGCAGAGAGTGCACTGGCACCACTGGGGGTGCAGTGCAGTGAGTCCAGAGAGTGCACTGGCACCACTGGGGATGCACTGCAGTGAGTCCAGAGAGTGCACTGGCACCACTGGTGATGCAGTACAGTGAGTCCAGAGAGTGCACTGGCACCACTGGGGATGCAGTGCAGTGAGTCCAGAGAGTGCACTGGCACCACTGGGGATGCAGCGCAGTGACTCTAGAGAGTGCACTGGCACCACTGGGGATGCAGTGCAGTGAGTCCAGAGAGTGCACTGGCACCACTGGGGATGCAGTGCAGTCAGTCCAGTGAGTGTACTGGCACCAATGGGGATGCACTTCAGTGAGTCCAGAGAGTGCACTGGCACCACTGAGAATACACTTCTGTGAGTCCAGAGAGTGCAATAGCACCACTGGGGATGCACTGCAGTGAGTCAAGAGAGTGCACGGGCACCACTGGGGATGCCCTGCAGTGAGTCCAGAGAGTGCACTGGCACCACGGGGGATGCAGTGCAGTGACTCCAGAGAGTGCACTGGCACCACTGGGGATGCAGTGCAGTGAGTCCAGAGAGTGCACTGGCACCACTGGAGATGCAGTGCAGTGAGTCCAGAAATTGCACTGGCACCACTGGAGATGCACTGCAGTGAGTCCAGAGAGTGAACTGGCTCCACTGGGGATGCCCTACAGTGAGTCCAGAGAGTGCACTGGCACCACTGGGGATGCACTGCAGTGAGTCCAGAGAGTGCACTGGCACCACTGGGGATGCACTGCAGTGAGTCCAGAGAGTGCACTAGCACCACTGGGGATGCAGTGCAGTGAATCCAGTGAGTGCACTGGCACCACTGGGGATGCAGTGCAGTGAGTCCAGAGAGTGCACTGGTACCACTGGGGATGCACTGCAGTGAGCCCAGAGAGTGCACTGGCACCACTGGAGATGCAGTACAGTGAGTCCAGTGAGTGTACTGGCACCACTGGGGATGCACTGCAGTGAGTCCAGAGAGTGCACTGGCACCACTGAGAATGCAGTTCAGTGAGTCCAGAGAGTGCACTGGCACCACTGGGGATGCACTGCAGTGAGTCCAGAGAGTGCACTGGCACCACTGGGGATGCACTGCAGTGAGTCCAGAGAGTGCACTGGCACCACTGGGGATGCGGTGCAGTTACTCCAGAGACTGCACTGGCACCACTGGGGATGCAGTGCAGTGAGTCCAGAGAGTGCACTGGCACCACTGGAGATGCAGTCCAGTGAGTCCAGTGAATGCACTGGCAACACTGGGGATGCAGTGCAGTGAGTCCAGAGAGTGCACTGGCACCACTGGTGATGCAGTATATTGAGTCCAGAGAGTGCACTGGCACCACTGGGGATGCAGTGCAGTGAGTCCAGAGAGTGCACTGGCACCACTGGGGATGCGGTGCAGTTACTCCAGAGACTGCACTGGCACCACTGGGGATGCAGTGCAGTGAGTCCAGAGAGTGCACTGGCACCACTGGAGATGCAGTCCAGTGAGTCCAGTGAATGCACTGGCACCACTGGGGATGCAGTGCAGTGAGTCCAGAAATTGCACTGGCACCACTGGGGATGCACTGCAGTGAGTCCAGAGAGTGAACTGGCTCCACTGGGGATGCCCTACAGTGAGTCCAGAGAGTGCACTGGCACCACTGGGGATGCACTGCAGTGAGTCCAGAGAGTGCACTGGCACCACTGGGGATGCAGTGCAGTGAGTCCAGAGAGTGCACTAGCACCACTGGGGATGCAGAGCAGTGAATCCAGTGAGTGCACTGGCACTACTGGGGATGCACTGCAGTGAGTCCAGAGAGTGCACTGGCACCACTGAGGATGCACTGCAGTGAGCCCAGAGAGTGCACTGGCACCACTGGAGATGCAGTACAGTGAGTCCAGAGAGTGCACTGGCACCACTGGTGATGCAGTGCAGTGAGTCCAGAGAGTGCACTGGCACCACTGGGGATGCACTGCAGTGAGTCCAGAGAGTGCACTGGCACCACTGGTGTTGCGGTGCAGTTACTCCAGAGACTGCACTGGCACCACTGGGGATGCAGTGCAGTGAGTCCAGAGAGTGCACTGGCACCACTGGTGATGCAGTATAGTGAGTCCAGAGAGTGCACTGGCACCACTGGGGATGCAGTGCAGTGAGTCCAGAGACTGCACTGGCACCACTGGGGATGCAGTGCAGTGAGTCCAGAGAGTGCACTGGCACCACTGGAGATGCAGTCCAGTGAGTCCAGTGAATGCACTGGCAACACTGGGGATTCAGTGCAGTGAGTCCAGAGAGTGCACTGGCACCACTGGGGATGCAGTATAGTGAGTCCAGAGAGTGCACTGGCACCACTGGGGATGCAGTGCAGTGAGTCCAGAGAGGCACTGGCACCACTGGGGATGCACTACAGTGAGTCCAGAGAGTGCACTGGCACCACTGGTGATGCAGTACAGTGAGTCCAGGGAGTGCACTGGCACTACTGGGGATGTAGTGCAGTGACTCGAGAGAATGCACTTGCACCACTGGGGATGCAGTGCAGTGAGTCCAGAGAGTGCACTGGCACCACTGGTGATGCAGTACAGTGAGTCCAGAGAGTGCACTGGCACCACTGGGGATGCAGTGCAGTGAGTCCAGAGACTTCACAGGCTCCACTGGGAATACAGAGAAGTGAGTCCAGAGAGTGCACTGGCACCACTGGGGATGCACTGCAGTGAGTCCAGAGAGTGCACTGGCACCACCTGTGATGCAGTGCAGTGAGTGCAGAGAGTGCACTGGCACCACTGGGGGTGCAGTGCAGTGAGTCCAGAGAGTGCACTGGCACCACTGGGGATGCACTGCAGTGAGTCCAGAGCGTGCACTGGCACCACTGGTGATGCAGTACAGTGAGTCCAGAGAGTGCACTGGCACCACTGGGGATGCAGCGCAGTGACTCTAGAGAGTGCACTGGCACCACTGAGAATACACTTCTGTGAGTCCAGAGAGTGCACTAGCACCACTGGGGATGCACTGCAGTGAGTCAAGAGAGTGCACGGGCACCACTGGGGATGCCCTGCAGTGAGTCCAGAGAGTGCACTGGCACCACTGGGGATGCAGTGTAGTGACTCCAGAGAGTGCACTGGCACCACTGGGGATGCAGTGCAGTGAGTCCAGAGAGTGCACTGGCACCACTGGAGATGCAGTGCAGTGAGTCCAGAAATTGCACTGGCACCACTGGGGATGCACTGCAGTGAGTCCAGAGAGTGAACTGGCTCCACTGGGGATGCCCTACAGTGAGTCCAGAGAGTGCACTGGCACCACTGGGGATGCACTGCAGTGAGTCCAGAGAGTGCACTGGCACCACTGGTGATGCACTGCAGTGAGTCCAGAGAGTGCACTAGCACCACTGGGGATGCAGTGCAGTGAATCCAGTGAGTGCACTGGCACCACTGGGGATGCAGTTCAGTGAGTCCAGAGAGTGCACTGGTACCACTGGGGATGCACTGCAGTGAGCCCAGAGAGTGCACTGGCACCACTGGAGATGCAGTACAGTGAGTCCAGTGAGTGTACTGGCACCACTGGGGATGCACTGCAGTGAGTCCAGAGAGTGCACTGGCACCACTGAGAATGCAGTTCAGTGAGTCCAGAGAGTGCACTGGCACCACTGGGGATGCACTGCAGTGAGTCCAGAGAGTGCACTGGCACCACTGGGGATGCAGTGCAGTGAGTCCAGAGAGTGCACTGGCACCACTGGAGATGCAGTGCAGTGAGACCAGAAATTGCACTGGCACCACTGGGGATGCACTGCAGTGAGTCCAGAGAGTGAACTGGCTCCACTGGGGATGCCCTACAGTGAGTCCAGAGAGTGCACTGGCACCACTGGGGATGCACTGCAGTGAGTCCAGAGAGTGCACTGGCACCACTGGTGATGCACTGCAGTGAGTCCAGAGAGTGCACTAGCACCACTGGGGATGCAGTGCAGTGAATCCAGTGAGTGCACTGGCACCACTGGGGATGCAGTTCAGTGAGTCCAGAGAGTGCACTGGTACCACTGGGGATGCACTGCAGTGAGCCCAGAGAGTGCACTGGCACCACTGGAGATGCAGTACAGTGAGTCCAGTGAGTGTACTGGCACCACTGGGGATGCACTGCAGTGAGTCCAGAGAGTGCACTGGCACCACTGAGGATGCAGTTCAGTGAGTCCAGAGAGTGCACTGGCACCACTGGGGATGCACTGAAGTGAGTCCAGAGAGTGCACTGGCACCACTGGGGATGCAGTGCAGTGAGTCCAGAGAGTGCACTGGCACCACTGGGGATGCAGTGCAGTGTGTCCAGAGAGTGCACTGGCACCACTGGGGATGCGGTGCAGTTACTCCAGAGACTGCACTGGCACCACTGGGGATGCAGTGCAGTGAGTCCAGAGAGTGCACTGGCACCACTGGAGATGCAGTCCAGTGAGTCCAGTGAATGCACTGGCAACACTGGTGATGCAGTGCAGTGAGTCCAGAGAGTGCACTGGCACCACTGGTGATGCAGTATATTGAGTCCAGAGAGTGCACTGGCACCACTGGGGATGCAGTGCAGTGAGTCCAGAGAGTGCACTGGCACCACTGGGGATGCGGTGCAGTTACTCCAGAGACTGCACTGGCACCACTGGGGATGCAGTGCAGTGAGTCCAGAGAGTGCACTGGCACCACTGGAGATGCAGTCCAGTGAGTCCAGTGAATGCACTGGCAACACTGGGGATGCAGTGCAGTGAGTCCAGAGAGTGCACTGGCACCACTGGGGATGCACTTCAGTGAGTCCAGAGAGTGCACTGGCACCACTGGGGATGCAGTGCAGTGAGTCCAGAGAGGCACTGGCACCACTGGGGATGCACTGCAGTGAGTCCAGAGAGTGCACTGGCACCACTGGTGATGCAGTACAGTGAGTCCAGGGAGTGCACTGGCACTACTGGGTATGTAGTGCAGTGACTCGAGAGAATGCACTTGCACCACTGGGGATGCAGTGCAGTGAGTCCAGAGAGTGCACTGGCACCACTGGTTATGCACTGCAGTGAGTCCAGAGAGTGCACTGGCAACACTGGGGATGCACTGCAGTGACTCAAGAGAGTGCACTGGCACCACTGGTGATGCACTGCAGTGAGTCCAGAGAGTGCACTGGCACCACTGGGGATGCAGTGCAGTGAGTCCAGAGAATTCACAGGCTCCACTGGGAACACAGAGAAGTGAGTCCAGAGAGTGCACTGGCACCACTGGGGATGCACTGCAGTGAGTCCAGAGAGTGCACTGGCACCACCTGTGATGCAGTGCAGTGAGTGCAGAGAGTGCACTGGCACCACTGGGGGTGCAGTGCAGTGAGTCCAGAGAGTGCACTGGCACCACTGGGGATGCACTGCAGTGAGTCCAGAGCGTGCACTGGCACCACTGGTGATGCAGTACAGTGAGTCCAGAGAGTGCACTGGCACCACTGGGGATGCAGTGCAGTGAGTCCAGAGAGTGCACTGGCACCACTGGGGATGCAGCGCAGTGACTCTAGAGAGTGCACTGGCACCACTGGGGATGCAGTATAGTGAGTCCAGAGAGTGCACTGGCACCACAGGGGATGCAGTGCAGTGAGTCCAGAGAGGCACTGGCACCACTGGGGATGCACTGCAGTGAGTCCAGAGAGTGCACTGGCACCACTGGTGATGCAGTACAGTGAGTCCAGGGAGTGCACTGGCACTACTGGGGATGTAGTGCAGTGACTCGAGAGAATGCACTTGCACCACTAGGGATGCAGTGCAGTGAGTCCAGAGAGTGCACTGGCACCACTGGTGATGCAGTACAGTGAGTCCAGAGAGTGCACTGGCACCACTGGGGATGCAGTGCAGTGAGTCCAGAGACTTCACAGGCTCCACTGGGAATACAGAAAAGTGAGTCCAGAGAGTGCACTGGCACCACTGGGGATGCACTGCAGTGAGTCCAGAGAGTGCACTGGCACCACCTGTGATGCAGTGCAGTGAGTGCAGAGAGTGCACTGGCACCACTGGGGGTGCAGTGCAGTGAGTCCAGAGAGTGCACTGGCACCACTGGGGATGCACTGCAGTGAGTCCAGAGCGTGCACTGGCACCACTGGTGATGCAGTGCAGTGAGTCCAGAGAGTGCACTGGCACCACTGGGGATGCAGTGCAGTGAGTCCAGAGAGTGCACTGGCACCACTGGGGATGCAGCGCAGTGACTCTAGAGAGTGCACTGGCACCACTGGGGATGCAGTGCAGTGAGTCCAGAGAGTGCACTGGCACCACTGGGGATGCAGTGCAGTCAGTCCAGTGAGTGTACTGGCACCAATGGGGATGCACTTCAGTGAGTCCAGAGAGTGCACTGGCACCACTGAGAATACACTTCTGTGAGTCCAGAGAGTGCACTAGCACCACTGGGGATGCACTGCAGTGAGTCAAGAGAGTGCACGGGCACCACTGGGGATGCCCTGCAGTGAGTCCAGAGAGTGCACTGGCACCACGGGGGATGCAGTGCAGTGACTCCAGAGAGTGCACTGGCACCACTGGGGATGCAGTGCAGTGAGTCCAGAGAGTGCACTGGCACCACTGGAGATGCAGTGCAGTGAGTCCAGAAATTGCACTGGCACCACTGGGGATGCACTGCAGTGAGTCCAGAGAGTGAACTCGCTCCACTGGGGATGCCCTACAGTGAGTCCAGAGAGTGCACTGGCACCACTGGGGATGCACTGCAGTGAGTCCAGAGAGTGCACTGGCACCACTGGGGATGCACTGCAGTGAGTCCAGAGAGTGTACTAGCACCACTGGGGATGCAGTGCAGTGAATCCAGTGAGTGCACTGGCACCACTGGGGATGCAGTGCAGTGAGTCCAGAGAGTGCACTGGTACCACTGGGGATGCACTGCAGTGAGCCCAGAGAGTGCACTGGCACCACTGGAGATGCAGTACAGTGAGTCCAGTGAGTGTACTGGCACCACTGGGGATGCAGTGCAGTGAGTCCAGAGAGTGCACTGGCACCACTGAGAATGCAGTTCAGTGAGTCCAGAGACTGCACTGGCACCACTGGGGATGCACTGCAGTGAGTCCAGAGAGTGCACTGGCACCACTGGGGATGCAGTGCAGTGAGTCCAGAGAGTGCACTGGCACCACTGGGGATGCGGTGCAGTTACTCCAGAGACTGCACTGGCACCACTGGGGATGCAGTGCAGTGAGTCCAGAGAGTGCACTGGCACCACTGGAGGTGCAGTCCAGTGAGTCCAGTGAATGCACTGGCAACACTGGGGATGCAGTGCAGTGAGTCCAGAGAGTGCACTGGCACCACTGGTGATGCAGTATATTGAGTCCAGAGAGTGCACTGGCACCACTGGGGATGCAGTGCAGTGAGTCCAGAGAGTGCACTGGCACCACTGGGGATGCGGTGCAGTTACTCCAGAGACTGCACTGGCACCACTGGGGATGCAGTGCAGTGAGTCCAGAGAGTGCACTGGCACCACTGGAGATGCAGTGCAGTGAGTCCAGTGAATGCACTGGCACCACTGGGGATGCAGTGCAGTGAGTCCAGAGAGTGCACTGGCACCACTGGGGTTGCACTTCAGTGAGTCCATAGAGTGCACTGGCACCACTGGGGATGCAGTGCAGTGAGTCCAGAGAGGCACTGGCACCACTGGGGATGCACTACAGTGAGTCCAGAGAGTGCACTGGCACCACTGGTGATGCAGTACAGTGAGTCCAGGGAGTGCACTGGCACTACTGGGGATGTAGTGCAGTGACTCGAGAGAATGCACTTGCACCACTGGGGATGCAGTGCAGTGAGTCCAGAGAGTGCACTGGCACCACTGGTTATGCACTGCAGTGAGTCCAGAGAGTGCACTGGCAACACTGGGGATGCACTGCAGTGAGTCCAGAGAGTGCACTGGCACCACTGGGGATGCAGTGCAGTGAGTCCAGAGACTTCACAGGCTCCACTGGGAACACAGACAAGTGAGTCCAGAGAGTGCACTGGCACCACTGGGGATGCACTGCAGTGAGTCCAGAGAGTGCACTGGCACCACCTGTGATGCAGTGCAGTGAGTGCAGAGAGTGCACTGGCACCACTGGGGGTGCAGTGCAGTGAGTCCAGAGAGTGTACTGGCACCACTGGGGATGCACTGCAGTGAGTCCAGAGCGTGCACTGGCACCACTGGTGATGCAGTACAGTGAGTCCAGAGAGTGCACTGGCACCACTGGGGATGCAGTGCAGTGAGTCCAGAGAGTGCACTGGCACCACTGGGGATGCACTACAGTGAGTCCAGAGAGTGCACTGGCACCAGTGGTGATGAAGTGCAGTGAGTCCAGAGAGTGCACTGGCACCACTGGGGCTTCAGTGCAGTGAATCCAGAGAGTGCATTGGCACCACTGGGGATGCACTGCAGTGAGTCCAGAGAGTGCACTGGCACCACTGGGGATGCAGTGCAGTGAGTCCAGAGAGTGCACTGGCACCACTGGGGATGCACTGCAGTGAGCCCAGAGAGTGCACTGGCACCACTGGAGATGCAGTACAGTGAGTCCAGTGAGTGTACTGGCACCACTGGGGATGCACTGCAGTGAGTCCAGAGAGTGCACTGGCACCACTGAGAATGCAGTTCAGTGAGTCCAGAGAGTGCACTGGCACCACTGGGGATGCACTGCAGTGAGTCCAGAGAGTGCACTGGCAGCACTGGGGATGCAGTGCAGTGAGTCCAGAGAGTGCACTGGCACCACTGGGGATGCAGTGCAGTGAGTCCAGAGAGTGCACTGGCACCACTGGGGATGCGGTGCAGTTACTCCAGAGACTGCACTGGCACCAGTGGGGATGCAGTGCAGTGAGTCCAGAGAGTGCACTGGCACCACTGGAGATGCAGTCCAGTGAGTCCAGTGAATGCACTGGCAACACTGGGGATGCAGTGCAGTGAGTCCAGAGAGTGCACTGGCACCACTGGTGATGCAGTATAGTGAGTCCAGAGAGTGCACTGGCACCACCTGTGATGCAGTGCAGTGAGTGCAGAGAGCGCACTGGCACCACTGGGGGTGCAGTGCAGTGAGTCCAGAGAGTGCACTGGCACCACTGGGGATGCACTGCAGTGAGTCCAGAGCGTGCACTGGCACCACTGGTGATGCAGTACAGTGAGTCCAGAGAGTGCACTGGCACCACTGGGGATGCAGTGCAGTGAGTCCAGAGAGTCCAGAGAGTGCACTGGCACCACTGGGGATGCAGCGCAGTGACTCTAGAGAGTGCACTGGCACCACTGGGGATGCAGTGCAGTGAGTCCAGAGAGGGCACTGGCACCACTGGGGATGCAGTGCGTTCAGTCCAGTGAGTGTACTGGCACCAATGGGGATGCACTTCAGTGAGTCCAGAGAGTGCACTGGCACCACTGAGAATACACTTCTGTGAGTCCAGAGAGTGCACTAGCACCACTGGGGATGCACTGCAGTGAGTCAAGAGAGTGCACGGGCACCACTGGGGATGCCCTGCAGTGAGTCCAGAGAGTGCACTGGCACCACGGGGGATGCAGTGCAGTGACTCCAGAGAGTGCACTGGCACCACTGGGGATGCAGTGCAGTGAGTCCAGAGAGTGCACTGGCACCACTGGAGATGCAGTGCAGTGAGTCCAGAAATTGCACTGGCACCACTGGGGATGCACTGCAGTGAGTCCAGAGAGTGAACTGGCTCCACTGGGGATGCCCTACAGTGAGTCCAGAGAGTGCACTGGCACCACTGGGGATGCACTGCAGTGAGTCCAGAGAGTGCACTGGCACCACTGGGGATGCAGTGCAGTGTGTCCAGAGAGTGCACTGGCACCACTGGGGATGCGGTGCAGTTACTCCAGAGACTGCACTGGCACCACTGGGGATGCAGTGCAGTGAGTCCAGAGAGTGCACTGGCACCACTGGAGATGCAGTCCAGTGAGTCCAGTGAATGCACTGGCAACACTGGTGATGCAGTGCAGTGAGTCCAGAGAGTGCACTGGCACCACTGGTGATGCAGTATATTGAGTCCAGAGAGTGCACTGGCACCACTGGGGATGCAGTGCAGTGAGTCCAGAGAGTGCACTGGCACCACTGGGGATGCGGTGCAGTTACTCCAGAGACTGCACTGGCACCACTGGGGATGCAGTGCAGTGAGTCCAGAGAGTGCACTGGCACCACTGGAGATGCAGTCCAGTGAGTCCAGTGAATGCACTGGCAACACTGGGGATGCAGTGCAGTGAGTCCAGAGAGTGCACTGGCACCACTGGGGATGCACTTCAGTGAGTCCAGAGAGTGCACTGGCACCACTGGGGATGCAGTGCAGTGAGTCCAGAGAGGCACTGGCACCACTGGGGATGCACTGCAGTGAGTCCAGAGAGTGCACTGGCACCACTGGTGATGCAGTACAGTGAGTCCAGGGAGTGCACTGGCACTACTGGGTATGTAGTGCAGTGTCTCGAGAGAATGCACTTGCACCACTGGGGATGCAGTGCAGTGAGTCCAGAGAGTGCACTGGCACCACTGGTTATGCACTGCAGTGAGTCCAGAGAGTGCACTGGCAACACTGGGGATGCACTGCAGTGACTCAAGAGAGTGCACTGGCACCACTGGTGATGCACTGCAGTGAGTCCAGAGAGTGCACTGGCACCACTGGGGATGCAGTGCAGTGAGTCCAGAGACTTCACAGGCTCCACTGGGAACACAGAGAAGTGAGTCCAGAGAGTGCACTGGCACCACTGGGGATGCACTGCAGTGAGTCCAGAGAGTGCACTGGCACCACCTGTGATGCAGTGCAGTGAGTGCAGAGAGTGCACTGGCACCACTGGGGGTGCAGTGCAGTGAGTCCAGAGAGTGCACTGGCACCACTGGGGATGCACTGCAGTGAGTCCAGAGCGTGCACTGGCACCACTGGTGATGCAGTACAGTGAGTCCAGAGAGTGCACTGGCACCACTGGGGATGCAGTGCAGTGAGTCCAGAGAGTGCACTGGCACCACTGGGGATGCAGCGCAGTGACTCTAGAGAGTGCACTGGCACCACTGGGGATGCAGTATAGTGAGTCCAGAGAGTGCACTGGCACCACTGGGGATGCAGTGCAGTGAGTCCAGAGAGGCACTGGCACCACTGGGGATGCACTGCAGTGAGTCCAGAGAGTGCACTGGCACCACTGGTGATGCAGTACAGTGAGTCCAGGGAGTGCACTGGCACTACTGGGGATGTAGTGCAGTGACTCGAGAGAATGCACTTGCACCACTAGGGATGCAGTGCAGTGAGTCCAGAGAGTGCACTGGTACCACTGGTGATGCAGTACAGTGAGTCCAGAGAGTGCACTGGCACCACTGGGGATGCAGTGCAGTGAGTCCAGAGACTTCACAGGCTCCACTGGGAACACAGAGAAGTGAGTCCAGAGAGTGCACTGGCACCACTGGGGATGCACTGCAGTGAGTCCAGAGAGTGCACTGGCACCACCTGTGATGCAGTGCAGTGAGTGCAGAGAGTGCACTGGCACCACTGGGGGTGCAGTGCAGTGAGTCCAGAGAGTGCACTGGCACCACTGGGGATGCACTGCAGTGAGTCCAGAGCGTGCACTGGCACCACTGGTGATGCAGTACAGTGAGTCCAGAGAGTGCACTGGCACCACTGGGGATGCAGTGCAGTGAGTCCAGAGAGTGCACTGGCACCACTGGGGATGCAGCGCAGTGACTCTAGAGAGTGCACTGGCACCACTGGGGATGCAGTGCAGTGAGTCCAGAGAGTGCACTGGCACCACTGGGGATGCAGTGCAGTCAGTCCAGTGAGTGTACTGGCACCAATGGGGATGCACTTCAGTGAGTCCAGAGAGTGCACTGGCACCACTGAGAATACACTTCTGTGAGTCCAGAGAGTGCACTAGCACCACTGGGGATGCACTGCAGTGAGTCAAGAGAGTGCACGGGCACCACTGGGGATGCCCTGCAGTGAGTCCAGAGAGTGCACTGGCACCACGGGGGATGCAGTGCAGTGACTCCAGAGAGTGCACTGGCACCACTGGGGATGCAGTGCAGTGAGTCCAGAGAGTGCACTGGCACCACTGGAGATGCAGTGCAGTGAGTGCAGAAATTGCACTGGCACCACTGGGGATGCACTGCAGTGAGTCCAGAGAGTGAACTGGCTCCACTGGGGATGCCCTACAGTGAGTCCAGAGAGTGCACTGGCACCACTGGGGATGCACTGCAGTGAGTCCAGAGAGTGCACTGGCACCACTGGGGATGCACTGCAGTGAGTCCAGAGAGTGTACTAGCACCACTGGGGATGCAGTGCAGTGAATCCAGTGAGTGCACTGGCACCACTGGGGATGCAGTGCAGTGAGTCCAGAGAGTGCACTGGTACCACTGGGGATGCACTGCAGTGAGCCCAGAGAGTGCACTGGCACCACTGGAGATGCAGTACAGTGAGTCCAGTGAGTGTACTGGCACCACTGGGGATGCACTGCAGTGAGTCCAGAGAGTGCACTGGCACCACTGAGAATGCAGTTCAGTGAGTCCAGAGAGTGCACTGGCACCACTGGGGATGCACTGCAGTGAGTCCAGAGAGTGCACTGGCACCCCTGGGGATGCAGTGCAGTGAGTCCAGAGAGTGCACTGGCACCACTGGGGATGCGGTGCAGTTACTCCAGAGACTGCACTGGCACCACTGGGGATGCAGTGCAGTGAGTCCAGAGAGTGCACTGGCACCACTGGAGGTGCAGTCCAGTGAGTCCAGTGAATGCACTGGCAACACTGGGGATGCAGTGCAGTGAGTCCAGAGAGTGCACTGGCACCACTGGTGATGCAGTATATTGAGTCCAGAGAGTGCACTGGCACCACTGGGGATGCAGTGCAGTGAGTCCAGAGAGTGCACTGGCACCACTGGGGATGCGGTGCAGTTACTCCAGAGACTGCACTGGCACCACTGGGGATGCAGTGCAGTGAGTCCAGAGAGTGCACTGGCACCACTGGAGATGCAGTGCAGTGAGTCCAGTGAATGCACTGGCACCACTGGGGATGCACTGCAGTGAGTCCAGAGAGTGCACTGGCACCACTGGGGTTGCACTTCAGTGAGTCCATAGAGTGCACTGGCACCACTGGGGATGCAGTGCAGTGAGTCCAGAGAGGCACTGGCACCACTGGGGATGCAGTGCAGTGAGTCCAGAGAGTGCACTGGCACCACTGGTGATGCAGTACAGTGAGTCCAGGGAGTGCACTGGCACTACTGGGGATGTAGTGCAGTGACTCGAGAGAATGCACTTGCACCACTGGGGATGCAGTGCAGTGAGTCCAGAGAGTGCACTGGCACCACTGGTTATGCACTGCAGTGAGTCCAGAGAGTGCACTGGCAACACTGGGGATGCACTGCAGTGAGTCCAGAGAGTGCACTGGCACCACTGGGGATGCAGTGCAGTGAGTCCAGAGACTTCACAGGCTCCACTGGGAACACAGACAAGTGAGTCCAGAGAGTGCACTGGCACCACTGGGGATGCACTGCAGTGAGTCCAGAGAGTGCACTGGCACCACCTGTGATGCAGTGCAGTGAGTGCAGAGAGTGCACTGGCACCACTGGGGGTGCAGTGCAGTGAGTCCAGAGAGTGTACTGGCACCACTGGGGATGCACTGCAGTGAGTCCAGAGCGTGCACTGGCACCACTGGTGATGCAGTACAGTGAGTCCAGAGAGTGCACTGGCACCACTGGGGATGCAGTGCAGTGAGTCCAGAGAGTGCACTGGCACCACTGGGGATGCACTACAGTGAGTCCAGAGAGTGCACTGGCACCAGTGGGGATGAAGTGCAGTGAGTCCAGAGAGTGCACTGGCACCACTGGGGCTTCAGTGCAGTGAATCCAGAGAGTGCATTGGCACCACTGGGGATGCACTGCAGTGAGTCCAGAGAGTGCACTGGCACCACTGGGGATGCAGTGCAGTGAGTCCAGAGAGTGCACTGGCACCACTGAGAATGCAGTTCAGTGAGTCCAGAGAGTGCACTGGCACCACTGGGGATGCACTGCAGTGAGTCCAGAGAGTGCACTGGCACCACTGGGGATGCAGTGCAGTGAGTCCAGAGAGTGCACTGGCACCACTGGGGATGCAGTGCAGTGAGTCCAGAGAGTGCACTGGCACCACTGGGGATGCGGTGCAGTTACTCCAGAGACTGCACTGGCACCAGTGGGGATGCAGTGCAGTGAGTCCAGAGAGTGCACTGGCACCACTGGAGATGCAGTCCAGTGAGTCCAGTGAATGCACTGGCAACACTGGAGATGCAGTGCAGTGAGTCCAGAGAGTGCACTGGCACCACTGGTGATGCAGTATAGTGAGTCCAGAGAGTGCACTGGCACCACCTGTGATGCAGTGCAGGGAGTGCAGAGAGCGCACTGGCACCACTGGGGGTGCAGTGCAGTGAGTCCAGAGAGTGCACTGGCACCACTGGGGATGCACTGCAGTGAGTCCAGAGCGTGCACTGGCACCACTGGTGATGCAGTACAGTGAGTCCAGAGAGTGCACTGGCACCACTGGGGATGCAGTGCAGTGAGTCCAGAGAGTCCAGAGAGTGCACTGGCACCACTGGGGATGCAGCGCAGTGACTCTAGAGAGTGCACTGGCACCACTGGGGATGCAGTGCAGTGAGTCCAGAGAGTGCACTGGCACCACTGGGGATGCAGTGCAGTCAGTCCAGTGAGTGTACTGGCACCAATGGGGATGCACTTCAGTGAGTCCAGAGAGTGCACTGGCACCACTGAGAATACACTTCTGTGAGTCCAGAGAGTGCACTAGCACCACTGGGGATGCACTGCAGTGAGTCAAGAGAGTGCACGGGCACCACTGGGGATGCCCTGCAGTGAGTCCAGAGAGTGCACTGGCACCACGGGGGATGCAGTGCAGTGACTCCAGAGAGTGCACTGGCACCACTGGGGATGCAGTGCAGTGAGTCCAGAGAGTGCACTGGCACCACTGGAGATGCAGTGCAGTGAGTCCAGAAATTGCACTGGCACCACTGGGGATGCACTGCAGTGAGTCCAGAGAGTGAACTGGCTCCACTGGGGATGCCCTACAGTGAGTCCAGAGAGTGCACTGGCACCACTGGGGATGCAGTGCAGTGAGTCCAGAGAGTGCACTGGCACCACTGGGGATGCAGTGCAGTGAGTCCAGAGAGTGCACTGGCACCACTGGGGATGCGGTGCAGTTACTCCAGAGACTGCACTGGCACCACTGGGGATGCAGTGCAGTGAGTACAGAGAGTGCACTGGCACCACTGGAGATGCAGTCCAGTGAGTCCAGTGAATGCACTGGCAACACTGGGGATGCAGTGCAGTGAGTCCAGAGAGTGCACTGGCACCACTGGGGATGCAGTATAGTGAGTCCAGGGAGTGCACTGGCACCACTGGGGATGCAGTGCAGTGAGTCCAGAGAGTGCACTGGCACCACTGGGGATGCGGTGCAGTTACTCCAGAGACTGCACTGGCACCACTGGGGATGCAGTGCAGTGAGTCCAGAGAGTGCACGGGCACCACTGGAGATGCAGTCCAGTGAGTCCTGTGAATGCACTGGCAACACTGGGGATGCAGTGCAGTGAGTCCAGAGAGTGCACTGGCACCACCGGGGATGCAGTATAGTGAGTCCAGAGAGTGCACTGGCACCACTGGGGATGCAGTGCAGTGAGTCCAGAGAGTGCACTGGCACCACTGGGGATGCAGTGCAGTGAGTCCAGAGAGTGCACTGGCACCTTTGGGGATGCACTGCAGTGTCTGCAGAGAGTGCCCTGGCACCACTGGGGATGCAGTGCAGTGAGTCCAGAGAGTGCACTGGCACCACTGGGGATGCAGTGCAGTGAGTCCAGAGAGTGCACTGGCACCACTGGGGATGCAGTGCAGTGAGTCCACGTAGTGCACTAGCACCACTGGGGATGCAGTGCAGTGAGTCCAGAGAGTGCACTGGCACCACTGGGGTTGCACTGCAGTCATTCCAGAGAGTGCACTGGCACCACAGGGGATGCGGTGCAGTGAATCCAGAGAGTGCACTGGCACCACTGGGGATGCAGTGCAGTGAGTCCAGAGAGTGCACTGGCACCACTGGGGATGCGGTGCCGGGAGTCCAGAGAGTGCTTTGGCACCACTGGGGATGCTCTGCAGTGAGTCCAGAGAGTGCACTGGCACCACTGGGGATGCAGCGCAGTGACTCTAGAGAGTGCACTGGCACCACTGGGGATGCAGTGCAGTGAGTCCAGAGAGTGCACTGGCACCACTGGGGATGCAGTGCAGTCAGTCCAGTGAGTGTACTGGCACCTATGGGGATGCACTTCAGTGAGTCCAGAGAGTGCACTGGCACCACTGAGAATACACTTCTGTGAGTCCAGAGAGTGCATTAGCACCACTGGGGATGCAGTGCAGTGAGTCAAGAGAGTGCACGGGCACCACTGGGGATGCCCTGCAGTGAGTCCAGAGAGTGCACTGGCACCAAGGGGGATGCAGTGCAGTGACTCCAGAGAGTGCACTGGCACAACCGGGGATGCACTGCAGTGAGTCCAGAGAGTGCACTAGCACCACTGGGGATGCAGTGCAGTGAATCCAGTGAGTGCACTGGCACCACTGGGGATGCAGTGCAGTGAGTCCAGAGAGTGCACTGGCACCACTGGGGATGCACTGCAGTGAGCCCAGAGAGTGCACTGGCACCACTGGAGATGCAGTACAGTGAGTCCAGTGAGTGTACTGGCACCACTGGGGATGCACTGCAGTGAGTCCAGAGAGTGCACTGGCACCACTGAGAATGCAGTTCAGTGAGTCCAGAGTTTGCACTGGCACCACTGGGGATGCACTGCAGTGAGTCCAGAGAGTGCACTGGCACCACTGGGGATGCAGTGCAGTGAGTCCAGAGAGTGCACTGGCACCACAAGGGATGCCGTGCAGTTACTCCAGAGACTGCACTGGCACCACTGGGGATGCAGTGCAGTGAGTCCAGAGAGTGCACTGGCACCGCTGGAGATGCAGTCCAGTGAGTCCAGTGAATGCACTGGCAACACTGGGGATGCAGTGCAGTGAGTCCAGAGAGTGCACTGGCACCACTGGTGATGCAGTATAGTGAGTCCAGAGAGTGCACTGGCACCACTGGGGATGCAGTGCAGTGAGTCCAGAGAGTGCACTGGCACCACTGGGGATGCGGTGCAGTTACTCCAGAGACTTCACTGGCACCACTGGGGATGCATTGCAGTGAGTCCAGAGAGTGCACTGGCAAAACTGGAGATGCAGTCCAGTGAGTCCAGTGAAAGCACTGGCAACACTGGGGATGCAGTGCAGTGAGTCCAGAGAGTGCACTGGCACCACTGGGGATGCAGTGCAGTGAGTCCAGAGAGTGCACTGGCACCACTGGGGATGCACCCCTGCAAGTCCAGAGAGTGCACTGGCACCACTGGGGATGCAGTGCAGTGAGTCCAGAGAGTGCACTGGCACCACTGGGGATGCACTGCAGTGAGTCCAGAGAGTGCACTGGCACCACTGGGGATGCAGTACAGTGAGTCCAGAGAGTGCACTGGCACCACTGGGGATGCAGTGCAGTGAGTCCAGAGACTTCACAGGCTCCACTGGGAATACAGAGAAGTGAGTCCAGAGAGTGCACTGGCACCACTGGGGATGCACTGCAGTGAGTCCAGAGAGTGCACTGGCACCACCTGTGATGCAGTGCAGTGAGTGCAGAGAGTGCACTGGCACCACTGGGGATGCACTGCAGTGAGTCAACAGAGTGCACGGGCACCACTGGGGATGCCCTGCAGTGAGTCCAGAGAGTGCACTGGCACCACGGGGGATGCAGTGCAGTGACTCCAGAGAGTGCACTGGCACCACTGGGGATGCAGTGCAGTGAGTCCAGAGAGTGCACTGGCACCACTGGAGATGCAGTGCAGTGAGTCCAGAAATTGCACTGGCACCACTGGGGATGCAGTGCAGTGAGTCCAGAGAGTGAACTGGCTCCACTGGGGATGCCCTACAGTGAGTCCAGAGAGTGCACTGGCACCACTGGGGATGCACTGCAGTGAGTCCAGAGAGTGCACTGGCACCACTGGGGATGCACTGCAGTGAGTCCAGAGAGTGCACTAGCACCACTGGGGATGCAGTGCAGTGAATCCAGTGAGTGCACTGGCACCACTGGGGATGCAGTGCAGTGAGTCCAGAGAGTGCACTGGCACCACTGGGGATGCACTGCAGTGAGCCCAGAGAGTGCACTGGCACCACTGGGGATGCAGTGCAGTGAGTCCAGAGAGTGCACTGGCACCACTGGGGTTGCGGTGCAGTTACTCCAGAGACTGCACTGGCACCACTGGGGATGCACTGCAGTGAGTCCAGAGAGTGCACTGGCACCACTGGAGATGCAGTCCAGTGAGTCCAGTGAATGCACTGTCAACACTGGGGATGCAGTGCAGTGAGTCCAGAGAGTGCACTGGCACCACTGGTGATGCAGTATAGTGAGTCCAGAGAGAGCACTGGCACCACTGGGGATGCAGTGCAGTGAGTCCAGAGACTGCACTAGCACCACTGGGGATGCAGTGCAGTGAGTCCAGAGAGTGCACTGGCACCACTGGAGATGCAGTCCAGTGAGTCCAGTGAATGCACTGGCAACACTGGGGATGCAGTGCAGTGAGTCCAGAGAGTGCACTGGCACCACTGGGGATGCATTATAGTGAGTCCAGAGAGTGCACTGGCACCACTGGGGATGCAGTGCAGTGAGTCCAGAGAGGCACTGGCACCACTGGGGATGCACTGCAGTGAGTCCAGAGAGTGCACTGGCACCACTGGTGATGCAGTACAGTGAGTCCAGGGAGTGCACTGGCACTACTGGGGATGTAGTGCAGTGACTCGAGAGAATGCACTTGCACCACTGGGGATGCAGTGTAGTGAGTCCAGAGAGTGCACTGGCACCACTGGTGATGCAGTACAGTGAGTCCAGAGAGTGCACTGGCAGCACTGGGGATGCAGTGCAGTGAGTCCAGAGACTTCACAGGCTCCACTGGGAATACAGAGAAGTGAGTCCAGAGAGTGCACTGGCACCACTGGGGATGCACTGCAGTGAGTCCAGAGAGTGCACTGGCACCACCTGTGATGCAGTGCAGTGAGTGCAGAGAGTGCACTGGCACCACTGGGGGTGCAGTGCAGTGAGTCCAGAGAGTGCACTGGCACCACTGGGGATGCACTGCAGTGAGTCCAGAGCGTGCACTGGCACCACTGGTGATGCAGTACAGTGAGTCCAGAGAGTGCACTGGCACCACTGGGGATGCAGCGCAGTGACTCTAGAGAGTGCACTGGCACCACTGGGGATGCAGTGTAGTGAGTCCAGAGAGTGCACTGGCACCACTGGGGATGCAGTGCAGTCAGTCCAGTGAGTGTACTGGCACCAATGGGGATGCACTTCAGTGAGTCCAGAGAGTGCACTGGCACCACTGAGAATACACTTCTGTGAGTCCAGAGAGTGCACTAGCTCCACTGGTAATGCACTTCAGTGAGTCAAGAGAGTGCACGGGCACCACTGGGGATGCCCTGCAGTGAGTCCAGAGAGTGCACTGGCACCACTGGGGATGCAGTGCAGTGACTCCAGAGAGTGCACTGGCACCACTGGGGATGCAGTGCAGTGAGTCCAGAGAGTGCACTGGCACCAGTGGAGATGCAGTGCAGTGAGTCCAGAAATTGCACTGGCACCACTGGGGATGCACTGCAGTGAGTCCAGAGAGTGAACTGGCTCCACTGGGGATGCCCTACAGTGAGTCCAGAGAGTGCACTGGCACCACTGGGGATGCACTGCAGTGAGTCCAGAGAGTGCACTGGCACCACTGGGGATGCACTGCAGTGAGTCCAGAGAGTGCACTGGCACCACTGGGGATGCAGTACAGTGAATCCAGTGAGTGCACTGGCACCACTGGGGATGCAGTGCAGTGAGTCCAGAGAGTGCACTGGTACCATTGGGGATGCACTGCAGTGAGCCCAGAGAGTGCACTGACACCACTGGAGATGCAGTACAGTGAGTCCAGTGAGTGTACTGGCACCACTGGGGATGCACTGCAGTGAGTCCAGAGAGTGCACTGGCACCACTGAGAATGCAGTTCAGTGAGTCCAGAGAGTGCACTGGCACC
Organism: Anser anser; assembly: GCF_964211835.1. Classification (NCBI taxonomy): domain Eukaryota; kingdom Metazoa; phylum Chordata; class Aves; order Anseriformes; family Anatidae; genus Anser; species Anser anser. The sequence continues at coordinate 30,130,131 of NC_139723.1, read as the reverse complement.
ACTGGGGATGCACTGCAGTGAGTCCAGAGAGTGCACTGGCACCACTGGGGATGCAGTGCAGTGAGTGCAGAGAGTGCACTGGCACCACTGGGGATGCAGTGCAGTGAGTCCAGAGAGTGCACTGGCACCACTGGGGATGCGGTGCAGTTACTCCAGAGACTGCACTGGCACCACTGGGGATGCAGTGCAGTGAGTCCAGAGAGTGCACTGGCACCACTGGAGATGCAGTCCAGTGAGTCCAGTGAATGCCCTGGCAACACTGGGGATGCAGTGCAGTGAGTCCAGAGAGTGCACTGGCACCACTGGTGATGCAGTATATTGAGTCCAGAGAGTGCACTGGCACCACTGGGGATGCAGTGCAGTGAGTCCAGAGAGTGCACTGGCACCACTGGGGATGCGGTGCAGTTACTCCAGAGACTGCACTGGCACCACTGGGGATGCAGTGCAGTGAGTCCAGAGAGTGCACTGGCACCACTGGTGATACAGTACAGTGAGTCCAGTGAATGCACTGGCACCACTGGGGATGCAGTGCAGTGAGTCCAGAGAGTGCACTGGCACCACTGGGGATGCACTTCAGTGAGTCCAGAGAGTGCACTGGCACCACTGGGGATGCAGTGCAGTGAGTCCAGAGAGGCACTGGCACCACTGTGGATGCACTGCAGTGAGTCCAGAGAGTGCACTGGCACCACTGGTGATGCAGTACAGTGAGTCCAGGGAGTGCACTGGCACTACTGGGTATGTAGTGCAGTGACTCGAGAGAATGCACTTGCACCACTGGGGATGCAGTGCAGTGAGTCCAGAGAGTGCACTGGCACCACTGGTTATGCACTGCAGTGAGTCCAGAGAGTGCACTGGCAACACTGGGGATGCACTGCAGTGAGTCCAGAGAGTGCACTGGCACCACTGGTGATGCACTGCAGTGAGTCCAGAGAGTGCACTGGCACCACTGGGGATGCAGTGCAGTGAGTCCAGAGACTTCACAGGCTCCACTGGGAAAACAGAGAAGTGAGTCCAGAGAGTGCACTGGCACCACTGGGGATGCACTGCAGTGAGTCCAGAGAGTGCACTGGCACCACTGGGGATGCCCTGCAGTGAGTCCAGAGCGTGCACTGGCACCACTGGTGATGCAGTACAGTGAGTCCAGAGAGTGCACTGGCACCACTGGGGATGCAGTGCAGTGAGTCCAGAGAGTGCACTGGCACCACTGGGGATGCAGCGCAGTGACTCTAGAGAGTGCACTGGCACCACTGGGGATGCACTACAGTGAGTCCAGAGAGTGCACTGGCACCAGTGGGGATGAAGTGCAGTGAGTCCAGAGAGTGCACTGGCACCACTGGGGCTTCAGTGCAGTGAATCCAGAGAGTGCATTGGCACCACTGGGGATGCACTGCAGTGAGTCCAGAGAGTGCACTGGCACCACTGGGGATGCAGTGCAGTGAGTCCAGAGAGTGAACTGGCTCCACTGGGGATGCAGTGCAGTGAGTCCAGAGAGTGCACTGGCACCACTGGGGATGCACTGCAGTGAGTCCAGAGAGTGCACTGGCACCACTGGGGATGCACTGCAGTGAGTCCAGAGAGTGCACTAGCACCACTGGGGATGCAGTGCAGTGAATCCAGTGAGTGCACTGGCACCACTGGGGATGCAGTGCAGTGAGTCCAGAGAGTGCACTGGCACCACTGGAGATGAAGTACAGTGAGTCCAGTGAGTGTACTGGCACCACTGCGGATGCACTGCAGTGAGTCCAGAGAGTGCACTGGCACCACTGAGAATGCAGTTCAGTGAGTCCAGAGAGTGCACTGGCACCACTTGGGATGCACTGCAGTGAGTCCAGAGAGTGCACTGGCACCACTGGGGTTGCGGTGCAGTTACTCCAGAGACTGCACTGGCACCACTGGGGATGCAGTGCAGTGAGTCCAGAGAGTGCACTGGCACCACTGGGGATGCAGTGCAGTGAGTCCAGTGAATGCACTGGCAACACTGGGGATGCAGTGCAGTGAGTCCAGAGAGTGCACTGGCACCACTGGGGATGCAGTATAGTGAGTCCAGAGAGTGCACTGGCACCACTGGGGATGCAGTGCAGTGAGTCCAGAGAGGCACTGGCACTTCTGGGGATGCACTGCAGTGAGTCCAGAGAGTGCACTGGCACCACTGGTGATGCAGTACAGTGAGTCCAGGGAGTGCACTGGCACTACTGGGGATGTAGTGCAGTGACTCGAGAGAATGCACTTGCACCACTAGGGATGCAGTGCAGTGAGTCCAGAGAGTGCACTGGCACCACTGGTGATGCAGTACAGTGAGTCCAGAGAGTGCACTGGCACCACTGGGGATGCAGTGCAGTGAGTCCAGAGACTTCACAGGCTCCACTGGGAATACAGAGAAGTGAGTCCAGAGAGTGCACTGGCACCACTGGGGATGCACTGCAGTGAGTCCAGAGAGTGCACTGGCACCACCTGTGATGCAGTGCAGTGAGTGCAGAGAGTGCACTGGCACCACTGGGGGTGCAGTGCAGTGAGTCCAGAGAGTGCACTGGCACCACTGGGGATGCACTGCAGTGAGTCCAGAGAGTGCACTGGCACCACTGGTGATGCAGTACAGTGAGTCCAGAGAGTGCACTGGCACCACTGGGGATGCAGTGCAGTGAGTCCAGAGAGTGCACTGGCACCACTGGGGATGCAGCGCAGTGACTCTAGAGAGTGCACTGGCACCACTGGGGATGCAGTGCAGTGAGTCCAGAGAGTGCACTGGCACCACTGGGGATGCAGTGCAGTCAGTCCAGTGAGTGTACTGGCACCAATGGGGATGCACTTCAGTGAGTCCAGAGAGTGCACTGGCACCACTGAGAATACACTTCTGTGAGTCCAGAGAGTGCACTAGCACCACTGGGGATGCACTGCAGTGAGTCAAGAGAGTGCACGGGCACCACTGGGGATGCCCTGCAGTGAGTCCAGAGAGTGCACTGGCACCACGGGGGATGCAGTGCAGTGACTCCAGAGAGTGCACTGGCACCACTGGGGATGCAGTGCAGTGAGTCCAGAGAGTGCACTGGCACCACTGGAGATGCAGTGCAGTGAGTCCAGAAATTGCACTGGCACCACTGGAGATGCACTGCAGTGAGTCCAGAGAGTGAACTGGCTCCACTGGGGATGCCCTACAGTGAGTCCAGAGAGTGCACTGGCACCACTGGGGATGCACTGCAGTGAGTCCAGAGAGTGCACTGGCACCACTGGGGATGCACTGCAGTGAGTCCAGAGAGTGCACTAGCACCACTGGGGATGCAGTGCAGTGAATCCAGTGAGTGCACTGGCACCACTGGGGATGCAGTGCAGTGAGTCCAGAGAGTGCACTGGTACCACTGGGGATGCACTGCAGTGAGCCCAGAGAGTGCACTGGCACCACTGGAGATGCAGTACAGTGAGTCCAGTGAGTGTACTGGCACCACTGGGGATGCAGTGCAGTGAGTCCAGAGAGTGCACTGGCACCACTGAGAATGCAGTTCAGTGAGTCCAGAGAGTGCACTGGCACCACTGGGGATGCACTGCAGTGAGTCCAGAGAGTGCACTGGCACCACTGGGGATGCACTGCAGTGAGTCCAGATAGTGCACTGGCACCACTGGGGATGCGGTGCAGTTACTCCAGAGACTGCACTGGCACCACTGGGGATGCAGTGCAGTGAGTCCAGAGAGTGCACTGGCACCACTGGAGATGCAGTCCAGTGAGTCCAGTGAATGCACTGGCAACACTGGGGATGCAGTGCAGTGAGTCCAGAGAGTGCACTGGCACCACTGGTGATGCAGTATATTGAGTCCAGAGAGTGCACTGGCACCACTGGGGATGCAGTGCAGTGAGTCCAGAGAGTGCACTGGCACCACTGGGGATGCGGTGCAGTTACTCCAGAGACTGCACTGGCACCACTGGGGATGCAGTGCAGTGAGTCCAGAGAGTGCACTGGCACCACTGGAGATGCAGTCCAGTGAGTCCAGTGAATGCACTGGCACCACTGGGGATGCAGTGCAGTGAGTCCAGAAATTGCACTGGCACCACTGGGGATGCACTGCAGTGAGTCCAGAGAGTGAACTGGCTCCACTGGGGATGCCCTACAGTGAGTCCAGAGAGTGCACTGGCACCACTGGGGATGCACTGCAGTGAGTCCAGAGAGTGCACTGGCACCACTGGGGATGCAGTGCAGTGAGTCCAGAGAGTGCACTAGCACCACTGGGGATGCAGAGCAGTGAATCCAGTGAGTGCACTGGCACTACTGGGGATGCACTGCAGTGAGTCCAGAGAGTGCACTGGCACCACTGAGGATGCACTGCAGTGAGCCCAGAGAGTGCACTGGCACCACTGGAGATGCAGTACAGTGAGTCCAGAGAGTGCACTGGCACCACTGGTGATGCAGTGCAGTGAGTCCAGAGAGTGCACTGGCACCACTGGGGATGCACTGCAGTGAGTCCAGAGAGTGCACTGGCACCACTGGTGTTGCGGTGCAGTTACTCCAGAGACTGCACTGGCACCACTGGGGATGCAGTGCAGTGAGTCCAGAGAGTGCACTGGCACCACTGGTGATGCAGTATAGTGAGTCCAGAGAGTGCACTGGCACCACTGGGGATGCAGTGCAGTGAGTCCAGAGACTGCACTGGCACCACTGGGGATGCAGTGCAGTGAGTCCAGAGAGTGCACTGGCACCACTGGAGATGCAGTCCAGTGAGTCCAGTGAATGCACTGGCAACACTGGGGATTCAGTGCAGTGAGTCCAGAGAGTGCACTGGCACCACTGGGGAGGCAGTATAGTGAGTCCAGAGAGTGCACTGGCACCACTGGGGATGCAGTGCAGTGAGTCCAGAGAGGCACTGGCACCACTGGGGATGCACTACAGTGAGTCCAGAGAGTGCACTGGCACCACTGGTGATGCAGTACAGTGAGTCCAGGGAGTGCACTGGCACTACTGGGGATGTAGTGCAGTGACTCGAGAGAATGCACTTGCACCACTGGGGATGCAGTGCAGTGAGTCCAGAGAGTGCACTGGCACCACTGGTGATGCAGTACAGTGAGTCCAGAGAGTGCACTGGCACCACTGGGGATGCAGTGCAGTGAGTCCAGAGACTTCACAGGCTCCACTGGGAATACAGAGAAGTGAGTCCAGAGAGTGCACTGGCACCACTGGGGATGCACTGCAGTGAGTCCAGAGAGTGCACTGGCACCACCTGTGATGCAGTGCAGTGAGTGCAGAGAGTGCACTGGCACCACTGGGGGTGCAGTGCAGTGAGTCCAGAGAGTGCACTGGCACCACTGGGGATGCACTGCAGTGAGTCCAGAGCGTGCACTGGCACCACTGGTGATGCAGTACAGTGAGTCCAGAGAGTGCACTGGCACCACTGGGGATGCAGCGCAGTGACTCTAGAGAGTGCACTGGCACCACTGGGGATGCAGTGTAGTGAGTCCAGAGAGTGCACTGGCACCACTGGGGATGCAGTGCAGTCAGTCCAGTGAGTGTACTGGCACCAATGGGGATGCACTTCAGTGAGTCCAGAGAGTGCACTGGCACCACTGAGAATACACTTCTGTGAGTCCAGAGAGTGCACTAGCACCACTGGGGATGCACTGCAGTGAGTCAAGAGAGTGCACGGGCACCACTGGGGATGCCCTGCAGTGAGTCCAGAGAGTGCACTGGCACCACTGGGGATGCAGTGTAGTGACTCCAGAGAGTGCACTGGCACCACTGGGGATGCAGTGCAGTGAGTCCAGAGAGTGCACTGGCACCACTGGAGATGCAGTGCAGTGAGTCCAGAAATTGCACTGGCACCACTGGGGATGCACTGCAGTGAGTCCAGAGAGTGAACTGGCTCCACTGGGGATGCCCTACAGTGAGTCCAGAGAGTGCACTGGCACCACTGGGGATGCACTGCAGTGAGTCCAGAGAGTGCACTGGCACCACTGGTGATGCACTGCAGTGAGTCCAGAGAGTGCACTAGCACCACTGGGGATGCAGTGCAGTGAATCCAGTGAGTGCACTGGCACCACTGGGGATGCAGTTCAGTGAGTCCAGAGAGTGCACTGGTACCACTGGGGATGCACTGCAGTGAGCCCAGAGAGTGCACTGGCACCACTGGAGATGCAGTACAGTGAGTCCAGTGAGTGTACTGGCACCACTGGGGATGCACTGCAGTGAGTCCAGAGAGTGCACTGGCACCACTGAGAATGCAGTTCAGTGAGTCCAGAGAGTGCACTGGCACCACTGGGGATGCACTGCAGTGAGTCCAGAGAGTGCACTGGCACCACTGGGGATGCAGTGCAGTGAGTCCAGAGAGTGCACTGGCACCACTGGAGATGCAGTGCAGTGAGACCAGAAATTGCACTGGCACCACTGGGGATGCACTGCAGTGAGTCCAGAGAGTGAACTGGCTCCACTGGGGATGCCCTACAGTAAGTCCAGAGAGTGCACTGGCACCACTGGGGATGCACTGCAGTGAGTCCAGAGAGTGCACTGGCACCACTGGTGATGCACTGCAGTGAGTCCAGAGAGTGCACTAGCACCACTGGGGATGCAGTGCAGTGAATCCAGTGAGTGCACTGGCACCACTGGGGATGCAGTTCAGTGAGTCCAGAGAGTGCACTGGTACCACTGGGGATGCACTGCAGTGAGCCCAGAGAGTGCACTGGCACCACTGGAGATGCAGTACAGTGAGTCCAGTGAGTGTACTGGCACCACTGGGGATGCACTGCAGTGAGTCCAGAGAGTGCACTGGCACCACTGAGAATGCAGTTCAGTGAGTCCAGAGAGTGCACTGGCACCACTGGGGATGCACTGAAGTGAGTCCAGAGAGTGCACTGGCACCACTGGGGATGCAGTGCAGTGAGTCCAGAGAGTGCACTGGCACCACTGGGGATGCAGTGCAGTGTGTCCAGAGAGTGCACTGGCACCACTGGGGATGCGGTGCAGTTACTCCAGAGACTGCACTGGCACCACTGGGGATGCAGTGCAGTGAGTCCAGAGAGTGCACTGGCACCACTGGAGATGCAGTCCAGTGAGTCCAGTGAATGCACTGGCAACACTGGTGATGCAGTGCAGTGAGTCCAGAGAGTGCACTGGCACCACTGGTGATGCAGTATATTGAGTCCAGAGAGTGCACTGGCACCACTGGGGATGCAGTGCAGTGAGTCCAGAGAGTGCACTGGCACCACTGGGGATGCGGTGCAGTTACTCCAGAGACTGCACTGGCACCACTGGGGATGCAGTGCAGTGAGTCCAGAGAGTGCACTGGCACCACTGGAGATGCAGTCCAGTGAGTCCAGTGAATGCACTGGCAACACTGGGGATGCAGTGCAGTGAGTCCAGAGAGTGCACTGGCACCACTGGGGATGCACTTCAGTGAGTCCAGAGAGTGCACTGGCACCACTGGGGATGCAGTGCAGTGAGTCCAGAGAGGCACTGGCACCACTGGGGATGCACTGCAGTGAGTCCAGAGAGTGCACTGGCACCACTGGTGATGCAGTACAGTGAGTCCAGGGAGTGCACTGGCACTACTGGGTATGTAGTGCAGTGACTCGAGAGAATGCACTTGCACCACTGGGGATGCAGTGCAGTGAGTCCAGAGAGTGCACTGGCACCACTGGTTATGCACTGCAGTGAGTCCAGAGAGTGCACTGGCAACACTGGGGATGCACTGCAGTGACTCAAGAGAGTGCACTGGCACCACTGGTGATGCACTGCAGTGAGTCCAGAGAGTGCACTGGCACCACTGGGGATGCAGTGCAGTGAGTCCAGAGACTTCACAGGCTCCACTGGGAACACAGAGAAGTGAGTCCAGAGAGTGCACTGGCACCACTGGGGATGCACTGCAGTGAGTCCAGAGAGTGCACTGGCACCACCTGTGATGCAGTGCAGTGAGTGCAGAGAGTGCACTGGCACCACTGGGGGTGCAGTGCAGTGAGTCCAGAGAGTGCACTGGCACCACTGGGGATGCACTGCAGTGAGTCCAGAGCGTGCACTGGCACCACTGGTGATGCAGTACAGTGAGTCCAGAGAGTGCACTGGCACCACTGGGGATGCAGTGCAGTGAGTCCAGAGAGTGCACTGGCACCACTGGGGATGCAGCGCAGTGACTCTAGAGAGTGCACTGGCACCACTGGGGATGCAGTATAGTGAGTCCAGAGAGTGCACTGGCACCACTGGGGATGCAGTGCAGTGAGTCCAGAGAGGCACTGGCACCACTGGGGATGCACTGCAGTGAGTCCAGAGAGTGCACTGGCACCACTGGTGATGCAGTACAGTGAGTCCAGGGAGTGCACTGGCACTACTGGGGATGTAGTGCAGTGACTCGAGAGAATGCACTTGCACCACTAGGGATGCAGTGCAGTGAGTCCAGAGAGTGCACTGGCACCACTGGTGATGCAGTACAGTGAGTCCAGAGAGTGCACTGGCACCACTGGGGATGCAGTGCAGTGAGTCCAGAGACTTCACAGGCTCCACTGGGAATACAGAAAAGTGAGTCCAGAGAGTGCACTGGCACCACTGGGGATGCACTGCAGTGAGTCCAGAGAGTGCACTGGCACCACCTGTGATGCAGTGCAGTGAGTGCAGAGAGTGCACTGGCACCACTGGGGGTGCAGTGCAGTGAGTCCAGAGAGTGCACTGGCACCACTGGGGATGCACTGCAGTGAGTCCAGAGCGTGCACTGGCACCACTGGTGATGCAGTACAGTGAGTCCAGAGAGTGCACTGGCACCACTGGGGATGCAGTGCAGTGAGTCCAGAGAGTGCACTGGCACCACTGGGGATGCAGCGCAGTGACTCTAGAGAGTGCACTGGCACCACTGGGGATGCAGTGCAGTGAGTCCAGAGAGTGCACTGGCACCACTGGGGATGCAGTGCAGTCAGTCCAGTGAGTGTACTGGCACCAATGGGGATGCACTTCAGTGAGTCCAGAGAGTGCACTGGCACCACTGAGAATACACTTCTGTGAGTCCAGAGAGTGCACTAGCACCACTGGGGATGCCCTGCAGTGAGTCCAGAGAGTGCACTGGCACCACGGGGGATGCAGTGCAGTGACTCCAGAGAGTGCACTGGCACCACTGGGGATGCAGTGCAGTGAGTCCAGAGAGTGCACTGGTACCACTGGGGATGCACTGCAGTGAGCCCAGAGAGTGCACTGGCACCACTGGAGATGCAGTACAGTGAGTCCAGTGAGTGTACTGGCACCACTGGGGATGCAGTGCAGTGAGTCCAGAGAGTGCACTGGCACCACTGAGAATGCAGTTCAGTGAGTCCAGAGACTGCACTGGCACCACTGGGGATGCAGTGCAGTGAGTCCAGAGAGTGCACTGGCACCACTGGGGATGCAGTGCAGTGAGTCCAGAGAGTGCACTGGCACCACTGGGGATGCGGTGCAGTTACTCCAGAGACTGCACTGGCACCACTGGGGATGCAGTGCAGTGAGTCCAGAGAGTGCACTGGCACCACTGGAGGTGCAGTCCAGTGAGTCCAGTGAATGCACTGGCAACACTGGGGATGCAGTGCAGTGAGTCCAGAGAGTGCACTGGCACCACTGGTGATGCAGTATATTGAGTCCAGAGAGTGCACTGGCACCACTGGGGATGCAGTGCAGTGAGTCCAGAGAGTGCACTGGCACCACTGGGGATGCGGTGCAGTTACTCCAGAGACTGCACTGGCACCACTGGGGATGCAGTGCAGTGAGTCCAGAGAGTGCACTGGCACCACTGGAGATGCAGTGCAGTGAGTCCAGTGAATGCACTGGCACCACTGGGGATGCAGTGCAGTGAGTCCAGAGAGTGCACTGGCACCACTGGGGTTGCACTTCAGTGAGTCCATAGAGTGCACTGGCACCACTGGGGATGCAGTGCAGTGAGTCCAGAGAGGCACTGGCACCACTGGGGATGCACTACAGTGAGTCCAGAGAGTGCACTGGCACCACTGGTGATGCAGTACAGTGAGTCCAGGGAGTGCACTGGCACTACTGGGGATGTAGTGCAGTGACTCGAGAGAATGCACTTGCACCACTGGGGATGCAGTGCAGTGAGTCCAGAGAGTGCACTGGCACCACTGGTTATGCACTGCAGTGAGTCCAGAGAGTGCACTGGCAACACTGGGGATGCACTGCAGTGAGTCCAGAGAGTGCACTGGCACCACTGGGGATGCAGTGCAGTGAGTCCAGAGACTTCACAGGCTCCACTGGGAACACAGACAAGTGAGTCCAGAGAGTGCACTGGCACCACTGGGGATGCACTGCAGTGAGTCCAGAGAGTGCACTGGCACCACCTGTGATGCAGTGCAGTGAGTGCAGAGAGTGCACTGGCACCACTGGGGGTGCAGTGCAGTGAGTCCAGAGAGTGTACTGGCACCACTGGGGATGCACTGCAGTGAGTCCAGAGCGTGCACTGGCACCACTGGTGATGCAGTACAGTGAGTCCAGAGAGTGCACTGGCACCACTGGGGATGCAGTGCAGTGAGTCCAGAGAGTGCACTGGCACCACTGGGGATGCACTACAGTGAGTCCAGAGAGTGCACTGGCACCAGTGGTGATGAAGTGCAGTGAGTCCAGAGAGTGCACTGGCACCACTGGGGCTTCAGTGCAATGAATCCAGAGAGTGCATTGGCACCACTGGGGATGCACTGCAGTGAGTCCAGAGAGTGCACTGGCACCACTGGGGATGCAGTGCAGTGAGTCCAGAGAGTGCACTGGCACCACTGGGGATGCACTGCAGTGAGCCCAGAGAGTGCACTGGCACCACTGGAGATGCAGTACAGTGAGTCCAGTGAGTGTACTGGCACCACTGGGGATGCACTGCAGTGAGTCCAGAGAGTGCACTGGCACCACTGAGAATGCAGTTCAGTGAGTCCAGAGAGTGCACTGGCACCACTGGGGATGCACTGCAGTGAGTCCAGAGAGTGCACTGGCAGCACTGGGGATCCAGTGCAGTGAGTCCAGAGAGTGCACTGGCACCACTGGGGATGCAGTGCAGTGAGTCCAGAGAGTGCACTGGCACCACTGGGGATGCGGTGCAGTTACTCCAGAGACTGCACTGGCACCAGTGGGGATGCAGTGCAGTGAGTCCAGAGAGTGCACTGGCACCACTGGAGATGCAGTCCAGTGAGTCCAGTGAATGCACTGGCAACACTGGGGATGCAGTGCAGTGAGTCCAGAGAGTGCACTGGCACCACTGGTGATGCAGTATAGTGAGTCCAGAGAGTGCACTGGCACCACCTGTGATGCAGTGCAGTGAGTGCAGAGAGCGCACTGGCACCACTGGGGGTGCAGTGCAGTGAGTCCAGAGAGTGCACTGGCACCACTGGGGATGCACTGCAGTGAGTCCAGAGCGTGCACTGGCACCACTGGTGATGCAGTACAGTGAGTCCAGAGAGTGCACTGGCACCACTGGGGATGCAGTGCAGTGAGTCCAGAGAGTCCAGAGAGTGCACTGGCACCACTGGGGATGCAGCGCAGTGACTCTAGAGAGTGCACTGGCACCACTGGGGATGCAGTGCAGTGAGTCCAGAGAGGGCACTGGCACCACTGGGGATGCAGTGCGTTCAGTCCAGTGAGTGTACTGGCACCAATGGGGATGCACTTCAGTGAGTCCAGAGAGTGCACTGGCACCACTGAGAATACACTTCTGTGAGTCCAGAGAGTGCACTAGCACCACTGGGGATGCACTGCAGTGAGTCCAGAGAGTGCACTGGCACCACGGGGGATGCAGTGCAGTGACTCCAGAGAGTGCACTGGCACCACTGGGGATGCAGTGCAGTGAGTCCAGAGAGTGCACTGGCACCACTGGAGATGCAGTGCAGTGAGTCCAGAAATTGCACTGGCACCACTGGGGATGCACTGCAGTGAGTCCAGAGAGTGAACTGGCTCCACTGGGGATGCCCTACAGTGAGTCCAGAGAGTGCACTGGCACCACTGGGGATGCACTGCAGTGAGTCCAGAGAGTGCACTGGCACCACTGGGGATGCAGTGCAGTGAGTCCAGAGAGTGCACTGGCACCACTGGGGATGCAGTGCAGTGTGTCCAGAGAGTGCACTGGCACCACTGGGGATGCGGTGCAGTTACTCCAGAGACTACACTGGCACCACTGGGGATGCAGTGCAGTGAGTCCAGAGAGTGCACTGGCACCACTGGAGATGCAGTCCAGTGAGTCCAGTGAATGCACTGGCAACACTGGTGATGCAGTGCAGTGAGTCCAGAGAGTGCACTGGCACCACTGGTGATGCAGTATATTGAGTCCAGAGAGTGCACTGGCACCACTGGGGATGCAGTGCAGTGAGTCCAGAGAGTGCACTGGCACCACTGGGGATGCGGTGCAGTTACTCCAGAGACTGCACTGGCACCACTGGGGATGCAGTCCAGTGAGTCCAGTGAATGCACTGGCAACACTGGGGATGCAGTGCAGTGAGTCCAGAGAGTGCACTGGCACCACTGGGGATGCACTTCAGTGAGTCCAGAGAGTGCACTGGCACCACTGGGGATGCAGTGCAGTGAGTCCAGAGAGGCACTGGCACCACTGGGGATGCACTGCAGTGAGTCCAGAGAGTGCACTGGCACCACTGGTGATGCAGTACAGTGAGTCCAGGGAGTGCACTGGCACTACTGGGTATGTAGTGCAGTGACTCGAGAGAATGCACTTGCACCACTGGGGATGCAGTGCAGTGAGTCCAGAGAGTGCACTGGCACCACTGGTTATGCACTGCAGTGAGTCCAGAGAGTGCACTGGCAACACTGGGGATGCACTGCAGTGACTCAAGAGAGTGCACTGGCACCACTGGTGATGCACTGCAGTGAGTCCAGAGAGTGCACTGGCACCACTGGGGATGCAGTGCAGTGAGTCCAGAGACTTCACAGGCTCCACTGGGAACACAGAGAAGTGAGTCCAGAGAGTGCACTGGCACCACTGGGGATGCACTGCAGTGAGTCCAGAGAGTGCACTGGCACCACCTGTGATGCAGTGCAGTGAGTGCAGAGAGTGCACTGGCACCACTGGGGGTGCAGTGCAGTGAGTCCAGAGAGTGCACTGGCACCACTGGGGATGCACTGCAGTGAGTCCAGAGCGTGCACTGGCACCACTGGTGATGCAGTACAGTGAGTCCAGAGAGTGCACTGGCACCACTGGGGATGCAGTGCAGTGAGTCCAGAGAGTGCACTGGCACCACTGGGGATGCAGCGCAGTGACTCTAGAGAGTGCACTGGCACCACTGGGGATGCAGTATAGTGAGTCCAGAGAGTGCACTGGCACCACTGGGGATGCAGTGCAGTGAGTCCAGAGAGGCACTGGCACCACTGGGGATGCACTGCAGTGAGTCCAGAGAGTGCACTGGCACCACTGGTGATGCCGTACAGTGAGTCCAGGGAGTGCACTGGCACTACTGGGGATGTAGTGCAGTGACTCGAGAGAATGCACTTGCACCACTAGGGATGCAGTGCAGTGAGTCCAGAGAGTGCACTGGCACCACTGGTGATGCAGTACAGTGAGTCCAGAGAGTGCACTGGCACCACTGGGGATGCAGTGCAGTGAGTCCAGAGACTTCACAGGCTCCACTGGGAATACAGAAAAGTGAGTCCAGAGAGTGCACTGGCACCACTGGGGATGCACTGCAGTGAGTCCAGAGAGTGCACTGGCACCACCTGTGATGCAGTGCAGTGAGTGCAGAGAGTGCACTGGCACCACTGGGGGTGCAGTGCAGTGAGTCCAGAGAGTGCACTGGCACCACTGGGGATGCACTGCAGTGAGTCCAGAGCGTGCACTGGCACCACTGGTGATGCAGTACAGTGAGTCCAGAGAGTGCACTGGCACCACTGGGGATGCAGTGCAGTGAGTCCAGAGAGTGCACTGGCACCACTGGGGATGCAGCGCAGTGACTCTAGAGAGTGCACTGGCACCACTGGGGATGCAGTGCAGTGAGTCCAGAGAGTGCACTGGCACCACTGGGGATGCAGTGCAGTCAGTCCAGTGAGTGTACTGGCACCAATGGGGATGCACTTCAGTGAGTCCAGAGAGTGCACTGGCACCACTGAGAATACACTTCTGTGAGTCCAGAGAGTGCACTAGCACCACTGGGGATGCACTGCAGTGAGTCAAGAGAGTGCACGGGCACCACTGGGGATGCCCTGCAGTGAGTCCAGAGAGTGCACTGGCACCACGGGGGATGCAGTGCAGTGACTCCAGAGAGTGCACTGGCACCACTGGGGATGCAGTGCAGTGAGTCCAGAGAGTGCACTGGCACCACTGGAGATGCAGTGCAGTGAGTCCAGAAATTGCACTGGCACCACTGGGGATGCACTGCAGTGAGTCCAGAGAGTGAACTGGCTCCACTGGGGATGCCCTACAGTGAGTCCAGAGAGTGCACTGGCACCACTGGGGATGCACTGCAGTGAGTCCAGAGAGTGCACTGGCACCACTGGGGATGCACTGCAGTGAGTCCAGAGAGTGTACTAGCACCACTGGGGATGCAGTGCAGTGAATCCAGTGAGTGCACTGGCACCACTGGGGATGCAGTGCAGTGAGTCCAGAGAGTGCACTGGTACCACTGGGGATGCACTGCAGTGAGCCCAGAGAGTGCACTGGCACCACTGGAGATGCAGTACAGTGAGTCCAGTGAGTGTACTGGCACCACTGGGGATGCACTGCAGTGAGTCCAGAGAGTGCACTGGCACCACTGAGAATGCAGTTCAGTGAGTCCAGAGAGTGCACTGGCACCACTGGGGATGCACTGCAGTGAGTCCAGAGAGTGCACTGGCACCCCTGGGGATGCAGTGCAGTGAGTCCAGAGAGTGCACTGGCACCACTGGGGATGCAGTGCAGTGAGTCCAGAGAGTGCACTGGCACCACTGGAGGTGCAGTCCAGTGAGTCCAGTGAATGCACTGGCAACACTGGGGATGCAGTGCAGTGAGTCCAGAGAGTGCACTGGCACCACTGGTGATGCAGTATATTGAGTCCAGAGAGTGCACTGGCACCACTGGGGATGCAGTGCAGTGAGTCCAGAGAGTGCACTGGCACCACTGGGGATGCGGTGCAGTTACTCCAGAGACTGCACTGGCACCACTGGGGATGCAGTGCAGTGAGTCCAGAGAGTGCACTGGCACCACTGGAGATGCAGTGCAGTGAGTCCAGTGAATGCACTGGCACCACTGGGGATGCACTGCAGTGAGTCCAGAGAGTGCACTGGCACCACTGGGGTTGCACTTCAGTGAGTCCATAGAGTGCACTGGCACCACTGGGGATGCAGTGCAGTGAGTCCAGAGAGGCACTGGCACCACTGGGGATGCAGTGCAGTGAGTCCAGAGAGTGCACTGGCACCACTGGTGATGCAGTACAGTGAGTCCAGGGAGTGCACTGGCACTACTGGGGATGTAGTGCAGTGACTCGAGAGAATGCACTTGCACCACTGGGGATGCAGTGCAGTGAGTCCAGAGAGTGCACTGGCACCACTGGTTATGCACTGCAGTGAGTCCAGAGAGTGCACTGGCAACACTGGGGATGCACTGCAGTGAGTCCAGAGAGTGCACTGGCACCACTGGGGATGCAGTGCAGTGAGTCCAGAGACTTCACAGGCTCCACTGGGAACACAGAAAAGTGAGTCCAGAGAGTGCACTGGCACCACTGGGGATGCACTGCAGTGAGTCCAGAGAGTGCACTGGCACCACCTGTGATGCAGTGCAGTGAGTGCAGAGAGTGCACTGGCACCACTGGGGGTGCAGTGCAGTGAGTCCAGAGAGTGTACTGGCACCACTGGGGATGCACTGCAGTGAGTCCAGAGCGTGCACTGGCACCACTGGTGATGCAGTACAGTGAGTCCAGAGAGTGCACTGGCACCACTGGGGATGCAGTGCAGTGAGTCCAGAGAGTGCACTGGCACCACTGGGGATGCACTACAGTGAGTCCAGAGAGTGCACTGGCACCAGTGGGGATGAAGTGCAGTGAGTCCAGAGAGTGCACTGGCACCACTGGGGCTTCAGTGCAGTGAATCCAGAGAGTGCATTGGCACCACTGGGGATGCACTGCAGTGAGTCCAGAGAGTGCACTGGCACCACTGGGGATGCAGTGCAGTGAGTCCAGAGAGTGCACTGGCACCACTGGGGATGCACTGCAGTGAGCCCAGAGAGTGCACTGGCACCACTGGAGATGCAGTACAGTGAGTCCAGTGAGTGTACTGGCACCACTGGGGATGCACTGCAGTGAGTCCAGAGAGTGCACTGGCACCACTGAGAATGCAGTTCAGTGAGTCCAGAGAGTGCACTGGCACCACTGGGGATGCACTGCAGTGAGTCCAGAGAGTGCACTGGCACCACTGGGGATGCAGTGCAGTGAGTCCAGAGAGTGCACTGGCACCACTGGGGATGCAGTGCAGTGAGTCCAGAGAGTGCACTGGCACCACTGGGGATGCGGTGCAGTTACTCCAGAGACTGCACTGGCACCAGTGGGGATGCAGTGCAGTGAGTCCAGAGAGTGCACTGGCACCACTGGAGATGCAGTCCAGTGAGTCCAGTGAATGCACTGGCAACACTGGAGATGCAGTGCAGTGAGTCCAGAGAGTGCACTGGCACCACTGGTGATGCAGTATAGTGAGTCCAGAGAGTGCACTGGCACCACCTGTGATGCAGTGCAGGGAGTGCAGAGAGCGCACTGGCACCACTGGGGGTGCAGTGCAGTGAGTCCAGAGAGTGCACTGGCACCACTGGGGATGCACTGCAGTGAGTCCAGAGCGTGCACTGGCACCACTGGTGATGCAGTACAGTGAGTCCAGAGAGTGCACTGGCACCACTGGGGATGCAGTGCAGTGAGTCCAGAGAGTCCAGAGAGTGCACTGGCACCACTGGGGATGCAGCGCAGTGACTCTAGAGAGTGCACTGGCACCACTGGGGATGCAGTGCAGTGAGTCCAGAGAGTGCACTGGCACCACTGGGGATGCAGTGCAGTCAGTCCAGTGAGTGTACTGGCACCAATGGGGATGCACTTCAGTGAGTCCAGAGAGTGCACTGGCACCACTGAGAATACACTTCTGTGAGTCCAGAGAGTGCACTAGCACCACTGGGGATGCACTGCAGTGAGTCAAGAGAGTGCACGGGCACCACTGGGGATGCCCTGCAGTGAGTCCAGAGAGTGCACTGGCACCACGGGGGATGCAGTGCAGTGACTCCAGAGAGTGCACTGGCACCACTGGGGATGCAGTGCAGTGAGTCCAGAGAGTGCACTGGCACCACTGGAGATGCAGTGCAGTGAGTCCAGAAATTGCACTGGCACCACTGGGGATGCACTGCAGTGAGTCCAGAGAGTGAACTGGCTCCACTGGGGATGCCCTACAGTGAGTCCAGAGAGTGCACTGGCACCACTGGGGATGCAGTGCAGTGAGTCCAGAGAGTGCACTGGCACCACTGGGGATGCAGTGCAGTGAGTCCAGAGAGTGCACTGGCACCACTGGGGATGCGGTGCAGTTACTCCAGAGACTGCACTGGCACCACTGGGGATGCAGTGCAGTGAGTACAGAGAGTGCACTGGCACCACTGGAGATGCAGTCCAGTGAGTCCAGTGAATGCACTGGCAACACTGGGGATGCAGTGCAGTGAGTCCAGAGAGTGCACTGGCACCACTGGTGATGCAGTATAGTGAGTCCAGGGAGTGCACTGGCACCACTGGGGATGCAGTGCAGTGAGTCCAGAGAGTGCACTGGCACCACTGGGGATGCGGTGCAGTTACTCCAGAGACTGCACTGGCACCACTGGGGATGCAGTGCAGTGAGTCCAGAGAGTGCACTGGCACCACTGGAGATGCAGTCCAGTGAGTCCTGTGAATGCACTGGCAACACTGGGGATGCAGTGCAGTGAGTCCAGAGAGTGCACTGGCACCACCGGGGATGCAGTATAGTGAGTCCAGAGAGTGCACTGGCACCACTGGGGATGCAGTGCAGTGAGTCCAGAGAGGCACTGGCACCACTGGGGATGCACTGCAGTGAGTCCAGAGAGTGCACTGGCACCACTGGTGATGCAGTGCAGTGAGTCCAGAGAGTGCACTGGCACCACTGGGGATGCACTACAGTGAGTCCAGAGAGTGCACTGGCACCAGTGGGGATGAAGTGCAGTGAGTCCAGAGAGTGCACTGGCACCACTGGGGCTTCAGTGCAGTGAATCCAGAGAGTGCATTGGCACCACTGGGGATGCACTGCAGTGAGTCCAGAGAGTGCACTGGCACCACTGGGGATGCAGTGCAGTGAGTCCAGAGAGTGCACTGGCACCATTGGGGATGCACTGCAGTGAGCCCAGAGAGTGCACTGGCACCACTGGAGATGCAGTACAGTGAGTCCAGTGAGTGTACTGGCACCACTGGGGATGCACTGCAGTGAGTCCAGAGAGTGCACTGGCACCACTGAGAATGCAGTTCAGTGAGTCCAGAGAGTGCACTGGCACCACTGGGGATGCACTGCAGTGAGTCCAGAGAGTGCACTGGCACCACTGGGGATGCAGTGCAGTGAGTCCAGAGAGTGCACTGGCACCACTGGGGATGCAGTGCAGTGAGTCCAGAGAGTACACTGGCACCACTGGGGATGCGGTGCAGTGAGTCCAGAGAGTGCACTGGCACCACTGGAGATGCAGTCCAGTGAGTCCAGTGAATGCACTGGCAACACTGGGGATGCAGTGCAGTGAGTCCAGAGAGTGCACTGGCACCACTGGTGATGCAGTATAGTGAGTCCAGAGAGTGCACTGGCACCACATGTGATGCAGTGAAGTGAGTGCAGAGAGTGCACTGGCACCACTGGGGGTGCAGTGCAGTGAGTCCAGAGAGTGCACTGGCACCACTGGGGATGCACTGCAGTGAGTCCAGAGCGTGCACTGGCACCACTGGTGATGCAGTACAGTGAGTCCAGAGAGTGCACTGGCACCACTGGGGATGCAGTGCAGTGAGTCCAGAGAGTCCAGAGAGTGCACTGGCACCACTGGGGATGCAGCGCAGTGACTCTAGAGAGTGCACTGGCACCACTGGGGATGCAGTGCAGTGAGTCCAGAGAGTGCACTGGCACCACTGGGGATGCAGTGCAGTCAGTCCAGTGAGTGTACTGGCACCAATGGGGATGCACTTCAGTGAGTCCAGAGAGTGCACTGGCACCACTGAGAATACACTTCTGTGAGTCCAGAGAGTGCACTAGCACCACTGGGGATGCACTGCAGTGAGTCAAGAGAGTGCACGGGCACCACTGGGGATGCCCTTCAGTGAGTCCAGAGAGTGCACTGGCACCACGGGGGATGCAGTGCAGTGACTCCAGAGAGTGCACTGGCACCACTGGGGATGCAGTGCAGTGAGTCCAGAGAGTGCACTGGCACCACTGGAGATGCAGTGCAGTGAGTCCAGAAATTGCACTGCCACCACTGGGGATGCACTGCAGTGAGTCCAGAGAGTGAACTGGCACCACTGGGGATGCCCTACAGTGAGTCCAGAGAGTGCACTGGCACCACTGGGGATGCACTGCAGTGAGTCCAGAGAGTGCACTGGCACCACTGGGGATGCACTGCAGTGAGTCCAGAGAGTGCACTAGCACCACTGGGGATGCAGTGCAGTGAATCCAGTGAGTGCACTGGCACCACTGGGGATGCAGTGCAGTGAGTCCAGAGAGTGCACTGGCACCACTGGGGATGCACTGCAGTGAGCCCAGAGAGTGCACTGGCACCACTGGAGATGCAGTACAGTGAGTCCAGTGAGTGTACTGGCACCACTGGGGATGCACTGCAGTGAGTCCAGAGAGTGCACTGGCACCACTGAGAATGCAGTTCAGTGAATCCAGAGAGTGCACTGGCACCACTGGGGATGCAGTGCAGTGAGTCCAGAGAGTGCACTGGCACCACTGGGGATGCGGTGCAGTTACTCCAGAGACTGCACTGGCACCACTGGGGATGCAGTGCAGTGAGTCCAGAGAGTGCACTGGCACCACTGGGGATGCAGTGCAGTGAGTCCAGAGAGTGCACTGGCACCACTGGGGATGCGGTGCAGTTACTCCAGAGACTGCACTGGCACCACTGGGGATGCAGTGCAGTGAGTCCAGAGAGTGCACTGGCACCACTGGAGATGCAGTCCAGTGAGTCCAGTGAATGCACTGGCAACACTGGGGATGCAGTGCAGTGAGTCCAGAGAGTGCACTGGCACCACTGGTGATGCAGTATAGTGAGTCCAGAGAGTGCACTGGCACCACTGGGGATGCAGTGCAGTGAGTCCAGAGAGTGCACTGGCACCACTGGGGATGCGGTGCAGTTACTCCAGAGACTGCACTGGCACCACTGGGGATGCAGTGCAGTGAGTCCAGAGAGTGCACTGGCACCACTGGAGATGCAGTCCAGTGAGTCCTGTGAATGCACTGGCAACACTGGGGATGCAGTGCAGTGAGTCCAGAGAGTGCACTGGCACCACCGGGGATGCAGTATAGTGAGTCCAGAGAGTGCACTGGCACCACTGGGGATGCAGTGCAGTGAGTCCAGAGAGGCACTGGCACCACTGGGGATGCATTGCAGTGAGTCCAGAGAGTGCACTGGCACCACTGGTGATGCAGTACAGTGAGTCCAGGGAGTGCACTGGCACTACTGGGGATGTAGTGCAGTGACTCGAGAGAATGCACTTGCACCACTGGTGATGCAGTATAGTGAGTCCAGAGAGTGCACTGCCACCACTGGTTATGCACTGCAGTGAGTCCAGAGAGTGCACTGGCACCACTGGGGATGCACTGCAGTGAGTCCAGAGAGTGCATTGGCACCACTGGGGATGCAGTGCAGTGAGTCCAGAGAGTGCTCTGGCACCACTGGGGATGCAGTACAGTGAGTCCACAGAGTGCACTGGCACCACTGGGGATGCAGTGCAGTGAGTCCAGAGACTTCACTGGCACCACTGGGAATGCAGAGAAGTGAGTCCAGAGAGTGCACTGGCACCACTGGGGATGCAGTGCAGTGAGTCCAGAGAGTGCACTGGCACCACTGGGGATGCACTGTAGTGAGTCCAGAGAGTGCACTGGCACCACTGGGGATGCCCTGCTGTGAGTCCAGAGAGTGCACTGGCACCACTGGGGATGCAGTACAGTAGGTCCACAGAGTGCACTGGCACCACTGGGGATGCAGTGCAGTGAGTCCAGAGAGTGCACTGGCACCACTGGGGATGCAGTGCAGTGAATCCAGTGAGTGCACTGGCACCACTGGGGATGCAGTGCAGTGAGTCCAGAGAGTGCACTGGCACCACTGGGGATGCAGTGCAGTTAGTCCAGAGAGTGCATTGGCACCACTGGGATGCACTGCAGTGAGTCCAGAGAGTGCACTGGCACCACTGGGGATGCAGTACAGTGAGTCCAGTGAGTGCACTGGCACCACTGGGGATGTAGTACAGTGACTCGAGAGAGTGCACTTGCAGCACTGGGGATGCAGTGCAGTGAGTGCAGAGAGTGCACTGGCACCACTGGGGATGCACTGCAGTGAGTCCTGAGAGTGCACTGGCACCACTGGGGATGCAGTGCAGTGAGTCCAGAGAGTGCACTGGCACCACTTGGGATGCAGTGCAGTGAGTCCAGAGAGTGCACTGGCGCCACTGGGGTGCACTGCAGTGAGTCCAGAGAGTGCACTGGCACCACTGGGGATGCAGTGCAGTGAGTCCAGAGAGTGCACTGGCACCACTGGGGATGCAGTGCAGTGAGTCCAGAGAGTGCACTGGCACCAATGGGGATGCACTGCAGTGAGTCCAGAGAGTGCACTGG
The DNA here is from genome assembly GCF_964211835.1 of Anser anser. Taxonomy (NCBI): domain Eukaryota; kingdom Metazoa; phylum Chordata; class Aves; order Anseriformes; family Anatidae; genus Anser; species Anser anser. The sequence goes on along the minus strand of NC_139723.1, from coordinate 30,108,406 downwards.
CACCACTGGGGATGTACTGCAGTGAGTCCAGAGAGTGCACGGGCTCCACTGGGGATGCAGTACAGTGAGTCCAGAGAGTGCACTGGCACCACTGGGGATGCAGTGCAGTGAGTCCAGACAGTGCACTGGCACCACTGGGGATGCAGTGCAGTGAGTCCAGAGAGTGCACTGGCACCACTGGGGATGCCCTGCAGTGAGTCCAGAGAGTGCACTGGCACCACTGGGGATGCAGTACAGTAGGTCCACAGAGTGCACTGGCACCACTGGGGATGCAGTCCAGTGAGTCCAGAGAGTGCACTGGCACCACTGGGGATGCAGTGCAGTGAATCCAGTGAGTGCACTGGCACCACTGGGGATGCAGTGCAGTGAGTCCAGAGAGTGCACTGGCACCACTGGGGATGCAGTGCAGTTAGTCCAGAGAGTGCACTGGCACCACTGGAGGTGCAGTCCAGTGAGTCCAGTGAATGCACTGGCAGCACTGGGGATGCAGTGCAGTGAGTCCAGAGATTGCACTGGCACCACTGGAGATGCAGTACAGTGAGTCCAGAGAGTGCACTGGCACCACTGGGGATGCACTGCAGTGAGTCCAGAGAGTGCACTGGCACCACTGGGGATGCAGTGCAGTCAGTCCAGAGAGTGCACTGGCACTACTGGGGATGCCGTGCAGTGAGTGCAGAGAGTACACTGGCAACACTGGTGATGCAGTGCAGTGAGTCCAGAGAGTGCTCTGGCACCACAGGGGATGCAGTGCAGTGAGTCCAGAGTGTGCACTGGCACCACTGGGGATGCAGCGCAGTGACTCCAGAGAGTGCACTGACACCACTGGGGATGCGGTGCAGTGAGTCCAGAGAGTGCACTGGCACCACTCAGGGTGCAGTGCGGTGAGTCCAGAGAGTGCACTGGCACCACTGGGGATGCAGTGCAGTGAGTCCAGAGAGTGCACTGGCACCACTGGGGATGCAGTGCAGTGAGTCCAGAGAGTGCCGCTCCAGCCTCGGCATCCGCTCCAGCCGCGTCAACCGCTCCAGCCGCGGTAGCCTCTCCAGCCGCTCCAGCCGCGGTAGCCGCTCCAAACGCGGCAGGCGCTCCAGCCGCGGCAGCCGCTCCAGCCGCGGCAGCCGTTCCAGCCGCTAACGAGTGGAGCGCCTGCCACGGCTGGAGCGGTTGCCGCGGTTGGAGCGCCTGCCGCGTTTGGAGCGGCTACCGCGGCTGCCGCGGATGGAGCGGCTGGAGCGTCTGCCGCGGTGGGAGAGTCTGCCGCGTATGCCGCGGACGGAGCGGCTGCCGCGGCTGGAGCGGCTGCCGCGGCTGCCGAGGCTGGAGGGCTACCGCGGCTGGAGCGACTACCGCGGCTGGAGCAGTGCAGTGAGTCCAGAGAGTGCACTGGCACCACTGGGGATGCAGTGCAGTGAGTCCAGAGAGTGCACTGGCACCTTTGGGGATGCACTGCAGTGTCTGCAGAGAGTGCCCTGGCACCACGGGGGATGCAGTGCAGTGACTCCAGAGAGTGCACTGGCACCACTGGGGATGCAGTGCAGTGAGTCCAGAGAGTGCACTGGCACCACTGGAGATGCAGTGCAGTGAGTCCAGAAATTGCACTGGCACCACTGGAGATGCACTGCAGTGAGTCCAGAGAGTGAACTGGCTCCACTGGGGATGCCCTACAGTGAGTCCAGAGAGTGCACTGGCACCACTGGGGATGCACTGCAGTGAGTCCAGAGAGTGCACTGGCACCACTGGGGATGCACTGCAGTGAGTCCAGAGAGTGCACTAGCACCACTGGGGATGCAGTGCAGTGAATCCAGTGAGTGCACTGGCACCACTGGGGATGCAGTGCAGTGAGTCCAGAGAGTGCACTGGTACCACTGGGGATGCACTGCAGTGAGCCCAGAGAGTGCACTGGCACCACTGGAGATGCAGTACAGTGAGTCCAGTGAGTGTACTGGCACCACTGGGGATGCACTGCAGTGAGTCCAGAGAGTGCACTGGCACCACTGAGAATGCAGTTCAGTGAGTCCAGAGAGTGCACTGGCACCACTGGGGATGCACTGCAGTGAGTCCAGAGAGTGCACTGGCACCACTGGGGATGCACTGCAGTGAGTCCAGAGAGTGCACTGGCACCACTGGGGATGCCCTGCAGTTACTCCAGAGACTGCACTGGCACCACTGGGGATGCAGTGCAGTGAGTCCAGAGAGTGCACTGGCACCACTGGAGATGCAGTCCAGTGAGTCCAGTGAATGCACTGGCAACACTGGGGATGCAGTGCAGTGAGTCCAGAGAGTGCACTGGCACCACTGGTGATGCAGTATATTGAGTCCAGAGAGTGCACTGGCACCACTGGGGATGCAGTGCAGTGAGTCCAGAGAGTGCACTGGCACCACTGGGGATGCGGTGCAGTTACTCCAGAGACTGCACTGGCACCACTGGGGATGCAGTGCAGTGAGTCCAGAGAGTGCACTGGCACCACTGGAGATGCAGTCCAGTGAGTCCAGTGAATGCACTGGCACCACTGGGGATGCAGTGCAGTGAGTCCAGAAATTGCACTGTCACCATTGGGAATGCACTGCAGTGAGTCCAGAGAGTGAACTGGCTCCACTGGGGATGCCCTACAGTGAGTCCAGAGAGTGCACTGGCACCACTGGGGATGCACTGCAGTGAGTCCAGAGAGTGCACTGGCACCACGGGGGATGCAGTGCAGTGAGTCCAGAGAGTGCACTAGCACCACTGGGGATGCAGAGCAGTGAATCCAGTGAGTGCACTGGCACTACTGGGGATGCACTGCAGTGAGTCCAGAGAGTGCACTGGCACCACTGAGGATGCACTGCAGTGAGCCCAGAGAGTGCACTGGCACCACTGGAGATGCAGTACAGTGAGTCCAGAGAGTGCACTGGCACCACTGGGGATGCACTGCAGTGAGTCCAGAGAGTGCACTGGCACCACTGGGGATGCAGTGCAGTGAGTCCAGAGAGTGCACTGGCACCACTGGTGTTGCGGTGCAGTTACTCCAGAGACTGCACTGGCACCACTGGGGATGCAGTGCAGTGAGTCCAGAGAGTGCACTGGCACCACTGGAGATGCAGTCCAGTGAGTCCAGTGAATGCACTGGCAACACTGGGGATGCAGTGCAGTGAGTCCAGAGAGTGCACTGGCACCACTGGTGATGCAGTATAGTGAGTCCAGAGAGTGCACTGGCACCACTGGGGATGCAGTGCAGTGAGTCCAGAGACTGCACTGGCACCACTGGGGATGCAGTGCAGTGAGTCCAGAGAGTGCACTGGCACCACTGGAGATGCAGTCCAGTGAGTCCAGTGAATGCACTGGCAACACTGGGGATTCAGTGCAGTGAGTCCAGAGAGTGCACTGGCACCACTGGGGATGCAGTATAGTGAGTCCAGAGAGTGCACTGGCACCACTGGGGATGCAGTGCAGTGAGTCCAGAGAGGCACTGGCACCACTGGGGATGCACTGCAGTGAGTCCAGAGAGTGCACTGGCACCACTGGTGATGCAGTACAGTGAGTCCAGGGAGTGCACTGGCACTACTGGGGATGTAGTGCAGTTACTCGAGAGAATGCACTTGCACCACTGGGGATGCAGTGCAGTGAGTCCAGAGAGTGCACTGGCACCACTGGTGATGCAGTACAGTGAGTCCAGAGAGTGCACTGGCACCACTGGGGATGCAGTGCAGTGAGTCCAGAGACTTCACAGGCTCCACTGGGAATACAGAGAAGTGAGTCCAGAGAGTGCACTGGCACCACTGGGGATGCACTGCAGTGAGTCCAGAGAGTGCACTGGCACCACCTGTGATGCAGTGCAGTGAGTGCAGAGAGTGCACTGGCACCACTGGGGGTGCAGTGCAGTGAGTCCAGAGAGTGCACTGGCACCACTGGGGATGCACTGCAGTGAGTCCAGAGCGTGCACTGGCACCACTGGTGATGCAGTACAGTGAGTCCAGAGAGTGCACTGGCACCACTGGGGATGCAGCGCAGTGACTCTAGAGAGTGCACTGGCACCACTGGGGATGCAGTGTAGTGAGTCCAGAGAGTGCACTGGCACCACTGGGGATGCAGTGCAGTCAGTCCAGTGAGTGTACTGGCACCAATGGGGATGCACTTCAGTGAGTCCAGAGAGTGCACTGGCACCACTGAGAATACACTTCTGTGAGTCCAGAGAGTGCACTAGCACCACTGGGGATGCACTGCAGTGAGTCAAGAGAGTGCACGGGCACCACTGGGGATGCCCTGCAGTGAGTCCAGAGAGTGCACTGGCACCACTGGGGATGCAGTGCAGTGACTCCAGAGAGTGCACTGGCACCACTGGGGATGCAGTGCAGTGAGTCCAGAGAGTGCACTGGCACCACTGGAGATGCAGTGCAGTGAGTCCAGAAATTGCACTGGCACCACTGGGGATGCACTGCAGTGAGTCCAGAGAGTGAACTGGCTCCACTGGGGATGCCCTACAGTGAGTCCAGAGAGTGCACTGGCACCACTGGGGATGCACTGCAGTGAGTCCAGAGAGTGCACTGGCACCACTGGTGATGCACTGCAGTGAGTCCAGAGAGTGCCCTGGCACCACTGGGGATGCAGTGCAGTGAATCCAGTGAGTGCACTGGCACCACTGGGGATGCAGTTCAGTGAGTCCAGAGAGTGCAATGGTACCACTGGGGATGCACTGCAGTGAGCCCAGAGAGTGCACTGGCACCACTGGAGATGCAGTACAGTGAGTCCAGTGAGTGTACTGGCACCACTGGGGATGCACTGCAGTGAGTCCAGAGAGTGCACTGGCACCACTGAGAATGCAGTTCAGTGAGTCCAGAGAGTGCACTGGCACCACTGGGGATGCACTGCAGTGAGTCCAGAGAGTGCACTGGCACCACTGGGGATGCAGTGCAGTGAGTCCAGAGAGTGCACTGGCACCACTGGGGATGCAGTGCAGTGTGTCCAGAGAGTGCACTGGCACCACTGGTGATGCGGTGCAGTTACTCCAGAGACTGCACTGGCACCACTGGGGATGCAGTGCAGTGAGTCCAGAGAGTGCACTGGCACCACTGGAGATGCAGTCCAGTGAGTCCAGTGAATGCACTGGCAACACTGGTGATGCAGTGCAGTGAGTCCAGAGAGTGCACTGGCACCACTGGTGATGCAGTATATTGAGTCCAGAGAGTGCACTGGCACCACTGGGGATGCAGTGCAGTGAGTCCAGAGAGTGCACTGGCACCACTGGGGATGCGGTGCAGTTACTCCAGAGACTGCACTGGCACCACTGGGGATGCAGTGCAGTGAGTCCAGAGAGTGCACTGGCACCACTGGAGATGCAGTCCAGTGAGTCCAGTGAATGCACTGGCAACACTGGGGATGCAGTGCAGTGAGTCCAGAGAGTGCACTGGCACCACTGGGGATGCACTTCAGTGAGTCCAGAGAGTGCACTGGCACCACTGGGGATGCAGTGCAGTGAGTCCAGAGAGGCACTGGCACCACTGGGGATGCACTGCAGTGAGTCCAGAGAGTGCACTGGCACCACTGGTGATGCAGTACAGTGAGTCCAGGGAGTGCACTGGCACTACTGGGTATGTAGTGCAGTGACTCGAGAGAATGCACTTGCACCACTGGGGATGCAGTGCAGTGAGTCCAGAGAGTGCACTGGCACCACTGGTTATGCACTGCAGTGAGTCCAGAGAGTGCACTGGCAACACTGGGGATGCACTGCAGTGACTCAAGAGAGTGCACTGGCACCACTGGGGGTGCAGTGCAGTGAGTCCAGAGAGTGCACTGGCACCACTGGGGATGCAGTGCAGTGAGTCCAGAGACTTCACAGGCTCCACTGGGAACACAGAGAAGTGAGTCCAGAGAGTGCACTGGCACCACTGGGGATGCACTGCAGTGAGTCCAGAGAGTGCACTGGCACCACCTGTGATGCAGTGCAGTGAGTGCAGAGAGTGCACTGGCACCACTGGGGGTGCAGTGCAGTGAGTCCAGAGAGTGCACTGGCACCACTGGGGATGCACTGCAGTGAGTCCAGAGCGTGCACTGGCACCACTGGTGATGCAGTACAGTGAGTCCAGAGAGTGCACTGGCACCACTGGGGATGCAGTGCAGTGAGTCCAGAGAGTGCACTGGCACCACTGGGGATGCAGCGCAGTGACTCTAGAGAGTGCACTGGCACCACTGGGGATGCAGTATAGTGAGTCCAGAGAGTGCACTGGCACCACTGGGGATGCAGTGCAGTGAGTCCAGAGAGGCACTGGCACCACTGGGGATGCACTGCAGTGAGTCCAGAGAGTGCACTGGCACCACTGGTGATGCAGTACAGTGAGTCCAGGGAGTGCACTGGCACTACTGGGGATGTAGTGCAGTGACTCGAGAGAATGCACTTGCACCACTAGGGATGCAGTGCAGTGAGTCCAGAGAGTGCACTGGCACCACTGGTGATGCAGTACAGTGAGTCCAGAGAGTGCAGTGGCACCACTGGGGATGCAGTGCAGTGAGTCCAGAGACTTCACAGGCTCCACTGGGAATACAGAAAAGTGAGTCCAGAGAGTGCACTGGCACCACTGGGGATGCACTGCAGTGAGTCCAGAGAGTGCACTGGCACCACCTGTGATGCAGTGCAGTGAGTGCAGAGAGTGCACTGGCACCACTGGGGGTGCAGTGCAGTGAGTCCAGAGAGTGCACTGGCACCACTGGGGATGCACTGCAGTGAGTCCAGAGCGTGCACTGGCACCACTGGTGATGCAGTACAGTGAGTCCAGAGAGTGCACTGGCACCACTGGGGATGCAGTGCAGTGAGTCCAGAGAGTGCACTGGCACCACTGGGGATGCAGCGCAGTGACTCTAGAGAGTGCACTGGCACCACTGGGGATGCAGTGCAGTGAGTCCAGAGAGTGCACTGGCACCACTGGGGATGCAGTGCAGTCAGTCCAGTGAGTGTACTGGCACCAATGGGGATGCACTTCAGTGAGTCCAGAGAGTGCACTGGCACCACTGAGAATACACTTCTGTGAGTCCAGAGAGTGCACTAGCACCACTGGGGATGCACTGCAGTGAGTCAAGAGAGTGCACGGGCACCACTGGGGATGCCCTGCAGTGAGTCCAGAGAGTGCACTGGCACCACGGGGGATGCAGTGCAGTGACTCCAGAGAGTGCACTGGCACCACTGGGGATGCAGTGCAGTGAGTCCAGAGAGTGCACTGGCACCACTGGAGATGCAGTGCAGTGAGTCCAGAAATTGCACTGGCACCACTGGGGATGCACTGCAGTGAGTCCAGAGAGTGAACTGGCTCCACTGGGGATGCCCTACAGTGAGTCCAGAGAGTGCACTGGCACCACTGGGGATGCACTGCAGTGAGTCCAGAGAGTGCACTGGCACCACTGGGGATGCACTGCAGTGAGTCCAGAGAGTGTACTAGCACCACTGGGGATGCAGTGCAGTGAATCCAGTGAGTGCACTGGCACCACTGGGGATGCAGTGCAGTGAGTCCAGAGAGTGCACTGGTACCACTGGGGATGCACTGCAGTGAGCCCAGAGAGTGCACTGGCACCACTGGAGATGCAGTACAGTGAGTCCAGTGAGTGTACTGGCACCACTGGGGATGCACTGCAGTGAGTCCAGAGAGTGCACTGGCACCACTGAGAATGCAGTTCAGTGAGTCCAGAGAGTGCACTGGCACCACTGGTGATGCAGTACAGTGAGTCCAGAGAGTGCACTGGCACCACTGGGGATGCAGTGCAGTGAGTCCAGAGAGTGCACTGGCACCACTGGGGATGCAGTGCAGTGAGTCCAGAGAGTGCACTGGCACCACTGGGGATGCACTACAGTGAGTCCAGAGAGTGCACTGGCACCAGTGGGGATGAAGTGCAGTGAGTCCAGAGAGTGCACTGGCACCACTGGGGCTTCAGTGCAGTGAATCCAGAGAGTGCATTGGCACCACTGGGGATGCACTGCAGTGAGTCCAGAGAGTGCACTGGCACCACTGGGGATGCAGTGCAGTGAGTCCAGAGAGTGCACTGGCACCACTGGGGATGCACTGCAGTGAGCCCAGAGAGTGCACTGGCACCACTGGTGATGCACTGCAGTGAGTCCAGAGAGTGCACTGGCACCACTGAGAATGCAGTTCAGTGAGTCCAGAGAGTGCACTGGCACCACTGGGGATGCACTGCAGTGAGTCCAGAGAGTGCACTGGCACCACTGGGGATGCAGTGCAGTGAGTCCAGAGAGTGCACTGGCACCACTGGGGATGCAGTGCAGTGAGTCCAGAGAGTGCACTGGCACCACTGGGGATGCACTGCAGTTACTCCAGAGACTGCACTGGCACCAGTGGGGATGCAGTGCAGTGAGTCCAGAGAGTGCACTGGCACCACTGGAGATGCAGTCCAGTGAGTCCAGTGAATGCACTGGCAACACTGGGGATGCAGTGCAGTGAGTCCAGAGAGTGCACTGGCACCACTGGTGATGCAGTATAGTGAGTCCAGAGAGTGCACTGGCACCACCTGTGATGCAGTGCAGTGAGTGCAGAGAGTGCACTGGCACCACTGGGGGTGCACTGCAGTGAGTCCAGAGAGTGCACTGGCACCACTGGGGATGCAGTGCAGTGAGTCCAGAGAGTGCACTGGCACCACTGGGGATGCGGTGCAGTTACTCCAGAGACTGCACTGGCACCAGTGGGGATGCAGTGCAGTGAGTCCAGAGAGTGCACTGGCACCACTGGAGATGCAGTCCAGTGAGTCCAGTGAATGCACTGGCAACACTGGGGATGCAGTGCAGTGAGTCCAGAGAGTGCACTGGCACCACTGGTGATGCAGTATAGTGAGTCCAGAGAGTGCACTGGCACCACCTGTGATGCAGTGCAGTGAGTGCAGAGAGTGCACTGGCACCACTGGGGGTGCAGTGCAGTGAGTCCAGAGAGTGCACTGGCACCACTGGGGATGCACTGCAGTGAGTCCAGAGCGTGCACTGGCACCACTGGTGATGCAGTACAGTGAGTCCAGAGAGTGCACTGGCACCACTGGGGATGCAGTGCAGTGAGTCCAGAGAGTCCAGAGAGTGCACTGGCACCACTGGGGATGCAGCGCAGTGACTCCAGAGAGTGCACTGGCACCACTGGGGATGCAGTGCAGTGAGTCCAGAGAGTGCACTGGCACCACTGGGGATGCAGTGCAGTCAGTCCAGTGAGTGTACTGGCACCAATGGGGATGCACTTCAGTGAGTCCAGAGAGTGCACTGGCACCACTGAGAATACACTTCTGTGAGTCCAGAGAGTGCACTAGCACCACTGGGGATGCACTGCAGTGAGTCAAGAGAGTGCACGGGCACCACTGGGGATGCCCTGCAGTGAGTCCAGAGAGTGCACTGGCACCACGGGGGATGCAGTGCAGTGACTCCAGAGAGTGCACTGGCACCACTGGGGATGCAGTGCAGTGAGTCCAGAGAGTGCACTGGCACCACTGGAGATGCAGTGCATTGAGTCCAGAAATTGCACTGGCACCACTGGGGATGCACTGCAGTGAGTCCAGAGAGTGAACTGGCTCCACTGGGGATGCCCTACAGTGAGTCCAGAGAGTGCACTGGCACCACTGGGGATGCAGTGCAGTGAGTCCAGAGAGTGCACTGGCACCACTGGGGATGCAGTGCAGTGAGTCCAGAGAGTGCACTGGCACCACTGTTGATGCAGTGCAGTGAGTCCAGAGAGTGCACTGGCACCACTGGGGATGCAGTGCAGTGAGTCCAGAGAGTGCACTGGCACCACTGGGGATGCGGTGCAGTTACTCCAGAGACTGCACTGGCACCACTGGGGATGCAGTGCAGTGAGTCCAGAGAGTGCACTGGCACCACTGGAGATGCAGTCCAGTGAGTCCTGTGAATGCACTGGCAACACTGGGGATGCAGTGCAGTGAGTCCAGAGAGTGCACTGGCACCACCGGGGATGCAGTATAGTGAGTCCAGAGAGTGCACTGGCACCACTGGGGATGCAGTGCAGTGAGTCCAGAGAGGCACTGGCACCACTGGGGATGCACTGCAGTGAGTCCAGAGAGTGCACTGGCACCACTGGTGATGCAGTGCAGTGAGTCCAGAGAGTGCACTGGCACCACTGGGGATGCACTACAGTGAGTCCAGAGAGTGCACTGGCACCAGTGGGGATGAAGTGCAGTGAGTCCAGAGAGTGCACTGGCACCACTGGGGCTTCAGTGCAGTGAATCCAGAGAGTGCATTGGCACCACTGGGGATGCACTGCAGTGAGTCCAGAGAGTGCACTGGCACCACTGGGGATGCAGTGCAGTGAGTCCAGAGAGTGCACTGGCACCATTGGGGATGCACTGCAGTGAGCCCAGAGAGTGCACTGGCACCACTGGAGATGCAGTACAGTGAGTCCAGTGAGTGTACTGGCACCACTGGGGATGCACTGCAGTGAGTCCAGAGAGTGCACTGGCACCACTGAGAATGCAGTTCAGTGAGTCCAGAGAGTGCACTGGCACCACTGGGGATGCACTGCAGTGAGTCCAGAGAGTGCACTGGCACCACTGGGGATGCAGTGCAGTGAGTCCAGAGAGTGCACTGGCACCACTGGGGATGCAGTGCAGTGAGTCCAGAGAGTGCACTGGCACCACTGGGGATGCGGTGCAGTGAGTCCAGAGAGTGCACTGGCACCACTGGAGATGCAGTCCAGTGAGTCCAGTGAATGCACTGGCAACACTGGGGATGCAGTGCAGTGAGTCCAGAGAGTGCACTGGCACCACTGGGGATGCAGTATAGTGAGTCCAGAGAGTGCACTGGCACCACATGTGATGCAGTGAAGTGAGTGCAGAGAGTGCACTGGCACCACTGGGGGTGCAGTGCAGTGAGTCCAGAGAGTGCACTGGCACCACTGGGGATGCACTGCAGTGAGTCCAGAGCGTGCACTGGCACCACTGGTGATGCAGTACAGTGAGTCCAGAGAGTGCACTGGCACCACTGGGGATGCAGTGCAGTGAGTCCAGAGAGTCCAGAGAGTCCACTGGCACCACTGGGGATGCAGCGCAGTGACTCTAGAGAGTGCACTGGCACCACTGGGGATGCAGTGCAGTGAGTCCAGAGAGTGCACTGGCACCACTGGGGATGCAGTGCAGTCAGTCCAGTGAGTGTACTGGCACCAATGGGGATGCACTTCAGTGAGTCCAGAGAGTGCACTGGCACCACTGAGAATACACTTCTGTGAGTCCAGAGAGTGCACTAGCACCACTGGGGATGCACTGCAGTGAGTCAAGAGAGTGCACGGGCACCACTGGGGATGCCCTTCAGTGAGTCCAGAGAGTGCACTGGCACCACGGGGGATGCAGTGCAGTGACTCCAGAGAGTGCACTGGCACCACTGGGGATGCAGTGCAGTGAGTCCAGAGAGTGCACTGGCACCACTGGAGATGCAGTGCAGTGAGTCCAGAAATTGCACTGGCACCACTGGGGATGCACTGCAGTGAGTCCAGAGAGTGAACTGGCACCACTGGGGATGCCCTACAGTGAGTCCAGAGAGTGCACTGGCACCACTGGGGATGCACTGCAGTGAGTCCAGAGAGTGCACTGGCACCACTGGGGATGCACTGCAGTGAGTCCAGAGAGTGCACTAGCACCACTGGGGATGCAGTGCAGTGAATCCAGTGAGTGCACTGGCACCACTGGGGATGCAGTGCAGTGAGTCCAGAGAGTGCACTGGCACCACTGGGGATGCACTGCAGTGAGCCCAGAGAGTGCACTGGCACCACTGGAGATGCAGTACAGTGAGTCCAGTGAGTGTACTGGCACCACTGGGGATGCACTGCAGTGAGTCCAGAGAGTGCACTGGCACCACTGAGAATGCAGTTCAGTGAATCCAGAGAGTGCACTGGCACCACTGGGGATGCAGTGCAGTGAGTCCAGAGAGTGCACTGGCACCACTGGGGATGCGGTGCAGTTACTCCAGAGACTGCACTGGCACCACTGGGGATGCAGTGCAGTGAGTCCAGAGAGTGCACTGGCACCACTGGGGATGCAGTGCAGTGAGTCCAGAGAGTGCACTGGCACCACTGGGGATGCGGTGCAGTTACTCCAGAGACTGCACTGGCACCACTGGGGATGCAGTGCAGTGAGTCCAGAGAGTGCACTGGCACCACTGGAGATGCAGTGCAGTGAGTCCAGTGAATGCACTGGCAACACTGGGGATGCAGTGCAGTGAGTCCAGAGAGTGCACTGGCACCACTGGTGATGCAGTATAGTGAGTCCAGAGAGTGCACTGGCACCACTGGGGATGCAGTGCAGTGAGTCCAGAGAGTGCACTGGCACCACTGGGGATGCGGTGCAGTTACTCCAGAGAGTGCACTGGCACTACTGGGGATGCAGTGCAGTGAGTCCAGAGAGTGCACTGGCACCACTGGAGATGCAGTCCAGTGAGTCCTGTGAATGCACTGGCAACACTGGGGATGCAGTGCAGTGAGTCCAGAGAGTGCACTGGCACCACCGGGGATGCAGTATAGTGAGTCCAGAGAGTGCACTGGCACCACTGGGGATGCAGTGCAGTGAGTCCAGAGAGTACACTGGCACCACTGGGGATGCAGAGCAGTGAATCCAGTGAGTGCACTGGCACTACTGGGGATGCACTGCAGTGAGTCCAGAGAGTGCACTGGCACCACTGAGGATGCACTGCAGTGAGCCCAGAGAGTGCACTGGCACCACTGGAGATGCAGTACAGTGAGTCCAGAGAGTGCACTGGCACCACTGGGGATGCACTGCAGTGAGTCCAGAGAGTGCACTGGCACCACTGGGGATGCAGTGCAGTGAGTCCAGAGAGTGCACTGGCACCACTGGTGTTGCGGTGCAGTTACTCCAGAGACTGCACTGGCACCACTGGGGATGCAGTGCAGTGAGTCCAGAGAGTGCACTGGCACCACTGGAGATGCAGTCCAGTGAGTCCAGTGAATGCACTGGCAACACTGGGGATGCAGTGCAGTGAGTCCAGAGAGTGCACTGGCACCACTGGTGATGCAGTATAGTGAGTCCAGAGAGTGCACTGGCACCACTGGTGATGCAGTGCAGTGAGTCCAGAGACTGCACTGGCACCACTGGGGATGCAGTGCAGTGAGTCCAGAGAGTGCACTGGCACCACTGGAGATGCAGTCCAGTGAGTCCAGTGAATGCACTGGCAACACTGGGGATTCAGTGCAGTGAGTCCAGAGAGTGCACTGGCACCACTGGGGATGCAGTATAGTGAGTCCAGAGAGTGCACTGGCACCACTGGGGATGCAGTGCAGTGAGTCCAGAGAGGCACTGGCACCACTGGGGATGCACTACAGTGAGTCCAGAGAGTGCACTGGCACCACTGGTGATGCAGTACAGTGAGTCCAGGGAGTGCACTGGCACTACTGGGGATGTAGTGCAGTGACTCGAGAGAATGCACTTGCACCACTGGGGATGCAGTGCAGTGAGTCCAGAGAGTGCACTGGCACCACTGGTGATGCAGTACAGTGAGTCCAGAGAGTGCACTGGCACCACTGGGGATGCAGTGCAGTGAGTCCAGAGACTTCACAGGCTCCACTGGGAATACAGAGAAGTGAGTCCAGAGAGTGCACTGGCACCACTGGGGATGCACTGCAGTGAGTCCAGAGAGTGCACTGGCACCACCTGTGATGCAGTGCAGTGAGTGCAGAGAGTGCACTGGCACCACTGGGGGTGCAGTGCAGTGAGTCCAGAGAGTGCACTGGCACCACTGGGGATGCACTGCAGTGAGTCCAGAGCGTGCACTGGCACCACTGGTGATGCAGTACAGTGAGTCCAGAGAGTGCACTGGCACCACTGGGGATGCAGCGCAGTGACTCTAGAGAGTGCACTGGCACCACTGGGGATGCAGTGTAGTGAGTCCAGAGAGTGCACTGGCACCACTGGGGATGCAGTGCAGTCAGTCCAGTGAGTGTACTGGCACCAATGGGGATGCACTTCAGTGAGTCCAGAGAGTGCACTGGCACCACTGAGAATACACTTCTGTGAGTCCAGAGAGTGCACTAGCACCACTGGGGATGCACTGCAGTGAGTCAAGAGAGTGCACGGGCACCACTGGGGATGCCCTGCAGTGAGTCCAGAGAGTGCACTGGCACCACTGGGGATGCAGTGCAGTGACTCCAGAGAGTGCACTGGCACCACTGGGGATGCAGTGCAGTGAGTCCAGAGAGTGCACTGGCACCACTGGAGATGCAGTGCAGTGAGTCCAGAAATTGCACTGGCACCACTGGGGATGCACTGCAGTGAGTCCAGAGAGTGAACTGGCTCCACTGGGGATGCCCTACAGTGAGTCCAGAGAGTGCACTGGCACCACTGGGGATGCACTGCAGTGAGTCCAGAGAGTGCACTGGCACCACTGAGAATGCAGTTCAGTGAGTCCAGAGAGTGCACTGGCACCACTGGGGATGCACTGCAGTGAGTCCAGAGAGTGCACTGGCACCACTGGGGATGCAGTGCAGTGAGTCCAGAGAGTGCACTGGCACCACTGGGGATGCAGTGCAGTGTGTCCAGAGAGTGCACTGGCACCACTGGGGATGCGGTGCAGTTACTCCAGAGACTGCACTGGCACCACTGGGGATGCAGTGCAGTGAGTCCAGAGAGTGCACTGGCACCACTGGAGATGCAGTCCAGTGAGTCCAGTGAATGCACTGGCAACACTGGTGATGCAGTGCAGTGAGTCCAGAGAGTGCACTGGCACCACTGGTGATGCAGTATATTGAGTCCAGAGAGTGCACTGGCACCACTGGGGATGCAGTGCAGTGAGTCCAGAGAGTGCACTGGCACCACTGGGGATGCGGTGCAGTTACTCCAGAGACTGCACTGGCACCACTGGGGATGCAGTGCAGTGAGTCCAGAGAGTGCACTGGCACCACTGGAGATGCAGTCCAGTGAGTCCAGTGAATGCACTGGCAACACTGGGGATGCAGTGCAGTGAGTCCAGAGAGGGCACTGGCACCACTGGGGATGCACTTCAGTGAGTCCAGAGAGTGCACTGGCACCACTGGGGATGCAGTGCAGTGAGTCCAGAGAGGCACTGGCACCACTGGGGATGCACTGCAGTGAGTCCAGAGAGTGCACTGGCACCACTGGTGATGCAGTACAGTGAGTCCAGGGAGTGCACTGGCACTACTGGGTATGTAGTGCAGTGACTCGAGAGAATGCACTTGCACCACTGGGGATGCAGTGCAGTGAGTCCAGAGAGTGCACTGGCACCACTGGTTATGCACTGCAGTGAGTCCAGAGAGTGCACTGGCAACACTGGGGATGCACTGCAGTGACTCAAGAGAGTGCACTGGCACCACTGGGGATGCACTGCAGTGAGTCCAGAGAGTGCACTGGCACCACTGGGGATGCAGTGCAGTCAGTCCAGTGAGTGTACTGGCACCAATGGGGATGCACTTCAGTGAGTCCAGAGAGTGCACTGGCACCACTGAGAATACACTTCTGTGAGTCCAGAGAGTGCACTAGCACCACTGGGGATGCACTGCAGTGAGTCAAGAGAGTGCACGGGCACCACTGGGGATGCCCTGCAGTGAGTCCAGAGAGTGCACTGGCACCACTGGGGATGCAGTGCAGTGACTCCAGAGAGTGCACTGGCACCACTGGGGATGCAGTGCAGTGAGTCCAGAGAGTGCACTGGCACCACTGGAGATGCAGTGCAGTGAGTCCAGAAATTGCACTGGCACCACTGGGGATGCACTGCAGTGAGTCCAGAGAGTGAACTGGCTCCACTGGGGATGCCCTACAGTGAGTCCAGAGAGTGCACTGGCACCACTGGGGATGCACTGCAGTGAGTCCAGAGAGTGCACTGGCACCACTGAGAATGCAGTTCAGTGAGTCCAGAGAGTGCACTGGCACCACTGGGGATGCACTGCAGTGAGTCCAGAGAGTGCACTGGCACCACTGGGGATGCAGTGCAGTGAGTCCAGAGAGTGCACTGGCACCACTGGGGATGCAGTGCAGTGTGTCCAGAGAGTGCACTGGCACCACTGGGGATGCGGTGCAGTTACTCCAGAGACTGCACTGGCACCACTGGGGATGCAGTGCAGTGAGTCCAGAGAGTGCACTGGCACCACTGGAGATGCAGTCCAGTGAGTCCAGTGAATGCACTGGCAACACTGGTGATGCAGTGCAGTGAGTCCAGAGAGTGCACTGGCACCACTGGTGATGCAGTATATTGAGTCCAGAGAGTGCACTGGCACCACTGGGGATGCAGTGCAGTGAGTCCAGAGAGTGCACTGGCACCACTGGGGATGCGGTGCAGTTACTCCAGAGACTGCACTGGCACCACTGGGGATGCAGTGCAGTGAGTCCAGAGAGTGCACTGGCACCACTGGAGATGCAGTCCAGTGAGTCCAGTGAATGCACTGGCAACACTGGGGATGCAGTGCAGTGAGTCCAGAGAGGGCACTGGCACCACTGGGGATGCACTTCAGTGAGTCCAGAGAGTGCACTGGCACCACTGGGGATGCAGTGCAGTGAGTCCAGAGAGGCACTGGCACCACTGGGGATGCACTGCAGTGAGTCCAGAGAGTGCACTGGCACCACTGGTGATGCAGTACAGTGAGTCCAGGGAGTGCACTGGCACTACTGGGTATGTAGTGCAGTGACTCGAGAGAATGCACTTGCACCACTGGGGATGCAGTGCAGTGAGTCCAGAGAGTGCACTGGCACCACTGGTTATGCACTGCAGTGAGTCCAGAGAGTGCACTGGCAACACTGGGGATGCACTGCAGTGACTCAAGAGAGTGCACTGGCACCACTGGGGATGCACTGCAGTGAGTCCAGAGAGTGCACTGGCACCACTGGGGATGCAGTGCAGTGAGTCCAGAGACTTCACAGGCTCCACTGGGAACACAGAGAAGTGAGTCCAGAGAGTGCACTGGCACCACTGGGGATGCACTGCAGTGAGTCCAGAGAGTGCACTGGCACCACCTGTGATGCAGTGCAGTGAGTGCAGAGAGTGCACTGGCACCACTGGGGGTGCAGTGCAGTGAGTCCAGAGAGTGCACTGGCACCACTGGGGATGCACTGCAGTGAGTCCAGAGCGTGCACTGGCACCACTGGTGATGCAGTACAGTGAGTCCAGAGAGTGCACTGGCACCACTGGGGATGCAGTGCAGTGAGTCCAGAGAGTGCACTGGCACCACTGGGGATGCAGCGCAGTGACTCTAGAGAGTGCACTGGCACCACTGGGGATGCAGTATAGTGAGTCCAGAGAGTGCACTGGCACCACTGGGGATGCAGTGCAGTGAGTCCAGAGAGGCACTGGCACCACTGGGGATGCACTGCAGTGAGTCCAGAGAGTGCACTGGCACCACTGGTGATGCAGTAAAGTGAGTCCAGGGAGTGCACTGGCACTACTGGGGATGTAGTGCAGTGACTCGAGAGAATGCACTTGCACCACTAGGGATGCAGTGCAGTGAGTCCAGAGAGTGCACTGGCACCACTGGTGATGCAGTACAGTGAGTCCAGAGAGTGCAGTGGCACCACTGGGGATGCAGTGCAGTGAGTCCAGAGACTTCACAGGCTCCACTGGGAATACAGAAAAGTGAGTCCAGAGAGTGCACTGGCACCACTGGGGATGCACTGCAGTGAGTCCAGAGAGTGCACTGGCACCACCTGTGATGCAGTGCAGTGAGTGCAGAGAGTGCACTGGCACCACTGGGGGTGCAGTGC
The DNA here is from genome assembly GCF_964211835.1 of Anser anser. Classification (NCBI taxonomy): domain Eukaryota; kingdom Metazoa; phylum Chordata; class Aves; order Anseriformes; family Anatidae; genus Anser; species Anser anser. The sequence goes on along the minus strand of NC_139723.1, from coordinate 30,090,735 downwards.
AGTGAGTCCAGAGAGTGCACTGGCACCACTGGGGATGCACTGCAGTGAGTCCAGAGCGTGCACTGGCACCACTGGTGATGCAGTACAGTGAGTCCAGAGAGTGCACTGGCACCACTGGGGATGCAGTGCAGTGAGTCCAGAGAGTGCACTGGCACCACTGGGGATGCAGCGCAGTGACTCTAGAGAGTGCACTGGCACCACTGGGGATGCAGTGCAGTGAGTCCAGAGAGTGCACTGGCACCACTGGGGAAGCAGTGCAGTCAGTCCAGTGAGTGTACTGGCACCAATGGGGATGCACTTCAGTGAGTCCAGAGAGTGCACTGGCACCACTGAGAATACACTTCTGTGAGTCCAGAGAGTGCACTAGCACCACTGGGGATGCACTGCATTGAGTCAAGAGAGTGCACGGGCACCACTGGGGATGCCCTGCAGTGAGTCCAGAGAGTGCACTGGCACCACGGGGGATGCAGTGCAGTGACTCCAGAGAGTGCACTGGCACCACTGGGGATGCAGTGCAGTGAGTCCAGAGAGTGCACTGGCACCACTGGAGATGCAGTGCAGTGAGTCCAGAAATTGCACTGGCACCACTGGGGATGCACTGCAGTGAGTCCAGAGAGTGAACTGGCTCCACTGGGGATGCCCTACAGTGAGTCCAGAGAGTGCACTGGCACCACTGGGGATGCACTGCAGTGAGTCCAGAGAGTGCACTGGCACCACTGGGGATGCACTGCAGTGAGTCCAGAGAGTGTACTAGCACCACTGGGGATGCAGTGCAGTGAATCCAGTGAGTGCACTGGCACCACTGGGGATGCAGTGCAGTGAGTCCAGAGAGTGCACTGGTACCACTGGGGATGCACTGCAGTGAGCCCAGAGAGTGCACTGGCACCACTGGAGATGCAGTACAGTGAGTCCAGTGAGTGTACTGGCACCACTGGGGATGCACTGCAGTGAGTCCAGAGAGTGCACTGGCACCACTGAGAATGCAGTTCAGTGAGTCCAGAGAGTGCACTGGCACCACTGGGGATGCACTGCAGTGAGTCCAGAGAGTGCACTGGCACCACTGGGGATGCAGTGCAGTGAGTCCAGAGAGTGCACTGGCACCACTGGTGATGCAGTATATTGAGTCCAGAGAGTGCACTGGCACCACTGGGGATGCAGTGCAGTGAGTCCAGAGAGTGCACTGGCACCACTGGGGATGCGGTGCAGTTACTCCAGAGACTGCACTGGCACCACTGGGGATGCAGTGCAGTGAGTCCAGAGAGTGCACTGGCACCACTGGAGATGCAGTGCAGTGAGTCCAGTGAATGCACTGGCACCACTGGGGATGCAGTGCAGTGAGTCCAGAGAGTGCACTGGCACCACTGGGGTTGCACTTCAGTGAGTCCATAGAGTGCACTGGCACCACTGGGGATGCAGTGCAGTGAGTCCAGAGAGGCACTGGCACCACTGGGGATGCACTGCAGTGAGTCCAGAGAGTGCACTGGCACCACTGGTGATGCAGTACAGTGAGTCCAGGGAGTGCACTGGCACTACTGGGGATGTAGTGCAGTGACTCCAGAGAATGCACTTGCACCACTGGGGATGCAGTGCAGTGAGTCCAGAGAGTGCACTGGCACCACTGGTTATGCACTGCAGTGAGTCCAGAGAGTGCACTGGCAACACTGGGGATGCACTGCAGTGAGTCCAGAGAGTGCACTGGCACCACTGGGGATGCAGTGCAGTGAGTCCAGAGACTTCACAGGCTCCACTGGGAACACAGACAAGTGAGTCCAGAGAGTGCACTGGCACCACTGGGGATGCACTGCAGTGAGTCCAGAGAGTGCACTGACACCACCTGTGATGCAGTGCAGTGAGTGCAGAGAGTGCACTGGCACCACTGGGGGTGCAGTGCAGTGAGTCCAGAGAGTGTACTGGCACCACTGGGGATGCACTGCAGTGAGTCCAGAGCGTGCACTGGCACCACTGGTGATGCAGTACAGTGAGTCCAGAGAGTGCACTGGCACCACTGGGGATGCAGTGCAGTGAGTCCAGAGAGTGCACTGGCACCACTGGGGATGCACTACAGTGAGTCCAGAGAGTGCACTGGCACCAGTGGGGATGAAGTGCAGTGAGTCCAGAGAGTGCACTGGCACCACTGGGGCTTCAGTGCAGTGAATCCAGAGAGTGCATTGGCACCACTGGGGATGCACTGCAGTGAGTCCAGAGAGTGCACTGGCACCACTGGGGATGCAGTGCAGTGAGTCCAGAGAGTGCACTGGCACCACTGGGGATGCACTGCAGTGAGCCCAGAGAGTGCACTGGCACCACTGGAGATGCAGTACAGTGAGTCCAGTGAGTGTACTGGCACCACTGGGGATGCACTGCAGTGAGTCCAGAGAGTGCACTGGCACCACTGAGAATGCAGTTCAGTGAGTCCAGAGAGTGCACTGGCACCACTGGGGATGCACTGCAGTGAGTCCAGAGAGTGCACTGGCACCACTGGGGATGCAGTGCAGTGAGTCCAGAGAGTGCACTGGCACCACTGGTGATGCAGTGCAGTGAGTCCAGAGAGTGCACTGGCACCACTGGGGATGCGGTGCAGTTACTCCAGAGACTGCACTGGCACCAGTGGGGATGCAGTGCAGTGAGTCCAGAGAGTGCACTGGCACCACTGGAGATGCAGTCCAGTGAGTCCAGTGAATGCACTGGCAACACTGGGGATGCAGTGCAGTGAGTCCAGAGAGTGCACTGGCACCACTGGTGATGCAGTATAGTGAGTCCAGAGAGTGCACTGGCACCACTGGGGATGCAGTGCAGTGAGTCCAGAGCGTGCACTGGCACCACTGGGGATGCACTGCAGTGAGTCCAGAGCGTGCACTGGCACCACTGGTGATGCAGTACAGTGAGTCCAGAGAGTGCACTGGCACCACTGGGGATGCAGTGCAGTGAGTCCAGAGAGTCCAGAGAGTGCACTGGCACCACTGTGGATGCAGCGCAGTGACTCTAGAGAGTGCACTGGCACCACTGGGGATGCAGTGCAGTGAGTCCAGAGAGTGCACTGGCACCACTGGGGATGCAGTGCAGTCAGTCCAGTGAGTGTACTGGCACCAATGGGGATGCACTTCAGTGAGTCCAGAGAGTGCACTGGCACCACTGAGAATACACTTCTGTGAGTCCAGAGAGTGCACTAGCACCACTGGGGATGCACTGCAGTGAGTCAAGAGAGTGCACGGGCACCACTGGGGATGCCCTGCAGTGAGTCCAGAGAGTGCACTGGCACCACGGGGGATGCAGTGCAGTGACTCCAGAGAGTGCACTGGCACCACTGGGGATGCAGTGCAGTGAGTCCAGAGAGTGCACTGGCACCACTGGAGATGCAGTGCAGTGAGTCCAGAAATTGCACTGGCACCACTGGGGATGCACTGCAGTGAGTCCAGAGAGTGAACTGGCTCCACTGGGGATGCCCTACAGTGAGTCCAGAGAGTGCACTGGCACCACTGGGGATGCACTGCAGTGAGTCCAGAGAGTGCACTGGCACCACTGGGGATGCAGTGCAGTGAGTCCAGAGAGTGCACTGGCACCACTGGGGATGCAGTGCAGTGTGTCCAGAGAGTGCACTGGCACCACTGGGGATGCGGTGCAGTTACTCCAGAGACTGCACTGGCACCACTGGGGATGCAGTGCAGTGAGTCCAGAGAGTGCACTGGCACCACTGGAGATGCAGTCCAGTGAGTCCAGTGAATGCACTGGCAACACTGGTGATGCAGTGCAGTGAGTCCAGAGAGTGCACTGGCACCACTGTTGATGCAGTATATTGAGTCCAGAGAGTGCACTGGCACCACTGGGGATGCAGTGCAGTGAGTCCAGAGAGTGCACTGGCACCACTGGGGATGCGGTGCAGTTACTCCAGAGACTGCACTGGCACCACTGGGGATGCAGTGCAGTGAGTCCAGAGAGTGCACTGGCACCACTGGAGATGCAGTCCAGTGAGTCCAGTGAATGCACTGGCAACACTGGGGATGCAGTGCAGTGAGTCCAGAGAGTGCACTGGCACCACTGGGGATGCACTTCAGTGAGTCCAGAGAGTGCACTGGCACCACTGGGGATGCAGTGCAGTGAGTCCAGAGAGGCACTGGCACCACTGGGGATGCACTGCAGTGAGTCCAGAGAGTGCACTGGCACCACTGGTGATGCAGTACAGTGAGTCCAGGGAGTGCACTGGCACTACTGGGTATGTAGTGCAGTGACTCGAGAGAATGCACTTGCACCACTGGGGATGCAGTGCAGTGAGTCCAGAGAGTGCACTGGCACCACTGGTTATGCACTGCAGTGAGTCCAGAGAGTGCACTGGCAACACTGGGGATGCACTGCAGTGACTCAAGAGAGTGCACTGGCACCACTGGTGATGCACTGCAGTGAGTCCAGAGAGTGCACTGGCACCACTGGGGATGCACTGCAGTGAGTCCAGAGACTTCACAGGCTCCACTGGGAACACAGAGAAGTGAGTCCAGAGAGTGCACTGGCACCACTGGGGATGCACTGCAGTGAGTCCAGAGAGTGCACTGGCACCACCTGTGATGCAGTGCAGGGAGTGCAGAGAGTGCACTGGCACTACTGGGGGTGCAGTGCAGTGAGTCCAGAGAGTGCACTGGCACCACTGGGGATGCACTGCAGTGAGTCCAGAGCATGCACTGGCACCACTGGCGATGCAGTACAGTGAGTCCAGAGAGTGCACTGGCACCACTGGGGATGCAGTGCAGTGAGTCCAGAGAGTGCACTGGCACCACTGGGGATGCAGTGCAGTGAGTCCAGAGAGTGCACTGGCACCACTGGGGATGCGGTGCAGTTACTCCAGAGACTGCACTGGCACCACTGGGGATGCAGTGCAGTGAGTCCAGAGAGTGCACTGGCACCACTGGGGATGCAGTGCAGTGAGTCCAGAGAGTGCACTGGCACCACTGGGGATGCGGTGCAGTTACTCCAGAGACTGCACTGGCACCACTGGGGATGCAGTGCAGTGAGTCCAGAGAGTGCACTGGCACCACTGGAGATGCAGTGCAGTGAGTCCAGTGAATGCACTGGCAACACTGGGGATGCAGTGCAGTGAGTCCAGAGAGTGCACTGGCACCACTGGTGATGCAGTATAGTGAGTCCAGAGAGTGCACTGGCACCACTGGGGATGCAGTGCAGTGAGTCCAGAGAGTGCACTGGCACCACTGGGGATGCGGTGCAGTTACTCCAGAGAGTGCACTGGCACCACTGGGGATGCAGTGCAGTGAGTCCAGAGAGTGCACTGGCACCACTGGAGATGCAGTCCAGTGAGTCCTGTGAATGCACTGGCAACACTGGGGATGCAGTGCAGTGAGTCCAGAGAGTGCACTGGCACCACCGGGGATGCAGTATAGTGAGTCCAGAGAGTGCACTGGCACCACTGGGGATGCAGTGCAGTGAGTCCAGAGAGTGCACTGGCACCACTGGGGATGCAGAGCAGTGAATCCAGTGAGTGCACTGGCACTACTGGGGATGCACTGCAGTGAGTCCAGAGAGTGCACTGGCACCACTGAGGATGCACTGCAGTGAGCCCAGAGAGTGCACTGGCACCACTGGAGATGCAGTACAGTGAGTCCAGAGAGTGCACTGGCACCACTGGGGATGCACTGCAGTGAGTCCAGAGAGTGCACTGGCAACACTGGGGATGCAGTGCAGTGAGTCCAGAGAGTGCACTGGCACCACTGGGGATGCAGTGCAGTGAGTCCAGAGAGTGCACTAGCACCACTGGGGATGCAGTGCAGTGAGTCCAGAGAGTGCACTGGCACCACTGGAGATGCAGTCCAGTGAGTCCAGTGAATGCACTGGCAACACTGGGGATGCAGTGCAGTGAGTCCAGAGAGTGCACTGGCACCACTGGTGATGCAGTATAGTGAGTCCAGAGAGTGCACTGGCACCACTGGGGATGCAGTGCAGTGAGTCCAGAGACTGCACTGGCACCACTGGGGATGCAGTGCAGTGAGTCCAAAGAGTGCACTGGCACCACTGGAGATGCAGTCCAGTGAGTCCAGTGAATGCACTGGCAACACTGGGGATTCAGTGCAGTGAGTCCAGAGAGTGCACTGGCACCACTGGGGATGCAGTATAGTGAGTCCAGAGAGTGCACTGGCACCACTGGGGATGCAGTGCAGTGAGTCCAGAGAGGCACTGGCACCACTGGGGATGCACTGCAGTGAGTCCAGAGAGTGCACTGGCACCACTGGTGATGCAGTACAGTGAGTCCAGGGAGTGCACTGGCACTACTGGGGATGTAGTGCAGTGACTCGAGAGAATGCACTTGCACCACTGGGGATGCAGTGCAGTGAGTCCAGAGAGTGCACTGGCACCACTGGTGATGCAGTACAGTGAGTCCAGAGAGTGCACTGGCACCACTGGGGATGCAGTGCAGTGAGTCCAGAGACTTCACAGGCTCCACTGGGAATACAGAGAAGTGAGTCCAGAGAGTGCACTGGCACCACTGGGGATGCACTGCAGTGAGTCCAGAGAGTGCACTGGCACCACCTGTGATGCAGTGCAGTGAGTGCAGAGAGTGCACTGGCACCACTGGGGGTGCAGTGCAGTGAGTCCAGAGAGTGCACTGGCACCACTGGGGATGCACTGCAGTGAGTCCAGAGCGTGCACTGGCACCACTGGTGATGCAGTACAGTGAGTCCAGAGAGTGCACTGGCACCACTGGGGATGCAGCGCAGTGACTCTAGAGAGTGCACTGGCACCACTGGGGATGCAGTGTAGTGAGTCCAGAGAGTGCACTGGCACCACTGGGGATGCAGTGCAGTCAGTCCAGTGAGTGTACTGGCACCAATGGGGATGCACTTCAGTGAGTCCAGAGAGTGCACTGGCACCACTGAGAATACACTTCTGTGAGTCCAGAGAGTGCACTAGCACCACTGGGGATGCACTGCAGTGAGTCAAGAGAGTGCACGGGCACCACTGGGGATGCCCTGCAGTGAGTCCAGAGAGTGCACTGGCACCACTGGGGATGCAGTGCAGTGACTCCAGAGAGTGCACTGGCACCACTGGGGATGCAGTGCAGTGAGTCCAGAGAGTGCACTGGCACCACTGGAGATGCAGTGCAGTGAGTCCAGAAATTGCACTGGCACCACTGGGGATGCACTGCAGTGAGTCCAGAGAGTGAACTGGCTCCACTGGGGATGCCCTACAGTGAGTCCAGAGAGTGCACTGGCACCACTGGGGATGCACTGCAGTGAGTCCAGAGAGTGCACTGGCACCACTGGGGATGCGGTGCAGTTACTCCAGAGACTGCACTGGCACCACTGGGGATGCAGTGCAGTGAGTCCAGAGAGTGCACTGGCACCACTGGAGATGCAGTCCAGTGAGTCCAGTGAATGCACTGGCAACACTGGTGATGCAGTGCAGTGAGTCCAGAGAGTGCACTGGCACCACTGGTGATGCAGTATATTGAGTCCAGAGAGTGCACTGGCACCACTGGGGATGCAGTGCAGTGAGTCCAGAGAGTGCACTGGCACCACTGGGGATGCGGTGCAGTTACTCCAGAGACTGCACTGGCACCACTGGGGATGCAGTGCAGTGAGTCCAGAGAGTGCACTGGCACCACTGGAGATGCAGTCCAGTGAGTCCAGTGAATGCACTGGCAACACTGGGGAGGCAGTGCAGTGAGTCCAGAGAGTGCACTGGCACCACTGGGGATGCACTTCAGTGAGTCCAGAGAGTACACTGGCACCACTGGGGATGCAGTGCAGTGAGTCCAGAGAGGCACTGGCACCACTGGGGATGCACTGCAGTGAGTCCAGAGAGTGCACTGGCACCACTGGTGATGCAGTACAGTGAGTCCAGGGAGTGCACTGGCACTACTGGGTATGTAGTGCAGTGACTCGAGAGAATGCACTTGCACCACTGGGGATGCAGTGCAGTGAGTCCAGAGAGTGCACTGGCACCACTGGTTATGCACTGCAGTGAGTCCAGAGAGTGCACTGGCAACACTGGGGATGCACTGCAGTGACTCAAGAGAGTGCACTGGCACCACTGGGGATGCACTGCAGTGAGTCCAGAGAGTGCACTGGCACCACTGGGGATGCAGTGCAGTGAGTCCAGAGACTTCACAGGCTCCACTGGGAACACAGAGAAGTGAGTCCAGAGAGTGCACTGGCACCACTGGGGATGCACTGCAGTGAGTCCAGAGAGTGCACTGGCACCACCTGTGATGCAGTGCAGTGAGTGCAGAGAGTGCACTGGCACCACTGGGGGTGCAGTGCAGTGAGTCCAGAGAGTGCACTGGCACCACTGGGGATGCACTGCAGTGAGTCCAGAGCGTGCACTGGCACCACTGGTGATGCAGTACAGTGAGTCCAGAGAGTGCACTGGCACCACTGGGGATGCAGTGCAGTGAGTCCAGAGAGTGCACTGGCACCACTGGGGATGCAGCGCAGTGACTCTAGAGAGTGCACTGGCACCACTGGGGATGCAGTATAGTGATTCCAGAGAGTGCACTGGCACCACTGGGGATGCAGTGCAGTGAGTCCAGAGAGGCACTGGCACCACTGGGGATGCACTGCAGTGAGTCCAGAGAGTGCACTGGCACCACTGGTGATGCAGTACAGTGAGTCCAGGGAGTGCACTGGCACTACTGGGGATGTAGTGCAGTGACTCGAGAGAATGCACTTGCACCACTAGGGATGCAGTGCAGTGAGTCCAGAGAGTGCACTGGCACCACTGGTGATGCAGTACAGTGAGTCCAGAGAGTGCACTGGCACCACTGGGGATGCAGTGCAGTGAGTCCAGAGACTTCACAGGCTCCACTGGGAATACAGAAAAGTGAGTCCAGAGAGTGCACTGGCACCACTGGGGATGCACTGCGGTGAGTCCAGAGAGTGCACTGGCACCACCTGTGATGCAGTGCAGTGAGTGCAGAGAGTGCACTGGCACCACTGGGGGTGCAGTGCAGTGAGTCCAGAGAGTGCACTGGCACCACTGGGGATGCACTGCAGTGAGTCCAGAGCGTGCACTGGCACCACTGGTGATGCAGTACAGTGAGTCCAGAGAGTGCACTGGCACCACTGGGGATGCAGTGCAGTGAGTCCAGAGAGTGCACTGGCACCACTGGGGATGCAGCGCAGTGACTCTAGAGAGTGCACTGGCACCACTGGGGATGCAGTGCAGTGAGTCCAGAGAGTGCACTGGCACCACTGGGGAAGCAGTGCAGTCAGTCCAGTGAGTGTACTGGCACCAATGGGGATGCACTTCAGTGAGTCCAGAGAGTGCACTGGCACCACTGAGAATACACTTCTGTGAGTCCAGAGAGTGCACTAGCACCACTGGGGATGCACTGCAGTGAGTCAAGAGAGTGCACGGGCACCACTGGGGATGCCCTGCAGTGAGTCCAGAGAGTGCACTGGCACCACGGGGGATGCAGTGCAGTGACTCCAGAGAGTGCACTGGCACCACTGGGGATGCAGTGCAGTGAGTCCAGAGAGTGCACTGGCACCACTGGAGATGCAGTGCAGTGAGTCCAGAAATTGCACTGGCACCACTGGGGATGCACTGCAGTGAGTCCAGAGAGTGAACTGGCTCCACTGGGGATGCCCTACAGTGAGTCCAGAGAGTGCACTGGCACCACTGGGGATGCAGTGCAGTTAGTCCAGAGAGTGCACTGGCACCACTGGGGATGCACTGCAGTGAGTCCAGAGAGTGTACTAGCACCACTGGGGATGCAGTGCAGTGAATCCAGTGAGTGCACTGGCACCACTGGGGATGCAGTGCAGTGAGTCCAGAGAGTGCACTGGTACCACTGGGGATGCACTGCAGTGAGCCCAGAGAGTGCACTGGCACCACTGGAGATGCAGTACAGTGAGTCCAGTGGGTGTACTGGCACCACTGGGGATGCACTGCAGTGAGTCCAGAGAGTGCACTGGCACCACTGAGAATGCAGTTCAGTGAGTCCAGAGAGTGCACTGGCACCACTGGGGATGCACTGCAGTGAGTCCAGAGAGTGCACTGGCACCACTGAGAATGCAGTTCAGTGAGTCCAGAGAGTGCACTGGCACCACTGGGGATGCACTGCAGTGAGTCCAGAGAGTGCACTGGCACCACTGGGGATGCAGTGCAGTGAGTCCAGAGAGTGCACTGGCACCACTGGGGATGCAGTGCAGTGAGTCCAGAGAGTGCACTGGCACCACTGGGGATGCGGTGCAGTTACTCCAGAGACTGCACTGGCACCAGTGGGGATGCAGTGCAGTGAGTCCAGAGAGTGCACTGGCACCACTGGAGATGCAGTCCAGTGAGTCCAGTGAATGCACTGGCAACACTGGGGATGCAGTGCAGTGAGTCCAGAGAGTGCACTGGCACCACTGGTGATGCAGTATAGTGAGTCCAGAGAGTGCACTGGCACCACCTGTGATGCAGTGCAGTGAGTGCAGAGAGCGCACTGGCACCACTGGGGGTGCAGTGCAGTGAGTCCAGAGAGTGCACTGGCACCACTGGGGATGCACTGCAGTGAGTCCAGAGCGTGCACTGGCACCACTGGTGATGCAGTACAGTGAGTCCAGAGAGTGCACTGGCACCACTGGGGATGCAGTGCAGTGAGTCCAGAGAGTCCAGAGAGTGCACTGGCACCACTGGGGATGCAGCGCAGTGACTCTAGAGAGTGCACTGGCACCAGTGGGGATGCAGTGCAGTGAGTCCAGAGAGTGCACTGGCACCACTGGGGATGCAGTGCAGTCAGTCCAGTGAGTGTACTGGCACCAATGGGGATGCACTTCAGTGAGTCCAGAGAGTGCACTGGCACCACTGAGAATACACTTCTGTGAGTCCAGAGAGTGCACTAGCACCACTGGGGATGCACTGCAGTGAGTCAAGAGAGTGCACGGGCACCACTGGGGATGCCCTGCAGTGAGTCCAGAGAGTGCACTGGCACCACGGGGGATGCAGTGCAGTGACTCCAGAGAGTGCACTGGCACCACTGGGGATGCAGTGCAGTGAGTCCAGAGAGTGCACTGGCACCACTGGAGATGCAGTGCAGTGAGTCCAGAAATTGCACTGGCACCACTGGGGATGCACTGCAGTGAGTCCAGAGAGTGAACTGGCTCCACTGGGGATGCCCTACAGTGAGTCCAGAGAGTGCACTGGCACCACTGGGGATGCAGTGCAGTGAGTCCAGAGAGTGCACTGGCACCACTGGGGATGCAGTGCAGTGAGTCCAGAGAGTGCACTGGCACCACTGGGGATGCAGTGCAGTGTGTCCAGAGAGTGCACTGGCACCACTGGGGATGCGGTGCAGTTACTCCAGAGACTGCACTGGCACCACTGGGGATGCAGTGCAGTGAGTCCAGAGAGTGCACTGGCACCACTGGAGATGCAGTCCAGTGAGTCCAGTGAATGCACTGGCAACACTGGTGATGCAGTGCAGTGAGTCCAGAGAGTGCACTGGCACCACTGTTGATGCAGTATATTGAGTCCAGAGAGTGCACTGGCACCACTGGGGATGCAGTGCAGTGAGTCCAGAGAGTGCACTGGCACCACTGGGGATGCGGTGCAGTTACTCCAGAGACTGCACTGGCACCACTGGGGATGCAGTGCAGTGAGTCCAGAGAGTGCACTGGCACCACTGGAGATGCAGTCCAGTGAGTCCAGTGAATGCACTGGCAACACTGGGGATGCAGTGCAGTGAGTCCAGAGAGTGCACTGGCACCACTGGGGATGCAGTGCAGTGAGTCCAGAGAGTGCACTGGCACCACTGGGGATGCAGTGCAGTGAGTCCAGAGAGGCACTGGCACCACTGGGGATGCACTGCAGTGAGTCCAGAGAGTGCACTGGCACCACTGGTGATGCAGTACAGTGAGTCCAGGGAGTGCACTGGCACTACTGGGTATGTAGTGCAGTGACTCGAGAGAATGCACTTGCACCACTGGGGATGCAGTGCAGTGAGTCCAGAGAGTGCACTGGCACCACTGGTTATGCACTGCAGTGAGTCCAGAGAGTGCACTGGCAACACTGGGGATGCACTGCAGTGACTCAAGAGAGTGCACTGGCACCACTGGGGATGCACTGCAGTGAGTCCAGAGAGTGCACTGGCACCACTGGGGATGCAGTGCAGTGAGTCCAGAGACTTCACAGGCTCCACTGGGAACACAGAGAAGTGAGTCCAGAGAGTGCACTGGCACCACTGGGGATGCACTGCAGTGAGTCCAGAGAGTGCACTGGCACCACCTGTGATGCAGTGCAGTGAGTGCAGAGAGTGCACTGGCACCACTGGTGGTGCAGTGCAGTGAGTCCAGAGAGTGCACTGGCACCACTGGGGATGCACTGCAGTGAGTCCAGAGCGTGCACTGGCACCACTGGTGATGCAGTACAGTGAGTCCAGAGAGTGCACTGGCACCACTGGGGATGCAGTGCAGTGAGTCCAGAGAGTGCACTGGCACCACTGGGGATGCAGCGCAGTGACTCTAGAGAGTGCACTGGCACCACTGGGGATGCAGTATAGTGAGTCCAGAGAGTGCACTGGCACCACTGGGGATGCAGTGCAGTGAGTCCAGAGAGGCACTGGCACCACTGGGGATGCACTGCAGTGAGTCCAGAGAGTGCACTGGCACCACTGGTGATGCAGTACAGTGAGTCCAGGGAGTGCACTGGCACTACTGGGGATGTAGTGCAGTGACTCGAGAGAATGCACTTGCACCACTAGGGATGCAGTGCAGTGAGTCCAGAGAGTGCACTGGCACCACTGGTGATGCAGTACAGTGAGTCCAGAGAGTGCACTGGCACCACTGGGGATGCAGTGCAGTGAGTCCAGAGACTTCACAGGCTCCACTGGGAATACAGAAAAGTGAGTCCAGAGAGTGCACTGGCACCACTGGGGATGCACTGCAGTGAGTCCAGAGAGTGCACTGGCACCACCTGTGATGCAGTGCAGTGAGTGCAGAGAGTGCACTGGCACCACTGGGGGTGCAGTGCAGTGAGTCCAGAGAGTGCACTGGCACCACTGGGGATGCACTGCAGTGAGTCCAGAGCGTGCACTGGCACCACTGGTGATGCAGTACAGTGAGTCCAGAGAGTGCACTGGCACCACTGGGGATGCAGTGCAGTGAGTCCAGAGAGTGCACTGGCACCACTGGGGATGCAGCGCAGTGACTCTAGAGAGTGCACTGGCACCACTGGGGATGCAGTGCAGTGAGTCCAGAGAGTGCACTGGCACCACTGGGGATGCAGTGCAGTCAGTCCAGTGAGTGTACTGGCACCAATGGGGATGCACTTCAGTGAGTCCAGAGAGTGCACTGGCACCACTGAGAATACACTTCTGTGAGTCCAGAGAGTGCACTAGCACCACTGGGGATGCACTGCAGTGAGTCAAGAGAGTGCACGGGCACCACTGGGGATGCCCTGCAGTGAGTCCAGAGAGTGCACTGGCACCACGGGGGATGCAGTGCAGTGACTCCAGAGAGTGCACTGGCACCACTGGGGATGCAGTGCAGTGAGTCCAGAGAGTGCACTGGCACCACTGGAGATGCAGTGCAGTGAGTCCAGAAATTGCACTGGCACCACTGGGGATGCACTGCAGTGAGTCCAGAGAGTGAACTGGCTCCACTGGGGATGCCCTACAGTGAGTCCAGAGAGTGCACTGGCACCACTGGGGATGCACTGCAGTGAGTCCAGAGAGTGCACTGGCACCACTGGGGATGCACTGCAGTGAGTCCAGAGAGTGTACTAGCACCACTGGGGATGCAGTGCAGTGAATCCAGTGAGTGCACTGGCACCACTGGGGATGCAGTGCAGTGAGTCCAGAGAGTGCACTGGCACCACTGGGGATGCAGTGCAGTGAGTCCAGAGAGTGCACTGGCACCACTGGGGATGCAGTGCAGTGAGTCCAGAGAGTGCACTGGCACCACTGGGGATGCGGTGCAGTTACTCCAGAGACTGCACTGGCACCACTGAGAATGCAGTTCAGTGAGTCCAGAGAGTGCACTGGCACCACTGGAGGTGCAGTCCAGTGAGTCCAGTGAATGCACCGGCAACACTGGGGATGCAGTGCAGTGAGTCCAGAGAGTGCACTGGCACCACTGGTGATGCAGTATATTGAGTCCAGAGAGTGCACTGGCACCACTGGGGATGCAGTGCAGTGAGTCCAGAGAGTGCACTGGCACCACTGGGGATGCGGTGCAGTTACTCCAGAGACTGCACTGGCCCCACTGGGGATGCAGTGCAGTGAGTCCAGAGAGTGCACTGGCACCACTGGAGATGCAGTGCAGTGAGTCCAGTGAATGCACTGGCACCACTGGGGATGCAGTGCAGTGAGTCCAGAGAGTGCACTGGCACCACTGGGGTTGCACTTCAGTGAGTCCATAGAGTGCACTGGCACCACTGGGGATGCAGTGCAGTGAGTCCAGAGAGGCACTGGCACCACTGGGGATGCAGTGCAGTGAGTCCAGAGAGTGCACTGGCACCACTGGTGATGCAGTACAGTGAGTCCAGGGAGTGCACTGGCACTACTGGGGATGTAGTGCAGTGACTCGAGAGAATGCACTTGCACCACTGGGGATGCAGTGCAGTGAGTCCAGAGAGTGCACTGGCACCACTGGTTATGCACTGCAGTGAGTCCAGAGAGTGCACTGGCAACACTGGGGATGCACTGCAGTGAGTCCAGAGAGTGCACTGGCACCACTGGGGATGCAGTGCAGTGAGTCCAGAGACTTCACAGGCTCCACTGGGAACACAGACAAGTGAGTCCAGAGAGTGCACTGGCACCACTGGGGATGCACTGCAGTGAGTCCAGAGAGTGCACTGGCACCACCTGTGATGCAGTGCAGTGAGTGCAGAGAGTGCACTGGCACCACTGGTGGTGCAGTGCAGTGAGTCCAGAGAGTGTACTGGCACCACTGGGGATGCACTGCAGTGAGTCCAGAGCGTGCACTGGCACCACTGGTGATGCAGTACAGTGAGTCCAGAGAGTGCACTGGCACCACTGGGGATGCAGTGCAGTGAGTCCAGAGAGTGCACTGGCACCACTGGGGATGCACTACAGTGAGTCCAGAGAGTGCACTGGCACCAGTGGGGATGAAGTGCAGTGAGTCCAGAGAGTGCACTGGCACCACTGGGGCTTCAGTGCAGTGAATCCAGAGAGTGCATTGGCACCACTGGGGATGCACTGCAGTGAGTCCAGAGAGTGCACTGGCACCACTGGGGATGCAGTGCAGTGAGTCCAGAGAGTGCACTGGCACCACTGGGGATGCACTGCAGTGAGCCCAGAGAGTGCACTGGCACCACTGGAGATGCAGTACAGTGAGTCCAGTGAGTGTACTGGCACCACTGGGGATGCACTGCAGTGAGTCCAGAGAGTGCACTGGCACCACTGAGAATGCAGTTCAGTGAGTCCAGAGAGTGCACTGGCACCACTGGGGATGCACTGCAGTGAGTCCAGAGAGTGCACTGGCACCACTGGGGATGCAGTGCAGTGAGTCCAGAGAGTGCACTGGCACCACTGGGGATGCAGTGCAGTGAGTCCAGAGAGTGCACTGGCACCACTGGGGATGCGGTGCAGTTACTCCAGAGACTGCACTGGCACCAGTGGGGATGCAGTGCAGTGAGTCCAGAGAGTGCACTGGCACCACTGGAGATGCAGTCCAGTGAGTCCAGTGAATGCACTGGCAACACTGGGGATGCAGTGCAGTGAGTCCAGAGAGTGCACTGGCACCACTGGTGATGCAGTATAGTGAGTCCAGAGAGTGCACTGGCACCACCTGTGATGCAGTGCAGGGAGTGCAGAGAGCGCACTGGCACCACTGGGGGTGCAGTGCAGTGAGTCCAGAGAGTGCACTGGCACCACTGGGGATGCACTGCAGTGAGTCCAGAGCGTGCACTGGCACCACTGGTGATGCAGTACAGTGAGTCCAGAGAGTGCACTGGCACCACTGGGGATGCAGTGCAGTGAGTCCAGAGAGTCCAGAGAGTGCACTGGCACCACTGGGGATGCAGCGCAGTGACTCTAGAGAGTGCACTGGCACCACTGGGGATGCAGTGCAGTGAGTCCAGAGAGTGCACTGGCACCACTGGGGATGCAGTGCAGTCAGTCCAGTGAGTGTACTGGCACCAATGGGGATGCACTTCAGTGAGTCCAGAGAGTGCACTGGCACCACTGAGAATACACTTCTGTGAGTCCAGAGAGTGCACTAGCACCACTGGGGATGCACTGCAGTGAGTCAAGAGAGTGCACGGGCACCACTGGGGATGCCCTGCAGTGAGTCCAGAGAGTGCACTGGCACCACGGGGGATGCAGTGCAGTGACTCCAGAGAGTGCACTGGCACCACTGGGGATGCAGTGCAGTGAGTCCAGAGAGTGCACTGGCACCACTGGAGATGCAGTGCAGTGAGTCCAGAAATTGCACTGGCACCACTGGGGATGCACTGCAGTGAGTCCAGAGAGTGAACTGGCACCACTGGGGATGCCCTACAGTGAGTCCAGAGAGTGCACTGGCACCACTGGGGATGCAGTGCAGTGAGTCCAGAGAGTGCACTGGCACCACTGGGGATGCAGTGCAGTGAGTCCAGAGAGTGCACTGGCACCACTGGGGATGCGGTGCAGTTACTCCAGAGACTGCACTGGCACCACTGGGGATGCAGTGCAGTGAGTACAGAGAGTGCACTGGCACCACTGGAGATGCAGTCCAGTGAGTCCAGTGAATGCACTGGCAACACTGGGGATGCAGTGCAGTGAGTCCAGAGAGTGCACTGGCACCACTGGTGATGCAGTATAGTGAGTCCAGAGAGTGCACTGGCACCACTGGGGATGCAGTGCAGTGAGTCCAGAGAGTGCACTGGCACCACTGGGGATGCGGTGCAGTTACTCCAGAGACTGCACTGGCACCACTGGGGATGCAGTGCAGTGAGTCCAGAGAGTGCACTGGCACCACTGGAGATGCAGTCCAGTGAGTCCTGTGAATGCACTGGCAACACTGGGGATGCAGTGCAGTGAGTCCAGAGAGTGCACTGGAACCACCGGGGATGCAGTATAGTGAGTCCAGAGAGTGCACTGGCACCACTGGGGATGCAGTGCAGTGAGTCCAGAGAGGCACTGGCACCACTGGGGATGCACTGCAGTGAGTCCAGAGAGTGCACTGGCACCACTGGTGATGCAGTGCAGTGAGTCCAGAGAGTGCACTGGCACCACTGGGGATGCACTACAGTGAGTCCAGAGAGTGCACTGGCACCAGTGGGGATGAAGTGCAGTGAGTCCAGAGAGTGCACTGGCACCACTGGGGCTTCAGTGCAGTGAATCCAGAGAGTGCATTGGCACCACTGGGGATGCACTGCAGTGAGTCCAGAGAGTGCACTGGCACCACTGGGGATGCAGTGCAGTGAGTCCAGAGAGTGCACTGGCACCACTGGGGATGCGGTGCAGTGAGTCCAGAGAGTGCACTGGCACCACTGGAGATGCAGTCCAGTGAGTCCAGTGAATGCACTGGCAACACTGGGGATGCAGTGCAGTGAGTCCAGAGAGTGCACTGGCACCACTGGTGATGCAGTATAGTGAGTCCAGAGAGTGCACTAGCACCACATGTGATGCAGTGAAGTGAGTGCAGAGAGTGCACTGGCACCACTGGGGGTGCAGTGCAGTGAGTCCAGAGAGTGCACTGGCACCACTGGGGATGCACTGCAGTGAGTCCAGAGCTTGCACTGGCACCACTGGTGATGCAGTACAGTGAGTCCAGAGAGTGCACTGGCACCACTGGGGATGCAGTGCAGTGAGTCCAGAGAGTCCAGAGAGTGCACTGGCACCACTGGGGATGCAGCGCAGTGACTCTAGAGAGTGCACTGGCACCACTGGGGATGCAGTGCAGTGAGTCCAGAGAGTGCACTGGCACCACTGGGGATGCAGTGCAGTCAGTCCAGTGAGTGTACTGGCACCAATGGGGATGCACTTCAGTGAGTCCAGAGAGTGCACTGGCACCACTGAGAATACACTTCTGTGAGTCCAGAGAGTGCACTAGCACCACTGGGGATGCACTGCAGTGAGTCAAGAGAGTGCACGGGCACCACTGGGGATGCCCTTCAGTGAGTCCAGAGAGTGCACTGGCACCACGGGGGATGCAGTGCAGTGACTCCAGAGAGTGCACTGGCACCACTGGGGATGCAGTGCAGTGAGTCCAGAGAGTGCACTGGCACCACTGGAGATGCAGTGCAGTGAGTCCAGAAATTGCACTGCCACCACTGGGGATGCACTGCAGTGAGTCCAGAGAGTGAACTGGCACCACTGGGGATGCCCTACAGTGAGTCCAGAGAGTGCACTGGCACCACTGGGGATGCACTGCAGTGAGTCCAGAGAGTGCACTGGCACCACTGGGGATGCACTGCAGTGAGTCCAGAGAGTGCACTAGCACCACTGGGGATGCAGTGCAGTGAATCCAGTGAGTGCACTGGCACCACTGGGGATGCAGTGCAGTGAGTCCAGAGAGTGCACTGGCACCACTGGGGATGCACTGCAGTGAGCCCAGAGAGTGCACTGGCACCACTGGAGATGCAGTACAGTGAGTCCAGTGAGTGTACTGGCACCACTGGGGATGCACTGCAGTGAGTCCAGAGAGTGCACTGGCACCACTGAGAATGCAGTTCAGTGAATCCAGAGAGTGCACTGGCACCACTGGGGATGCAGTGCAGTGAGTCCAGAGAGTGCACTGGCACCACTGGGGATGCGGTGCAGTTACTCCAGAGACTGCACTGGCACCACTGGGGATGCAGTGCAGTGAGTCCAGAGAGTGCACTGGCACAACTGGGGATGCAGTGCAGTGAGTCCAGAGAGTGCACTGGCACCACTGGGGATGCGGTGCAGTTACTCCAGAGACTGCACTGGCACCACTGGGGATGCAGTGCAGTGAGTCCAGAGAGTGCACTGGCACCACTGGAGATGCAGTCCAGTGAGTCCAGTGAATGCACTGGCAACACTGGGGATGCAGTGCAGTGAGTCCAGAGAGTGCACTGGCACCACTGGTGATGCAGTATAGTGAGTCCAGAGAGTGCACTGGCACCACTGGGGATGCAGTGCAGTGAGTCCAGAGAGTGCACTGGCACCACTGGGGATGCGGTGCAGTTACTCCAGAGACTGCACTGGCACCATTGGGGATGCAGTGCAGTGAGTCCAGAGAGTGCACTGGCACCACTGGAGATGCAGTCCAGTGAGTCCTGTGAATGCACTGGCAACACTGGGGATGCAGTATAGTGAGTCCAGAGAGTGCACTGGCACCACCGGGGATGCAGTATAGTGAGTCCAGAGAGTGCACTGGCACCACTGGGGATGCAGTGCAGTGAGTCCAGAGAGGCACTGGCACCACTGGGGATGCATTGCAGTGAGTCCAGAGAGTGCACTGGCACCACTGGTGATGCAGTACAGTGAGTCCAGGGAGTGCACTGGCACTACTGGGGATGTAGTGCAGTGACTCGAGAGAATGCACTTGCACCACTGGTGATGCAGTATAGTGAGTCCAGAGAGTGCACTGCCACCACTGGTTATGCACTGCAGTGAGTCCAGAGAGTGCACTGGCACCACTGGGGATGCACTGCAGTGAGTCCAGAGAGTGCATTGGCACCACTGGGGATGCAGTGCAGTGAGTCCAGAGAGTGCTCTGGCACCACTGGGGATGCAGTACAGTGAGTCCACAGAGTGCACTGGCACCACTGGGGATGCAGTGCAGTGAGTCCAGAGACTTCACTGGCACCACTGGGGATGCACTGCAGTGAGTCCAGAGAGTGCACTGGCACCACTGGGGATGCAGTGCAGTGAGTCCAGAGAGTGCACTGGCACCACTGGGGATGCACTGTAGTGAGTCCAGAGAGTGCACTGGCACCACTGGGGATGCCCTGCTGTGAGTCCAGAGAGTGCACTGGCACCACTGGGGATGCAGTACAGTAGGTCCACAGAGTGCACTGGCACCACTGGGGATGCAGTGCAGTGAGTCCAGAGAGTGCACTGGCACCACTGGGGATGCAGTGCAGTGAATCCAGTGAGTGCACTGGCACCACTGGGGATGCAGTGCAGTGAGTCCAGAGAGTGCACTGGCACCACTGGGGATGCAGTGCAGTTAGTCCAGAGAGTGCATTGGCACCACTGGGATGCACTGCAGTGAGTCCAGAGAGTGCACTGGCACCACTGGGGATGCAGTACAGTGAGTCCAGTGAGTGCACTGGCACCACTGGGGATGTAGTACAGTGACTCGAGAGAGTGCACTTGCAGCACTGGGGATGCAGTGCAGTGAGTGCAGAGAGTGCACTGGCACCACTGGGGATGCACTGCAGTGAGTCCTGAGAGTGCACTGGCACCACTGGGGATGCAGTGCAGTGAGTCCAGAGAGTGCACTGGCACCACTTGGGATGCAGTGCAGTGAGTCCAGAGAGTGCACTGGCGCCACTGGGGTGCACTGCAGTGAGTCCAGAGAGTGCACTGGCACCACTGGGGATGCAGTGCAGTGAGTCCAGAGAGTGCACTGGCACCACTGGGGATGCAGTGCAGTGAGTCCAGAGAGTGCACTGGCACCAATGGGGATGCACTGCAGTGAGTCCAGAGAGTGCACTGGCACCACTGGGGATGTACTGCAGTGAGTCCAGAGAGTGCACGGGCTCCACTGGGGATGCAGTACAGTGAGTCCAGAGAGTGCACTGGCACCACTGGGGATGCAGTGCAGTGAGTCCAGACAGTGCACTGGCACCACTGGGGATGCAGTGCAGTGAGTCCAGAGAGTGCACTGGCACCACTGGGGATGCCCTGCAGTGAGTCCAGAGAGTGCACTGGCACCACTGGGGATGCAGTACAGTAGGTCCACAGAGTGCACTGGCACCACTGGGGATGCAGTCCAGTGAGTCCAGAGAGTGCACTGGCACCACTGGGGATGCAGTGCAGTGAATCCAGTGAGTGCACTGGCACCACTGGGGATGCAGTGCAGTGAGTCCAGAGAGTGCACTGGCACCACTGGGGATGCAGTGCAGTTAGTCCAGAGAGTACACTGGCACCACTGGAGGTGCAGTCCAGTGAGTCCAGTGAATGCACTGGCAGCACTGGGGATGCAGTGCAGTGAGTCCAGAGATTGCACTGGCACCACTGGGGATGCAGTACAGTGAGTCCAGAGAGTGCACTGGCACCACTGGGGATGCACTGCAGTGAGCCCAGAGAGTGCACTGGCACCACTGGGGATGCAGTGCAGTCAGTCCAGA
This sequence comes from Anser anser, assembly GCF_964211835.1. Taxonomy (NCBI): domain Eukaryota; kingdom Metazoa; phylum Chordata; class Aves; order Anseriformes; family Anatidae; genus Anser; species Anser anser. The sequence continues at coordinate 30,069,543 of NC_139723.1, read as the reverse complement.
GAGTGCACTGGCACTACTGGGGATGCAGTGCAGTGAGTGCAGAGAGTACACTGGCAACACTGGTGATGCAGTGCAGTGAGTCCAGAGAGTGCTCTGGCACCACAGGGGATGCAGTGCAGTGAGTCCAGAGTGTGCACTGGCACCACTGGGGATGCAGCGCAGTGACTCCAGAGAGTGCACTGACACCACTGGGGATGCAGTGCAGTGAGTCCAGAGAGTGCACTGGCACCACTGGAGATGCAGTCCAGTGAGTCCAGTGAATGCACTGGCAACACTGGGGATGCAGTGCAGTGAGTCCAGAGAGTGCACTGGCACCACTGGTGATGCAGTATATTGAGTCCAGAGAGTGCACTGGCACCACTGGGGATGCAGTGCAGTGAGTCCAGAGAGTGCACTGGCACCACTGGGGATGCGGTGCAGTTACTCCAGAGACTGCACTGGCACCACTGGGGATGCAGTGCAGTGAGTCCAGAGAGTGCACTGGCACCACTGGAGATGCAGTCCAGTGAGTCCAGTGAATGCACTGGCACCACTGGGGATGCAGTGCAGTGAGTCCAGAAATTGCACTGGCACCACTGGGGATGCACTGCAGTGAGTCCAGAGAGTGAACTGGCTCCACTGGGGATGCCCTACAGTGAGTCCAGAGAGTGCACTGGCACCACTGGGGATGCACTGCAGTGAGTCCAGAGAGTGCACTGGCACCACTGGGGATGCAGTGCAGTGAGTCCAGAGAGTGCACTAGCACCACTGGGGATGCAGAGCAGTGAATCCAGTGAGTGCACTGGCACTACTGGGGATGCACTGCAGTGAGTCCAGAGAGTGCACTGGCACCACTGAGGATGCACTGCAGTGAGCCCAGAGAGTGCACTGGCACCACTGGGGATGCAGTACAGTGAGTCCAGAGAGTGCACTGGCACCACTGGGGATGCACTGCAGTGAGTCCAGAGAGTGCACTGGCACCACTGGGGATGCAGTGCAGTGAGTCCAGAGAGTGCACTGGCACCACTGGTGTTGCGGTGCAGTTACTCCAGAGACTGCACTGGCACCACTGGGGATGCAGTGCAGTGAGTCCAGAGAGTGCACTGGCACCACTGGAGATGCAGTCCAGTGAGTCCAGTGAATGCACTGGCACCACTGGGGATGCAGTGCAGTGAGTCCAGAGAGTGCACTGGCACCACTGGGGATGCAGTGCAGTTAGTCCAGAGAGTGCACTGGCACCACTGGAGGTGCAGTCCAGTGAGTCCAGTGAATGCACTGGCAGCACTGGGGATGCAGTGCAGTGAGTCCAGAGATTGCACTGGCACCACTGGGGATGCAGTACAGTGAGTCCAGAGAGTGCACTGGCACCACTGGGGATGCAGTGCAGTGAGTCCAGAGAGTGCACTGGCACCACTGGGGATGCAGTGCAGTCAGTCCAGAGAGTGCACTGGCACTACTGGGGATGCAGTGCAGTGAGTGCAGAGAGTACACTGGCAACACTGGTGATGCAGTGCAGTGAGTCCAGAGAGTGCTCTGGCACCACAGGGGATGCAGTGCAGTGAGTCCAGAGTGTGCACTGGCACCACTGGGGATGCAGCGCAGTGACTCCAGAGAGTGCACTGACACCACTGGGGATGCGGTGCAGTGAGTCCAGAGAGTGCACTGGCACCACTCAGGGTGCAGTGCGGTGAGTCCAGAGAGTGCACTGGCACCACTGGGGATGCAGTGCAGTGAGTCCAGAGAGTGCACTGGCACCACTGGGGATGCAGTGCAGTGAGTCCAGAGAGTGCCGCTCCAGCCTCGGCATCCGCTCCAGCCGCGTCAACCGCTCCAGCCGCGGTAGCCTCTCCAGCCGCTCCAGCCGCGGTAGCCGCTCCAAACGCGGCAGGCGCTCCAGCCGCGGCAGCCGCTCCAGCCGCGGCAGCCGTTCCAGCCGCTAACGAGTGGAGCGCCTGCCACGGCTGGAGCGGTTGCCGCGGTTGGAGCGCCTGCCGCGTTTGGAGCGGCTACCGCGGCTGCCGCGGATGGAGCGGCTGTTGCGTCTGCCGCGGTGGGAGAGTCTGCCGCGTATGCCGCGGACGGAGCGGCTGCCGCGGCTGGAGCGGCTGCCGCGGCTGCCGAGGCTGGAGGGCTACCGCGGCTGGAGCGACTACCGCGGCTGGAGCAGTGCAGTGAGTCCAGAGAGTGCACTGGCACCACTGGGGATGCAGTGCAGTGAGTCCAGAGAGTGCACTGGCACCTTTGGGGATGCACTGCAGTGTCTGCAGAGAGTGCCCTGGCACCACGGGGGATGCAGTGCAGTGACTCCAGAGAGTGCACTGGCACCACTGGGGATGCAGTGCAGTGAGTCCAGAGAGTGCACTGGCACCACTGGAGATGCAGTGCAGTGAGTCCAGAAATTGCACTGGCACCACTGGAGATGCACTGCAGTGAGTCCAGAGAGTGAACTGGCTCCACTGGGGATGCCCTACAGTGAGTCCAGAGAGTGCACTGGCACCACTGGGGATGCACTGCAGTGAGTCCAGAGAGTGCACTGGCACCACTGGGGATGCACTGCAGTGAGTCCAGAGAGTGCACTGGCACCACTGAGAATGCAGTTCAGTGAGTCCAGAGAGTGCACTGGCACCACTGGGGATGCAGTGCAGTGAGTCCAGAGAGTGCACTGGCACCACTGGGGATGCACTGCAGTGAGTCCAGAGAGTGCACTGGCACCACTGGGGATGCGGTGCAGTTACTCCAGAGACTGCACTGGCACCACTGGGGATGCAGTGCAGTGAGTCCAGAGAGTGCACTGGCACCACTGGAGATGCAGTCCAGTGAGTCCAGTGAATGCACTGGCAACACTGGGGATGCAGTGCAGTGAGTCCAGAGAGTGCACTGGCACCACTGGTGATGCAGTATATTGAGTCCAGAGAGTGCACTGGCACCACTGGGGATGCAGTGCAGTGAGTCCAGAGAGTGCACTGGCACCACTGGGGATGCGGTGCAGTTACTCCAGAGACTGCACTGGCACCACTGGGGATGCAGTGCAGTGAGTCCAGAGAGTGCACTGGCACCACTGGAGATGCAGTCCAGTGAGTCCAGTGAATGCACTGGCACCACTGGGGATGCAGTGCAGTGAGTCCAGAAATTGCACTGGCACCACTGGGGATGCACTGCAGTGAGTCCAGAGAGTGAACTGGCTCCACTGGGGATGCCCTACAGTGAGTCCAGAGAGTGCACTGGCACCACTGGGGATGCACTGCAGTGAGTCCAGAGAGTGCACTGGCACCACTGGGGATGCAGTGCAGTGAGTCCAGAGAGTGCACTAGCACCACTGGGGATGCAGAGCAGTGAATCCAGTGAGTGCACTGGCACTACTGGGGATGCACTGCAGTGAGTCCAGAGAGTGCACTGGCACCACTGAGGATGCACTGCAGTGAGCCCAGAGAGTGCACTGGCACCACTGGAGATGCAGTACAGTGAGTCCAGAGAGTGCACTGGCACCACTGGGGATGCACTGCAGTGAGTCCAGAGAGTGCACTGGCACCACTGGGGATGCAGTGCAGTGAGTCCAGAGAGTGCACTGGCACCACTGGTGTTGCGGTGCAGTTACTCCAGAGACTGCACTGGCACCACTGGGGATGCAGTGCAGTGAGTCCAGAGAGTGCACTGGCACCACTGGAGATGCAGTCCAGTGAGTCCAGTGAATGCACTGGCAACACTGGGGATGCAGTGCAGTGAGTCCAGAGAGTGCACTGGCACCACTGGTGATGCAGTATAGTGAGTCCAGAGAGTGCACTGGCACCACTGGGGATGCAGTGCAGTGAGTCCAGAGACTGCACTGGCACCACTGGGGATGCAGTGCAGTGAGTCCAGAGAGTGCACTGGCACCACTGGAGATGCAGTCCAGTGAGTCCAGTGAATGCACTGGCAACACTGGGGATTCAGTGCAGTGAGTCCACAGAGTGCACTGGCACCACTGGGGATGCAGTATAGTGAGTCCAGAGAGTGCACTGGCACCACTGGGGATGCAGTGCAGTGAGTCCAGAGAGGCACTGGCAACACTGGGGATGCACTGCAGTGAGTCCAGAGAGTGCACTGGCACCACTGGTGATGCAGTACAGTGAGTCCAGGGAGTGCACTGGCACTACTGGGGATGTAGTGCAGTGACTCGAGAGAATGCACTTGCACCACTGGGGATGCAGTGCAGTGAGTCCAGAGAGTGCACTGGCACCACTGGTGATGCAGTACAGTGAGTCCAGAGAGTGCACTGGCACCACTGGGGATGCAGTGCACTGAGTCCAGAGACTTCACAGGCTCCACTGGGAATACAGAGAAGTGAGTCCAGAGAGTGCACTGGCACCACTGGGGATGCACTGCAGTGAGTCCAGAGAGTGCACTGGCACCACCTGTGATGTAGTGCAGTGAGTGCAGAGAGTGCACTGGCACCACTGGGGGTGCAGTGCAGTGAGTCCAGAGAGTGCACTGGCACCACTGGGGATGCACTGCAGTGAGTCCAGAGCGTGCACTGGCACCACTGGTGATGCAGTACAGTGAGTCCAGAGAGTGCACTGGCACCACTGGGGATGCAGTGCAGTGAGTCCAGAGACTTCACAGGCTCCACTGGGAATACAGAGAAGTGAGTCCAGAGAGTGCACTGGCACCACTGGGGATGCACTGCAGTGAGTCCAGAGAGTGCACTGGCACCACCTGTGATGCAGTGCAGTGAGTGCAGAGAGTGCACTGGCACCACTGGGGGTGCAGTGCAGTGAGTCCAGAGAGTGCACTGGCACCACTGGGGATGCACTGCAGTGAGTCCAGAGCGTGCACTGGCACCACAGGTGATGCAGTACAGTGAGTCCAGAGAGTGCACTGGCACCACTGGGGATGCAGCGCAGTGACTCTAGAGAGTGCACTGGCACCACTGGGGATGCAGTGTAGTGAGTCCAGAGAGTGCACTGGCACCACTGGGGATGCAGTGCAGTCAGTCCAGTGAGTGTACTGGCACCAATGGGGATGCACTTCAGTGAGTCCAGAGAGTGCACTGGCACCACTGAGAATACACTTCTGTGAGTCCAGAGAGTGCACTAGCACCACTGGGGATGCAGTGCAGTGAGTCCAGAGAGTGCACTGGCACCACTGGGGATGCACTGCAGTGAGTCCAGAGAGTGCACTGGCACCACTGGGGATGCGGTGCAGTTACTCCAGAGACTGCACTGGCACCACTGGGGATGCAGTGCAGTGAGTCCAGAGAGTGCACTGGCACCACTGGAGATGCAGTCCAGTGAGTCCAGTGAATGCACTGGCAACACTGGGGATGCAGTGCAGTGAGTCCAGAGAGTGCACTGGCACCACTGGTGATGCAGTATATTGAGTCCAGAGAGTGCACTGGCACCACTGGGGATGCAGTGCAGTGAGTCCAGAGAGTGCACTGGCACCACTGGGGATGCGGTGCAGTTACTCCAGAGACTGCACTGGCACCACTGGGGATGCAGTGCAGTGAGTCCAGAGAGTGCACTGGCACCACTGGAGATGCAGTCCAGTGAGTCCAGTGAATGCACTGGCACCACTGGGGATGCAGTGCAGTGAGTCCAGAAATTGCACTGGCACCACTGGGGATGCACTGCAGTGAGTCCAGAGAGTGAACTGGCTCCACTGGGGATGCCCTACAGTGAGTCCAGAGAGTGCACTGGCACCACTGGGGATGCACTGCAGTGAGTCCAGAGAGTGCACTGGCACCACTGGGGATGCAGTGCAGTGAGTCCAGAGACTGCACTAGCACCACTGGGGATGCAGAGCAGTGAATCCAGTGAGTGCACTGGCACTACTGGGGATGCACTGCAGTGAGTCCAGAGAGTGCACTGGCACCACTGAGGATGCACTGCAGTGAGCCCAGAGAGTGCACTGGCACCACTGGAGATGCAGTACAGTGAGTCCAGAGAGTGCACTGGCACCACTGGGGATGCACTGCAGTGAGTCCAGAGAGTGCACTGGCACCACTGGGGATGCAGCGCAGTGAGTCCAGAGAGTGCACTGGCACCACTGGTGTTGCGGTGCAGTTACTCCAGAGACTGCACTGGCACCACTGGGGATGCAGTGCAGTGAGTCCAGAGAGTGCACTGGCACCACTGGAGATGCAGTCCAGTGAGTCCAGTGAATGCACTGGCAACACTGGGGATGCAGTGCAGTGAGTCCAGAGAGTGCACTGGCACCACTGGTGATGCAGTGCAGTGAGTCCAGAGAGTGCACTGGCACCACTGGGGATGCAGTGCAGTGAGTCCAGAGACTGCACTGGCACCACTGGGGATGCAGTGCAGTGAGTCCAGAGAGTGCACTGGCACCACTGGAGATGCAGTCCAGTGAGTCCAGTGAATGCACTGGCAACACTGGGGATTCAGTGCAGTGAGTCCAGAGAGTGCACTGGCACCACTGGGGATGCAGTATAGTGAGTCCAGAGAGTGCACTGGCACCACTGGGGATGCAGTGCAGTGAGTCCAGAGAGGCACTGGCAACACTGGGGATGCACTGCAGTGAGTCCAGAGAGTGCACTGGCACCACTGGTGATGCAGTACAGTGAGTCCAGGGAGTGCACTGGCACTACTGGGGATGTAGTGCAGTGACTCGAGAGAATGCACTTGCACCACTGGGGATGCAGTGCAGTGAGTCCAGAGAGTGCACTGGCACCACTGGTGATGCAGTACAGTGAGTCCAGAGAGTGCACTGGCACCACTGGGGATGCAGTGCAGTGAGTCCAGAGACTTCACAGGCTCCACTGGGAATACAGAGAAGTGAGTCCAGAGAGTGCACTGGCACCACTGGGGATGCACTGCAGTGAGTCCAGAGAGTGCACTGGCACCACCTGTGATGCAGTGCAGTGAGTGCAGAGAGTGCACTGGCACCACTGGGGGTGCAGTGCAGTGAGTCCAGAGAGTGCACTGGCACCACTGGGGATGCACTGCAGTGAGTCCAGAGCGTGCACTGGCACCACTGGTGATGCAGTACAGTGAGTCCAGAGAGTGCACTGGCACCACTGGGGATGCAGCGCAGTGACTCTAGAGAGTGCACTGGCACCACTGGGGATGCAGTGTAGTGAGTCCAGAGAGTGCACTGGCACCACTGGGGATGCAGTGCAGTCAGTCCAGTGAGTGTACTGGCACCAATGGGGATGCACTTCAGTGAGTCCAGAGAGTGCACTGGCACCACTGAGAATACACTTCTGTGAGTCCAGAGAGTGCACTAGCACCACTGGGGATGCACTGCAGTGAGTCAAGAGAGTGCACGGGCACCACTGGGGATGCCCTGCAGTGAGTCCAGAGAGTGCACTGGCACCACTGGGGATGCAGTGCAGTGACTCCAGAGAGTGCACTGGCACCACTGGGGATGCAGTGCAGTGAGTCCAGAGAGTGCACTGGCACCACTGGAGATGCAGTGCAGTGAGTCCAGAAATTGCACTGGCACCACTGGGGATGCACTGCAGTGAGTCCAGAGAGTGAACTGGCTCCACTGGGGATGCCCTACAGTGAGTCCAGAGAGTGCACTGGCACCACTGGGGATGCACTGCAGTGAGTCCAGAGAGTGCACTGGCACCACTGGGGATGCACTGCAGTGAGTCCAGAGAGTGCACTAGCACCACTGGGGATGCAGTGCAGTGAATCCAGTGAGTGCACTGGCACCACTGGGGATGCAGTTCAGTGAGTCCAGAGAGTGCACTGGTACCACTGGGGATGCACTGCAGTGAGCCCAGAGAGTGCACTGGCACCACTGGAGATGCAGTACAGTGAGTCCAGTGAGTGTACTGGCACCACTGGGGATGCACTGCAGTGAGTCCAGAGAGTGCACTGGCACCACTGAGAATGCAGTTCAGTGAGTCCAGAGAGTGCACTGGCACCACTGGGGATGCACTGCAGTGAGTCCAGAGAGTGCACTGGCACCACTGGGGATGCAGTGCAGTGAGTCCAGAGAGTGCACTGGCACCACTGGGGATGCAGTGCAGTGTGTCCAGAGAGTGCACTGGCACCACTGGGGATGCGGTGCAGTTACTCCAGAGACTGCACTGGCACCACTGGGGATGCAGTGCAGTGAGTCCAGAGAGTGCACTGGCACCACTGGAGATGCAGTCCAGTGAGTCCAGTGAATGCACTGGCAACACTGGTGATGCAGTGCAGTGAGTCCAGAGAGTGCACTGGCACCACTGGTGATGCAGTATATTGAGTCCAGAGAGTGCACTGGCACCACTGGGGATGCAGTGCAGTGAGTCCAGAGAGTGCACTGGCACCACTGGGGATGCGGTGCAGTTACTCCAGAGACTGCACTGGCACCACTGGGGATGCAGTGCAGTGAGTCCAGAGAGTGCACTGGCACCACTGGAGATGCAGTCCAGTGAGTCCAGTGAATGCACTGGCAACACTGGGGATGCAGTGCAGTGAGTCCAGAGAGGGCACTGGCACCACTGGGGATGCACTTCAGTGAGTCCAGAGAGTGCACTGGCACCACTGGGGATGCAGTGCAGTGAGTCCAGAGAGGCACTGGCACCACTGGGGATGCACTGCAGTGAGTCCAGAGAGTGCACTGGCACCACTGGTGATGCAGTACAGTGAGTCCAGGGAGTGCACTGGCACTACTGGGTATGTAGTGCAGTGACTCGAGAGAATGCACTTGCACCACTGGGGATGCAGTGCAGTGAGTCCAGAGAGTGCACTGGCACCACTGGTTATGCACTGCAGTGAGTCCAGAGAGTGCACTGGCAACACTGGGGATGCACTGCAGTGACTCAAGAGAGTGCACTGGCACCACTGGTGATGCACTGCAGTGAGTCCAGAGAGTGCACTGGCACCACTGGGGATGCAGTGCAGTGAGTCCAGAGACTTCACAGGCTCCACTGGGAACACAGAGAAGTGAGTCCAGAGAGTGCACTGGCACCACTGGGGATGCACTGCAGTGAGTCCAGAGAGTGCACTGGCACCGCCTGTGATGCAGTGCAGTGAGTGCAGAGAGTGCACTGGCACCACTGGGGGTGCAGTGCAGTGAGTCCAGAGAGTGCACTGGCACCGCTGGGGATGCACTGCAGTGAGTCCAGAGCGTGCACTGGCACCACTGGTGATGCAGTACAGTGAGTCCAGAGAGTGCACTGGCACCACTGGGGATGCAGTGCAGTGAGTCCAGAGAGTGCACTGGCACCACTGGGGATGCAGCGCAGTGACTCTAGAGAGTGCACTGGCACCACTGGGGATGCAGTATAGTGAGTCCAGAGAGTGCACTGGCACCACTGGGGATGCAGTGCAGTGAGTCCAGAGAGGCACTGGCACCACTGGGGATGCACTGCAGTGAGTCCAGAGAGTGCACTGGCACCACTGGTGATGCAGTACAGTGAGTCCAGGGAGTGCACTGGCACTACTGGGGATGTAGTGCAGTGACTCGAGAGAATGCACTTGCACCACTAGGGATGCAGTGCAGTGAGTCCAGAGAGTGCACTGGCACCACTGGTGATGCAGTACAGTGAGTCCAGAGAGTGCACTGGCACCACTGGGGATGCAGTGCAGTGAGTCCAGAGACTTCACAGGCTCCACTGGGAATACAGAAAAGTGAGTCCAGAGAGTGCACTGGCACCACTGGGGATGCACTGCAGTGAGTCCAGAGAGTGCACTGGCACCACCTGTGATGCAGTGCAGTGAGTGCAGAGAGTGCACTGGCACCACTGGGGGTGCAGTGCAGTGAGTCCAGAGAGTGCACTGGCACCCCTGGGGATGCAGTGCAGTGAGTCCAGAGCGTGCACTGGCACCACTGGTGATGCAGTACAGTGAGTCCAGAGAGTGCACTGGCACCACTGGGGATGCAGTGCAGTGAGTCCAGAGAGTGCACTGGCACCACTGGGGATGCAGCGCAGTGACTCTAGAGAGTGCACTGGCACCACTGGGGATGCAGTGCAGTGAGTCCAGAGAGTGCACTGGCACCACTGGGGATGCAGTGCAGTCAGTCCAGTGAGTGTACTGGCACCAATGGGGATGCACTTCAGTGAGTCCAGAGAGTGCACTGGCACCACTGAGAATACACTTCTGTGAGTCCAGAGAGTGCACTAGCACCACTGGGGATGCACTGCAGTGAGTCAACAGAGTGCACGGGCACCACTGGGGATGCCCTGCAGTGAGTCCAGAGAGTGCACTGGCACCACGGGGGATGCAGTGCAGTGACTCCAGAGAGTGCACTGGCACCACTGGGGATGCAGTGCAGTGAGTCCAGAGAGTGCACTGGCACCACTGGAGATGCAGTGCAGTGAGTCCAGAAATTGCACTGGCACCACTGGGGATGCACTGCAGTGAGTCCAGAGAGTGAACTGGCTCCACTGGGGATGCCCTACAGTGAGTCCAGAGAGTGCACTGGCACCACTGGGGATGCACTGCAGTGAGTCCAGAGAGTGCACTGGCACCACTGGGGATGCACTGCAGTGAGTCCAGAGAGTGTACTAGCACCACTGGGGATGCAGTGCAGTGAATCCAGTGAGTGCACTGGCACCACTGGGGATGCAGTGCAGTGAGTCCAGAGAGTGCACTGGTACCACTGGGGATGCACTGCAGTGACCCCAGAGAGTGCACTGGCACCACTGGAGATGCAGTACAGTGAGTCCAGTGAGTGTACTGGCACCACTGGGGATGCACTGCAGTGAGTCCAGAGAGTGCACCGGCACCACTGAGAATGCAGTTCAGTGAGTCCAGAGAGTGCACTGGCACCACTGGTGATGCAGTACAGTGAGTCCAGAGAGTGCACTGGCACCACTGGGGATGCAGTGCAGTGAGTCCAGAGAGTGCACTGGCACCACTGGGGATGCAGTGCAGTGAGTCCAGAGAGTGCACTGGCACCACTGGGGATGCACTACAGTGAGTCCAGAGAGTGCACTGGCACCAGTGGGGATGAAGTGCAGTGAGTCCAGAGAGTGCACTGGCACCACTGGGGCTTCAGTGCAGTGAATCCAGAGAGTGCATTGGCACCACTGGGGATGCACTGCAGTGAGTCCAGAGAGTGCACTGGCACCACTGGGGATGCAGTGCAGTGAGTCCAGAGAGTGCACTGGCACCACTGGGGATGCACTGCAGTGAGCCCAGAGAGTGCACTGGCACCACTGGAGATGCAGTACAGTGAGTCCAGTGAGTGTACTGGCACCACTGGGGATGCACTGCAGTGAGTCCAGAGAGTGCACTGGCACCACTGAGAATGCAGTTCAGTGAGTCCAGAGAGTGCACTGGCACCACTGGGGATGCACTGCAGTGAGTCCAGAGAGTGCACTGGCACCACTGGGGATGCAGTGCAGTGAGTCCAGAGAGTGCACTGGCACCACTGGGGATGCAGTGCAGTGAGTCCAGAGAGTGCACTGGCACCACTGGGGATGCGGTGCAAATATTCCAGAGACTGCACTGGCACCAGTGGGGATGCAGTGCAGTGAGTCCAGAGAGTGCACTGGCACCACTGGAGATGCAGTCCAGTGAGTCCAGTGAATGCACTGGCAACACTGGGGATGCAGTGCAGTGAGTCCAGAGAGTGCATTGGCACCACTGGTGATGCAGTATAGTGAGTCCAGAGAGTGCACTGGCACCACCTGTGATGCAGTGCAGTGAGTGCAGAGAGTGCACTGGCACCACTGGGGGTGCAGTGCAGTGAGTCCAGAGAGTGCACTGGCACCACTGGGGATGCACTGCAGTGAGTCCAGAGCGTGCACTGGCACCACTGGTGATGCAGTACAGTGAGTCCAGAGAGTGCACTGGCACCACTGGGGATGCAGTGCAGTGAGTCCAGAGAGTCCAGAGAGTGCACTGGCACCACTGGGGATGCACTGCAGTGACTCCAGAGAGTGCACTGGCACCACTGGGGATGCAGTGCAGTGAGTCCAGAGAGTGCACTGGCACCACTGGGGATGCAGTGCAGTCAGTCCAGTGAGTGTACTGGAACCAATGGGGATGCACTTCAGTGAGTCCAGAGAGTGCACTGGCACCACTGAGAATACACTTCTGTGAGTCCAGAGAGTGCACTAGCACCACTGGGGATGCACTGCAGTGAGTCAAGAGAGTGCACGGGCACCACTGGGGATGCCCTGCAGTGAGTCCAGAGAGTGCACTGGCACCACGGGGGATGCAGTGCAGTGACTCCAGAGAGTGCACTGGCACCACTGGGGATGCAGTGCAGTGAGTCCAGAGTTTGCACTGGCACCACTGGAGATGCAGTGCAGTGAGTCCAGAAATTGCACTGGCACCACTGGGGATGCACTGCAGTGAGTCCAGAGAGTGAACTGGCTCCACTGGGGATGCCCTACAGTGAGTCCAGAGAGTGCACTGGCACCACTGGGGATGCAGTGCAGTGAGTCCAGAGAGTGCACTGGCACCACTGGGGATGCAGTGCAGTGAGTCCAGAGAGTGCACTGGCACCACTGGGGATGCGGTGCAGTTACTCCAGAGACTGCACTGGCACCACTGGGGATGCAGTGCAGTGAGTACAGAGAGTGCACTGGCACCACTGGAGATGCAGTCCAGTGAGTCCAGTGAATGCACTGGCAACACTGGGGATGCAGTGCAGTGAGTCCAGAGAGTGCACTGGCACCACTGGTGATGCAGTATAGTGAGTCCAGAGAGTGCACTGGCACCACTGGGGATGCAGTGCAGTGAGTCCAGAGAGTGCACTGGCACCACTGGGGATGCGGTGCAGTTACTCCAGAGACTGCACTGGCACCACTGGGGATGCAGTGCAGTGAGTCCAGAGAGTGCACTGGCACCACTGGAGATGCAGTCCAGTGAGTCCTGTGAATGCACTGGCAACACTGGGGATGCAGTGCAGTGAGTCCAGAGAGTGCACTGGCACCACCGGGGATGCAGTATAGTGAGTCCAGAGAGTGCACTGGCACCACTGGGGATGCAGTGCAGTGAGTCCAGAGAGGCACTGGCACCACTGGGGATGCACTGCAGTGAGTCCAGAGAGTGCACTGGCACCACTGGTGATGCAGTGCAGTGAGTCCAGAGAGTGCACTGGCACCACTGGGGATGCACTACAGTGAGTCCAGAGAGTGCACTGGCACCAGTGGGGATGAAGTGCAGTGAGTCCAGAGAGTGCACTGGCACCACTGGGGCTTCAGTGCAGTGAATCCAGAGAGTGCATTGGCACCACTGGGGATGCACTGCAGTGAGTCCAGAGAGTGCACTGGCACCACTGGGGATGCAGTGCAGTGAGTCCAGAGAGTGCACTGGCACCATTGGGGATGCACTGCAGTGAGCCCAGAGAGTGCACTGGCACCACTGGAGATGCAGTACAGTGAGTCCAGTGAGTGTACTGGCACCACTGGGGATGCACTGCAGTGAGTCCAGAGAGTGCACTGGCACCACTGAGAATGCAGTTCAGTGAGTCCAGAGAGTGCACTGGCACCACTGGGGATGCACTGTAGTGAGTCCAGAGAGTGCACTGGCACCACTGGGGATGCAGTGCAGTGAGTCCAGAGAGTGCACTGGCACCACTGGGGATGCAGTGCAGTGAGTCCAGAGAGTGCACTGGCACCACTGGGGATGCGGTGCAGTGAGTCCAGAGAGTGCACTGGCACCACTGGAGATGCAGTCCAGTGAGTCCAGTGAATGCACTGGCAACACTGGGGATGCAGTGCAGTGAGTCCAGAGAGTGCACTGGCACCACTGGTGATGCAGTATAGTGAGTCCAGAGAGTGCACTGGCACCACATGTGATGCAGTGAAGTGAGTGCAGAGAGTGCACTGGCACCACTGGGGGTGCAGTGCAGTGAGTCCAGAGAGTGCACTGGCACCACTGGGGATGCACTGCAGTGAGTCCAGAGCGTGCACTGGCACCACTGGTGATGCAGTACAGTGAGTCCAGAGAGTGCACTGGCACCACTGGGGATGCAGTGCAGTGAGTCCAGAGAGTCCAGAGAGTGCACTGGCACCACTGGGGATGCAGCGCAGTGACTCTAGAGAGTGCACTGGCACCACTGGGGATGCAGTGCAGTGAGTCCAGAGAGTGCACTGGCACCACTGGGGATGCAGTGCAGTCAGTCCAGTGAGTGTACTGGCACCAATGGGGATGCACTTCAGTGAGTCCAGAGAGTGCACTGGCACCACTGAGAATACACTTCTGTGAGTCCAGAGAGTGCACTAGCACCACTGGGGATGCACTGCAGTGAGTCAAGAGAGTGCACGGGCACCACTGGGGATGCCCTTCAGTGAGTCCAGAGAGTGCACTGGCACCACGGGGGATGCAGTGCAGTGACTCCAGAGAGTGCACTGGCACCACTGGGGATGCAGTGCAGTGAGTGCAGAGAGTGCACTGGCACCACTGGAGATGCAGTGCAGTGAGTCCAGAAATTGCACTGGCACCACTGGGGATGCACTGCAGTGAGTCCAGAGAGTGAACTGGCACCACTGGGGATGCCCTGCAGTGAGTCCAGAGAGTGCACTGGCACCACTGGGGATGCAGTCCAGTGAGTCCAGAGAGTGCACTGGCACCACTGGGGATGCACTGCAGTGAGTCCAGAGAGTGCACTAGCACCACTGGGGATGCAGTGCAGTGAATCCAGTGAGTGCACTGGCACCACTGGGGATGCAGTGCAGTGAGTCCAGAGAGTGCACTGGCACCACTGGGGATGCACTGCAGTGAGCCCAGAGAGTGCACTGGCACCACTGGAGATGCAGTACAGTGAGTCCAGTGAGTGTACTGGCACCACTGGGGATGCACTGCAGTGAGTCCAGAGAGTGCACTGGCACCACTGAGAATGCAGTTCAGTGAATTCAGAGAGTGCACTGGCACCACTGGGGATGCCCTACAGTGAGTCCAGAGAGTGCACTGGCACCACTGGGGATGCGGTGCAGTTACTCCAGAGACTGCACTGGCACCACTGGGGATGCAGTGCAGTGAGTCCAGAGAGTGCACTGGCACCACTGGGGATGCAGTGCAGTGAGTCCAGAGAGTGCACTGGCACCACTGGGGATGCGGTGCAGTTACTCCAGAGACTGCACTGGCACCACTGGGGATGCAGTGCAGTGAGTCCAGAGAGTGCACTGGCACCACTGGAGATGCAGTGCAGTGAGTCCAGTGAATGCACTGGCAACACTGGGGATGCAGTGCAGTGAGTCCAGAGAGTGCACTGGCACCACTGGTGATGCACTATAGTGAGTCCAGAGAGTGCACTGGCACCACTGGGGATGCAGTGCAGTGAGTCCAGAGAGTGCACTGGCACCACTGGGGATGCGGTGCAGTTACTCCAGAGACTGCACTGGCACCACTGGGGATGCAGTGCAGTGAGTCCAGAGAGTGCACTGGCACCACTGGAGATGCAGTCCAGTGAGTCCTGTGAATGCACTGGCAACACTGGGGATGCAGTGCAGTGAGTCCAGAGAGTGCACTGGCACCACCGGGGATGCAGTATAGTGAGTCCAGAGAGTGCACTGGCACCACTGGGGATGCAGTGCAGTGAGTCCAGAGAGGCACTGGCACCACTGGGGATGCATTGCAGTGAGTCCAGAGAGTGCACTGGCACCACTGGTGATGCAGTACAGTGAGTCCAGGGAGTGCACTGGCACTACTGGGGATGTAGTGCAGTGACTCGAGAGAATGCACTTGCACCACTGGTGATGCAGTATAGTGAGTCCAGAGAGTGCACTGCCACCACTGGTTATGCACTGCAGTGAGTCCAGAGAGTGCACTGGCACCACTGGGGATGCACTGCAGTGAGTCCAGAGAGTGCATTGGCACCACTGGGGATGCAGTGCAGTGAGTCCAGAGAGTGCTCTGGCACCACTGGGGATGCAGTACAGTGAGTCCACAGATTGCACTGGCACCACTGGGGATGCAGTGCAGTGAGTCCAGAGACTTCACTGGCACCACTGGGAATGCAGAGAAGTGAGTCCAGAGAGTGCACTGGCACCACTGGGGATGCAGTGCAGTGAGTCCAGAGAGTGCACTGGCACCACTGGGGATGCACTGTAGAGAGTCCAGAGAGTGCACTGGCACCACTGGGAATGCCCTGCTGTGAGTCCAGAGAGTGCACTGGCACCACTGGGGATGCAGTGCAGTGAATCCAGTGAGTGCACTGGCACCACTGGGGACGCAGTGCAGTGAGTCCAGAGAGTGCACTGGCACCACTGGGGATGCAGTGCAGTTAGTCCAGAGAGTGCATTGGCACCACTGGGATGCACTGCAGTGAGTCCAGAGAGTGCACTGGCACCACTGGGGATGCAGTGCAGTGAGTCCAGAGAGTGCACTGGCACCACTGGGGATGCAGTGCAGTTAGTCCAGAGAGTGCATTGGCAGCACTGGGATGCACTGCAGTGAGTCCAGAGAGTGCACTGGCACCACTGGGGATGCAGTACAGTGAGTCCAGTGAGTGCACTGGCACCACTGGGGATGTAGTACAGTGACTCGAGAGAGTGCACTTGCAGCACTGGGGATGCAGTGCAGTGAGTGCAGAGAGTGCACTGGCACCACTGGGGATGCACTGCAGTGAGTCCTGAGAGTGCACTGGCACCACTGGGGATGCAGTGCAGTGAGTCCAGAGAGTGCACTGGCACCACTTGGGATGCAGTGCAGTGAGTCCAGAGAGTGCACTGGCGCCACTGGGGTGCACTGCAGTGAGTCCAGAGAGTGCACTGGCACCACTGGGGATGCAGTGCAGTGAGTCCAGAGAGTGCACTGGCACCACTGGGGATGCAGTGCAGTGAGTCCAGAGAGTGCACTGGCACCAATGGGGATGCACTGCAGTGAGTCCAGAGAGTGCTCTGGCACCACTGGGGATGTACTGCAGTGAGTCCAGAGAGTGCACGGGCTCCACTGGGGATGCAGTACAGTGAGTCCAGAGAGTGCACTGGCACCACTGGGGATGCAGTGCAGTGAGTCCAGACAGTGCACTGGCACCACTGGGGATGCAGTGCAGTGAGTCCAGAGAGTGCACTGGCACCACTGGGGATGCCCTGCAGTGAGTCCAGAGAGTGCACTGGCACCACTGGGGATGCAGTACAGTATGTCCACAGAGTGCACTGGCACCACTGGGGATGCAGTCCAGTGAGTCCAGAGAGTGCACTGGCACCACTGGGGATGCAGTGCAGTGAATCCAGTGAGTGCACTGGCACCACTGGGGATGCAGTGCAGTGAGTCCAGAGAGTGCACTGGCACCACTGGGGATGCAGTGCAGTTAGTCCAGAGAGTGCATTGGCACCACTGGAGGTGCAGTCCAGTGAGTCCAGTGAATGCACTGGCAGCACTGGGGATGCAGTGCAGTGAGTCCAGAGATTGCACTGGCACCACTGGGGATGCAGTACAGTGAGTCCAGAGAGTGCACTGGCACCACTGGGGATGTAGTACAGTGACTCGAGAGAGTGCACTTGCAGCACTGGGGATGCACTGCAGTGAGTGCAGAGAGTGCACTGGCACCACTGGGGATGCACTGCAGTGAGTCCTGAGAGTGCACTGGCACCACTGGGGATGCACTGCAGTGAGTCCAGAGAGTGCACTAGCACCACTGGGGATGCAGTCCAGTGAGTCCTGTGAATGCACTGGCAACACTGGGGATGCAGTGCAGTCAGTCCAGAGAGTGCACTGGCACTACTGGGGATGCAGTGCAGTGAGTGAAGAGAGTACACTGGCAACACTGGTGATGCAGTGCAGTGAGTCCAGAGAGTGCTCTGGCACCACAGGGGATGCAGTGCAGTGAGTCCAGAGTGTGCACTGGCACCACTGGGGATGCAGCGCAGTGACTCCAGAGAGTGCACTGACACCACTGGGGATGCGGTGCAGTGAGTCCAGAGAGTGCACTGGCACCACTCAGGGTGCAGTGCAGTGAGTCCAGAGAGTGCACTGGCACCACTGGGGATGCAGTGCAGTGAGTCCAGAGAGTGCACTGGCACCACTGGCGATGCAGTGCAGTGAGTCCAGAGAGTGCCGCTCCAGCCTCGGCATCCGCTTCAGCCGCGTCAACCGCTCCAGCCGCGGTAGCCTCTCCAGCCGCTCCAGCCGCGGTAGCCGCTCCAAACGCGGCAGGCGCTCCAGCCGCGGCAGCCGTTCCAGCCGCTAACGAGTGGAGCGCCTGCCACGGCTGGAGCGGTTGCCGCGGTTGGAGCGCCTGCCGCGTTTGGAGCGGCTACCGTGGCTGCCGCGGATGGAGCGGCTGGAGCGTCTGCCGCGGTGGGAGAGTCTGCCGCGTATGCCGCGGACGGAGCGGCTGCCGCGGCTGGAGCGGCTGCCGCGGCTGCCGAGGCTGGAGGGCTACCGCGGCTGGAGCGACTACCGCGGCTGGAGCAGTGCAGTGAGTCCAGAGAGTGCACTGGCACCACTGGGGATGCAGTGCAGTGAGTCCAGAGAGTGCACTGGCACCTTTGGGGATGCACTGCAGTGTCTGCAGAGAGTGCCCTGGCACCACTGGGGATGCAGTGCAGTGAGTCCAGAGAGTGCACTGGCACCACTGGGGATGCAGTGCAGTCAGTCCAGTGAGTGTACTGGCACCAATGGGGATGCCCTGCAGTGAGTCCAGAGAGTGCACTGGCACCACGGGGGATGCAGTGCAGTGACTCCAGAGAGTGCACTGGCACCACTGGGGATGCAGTGCAGTTAGTCCAGAGAGTGCATTGGCACCACTGGGATGCACTGCAGTGAGTCCAGAGAGTGCACTGGCACCACTGGGGATGCAGTGCAGTGAGTCCAGAGAGTGCACTGGCACCACTGGGGATGCAATGCAGTGAGTCCTGAGAGTGCACTGGCACCACTGGGGATGCAGTGCAGTGAGTCCAGAGAGTGCACTGGCACCACTGGGGATGCAGTGCAGTGAGTCCAGAGAGTGCACTGGCGCCACTGGGGTGCACTGCAGTGAGTCCAGAGAGTGCACTGGCACCACTGGGGATGCAGTGCAGTGAGTCCAGAGAGTGCACTGGCACCACTGGGGATGCAGTGCAGTGAGTCCAGAGAGTGCACTGGCACCAATGGGGATGCACTGCAGTGAGTCCAGAGAGTGCACTGGCACCACTGGGGATGTACTGCAGTGAGTCCAGAGAGTGCACGGGCTCCACTGGGGATGCAGTGCAGTGAGTCCAGACAGTGCACTGGCACCACTGGGGATGCAGTGCAGTGAGTCCAGAGAGTGCACTGGCACCACTGGGGATGCGGTGCAGTGAGTCCAGAGAGTGCACTGGCACCACTGGGGATGCAGTACAGTAGGTCCACAGAGTGCACTGGCACCACTGGGGATGCAGTCCAGTGAATCCAGTGAGTGCACTGGCACCACTGGGGATGCAGTGCAGTGAGTCCAGAGAGTGCACTGGCACCACTGGGGATGTAGTGCAGTTAGTCCAGAGAGTGCACTGGCACCACTGGAGGTGCAGTCCAGTGAGTCCAGTGAATGCACTGGCAGCACTGGGGATGCAGTGCAGTGAGTCCAGAGATTGCACTGGCACCACTGGGGATGCAGTACAGTGAGTCCAGAGAGTGCACTGGCACCACTGGGGATGCACTGCAGTGAGCCCAGAGAGTGCACTGGCACCACTGGGGATGCAGTGCAGTCAGTCCAGAGAGTGCACTGGCACTACTGGGGATGCAGTGCAGTGAGTGCAGAGAGTACACTGGCAACACTGGTGATGCAGTGCAGTGAGTCCAGAGAGTGCTCTGGCACCACAGGGGATGCAGTGCAGTGAGTCCAGAGTGTGCACTGGCACCACTGGGGATGCAGCGCAGTGACTCCAGAGAGTGCACTGACACCACTGGGGATGCGGTGCAGTGAGTCCAGAGAGTGCACTGGCACCACTCAGGGTGCAGTGCGGTGAGTCCAGAGAGTGCACTGGCACCACTGGGGATGCAGTGCAGTGAGTCCAGAGAGTGCACTGGCACCACTGGGGATGCAGTGCAGTGAGTCCAGAGAGTGCCGCTCCAGCCTCGGCATCCGCTCCAGCCGCGTCAACCGCTCCAGCCGCGGTAGCCTCTCCAGCCGCTCCAGCCGCGGTAGCCGCTCCAAACGCGGCAGGCGCTCCAGCCGCGGCAGCCGCTCCAGCCGCGGCAGCCGTTCCAGCCGCTAACGAGTGGAGCGCCTGCCACGGCTGGAGCGGTTGCCGCGGTTGGAGCGCCTGCCGCGTTTGGAGCGGCTGCCGCGGCTGCCGCGGATGGAGCGGCTGGAGCGTCTGCCGCGGTGGGAGAGTCTGCCGCGTATGCCGCGGACGGAGCGGCTGCCGCGGCTGGAGCGGCTGCCGCGGCTGCCGAGGCTGGAGGGCTACCGCGGCTGGAGCGACTACCGCGGCTGGAGCAGTGCAGTGAGTCCAGAGAGTGCACTGGCACCACTGGGGATGCACTGCAGTGAGTCCAGAGAGTGCACTGGCACCTTTGGGGATGCACTGCAGTGTCTGCAGAGAGTGCCCTGGCACCACTGGGGATGCAGTGCAGTGAGTCCAGAGAGTGCACTGGCACCACTGGGGATGCCCTGCAGTGAGTCCAGAGAGTGCACTGGCACCACGGGGGATGCAGTGCAGTGACTCCAGAGAGTGCACTGGCACCACTGGGGATGCACTGCAGTGTCTGCAGAGAGTGCCCTGGCACCACTGGGGATGCAGTGCAGTCAGTCCAGTGAGTGTACTGGCAACAATGGGGATGCCCTGCAGTGAGTCCAGAGAGTGCACTGGCACCACGGGGGATGCAGTGCAGTGACTCCAGAGAGTGCACTGGCACCACTGGGGATGCAGTGCAGTGAGTCCAGAGAGTGCACTGGCACCACTGGAGATGCAGTGCAGGGAGTCCAGAAATTGCATTGGCAACACTGGGGATGCAGTGCAGTGAGTCCAGAGAGTGAACTGGCACCACTGGGGATGCCCTACAGTGAGTCCAGAGAGTGCACCGGCACCACTGGGGATGCACTGCAGTGAGTCCAGAGAGTGCACTGGCACCACTGGGGATGCACTGCAGTGAGTCCAGAGAGTGCACTAGCACCACTGGGGATGCAGTGCAGTGAATCCAGTGAGTGCACTGGCACCACTGGGGATGCAGTGCAGTGAGTCCAGAGAGTGCACTGGCACCACTGGGGATGCAGTGCAGTGACTGCAGAGAGTGCACTGGCACCACTGGGGATGCAGTGCAGTGAGTCCAGAGAGTGCACTGGCACCACTGGGTATGCAGTGCAGTGAGTCCAGAGAGTGCTTTGGCACCACTGGGGATGCAGTGCAGTGAGTCCAGAGATTGCACTGGCACCACTGGGGATGCAGTACAGTGAGTCCAGAGAGTGCACTGGCACCACTGGGGATGCAGTGCAGTGAGTCCAGAGAGTGCACTGGCACCACTGGGGATGCAGTGCAGTCAGTCCAGAGAGTGCACTGGCACTACTGGGGATGAAGTGCAGTGAGTGCAGAGAGTACACTGGCAACACTGGGGATGCAGTGCAGTGAGTCCAGAGAGTGCACTGGCACCACAGGGGATGCAGTGCAGTGAGTCCAGAGTGTGCACTGGCACCACTGGGGTGCACTGCAGTGAGTCCAGAGAGTGCACTGGCACCACTGGGGATGCAGTGCAGTGAGTCCAGAGAGTGCACTGGCACCACTGGGGATGCAGTGCAGTGAGTCCAGAGAGTGCACTGGCACCACTGGGGATGCACTGCAGTGAGTCCAGAGAGTGCACGGGCTCCACTGGGGATGCAGTCCAGTGAGTCCAGAGAGTGCACTGGCACCACTGGGGATGCAGTGCAGTGAGTCCAGAGAGTGCACTGGCACCACTGGGGATGCACTGCAGTGAGCCCAGAGAGTGCACTGGCACCACTGGGGATGCAGTGCAGTCAGTCCAGAGAGTGCACTGGCACTACTGGGGATGCAGTGCAGTGAGTGCAGAGAGTACACTGGCAACACCGGGGATGCAGTGCAGTGAGTCCAGAGAGTGCACTGGCACCACAGGGGATGCAGTGCAGTGAGTCCAGAGTGTGCACTGGCACCACTGGGGATGCAGCGCAGTGACTCCAGAGAGTGCACTGACACCACTGGGGATGCGGTGCAGTGAGTCCAGAGAGTGCACTGGCACCACTCAGGGTGCAGTGCGGTGAGTCCAGAGAGTGCACTGGCACCACTGGGGATGCAGTGCAGTGAGTCCAGAGAGTGCACTGGCACCACTGGAGATGCAGTTCAGTGAGTCCAGAGAGTGCACTGGCACCACTGGGGATGCACTGCAGTGAGTCCAGATAGTGAACTGGCACCACTGGGGATGCCCTACAGTGAGTCCAGAGAGTGCACTGGCACCACTGGGGATGCAGTGCAGTGAGTCCAGAGAGTGCACTGGCACCACTGGGGATGCACTGCAGTGAGTCCGGAGAGTGCACTAGCACCACTGGGGATGCAGTGCAGTGAATCCAGTGAGTGCACTGGCACCACTGGGGATGCAGTGCAGTGAGTCCAGAGAGTGCACTGGCACCACTGGGGATGCAGTGCAGTGACTGCAGAGAGTGCACTTGCACCACTGGGGATGCAGTGCAGTGAGTCCAGAGAGTGCACTGGCACCACTGGGGATGTACTGCAGTGAGTCCAGAGAGTGCACTGGCACCACTGGGGATGCAGTGCAGTGAGTCCAGAGAGTGCACTGGCACCACTGGGGATGCAGTGCAGTGAGTCCAGAGATTGCACTGGCACCACTGGGGATGCAGTACAGTGAGTCCAGAGAGTGCACTGGCAGCACTGGGGATGCAGTGCGGTCAGTCCAGAGAGTGCACTGGCACTACTGGGGATGCAGTGCAGTGAGTCCAGAGAGTGCTCTGGCACCACAGGGGACGCAGTGCAGTGAGTCCAGAGAGTGCACTGGCACCACGGGGGATGCAGCGCAGTGACTCCAGAGAGTGCACTGGCACCACTCAGGGTGCAGTGCGGTGAGTCCAGAGAGTGCACTGGCACCACTGGGGATGCAGTGCAGTGAGTCCAGAGAGTGCACTGGCACCACTGGGGATGCAGTGCAGTGAGTCCAGAGAGTGCCGCTCCAGCCGCGGCAGCCGTTCCAGCCGCTAACGAGTGGAGCGCCTGCCACGGCTGGAGCGGTTGCCGCGGTTGGAGCGCCTGCCGCGTTTGGAGCGGCTGCCGCGGCTGTCGCGGCTAGAGCGGCTGGAGCGTCTGCCGCGGTGGGAGAGTCTGTCGCGTATGCCGCGGACGGAGCGGCTGCCGCGGCTGGAGCGGCTGCCGCGGCTGCCGCGGCTGCCAAGACTGGAGGGCTACCGCGGCTGGAGCGACTACCGCGGCTGGAGCAGTGCAGTGAGTCCAGAGAGTGCACTGGCACCACTGGAGATGCAGTGCAGTGAGTCCAGAGAGTGCACTGGCACCTTTGGGGATGCACTGCAGTGTCTGCAGAGAGTGCCCTGGCACCACTGGGGATGCAGTGCAGTGAGTCCAGAGAGTGCTCTGGCACCACTGGGGATGCACTGCAGTGAGTCCAGAGAGTGCACTGGCACCACTGGGGATGCAGTGCAGTGAGTCCACGTAGTGCACTAGCACCACTGGGGATGCAGTGCAGTGAGTCCAGAGAGTGCACTGGCACCACTGGGGTTGCACTGCAGTCATTCCAGAGAGTGCACTGGCACCACAGGGGATGCGGTGCAGTGAGTCCAGAGAGTGCACTGGCACCACTGGGGATGCGGTGCCGGGAGTCCAGAGAGTGCTTTGGCACCACTGGGGATGCAGTGCAGTGAGTCCAGTGAGTGTACTGGCACCAATGGGGATGCCCTGCAGTGAGTCCAGAGAGTGCACTGGCACCACGGGGGATGCAGTGCAGTGACTCCAGAGAGTGCACTGGCACCACTGGGGATGCAGTGCAGTGAGTCCAGAGAGTGCACTGGCACCACTGGAGATGCAGTGCAGTGTGTCCAGAGAGTGCACTGGCACCACTGGGGATGCACTGCAGTGAGTCCAGAGAGTGAACAGGCACCACTGGGGATGCCCTACAGTGAGTCCAGAGAGTGCACTGGCACCACTGGGGATGCACTGCAGTGAGTCCGGAGAGTGCACTAGCACCACTGGGGATGCAGTGCAGTGACTCCAGAGAGTGCAATGGAAATACTGGGGATGCAGTGCAGTGAGTCCAGAGAGTGCACTGGCACCACTGGGGATGTAGTGCAGTGACTGCAGAGAGTGCACTGGCACCACTGGGGATGCAGTGCAGTGAGTCCAGAGAGTGCACTGGCACCACAGGGGATGCAGTGCAGTGAGTCCAGAGTGTGCACTGGCACCACTGGGGTGCACTGCAGTGAGTCCAGAGAGTGCACTGGCACCACTGGGGATGCAGTGCAGTGAGTCCAGAGAGTGCACTGGCACCACTGGGGATGCAGTGCAGTGAGTCCAGAGATTGCACTGGCACCACTGGGGATGCAGTACAGTGAGCCCAGAGAGTGCACTGGCACCAATGGGGATGCACTGCAGTGAGCCCAGAGAGTGCACTGGCACCACTGGGGATGCAGTGCAGTCAGTCCAGAGAGTGCACTGGCACTACTGGGGATGCAGTGCAGTGAGTGCAGAGAGTACACTGGCAACACTGGGGATGCAGTGCAGTGAGTCCAGAGAGTGCACTGGCACCACAGGGGATGCAGTGCAGTGAGTCCAGAGTGTGCACTGGCACCACTGGGGATGCAGCGCAGTGACTCCAGAGAGTGCACTGACACCACTGGGGATGCGGTGCAGTGAGTCCAGAAATTGCACTGGCACCACTGGGGATGCACTGCAGTGAGTCCAGATAGTGAACTGGCACCACTGGGGATGCCCTACAGTGAGTCCAGAGAGTGCACTGGCACCACTGGGGATGCAGTGCAGTGAGTCCAGAGAGTGCACTGGCACCACTGGGGATGCACTGCAGTGAGTCCGGAGAGTGCACTAGCACCACTGGGGATGCAGTGCAGTGAATCCAGTGAGTGCACTGGCACCACTGGGGATGCAGTGCAGTGAGTCCAGAGAGTGCACTGGCACCACTGGGGATGCAGTGCAGTGACTGCAGAGAGTGCACTTGCACCACTGGGGATGCAGTGCAGTGAGTCCAGAGAGTGCACTGGCACCACTGGGGATGTACTGCAGTGAGTCCAGAGAGTGCACTGGCACCACTGGGGATGCAGTGCAGTGAGTCCAGAGAGTGCACTGGCACCACTGGGGATGCAGTGCAGTGAGTCCAGAGATTGCACTGGCACCACTGGGGATGCAGTACAGTGAGTCCAGAGAGTGCACTGGCAGCACTGGGGATGCAGTGCGGTCAGTCCAGAGAGTGCACTGGCACTACTGGGGATGCAGTGCAGTGAGTCCAGAGAGTGCTCTGGCACCACAGGGGTCGCAGTGCAGTGAGTCCAGAGAGTGCACTGGCACCACGGGGGATGCAGCGCAGTGACTCCAGAGAGTGCACTGGCACCACTCAGGGTGCAGTGCGGTGAGTCCAGAGAGTGCCCTGGCACCACTGGGGATGCAGTGCAGTGAGTCCAGAGAGTGCACTGGCACCACTGGGGATGCACTGCAGTGAGTCCACGTAGTGCACTAGCACCACTGGGGATGCAGTGCAGTGAGTCCAGAGAGTGCACTGGCACCACTGGGGTTGCACTGCAGTCATTCCAGAGAGTGCACTGGCACCAAAGGGGATGCGGTGCAGTGAATCCAGAGAGTGCACTGACACCACTGGGGATGCAGTGCAGTGAGTCCAGAGAGTGCACTGGCACCACTGGGGATGCGGTGCCGGGAGTCCAGAGAGTGCTTTGGCACCACTGGGGATGCAGTGCAGTGAGTCCAGTGAGTGTACTGGCACCAATGGGGATGCCCTGCAGTGAGTCCAGAGAGTGCACTGGCACCACGGGGGATGCAGTGCAGTGACTCCAGAGAGTGCACTGGCACCACTGGGGATGCAGTGCAGTGAGTCCAGAGAGTGCACTGGCACCACTGGAGATGCAGTGCAGTGAGTCCAGAAATTGCACTGGCACCACTGGGGATGCACTGCAGTGAGTCCAGAGAGTGAACAGGCACCACTGGGGATGCCCTACAGTGAGTCCAGAGAATGCACTGGCACCACTGGGGATGCACTGCAGTGAGTCCGGAGAGTGCACTAGCACCACTGGGGATGCAGTGCAGTGAATCCAGTGAGTGCACTGGCACCACTGGGGATGCAGTGCAGTGAGTCCAGAGAGTGCACTGGCACCACTGGGGATGCAGTGCAGTGACTGCAGAGAGTGCACTGGCACCACTGGGGATGCAGTGCAGTGAGTCCAGAGAGTGCACTGGCACCACTGGGGATGTACTGCAGTGAGTCCAGAGAGTGCACTGGCACCACTGGGGATGCAGTGCAGTGAGTCCAGAGAGTGCACTGGCACCACTGGGGATGCAGTGCAGTGAGTCCAGAGATTGCACTGGCACCACTGGGGATGCAGTACAGTGAGTCCAGAGAGTGCACTGGCACCACTGGGGATGCACTGCAGTGAGTCCAGAGAGTGCACTGGCACCACTGGGGATGCAGTGCAGTCAGTCCAGAGAGTGCACTGGCACTACTGGGGATGCAGTGCAGTGAGTGCAGAGAGTACACTGGCAACACTGGGGATGCAGTGCAGTGAGTCCAGAGAGTGCTCTGGCACCACAGGGGATGCACTGCAGTGAGTCCAGAGTGTGCACTGGCACCACTGGGGATGCAGCGCAGTGACTCCAGAGAGTGCACTGACACCACTGGGGATGCGGTGCAGTGAGTCCAGAGAGTGCACTGGTACCACTCAGGGTGCAGTGCGGTGAGTCCAGAGAGTGCACTGGCACCACTGGGGATGCAGTGCAGTGAGTCCAGAGAGTGCACTGGCACCACTGGGGATGCAGTGCAGTGAGTCCAGAGAGTGCTGCTCCAGCCTCGGCATCCGCTCCAGCCTCGTCAACCGCTCCAGCCGCGGTAGCCTCTCCAGCCGCTCCAGCCGCGGTAGCCGCTCCAAACGCGGCAGGCGCTCCAGCCGCGGCAGCCGCTCCAGCCGCGGCAGCCGTTCCAGCCGCTAACGAGTGGAGCGCCTGCCACGGCTGGAGCGGTTGCCGCGGTTGGAGCGCCTGCCGCGTTTGGAGCGGCTTCCGCGGCTGCCGCGGCTGGAGCGGCTGGAGCGTCTGCCGCGGTGGGAGAGTCTGCCGCGTATGCCGCGGACGGAGCGGCTGCCGCGGCTGGAGCGGCTGGAGCGGCTGCCGTGGCTGCCGAGGCTGGAGGGCTACCGCGGCTGGAGCGACTGCCGCAGCTGGAGCAGTGCAGTGAGTCCAGATAGTGCACTGGCACCACTGGGGATGCAGTGCAGTGAGTCCAGAGAGTGCACTGGCACCTTTGGGGATGCACTGCACTGTCTGCAGAGAGTGCCCTGGCACCACTGGGGATGCAGTGCAGTGAGTCCAGAGAGTGCACTGGCACCACTGGGGATGCAGTGCAGTGAGTCCAGAGAGTGCACTGGCACCACTGGGGATGCAGTGCAGTGAGTCCAGAGAGTGCACTGGCACCACTGGGGATGCACTGCAGTCATTCCAGAGAGTGCACTGGCACCACAGGGGATGCGGTGCAGTGAATCCAGAGAGTGCTTTGGCACCACAGGGGATGCACTGCAGTGAGTCCAGAGAGTGCACTGGCACCACTGGGGATGCAGCGCAGTGACTCTAGAGAGTGCACTGGCACCACTGGGGATGCAGTGCAGTGAGTCCAGAGAGTGCACTGGCACCACTGGGGATGCAGTCCAGTGAGTCCAGTGAGTGTACTGGCACCAATGGGGATGCACTTCAGTGAGTCTAGAGAGTGCACTGGCACCACTGAGAATACACTTCTGTGAGTCCAGAGAGTGCACTGGCGCCATTGGGGTGCACTGCAGTGAGTCCAGAGAGTGCACTGGCACCTGGTGATGCAGTATAGTGAGTCCAGAGAGTGCACTGGCACCACTGGGGATGCAGTGCAGTGAGTCCAGAGAGTGCACTGGCACCACTGGGGATGCGGTGCAGTTACTCCAGAGACTGCACTGGCACCACTGGGGATGCAGTGCAGTGAGTCCAGAGAGTGCACTGGCACCACTGGAGATGCAGTCCAGTGAGTCCTGTGAATGCACTGGCAACACTGGGGATGCAGTGCAGTGAGTCCAGAGAGTGCACTGGCACCACCGGGGATGCAGTATAGTGAGTCCAGAGAGTGCACTGGCACCACTGGGGATGCAGTGCAGTGAGTCCAGAGAGGCACTGGCACCACTGGGGATGCACTGCAGTGAGTCCAGAGAGTGCACTGGCACCACTGGTGATGCAGTGCAGTGAGTCCAGAGAGTGCACTGGCACCACTGGGGATGCACTACAGTGAGTCCAGAGAGTGCACTGGCACCAGTGGGGATGAAGTGCAGTGAGTCCAGAGAGTGCACTGGCACCACTGGAGATGCAGTACAGTGAGTCCAGTGAGTGTACTGGCACCACTGGGGATGCACTGCAGTGAGTCCAGAGAGTGCACTGGCACCACTGAGAATGCAGTTCAGTGAGTCCAGAGAGTGCACTGGCACCACTGGGGATGCACGGCAGTGAGTCCAGAGAGTGCACTGGCACCACTGGGGATGCAGTGCAGTGAGTCCAGAGAGTGCACTGGCACCACTGGGGATGCGGTGCAGTGAGTCCAGAGAGTGCACTGGCACCACTGGGGATGCGGTGCAGTGAGTCCAGAGAGTGCACTGGCACCACTGGAGATGCAGTCCAGTGAGTCCAGTGAATGCACTGGCAACACTGGGGATGCAGTGCAGTGAGTCCAGAGAGTGCACTGGCACCACTGGTGATGCAGTATAGTGAGTCCAGAGAGTGCACTGGCACCACATGTGATGCAGTGAAGTGAGTGCAGAGAGTGCACTGGCACCACTGGGGGTGCAGTGCAGTGAGTCCAGAGAGTGCACTGGCACCACTGGGGATGCACTGCAGTGAGTCCAGAGCGTGCACTGGCACCACTGGTGATGCAGTACAGTGAGTCCAGAGAGTGCACTGGCACCACTGGGGATGCAGTGCAGTGAGTCCAGAGAGTCCAGAGAGTGCACTGGCACCACTGGGGATGCAGCGCAGTGACTCTAGAGAGTGCACTGGCACCACTGGGGATGCAGTGCAGTGAGTCCAGAGAGTGCACTGGCACCACTGGGTATGCAGTGCAGTCAGTCCAGTGAGTGTACTGGCACCAATGGGGATACACTTCAGTGAGTCCAGAGAGTGCACTGGCACCACTGAGAATACACTTCTGTGAGTCCAGAGAGTGCACTAACACCACTGGGGATGCACTGCAGTGAGTCAAGAGAGTGCACGGGCACCACTGGGGATGCCCTTCAGTGAGTCCAGAGAGTGCACTGGCACCACGGGGGATGCAGTGCAGTGACTCCAGAGAGTGCACTGGCACCACTGGGGATGCAGTGCAGTGAGTCCAGAGAGTGCACTGGCACCACTGGAGATGCAGTGCAGTGAGTCCAGAAATTGCACTGGCACCACTGGGGATGCACTGCAGTGAGTCCAGAGAGTGAACAGGCACCACTGGGGATGCCCTACAGTGAGTCCAGAGAGTGCACTGGCACCACTGGGGATGCACTGCAGTGAGTCCAGAGAGTGCACTGGCACCACTGGGGATGCACTGCAGTGAGTCCAGAGAGTGCACTAGCACCACTGGGGATGCAGTGCAGTGAATCCAGTGAGTGCACTGGCACCACTGGGGATGCAGTGCAGTGAGTCCAGAGAGTGCACTGGCACCACTGGGGATGCACTGCAATGAGCCCAGAGAGTGCACTGGCACCACTGGAGATGCAGTACAGTGAGTCCAGTGAGTGTACTGGCACCACTGGGGATGCAGTGCAGTGAGTCCAGAGAGTGCACTGGCACCACTGAGAATGCAGTTCAGTGAATCCAGAGAGTGCACTGGCACCACTGGGGATGCAGTGCAGTGAGTCCAGAGAGTGCACTGGCACCACTGGGGATGCGGTGCAGTTACTCCAGAGACTGCACTGGCACCACTGGGGATGCAGTGCAGTGAGTCCAGAGAGTGCACTGGCACCACTGGGGATGCAGTGCAGTGAGTCCAGAGAGTGCACTGGCACCAATGGGGATGCGGTGCAGTTACTCCAGAGACTGCACTGGCACCACTGGGGATGCAGTGCAGTGAGTCCAGAGAGTGCACTGGCACCACTGGAGATGCAGTCCAGTGAGTCCAGTGAATGCACTGGCAACACTGGGGATGCAGTGCAGTGAGTCCAGAGAGTGCACTGGCACCACTGGTGATGCAGTATAGTGAGTCCAGAGAGTGCACTGGCACCAATGGGGATGCAGTGCAGTGAATCCAGAGAGTTCACTGACACCACTGGGGATGCACTGCAGTGAGTCCGGAGAGTGCACTAGCACCACTGGGGATGCAGTGCAGTGAATCCAGTGAGTGCACTGGCACCAGTGGGGATGAAGTGCAGTGAGTCCAGAGAGTGCACTGGCACCACTGGAGATGCAGTACAGTGAGTCCAGTGAGTGTACTGGCACCACTGGGGATGCACTGCAGTGAGTCCAGAGAGTGCACTGGCACCACTGAGAATGCAGTTCAGTGAGTCCAGAGAGTGCACTGGCACCACTGGGGATGCACGGCAGTGAGTCCAGAGAGTGCACTGGCACCACTGGGGATGCAGTGCAGTGAGTCCAGAGAGTGCACTGGCACCACTGGGGATGCGGTGCAGTGAGTCCAGAGAGTGCACTGGCACCACTGGGGATGCGGTGCAGTGAGTCCAGAGAGTGCACTGGCACCACTGGAGATGCAGTCCAGTGAGTCCAGTGAATGCACTGGCAACACTGGGGATGCAGTGCAGTGAGTCCAGAGAGTGCACTGGCACCACTGGTGATGCAGTATAGTGAGTCCAGAGAGTGCACTGGCACCACATGTGATGCAGTGAAGTGAGTGCAGAGAGTGCACTGGCACCACTGGGGGTGCAGTGCAGTGAGTCCAGAGAGTGCACTGGCACCACTGGGGATGCACTGCAGTGAGTCCAGAGCGTGCACTGGCACCACTGGTGATGCAGTGCAGTGAGTCCAGAGAGTGCACTGGCACCACTGGGGATGCAGTGCAGTGAGTCCAGAGAGTCCAGAGAGTGCACTGGCACCACTGGGGATGCAGCGCAGTGACTCTAGAGAGTGCACTGGCACCACTGGGGATGCAGTGCAGTGAGTCCAGAGAGTGCACTGGCACCACTGGGTATGCAGTGCAGTCAGTCCAGTGAGTGTACTGGCACCAATGGGGATACACTTCAGTGAGTCCAGAGAGTGCACTGGCACCACTGAGAATACACTTCTGTGAGTCCAGAGAGTGCACTAACACCACTGGGGATGCACTGCAGTGAGTCAAGAGAGTGCACGGGCACCACTGGGGATGCCCTTCAGTGAGTCCAGAGAGTGCACTGGCACCACGGGGGATGCAGTGCAGTGACTCCAGAGAGTGCACTGGCACCACTGGGGATGCAGTGCAGTGAGTCCAGAGAGTGCACTGGCACCACTGGAGATGCAGTGCAGTGAGTCCAGAAATTGCACTGGCACCACTGGGGATGCACTGCAGTGAGTCCAGAGAGTGAACTGGCACCACTGGGGATGCCCTACAGTGAGTCCAGAGAGTGCACTGGCACCACTGGGGATGCAGTGCAGTGAGTCCAGAGAGTGCACTGGCACCACTGGGGATGCACTGCAGTGAGTCCAGAGAGTGCACTAGCACCACTGGGGATGCAGTGCAGTGAATCCAGTGAGTGCACTGGCACCACTGGGGATGCAGTGCAGTGAGTCCAGAGAGTGCACTGGCACCACTGGGGATGCACTGCAATGAGCCCAGAGAGTGCACTGGCACCACTGGAGATGCAGTACAGTGAGTCCAGTGAGTGTACTGGCACCACTGGGGATGCACTGCAGTGAGTCCAGAGAGTGCACTGGCACCACTGAGAATGCAGTTCAGTGAATCCAGAGAGTGCACTGGCACCACTGGGGATGCAGTGCAGTGAGTCCAGAGAGTGCACTGGCACCACTGGGGATGCGGTGCAGTTACTCCAGAGACTGCACTGGCACCACTGGGGATGCAGTGCAGTGAGTCCAGAGAGTGCACTGGCACCACTGGGGATGCAGTGCAGTGAGTCCAGAGAGTGCACTGGCACCAATGGGGATGCGGTGCAGTTACTCCAGAGACTGCACTGGCACCACTGGGGATGCAGTGCAGTGAGTCCAGAGAGTGCACTGGCACCACTGGAGATGCAGTCCAGTGAGTCCAGTGAATGCACTGGCAACACTGGGGATGCAGTGCAGTGAGTCCAGAGAGTGCACTGGCACCACTGGTGATGCAGTATAGTGAGTCCAGAGAGTGCACTGGCACCAATGGGGATGCAGTGCAGTGAGTCCAGAGAGTGCACTGGCACCACTGGGGATGCGGTGCAGTTACTCCAGAGACTGCACTGGCACCACTGGGGATGCAGTGCAGTAAGTCCAGAGAGTGCACTGGCACCACTGGAGATGCAGTCCAGTGAGTCCTGTGAATGCACTGGCAACACTGGGGATGCAGTGCAGTGAGTCCAGAGAGTGCTCTGGCACCACAGGGGATGCAGTGCAGTGAGTCCAGAGTGTGCACTGGCACCACTGGGGATGCAGCGCAGTGACTCCAGAGAGTGCACTGACACCACTGGGGATGCGGTGCAGTGAGTCCAGAGAGTGCACTGGCACCACTCAGGGTGCAGTGTGGTGAGTCCAGAGAGTGCACTGGCACCACTGGGGATGCAGTGCAGTGAGTCCAGAGAGTGCACTGGCACCACTGGAGATGCAGTGCAGTGAGTCCAGAAATTGCACTGGCACCACTGGGGATGCACTGCAGTGAGTCCAGAGAGTGAACTGGCACCACTGGGGATGCCCTACAGTGAGTCCAGAGAGTGCACTGGCACCACTGGGGATGCAGTGCAGTGAGTCCAGAGAGTGCACTGGCACCACTGGGGATGCATTGCTGTGAGTCCGGAGAGTGCACTAGCACCACTGGGGATGCAGTGCAGTGAATCCAGTGAGTGCACTGGCACCACTGGGGATGCAGTGCAGTGAGTCCAGAGAGTGCACTGGCACCACTGGGGATGCAGTGCAGTGACTGCAGAGAGTGCACTTGCACCACCGGGGATGCAGTGCAGTGAGTCCAGAGAGTGCACTGGCACCACTGGGGATGTACTGCAGTGAGTCCAGAGAGTGCACTGGCACCACTGGAGATGCAGTGCAGTGAGTCCAGAGAGTGCACTGGCACCACTGGGGATGCAGTGCAGTGAGTCCAGAGATTGCACTGGCACCACTGGGGATGCAGTACAGTGAGTCCAGAGAGTGCACTGGCACCACTGGGGATGCAGTGCAGTTAGTCCAGAGAGTGCACTGGCACTACTGGGGATGCAGTGCGGTCAGTCCAGAGAGTGCACTGGCACCACTGGGGATGCAGTGCAGTGAGTGCAGAGAGTACACTGGCAACACTGGGGATGCAGTGCAGTGAGTCCAGAGAGTGCTCTGGCACCACAGGGGACGCAGTGCATTGAGTCCAGAGTGTGCACTGGCACCACTGGGGATGCAGCGCAGTGACTCCAGAGAGTGCACTGGCACCACTCAGGGTGCAGTGCGGTGAGTCCAGAGAGTGCACTGGCACCACTGGGGATGCAGTGCAGTGAGTCCAGAGAGTGCACTGGCACCACTGGGGATGCAGTGCAGTGAGTCCAGAGAGTGCCGCTCCAGCCGCGCCAGCCGTTCCAGCCGCTAACGAGTGGAGCGCCTGACACGGCTGGAGCGGTTGCCGCGGTTGGAGCGCCTGCCGCGTTTGGAGCGGCTGCCGCGGCTGTCGCGGCTGGAGCGGCTGGAGCGTCTGCCGCGGTGGGAGAGTCTGTCGCGTATGCCGCGGACGGAGCGGCTGCCGCGGCTGGAGCGGCTGCCGCGGCTGCCAAGGCTGCCAAGGCTGGAGGGCTACCGCGGCTGGAGCGACTACCGCGGCTGGAGCAGTGCAGTGAGTCCAGAGAGTGCACTGGCACCACTGGGGATGCAGTGCAGTGAGTCCAGAGAGTGCTCTGGCACCACTGGGGATGCACTGCAGTGAGTCCAGAGAGTGCCATGGCACCACTGGGGATGCAGTGCAGTGAGTCCACGTAGTGCACTAGCACCACTGGGGATGCAGTGCAGTGAGTCCAGAGAGTGCACTGGCACCACTGGGGTTGCACTGCAGTCATTCCAGAGAGTGCACTGGCACCAAAGGGGATGCGGTGCAGTGAATCCAGAGAGTTCACTGACACCACTGGGGATGCAGTGCAGTGAGTCCAGAGAGTGCACTGGCACCACTGGGGATGCGGTGCCGGGAGTCCAGAGAGTGCTTTGGCACCACTGGGGATGCAGTGCAGTGAGTCCAGAGAGTGCACTGGCACCACTGGGGATGCAGTGCAGTCAGTCCAGTGAGTGTACTGGCACCAATGGGGATGCCCTGCAGTGAGTCCAGAGAGTGCACTGGCACCACGGGGGATGCAGTGCAGTGACTCCAGAGAGTGCACTGGCACCACTGGGGATGCAGTGCAGTGAGTCCAGAGAGTGCACTGGCACCACTGGAGATGCAGTGCAGTGAGTCCAGAAATTGCACTGGCACCACTGGGGATGCACTGCAGTGAGTCCAGAGAGTGAACAGGCACCACTGGGGATGCCCTACAGTGAGTCCAGAGAGTGCACTGGCACCACTGGGGATGCACTGCAGTGAGTCCAGAGAGTGCACTGGCACCACTGGGGATGCACTGCAGTGAGTCCGGAGAGTGCACTAGCACCACTGGGGATGCAGTGCAGTGAATCCAGTGAGTGCACTGGCACCAGTGGGGATGCAGTGCAGTGAGTCCAGAGAGTGCACTGGCACCACTGGGGATGCAGTGCAGTGACTGCAGAGAGTGCACTGGCACCACTGGGGATGCAGTGCAGTGAGTCCAGAGAGTGCACTGGCACCACTGGGGATGTACTGCAGTGAGTCCAGAGAGTGCACTGGCACCACTGGGGTTGCAGTGCAGTGAGTCCAGAGAGTGCACTGGCACCACTGGGGATGCAGTGCAGTGAGTCCAGAGATTGCACTGGCACCACTGGGGATGCAGTACAGTGAGTCCAGAGATTGCACTGGCACCACTGGGGATGCACTGCAGTGAGTCCAGAGAGTGAACAGGCACCACTGGGGATGCCCTACAGTGAGTCCAGAGAGTGCACTGGCACCACTGGGGATGCAGTGCAGTCAGTCCAGAGAGTGCACTGGCACTACCGGGGATGCAGTGCAGTGAGTGCAGAGAGTACACTGGCAACACTGGGGATGCAGTGCAGTGAGTCCAGAGAGTGCTCTGGCACCACAGGGGATGCAGTGCAGTGAGTCCAGAGTGTGCACTGGCACCACTGGGGATGCAGCGCAGTGACTCCAGAGAGTGCACTGACACCACTGGGGATGCGGTGCAGTGAGTCCAGAGAGTGCACTGGCACCACTGAGGATGCAGTGCAGTGAGTCCAGAGAGTGCCGCTCCAGCCTCGGCATCCGCTCCAGCCGCGTCAACCGCTCCAGCCGCGGTAGCCTCTCCAGCCGCTCCAACCGCGGTAGCCGCTCCAAAGGCGGCAGGCGCTCCAGCCGCGGCAGCCGCTCCAGCCGCGGCAGCCGTTCCAGCCGCTAACGAGTGGAGCGCCTGCCACGGCTGGAGCGGTTGCCGCGGTTGGAGCGCCTGCCGCGTTTGGAGCAGCTGCCGCGGCTGCCGCGGATGGAGCGGCTGGAGCGTCTGCCGCGGTGGGAGAGTCTGCCGCGTATGCCGCGGACGGAGCGGCTGCCGCGGCTGGAGCGGCTGCCGCGGCTGCCGAGGCTGCAGGGCTACCGCGGCTGGAGCGACTACCGCGTCTGGAGCAGTGCAGTGAGTCCAGAGAGTGCACTGGCACCACTGGGGATGCAGTGCAGTGAGTCCAGAGAGTGCACTGGCACCTTTGGGGATGCACTGCAGTGTCTGCAGAGAGTGCCCTGGCACCACTGGGGATGCAGTGCAGTGAGTCCAGAGAGTGCACTGGCACCACTGGGGATGCAGTGCAGTCAGTCCAGTGAGTGTACTGGCACCGATGGGGATGCCCTGCAGTGAGTCCAGAGAGTGCACTGGCACCACGGGGGATGCAGTGCAGTGACTCCAGAGAGTGCACTGGCAAAACTGGGGATGCACTGCAGTGAGTCCAGAGAGTGCACTGGCACCACTGGAGATGCAGTGCAGGGAGTCCAGAAATTGCACTGGCAACACTGGGGATGCAGTGCAGTGAGTCCAGAGAGTGAACTGGCACCACTGGGGATGCCCTACAGTGAGTCCAGAGAGTGCACTGGCACCACTGGGGATGCACTGCAGTGAGTCCAGAGAGTGCACTGGCACCACTGGGGATGCACTGCAGTGAGTGCAGAGAGTGCACTAGCACCACTGGGGATGCAGTGCAGTGAATCCTGTGAGTGCACTGGCACCACTGGGGATGCACTGCAGTGAGTCCAGAGAGTGCACTGGCACCACTGGGGATGCAGTGCAGTGAGTCCAGAGAGTGCACTGGCACCACTGGGTATGCAGTGCAGTGAGTCCAGAGAGTGCACTGGCACCACTGGGGATGCAGTGCAGTGAGTCCAGAGATTGCACTGGCACCACTGGGGATGCAGTACAGTGAGTCCAGAGAGTGCACTGGCACCACTGGGGATGCAGTGCAGTGAGTCCAGAGAGTGCACTGGCACCACTGGGGATGCAGTGCAGTCAGTCCAGAGAGTGCACTGGCACTACTGGGGATGAAGTGCAGTGAGTGCAGAGAGTACACTGGCAACACTGGGGATGCAGTGCAGTGAGTCCAGAGAGTGCTCTGGCACCACAGGGGATGCAGTGCAGTGAGTCCAGAGTGTGCACTGGCACCACTGGGGTGCACTGCAGTGAGTCCAGAGAGTGCACTGGCACCACTGGGGATGCAGTGCAGTGAGTCCAGAGAGTGCACTGGCACCACTGGGGATGCAGTGCAGTGAGTCCAGAGACTTCACAGGCTCCACTGGGAATACAGAGAAGTGAGTCCAGAGAGTGCACTGGCACCACTGGGGATGCACTGCAGTGAGTCCAGAGAGTGCACTGGCACCACTGGGGATGCGGTGCAGTGAGTCCAGAGAGTGCACGGGCTCCACTGGGGATGCAGTACAGTGAGTCCAGAGAGTGCACTGGCACCACTGGGGATGCATTGCAGTGAGTCCAGAGAGTGCACTGGCACCACTGGGGATGCAGTGCAGTGAGTCCAGAGATTGCACTGGCACCACTGGGGATGCAGTACAGTGACCCCAGAGAGTGCACTGGCACCACTGGGGATGCACTGCAGTGAGCCCAGAGAGTGCACTGGCACCACTGGGGATGCAGTGCAGTCAGTCCAGAGAGTGCACTGGCACTACTGGGGATGCAGTGCAGTGAGTGCAGAGAGTACACTGGCAACACTGGGGATGCAGTGCAGTGAGTCCAGAGAGTGCTCTGGCACCACAGGGGATGCAGTGCAGTGAGTCCAGAGTGTGCACTGGCACCACTGGGGATGCAGCGCAGTGACTCCAGAGAGTGCACTGACACCACTGGAGATGCGGTGCAGTGAGTCCAGAGAGTGCACTGGCACCACTCAGGGTGCAGTGCGGTGAGTCCAGAGAGTGCACTAGCACCACTGGGGATGCAGTGCAGTGAGTCCAGAGAGTGCACTGGCACCACTGGAGATGCAGTGCAGTGAGTCCAGAAATTGCACTGGCACCACTGGGGATGCACTGCAGTGAGTCCAGAGAGTGAACTGGCACCACTGGGGATGCCCTACAGTGAGTCCAGAGAGTGCACTGGCACCACTGGGGATGCACTGCCGTGAGTCCAGAGAGTGCACTGGCAGCACTGGGGATGCACTGCAGTGAGTCCGGAGAGTGCACTAGCACCACTATGGATGCAGTGCAGTGAATCCAGTGAGTGCACTGGCACCACTGGGGATGCAGTGCAGTGAGTCCAGAGAGTGCACTGGCACCACTGGGGATGCAGTGCAGTGACTGCAGAGAGTGCACTTGCACCACTGGGGATGCAGTGCAGTGAGTCCAGAGAGTGCACTGGCACCACTGGGGATGTACTGCAGTGAGTCCAGAGAGTGCACTGGCACCACTGGGGATGCAGTGCAGTGAGTCCAGAGAGTGCACTGGCACCACTGGGGATGCAGTGCAGTGAGTCCAGAGAGTGCTCTGGCACCACTGGGGATGCACTGCAGTGAGTCCAGAGAGTGCACTGGCACCACTGGGGATGCAGTGCAGTGAGTCCACGTAGCGCACTAGCACCACTGGGGATGCAGTGCAGTGAGTCCAGAGAGTGCACTGGCACCACTGGGGTTGCACTGCAGTCATTCCAGAGAGTGCACTGGCACCAAAGGGGATGCGGTGCAGTGAATCCAGAGAGTGCACTGACACCACTGGGGATGCAGTGCAGTGAGTCCAGAGAGTGCACTGGCACCACTGGGGATGCAGTGCAGTCAGTCCAGTGAGTGTACTGGCACCAATGGGGATGCCCTGCAGTGAGTCCAGAGAGTGAACTGGCACCACGGGGGATGCAGTGCAGTGACTCCAGAGAGTGCACTGGCACCACTGGGGATGCAGTGCAGTGAGTCCAGAGAGTGCACTGGCACCACTGGAGATGCAGTGCAGTGAGTCCATAAATTGCACTGGCACCACTGGGGATGCACTGCAGTGAGTCCAGAGAGTGAACAGGCACCACTGGGGATGCCCTACAGTGAGTCCAGAGAGTGCACTGGCACCACTGGGGATGCACTGCAGTGAGTCCAGAGAGTGCACTGGCACCACTGGGGATGCACTGCAGTGAGTCCGGAGAGTGCACTAGCACCACTGGGGATGCAGTGCAGTGAATCCAGTGAGTGCACTGGCACCACTGGGGATGCAGTGCAGTGACTGCAGAGAGTGCACTGGCACCACTGGGGATGCAGTGCAGTGAGTCCAGAGAGTGCACTGGCACCACTGGGGATGTACTGCAGTGAGTCCAGAGAGTGCACTGGCACCACTGGGGATGCAGTGCAGTGAGTCCAGAGAGTGCACTGGCACCACTGGGGATGCACTGCAGTGAGCCCAGAGAGTGCACTGGCACTACTGGGGATGCAGTACAGTGAGTCCAGAGAGTGCACTGGCACCACTGGGGATGCAGTGCAGTCAGTCCAGAGAGTGCACTGGCACTACTGGGGATGCAGTGCAGTGAGTGCAGAGAGTACACTGGCACCAAAGGGGATGCAGTGCAGTGAGTCCAGAGTGTGCACTGGCACCACTGGGGATGCAGCGCAGTGACTCCAGAGAGTGCACTGACACCACTGGGGATGCGGTGCAGTGAGTCCAGAGAGTGCACTGGCACCACTCAGGGTGCAGTGCGGTGAGTCCAGAGAGTGCACTGGCACCACTGGGGATGCAGTGCAGTGAGTCCAGAGAGTGCACTGGCACCACTGGGGATGCAGTGCAGTGAGTCCAGAGAGTGCCGCTCCAGCCTCGGCTTCCGCTCCAGCCGCGTCAACCGCTCCAGCCGCGGTAGCCTCTCCAGCCGCTCCAGCCGCGGTAGCCGCTCCAAACGCGGCAGGCGCTCCAGCCGCGGCAGCCGCTCCAGCCGCGGCAGCCGTTCCAGCCGCTAACGAGTGGAGCGCCTGCCACGGCTGGAGCGGTTGCCGCGGTTGGAGCGCCTGCCGCGTTTGGAGCGGCTTCCGCGGCTGCCGCGGCTGGAGCGGCTGGAGCGGCTGCCGCGGCTGCCGAGGCTGGAGGGCTACCGCGGCTGGAGCGACTGCCGCGGCTGGAGCAGTGCAGTGAGTCCAGATAGTGCACTGGCACCACTGGGGATGCAGTGCAGTGAGTCCAGAGAGTGCACTGGCACCTTTGGGGATGCACTGCACTGTCTGCAGAGAGTGCCCTGGAACCACTGGGGATGCAGTGCAGTGAGTCCAGAGAGTGCACTGGCACCACTGGTGATGCAGTGCAGTGAGTCCAGAGAGTGCACTGGCACCACTGGGGATGCAGTGCAGTGAGTCCACGTAGTGCACTAGCACCAGTGGGGATGCAGTGCAGTGAGTCCAGAGAGTGCACTGGCACCACAGGGGTTGCACTGCAGTCATTCCAGAGAGTGCACTGGCACCACAGGGGATGCGGTGCAGTGAATCCAGAGAGTGCTTTGGCACCACAGGGGATGCACTGCAGTGAGTCCAGAGAGTGCACTGGCACCACTGGGGATGCAGCGCAGTGACTCTAGAGAGTGCACTGGCACCACTGGGGATGCAGTGCAGTGAGTCCAGAGAGTGCACTAGCACCACTTTGGATGCACTGCAGTGAGTCCGGAGAGTGAACTGGCTCCACTGGGGATGCACTGCAGTGAGTCCAGAGAGTGAACTGGCACCACTGGGGATGCCCTACAGTGAGTCCAGAGAGTGCACTGGCACCACTGGGGATGCACTGCAGTGAGTCCAGAGAGTGCACTGGCAGCACTGAGGATGCACTGCAGTGAGTCCGGAGAGTGCACTAGCACCACTGGGGATG
Source organism: Anser anser (assembly GCF_964211835.1). NCBI lineage: Eukaryota > Metazoa > Chordata > Aves > Anseriformes > Anatidae > Anser > Anser anser. Next base: position 30,029,065 of record NC_139723.1, on the reverse strand, counting down.
CAGTGCAGTGAATCCAGTGAGTGCACTGGCACCACTGGGGATGCAGTGCAGTGAGTCCAGAGAGTGCACTGGCACCACTGGGGATGCAGTGCAGTGACTGCAGAGAGTGCACTTGCACCACTGGGGATGCAGTGCAGTGAGTCCAGAGAGTGCACAGGCACCACTGGGGATGTACTGCAGTGAGTCCAGAGAGTGCACTGGCACCACTGGGGATGCAGTGCAGTGAGTCCAGAGAGTGCACTGGCACCACTGGGGATGCAGTGCAGTGAGTCCAGAGATTGCACGGGCACCACTGGGGATGCAGTACAGTGAGTCCAGAGAGTGCACTGGCACCACTGGGGATGCAGTACAGTGAGTCCAGAGAGTGCACTGGCACCACTGGGGATGCAGTGCAGTTAGTCCAGAGAGTGCACTGGCACCACTGGGGATGCAGTGCGGTCAGTCCAGAGAGTGCACTGGCACTACTGGGGATGCAGTGCAGTGAGTGCAGAGAGTACACTGGCAACACTGGGGATGCAGTGCAGTGAGTCCAGAGAGTGCTCTGGCACCACAGGGGATGCAGTGCAGTGAGTCCAGAGTGTGCACTGGCACCACTGGGGATGCAGCGCAGTGACTCCAGAGAGTGCACTGGCACCACTCAGGGTGCAGGGGGTGAGTCCAGAGAGTGCACTGGCACCACTGGGGATGCAGTGCAGTGAGTCCAGAGAGTGCACTGGCACCACTGGGGATGCAGTGCAGTGAGTCCAGAGAGTGCCGCTCCAGCCGCGGCAGCCGTTCCAGCCGCTAACGAGTGGAGCGCCTGCCACGGCTGGAGCGGTTGCCGCGGTTGGAGCGCCTGACGCGTTTGGAGCGGCTGCCGCGGCTGTCGCGGCTGGAGCGGCTGGAGCGTCTGCCGCGGTGGGAGAGTCTGTCGCGTATGCCGCGGACGGAGCGGCTGCCGCGGCTGGAGCGGCTGCCGCGGCTGCCGCGGCTGCCAAGGCTGGAGGGCTACCGCGGCTGGAGCGACTACCGCGGCTGGAGCAGTGCAGTGAGTCCAGAGAGTGCACTGGCACCACTGGGGATGCAGTGCAGTGAGTCCAGAGAGTGCACTGGCACCTTTGGGGATGCACTGCAGTGTCTGCAGAGAGTGCCCTGGCACCACTGGGGATGCAGTGCAGTGAGTCCAGAGAGTGCTCTGGCACCACTGGGGATGCACTGCAGTGAGTCCAGAGAGTGCACTGGCACCACTGGGGATGCAGTGCAGTGAGTCCACGTAGTGCACTAGCACCACTGGGGATGCAGTGCAGTGAGTCCAGAGAGTGCACTGGCACCACTGGGGTTGCACTGCAGTCATTCCAGAGAGTGCACTGGCACCAAAGGGGATGCGGTGCAGTGAATCCAGAGAGTGCACTGACACCACTGGGGATGCAGTGCAGTTAGTCCAGAGAGTGCACTGGCACCACTGGGGATGCGGTGCCGGGAGTCCAGAGTGTGCTTTGGCACCACTGGGGATGCAGTGCAGTGAGTCCAGAGAGTGCACTGGCACCACTGGGGATGCAGTGCAGTCAGTCCAGTGAGTGTACTGGCACCAATGGGGATGCCCTGCAGTGAGTCCAGAGAGTGCACTGGCACCACGGGGGATGCAGTGCAGTGACTCCAGAGAGTGCACTGGCACCACTGGGGATGCAGTGCAGTGAGTCCAGAGAGTGCACTGGCACCACTGGAGATGCAGTGCAGTGAGTCCAGAAATTGCACTGGCACCACTGGGGATGCACTGCAGTGAGTCCAGAGAGTGAACAGGCACCACTGGGGATGCCCTACAGTGAGTCCAGAGAGTGCACTGGCACCACTGGGGATGCACTGCAGTGAGTCCAGAGAGTGCACTGGCACCACTGGGGATGCACTGCAGTGAGTCCGGAGAGTGCACTAGCACCACTGGGGATGCAGTGCAGTGAATCCAGTGAGTGCACTGGCACCACTGGGGATGCGGTGCAGTGAGTCCAGAGAGTGCACTGGCACCACTGGGGATGCAGTGCAGTGACTGCAGAGAGTGCACTGGCACCACTGGGGATGCAGTGCAGTGAGTCCAGAGAGTGCACTGGCACCACTGGGGATGTACTGCAGTGAGTCCAGAGAGTGCACTGGCACCACTGGGGATGCAGTGCAGTGAGTCCAGAGAGTGCACTGGCACCACTGGGGATGCAGTGCAGTGAGTATAGAGATTGCACTGGCACCACTGGGGATGCAGTACAGTGAGTCCAGAGAGTGCACTGGCACCACTGGGGATGCAGTGCAGTCAGTCCAGAGAGTGCACTGGCACTACTGGGGATGCAGTGCAGTGAGTGCAGAGAGTACACTGGCACCAAAGGGGATGCAGTGCAGTGAGTCCAGAGTGTGCACTGGCACCACTGGGGATGCAGCGCAGTGAGTCCAGAGAGTGCACTGACACCACTGGGGATGCGGTGCAGTGAGTCCAGAGAGTGCACTGGCACCACTCAGGGTGCAGTGCGGTGAGTCCAGAGAGTGCACTGGCACCACTGGGGATGCAGTGCAGTGAGTCCAGAGAGTGCACTGGCACCACAGGGGTTGCACTGCAGTCATTCCAGAGAGTGCACTGGCACCACAGGGGATGCGGTGCAGTGAATCCAGAGAGTGCTTTGGCACCACAGGGGATGCACTGCAGTGAGTCCAGAGAGTGCACTGGCACCACTGGGGATGCAGCGCAGTGACTCTAGAGAGTGCACTGGCACCACTGGGGATGCAGTGCAGTGAGTCCAGAGAGTGCACTGGCACCACTGGGGATGCAGTACAGTCAGTCCAGTGAGTGTACTGGCACCAATGGGGATGCACTTCAGTGAGTCTAGAGAGTGCACTGGCACCACTGAGAATACACTTCTGTGAGTCCAGAGAGTGCACTAGCACCACTTTGGATGCACTGCAGTGAGTCCGGAGAGTGAACTGGCTCCACTGGGGATGCACTGCAGTGAGTCCAGAGAGTGCACTGGCACCACTGGGGATGCACTGCAGTGAGTCCAGAGAGTGCACTAGCACCACTGGGGATGCAGTGCAGTGAATCCAGTGAGTGCACTGGCCCCACTGGGGATGCACTGCAGTGAGTCCAGAGAGTGCAATGCCACCACTGGGGATGCACTGCAGTGAGCCCAGAGAGTGCACTGGCACCAATGGAGATGCAGTACAGTGAGTCCAGTGAGTGTACTGGCACCACTGGGGATGCACTGCAGTGAGTCCAGAGAGTGCACTGGCACCACTGAGAATGCAGTTCAGGGAGTCCAGAGAGTGCAGTGGCACCACTGGGGATGCACTGCAGTGAGTCCAGAGAGTGCACTGGCACCACTGGGGATGCAGTGCAGTGAGTCCAGAGAGTGCACTGGCACCACTGGGGATGCAGTGCAGTGAGTCCAGAGAGTGCACTGGCACCATTGGGGATGCGGTGCAGTTACTCCAGAGACTGCACTGGCACCACTGGGGATGCAGTGCAGTGAGTCCAGAGAGTGCACTGGCACCACTGGAGATGCAGTCCAGTGAGTCCAGTGAATGCAATGGCAACACTGGTGATGCACTGCTGTGAGTCCAGAGAGTGCACTGGCACCACTGGTGATGCAGTATAGTGAGTCCAGAGAGTGCACTGGCACCACTGGGGATGCAGTGCAGTGAGTCCAGAGAGTGCACAGGCACCACTGGGGATGCGGTGCAGTTACTCCAGAGACTGCACTGGCTCCACTGGGGATGCAGTGCAGTGAGTCCAGAGAGTGCACTGGCACCACTGGGGATGCAGTGCAGTGAGTCCAGAGAGTGCACTGGCCCCACTGGGGATGCACTGCAGTGAGTCCAGAGAGTGCACTGGCACCACTGGGGATGCAGTGCAGTGAGCCCAGAGAGTGCACTGGCACCAATGGAGATGCAGTACAGTGAGTCCAGTGAGTGTACTGGCACCACTGGGGATGCACTGCAGTGAGTCCAGAGAGTGCACTGGCACCACTGAGAATGCAGTTCAGGGAGTCCAGAGAGTGCAGTGGCACCACTGGGGATGCACTGCAGTGAGTCCAGAGAGTGCACTGGCACCACTGGGGATGCAGTGCAGTGAGTCCAGAGAGTGCACTGGCACCACTGGGGATGCAGTGCAGTGAGTCCAGAGAGTGCACTGGCACCACTGGGGATGCGGTGCAGTTACTCCAGAGACTGCACTGGCTCCACTGGGGATGCAGTGCAGTGAGTCCAGAGAGTGCACTGGCACCACTGGGGATGCACTGCAGTGAGTCCAGAGAGTGCACTGGCACCACTGGGGATGCCCTGCAGTGAGTCCAGAGAGTGCACTAGCACCACTGGGGATGCAGTGCAGTGAATCCAGTGAGTGCACTGGCCCCACTGGGGATGCACTGCAGTGAGTCCAGAGAGTGCACTGGCACCACTGGGGATGCACTGCAGTGAGCCCAGAGAGTGCACTGGCACCAATGGAGATGCAGTACAGTGAGTCCAGTGAGTGTACTGGCACCACTGGGGATGCACTGCAGTGAGTCCAGAGAGTGCACTGGCACCACTGAGAATGCAGTTCAGTGAGTCCAGAGAGTGCAGTGGCACCACTGGGGATGCAGTGCAGTGAGTCCAGAGAGTGCACTGGCACCACTGGGGATGCACTGCAGTGAGTCCAGAGAGTGCACTGGCACCACTGGGGATGCAGTGCAGTGAGTCCAGAGAGTGCACTGGCACCACTGGGGATGCGGTGCAGTTACTCCAGAGACTGCACTGGCACCACTGGGGTTGCTGTGCAGTGAGTCCAGAGAGTGCACTGGCACCACTGGAGATGCAGTCCAGTGAGTCCAGTGAATGCAATGGCAACACTGGGGATGCAGTGCTGTGAGTCCAGAGAGTGCACTGGCACCACTGGTGATGCAGTATAGTGAGTCCAGAGAGTGCACTGGCACCACTGGGGATGCAGTGCAGTGAGTCCTGAGAGTGCACAGGCACCACTGGGGATGCGGTGCAGTTACTCCAGAGACTGCACTGGCACCACTGGGGATGCAGTGCAGTGAGTCCAGAGAGTGCACTGGCACCACTGGAGATGCAGTCCAGTGAGTCCAGTGAATGCACTGGCACCACTGGGGATGCACTGCAGTGAGTCCAGAGAGTGCACTGGCACCACTGGGGATGCAGTATAGTGAGTCCAGAGAGTGCACTGGCACCACTGGGGATGCAGTGCAGTGAGTCCAGAGAGGCACTGGCACCACTGGGGATGCACTGCAGTGAGTCCAGAGAGTGCACTGGCACCACTGGTGATGCAGTACAGTGAGTCCAGGGAGTGCACTGGCACTACTGGGGATGTAGTGCAGTGACTCGAGAGAATACACTTGCACCACTGGGGATGCAGTGCAGTGAGTCCAGAGAGTGCACTGGCACCACTGGGGATGCAGTGCAGTGAGTCCAGAGAGTGCACGGGCTCCACTGGGGATGCAGTGCAGTGAGTCCAGAGAGTGCACTGGCACCACTTGTGATGCAGTGCAGTGAGTCCAGAGAGTGCACTGCCACCACTGGGGATGCGGTGCCGGGAGTCCAGAGAGTGCTTTGGCACCACTGGGGATGCAGTGCAGTGAGTCCAGAGAGTGCACTGGCACCACTGGGGAGGCACTGCAGTGAGTCCAGAGAGTGCACTGCCACCACTGGGGATGCGGTGCCGGGAGTCCAGAGAGTGCTTTGGCACCACTGGGGATGCAGTGCAGTGAGTCCAGAGAGTGCACTGGCACCACTGGGGATGCAGCGCAGTGACTCCAGAGAGTGCACTGGCACCACTGGGGATGCGGTTCGGGAGTCCAGAGAGTGCTTTGGCACCACTGGGGATGCACTGCAGTTACTCCAGAGAGTGCACTGGCACCACTGGGGATGCGGTGCCGGGAGTCCAGAGAGTGCTTTGGCACCACTGGGGATGCACTGCAGTGAGTCCAGAGAGTGCACTGGCACCAGTGAGAATGCACTTCAGTGAGTCCAGAGAGTGCACTGGCACCACTGGGGATGCACTGCAGTGAGTCCAGAGAGTGCACTAGCACCACTGGGGAATGCAGTGCAGTGAGTCCCGAGTGTGCACTGGCACCACTGGGGATGCAGTGCAGTGAGTCCAGAGAGTGCACTGGCACCACTAAGGATGCACTGCAGTGAGTCCAGAGAGTGCACTGGCACCACTGGGGATGCACTGCAGTGAGCCCAGAGAGTGCACTGGCACCACTGGAGATGCAGTACAGTGAGTCCAGTGAATGCACTGGCAGCACTGGGGCTGCAGTGCAGTGAGTCCAGAGAGTGCACTGGCACCACTGGGGATGCAGTGCAGTGACTCCAGAGAGTGCACTGGCACCACTGGGGATGCACTACAGTGAGTCCAGTGAGTGTACTGGCACCACTGGGGATGCACTGCAGTGAGTCCAGAGAGTGCACTGACACCACTGAGAATGCACTTCAGTGAGTCCAGAGAGTGCACTGGCACCACTGGGGATGCAGTGCAGTGAGTCCACGTAGTGCACTAGCACCAGTGGGGATGCAGTGCAGTGAGTCCAGAGAGTGCACTGGCACCACAGGGGTTGCACTGCAGTCATTCCAGAGAGTGCACTGGCACCACAGGGGATGCGGTGCAGTGAATCCAGAGAGTGCTTTGGCACCACAGGGGATGCACTGCAGTGAGTCCAGAGAGTGCACTGGCACCACTGGGGATGCAGCGCAGTGACTCTAGAGAGTGCACTGGCACCACTGGGGATGCAGTGCAGTGAGTCCAGAGAGTGCACTAGCACCACTTTGGATGCACTGCAGTGAGTCCGGAGAGTGAACTGGCTCCACTGGGGATGCACTGCAGTGAGTCCAGAGAGTGAACTGGCACCACTGGGGATGCCCTACAGTGAGTCCAGAGAGTGCACTGGCACCACTGGGGATGCACTGCAGTGAGTCCAGAGAGTGCACTGGCAGCACTGAGGATGCACTGCAGTGAGTCCGGAGAGTGCACTAGCACCACTGGGGATGCAGTGCAGTGAATCCAGTGAGTGCACTGGCACCACTGGGGATGCAGTGCAGTGAGTCCAGAGAGTGCACTGGCACCACTGGGGATGCAGTGCAGTGACTGCAGAGAGTGCACTTGCACCACTGGGGATGCAGTGCAGTGAGTCCAGAGAGTGCACTGGCACCACTGGGGATGTACTGCAGTGAGTCCAGAGAGTGCACTGGCACCACTGGGGATGCAGTGCAGTGAGTCCAGAGAGTGCACTGGCACCACTGGGGATGCAGTGCAGTGAGTCCAGAGATTGCACGGGCACCACTGGGGATGCAGTACAGTGAGTCCAGAGAGTGCACTGGCACCACTGGGGATGCAGTACAGTGAGTCCAGAGAGTGCACTGGCACCACTGGGGATGCAGTGCAGTTAGTCCAGAGAGTGCACTGGCACCACTGGGGATGCAGTGCGGTCAGTCCAGAGAGTGCACTGGCACTACTGGGGATGCAGTGCAGTGAGTGCAGAGAGTACACTGGCAACACTGGGGATGCAGTGCAGTGAGTCCAGAGAGTGCTCTGGCACCACAGGGGATGCAGTGCAGTGAGTCCAGAGTGTGCACTGGCACCACTGGGGATGCAGCGCAGTGACTCCAGAGAGTGCACTGGCACCACTCAGGGTGCAGGGGGTGAGTCCAGAGAGTGCACTGGCACCACTGGGGATGCAGTGCAGTGAGTCCAGAGAGTGCACTGGCACCACTGGGGATGCAGTGCAGTGAGTCCAGAGAGTGCCGCTCCAGCCGCGGCAGCCGTTCCAGCCGCTAACGAGTGGAGCGCCTGCCACGGCTGGAGCGGTTGCCGCGGTTGGAGCGCCTGACGCGTTTGGAGCGGCTGCCGCGGCTGTCGCGGCTGGAGCGGCTGGAGCGTCTGCCGCGGTGGGAGAGTCTGTCGCGTATGCCGCGGACGGAGCGGCTGCCGCGGCTGGAGCGGCTGCCGCGGCTGCCGCGGCTGCCAAGGCTGGAGGGCTACCGCGGCTGGAGCGACTACCGCGGCTGGAGCAGTGCAGTGAGTCCAGAGAGTGCACTGGCACCACTGGGGATGCAGTGCAGTGAGTCCAGAGAGTGCACTGGCACCTTTGGGGATGCACTGCAGTGTCTGCAGAGAGTGCCCTGGCACCACTGGGGATGCAGTGCAGTGAGTCCAGAGAGTGCTCTGGCACCACTGGGGATGCACTGCAGTGAGTCCAGAGAGTGCACTGGCACCACTGGGGATGCAGTGCAGTGAGTCCACGTAGTGCACTAGCACCACTGGGGATGCAGTGCAGTGAGTCCAGAGAGTGCACTGGCACCACTGGGGTTGCACTGCAGTCATTCCAGAGAGTGCACTGGCACCAAAGGGGATGCGGTGCAGTGAATCCAGAGAGTGCACTGACACCACTGGGGATGCAGTGCAGTGAGTCCAGAGAGTGCACTGGCACCACTGGGGATGCGGTGCCGGGAGTCCAGAGTGTGCTTTGGCACCACTGGGGATGCAGTGCAGTGAGTCCAGAGAGTGCACTGGCACCACTGGGGATGCAGTGCAGTCAGTCCAGTGAGTGTACTGGCACCAATGGGGATGCCCTGCAGTGAGTCCAGAGAGTGCACTGGCACCACGGGGGATGCAGTGCAGTGACTCCAGAGAGTGCACTGGCACCACTGGGGATGCAGTGCAGTGAGTCCAGAGAGTGCACTGGCACCACTGGAGATGCAGTGCAGTGAGTCCAGAAATTGCACTGGCACCACTGGGGATGCACTGCAGTGAGTCCAGAGAGTGAACAGGCACCACTGGGGATGCCCTACAGTGAGTCCAGAGAGTGCACTGGCACCACTGGGGATGCACTGCAGTGAGTCCAGAGAGTGCACTGGCACCACTGGGGATGCACTGCAGTGAGTCCGGAGAGTGCACTAGCACCACTGGGGATGCAGTGCAGTGAATCCAGTGAGTGCACTGGCACCACTGGGGATGCGGTGCAGTGAGTCCAGAGAGTGCACTGGCACCACTGGGGATGCAGTGCAGTGAGTCCAGAGAGTGCACTGGCACCACTGGGGATGCAGTGCAGTGAGTCCAGAGAGTGCACTGGCACCACTGGGGATGTACTGCAGTGAGTCCAGAGAGTGCACTGGCACCACTGGGGATGCAGTGCAGTGAGTCCAGAGAGTGCACTGGCACCACTGGGGATGCAGTGCAGTGAGTATAGAGATTGCACTGGCACCACTGGGGATGCAGTACAGTGAGTCCAGAGAGTGCACTGGCACCACTGGGGATGCAGTGCAGTCAGTCCAGAGAGTGCACTGGCACTACTGGGGATGCAGTGCAGTGAGTGCAGAGAGTACACTGGCACCAAAGGGGATGCAGTGCAGTGAGTCCAGAGTGTGCACTGGCACCACTGGGGATGCAGCGCAGTGAGTCCAGAGAGTGCACTGACACCACTGGGGATGCGGTGCAGTGAGTCCAGAGAGTGCACTGGCACCACTCAGGGTGCAGTGCGGTGAGTCCAGAGAGTGCACTGGCACCACTGGGGATGCAGTGCAGTGAGTCCAGAGAGTGCACTGGCACCACAGGGGTTGCACTGCAGTCATTCCAGAGAGTGCACTGGCACCACAGGGGATGCGGTGCAGTGAATCCAGAGAGTGCTTTGGCACCACAGGGGATGCACTGCAGTGAGTCCAGAGAGTGCACTGGCACCACTGGGGATGCAGCGCAGTGACTCTAGAGAGTGCACTGGCACCACTGGGGATGCAGTGCAGTGAGTCCAGAGAGTGCACTGGCACCACTGGGGATGCAGTACAGTCAGTCCAGTGAGTGTACTGGCACCAATGGGGATGCACTTCAGTGAGTCTAGAGAGTGCACTGGCACCACTGAGAATACACTTCTGTGAGTCCAGAGAGTGCACTAGCACCACTTTGGATGCACTGCAGTGAGTCCGGAGAGTGAACTGGCTCCACTGGGGATGCACTGCAGTGAGTCCAGAGAGTGCACTGGCACCACTGGGGATGCACTGCAGTGAGTCCAGAGAGTGCACTAGCACCACTGGGGATGCAGTGCAGTGAATCCAGTGAGTGCACTGGCCCCACTGGGGATGCACTGCAGTGAGTCCAGAGAGTGCAATGCCACCACTGGGGATGCACTGCAGTGAGCCCAGAGAGTGCACTGGCACCAATGGAGATGCAGTACAGTGAGTCCAGTGAGTGTACTGGCACCACTGGGGATGCACTGCAGTGAGTCCAGAGAGTGCACTGGCACCACTGAGAATGCAGTTCAGGGAGTCCAGAGAGTGCAGTGGCACCACTGGGGATGCACTGCAGTGAGTCCAGAGAGTGCACTGGCACCACTGGGGATGCAGTGCAGTGAGTCCAGAGAGTGCACTGGCACCACTGGGGATGCAGTGCAGTGAGTCCAGAGAGTGCACTGGCACCATTGGGGATGCGGTGCAGTTACTCCAGAGACTGCACTGGCACCACTGGGGATGCAGTGCAGTGAGTCCAGAGAGTGCACTGGCACCACTGGAGATGCAGTCCAGTGAGTCCAGTGAATGCAATGGCAACACTGGTGATGCACTGCTGTGAGTCCAGAGAGTGCACTGGCACCACTGGTGATGCAGTATAGTGAGTCCAGAGAGTGCACTGGCACCACTGGGGATGCAGTGCAGTGAGTCCAGAGAGTGCACAGGCACCACTGGGGATGCGGTGCAGTTACTCCAGAGACTGCACTGGCTCCACTGGGGATGCAGTGCAGTGAGTCCAGAGAGTGCACTGGCACCACTGGGGATGCAGTGCAGTGAGTCCAGAGAGTGCACTGGCCCCACTGGGGATGCACTGCAGTGAGTCCAGAGAGTGCACTGGCACCACTGGGGATGCAGTGCAGTGAGCCCAGAGAGTGCACTGGCACCAATGGAGATGCAGTACAGTGAGTCCAGTGAGTGTACTGGCACCACTGGGGATGCACTGCAGTGAGTCCAGAGAGTGCACTGGCACCACTGAGAATGCAGTTCAGGGAGTCCAGAGAGTGCAGTGGCACCACTGGGGATGCACTGCAGTGAGTCCAGAGAGTGCACTGGCACCACTGGGGATGCAGTGCAGTGAGTCCAGAGAGTGCACTGGCACCACTGGGGATGCAGTGCAGTGAGTCCAGAGAGTGCACTGGCACCACTGGGGATGCGGTGCAGTTACTCCAGAGACTGCACTGGCTCCACTGGGGATGCAGTGCAGTGAGTCCAGAGAGTGCACTGGCACCACTGGGGATGCACTGCAGTGAGTCCAGAGAGTGCACTGGCACCACTGGGGATGCCCTGCAGTGAGTCCAGAGAGTGCACTAGCACCACTGGGGATGCAGTGCAGTGAATCCAGTGAGTGCACTGGCCCCACTGGGGATGCACTGCAGTGAGTCCAGAGAGTGCACTGGCACCACTGGGGATGCACTGCAGTGAGCCCAGAGAGTGCACTGGCACCAATGGAGATGCAGTACAGTGAGTCCAGTGAGTGTACTGGCACCACTGGGGATGCACTGCAGTGAGTCCAGAGAGTGCACTGGCACCACTGAGAATGCAGTTCAGTGAGTCCAGAGAGTGCAGTGGCACCACTGGGGATGCACTGCAGTGAGTCCAGAGAGTGCACTGGCACCACTGGGGATGCACTGCAGTGAGTCCAGAGAGTGCACTGGCACCACTGGGGATGCAGTGCAGTGAGTCCAGAGAGTGCACTGGCACCACTGGGGATGCGGTGCAGTTACTCCAGAGACTGCACTGGCACCACTGGGGATGCTGTGCAGTGAGTCCAGAGAGTGCACTGGCACCACTGGAGATGCAGTCCAGTGAGTCCAGTGAATGCAATGGCAACACTGGGGATGCAGTGCTGTGAGTCCAGAGAGTGCACTGGCACCACTGGTGATGCAGTATAGTGAGTCCAGAGAGTGCACTGGCACCACTGGGGATGCAGTGCAGTGAGTCCTGAGAGTGCACAGGCACCACTGGGGATGCGGTGCAGTTACTCCAGAGACTGCACTGGCACCACTGGGGATGCAGTGCAGTGAGTCCAGAGAGTGCACTGGCACCACTGGAGATGCAGTCCAGTGAGTCCAGTGAATGCACTGGCACCACTGGGGATGCACTGCAGTGAGTCCAGAGAGTGCACTGGCACCACTGGGGATGCAGTATAGTGAGTCCAGAGAGTGCACTGGCACCACTGGGGATGCAGTGCAGTGAGTCCAGAGAGGCACTGGCACCACTGGGGATGCACTGCAGTGAGTCCAGAGAGTGCACTGGCACCACTGGTGATGCAGTACAGTGAGTCCAGGGAGTGCACTGGCACTACTGGGGATGTAGTGCAGTGACTCGAGAGAATACACTTGCACCACTGGGGATGCAGTGCAGTGAGTCCAGAGAGTGCACTGGCACCACTGGGGATGCAGTGCAGTGAGTCCAGAGAGTGCACGGGCTCCACTGGGGATGCAGTGCAGTGAGTCCAGAGAGTGCACTGGCACCACTTGTGATGCAGTGCAGTGAGTCCAGAGAGTGCACTGCCACCACTGGGGATGCGGTGCCGGGAGTCCAGAGAGTGCTTTGGCACCACTGGGGATGCAGTGCAGTGAGTCCAGAGAGTGCACTGGCACCACTGGGGAGGCACTGCAGTGAGTCCAGAGAGTGCACTGCCACCACTGGGGATGCGGTGCCGGGAGTCCAGAGAGTGCTTTGGCACCACTGGGGATGCAGTGCAGTGAGTCCAGAGAGTGCACTGGCACCACTGGGGATGCAGCGCAGTGACTCCAGAGAGTGCACTGGCACCACTGGGGATGCGGTTCGGGAGTCCAGAGAGTGCTTTGGCACCACTGGGGATGCACTGCAGTTACTCCAGAGAGTGCACTGGCACCACTGGGGATGCGGTGCCGGGAGTCCAGAGAGTGCTTTGGCACCACTGGGGATGCACTGCAGTGAGTCCAGAGAGTGCACTGGCACCAGTGAGAATGCACTTCAGTGAGTCCAGAGAGTGCACTGGCACCACTGGGGATGCACTGCAGTGAGTCCAGAGAGTGCACTAGCACCACTGGGGAATGCAGTGCAGTGAGTCCCGAGTGTGCACTGGCACCACTGGGGATGCAGTGCAGTGAGTCCAGAGAGTGCACTGGCACCACTAAGGATGCACTGCAGTGAGTCCAGAGAGTGCACTGGCACCACTGGGGATGCACTGCAGTGAGCCCAGAGAGTGCACTGGCACCACTGGAGATGCAGTACAGTGAGTCCAGTGAATGCACTGGCAGCACTGGGGCTGCAGTGCAGTGAGTCCAGAGAGTGCACTGGCACCACTGGGGATGCAGTGCAGTGACTCCAGAGAGTGCACTGGCACCACTGGGGATGCACTACAGTGAGTCCAGTGAGTGTACTGGCACCACTGGGGATGCACTGCAGTGAGTCCAGAGAGTGCACTGACACCACTGAGAATGCACTTCAGTGAGTCCAGAGAGTGCACTGGCACCACTGGGGATGCACTGCAGTGAGTCCAGAGAGTGCACTGGCACCACTGGGGATGCACTGCAGTGAGTCCAGAGAGTGCACTGGAACCACTGGGGATGCAGTGCAGTGAGTCCAGAGAGTGCACTGGCACCACTGGGGATGCGGTGCCGGGAGTCCAGAGAGTGCTTTGGCACCACTGGGGATGCACTGCAGTTACTCCAGAGACTGCACTGGCACCACTGGGGATGCACTGCAGTGAGTCCAGAGAGTGCACTGGCACCACTGGGGATGCAGTGCAGTGAGTCCAGAGAGTGCACTGGCACCTTTGGGGATGCACTGCAGTGTCTGCAGAGAGTGCCCTGGCACCACTGGGGATGCAGTGCAGTGAGTCCAGAGAGTGCACTGGCACCACTGGGGATGCAGTGCAGTCAGTCCAGTGAGTGTACTGGCACCAATGGGGATGCCCTGCAGTGAGTCCAGAGAGTGCACTGGCACCACGGGGGATGCAGTGCAGTGACTCCAGAGAGTGCACTGGCACCACTGGGGATGCAGTGCAGTGAGTCCAGAGAGTGCACTGGCACCACTGGAGATGCAGTGCAGGGAGTCCAGAAATTGCACTGGCAACACTGGGGATGCAGTGCAGTGAGTCCAGAGAGTGAACTGGCACCACTGGGGATGCCCTACAGTGAGTCCAGAGAGTGCACTGGCACCACTGGGGATGCACTGCAGTGAGTCCAGAGAGTGCACTGGCACCACTGGGGATGCACTGCAGTGAGTCCAGAGAGTGCACTAGCACCACTGTGGATGCAGTGCAGTGAATCCAGTGAGTGCACTGGCACCACTGGGGATGCACTGCAGTGAGTCCAGAGAGTGCACTGGCACCACTGGGGTGCAGTGCAGTGAGTCCAGAGAGTGCACTGGCACCACTGGGTATGCAGTGCAGTGAGTCCAGAGAGTGCACTGGCACCACTGGGGATGCAGTGCAGTGAGTCCAGAGATTGCACTGGCACCACTGGGGATGCAGTACAGTGAGTCCAGAGAGTGCACTGGCACCACTGGGGATGCAGTGCAGTGAGTCCAGAGAGTGCACTGGCACCACTGGGGATGCAGTGCAGTCAGTCCAGAGAGTGCACTGGCACTACTGGGGATGCAGTGCAGTGAGTGCAGAGAGTACACTGGCAACACTGGGGATGCAGTGCAGTGAGTCCAGAGAGTGCTCTGGCACCACAGGGGATGCAGTGCAGTGAGTCCAGAGTGTGCACTGGCACCACTGGGGTGCACTGCAGTGAGTCCAGAGAGTGCACTGGCACCACTGGGGATGCAGTGCAGTGAGTCCAGAGAGTGCACTGGCACCACTGGGGATGCAGTGCAGTGAGTCCAGAGAGTGCACTGGCACCACTGGGGATGCACTGCAGTGAGTCCAGAGAGTGCACGGGCTCCACTGGGGATGCAGTGCAGTGAGTCCAGAGAGTGCACTGGCACCACTGGGGATGCAGTGCAGTGAGTCCAGAGAGTGCACTGGCACCACTGGGGATGCAGTGCAGTGAGTCCAGAGATTGCACTGGCACCACTGGGGATGCAGTACAGTGAGCCCAGAGAGTGCACTGGCACCACTGGGGATGCACTGCAGTGAGCCCAGAGAGTGCACTGGCACCACTGGGGATGCAGTGCAGTCAGTCCAGAGAGTGCACTGGCACTACTGGGGATGCAGTGCAGTGAGTGCAGAGAGTACACTGGCAACACTGGAGATGCAGTGCTGTGAGTCCAGAGAGTGCTCTGGCACCACAGGGGATGCAGTGCAGTGAGTCCAGAGTGTGCACTGGCACCACTGGGGATGCAGCGCAGTGACTCCAGAGAGTGCACTGACACCACTGGGGATGCGGTGCAGTGAGTCCAGAGAGTGCACTGGCACCACTCAGGGTGCAGTGCGGTGAGTCCAGAGAGTGCACTGGCACCACTGGGGATGCAGTGCAGTGAGTCCAGAGAGTGCACTGGCACCACTGGAGATGCAGTGCAGTGAGTCCAGAAATTGCACTGGCACCACTGGGGATGCACTGCAGTGAGTCCAGAGAGTGCACTGGCACGACTGCGGATGCACTGCAGTGAGTCCGGAGAGTGCACTAGCACCACTGGGGATGCAGTGCAGTGAATCCAGTGAGTGCACTGGCACCACTGGGGATGCAGTGCAGTGAGTCCAGAGAGTGCACTGGCACCACTGGGGATGCAGTGCAGTGACTGCAGAGAGTGCACTTGCACCACTGGGGATGCAGTGCAGTGAGTCCAGAGAGTGCACTGGCACCACTGGGGATGTACTGCAGTGAGTCCAGAGAGTGCACTGGCACCACTGGGGATGCAGTGCAGTGAGTCCAGAGAGTGCACTGGCACCACTGGGGATGCAGTGCAGTGAGTCCAGAGATTGCACTGGCACCACTGGGGATGCAGTACAGTGAGTCCAGAGAGTGCACTGGCACCACTGGGGATGCAGTGCAGTTAGTCCAGAGAGTGCACTGGCACCACTGGGGATGCAGTGCGGTCAGTCCAGAGAGTGCACTGGCACTACTGGGGATGCAGTGCAGTGAGTGCAGAGAGTACACTGGCAACACTGGGGATGCAGTGCAGTGAGTCCAGAGAGTGCTCTGGCACCACAGGGGATGCAGTGCAGTGAGTCCAGAGTGTGCACTGGCACCACTGGGGATGCAGCGCAGTGACTCCAGAGAGTGCACTGGCACCACTCAGGGTGCAGTGCGGTGAGTCCAGAGAGTGCACTGGCACCACTGGGGATGCAGTGCAGTGAGTCCAGAGAGTGCACTGGCACCACTGGGGATGCAGTGCAGTGAGTCCAGGGAGTGCCGCTCCAGCCGCGGCAGCCGTTCCAGCCGCTAACGAGTGGAGCGCCTGCCACGGCTGGAGCGGTTGCCGCGGTTGGAGCGCCTGCCGCGTTTGGAGCGGCTGCCGCGGCTGTCGCGGCTGGAGCGGCTGGAGCGTCTGCCGCGGTGGGAGAGTCTGTCGCGTATGCCGCGGACGGAGCGGCTGCCGCGGCTGGAGCGGCTGCCGCGGCTGCCGCGGCTGCCAAGGCTGGAGGGCTACCGCGGCTGGAGCGACTGCCGCGGCTGGAGCAGTGCAGTGAGTCCAGACAGTGCACTGGCACCACTGGGGATGCAGTGCAGTGAGTCCAGAGAGTGCACTGGCACCTTTGGGGATGCACTGCAGTGTCTGCAGAGAGTGCCCTGGCACCACTGGGGATGCAGTGCAGTGAGTCCACGTAGTGCACTAGCACCACTGGGGATGCAGTGCAGTGAGTCCAGAGAGTGCACTGGCACCACTGGGGTTGCACTGCAGTCATTCCAGAGAGTGCACTGGCACCAAAGGGGATGCGGTGCAGTGAATCCAGAGAGTGCACTGACACCACTGGGGATGCAGTGCAGTGAGTCCAGAGAGTGCACTGGCACCACTGGGCATGCGGTGCCGGGAGTCCAGAGAGTGCTTTGGCACCACTGGGGATGCAGTGCAGTGAGTCCAGAGAGTGCACTAGCACCACTGGGGAATGCAGTGCAGTCAGTCCAGTGAGTGTACTGGCACCAATGGGGATGCCCTGCAGTGAGTCCAGAGAGTGCACTGGTACCACGGGGTATGCAGTGCAGTGACTCCAGAGAGTGCACTGGCACCACTGGGGATGCAGTGCAGTGAGTCCAGAGAGTGCACTGGCACCACTGGGGATGCAGTGCAGTGAGTCCAGAAATTGCACTGGCACCACTGGGGATGCACTGCAGTGAGTCCAGAGAGTGAACAGGCACCACTGGGGATGCCCTACAGTGAGTCCAGAGAGTGCACTGGCACCACTGGGGATGCACTGCAGTGAGTCCAGAGAGTGCACTGGCACCACTGGGGATGCACTGCAGTGAGTCCGGAGAGTGCACTAGCACCACTGGGGATGCAGTGCAGTGAATCCAGTGAGTGCACTGGCACCACTGGGGATGCAGTGCAGTGAGTCCAGAGAGTGCACTGCCACCACTGGGGATGCAGTGCAGAGACTGCAGAGAGTGCACTGGCACCACTGGGGATGCAGTGCAGTGAGTCCAGAGAGTGCACTGGCACCACTGGGGATGTACTGCAGTGAGTCCAGAGAGTGCACTGGCACCACTGGGGATGCAGTGCAGTGAGTCCAGAGAGTGCACTGGCACCACTGGGGATGCAGTGCAGTGAGTCCAGAGATTGCACTGGCACCACTGGGGATGCAGTACAGTGAGTCCAGAGAGTGCACTGGCACCACTGGGGATGCACTGCAGTGAGTCCAGAGAGTGCACTGGCACCACTGGGGATGCAGTGCAGTCAGTCCAGAGAGTGCACTGGCACTACTGGGGATGCAGTGCAGTGAGTGCAGAGAGTACACTGGAAACACTGGGGATGCAGTGCAGTTAGTCCAGAGAGTGCTCTGGCACCACAGGGGATGCAGTGCAGTGAGTCCAGAGTGTGCACTGGCACCACTGGGGATGCAGCGCAGTGACTCCAGAGAGTGCACTGACACCACTGGGGATGCGGTGCAGTGAGTCCAGAGAGTGCACTGGCACCACTCAGGGTGCAGTGCGGTGAGTCCAGAGAGTGCACTGGCACCCCTGGGGATGCAGTGCAGTGAGTCCAGAGAGTGCACTGGCACCACTGGGGATGCAGTGCAGTGAGTCCAGAGAGTGCCGCTCCAGCCTCGGCATCCGCTCCAGCCGCGTCAACCGCTCCAGCCGCGGTAGCCTCTCCAGCCGCTCCAGCCGCGGTAGCCGCTCCAAACGCGGCAGGCGCTCCAGCCGCGGCAGCCGCTCCAGCCGCGGCAGCCGTTCCAGCCGCTAACGAGTGGAGCGCCTGCCACGGCTGGAGCGGTTGCCGCGGTTGGAGCGCCTGCCGCGTTTGGAGCGGCTTCCGCGGCTGCCGCGGCTGGAGCGGCTGGAGCTTCTGCCGCGGTGGGAGAGTCAGCCGCGTATGCCGCGGACGGAGCGGCTGCCGCGGCTGGAGCGGCTGGAGCGGCTGCCGCGGCTGCCGAGGCTGGAGGGCTACCGCGGCTGGAGCGACTGCCGCGGCTGGAGCAGTGCAGTGAGTCCAGATAGTGCACTGGCACCACTGGGGATGCAGTGCAGTGAGTCCAGAGAGTGCACTGGCACCTTTGGGGATGCACTGCGCTGTCTGCAGAGAGTGCCCTGGCACCACTGGGGATGCAGTGCAGTGAGTCCAGAGAGTGCACTGGCACCACTGGTGATGCAGTGCAGTGAGTCCAGAGAGTGCACTGGCACCACTGGGGATGCAGTGCAGTGAGTCCACGTAGTGCACTAGCACCAGTGGGGATGCAGTGCAGTGAGTCCAGAGAGTGCACTGGCACCACAGGGGTTGCACTGCAGTCATTCCAGAGAGTGCACTGGCACCAAAGGGGATGCACTGCAGTGAGTCCAGAGAGTGCACTGGCAGCACTGGGGATGCAGCGCAGTGACTCTAGAGAGTGCACTGGCACCACTGGGGATGCAGTGCAGTGAGTCCAGAGAGTGCACTGGCACCACTGGGGATGCAGTGCAGTCAGTCCAGTGAGTGTACTGGCACCAATGGGGATGCACTTCAGTGAGTCTAGAGAGTGCACTGGCACCACTGAGAATACACTTCTGTGAGTCCAGAGAGTGCACTAGCACCACTTTGGATGCACTGCAGTGAGTCCGGAGAGTGAACTGGCTCCACTGGGGATGCCCTACAGTGAGTCCAGAGAGTGCACTGGCACCACTGGGGATGCACTGCAGTGAGTCCAGAGAGTGCACTGGCACCACTGGGGATGCACTGCAGTGAGTCCAGAGAGTGCACTAGCACCACAGTGGATGCAGTGCAGTGAATCCAGTGAGTGCACTGGCCCCACTGGGGATGCACTGCAGTGAGTCCAGAGAGTGCACTGGCACCACTGGGGATGCACTGCAGTGAGCCCAGAGAGTGCACTGGCACCAATGGAGATGCAGTACGGTGAGTCCAGTGAGTGTACTGGCACCACTGGGGATGCACTGCAGTGAGTCCAGAGAGTGCACTGGCACCACTGAGAATGCAGTTCAGTGAGTCCAGAGAGTGCAGTGGCACCACTTGGGATGCACTGCAGTGAGTCCAGAGAGTGCACTGGCACCACTGGGGATGCAGTGCAGTGAGTCCAGAGAGTGCACTGGCACCACTGGGGATGCAGTGCAGTGAGTCCAGAGAGTGCACTGGCACCACTGGGGATGCGGTGCAGTTACTCCAGAGACTGCACTGGCACCACTGGGGATGCAGTGCAGTGAGTCCAGAGAGTGCACTGGCACCACTGGGGATGCACTGCAGTGAGTCCAGAGAGTGCACTGGCACCACTGGGGATGCACTGCAGTGAGTCCAGAGAGTGCACTAGCACCACTGGGGATGCAGTGCAGTGAATCCAGTGAGTGCACTGGCCCCACTGGGGATGCACTGCAGTGAGTCCAGAGAGTGCACTGGCACCACTGGGGATGCACTGCAGTGAGCCCAGAGAGTGCACTGGCACCAATGGAGATGCAGTACAGTGAGTCCAGTGAGTGTACTGGCACCACTGGGGATGCACTGCAGTGAGTCCAGAGAGTGCACTGGCACCACTGAGAATGCAGTTCAGTGAGTCCAGAGAGTGCAGTGGCACCACTGGGGATGCACTGCAGTGAGTCCAGAGAGTGCACTGGCACCACTGGGGATGCAGTGCAGTGAGTCCAGAGAGTGCACTGGCACCACTGGGGATGCAGTGCAGTGAGTCCAGAGAGTGCACTGGCACCACTGGGGATGCGGTGCAGTTACTCCAGAGACTGCACTGGCACCACTGGGGATGCAGTGCAGTGAGTCCAGAGAGTGCACTGGCACCACTGGAGATGCAGTCCAGTGAGTCCAGTGAATGCAATGGCAACACTGGGGATGCAGTGCAGTGAGTCCAGAGAGTGCACTGGCACCACTGGGGATGCAGTATAGTGAGTCCAGAGAGTGCACTGGCACCACTGGGGATTCAGTGCAGTGAGTCCAGAGAGTGCACAGGCACCACTGGGGATGCGGTGCAGTTACTCCAGAGACTGCACTGGCACCACTCGGGATGCAGTGCAGTGAGTCCAGAGAGTGCACTGGCACCACTGGAGATGCAGTCCAGTGAGTCCAGTGAATGCACTGGCACCACTGGGGATGCACTGCAGTGAGTCCAGAGAGTGCACTGGCACCACTGGGGATGCAGTATAGTGAGTCCAGAGAGTGCACTGGCACCACTGGGGATGCAGTGCAGTGAGTCCAGAGAGGCACTGGCACCACTGGGGATGCACTGCAGTGAGTCCAGAGAGTGCACTGGCACCACTGGTGATGCAGTACAGTGAGTCCAGGGAGTGCACTGGCACTACTGGGGATGTAGTGCAGTGACTCGAGAGAATGCACTTGCACCACTGGGGATGCAGTGCAGTGAGTCCAGAGAGTGCACTGGCACCAATGGGGATGCAGTGCAGTGAGTACAGAGACTTCACAGGCTCCACTGGGAATACAGAGAAGTGAGTCCAGAGAGTGCACTGGCACCACTGGGGATGCACTGCAGTGAGTTCAGAGAGTGCACTGGCACCACCTGTGATGCAGTGCAGTGAGTGCAGAGAGTGCACTGGCACCACTGGGAGTGCAGTGCAGTGAGTCCAGAGAGTGCACTGGCACCACTGCGGATGCACTGCAGTGAGTCCAGAGCGTGCACTGGCTCCACTGGGGATGCAGTACAGTGAGTCCAGAGAGTGCACTGGCACCACTGGGGATGCAGTGCAGTGAGTCCAGAGAGTGCACTGGCACCACAGGGATGCAGCGCAGTGACTCTAGAGAGTGCACTGGCACCACTGGGGATGCACTGCAGTGAGTCCAGAGAGTGCACTGGCACCACTGAGAATACACTTCTGTGAGTCCAGAGAGTGCACTAGCACCACTGGGGATGCACTGCAGTGAGTCCAGAGAGTGCACTGGCACCACGGGGGATGCAGTGCAGTGAATCCAGTGAGTACACTGGCACCACTGGGGATGCAGTGCAGTGAGTCCAGAGAGTGCACTGGCACCTTTGGGGATGCACTGCAGTGTCTGCAGAGAGTGCCCTGGCACCACTGGGGATGCAGTGCAGTGAGTCCAGAGAGTGCACTGGCACCACTGGGGATGCAGTTTAGTGAGCCCAGAGAGTGCACTGGCACCACTGGAGATGCAGTCCAGTGAGTCCAGTGAATGCACTGGCACCACCTGTGATGCAGTGCAGTGAGTCCAGAGAGTGCACTGGCACCACTGGTGATGCAGTATAGTGAGTCCAGAGAGTGCACTGGCACCACTGGGGATGCAGTGCAGTGAGTGCAGAGAGTGCACTGGCACCACTGGGGTGCACTGCAGTGAATCCAGAGAGTGCACTGGCACCACAGATGATGCAGTACAGTGAGTCCAGTGAGTGCACTGGCACCACTGGGGATGTAGTGCAGTGACTCGAGATAGTGCACTTGCACCTCTGGGGATGCAGTGCAGTGAGTCCAGAGAGTGCACTGGCACCACTGGGGATGCAGTGCAGTGAGTCCAGAGAGTGCACTGGCACCACTGGGGATGCACTGCAGTGAGTCCAGAGAGTGCACTGGCTCCACTGGGGATGCAGTGCAGTGAGTCCAGAGAGTGCACTGGCACCACTTGTGATGCAGTGCAGTGAGTCCAGTGAGTGCACTGGCACCACTGGGGATGCAGTACAGTGAGTCCAGAGAGTGCACTGGCACCACTGTGGATGCAGTGCAGTGAGTCCAGAGAGTGCACTGGCACCACTGGGGAGGCACTGCAGTGAGTCCAGAGAGTGCACTGGCACCACTGGGGATGCGGTGCCGGGAGTCCAGAGAGTGCTTTAGCACCACTGGGGATGCAGTGCAGTGAGTCCAGAGAGTGCACTGGCACCACTGGGGATGCAGCGCAGTGACTCCAGAGAGTGCACTGGCACCACTGGGGATGCGGTTCGGGAGTCCAGAGAGTGCTTTGGCACCACTGGGGATGCACTGCAGTTACTCCAGAGAGTGCACTGGCACCACTGGGGATGCGGTGCCGGGAGTCCAGAGAGTGCTTTGGCACCACTGGGGATGCACTGCAGTGAGTCCAGAGAGTGCACTGGCACCAGTGAGAATGCACTTCAGTGAGTCCAGAGAGTGCACTGGCACCACTGGGGATGCACTGCAGTGAGTCCAGAGTGTGCACTGGCACCACTGGGGATGCAGTGCAGTGAGTCCAGAGAGTGCACTGGCACCACTAAGGATGCAGCGCAGTGACTCCAGAGAGTGCACTGGCACCACTGGGGATGCGGTTCGGGAGTCCAGAGAGTGCTTTGGCACCACTGGGGATGCACTGCAGTTACTCCAGAGAGTGCACTGGCACCACTGGGGATGCGGTGCCGGGAGTCCAGAGAGTGCTTTGGCACCACTGGGGATGCACTGCAGTGAGTCCAGAGAGTGCACTGGCACCAGTGAGAATGCACTTCAGTGAGTCCAGAGAGTGCACTGGCACCACTGGGGATGCACTGCAGTGAGTCCAGAGAGTGCACTAGCAACACTGGGGAATGCAGTGCAGTGAGTCCAGAGTGTGCACTGGCACCACTGGGGATGCAGTGCAGTGAGTCCAGAGAGTGCACTGGCACCACTGGGGATGCACTGCAGTGAGTCCAGAGAGTGCACTGGCACCACTGGGGATGCAGTGCAGTGAGTCCAGTGAGTGCACTGGAACCACTGGGGATGCAGTGCAGTGAGTCCAGAGAGTGCACTGGCACCACTGGGGATGCAGTGCAGTGAGTCCAGAGAGTGCACTGGCACCACTGGGCATGCAGTGCAGTGAGTCCAGAGAGTGCACTGGCACCACTGGGGATGCAGCGCAGTTACTCCAGAGAGTGCACTGGCACCACAGGGGATGCGGTGTCGGGAGTCCAGAGAGTGCTTTGGCACCACTGGGGATGCAGTGCAGTGAGTCCAGAGAGTGCACTGGCACCACTGGGGATGCAGTGCAGTGAGTCCAGAGAGTGCACTGGCACCACTGGGGATGCGGTGCAGTTACTCCAGAGACTGCACTGGCTCCACTGGGGATGCAGTGCAGTGAGTCCAGAGAGTGCACTGGCACCACTGGGGATGCACTGCAGTGAGTCCAGAGAGTGCACTGGCACCACTGGGGATGCACTGCAGTGAGTCCAGAGAGTGCACTAGCACCACTGGGGATGCAGTGCAGTGAATCCAGTGAGTGCACTGGCCCCACTGGGGATGCACTGCAGTGAGTCCAGAGAGTGCACTGGCACCACTGGGGATGCACTGCAGTGAGCCCAGAGAGTGCACTGGCACCAATGGAGATGCAGTACAGTGAGTCCAGTGAGTGTACTGGCACCACTGGGGATGCACTGCAGTGAGTCCAGAGAGTGCACTGGCACCACTGAGAATGCAGTTCAGTGAGTCCAGAGAGTGCAGTGGCACCACTGGGGATGCACTGCAGTGAGTCCAGAGAGTGCACTGGCACCACTGGGGATGCACTGCAGTGAGTCCAGAGAGTGCACTGGCACCACTGGGGATGCAGTGCAGTGAGTCCAGAGAGTGCACTGGCACCACTGGGGATGCGGTGCAGTTACTCCAGAGACTGCACTGGCACCACTGGGGATGCTGTGCAGTGAGTCCAGAGAGTGCACTGGCTCCACTGGAGATGCAGTCCAGTGAGTCCAGTGAATGCAATGGCAACACTGGGGATGCAGTGCTGTGAGTCCAGAGAGTGCACTGGCACCACTGGTGATGCAGTATAGTGAGTCCAGAGAGTGCACTGGCACCACTGGGGATGCAGTGCAGTGAGTCCTGAGAGTGCACAGGCACCACTGGGGATGCGGTGCAGTTACTCCAGAGACTGCACTGGCACCACTGGGCTGCAGTGCAGTGAGTCCAGAGAGTGCACTGGCCCCACTGGAGATGCAGTCCAGTGAGTCCAGTGAATGCACTGGCACCACTGGGGATGCACTGCAGTGAGTCCAGAGAGTGCACTGGCACCACTGGGGATGCAGTATAGTGAGTCCAGAGAGTGCACTGGCACCACTGGGGATGCAGTGCAGTGAGTCCAGAGAGGCACTGGCACCACTGGGGATGCACTGCAGTGAGTCCAGAGAGTGCACTGGCACCACTGGTGATGCAGTACAGTGAGTCCAGGGAGTGCACTGGCACTACTGGGGATGTAGTGCAGTGACTCGAGAGAATACACTTGCACCACTGGGGATGCAGTGCAGTGAGTCCAGAGAGTGCACTGGCACCACTGGGGATGCAGTGCAGTGAGTCCAGAGAGTGCACGGGCTCCACTGGGGATGCAGTGCAGTGAGTCCAGAGAGTGCACTGGCACCACTTGTGATGCAGTGCAGTGAGTCCAGAGAGTGCACTGGCACCACTGGGGATGCAGTGCAGTGAGTCCAGAGAGTGCACTGGCACCACTGGGGAGGCACTGCAGTGAGTCCAGAGAGTGCACTGCCACCACTGGGGATGCGGTGCCGGGAGTCCAGAGAGTGCTTTGGCACCACTGGGGATGCAGTGCAGTGAGTCCAGAGAGTGCACTGGCACCACTGGGGATGCAGCGCAGTGACTCCAGAGAGTGCACTGGCACCACTGGGGATGCGGTTCGGGAGTCCAGAGAGTGCTTTGGCACCACTGGGGATGCACTGCAGTTACTCCAGAGAGTGCACTGGCACCACTGGGGATGCGGTGCCGGGAGTCCAGAGAGTGCTTTGGCACCACTGGGGATGCACTGCAGTGAGTCCAGAGAGTGCACTGGCACCAGTGAGAATGCACTTCAGTGAGTCCAGAGAGTGCACTGGCACCACTGGGGATGCACTGCAGTGAGTCCAGAGAGTGCACTAGCACCACTGGGGAATGCAGTGCAGTGAGTCCCGAGTGTGCACTGGCACCACTGGGGATGCAGTGCAGTGAGTCCAGAGAGTGCACTGGCACCACTAAGGATGCACTGCAGTGAGTCCAGAGAGTGCACTGGCACCACTGGGGATGCACTGCAGTGAGCCCAGAGAGTGCACTGGCACCACTGGAGATGCAGTACAGTGAGTCCAGTGAATGCACTGGCAGCACTGGGGCTGCAGTGCAGTGAGTCCAGAGAGTGCACTGGCACCACTGGGGATGCAGTGCAGTGACTCCAGAGAGTGCACTGGCACCACTGGGGATGCACTACAGTGAGTCCAGTGAGTGTACTGGCACCACTGGGGATGCACTGCAGTGAGTCCAGAGAGTGCACTGACACCACTGAGAATGCACTTCAGTGAGTCCAGAGAGTGCACTGGCACCACTGGGGATGCACTGCAGTGAGTCCAGAGAGTGCACTGGCACCACTGGGGATGCACTGCAGTGAGTCCAGAGAGTGCACTGGAACCACTGGGGATGCAGTGCAGTGAGTCCAGAGAGTGCACTGGCACCAGTGGGGATGCAGTGCAGTGAGTCCAGAGAGTGCACTGGCACCACTGGGGATGCGGTGCCGGGAGTCCAGAGAGTGCTTTGGCACCACTGGGGATGCACTGCAGTTACTCCAGAGACTGCACTGGCACCACTGGGGATGCACTGCAGTGAGTCCAGAGAGTGCACTGGCACCACTGGGGATGCAGTGCAGTGAGTCCAGAGAGTGCACTGGCACCTTTGGGGATGCACTGCAGTGTGCGCAGAGAGTGCCCTGGCAACACTGGGGATGCAGTGCAGTGAGTCCAGAGAGTGCACTGGCACCACTGGGGATGCAGTGCAGTCAGTCCAGTGAGTGTACTGGCACCAATGGGGATGCCCTGCAGTGAGTCCAGAGAGTGCACTGGCACCACGGGGGATGCAGTGCAGTGACTCCAGAGAGTGCACTGGCACCACTGGGGATGCAGTGCAGTGAGTCCAGAGAGTGCACTGGCACCACTGGAGATGCAGTGCAGGGAGTCCAGAAATTGCACTGGCAACACTGGGGATGCAGTGCAGTGAGTCCAGAGAGTGAACTGGCACCACTGGGGATGCCCTACAGTGAGTCCAGAGAGTGCACTGGCACCACTGGGGATGCACTGCAGTGAGTCCAGAGAGTGCACTGGCACCACTGGGGATGCACTGCAGTGAGTCCAGAGAGTGCACTAGCACCACTGTGGATGCAGTGCAGTGAATCCAGTGAGTGCACTGGCACCACTGGGGATGCACTGCAGTGAGTCCAGAGAGTGCACTGGCACCACTGGGGATGCAGTGCAGTGAGTCCAGAGAGTGCACTGGCACCACTGGGTATGCAGTGCAGTGAGTCCAGAGAGTGCACTGGCACCACTGGGGATGCAGTGCAGTGAGTCCAGAGATTGCACTGGCACCACTGGGGATGCAGTACAGTGAGTCCAGAGAGTGCACTGGCACCACTGGGGATGCAGTGCAGTGAGTCCAGAGAGTGCACTGGCACCACTGGGGATGCAGTGCAGTCAGTCCAGAGAGTGCACTGGCACTACTGGGGATGCAGTGCAGTGAGTGCAGAGAGTACACTGGCAACACTGGGGATGCAGTGCAGTGAGTCCAGAGAGTGCTCTGGCACCACAGGGGATGCAGTGCAGTGAGTCCAGAGTGTGCACTGGCACCACTGGGGTGCACTGCAGTGAGTCCAGAGAGTGCACTGGCACCACTGGGGATGCAGTGCAGTGAGTCCAGAGAGTGCACGGGCTCCACTGGGGATGCAGTGCAGTGAGTCCAGAGAGTGCACTGGCACCACTGGGGATGCAGTGCAGTGAGTCCAGAGAGTGCACTGGCACCACTGGGGATGCAGTGCAGTGAGTCCAGAGATTGCACTGGCACCACTGGGGATGGAGTACAGTGAGCCCAGAGAGTGCACTGGCACCACTGGGGATGCACTGCAGTGAGCCCAGAGAGTGCACTGGCACCACTGGGGATGCAGTGCAGTCAGTCCAGAGAGTGCACTGGCACTACTGGGGATGCAGTGCAGTGAGTGCAGAGAGTACACTGGCAACACTGGAGATGCAGTGCTGTGAGTCCAGAGAGTGCTCTGGCACCACAGGGGATGCAGTGCAGTGAGTCCAGAGTGTGCACTGGCACCACTGGGGATGCAGCGCAGTGACTCCAGAGAGTGCACTGACACCACTGGGGATGCGGTGCAGTGAGTCCAGAGAGTGCACTGGCACCACTCAGGGTGCAGTGCGGTGAGTCCAGAGAGTGCACTGGCACCACTGGGGATGCAGTGCAGTGAGTCCAGAGAGTGCACTGGCACCACTGGAGATGCACTGCAGTGAGTCCAGAGAGTGCACTGGCACCACTGGGGATGCACTGCAGTGAGTCCAGAGAGTGCACTGGCACCACTGGGGATGCCCTACAGTGAGTCCAGAGAGTGCACTGGCACCACTGGGGATGCACTGCAGTGAGTCCAGAGAGTGCACTGGCACGACTGGGGATGCACTGCAGTGAGTCCGGAGAGTGCACTAGCACCACTGGGGATGCAGTGCAGTGAATCCAGTGAGTGCACTGGCACCACTGGGGATGCAGTGCAGTGAGTCCAGAGAGTGCACTGGCACCACTGGGGATGCAGTGCAGTGACTGCAGAGAGTGCACTTGCACCACTGGGGATGCAGTGCAGTGAGTCCAGAGAGTGCACTGGCACCACTGGGGATGTACTGCAGTGAGTCCAGAGAGTGCACTGGCACCACTGGGGATGCAGTGCAGTGAGTCCAGAGAGTGCACTGGCACCACTGGGGATGCAGTGCAGTGAGTCCAGAGATTGCACTGGCACCACTGGGGATGCAGTCCAGTGAGTCCAGAGAGTGCACTGGCACCACTGGGGATGCAGTGCAGTTAGTCCAGAGAGTGCACTGGCACCACTGGGGATGCAGTGCGGTCAGTCCAGAGAGTGCACTGGCACCACTGGGGATGCAGTGCAGTGAGTCCAGAGAGTGCACTGGCACCACTGGGGATGCAGTGCAGTGAGTCCAGGGAGTGCCGCTCCAGCCGCGGCAGCCGTTCCAGCCGCTAACGAGTGGAGCGCCTGCCACGGCTGGAGCGGTTGCCGCGGTTGGAGCGCCTGCCGCGTTTGGAGCGGCTGCCGCGGCTGTCGCGGCTGGAGCGTCTGGAGCGTCTGCCGCGGTGGGAGAGTCTGTCGCGTATGCCGCGGACGGAGCGGCTGCCGCGGCTGGAGCGGCTGCCGCGGCTGCCGCGGCTGCCAAGGCTGGAGGGCTACCGCGGCTGGAGCGACTGCCGCGGCTGGAGCAGTGCAGTGAGTCCAGACAGGGCACTGGCACCACTGGGGATGCAGTGCAGTGAGTCCAGAGAGTGCACTGGCACCTTTGGGGATGCACTGCAGTGTCTGCAGAGAGTGCCCTGGCACCACTGGGGATGCAGTGCAGTGAGTCCAGAGAGTGCTCTGGCACCACTGGGGATGCAGTGTAGTGAGTCCAGAGAGTGCACTGGCACCACTGGGGATGCAGTGCAGTGAGTCCACGTAGTGCACTAGCACCACTGGGGATGCAGTGCAGTGAGTCCAGAGAGTGCACTGGCACCACTGGGGTTGCACTGCAGTCATTCCAGAGAGTGCACTGGCACCAAAGGGGATGCGGTGCAGTGAATCCAGAGAGTGCACTGACACCACTGGGGATGCAGTGCAGTGAGTCCAGAGAGTGCACTGGCACCACTGGGGATGCGGTGCCGGGAGTCCAGAGAGTGCTTTGGCACCACTGGGGATGCAGTGCAGTGAGTCCAGAGAGTGCACTAGCACCACTGGGGAATGCAGTGCAGTCAGTCCAGTGAGTGTACTGGCACCAATGGGGATGCCCTGCAGTGAGTCCAGAGAGTGCACTGGTACCACGGGGTATGCAGTGCAGTGACTCCAGAAATTGCACTGGCACCACTGGGGATGCACTGCAGTGAGTCCAGAGAGTGAACAGGCACCACTGGGGATGCCCTACAGTGAGTCCAGAGAGTGCACTGGCACCACTGGGGATGCACTGCAGTGAGTCCAGAGAGTGCACTGGCACCACTGGGGATGCACTGCAGTGAGTCCGGAGAGTGCACTAGCACCACTGGGGATGCAGTGCAGTGAATCCAGTGAGTGCACTGGCACCACTGGGGATGCAGTGCAGTGAGTCCAGAGAGTGCACTGGCACCACTGGGGATGCAGTGCAGTGACTGCAGAGAGTGCACTGGCACCACTGGGGATGCAGTGCAGTGAGTCCAGAGAGTGCACTGGCACCACTGGGGATGTACTGCAGTGAGTCCAGAGAGTGCACTGGCACCACTGGGGATGCAGTGCAGTGAGTCCAGAGAGTGCACTGGCACAACTGGGGATGCAGTGCAGTGAGTCCAGAGATTGCACTGGCACCACTGGGGATGCAGTACAGTGAGTCCAGAGAGTGCACTGGCACCACTGGGGATGCACTGCAGTGAGTCCAGAGAGTGCACTGGCACCACTGGGGATGCAGTGCAGTCAGTCCAGAGAGTGCACTGGCACTACTGGGGATGCAGTGCAGTGAGTGCAGAGAGTACACTGGAAACACTGGGGATGCAGTGCAGTTAGTCCAGAGAGTGCTCTGGCACCACAGGGGATGCAGTGCAGTGAGTGCAGAGTGTGCACTGGCACCACTGGGGATGCAGCGCAGTGACTCCAGAGAGTGCACTGACACCACTGGGGATGCGGTGCAGTGAGTCCAGAGAGTGCACTGGCACCACTCAGGGTGCAGTGCGGTGAGTCCAGAGAGTGCACTGGCACCACTGGGGATGCAGTGCAGTGAGTCCAGAGAGTGCACTGGCACCACTGGGGATGCAGTGCAGTGAGTCCAGAGAGTGCCGCTCCAGCCTCGGCATCCGCTACAGCCGCGTCAACCGCTCCAGCCGCGGTAGCCTCTCCAGCCGCTCCAGCCGCGGTAGCCGCTCCAAACGCGGCAGGCGCTCCAGCCGCGGCAGCCGCTCCAGCCGCGGCAGCCGTTCCAGCCGCTAACGAGTGGAGCGCCTGCCACGGCTGGAGCGGTTGCCGCGGTTGGAGCGCCTGCCGCGTTTGGAGCGGCTTCCGCGGCTGCCGCGGCTGGAGCGGCTGGAGCTTCTGCCGCGGTGGGAGAGTCTGCCGCGTATGCCGCGGACGGAGCGGCTGCCGCGGCTTGAGCGGCTGGAGCGGCTGCCGCGGCTGCCGAGGCTGGAGGGCTACCGCGGCTGGAGCGACTGCCGCGGCTGGAGCAGTGCAGTGAGTCCAGATAGTGCACTGGCACCACTGGGGATGCAGTGCAGTGAGTCCAGAGAGTGCACTGGCACCTTTGGGGATGCACTGCGCTGTCTGCAGAGAGTGCCCTGGCACCACTGGGGATGCAGTGCAGTGAGTCCAGAGAGTGCACTGGCACCACTGGTGATGCAGTGCAGTGAGTCCAGAGAGTGCACTGGCACCACTGGGGATGCAGTGCAGTGAGTCCACGTAGTGCACTAGCACCAGTGGGGATGCAGTGCAGTGAGTCCAGAGAGTGCACTGGCACCACAGGGGTTGCACTGCAGTCATTCCAGAGAGTGCACTGGCACCAAAGGGGATGCACTGCAGTGAGTCCAGAGAGTGCACTGGCACCACTGGGGATGCAGCGCAGTGACTCTAGAGAGTGCACTGGCACCACTGGGGATGCAGTGCAGTGAGTCCAGAGAGTGCACTGGCACCACTGGGGATGCAGTGCAGTCAGTCCAGTGAGTGTACTGGCACCAATGGGGATGCACTTCAGTGAGTCTAGAGAGTGCACTGGCACCACTGAGAATACACTTCTGTGAGTCCAGAGAGTGCACTAGCACCACTTTGGATGCACTGCAGTGAGTCCGGAGAGTGAACTGGCTCCACTGGGGATGCCCTACAGTGAGTCCAGAGAGTGCACTGGCACCACTGGGGATGCACTGCAGTGAGTCCAGAGAGTGCACTGGCACCACTGGGGATGCACTGCAGTGAGTCCAGAGAGTGCACTAGCACCACAGGGGATGCAGTGCAGTGAATCCAGTGAGTGCACTGGCCCCACTGGGGATGCACTGCAGTGAGTCCAGAGAGTGCACTGGCACCACTGGGGATGCACTGCAGTGAGCCCAGAGAGTGCACTGGCACCAATGGAGATGCAGTACAGTGAGTCCAGTGAGTGTACTGGCACCACTGGGGATGCACTGCAGTGAGTCCAGAGAGTGCACTGGCACCACTGAGAATGCAGTTCAGTGAGTCCAGAGAGTGCAGTGGCACCACTGGGGATGCACTGCAGTGAGTCCAGAGAGTGCACTGGCACCACTGGGGATGCAGTGCAGTGAGTCCAGAGAGTGCACTGGCACCACTGGGGATGCAGTGCAGTGAGTCCAGAGAGTGCACTGGCACCACTGGGGATGCGGTGCAGTTACTCCAGAGACTGCACTGGCACCACTGGGGATGCAGTGCAGTGAGTCCAGAGAGTGCACTGGCACCACTGGGGATGCACTGCAGTGAGTCCAGAGAGTGCACTGGCACCACTGGGGATGCACTGCAGTGAGTCCAGAGAGTGCACTAGCACCACTGGGGATGCAGTGCAGTGAATCCAGTGAGTGCACTGGCCCCACTGGGGATGCACTGCAGTGAGTCCAGAGAGTGCACTGGCACCACTGGGGATGCACTGCAGTGAGCCCAGAGAGTGCACTGGCACCAATGGAGATGCAGTACAGTGAGTCCAGTGAGTGTACTGGCACCACTGGGGATGCACTGCAGTGAGTCCAGAGAGTGCACTGGCACCACTGAGAATGCAGTTCAGTGAGTCCAGAGAGTGCAGTGGCACCACTGGGGATGCACTGCAGTGAGTCCAGAGAGTGCACTGGCACCACTGGGGATGCAGTGCAGTGAGTCCAGAGAGTGCACTGGCACCACTGGGGATGCAGTGCAGTGAGTCCAGAGAGTGCACTGGCACCACTGGGGATGCGGTGCAGTTACTCCAGAGACTGCACTGGCACCACTGGGGATGCAGTGCAGTGAGTCCAGAGAGTGCACTGGCACCACTGGAGATGCAGTCCAGTGAGTCCAGTGAATGCAATGGCAACACTGGGGATGCAGTGCAGTGAGTCCAGAGAGTGCACTGGCACCACTGGGGATGCAGTATAGTGAGTCCAGAGAGTGCACTGGCACCACTGGGGATTCAGTGCAGTGAGTCCAGAGAGTGCACAGGCACCACTGGGGATGCGGTGCAGTTACTCCAGAGACTGCACTGGCACCACTCGGGATGCAGTGCAGTGAGTCCAGAGAGTGCACTGGCACCACTGGAGATGCAGTCCAGTGAGTCCAGTGAATGCACTGGCACCACTGGGGATGCACTGCAGTGAGTCCAGAGAGTGCACTGGCACCACTGGGGATGCAGTATAGTGAGTCCAGAGAGGCACTGGCACCACTGGGGATGCACTGCAGTGAGTCCAGAGAGTGCACTGGCACCACTGGTGATGCAGTACAGTGAGTCCAGGGAGTGCACTGGCACTACTGGGGATGTAGTGCAGTGACTCGAGAGAATGCACTTGCACCACTGGGGATGCAGTGCAGTGAGTCCAGAGAGTGCACTGGCACCACTGGGGATGCAGTGCAGTGAGTACAGAGACTTCACAGGCTCCACTGGGAATACAGAGAAGTGAGTCCAGAGAGTGCACTGGCACCAATGGGGATGCACTGCAGTGAGTTCAGAGAGTGCACTGGCACCACCTGTGATGCAGTGCAGTGAGTGCAGAGAGTGCACTGGCACCACTGGGAGTGCAGTGCAGTGAGTCCAGAGAGTGCACTGGCACCACTGCGGATGCACTGCAGTGAGTCCAGAGCGTGCACTGGCTCCACTGGGGATGCAGTACAGTGAGTCCAGAGAGTGCACTGGCACCACTGGGGATGCAGTGCAGTGAGTCCAGAGAGTGCACTGGCACCACAGGGATGCAGCGCAGTGACTCTAGAGATTGCACTGGCACCACTGGGGATGCACTGCAGTGAGTCCAGAGAGTGCACTGGCACCACGGGGGATGCAGTGCAGTGAATCCAGTGAGTACACTGGCATCACTGGGGATGCAGTGCAGTGAGTCCAGAGAGTGCACTGGCACCTTTGGGGATGCACTGCAGTGTCTGCAGAGAGTGCCCTGGCACCACTGGGGATGCAGTGCAGTGAGTCCAGAGAGTGCACTGGCACCACTGGGGATGCAGTGCAGTGAGTCCAGAGAGTGCACTGGCACCACTGGGGATGCAGTTTAGTGAGCCCAGAGAGTGCACTGGCACCACTGGAGATGCAGTCCAGTGAGTCCAGTGAATGCACTGGCAGCACTGGGGATGCAGTGCAGTGAGTCCAGAGAGTGCACTGGCACCACTGGTGATGCAGTATAGTGAGTCCAGAGAGTGCACTGGCACCACTGGGGATGCAGTGCAGTGAGTGCAGAGAGTGCACTGGCACCACTGGGGTGCACTGCAGTGAATCCAGAGAGTGCACTGGCACCACAGATGATGCAGTACAGTGAGTCCAGTGAGTGCACTGGCACCACTGGGGATGTAGTGCAGTGACTCGAGATAGTGCACTTGCACCTCTGGGGATGCAGTGCAGTGAGTCCAGAGAGTGCACTGGCACCACTGGGGATGCAGTGCAGTGAGTCCAGAGAGTGCACTGGCACCACTGGGGATGCACTGCAGTGAGTCCAGAGAGTGCACTGGCACCACTGGGGATGCAGTGCAGTGAGTCCAGAGAGTGCACTGGCACCACTGGGAATGCAGAGAAGTGAGTCCAGAGAGTGCACTGGCACCACTGGGGATGCACTGCAGTGTGTCCAGAGAGTGCACTGGCACCACTGGGGATGCAGTGCAGTGAGTCCAGAGAGTGCACTGGCACCACTGGGGCTGCAGTACAGTGAGTCCAGAGAGTGCACTGGCACCCCTGGGGATGCAGTGCAGTGAGTCCAGAGAGTGCACTGGCTCCACTGGGGATGCAGTGCAGTGAGTCCAGAGAGTGCACTGGCACCACTTGGGATGCAGTGCAGTGAGTCCAGAGAGTGCACTGGCACCACTGGGGATGCAGTACAGTGAGTCCAGAGAGTGCACTGGCACCACTGTGGATGCAGTGCAGTGAGTCCAGAGAGTGCACTGGCACCACTGGGGAGGCACTGCAGTGAGTCCAGAGAGTGCACTGGCACCACTGGGGATGCGGTGCCGGGAGTCCAGAGAGTGCTTTAGCACCACTGGGGATGCAGTGCAGTGAGTCCAGAGAGTGCACTGGCACCACTGGAGATGCAGCGCAGTGACTCCAGAGAGTGCACTGGCACCACTGGGGATGCGGTTCGGGAGTCCAGAGAGTGCTTTGGCACCACTGGGGATGCACTGCAGTTACTCCAGAGAGTGCACTGGCACCACTGGGGATGCGGTGCCGGGAGTCCAGAGAGTGCTTTGGCACCACTGGGGATGCACTGCAGTGAGTCCAGAGAGTGCACTGGCACCAGTGAGAATGCACTTCAGTGAGTCCAGAGAGTGCACTGGCACCACTGGGGATGCACTGCAGTGAGTCCAGAGTGTGCACTGGCACCACTGGGGATGCAGTGCAGTGAGTCCAGAGAGTGCACTGGCACCACTAAGGATGCACTGCAGTGAGTCCAGAGAGTGCACTGGCACCACTGGGGATGCACTGCAGTGAGCCCAGAGAGTGCACTGGCACCACTGGAGATGCAGTACAGTGAGTCCAGTGAATGCACTGGCAGCACTGGGGTTGCAGTGCAGTGAGTCCAGAGAGTGCACTGGCACCACTGGGGATGCAGTGCAGTGACTCCAGAGAGTGCACTGGCACCACTAGGGATGCACTACAGTGAGTCCAGAGAGTGTACTGGCACCACTGGGGATGCACTGCAGTGAGTCCAGAGAGTGCACTGACACCACTGAGAATGCACTTCAGTGAGTCCAGAGAGTGCACTGGCACCACTGGGGATGCCCTGCAGTGAGTCCAGAGAGTGCACTGGCACCACTGGGGATGCACTGCAGTGAGTCCAGAGAGTGCACTGGAACCACTGGGGATGCAGAGCAGTGAGTCCAGAGAGTGCACTGGCACCAGTGGGGATGCAGTGCAGTGAGTCCAGAGAGTGCACTGGCACCACTGGGGATGCGGTGCCGGGAGTCCAGAGAGTGCACTGGCACCACTGGGGATGCACTGCAGTTACTCCAGAGACTGCACTGGCACCACTGGGGATGCACTGCAGTGAGTCCAGAGAGTGCACTGGCACCACTGGGGATGCACTGTAGTGAGTCCAGAGAGTGCACTGTCACCACTGGGGATGCAGTACAGTGAGTCCAGAGAGTGCACTGGCACCACTGGGGATACACTGCAGTGAGTCCAGAGAGTGCACTGGCGCCACTGGGGATGCACTGCAGTGAATCCAGTGAGTGCACTGGCACCACTGGGGATGCAGTGCAGTGAGTCCAGAGAGTGCACTGGCACCACTGGGGATGCACTGCAGTGAGCCCAGAGAGTGCACTGGCACCACTGGAGATGCAGTCCAGTGAGTCCAGTGAATGCACTGGCAGCACTGGGGATGCAGTGCAGTGAGTCCAGAGAGTGCACTGGCACCACTGGGGATGCAGTATAGTGAGTCCAGAGAGTGCACTGGCACCACTGGGGATGCAGTGCAGTGAGTCCAGTGAGTGTACTGGCACCACTGGGGATGCACTGCAGTGAATCCAGAGAGTGCACTGGCACCACAGATGATGCAGTACAGTGAGTCCAGTGAGTGCACTGGCACCACTGGGGATGTAGTGCAGTGACTCGAGATAGTGCACTTGCACCACTGGGGATGCAGTGCAGTGAGTCCAGAGAGTGCACTGGCACCACTGGTGATGCACTGCAGTGAGTCCAGAGAGTGCACTGGCACCACTGGGGATGCAGTGCAGTGAGTCCAGAGAGTGCACTGGCACCACTGGGGATGCACTGCAGTGAGTCAAGAGAGTGCACTGGCGCCACTGGGGATGCAGTGCAGTGTGTCCAGAGAGTGCACTGGCACCACTGGGGATGCAGTGCAGTGAGTCCAGAGAGTGCACTGGCACCACTGGGGATGCACTTCAGTGAGTCCAGAGACTGCACTGGCACCACTGGGGATGCCCTGCAGTGAGTCCAGAGAGTGCACTGGCACCACTGGGGATGCGGTGCAGTGAGTCCAGAGAGTGCACTGGCACCACTGGGGATGCAGCGCAGTTACTCCAGAGAGTGCACTGGCACCACAGGGGATGCGGTGTCGGGAGTCCAGAGAGTGCTTTGGCACCACTGGGGATGCACTGCAGTTATTCCAGAGAGTGCACTGGCACCAGTGGGGATGCGGTGCCGGGAGTCCAGAGAGTGCTTTGGCACCACTGGGGATGCACTGCAGTGAGTCCAGAGAGTGCACTGGCACCAGTGAGAATGCACTACAGTGAGTCCAGAGAGTGCACTGGCACCACTGGGGATGCACTGCAGTGAGTCCAGAGAGTGCACTAGCAACACTGGGGAATGCAGTGCAGTGAGTCCAGAGTGTGCACTGGCACCACTGGGGATGCAGTGCAGTGAGTCCAGAGAGTGCACTGGCACCACTGGGGATGCACTGCAGTGAGTCCAGAGAGTGCACTGGCACCACTGGGGATGCAGTGCAGTGAGTCCAGTGAGTGCACTGGAACCACTGGGGATGCAGTGCAGTGAGTCCAGAGAGTGCACTGGCACCACTGGGGATGCCCTGCAGTGAGTCCAGAGAGTGCACTGGCACCACTGGGCATGCAGTGCAGTGAGTCCAGAGAGTGCACTGGCACCACTGGGGATGCAGCGCAGTTACTCCAGAGAGTGCACTGGCACCACAGGGGATGCGGTGTCGGGAGTCCAGAGAGTGCTTTGGCACCACTGGGGATGCAGTGCAGTTACTCCAGAGTGTGCACTGGCACCAGTGGGGAAGCGGTGCCGGGAGTCCAGAGAGTGCTTTGGCACCACTGGGGATGCACTGCAGTTACTCCAGAGAGTGCACTGGCACCAGTGAGAATGCACTTCAGTGAGTCCAGAGAGTGCACTGGCACCACTGGGGATGCACTGCAGTGAGTCCAGAGAGTGCACTAGCACCACTGAGGAATGCAGTGCAGTGAGTCCAGAGTGTGCACTGGCACCACTGGGGATGCAGTGCAGTGAGTCCAGAGAGTGCACTGGCACCACTGGGGATGCACTGCAGTGAGTCCAGAGAGTGCACTGGCACCACTGGGGATGCACTGCAGTGAGCCCAGAGAGTGCACTGGCACCACTGGAGATGCAGTACAGTGAGTCCAGTGAATGCACTGGCAGCACTGGGGTTGCAGTGCAGTGAGTCCAGAGAGTGCACTGGCACCACTGGGGATGCAGTTTAGTGACTCCAGAGAGTGCACTGGCACCACTGGGGATGCAGTGCAGTGAGTCCAGTGAGTGTACTGGCACCACTGGGGATGCACTGCAGTGAGTCCAGAGAGTGCACTGACACCACTGAGAATGCACTTCAGTGAGTCCAGAGAGTGCACTGGCACCACTGGTGATGCACTGCAGTGAGTCCAGAGAGTGCAGTGGCACCACTGGGGATGCACTGCAGTGAGTCCAGAGAGTGCACTGGAACCACTGGAGATGCAGTGCAGTGAGTCCAGAGAGTGCACTGGCACCAGTGGGGATGCAGTGCAGTGAGTCCAGAGAGTGCACTGGCACCACTGGGGATGCGGTGCCGGGAGTCCAGAGAGTGCTTTGGCACCACTGGGGATGCACTGCAGTTACTCCAGAGACTGCACTGGCACCACTGGGGATGCACTGCAGTGAGTTCAGAGAGTGCACTGGCACCACTGGGGATGCACTGTAGTGAGTCCAGAGAGTGCACTGTCACCACTGGGGATGCAGTACAGTGAGTCCAGAGAGTGCACTGGCACCACTGGGGATGCACTGCAGTGAGTCCAGAGAGTGCACTGGCACCACTGGGGATGCACTGCAGTGAATCCAGTGAGTGCACTGGCACCACTGGGGATGCAGTGCAGTGATTCCAGAGAGTGCACTGGCACCACTGGGGATGCACTGCAGTGAGCCCAGAGAGTGCACTGGCACCACTGGAGATGCAGTCCAGTGAGTCCAGTGAATGCACTGGCAGCACTGGGGATGCAGTGCAGTGAGTCCAGAGAGTGCACTGGCACCACTGGGGATGCAGTATAGTGAGTCCAGAGAGTGCACTGGCACCACTGGGGATGCAGTGCAGTGAGTCCAGAGAGTGCACTGGCACCACTGGGGATGCACTGCAGTGAATCCAGAGAGTGCACTGGCACCACAGATGATGCAGTACAGTGAGTCCAGTGAGTGCACTGGCACCACTGGGGATGCACTGCAGTGAGTCCAGAGAGTGCACTGGCACCACTGGGGATGCACTTCAGTGAGTCCAGAGAGTGCACTGGCACCACTGGGGATGCCCTGCAGTGAGTCCAGAGAGTGCACTGGCACCACTGGGGATGCACTGCAGTGAGTCCAGAGAGTGCACTGGCACCACTGGGGATGCAGCGCAGTTACTCCAGAGAGTGCACTGGCACCACAGGGGATGCGGTGTCGGGAGTCCAGAGAGTGCTTTGGCACCACTGGGGATGCACTGCAGTGAGTCCAGAGAGTGCACTGGCACCAGTGGGGATGCGGTGCCGGGAGTCCAGAGAGTGCTTTGGCACCACTGGGGATGCAGTGCAGTGAGTCCAGAGAGTGCACTGGCACCAGTGAGAATGCACTTCAGTGAGTCCAGAGAGTGCACTGGCACCACTGGGGATGCACTGCAGTGAGTCCAGAGAGTGCACTAGCACCACTGGGGAATGCAGTGCAGTGAGCCCAGAGTGTGCACTGGCACCACTGGGGATGCAGTGCAGTGAGTCCAGAGAGTGCACTGGCACCACTGGGGATGCACTGCAGTGAGTCCAGAGAGTGCACTGGCACCACTGGGGATGCGGTGCAGTGAGTCCAGTGAGTGCACTGGAACCACTGGGGATGCAGTGCAGTGAGTCCAGAGAGTGCACTGGCACCACTGGGGATGCAGTGCAGTGAGTCCAGAGAGTGCACTGTCACCACTGGGGATGCAGTGCAGTGAGTCCAGAGAGTGCACTGGCAACAGTGGGGATGCAGTGCAGTGAGTCCAGAGAGTGCACTGGCACCACTGGGGATGCGGTGCCGGGAGTCCAGAGAGTGCTTTGGCACCACTGGGGATGCACTGCAGTTACTCCAGAGACTGCACTGGCACCACTGGGGATGCACTGCAGTGAGTCCAGAGAGTGCACTGGCACCACTGGGGATGCACTGTAGTGAGTCCAGAGAGTGCACTGTCACCACTGGGGATGCAGTACAGTGAGTCCAGAGAGTGCACTGGCACCACTGGGGATGCACTGCAGTGAGTCCAGAGAGTGCACTGGCACCACTGGGGATGCACTGCAGTGAATCCAGTGAGTGCACTGCCACCACTGGGGATGCAGTGCAGTGAGTCCAGAGAGTGCACTGGCACCACTGGGGATGCACTGCAGTGAGCCCAGAGAGTGCACTGGCACCACTGGAGATGCAGTCCAGTGAGTCCAGTGAATGCACTGGCAGCACTGGGGATGCAGTGCAGTGAGTCCAGAGAGTGCACTGGCACCACTGGGGATGCAGTATAGTGAGTCCAGAGAGTGCACTGGCACCACTGGGGATGCACTGCAGTGAGTCCAGAGAGTGCACTAGCACCACTGGGGAATGCAGTGCAGTGAGTCCAGAGTGTGCACTGGCACCACTGGGGATGCAGTGCAGTGAGTCCAGAGAGTGCACTGGCACCACTGGGGATGCACTGCAGTGAGTCCAGAGAGTGCACTGGCACCACTGGGGATGCAGTGCAGTGAGTCCAGTGAGTGCACTGGAACCACTGGGGATGCAGTGCAGTGAGTCCAGAGAGTGCACTGGCACCACTGGGGATGCCCTGCAGTGAGTCCAGAGAGTGCACTGGCACCACTGGGCATGCAGTGCAGTGAGTCCAGAGAGTGCACTGGCACCACTGGGGATGCAGCGCAGTTACTCCAGAGAGTGCACTGGCACCACAGGGGATGCGGTGTCGGGAGTCCAGAGAGTGCTTTGGCACCACTGGGGATGCACTGCAGTTACTCCAGAGTGTGCACTGGCACCAGTGGGGAAGCGGTGCCGGGAGTCCAGAGAGTGCTTTGGCACCACTGGGGATGCACTGCAGTTACTCCAGAGAGTGCACTGGCACCAGTGAGAATGCACTTCAGTGAGTCCAGAGAGTGCACTGGCACCACTGGGGATGCAGTGCAGTGAGTCCAGAGAGTTCACTAGCACCACTGAGGAATGCAGTGCAGTGAGCCCAGAGTGTGCACTGGCACCACTGGGGATGCAGTGCAGTGAGTCCAGAGAGTGCACTGGCACCACTGGGGATGCACTGCAGTGAGTCCAGAGAGTGCACTGGCACCACTGGGGATGCACTGCAGTGAGCCCAGAGAGTGCACTGGCACCACTGGAGATGCAGTACAGTGAGTCCAGTGAATGCACTGGCAGCACTGGGGTTGCAGTGCAGTGAGTCCAGAGAGTGCACTGGCACCACTGGGGATGCAGTTTAGTGACTCCAGAGAGTGCTCTGGCACCACTGGGGATGCAGTGCAGTGAATCCAGTGAGTGCACTGGCACCACTGGGGATGCAGTGCAGTGAGTCCAGAGAGTGCACTGGCAGCACTGGGGATGCAGTGCAGTGAGTCCAGAGAGTGCACTGGCACCACTGGAGATGCAGTGCAGTGAGTCCAGAGAGTGCACTGGCACCACTGGGGATGCGGTGCCGGGAGTCGAGAGAGTGCTTTGGCACCACTGGGGATGCACTGCAGTTACTCCAGAGACTGCACTGGCACCAATGGGGATGCACTGCAGTGAGTCCAGAGAGTGCACTGGCACCACTGGGGATGCACTGTAGTGAGTCCAGAGAGTGCACTGTCACCACTGGGGATGCAGTACAGTGAGTCCAGAGAGTGCACTGGCACCACTGGGGATGCACTGCAGTGAGTCCAGAGAGTGCACTGGCACCACTGGGGATGCACTGCAGTGAATCCAGTGAGTGCACTGGCACCACTGGGGATGCAGTGCAGTGATTCCAGAGAGTGCACTGGCACCACTGGGGATGCACTGCAGTGAGCCCAGAGAGTGCACTGGCACCACTGGAGATGCAGTCCAGTGAGTCCAGTGAATGCACTGGCAGCACTGGGGATGCAGTGCAGTGAGTCCAGAGAGTGCACTGGCACCACTGGGGATGCAGTATAGTGAGTCCAGAGAGTGCACTGGCACCACTGGGGATGCAGTGCAGTGAGTCCAGAGAGTGCACTGGCACCACTGGGGATGCACTGCAGTGAATCCAGAGAGTGCACTGGCACCACAGATGATGCAGTACAGTGAGTCCAGTGAGTGCACTGGCACCACTGGGGATGTAGTGCAGTGACTCGAGATAGTGCACTTGCACCACTGGGGATGCAGTGCAGTGAATCCAGAGAGTGCACTGGCACCACTGGTGATGCACTGCAGTGAGTCCAGAGAGTGCACTGGCACCACTGGGGATGCAGTGCAGTGAGTCCAGAGAGTGCACTGGCACCACTGGGGATGCACTGCAGTGAGTCAAGAGAGTGCACTGGCGCCACTGGGGATGCAGTGCAGTGAGTCCAGAGAGTGCACTGGCACCACTGGGGATGCAGTGCAGTGAGTCCAGAGAGTGCAGTGGCACCACTGGGGATGCCCTGCAGTGAGTCCAGAGAGTGCACTGGCACCACTGG
This sequence comes from Anser anser, assembly GCF_964211835.1. NCBI lineage: Eukaryota > Metazoa > Chordata > Aves > Anseriformes > Anatidae > Anser > Anser anser. Next base: position 29,986,858 of record NC_139723.1, on the reverse strand, counting down.
GGATGCGGTGCAGTGAGTCCAGAGAGTGCACTGGCACCACTGGGGATGCAGCGCAGTTACTCCAGAGAGTGCACTGGCACCACAGGGGATGCGGTGTCGGGAGTCCAGAGAGTGCTTTGGCACCACTGGGGATGCACTGCAGTGAGTCCAGAGAGTGCACTGGCACCAGTGGGGATGCGGTGCCGGGAGTCCAGAGAGTGCTTTGGCACCACTGGGGATGCACTGCAGTGAGTCCAGAGAGTGCACTGGCACCAGTGAGAATGCACTTCAGTGAGTCCAGAGAGTGCACTGGCACCACTGGGGATGCACTGCAGTGAGTCCAGAGAGTGCACTAGCACCACTGGGGAATGCAGTGCAGTGAGCCCAGAGTGTGCACTGGCACCACTGGGGATGCAGTGCAGTGAGTCCAGAGAGTGCACTGGCACCACTGGGGATGCACTGCAGTGAGTCCAGAGAGTGCACTGGCACCACTGGGGATGCGGTGCAGTGAGTCCAGTGAGTGCACTGGAACCACTGGGGATGCAGTGCAGTGAGTCCAGAGAGTGCACTGGCACCACTGGGGATGCAGTGCAGTGAGTCCAGAGAGTGCACTGGCACCACTGGGGATGCAGTGCAGTGAGTCCAGAGAGTGCACTGGCACCAGTGGGGATGCAGTGCAGTGAGTCCAGAGAGTGCACTGGCACCACTGGGGATGCGGTGACGGGAGTCCAGAGAGTGCTTTGGCACCACTGGGGATGCACTGCAGTTACTCCAGAGACTGCACTGGCACCACTGGGGATGCACTGCAGTGAGTCCAGAGAGTGCACTGGCACCACTGGGGATGCACTGTAGTGAGTCCAGAGAGTGCACTGTCACCACTGGGGATGCAGTACAGTGAGTCCAGAGAGTGCACTGGCACCACTGGGGATGCACTGCAGTGAGTCCAGAGAGTGCACTGGCACCACTGGGGATGCACTGCAGTGAGTCCAGAGAGTGCACTGGCACCAGTGGGGATGCACTGCAGTGAATCCAGTGAGTGCACTGGCACCACTGGGGATGCAGTGCAGTGAGTCCAGAGAGTGCACTGGCACCACTGGGGATGCAGTGCAGTGAGTCCAGAGAGTGCACTGGCACCACTGGGGATGCACTGCAGTGAATCCAGAGAGTGCACTGGCACCACAGATGATGCAGTACAGTGAGTCCAGTGAGTGCACTGGCACCACTGGGGATGTAGTGCAGTGACTCGAGATAGTGCACTTGCACCACTGGGGATGCAGTGCAGTGAGTCCAGAGAGTGCACTGGCACCACTGGTGATGCACTGCAGTGAGTCCAGAGAGTGCACTGGCACCACTGGGGATGCAGTGCAGTGAGTCCAGAGAGTGCACTGGCACCACTGGGGATGCACTGCAGTGAGTCAAGAGAGTGCACTGGCGCCACTGGGGATGCAGTGCAGTGAGTCCAGAGAGTGCACTGGCACCACTGGGGATGCACTTCAGTGAGTCCAGAGAGTGCACTGGCACCACTGGGGATGCCCTGCAGTGAGTCCAGAGAGTGCACTGGCACCACTGGGGATGCACTGCAGTGAGTCCAGAGAGTGCACTGGCACCACTGGGGATGCAGCGCAGTTACTCCAGAGAGTGCACTGGCACCACAGGGGATGCGGTGTCGGGAGTCCAGAGAGTGCTTTGGCACCACTGGGGATGCACTGCAGTGAGTCCAGAGAGTGCACTGGCACCAGTGGGGATGCGGTGCCGGGAGTCCAGAGAGTGCTTTGGCACCACTGGGGATGCACTGCAGTGAGTCCAGAGAGTGCACTGGCACCAGTGAGAATGCACTTCAGTGAGTCCAGAGAGTGCACTGGCACCACTGGGGATGCACTGCAGTGAGTCCAGAGAGTGCACTAGCACCACTGGGGAATGCAGTGCAGTGAGCCCAGAGTGTGCACTGGCACCACTGGGGATGCAGTGCAGTGAGTCCAGAGAGTGCACTGGCACCACTGGGGATGCACTGCAGTGAGTCCAGAGAGTGCACTGGCACCACTGGGGATGCGGTGCAGTGAGTCCAGTGAGTGCACTGGAACCACTGGGGATGCAGTGCAGTGAGTCCAGAGAGTGCACTGGCACCACTGGGGATGCAGTGCAGTGAGTCCAGAGAGTGCACTGGCACCACTGGGGATGCAGTGCAGTGAGTCCAGAGAGTGCACTGGCACCAGTGGGGATGCAGTGCAGTGAGTCCAGAGAGTGCACTGGCACCACTGGGGATGCGGTGACGGGAGTCCAGAGAGTGCTTTGGCACCACTGGGGATGCGGTGCAGTGAGTCCAGAGAGTGCACTGGCACCACTGGGGATGCACTGCAGTGAGTCCAGAGAGTGCACTGGCACCACTGGGGATGCACTGTAGTGAGTCCAGAGAGTGCACTGTCACCACTGGGGATGCAGTACAGTGAGTCCAGAGAGTGCACTGGCACCACTGGGGATGCACTGCAGTGAGTCCAGAGAGTGCACTGGCACCACTGGGGATGCACTGCAGTGAATCCAGTGAGTGCACTGGCACCACTGGGGATGCAGTGCAGTGAGTCCAGAGAGTGCACTGGCACCACTGGGGATGCACTGCAGTGAGCCCAGAGAGTGCACTGGCACCACTGGAGATGCAGTCCAGTGAGTCCAGTGAATGCACTGGCAGCACTGGGGATGCAGTGCAGTGAGTCCAGAGAGTGCACTGGCACCACTGGGGATGCAGTATAGTGAGTCCAGAGAGTGCACTGGCACCACTGGGGATGCACTGCAGTGAATCCAGAGAGTGCACTGGCACCACAGATGATGCAGTACAGTGAGTCCAGTGAGTGCACTGGCACCACTGGGGATGTAGTGCAGTGACTCGAGATAGTGCACTTGCACCACTGGGGATGCAGTGCAGTGAGTCCAGAGAGTGCACTGGCACCACTGGTGATGCACTGCAGTGAGTCCAGAGAGTGCACTGGCACCACTGGGGATGCAGTGCAGTGAGTCCAGAGAGTGCACTGGCACCACTGGGGATGCACTGCAGTGAGTCAAGAGAGTGCACTGGCGCCACTGGGGATGCAGTGCAGTGTGTCCAGAGAGTGCACTGGCACCACTGGGGATGCAGTGCAGTGAGTCCAGAGAGTGCACTGGCACCACTGGGGATGCACTGCAGTGAGTCCAGAGAGTGCACTAGCACCACTGGGGAATGCAGTGCAGTGAGCCCAGAGTGTGCACTGGCACCACTGGGGATGCAGTGCAGTGAGTCCAGAGAGTGCACTGGCACCACTGGGGATGCACTGCAGTGAGTCCAGAGAGTGCACTGGCACCACTGGGGATGCAGCGCAGTTACTCCAGAGAGTGCACTGGCACCACAGGGGATGCGGTGTCGGGAGTCCAGAGAGTGCTTTGGCACCACTGGGGATGCACTGCAGTGAGTCCAGAGAGTGCACTGGCACCAGTGGGGATGCGGTGCCGGGAGTCCAGAGAGTGCTTTGGCACCACTGGGGATGCAGTGCAGTGAGTCCAGAGAGTGCACTGGCACCACTGGTGATGCACTGCAGTGAGTCCAGAGAGTGCACTGGCACCACTGGGGATGCAGTGCAGTGAGTCCAGAGAGTGCACTGGCACCACTGGGGATGCACTGCAGTGAGTCAAGAGAGTGCACTGGCGCCACTGGGGATGCAGTGCAGTGTGTCCAGAGAGTGCACTGGCACCACTGGGGATGCAGTGCAGTGAGTCCAGAGAGTGCACTGGCACCACTGGGGATGCACTGCAGTGAGTCCAGAGAGTGCACTAGCACCACTGGGGAATGCAGTGCAGTGAGCCCAGAGTGTGCACTGGCACCACTGGGGATGCAGTGCAGTGAGTCCAGAGAGTGCACTGGCACCACTGGGGATGCACTGCAGTGAGTCCAGAGAGTGCACTGGCACCACTGGGGATGCAGCGCAGTTACTCCAGAGAGTGCACTGGCACCACAGGGGATGCGGTGTCGGGAGTCCAGAGAGTGCTTTGGCACCACTGGGGATGCACTGCAGTGAGTCCAGAGAGTGCACTGGCACCAGTGGGGATGCGGTGCCGGGAGTCCAGAGAGTGCTTTGGCACCACTGGGGATGCACTGCAGTGAGTCCAGAGAGTGCACTGGCACCAGTGAGAATGCACTTCAGTGAGTCCAGAGAGTGCACTGGCACCACTGGGGATGCACTGCAGTGAGTCCAGAGAGTGCACTAGCACCACTGGGGAATGCAGTGCAGTGAGCCCAGAGTGTGCACTGGCACCACTGGGGATGCAGTGCAGTGAGTCCAGAGAGTGCACTGGCACCACTGGGGATGCACTGCAGTGAGTCCAGAGAGTGCACTGGCACCACTGGGGATGCGGTGCAGTGAGTCCAGTGAGTGCACTGGAACCACTGGGGATGCAGTGCAGTGAGTCCAGAGAGTGCACTGGCACCACTGGGGATGCAGTGCAGTGAGTCCAGAGAGTGCACTGGCACCACTGGGGATGCAGTGCAGTGAGTCCAGAGAGTGCACTGGCACCAGTGGGGATGCAGTGCAGTGAGTCCAGAGAGTGCACTGGCACCACTGGGGATGCGGTGACGGGAGTCCAGAGAGTGCTTTGGCACCACTGGGGATGCACTGCAGTTACTCCAGAGACTGCACTGGCACCACTGGGGATGCACTGCAGTGAGTCCAGAGAGTGCACTGGCACCACTGGGGATGCACTGTAGTGAGTCCAGAGAGTGCACTGGCACCACTGGGGATGCAGTACAGTGAGTCCAGAGAGTGCACTGGCACCACTGGGGATGCACTGCAGTGAGTCCAGAGAGTGCACTGGCACCACTGGGGATGCACTGCAGTGAATCCAGTGAGTGCACTGGCACCACTGGGGATGCAGTGCAGTGAGTCCAGAGAGTGCACTGGCACCACTGGGGATGCACTGCAGTGAGCCCAGAGAGTGCACTGGCACCACTGGAGATGCAGTCCAGTGAGTCCAGTGAATGCACTGGCAGCACTGGGGATGCAGTGCAGTGAGTCCAGAGAGTGCACTGGCACCACTGGGGATGCAGTATAGTGAGTCCAGAGAGTGCACTGGCACCACTGGGGATGCACTGCAGTGAATCCAGAGAGTGCACTGGCACCACAGATGATGCAGTACAGTGAGTCCAGTGAGTGCACTGGCACCACTGGGGATGTAGTGCAGTGACTCGAGATAGTGCACTTGCACCACTGGGGATGCAGTGCAGTGAGTCCAGAGAGTGCACTGGCACCACTGGTGATGCACTGCAGTGAGTCCAGAGAGTGCACTGGCACCACTGGGGATGCAGTGCAGTGAGTCCAGAGAGTGCACTGGCACCACTGGGGATGCACTGCAGTGAGTCAAGAGAGTGCACTGGCGCCACTGGGGATGCAGTGCAGTGTGTCCAGAGAGTGCACTGGCACCACTGGGGATGCAGTGCAGTGAGTCCAGAGAGTGCACTGGCACCACTGGGGATGCACTGCAGTGAGTCCAGAGAGTGCACTAGCACCACTGGGGAATGCAGTGCAGTGAGCCCAGAGTGTGCACTGGCACCACTGGGGATGCAGTGCAGTGAGTCCAGAGAGTGCACTGGCACCACTGGGGATGCACTGCAGTGAGTCCAGAGAGTGCACTGGCACCACTGGGGATGCGGTGCAGTGAGTCCAGTGAGTGCACTGGAACCACTGGGGATGCAGTGCAGTGAGTCCAGAGAGTGCACTGGCACCACTGGGGATGCAGTGCAGTGAGTCCAGAGAGTGCACTGGCACCACTGGGGATGCAGTGCAGTGAGTCCAGAGAGTGCACTGGCACCAGTGGGGATGCAGTGCAGTGAGTCCAGAGAGTGCACTGGCACCACTGGGGATGCGGTGACGGGAGTCCAGAGAGTGCTTTGGCACCACTGGGGATGCACTGCAGTTACTCCAGAGACTGCACTGGCACCACTGGGGATGCACTGCAGTGAGTCCAGAGAGTGCACTGGCACCACTGGGGATGCACTGTAGTGAGTCCAGAGAGTGCACTGTCACCACTGGGGATGCAGTACAGTGAGTCCAGAGAGTGCACTGGCACCACTGGGGATGCACTGCAGTGAGTCCAGAGAGTGCACTGGCACCACTGGGGATGCACTGCAGTGAATCCAGTGAGTGCACTGGCACCACTGGGGATGCAGTGCAGTGAGTCCAGAGAGTGCACTGGCACCACTGGGGATGCACTGCAGTGAGCCCAGAGAGTGCACTGGCACCACTGGAGATGCAGTCCAGTGAGTCCAGTGAATGCACTGGCAGCACTGGGGATGCAGTGCAGTGAGTCCAGAGAGTGCACTGGCACCACTGGGGATGCAGTATAGTGAGTCCAGAGAGTGCACTGGCACCACTGGGGATGCACTGCAGTGAATCCAGAGAGTGCACTGGCACCACAGATGATGCACTGCAGTGAATCCAGTGAGTGCACTGGCACCACTGGTGATGCACTGCAGTGAGTCCAGAGAGTGCACTGGCACCACTGGGGATGCAGTGCAGTGAGTCCAGAGAGTGCACTGGCACCACTGGGGATGCACTGCAGTGAGTCAAGAGAGTGCACTGGCGCCACTGGGGATGCAGTGCAGTGTGTCCAGAGAGTGCACTGGCACCACTGGGGATGCAGTGCAGTGAGTCCAGAGAGTGCACTGGCACCACTGGGGATGCACTTCAGTGAGTCCAGAGAGTGCACTGGCACCACTGGGGATGCCCTGCAGTGAGTCCAGAGAGTGCACTGGCACCACTGGGGATGCGGTGCAGTGAGTCCAGAGAGTGCACTGGCACCACTGGGGATGCAGCGCAGTTACTCCAGAGAGTGCACTGGCACCACAGGGGATGCGGTGTCGGGAGTCCAGAGAGTGCTTTGGCACCACTGGGGATGCACTGCAGTGAGTCCAGAGAGTGCACTGGCACCAGTGGGGATGCGGTGCCGGGAGTCCAGAGAGTGCTTTGGCACCACTGGGGATGCACTGCAGTGAGTCCAGAGAGTGCACTGGCACCAGTGAGAATGCACTTCAGTGAGTCCAGAGAGTGCACTGGCACCACTGGGGATGCACTGCAGTGAGTCCAGAGAGTGCACTAGCAACACTGGGGAATGCAGTGCAGTGAGTCCAGAGTGTGCACTGGCACCACTGGGGATGCAGTGCAGTGAGTCCAGAGAGTGCACTGGCACCACTGGGGATGCACTGCAGTGAGTCCAGAGAGTGCACTGGCACCACTGGGGATGCAGTGCAGTGAGTCCAGTGAGTGCACTGGAACCACTGGGGATGCAGTGCAGTGAGTCCAGAGAGTGCACTGGCACCACTGGGGATGCAGTGCAGTGAGTCCAGAGAGTGCACTGGCACCACTGGGGATGCAGTGCAGTGAGTCCAGAGAGTGCACTGGCACCACTGGGGATGCAGTGCAGTGAGTCCAGAGAGTGCACTGGCACCACTGGGGATGCACTTCAGTGACTCCAGAGAGTGCACTGGCACCACTGGGGATGCACTGCAGTGAGTCCAGAGATTGCAGTGGCACCACTGGGGATGCAGTACAGTGAGTCCACACAGTGCACTAGCACCCCTGGGGATGCAGTGCAGTGACTCCAGAGAGTTCACTGGCACCACTGGTGATGCACTGCAGTGAGTCCAGAGAGAGCACTGGCACCACTGGGGATGCGGTGCAGTGAGTCCAGAGAGTGCACTGGCACCAGTGGTGATGCACTGCAGTGAGTCCAGTGAGTGCACTGGCTCCACAAGGGATGCAGTGCAGTGAGTCCAGAGAGTGCACTGGCACCACTGGGGATGCAGTGCAGTGACTCCAGAGAGTGCAGTGGCACCACTGGGGATGCAGTGCAGTGAGTCCAGAGAGTGCACTGGCAGCACTGGGGATGCAGTGCAGTGAGTCCAGAGAGTGCACTGGCACCACTGGGGATGCAGTTCAGTGAGTCCAGAGAGTGCACTGGCACCACTGGGGATGCACTGCAGTGAGTCCAGAGAGTGCACTGGCACCACTGAGAATGCACTTCAGTGAGTCCAGAGAGTGCACTGGCACCACTGGTGATGCACTGCAGTGAGTCCAGAGAGTGCACTGACACCACTGGGGATGCACTGCAGTGAGCCCAGAGAGTGCACTGGCACCACTGGAGATGCAGTTCAGTGAGTCCAGAGAGTGCACTGGCACCACTGGGGATGCACTGCAGTGAGTCCAGAGAGTGCACTGGCACCACTGGGGATGCAGTTTAGTGAGTCCAGAGAGTGCACTGGCACCACTGGGGATGCAGTGCAGTGAGTCCAGTGAGTGTACTGGCACCACTGGGGATGCACTGCAGTGAGTCCAGAGAGTGCACTGGCACCGCTGAGAATGCACTTCAGTGAGTCCAGAAAGTGCACTGGCACCACTGGGGATGCACGGCAGTGAGTCCAGAGAGTGCAGTGGCACCACTGGGGATGCACTGCAGTGAGTCCAGAGAGTGCACTGGCACCACTGGGGATGCAGTGCAGTGAGTCCAGAGAGTGCACTGGCACCACTGGGGATGCAGTGCAGTGAGTCCAGAGAGTGCACTGGCACCACTGGGGATGCAGTGCAGTGAGTCCAGAGAGTGCACTGGCACCACTGGGGATGCGGTGCCGGAAGTCCAGAGAGTGCTTTGGCACCACTGGGGATGCACTGCAGTTACTCCAGAGACTGCACTGGCACCACTGGGGATGCAGTGTAGTGAGTCCAGAGAGTGCACTGGCACCACTGGGGATGCAGCGCAGTGACTCCAGAGAGTGCACTGTCACCACTGGGGATGCAGTACAGTGAGTCCACAGAGTGCACTGGCACCACTGGGGATGCACTGCAGTGAGTCCAGAGAGTGCACTGGCACCACTGGGGATGCAGTGCAGTGAATCCAGTGAGTGCACTGGCACCACTGGGGATGCAGTGCAGTGAGTCCAGAGAGTGCACTGGCACCACTGGGGATGCACTGCAGTGAGCCCAGTGAGTGCACTGGCACCACTGGAGATGCAGTCCAGTGAGTCCACTGAATGCACTGGCAGCACTGGGGATGCAGTGCAGTGAGTCCAGAGAGTGCACTGGCACCACTGGGGATGCACTGCAGTGAGTCCAGAGAGTGCACTGGCACCACTGGGGATGCACTGCAGTGAATCCAGAGAGTGCACTGGCACCACAGATGATGCAGTACAGTGAGTCCAGTGAGTGCACTGGCACCACTGGGGATGTAGTGCAGTGACTCGAGATAGTGCACTTCCACCACTGGGGATGCAGTGCAGTGAGTCCAGAGAGTGCACTGGCACCACTGGGGATGCACTGCAGTGAGTCCAGAGAGTGCACTGACACCACTGGGGATGCGGTGCCGGGAGTCCAGAGAGTGCTTTGGCACCACTGGAGATGCACTTCAGTGAGTCCAGAGAGTGCACTGGCACCACTGGGGATGCACTGCAGTGAGTCCAGAGATTGCACTGGCACCACTGGGGATGCAGTACAGTGAGTCCACACATTGCACTAGCACCACTGGGGATGCAGTGCAGTGAGTCCAGAGAGTGCACTGGCACCACTGGGGATGCAGTGCAGTGAGTCCAGAGAGTGCACTGGCACCACTGGGGATGCACTGCAGTGAGTCCAGAGAGTGCACTGGCACCACTGAGAATGCACTTCAGTGAGTCCAGAGAGTGCACTGGCACCACTGGGGATGCAATGCAGTGAGTCCAGAGAGTGCACTGGCACCACTCGGGATGCACTGCAGTGAGCCCAGAGAGTGCACTGGCACCACTGGAGATGCAGTACAGTGAGTCAAGTGAATTCACTGGCACCACTGGGGTTGCAGTGCAGTGAGTCCAGAGAGTGCACTGGCGCCACTGGGAATGCAGTTTAGTGAGTCCAGAGAGTGCTTTGGCACCACTGGGGATGCAGCGCAGTGACTCCAGAGAGTGCACTGGCACCACTGGGGATGCGGTGTCGGGAGTCCAGAGAGTGCTTTGGCACCAGTGGGGATGCAGTGCAGTGAGTCCAGAGAGTGCACTGGCACCACTGGGGATGCGGTGCCGGGAGTCCACACAGTGCACTGGCACCACTGAGAATGCACATCAGTGAGTCCAGAGAGTGCACTGGCACCACTGGGGATGCACTGCAGTGAGCCCAGAGAGTGCACTGGCACCACTGGAGATGCAGTACAGTGAGTCCAGTGAATGCACTGACACCACTGGCGTTGCAGTGCAGTGAGTCCAGAGAGTGCACTGGCACCACTGGTGATGCAGTTTAGTGAGTCGAGAGAGTGCACTGGCACCACTGGGGATGCACTTCAGTAAGTCCAGAGAGAGCACTGGCACCACTGGGGATGCACTGCAGTGAGTCCAGAGAGTGCACTGGCACCACTGGGGATGCAGTACAGTGAGTCCACAGAGTGCACTGGCACCACTGGGGATGCAGTACAGTGAGTCCAGAGAGTGCACTGGCACCACTGGGGATGCAGTGCAGTGAGTCCAGAGACTTCACTGGCACCACTGGGAATGCAGAGAAGTGAGTCCAGAGAGTGCACTGGCACCACTGGGGATGCAGTGCAGTGAGTCCAGAGAGTGCACTGGCACCACTGGGGATGCACTGCAGTGAGTCCAGAGAGTGCACTGGCACCACCTCTGATGCAGTGCAGTGAGTCCAGAGAGTGCACTGGCACCAGTGGGGATGCAGTGCAGTGAGTCCAGAGAGTGCACTGGCACCACTGGGGATGCAGTACAGTGAGTCCAGAGAGTGCACTGGCACCACTGGGGATGCACTGCAGTGAGTCCAGAGAGTGCACTGGCACCACTGGGGATGCACTACAGTGAGTCCAGAGATTGCACTGGCACCACCTGTGATGCAGTGCAGTGAGTCCAGAGAGTGCACTGGCACCACTGGGGATGCAGTGCAGTGAGTCCAGAGAGTGCACGGGCTCCACTGGGGATGCAGTGCAGTGAGTCCAGAGAGTGCACTGGCACCACTTGTGATGCAGTGCAGTGAGTCCAGTGAGTGCACAGGCACCAGTGGGGATGCAGTACAGTGAGTCCAGAGAGTGCACTGGCACCACTGGAGATGCAGTGCAGTGACTCCAGAGAGTGCACTGGCACCACTGGGGATGCACTTCAGTGAGCCCAGAGAGTGCCCTGGCACGAGTGGGGATGCAGTTTAGTGAGTCCAGAGAGTGCTTTGGCACCACTGGGGATGCCGTGCAGTGAGTCCAGAGAGTGCACTGGCACCACTGGGGATGCACTTCAGTGAGTCCAGAGAGTGCACTGGCACCACTCGGGATGCACTGCAGTGAGCCCAGAGAGTGCCCTGGCACGAGTGGGGATGCAGTTTAGTGAGTCCAGAGAGTGCTTTGGCACCACTGGGGATGCAGTGCAGTGAGTCCAGAGAGTGCACTGGCACCACTGGGGATGCAGCGCAGTGACTCCAGAGAGTGCACTGGCACCACTGGGGATGCGGTGTCGGGAGTCCAGAGAGTGCTTTGGCACCACTGAGGATGCACTGCAGTTACTCCAGAGAGTGCACTGGCACCACTGGGGATGCGGTGCCGGGAGTCCAGAGAGTGCTTTGGCACCACTGGGGATGCACTGCAATGAGTCCAGAGAGTGCACTGGCACCACTGAGAATGCACTTCAGTGAGTCCAGAGAGTGCACTGGCACCACTGGGGATGCACTGCAGTGAGTCCAGAGAGTGCACTAGCACCACTGGGGAATGCACTGCAGTGAGTCCAGTGAGTACACTGGCACCACTGGGGATGCAGTGCAGTGAGTCCAGAGAGTGCACTGGCACCACTGGGGATGCAGTGCAGTGAGTCCAGAGAGTGCACTGGCACCACTGGGGATGCAGTGCAGTGAGTCCAGAGAGTGCACTGGCACCACTGGGGATGCACTGCAGTGAGTCCAGAGATTGCACTGGCACCACTGGGGATGCAGTACAGTGAGTCCACACAGTGCACTGGCACCACTGGGGATGCAGTGCAGTGAGTCCAGAGAGTGCACTGGCACCACTGGGGATGCAGTGCAGTGAGTCCAGAGAGTGCACTGGCACCACCTGTGATGCAGTGCAGTGAGTCCAGAGAGTGCACTGGCACCACTCGGGCTGCAGTGCAGTGAGTCCAGAGAGTGCACTGGCACCACTGGTGATGCAGTACAGTGAGTCCAGAGAGTGCACTGGCACCACTGGGGATGCACTGCAGTGAGTCCAGAGAGTGCACTGGCACCACTGGGGATGCAGTACAGTGAGTCCAGAGAGTGCACTGGCACCACTGGGGATGCACTGCAGTGAGTCCAGAGAGTGCACTGGCACCACTGGGGATGCACTACAGTGAGTCCAGAGATTGCACTGGCACCACCTGTGATGCAGTGCAGTGAGTCCAGAGAGTGCACTGGCACCACTGGGGATGCAGTGCAGTGAGTCCAGAGAGTGCACGGGCTCCACTGGGGATGCAGTGCAGTGAGTCCAGAGAGTGCACTGGCACCACTTGTGATGCAGTGCAGTGAGTCCAGTGAGTGCACAGGCACCAGTGGGGATGCAGTACAGTGAGTCCAGAGAGTGCACTGGCACCACTGGAGATGCAGTGCAGTGACTCCAGAGAGTGCACTGGCACCACTGGGGATGCACTTCAGTGAGCCCAGAGAGTGCCCTGGCACGAGTGGGGATGCAGTTTAGTGAGTCCAGAGAGTGCTTTGGCACCACTGGGGATGCCGTGCAGTGAGTCCAGAGAGTGCACTGGCACCACTGGGGATGCAATGCAGTGAGTCCAGAGAGTGCACTGGCACCACTCGGGATGCACTGCAGTGAGCCCAGAGAGTGCCCTGGCACGAGTGGGGATGCAGTTTAGTGAGTCCAGAGAGTGCTTTGGCACCACTGGGGATGCAGTGCAGTGAGTCCAGAGAGTGCACTGGCACCACTGGGGATGCAGCGCAGTGACTCCAGAGAGTGCACTGGCACCACTGGGGATGCGGTGTCGGGAGTCCAGAGAGTGCTTTGGCACCACTGAGGATGCACTGCAGTTACTCCAGAGAGTGCACTGGCACCACTGGGGATGCGGTGCCGGGAGTCCAGAGAGTGCTTTGGCACCACTGGGGATGCACTGCAGTGAGTCCAGAGAGTGCACTGGCACCACTGAGAATGCACTTCAGTGAGTCCAGAGAGTGCACTGGCACCACTGGGGATGCACTGCAGTGAGTCCAGAGAGTGCACTAGCACCACTGGGGAATGCAGTGCAGTGAGTCCAATGAGTACACTGGCACCACTGGGGATGCAGTGCAGTGAGTCCAGAGAGTGCACTGGCACCACTGGGGATGCAGTGCAGTGAGTCCAGAGAGTGCACTGGCACCACTGGGGATGCACTTCAGTGAGTCCAGAGAGTGCACTGGCACCACTGGGGATGCACTGCAGTGAGTCCAGAGATTGCACTGGCACCACTGGGGATGCAGTACAGTGAGTCCACACAGTGCACTGGCACCACTGGGGATGCAGTGCAGTGAGTCCAGAGAGTGCACTGGCACCACTGGGGATGCAGTGCAGTGAGTCCAGAGAGTGCACTGGCACCACCTGTGATGCAGTGCAGTGAGTCCAGAGAGTGCACTGGCACCACTCGGGCTGCAGTGCAGTGAGTCCAGAGAGTGCACTGGCACCACTGGTGATGCAGTACAGTGAGTCCAGAGAGTGCACTGGCACCACTGGGGATGCACTGCAGTGAGTCCAGAGAGTGCACTGGCACCACTGGGGATGCACTACAGTGAGTCCAGAGATTGCACTGGCACCACCTGTGATGCAGTGCAGTGAGTCCAGAGAGTGCACTGGAACCACTGGGGATGCAGTGCACTGAGTCCAGAGAGTGCACGGTCTCCACTGGGGATGCAGTGCAGTGAGTCCAGAGAGTGCACTGGCACCACTGGGGATGCAGTGCAGTGAGTCCAGTGAGTGCACTGTCACCAGTGGGGATGCAGTACAGTGAGTCCAGAGAGTGCACTGGCACCACTGGGGATGCATTGCAGTGAGTCCAGAGAGTGCACTGGCACCACTGGGGATGCACTTCAGTGAGTCCAGAGAGTGCACTGAAACCACTGGGGATGCAGTTTAGTGAGTCCAGAGATTGCACTGGCACCACTGGGGATGCAGTGCAGTGAGTCCAGTGAGTGTACTGGCACCACTGGGGATGCAGTGCAGTGAGTCCAGTGAGTGTACTGGCACCACTGGGGATGCAGTGCAGTGAGTCCAGAGAGTGCACTGGCACCACTGGGGATGCACTGCAGTGAGTCCAGAGAGTGCACTGGCACCACTGGGGATGCAGTGCAGTGAGTCCAGAGAGTGCAGTGGAACCACTGGGGATGCACTGCAGTGAGTCCAGAGAGTGCACTGGCACCACTGGGGATGCAGTGCAGTGACTCGAGATAGTGCACTTGCACAACTGGGGATGCAGTGCAGTGAGTCCAGAGAGTGCACTGGCACTACTGGTGATGCACTGCAGTGAGTCCAGAGAGTGCACTGGCACCACTGGGGATGCGGTGCCGGGAGTCCAGAGAGTGCACTGGCACCACTGGTGATGCACTGCAGTGAGTCCAGAGAGTGCACTGGCACCACTGGGGATGCAGTGCAGTGAGTCCAGAGAGTGCACTGGCACCACTGGGGATGCAATGCACTGAGTCCAGAGAGTGCACTGGCGCCACTGGGGATGCAGTGCAGTGTGTCCAGAGAGTGCACTGGCACCACTGGGGATGCACTGCAGTGAGTCCAGAGAGTGCACTGGCACCACTGGGGATGCACTTCAGTGAGTCCAGAGAGTGCACTGGCACCACTGGGGATGCACTGCAGTGAGTCCAGAGAGTGCACTGGCACCACTGGGGATGGAGTACAGTGAGTCCACAGAGTGCACTGGCACCACTGGGGATGCAGTACACTGAGTCCAGAGAGTGCACTGGCACCACTGGGGATGCAGTGCAGTGAGTCCAGAGACTTCACTGGCACCACTGGGAATGCAGAGAAGTGAGTCCAGAGAGTGCACGGCCTCCACTGGGGATGCAGTGCAGTGAGTCCAGAGAGTGCACTGGCACCACTGGGGATGCACTGCAGTGAGTCCACAGAGTGCACTGGCACCACTGGGGATGCAGTGAAGTGAGTGCAGAGAGTGCACTGGCTCCACTGGGGATGCACTGCAGTGAGTCCAGAGAGTGCACTGGCACCACTGGGGATGCACTACAGTGAGTCCAGAGAGTGCACTGGCACCACTGGGGATGCAGTGCAGTGAGTCCAGAGAGTGCACTGGCACCACTGGGGATGCAGTGCAGTGAGTCCAGTGAGTGTACTGGAACCACTGGGGATGCACTGCAGTGAGCCCAGAGAGTGCACTGGCACCACTGAGAATGCACTTCAGTGAGTCCAGAGAGTGCACTGGCACCACTGGGGATGCAGTGCAGTGAGTCCAGAGAGTGCACTAGCACCACTGGGGATGCAGTGCAGTGAATCCTGTTAGTACACTGGCACTACTGGGGATGCACTGCAGTGAGTCAAGAGAGTGCACTGGCGCCACTGGGGATGCAGTGCAGTGTGTCCAGAGAGTGCACTGGCACCACTGGGGATGCAGTGCAGTGAGTCCAGAGAGTGCACTGGCACCACTGGGGATGCACTGCAGTGAGTCCAGAGAGTGCACTGGCACCACTGGGGATGCCCTGCAGTGAGTCCAGAGAGTGCACTGGCACCACTGGGGATGCGGTGCAGTGAGTCCAGAGAGTGCACTGGCACCACTGGGGATGCAGCGCAGTTACTCCAGAGAGTGCACTGGCACCACAGGGGATGCGGTGTCGGGAGTCCAGAGAGTGCTTTGGCACCACTGGGGATGCACTGCAGTTACCCAGAGAGTGCACTGGCACCAGTGGGGATGCGGTGCCGGGAGTCCAGAGAGTGCTTTGGCACCACTGGGGATGCACTGCAGTGAGTCCAGAGAGTGCACTGGCACCACTGGGGATGCACTACAGTGAGTCCAGAGAGTGCACTGGCACCACTGGGGATGCAGTGCAGTGAGTCCAGAGAGTGCACTGGCACCACTGGGGATGCAGTGCAGTGAGTCCAGTGAGTGTACTGGAACCACTGGGGATGCACTGCAGTGAGCCCAGAGAGTGCACTGGCACCACTGAGAATGCACTTCAGTGAGTCCAGAGAGTGCACTGGCACCACTGGGGATGCAGTGCAGTGAGTCCAGAGAGTGCACTAGCACCACTGGGGATGCAGTGCAGTGAATCCTGTTAGTACACTGGCACTACTGGGGATGCACTGCAGTGAGTCAAGAGAGTGCACTGGCGCCACTGGGGATGCAGTGCAGTGTGTCCAGAGAGTGCACTGGCACCACTGGGGATGCAGTGCAGTGAGTCCAGAGAGTGCACTGGCACCACTGGGGATGCACTGCAGTGAGTCCAGAGAGTGCACTGGCACCACTGGGGATGCCCTGCAGTGAGTCCAGAGAGTGCACTGGCACCACTGGGGATGCGGTGCAGTGAGTCCAGAGAGTGCACTGGCACCACTGGGGATGCAGCGCAGTTACTCCAGAGAGTGCACTGGCACCACAGGGGATGCGGTGTCGGGAGTCCAGAGAGTGCTTTGGCACCACTGGGGATGCACTGCAGTTACCCAGAGAGTGCACTGGCACCAGTGGGGATGCGGTGCCGGGAGTCCAGAGAGTGCTTTGGCACCACTGGGGATGCACTGCAGTGAGTCCAGAGAGTGCACTGGCACCAGTGAGAATGCACTTCAGTGAGTCCAGAGAGTGCACTGGCACCACTGGGGATGCACTGCAGTGAGTCCAGAGAGTGCACTAGCACCACTGAGGAATGCAGTGCAGTGAGTCCAGAGTGTGCACTGGCACCACTGGGGATGCAGTGCAGTGAGTCCAGAGAGTGCACTGGCACCACTGGGGATGCAGTGCAGTGAGTCCAGAGAGTGCACTGGCACCACTGGGGATGCACTGCAGTGAGCCCAGAGAGTGCACTGGCACCACTGGAGATGCAGTACAGTGAGTCCAGTGAATGCACTGGCAGCACTGGGGTTGCAGTGCAGTGAGTCCAGAGAGTGCACTGGCACCACTGGGGATGCAGTTTAGTGACTCCAGAGAGTGCACTGGCACCACTGGGGATGCAGTGCAGTGAGTCCAGTGAGTGTACTGGCACCACTGGGGATGCACTGCAGTGAGTCCAGAGAGTGCACTGACACCACTGAGAATGCACTTCAGTGAGTCCAGAGAGTGCACTGGCACCACTGGTGATGCACTGCAGTGAGTCCAGAGAGTGCAGTGGCACCACTGGGGATGCACTGCAGTGAGTCCAGAGAGTGCACTGGAACCACAGGGGATGCAGTGCAGTGAGTCCAGAGAGTGCACTGGCACCAGTGGGGATGCAGTGCAGTGAGTCCAGAGAGTGCACTGGCACCACTGGGGATGCGGTGCCGGGAGTCCAGAGAGTGCTTTGGCACCACTGGGGATGCACTGCAGTTACTCCAGAGACTGCACTGGCACCACTGGGGATGCACTGCAGTGAGTCCAGAGAGTGCACTGGCACCACTGGGGATGCACTGTAGTGAGTCCAGAGAGTGCACTGTCACCACTGGGGATGCAGTACAGTGAGTCCAGAGAGTGCACTGGCACCACTGGGGATGCACTGCAGTGAGTCCAGAGAGTGCACTGGCACCACTGGGGATGCACTGCAGTGAATCCAGTGAGTGCACTGGCACCACTGGGGATGCAGTGCAGTGAGTCCAGAGAGTGCACTGGCACCACTGGGGATGCACTGCAGTGAGCCCAGAGAGTGCACTGGCACCACTGGAGATGCAGTCTAGTGAGTCCAGTGAATGCACTGGCAGCACTGGGGATGCAGTGCAGTGAGTCCAGAGAGTGCACTGGCACCACTGGGGATGCAGTATAGTGAGTCCAGAGAGTGCACTGGCACCACTGGGGATGCACTGCAGTGAATCCAGAGAGTGCACTGGCACCACAGATGATGCAGTACAGTAAGTCCAGTGAGTGCACTGGCACCACTGGGGATGTAGTGCAGTGACTCGAGATAGTGCACTTGCACCACTGGGGATGCAGTGCAGTGAGTCCAGAGAGTGCACTGGCACCACTGGTGATGCACTGCAGTGAGTCCAGAGAGTGCACTGGCACCACTGGGGATGCAGTGCAGTGAGTCCAGAGAGTGCACTGGCACCACTGGGGATGCACTGCAGTGAGTCAAGAGAGTGCACTGGCGTCACTGGGGATGCAGTGCAGTGTGTCCAGAGAGTGCACTGGCACCACTGGGGATGCAGTGCAGTGAGTCCAGAGAGTGCACTGGCACCACTGGGGATGCACTTCAGTGAGTCCAGAGAGTGCACTGGCACCACTGGGGATGCCCTGTAGTGAGTCCAGAGAGTGCACTGGCACCACTGGGGATGCGGTGCAGTGAGTCCAGAGAGTGCACTGGCACCACTGGGGATGCAGCGCAGTTACTCCAGAGAGTGCACTGGCACCACAGGGGATGCGGTGTCGGGAGTCCAGAGAGTGCTTTGGCACCACTGGGGATGCAGTGCAGTGAGTCCAGAGAGTGCACTGGCACCAGTGGGGATGCGGTGCCGGGAGTCCAGAGAGTGCTTTGGCACCACTGGGGATGCACTGCAGGGAGTCCAGAGAGTGCACTGGCACCAGTGAGAATGCACTTCAGTGAGTCCAGAGAGTGCACTGGCACCACTGGGGATGCACTGCAGTGAGTCCAGAGAGTGCACTGGCACCACTGGGGCTGCAGTGCAGTGAGTCCAGTGAGTGCACTGGCACCACTGGGGATGCAGTGCAGTGAGTCCAGAGAGTGCACTGGCACCACTGGGGATGCAGTGCAGTGAGTCCAGAGAGTGCACTGGCACCACTGGGGATGCACTTCAGTGACTCCAGAGAGTGCACTGGCACCACTGGGGATGCACTGCAGTGAGTCCAGAGATTGCACTGGCACCACTGGGGATGCAGTACAGTGAGTCCACACAGTGCACTAGCACCCCTGGGGATGCAGTGCAGTGAGTCCAGAGAGTGCACTGGCACCACTGGGGATGCACTGCAGTGAGTCCAGAGAGTGCACTGGCACCACTGGGGATGCCCTGTAGTGAGTCCAGAGAGTGCACTGGCACCACTGGGGATGCGGTGCAGTGAGTCCAGAGAGTGCACTGGCACCACTGGGGATGCCCTGTAGTGAGTCCAGAGAGTGCACTGGCACCACTGGGGATGCGGTGCAGTGAGTCCAGAGAGTGCACTGGCACCACTGGGGATGCAGCGCAGTTACTCCAGAGAGTGCACTGGCACCACAGGGGATGCGGTGTCGGGAGTCCAGAGAGTGCTTTGGCACCACTGGGGATGCAGTGCAGTGAGTCCAGAGAGTGCACTGGCACCAGTGGGGATGCGGTGCCGGGAGTCCAGAGAGTGCTTTGGCACCACTGGGGATGCACTGCAGGGAGTCCAGAGAGTGCACTGGCACCAGTGAGAATGCACTTCAGTGAGTCCAGAGAGTGCACTGGCACCACTGGGGATGCACTGCAGTGAGTCCAGAGAGTGCACTGGCACCACTGGGGCTGCAGTGCAGTGAGTCCAGTGAGTGCACTGGCACCACTGGGGATGCAGTGCAGTGAGTCCAGAGAGTGCACTGGCACCACTGGGGATGCAGTGCAGTGAGTCCAGAGAGTGCACTGGCACCACTGGGGATGCACTTCAGTGACTCCAGAGAGTGCACTGGCACCACTGGGGATGCACTGCAGTGAGTCCAGAGATTGCACTGGCACCACTGGGGATGCAGTACAGTGAGTCCACACAGTGCACTAGCACCCCTGGGGATGCAGTGCAGTGAGTCCAGAGAGTGCACTGGCACCACTGGGGATGCACTGCAGTGAGTCCAGAGAGTGCACTGGCACCACTGGGGATGCGGTGCAGTGAGTCCAGAGAGTGCACTGGCACCAGTGGGGATGCACTGCAGTGAGTCCAGTGAGTGCACTGGCACCACTGGGGATGCAGTGCAGTGAGTCCAGAGAGTGCACTGGCACCACTGGGGATGCAGTGCAGTGACTCCAGAGAGTGCAGTGGCACCACTGGGGATGCAGTGCAGTGAGTCCAGAGAGTGCACTGGCGCCAGTGGGGATGCAGTGCAGTGAGTCCAGAGAGTGCACTGGCACCACTGGGGATGCAGTTCAGTGAGTCCAGAGAGTGCACTGGCACCACTGGGGATGCACTGCAGTGAGTCCAGAGAGTGCACTGGCACCACTGAGAATGCACTTCAGTGAGTCCAGAGAGTGCACTGGCACCACTGGGGATGCAGTGCAGTGAGTCCAGAGAGTGCACTGGCACCACTGGGGATGCACTGCAGTGAGCCCAGAGAGTGCACTGGCACCACTGGAGATGCAGTACAGTGAGTCCAGTGAATGAACTGGCAGCACTGGGGTTGCAGTGCAGTGAGTCCAGAGAGTGCACTGGCACCACTGGGGATGCAGTTTAGTGAGTCCAGAGAGTGCACTGGCACCACTGGGGATGCAGTGCAGTGAGTCCAGTGAGTGTACTGGCACCACTGGGGATGCACTGCAGTGAGTCCAGAGAGTGCACTGGCACCACTGGGGATGCAGTGCAGTGAGTCCAGAGAGTGCACTGGCACCACTGGGGATGCACGGCAGTGAGTCCAGAGAGTGCAGTGGCACCACTGGGGATGCACTGCAGTGAGTCCAGAGAGTGCACTGGCACCACTGGGGATGCAGTGCAGTGAGTCCAGAGAGTGCACTGGCACCACTGGGGATGCAGTGCAGTGAGTCCAGAGAGTGCACTGGCACCACTGGGGATGCAGTGCAGTGAGTCCAGAGAGTGCACTGGCACCACTGGGGATGCGGTGCCGGAAGTCCAGAGAGTGCTTTGGCACCACTGGGGATGCACTGCAGTTACTCCAGAGACTGCACTGGCACCACTGGGGATGCAGTGCAGTGAGTCCAGAGAGTGCACTGGCACCACTGGGGATGCAGCGCAGTGACTCCAGAGAGTGCACTGTCACCACTGGGGATGCAGTACAGTGAGTCCACAGAGTGCACTGGCACCACTGGGGATGCACTGCAGTGAGTCCAGAGAGTGCACTGGCACCACTGGGGATGCAGTGCAGTGAATCCAGTGAGTGCACTGGCACCACTGGGGATGCAGTGCAGTGAGTCCAGAGAGTGCACTGGCACCACTGGGGATGCACTGCAGTGAGCCCAGAGAGTGCACTGGCACCACTGGAGATGCAGTCCAGTGAGTCCACTGAATGCACTGGCAGCACTGGGGATGCAGTGCAGTGAGTCCAGAGAGTGCACTGGCACCACTGGGGATGCACTGCAGTGAGTCCAGAGAGTGCACTGGCACCACTGGGGATGCACTGCAGTGAATCCAGAGAGTGCACTGGCACCACAGATGATGCAGTAGAGTGAGTCCAGTGAGTGCACTGGCACCACTGGCGATGTAGTGCAGTGACTCGAGATAGTGCACTTCCACCACTGGGGATGCAGTGCAGTGAGTCCAGAGAGTGCACTGGCACCACTGGGGATGCACTGCAGTGAGTCCAGAGAGTGCACTGGCACCACTGGGGATGCAGTGCAGTGAGTCCAGAGAGTGCACTGGCACCACTGGGGATGCACTGCAGTGAGTCCAGAGAGTGCACTGGCGCCACTGGGGATGCAGTGCAGTGTGTCCAGAGAGTGCACTGGCACCACTGGGGGTGCAGTGCAGTGAGTCCAGAGAGTGCACTGGCACCACTGGGGATGCACTTCAGTGAGTCCAGAGAGTGCACTGGCACCACTGGGGATGCACTGCAGTGAGTCCAGAGAGTGCACTGGCACCACTGGGGATGCAGTGCAGTGAGTCCAGAGAGTGCACTGGCACCACTGGGGATGCACTGCAGTGAGTCCAGAGAGTGCACTGGCACCACTGGGGATGCACTGCAGTGAGTCCAGAGAGTGCACTGGCACCACTGGGGATGCGGTGCCGGGAATCCACAGAGTGCTTTGGCACCACTGGGGATGCAGTGCAGTGAGTCCAGAGAGTGCACTGGCACCACTGGGGATGCAGTACAGTGACTCCAGAGAGTGCACTGGCACCACTGGGATGCGGTGTCGGGAGTCCAGAGAGTGCTTTGGCACCACAGGGGATGCGCTGCAGTTACTCCAGAGAGTGCACTGGCACCACTGGGGATGCGGTGCCGGGAGTCCAGAGAGTGCTTTGGCACCACTGGAGATGCACTTCAGTGAGTCCAGAGAGTGCACTGGCACCACTGGGGATGCACTGCAGTGAGTCCAGAGATTGCACTGGCACCACTGGGGATGCAGTGCAGTGAGTCCACACATTGCACTAGCACCACTGGGGATGCAGTGCAGTGAGTCCAGAGAGTGCACTGGCACCACTGGGGATTCAGTGCAGTGAGTCCAGAGAGTGCACTGGCACCACTGGGGATGCACTGCAGTGAGTCCAGAGAGTGCACTGGCACCACTGAGAATGCACTTCAGTGAGTCCAGAGAGTGCACTGGCACCACTGGGGATGCAATGCAGTGAGTCCAGAGAGTGCACTGGCACCACTCGGGATGCACTGCAGTGAGCCCGGAGAGTGCACTGGCACCACTGGAGATGCAGTAAAGTGAGTCAAGTGAATTCACTGGCAGCACTGGGGTTGCAGTGCAGTGAGTCCAGAGAGTGCACTGGCACCACTGGGAATGCAGTTTAGTGAGTCCAGAGAGTGCTTTGGCACCACTGGGGATGCAGCGCAGTGACTCCAGAGAGTGCACTGGCACCACTGGGGATGCGGTGTCGGGAGTCCAGAGAGTGCTTTGGCACCACTGGGGATGCACTGCAGTGAGTCCAGAGATTGCACTGGCACCACTGGGGATGCAGTACAGTGAGTCCACACAGTGCACTGGCACCACTGGGGATGCAGTGCAGTGAGTCCAGAGAGTGCACTGGCACCACTGGGGATGCTGTGCAGTGAGTCCAGAGAGTGCACTGGCACCACTGGGGATGCACTGCAGTGAGTCCAGAGAGTGCACTGGCACCACTGAGAATGCACATCAGTGAGTCCAGAGAGTGCACTGGCACCACTGGGGATGCACTGCAGTGAGCCCAGAGAGTGCACTGGCACCACTGGAGATGCAGTACAGTGAGTCCAGTGAATGCACTGGCAGCACTGGCGTTGCAGTGCAGTGAGTCCAGAGAGTGCACTGGCACCACTGGTGATGCAGTTTAGTGAGTCGAGAGAGTGCACTGGCACCACTGGGGATGCACTTCAGTGAGTCCAGAGAGTGCACTGGCACCACTGGGGATGCACTGCAGTGAGTCCAGAGAGTGCACTGGCACCACTGGGGATGCAGTACAGTGAGTCCACAGAGTGCACTGGCACCACTGGGGATGCAGTACAGTGAGTCCAGAGAGTGCACTGGCACCACTCGGGATGCAGTGCAGTGAGTCCAGAGACTTCACTGGCACCACTGGGAATGCAGAGAAGTGAGTCCAGAGAGTGCACTGGCACCACTGGGGATGCAGTGCAGTGAGTCCAGAGAGTGCACTGGCACCACTGGTGATGCACTGCAGTGAGCCCAGAGAGTGCACTGGCACCACTGGAGATGGAGTACAGTGAGTCCAGTGAATGCACTGGCACCACTGGGGATGCACTGCAGTGAGCCCAGAGAGTGCACTGGCACCACTGGAGATGCAGTACAGTGAGTCCAGTGAATGCACTGGCAGCACTGGGGTTGCAGTGCAGTGAGTCCAGAGAGTGCACTGGCACCACTGGTGATGCAGTTTAGTGAGTCGAGAGAGTGCACTGGCACCACTGGGGATGCACTTCAGTGAGTCCAGAGAGTGCACTGGCACCACTGGGGATGCACTGCAGTGAGTCCAGAGAGTGCACTGGCACCACTGGGGATGCAGTACAGTGAGTCCACAGAGTGCACTGGCACCACTGGGGATGCAGTACAGTGAGTCCAGAGAGTGCACTGGCACCACTGGGGATGCAGTGCAGTGAGTCCAGAGACTTCACTGGCACCACTGGGAATGCAGAGAAGTGAGTCCAGAGAGTGCACTGGCACCACTGGGGATGCAGTGCAGTGAGTCCAGAGAGTGCACTGGCACCACTGGGGATGCAGTGCAGTGAGTCCAGAGAGTGCACTGGCACCACCTGTGATGCAGTGCAGTGAGTCCAGAGAGTGCACTGGCACCATTGGGGCTGCAGTGCAGTGAGTCCAGAGAGTGCACTGGCACCACTGGGGATGCAGTACAGTGAGTCCAGAGAGTGCACTGGCACCACTGGGGATGCACTGCAGTGAGTCCAGAGAGTGCACTGGCACCACTGGGGATGCACTACAGTGAGTCCAGAGATTGCACTGGCACCACCTGTGATGCAGTGCAGTGAGTCCAGAGAGTGCACTGGCACCACTGGGGATGCAGTGCAGTGAGTCCAGAGAGTGCACGGGCTCCACTGGGGATGCAGTGCAGTTACTCCAGAGACTGCACTGGCACCACTGGGGATGCAGTGCAGTGAGTCCAGTGAGTGCACTGGCACCAGTGGGGATGCAGTACAGTGAGTCCAGAGAGAGCACTGGCACCACTGGGGATGCATTGCAGTGACTCCAGAGAGTGCACTGGCACCACTGGGGATGCACTTCAGTGAGTCCAGAGAGTGCACTGACACCACTGGGGATGCAGTTTAGTGAGACCAGAGATTGCACTGGCACCACTGGGGATGCAGTGCAGTGAGTCCAGTGAGTGTAGTGGCACCACTGGGGATGCAGTGCAGTGAGTCCAGTGAGTGTACTGGCACCACTGGGGATGCAGTGCAGTGAGTCCAGAGAGTGCACTGGCACCACTGGGGATGCACTGCAGTGAGTCCAGAGAGTGCACTGGCACCACTGGGGATGCAGTGCAGTGAGTCCAGAGAGTGCAGTGGAACCACTGGGGATGCACTGCAGTGAGTCCAGAGAGTGCACTGGCACCACTGGGGATGCAGTGCAGTGACTCGAGATAGTGCACTTGCACAACTGGGGATGCAGTGCAGTGAGTCCAGAGAGTGCACTGGCACCACTGGTGATGCACTGCAGTGAGTCCAGAGAGTGCACTGGCACCACTGGGGATGCGGTGCCGGGAGTCCAGAGAGTGCACTGGCACCACTGGTGATGCACTGCAGTGAGTCCAGACAGTGCACTGGCACCACTGGGGATGCAGTGCAGTGAGTCCAGAGAGTGCACTGGCACCACTGGGGATGCAATGCACTGAGTCCAGAGAGTGCACTGGCGCCACTGGGGATGCAGTGCAGTGTGTCCAGAGAGTGCACTGGCACCACTGGGGATGCACTGCAGTGAGTCCAGAGAGTGCACTGGCACCACTGGGGATGCACTTCAGTGAGTCCAGAGAGTGCACTGGCACCCCTGGGGATGCACTGCAGTGAGTCCAGAGAGTGCACTGGCACCACTGGGGATGGAGTACAGTGAGTCCACAGAGTGCACTGGCACCACTGGGGATGCAGTACAGTGAGTCCAGAGAGTGCACTGGCACCACTGGGGATGCAGTGCAGTGAGTCCAGAGACTTCACTGGCACCACTGGGAATGCAGAGAAGTGAGTCCAGAGAGTGCACGGGCTCCACTGGGGATGCAGTGCAGTGAGTCCAGAGAGTGCACTGGCACCACTGGGGATGCACTGCAGTGAGTCCACAGAGTGCACTGGCACCACTGGGGATGCAGTGAAGTGAGTGCAGAGAGTGCACTGGCTCCACTGGGGATGCACTGCAGTGAGTCCAGAGAGTGCACTGGCACCACTGGGGATGCACTACAGTGAGTCCAGAGAGTGCACTGGCACCACTGGGGATGCAGTGCAGTGAGTCCAGAGAGTGCACTGGCACCACTGGGGATGCAGTGCAGTGAGTCCAGTGAGTGTACTGGCACCACTGGGGATGCACTGCAGTGAGCCCAGAGAGTGCACTGGCACCACTGAGAATGCACTTCAGTGAGTCCAGAGAGTGCACTGGCACCACTGGGGATGCAGTGCAGTGAGTCCAGAGAGTGCACTAGCACCACTCGGGATGCAGTGCAGTGAATCCTGTTAGTACACTGGCACCACTGGGGATGCAGTGCAGTGAGTCCAGAGAGCTCACTGGCAGCACTGGGGATGCACTGCAGTGAGTCCAGAGAGTGCACTGGCACCACTGGAGATGCAGTACAGTGAGTCCAGTGAATGCACTGGCACAACTGGGGATGCAGTGCAGTGAGTCCAGAGAGTGCCCTGGCACGAGTGGGGATGCACTGCAGTGAGTCCAGTGAGTGCACTGGCTCCACTGGGGATGCAGTGCAGTGAGTCCAGAGAGTGCAGTGGCACCACTGGTGATGCAGTGCAGTGAGTCCAGAGAGTGCACTGGCAGCACTGGGGATGCAGTGCAGTGAGTCCAGAGAGTGCACTGGCACCACTGGGGATGCACTGCAGTGAGTCCAGAGAGTGCACTGGCACCACTGGGGATGCACTGCAGTGAGTCCAGAGAGTGCACTGGCACCACTGGGGATGCACTGCAGTGAGCCCAGAGAGTGCACTGGCACCACTGGAGATGCAGTACAGTGAGTCCAGTGAATGCACTGGCAGCACTGGGGTTGCAGTGCAGTGAGTCCAGAGAGTGCACTGGCACCACTGGGGATGCAGTTTAGTGAGTCCAGAGAGTGCACTGGCACCACTGGGGATGCAGTGCAGTGAGTCCAGTGAGTGTACTGGCACCACTGGGGATGCACTGCAGTGAGTCCACACAGTGCACTGGCACCACTGAGGATGCACTTCAGTGAGTCCAGAAAGTGCACTGGCACCACTGGGGATGCACGGCAGTGAGTCCAGAGAGTGCAGTGGCACCACTGGTGATGCACTGCAGTGAGTCCAGAGAGTGCACTGGCACCACTGGGGATGCAGTGCAGTGAGTCCAGAGAGTGCACTGGCACCACTGGGGATGCAGTGCAGTGAGTCCAGAGAGTGCACTGGCACCACTGGGGATGCACTGCAGTGAGTCCAGAGAGTGCACTGGCACCACTGGGGATGCGGTGCCGGAAGTCCAGAGAGTGCTTTGGCACCACTGGGGATGCACTGCAGTTACTCCAGAGACTGCACTGGCACCACTGGGGATGCAGTGCAGTGAGTCCAGAGAGTGCACTGGCACCACTGGGGATGCAGCGCAGTGACTCCAGAGAGTGCACTGTCACCACTGGGGATGCAGTGCAGTGAGTCCAGAGAGTGCACTGGCACCACTGGGGATGCACTGCAGTGAGTCCAGAGAGTGCACTGGCACCACTGGGGATGCAGTGCAGTGAATCCAGTGAGTGCACTGGCACCACTGGGGATGCAGTGCAGTGAGTCCAGAGAGTGCACTGGCACCACTGGGGATGCACTGCAGTGAGCCCAGAGAGTGCACTGGCACCACTGGAGATGCAGTGAAGTGAGTCCACTGAATGCACTGGCAGCACTGGGGATGCAGTGCAGTGAGTCCAGAGAGTGCACTGGCACCACTGGGGATGCACTGCAGTGAGTCCAGAGAGTGCACTGGCACCACTGGGGATGCACTGCAGTGAATCCAGAGAGTGCACTGGCACCACAGATGATGCAGTACAGTGAGTCCAGTGAGTGCACTGGCACCACTGGGGATGTAGTGCAGTGACTCGAGATAGTGCACTTCCACCACTGGGGATGCAGTGCAGTGAGTCCAGAGAGTGCACTGGCACCACTGGGGATGCACTGCAGTGAGTCCAGAGAGTGCACTGACACCACTGGGGATGCGGTGCCGGGAGTCCAGAGAGTGCTTTGGCACCACTAGAGATGCACTTCAGTGAGTCCAGAGAGTGCACTGGCACCACTGGGGATGCACTGCAGTGAGTCCAGAGATTGCACTGGCACCACTGGGGATGCAGTACAGTGAGTCCACACATTGCACTAGCACCACTGGGGATGCAGTGCAGTGAGTCCAGAGAGTGCACTGGCACCACTGGGGATGCAGTGCAGTGAGTCCAGAGAGTGCACTGGCACCACTGGGGATGCACTGCAGTGAGTCCAGAGAGTGCACTGGCACCACTGAGAATGCACTTCAGTGAGTCCAGAGAGTGCACTGGCACCACTGGGGATGCAATGCAGTGAGTCCAGAGAGTGCACTGGCACCACTCGGGATGCACTGCAGTGAGCCCAGAGAGTGCACTGGCACCACTGGAGATGCAGTACAGTGAGTCAAGTGAATTCACTGGCAGCACTGGGTTTGCAGTGCAGTGAGTCCAGAGAGTGCACTGGCACCACTGGGAATGCAGTTTAGTGAGTCCAGAGAGTGCTTTGGCACCACTGGGGATGCAGCGCAGTGACTCCAGAGAGTGCACTGGCACCACTGGGGATGCGGTGTCGGGAGTCCAGAGAGTGCTTTGGCACCAGTGGGGATGCAGTGCAGTGAGTCCAGAGAGTGCACTGGCACCACTGGGGATGCGGTGCCGGGAGTCCACACAGTGCACTGGCACCACTGGGGATGCAGTGCAGTGAGTCCAGAGAGTGCACTGGCACCACTGGGGATGCTGTGCAGTGAGTCCAGAGAGTGCACTGGCACCACTGGGGATGCACTGCAGTGAGTCCAGAGAGTGCACTGGCACCACTGAGAATGCACATCAGTGAGTCCAGAGAGTGCACTGGCACCACTGGGGATGCACTGCAGTGAGCCCAGAGAGTGCACTGGCACCACTGGAGATGCAGTACAATGAGTCCAGTGAATGCACTGACACCACTGGCGTTGCAGTGCAGTGAGTCCAGAGAGTGCACTGGCACCACTGGTGATGCAGTTTAGTGAGTCGAGAGAGTGCACTGGCACCACTGGGGATGCACTTCAGTGAGTCCAGAGAGTGCACTGGCACCACTGGGGATGCACTGCAGTGAGTCCAGAGAGTGCACTGGCACCACTGGGGATGCAGTACAGTGAGTCCACAGAGTGCACTGGCACCACTGGGGATGCAGTACAGTGAGTCCAGAGAGTGCACTGGCACCACTGGGGATGCACTGCAGTGAGTCCAGAGACTTCACTGGCACCACTGGGAATGCAGAGAAGTGAGTCCAGAGAGTGCACTGGCACCACTGGGGATGCAGTGCAGTGAGTCCAGAGAGTGCACTGGCACCACTGGGGATGCACTGCAGTGAGTCCAGAGAGTGCACTGGCACCACCTCTGATGCAGTGCAGTGAGTCCAGAGAGTGCACTGGCACCACTGGGGATGCACTTCAGTGAGTCCAGAGAGTGCACTGGCACCACTGGGGATGCAGTACAGTGAGTCCAGAGAGTGCACTGGCACCACTGGGGATGCACTGCAGTGAGTCCAGAGAGTGCACTGGCACCACTGGGGATGCACTACAGTGAGTCCAGAGATTGCACTGGCACCACCTGTGATGCAGTGCAGTGAGTCCAGAGAGTGCACTGGCACCACTGGGGATGCAGTGCAGTGAGCCCAGAGAGTGCACGGGCTCCACTGGGGATGCACTGCAGTGAGTCCAGAGAGTGCACTGGCACCACTGGGGATGCAGTGCAGTGAGTCCAGAGAGTGCACTGGCACCACTGGGGATGCACTGCAGTGAGTCCAGAGAGTGCACTGGCACCACTGGGGATGCAGTGCAGTGAGTCCAGAGAGTGCACTGGCACCACTGGGAATGCAGAGAAGTGAGTCCAGAGAGTGCACTGGCACCACTGGGGATGCAGTGCAGTGTGTCCAGAGAGTGCACTGGCACCACTGGGGATGCAGTGCAGTGAGTCCAGAGAGTGCACTGGCACCACTGGGGCTGCAGTACAGTGAGTCCAGAGAGTGCACTGGCACCACTGGGGATGCAGTGCAGTGAGTCCAGAGAGTGCACGGGCTCCACTGGGGATGCAGTGCAGTGAGTCCAGAGAGTGCACTGGCACCACTTGTGATGCAGTGCAGTGAGTCCAGTGAGTGCACTGGCACCACTAGGGATGCAGTACAGTGAGTCCAGAGAGTGCACTGGCACCACTGGGGATGCAGTGCAGTGAGTCCAGAGAGTGCACTGGCACCACTGGGGAGGCACTGCAGTGAGTCCAGAGAGTGCACTGGCACCACTGGGGATGCGGTGCCGGGAGTCCAGAGAGTGCTTTGGCACCACTGGGGATGCAGTGCAGTGAGTCCAGAGAGTGCACTGGCACCACTGGGGATGCAGCGCAGTGACTCCAGAGAGTGCACTGGCACCACTGGGGATGCGGTTCGGGAGTCCAGAGAGTGCTTTGGCACCACTGGGGATGCAGCGCAGTGACTCCAGAGAGTGCACTGGCACCACTGGGGATGCGGTGTCGGGAGTCCAGAGAGTGCTTTGGCACCAGTGGGGATGCAGTGCAGTGAGTCCAGAGAGTGCACTGGCACCACTGGGGATGCGGTGCCGGGAGTCCACACAGTGCACTGGCACCACTGGGGATGCAGTGCAGTGAGTCCAGAGAGTGCACTGGCACCACTGGGGATGCTGTGCAGTGAGTCCAGAGAGTGCACTGGCACCACTGGGGATGCACTGCAGTGAGTCCAGAGAGTGCACTGGCACCACTGAGAATGCACATCAGTGAGTCCAGAGAGTGCACTGGCACCACTGGGGATGCACTGCAGTGAGCCCAGAGAGTGCACTGGCACCACTGGAGATGCAGTACAGTGAGTCCAGTGAATGCACTGGCAGCACTGGGGTTGCAGTGCAGTGAGTCCAGAGAGTGCACTGGCACCACTGGGGATGCAGTGCAGTGACTCCAGAGAGTGCACTGGCACCACTGGGGATGCACTACAGTGAGTCCAGTGAGTGTACTGGCACCACTGGGGATGCACTGCAGTGAGTCCAGAGAGTGCACTGGCACCACTGGGGATGCACTGCAGTGAGTCCAGAGAGTGCACTGGCACCACTGGGGATGCACTGCAGTGAGTCCAGAGAGTGCACTGGAACCACTGGGGATGCAGTGCAGTGAGTCCAGAGAGTGCACTGGCACCAGTGGGGATGCAGTGCAGTGAGTCCAGAGAGTGCACTGGCACCACTGGGGATGCGGTGCCGGGAGTCCAGAGAGTGCTTTGGCACCACTGGGGATGCACTGCAGTTACTCCAGAGACTGCACTGGCACCACTGGGGATGCACTGCAGTGAGTCCAGAGAGTGCACTGGCACCACTGGGGATGCACTATAGTGAGTCCAGAGAGTGCACTGTCACCACTGGGGATGCAGTACAGTGAGTCCAGAGAGTGCACTGGCACCACTGGGGATGCACTGCAGTGAGTCCAGAGAGTGCACTGGCACCACTGGGGATGCACTGCAGTGAATCCAGTGAGTGCACTGGCACCACTGGGGATGCAGTGCAGTGAGTCCAGAGAGTGCACTGGCACCACTGGGGATGCAGTGCAGTGAGTCCAGAGAGTGCACTGGCACCACTGGAGATGCAGTCCAGTGAGTCCAGTGAATGCACTGGCAGCACTGGGGATGCAGTGCAGTGAGTCCAGAGAGTGCACTGGCACCACTGGGGATGCAGTATAGTGAGTCCAGAGAGTGCACTGGCACCACTGGGGATGCAGTGCAGTGAGTCCAGAGAGTGCACTGGCACCACTGGGGATGCACTGCAGTGAATCCAGAGAGTGCACTGGCACCACAGATGATGCAGTACAGTGAGTCCAGAGAGTGCACTGGCACCACTGGGGATGCACTGCAGTGAGTCCAGAGAGTGCACTAGCACCACTGGGGATGCAGTGCAGTGAATCCAGTGAGTGCACTGGCCCAACTGGGGATGCACTGCAGTGAGTCCAGAGAGTGCACTGGCACCACTGGAGATGCACTACAGTGAGTCCAGTGAATGCACTGGCACCACTGGGGATGCAGTGCAGTGAGTCCAGAGAGTGCCCTGGCACGAGTGGGGATGCACTGCAGTGAGTCCAGTGAGTGCACTGGCTCCACTGGGGATGCAGTGCAGTGAGTCCAGAGAGTGCAGTGGCACCACTGGTGATGCAGTGCAGTGAGTCCAGAGAGTGCACTGGCAGCACTGGGGATGCAGTGCAGTGAGTCCAGAGAGTGCACTGGCACCACTGGGGATGCACTGCAGTGAGTCCAGAGAGTGCACTGGCACCACTGGGGATGCAGTGCAGTGAGTCCAGAGAGTGCACTGGCACCACTGGGGATGCACTGCAGTGAGCCCAGAGAGTGCACTGGCACCACTGGAGATGCAGTACAGTGAGTCCAGAGAATGCACTGGCAGCACTGGGGTTGCAGTGCAGTGAGTCCAGAGAGTGCACTGGCACCACTGGGGATGCAGTTTAGTGAGTCCAGAGAGTGCACTGGCACCACTGGGGATGCAGTGCAGTGAGTCCAGTGAGTGTACTGGCACCACTGGGGATGCACTGCAGTGAGTCCAGAGAGTGCACTGGCACCACTGAGAATGCACTTCAGTGAGTCCAGAAAGTGCACTGGCACCACTGGGGATGCACGGCAGTGAGTCCAGAGAGTGCAGTGGCACCACTGGGGATGCACTGCAGTGAGTCCAGAGAGTGCACTGGCACCACTGGGGATGCAGTGCAGTGAGTCCAGAGAGTGCACTGGCACCACTGGGGATGCAGTGCAGTGAGTCCAGAGAGTGCACTGGCACCACTGGGGATGCACTGCAGTGAGTCCAGAGAGTGCACTGGCACCACTGGGGATGCGGTGCCGGAAGTCCAGAGAGTGCTTTGGCACCACTGGGGATGCACTGCAGTTACTCCAGAGACTGCACTGGCACCACTGGGGATGCAGTGCAGTGAGTCCAGAGAGTGCACTGGCACCACTGGGGATGCAGCGCAGTGAGTCCAGAGAGTGCACTGTCACCACTGGGGATGCAGTACAGTGAGTCCACAGAGTGCACTGGCACCACTGGGGATGCACTGCAGTGAGTCCAGAGAGTGCACTGGCACCACTGGGGATGCAGTGCAGTGAATCCAGTGAGTGCACTGGCACCACTGGGGATGCAGTGCAGTGAGTCCAGAGAGTGCACTGGCACCACTGGGGATGCACTGCAGTGAGTCCAGAGAGTGCACTGGCACCACTGGGGATGCACTGCAGTGAATCCAGAGAGTGCACTGGCACCACAGATGATGCAGTACAGTGAGTCCAGTGAGTGCACTGGCACCACTGGGGATGTAGTGCAGTGACTCGAGATAGTGCACTTCCACCACTGGGGATGCAGTGCAGTGAGTCCAGAGAGTGCACTGGCACCACTGGGGATGCACTGCAGTGAGTCCAGAGAGTGCACTGACACCACTGGGGATGCGGTGCCGGGAGTCCAGAGAGTGCTTTGGCACCACTGGAGATGCACTTCAGTGAGTCCAGAGAGTGCACTGGCACCACTGGGGATGCACTGCAGTGAGTCCAGAGATTGCACTGGCACCACTGGGGATGCAGTACAGTGAGTCCACACATTGCACTAGCACCACTGGGGATGCAGTGCAGTGAGTCCAGAGAGTGCACTGGCACCACTGGGGATGCAGTGCAGTGAGTCCAGAGAGTGCACTGGCACCACTGGGGATGCACTGCAGTGAGTCCAGAGAGTGCACTGGCACCACTGAGAATGCACTTCAGTGAGTCCAGAGAGTGCACTGGCACCACTGGGGATGCAATGCAGTGAGTCCAGAGAGTGCACTGGCACCACTCGGGATGCACTGCAGTGAGCCCAGAGAGTGCACTGGCACCACTGGAGATGCAGTACAGTGAGTCAAGTGAATTCACTGGCAGCACTGGGGTTGCAGTGCAGTGAGTCCAGAGAGTGCACTGGCACCACTGGGAATGCAGTTTAGTGAGTCCAGAGAGTGCTTTGGCACCACTGGGGATGCAGCGCAGTGACTCCAGAGAGTGCACTGGCACCACTGGGGATGCGGTGTCGGGAGTCCAGAGAGTGCTTTGGCACCAGTGGGGATGCAGTGCAGTGAGTCCAGAGAGTGCACTGGCACCACTGGGGATGCGGTGCCGGGAGTCCACACAGTGCACTGGCACCACTGGGGATGCAGTGCAGTGAGTCCAGAGAGTGCACTGGCACCACTGGGGATGCTGTGCAGTGAGTCCAGAGAGTGCACTGGCACCACTGGGGATGCACTGCAGTGAGTCCAGAGAGTGCACTGGCACCACTGAGAATGCACATCAGTGAGTCCAGAGAGTGCACTGGCACCACTGGGGATGCACTGCAGTGAGCCCAGAGAGTGCACTGGCACCACTGGAGATGCAGTACAGTGAGTCCAGTGAATGCACTGACACCACTGGCGTTGCAGTGCAGTGAGTCCAGAGAGTGCACTGGCACCACTGGTGATGCAGTTTAGTGAGTCGAGAGAGTGCACTGGCACCACTGGGGATGCACTTCAGTGAGTCCAGAGAGTGCACTGGCACCACTGGGGATGCACTGCAGTGAGTCCAGAGAGTGCACTGGCACCACTGGGGATGCAGTACAGTGAGTCCACAGAGTGCACTGGCACCACTGGGGATGCAGTACAGTGAGTCCAGAGAGTGCACTGGCACCACTGGGGATGCAGTGCAGTGAGTCCAGAGACTTCACTGGCACCACTGGGAATGCAGAGAAGTGAGTCCAGAGAGTGCACTGGCACCACTGGGGATGCAGTGCAGTGAGTCCAGAGAGTGCACTGGCACCACTGGGGATGCACTGCAGTGAGTCCAGAGAGTGCACTGGCACCACCTCTGATGCAGTGCAGTGAGTCCAGAGAGTGCACTGGCACCACTGGGGCTGCAGTGCAGTGAGTCCAGAGAGTGCACTGGCACCACTGGGGATGCAGTACAGTGAGTCCAGAGAGTGCACTGGCACCACTGGGGATGCACTGCAGTGAGTCCAGAGAGTGCACTGGCACCACTGGGGATGCACTACAGTGAGTCCAGAGATTGCACTGGCACCACCTGTGATGCAGTGCAGTGAGTCCAGAGAGTGCACTGGCACCACTGGGGATGCAGTGCAGTGAGTCCAGAGAGTGCACGGGCTCCACTGGGGATGCAGTGCAGTGAGTCCAGAGAGTGCACTGGCACCACTGGGGATGCAGTGCAGTGAGTCCAGAGAGTGCACTGGCACCACTGGGGATGCACTGCAGTGAGTCCAGAGAGTGCACTGGCACCACTGGGGATGCAGTGCAGTGAGTCCAGAGAGTGCACTGGCACCACTGGGAATGCAGAGAAGTGAGTCCAGAGAGTGCACTGGCACCACTGGGGATGCAGTGCAGTGTGTCCAGAGAGTGCACTGGCACCACTGGGGATGCAGTGCAGTGAGTCCAGAGAGTGCACTGGCACCACTGGGGCTGCAGTACAGTGAGTCCAGAGAGTGCACTGGCACCACTGGGGATGCAGTGCAGTGAGTCCAGAGAGTGCACGGGCTCCACTGGGGATGCAGTGCAGTGAGTCCAGAGAGTGCACTGGCACCACTTGTGATGCAGTGCAGTGAGTCCAGTGAGTGCACTGGCACCACTGGGGATGCAGTACAGTGAGTCCAGAGAGTGCACTGGCACCACTGGGGATGCAGTGCAGTGAGTCCAGAGAGTGCACTGGCACCACTGGGGAGGCACTGCAGTGAGTCCAGAGAGTGCACTGGCACCACTGGGGATGCGGTGCCGGGAGTCCAGAGAGTGCTTTGGCACCACTGGGTATGCAGTGCAGTGAGTCCAGAGAGTGCACTGGCACCACTGGGGATGCAGCGCAGTGACTCCAGAGAGTGCACTGGCACCACTGGGGATGCGGTTCGGGAGTCCAGAGAGTGCTTTGGCACCACTGGGGATGCAGCGCAGTGACTCCAGAGAGTGCACTGGCACCACTGGGGATGCGGTGTCGGGAGTCCAGAGAGTGCTTTGGCACCAGTGGGGATGCAGTGCAGTGAGTCCAGAGAGTGCACTGGCACCACTGGGGATGCGGTGCCGGGAGTCCACACAGTGCACTGGCACCACTGGGGATGCAGTGCAGTGAGTCCAGAGAGTGCACTGGCACCACTGGGGATGCTGTGCAGTGAGTCCAGAGAGTGCACTGGCACCACTGGGGATGCACTGCAGTGAGTCCAGAGAGTGCACTGGCACCACTGAGAATGCACATCAGTGAGTCCAGAGAGTGCACTGGCACCACTGGGGATGCACTGCAGTGAGCCCAGAGAGTGCACTGGCACCACTGGAGATGCAGTACAGTGAGTCCAGTGAATGCACTGGCAGCACTGGGGTTGCAGTGCAGTGAGTCCAGAGAGTGCACTGGCACCACTGGGGATGCAGAGAAGTGAGTCCAGAGAGTGCACTGGCACCACTGGGGATGCAGTGCAGTGAGTCCAGAGAGTGCACTGGCACCACTGGGGATGCACTGCAGTGAGTCCAGAGAGTGCACTGGCACCACCTCTGATGCAGTGCAGTGAGTCCAGAGAGTGCACTGGCACCACTGGGGCTGCAGTGCAGTGAGTCCAGAGAGTGCACTGGCACCACTGGGGATGCAGTACAGTGAGTCCAGAGAGTGCACTGGCACCACTGGGGATGCACTGCAGTGAGTCCAGAGAGTGCACTGGCACCACTGGGGATGCACTACAGTGAGTCCAGAGATTGCACTGGCACCACCTGTGATGCAGTGCAGTGAGTCCAGAGAGTGCACTGGCACCACTGGGGATGCAGTGCAGTGAGTCCAGAGAGTGCACGGGCTCCACTGGGGATGCAGTGCAGTGAGTCCAGAGAGTGCACTGGCACCACTGGGGATGCAGTGCAGTGAGTCCAGAGAGTGCACTGGCACCACTGGGGATGCACTGCAGTGAGTCCAGAGAGTGCACTGGCACCACTGGGGATGCAGTGCAGTGAGTCCAGAGAGTGCACTGGCACCACTGGGAATGCAGAGAAGTGAGTCCAGAGAGTGCACTGGCACCACTGGGGATGCAGTGCAGTGTGTCCAGAGAGTGCACTGGCACCACTGGGGATGCAGTGCAGTGAGTCCAGAGAGTGCACTGGCACCACTGGGGATGCACTGCAGTGAGTCCAGAGAGTGCACTGGCACCACTGGGGATGCACTGCAGTGAGCCCAGAGAGTGCACTGGCACCACTGGAGATGCAGTACAGTGAGTCCAGTGAATGCACTGGCAGCACTGGGGTTGCAGTGCAGTGAGTCCAGAGAGTGCACTGGCACCACTGGGGATGCAGTTTAGTGAGTCCAGAGAGTGCACTGGCACCACTGGGGATGCAGTGCAGTGAGTCCAGTGAGTGTACTGGCACCACTGGGGATGCACTGCAGTGAGTCCACACAGTGCACTGGCACCACTGAGGATGCACTTCAGTGAGTCCAGAAAGTGCACTGGCACCACTGGGGATGCACGGCAGTGAGTCCAGAGAGTGCAGTGGCACCACTGGTGATGCACTGCAGTGAGTCCAGAGAGTGCACTGGCACCACTGGGGATGCAGTGCAGTGAGTCCAGAGAGTGCACTGGCACCACTGGGGATGCACTGCAGTGAGTCCAGAGAGTGCACTGGCACCACTGGGGATGCGGTGCCGGAAGTCCAGAGAGTGCTTTGGCACCACTGGGGATGCACTGCAGTTACTCCAGAGACTGCACTGGCACCACTGGGGATGCAGTGCAGTGAGTCCAGAGAGTGCACTGGCACCACTGGGGATGCAGCGCAGTGACTCCAGAGAGTGCACTGTCACCACTGGGGATGCAGTGCAGTGAGTCCAGAGAGTGCACTGGCACCACTGGGGATGCACTGCAGTGAGTCCAGAGAGTGCACTGGCACCACTGGGGATGCAGTGCAGTGAATCCAGTGAGTGCACTGGCACCACTGGGGATGCAGTGCAGTGAGTCCAGAGAGTGCACTGGCACCACTGGGGATGCACTGCAGTGAGCCCAGAGAGTGCACTGGCACCACAGATGATGCAGTGAAGTGAGTCCACTGAATGCACTGGCAGCACTGGGGATGCAGTGCAGTGAGTCCAGAGAGTGCACTGGCACCACTGGGGATGCACTGCAGTGAGTCCAGAGAGTGCACTGGCACCACTGGGGATGCACTGCAGTGAATCCAGAGAGTGCACTGGCACCACAGATGATGCAGTACAGTGAGTCCAGTGAGTGCACTGGCACCACTGGGGATGTAGTGCAGTGACTCGAGATAGTGCACTTCCACCACTGGGGATGCAGTGCAGTGAGTCCAGAGAGTGCACTGGCACCACTGGGGATGCAGTGCAGTGAGTCCAGAGAGTGCACTGACACCACTGGGGATGCGGTGCCGGGAGTCCAGAGAGTGCTTTGGCACCACTGGAGATGCACTTCAGTGAGTCCAGAGAGTGCACTGGCACCACTGGGGATGCACTGCAGTGAGTCCAGAGATTGCACTGGCACCACTGGGGATGCAGTACAGTGAGTCCACACATTGCACTAGCACCACTGGGGATGCAGTGCAGTGAGTCCAGAGAGTGCACTGGCACCACTGGGGATGCAGTGCAGTGAGTCCAGAGAGTGCACTGGCACCACTGGGGATGCACTGCAGTGAGTCCAGAGAGTGCACTGGCACCACTGAGAATGCACTTCAGTGAGTCCAGAGAGTGCACTGGCACCACTGGGGATGCAATGCAGTGAGTCCAGAGAGTGCACTGGCACCACTCGGGATGCACTGCAGTGAGCCCAGAGAGTGCACTGGCACCACTGGAGATGCAGTACAGTGAGTCAAGTGAATTCACTGGCAGCACTGGGTTTGCAGTGCAGTGAGTCCAGAGAGTGCACTGGCACCACTGGGAATGCAGTTTAGTGAGTCCAGAGAGTGCTTTGGCACCACTGGGGATGCAGCGCAGTGACTCCAGAGAGTGCACTGGCACCACTGGGGATGCGGTGTCGGGAGTCCAGAGAGTGCTTTGGCACCAGTGGGGATGCAGTGCAGTGAGTCCAGAGAGTGCACTGGCACCACTGGGGATGCGGTGCCGGGAGTCCACACAGTGCACTGGCACCACTGGGGATGCAGTGCAGTGAGTCCAGAGAGTGCACTGGCACCACTGGGGATGCTGTGCAGTGAGTCCAGAGAGTGCACTGGCACCACTGGGGATGCACTGCAGTGAGTCCAGAGAGTGCACTGGCACCACTGAGAATGCACATCAGTGAGTCCAGAGAGTGCACTGGCACCACTGGGGATGCACTGCAGTGAGCCCAGAGAGTGCACTGGCACCACTGGAGATGCAGTACAATGAGTCCAGTGAATGCACTGACACCACTGGCGTTGCAGTGCAGTGAGTCCAGAGAGTGCACTGGCACCACTGGTGATGCAGTTTAGTGAGTCGAGAGAGTGCACTGGCACCACTGGGGATGCACTTCAGTGAGTCCAGAGAGTGCACTGGCACCACTGGGGATGCACTGCAGTGAGTCCAGAGAGTGCACTGGCACCACTGGGGATGCAGTACAGTGAGTCCACAGAGTGCACTGGCACCACTGGGGATGCAGTACAGTGAGTCCAGAGAGTGCACTGGCACCACTGGGGATGCAGTGCAGTGAGTCCAGAGACTTCACTGGCACCACTGGGAATGCAGAGAAGTGAGTCCAGAGAGTGCACTGGCACCACTGGGGATGCAGTGCAGTGAGTCCAGAGAGTGCACTGGCACCACTGGGGATGCACTGCAGTGAGTCCAGAGAGTGCACTGGCACCACCTCTGATGC
This sequence comes from Anser anser, assembly GCF_964211835.1. Lineage (NCBI taxonomy): Eukaryota > Metazoa > Chordata > Aves > Anseriformes > Anatidae > Anser > Anser anser. The sequence goes on along the minus strand of NC_139723.1, from coordinate 29,947,201 downwards.
AGTGCAGTGAGTCCAGAGAGTGCACTGGCACCACTGGGGCTGCAGTGCAGTGAGTCCAGAGAGTGCACTGGCACCACTGGGGATGCAGTACAGTGAGTCCAGAGAGTGCACTGGCACCACTGGGGATGCACTGCAGTGAGTCCAGAGAGTGCACTGGCACCACTGGGGATGCACTACAGTGAGTCCAGAGATTGCACTGGCACCACCTGTGATGCAGTGCAGTGAGTCCAGAGAGTGCACTGGCACCACTGGGGATGCAGTGCAGTGAGTCCAGAGAGTGCACGGGCTCCACTGGGGATGCACTGCAGTGAGTCCAGAGAGTGCACTGGCACCACTGGGGATGCAGTGCAGTGAGTCCAGAGAGTGCACTGGCACCACTGGGGATGCACTGCAGTGAGTCCAGAGAGTGCACTGGCACCACTGGGGATGCAGTGCAGTGAGTCCAGAGAGTGCACTGGCACCACTGGGAATGCAGAGAAGTGAGTCCAGAGAGTGCACTGGCACCACTGGGGATGCAGTGCAGTGTGTCCAGAGAGTGCACTGGCACCACTGGGGATGCAGTGCAGTGAGTCCAGAGCGTGCACTGGCACCACTGGGGCTGCAGTACAGTGAGTCCAGAGAGTGCACTGGCACCACTGGGGATGCAGTGCAGTGAGTCCAGAGAGTGCACGGGCTCCACTGGGGATGCAGTGCAGTGAGTCCAGAGAGTGCACTGGCACCACTTGTGATGCAGTGCAGTGAGTCCAGTGAGTGCACTGGCACCACTAGGGATGCAGTACAGTGAGTCCAGAGAGTGCACTGGCACCACTGGGGATGCAGTGCAGTGAGTCCAGAGAGTGCACTGGCACCACTGGGGAGGCACTGCAGTGAGTCCAGAGAGTGCACTGGCACCACTGGGGATGCGGTGCCGGGAGTCCAGAGAGTGCTTTGGCACCACTGGGGATGCAGTGCAGTGAGTCCAGAGAGTGCACTGGCACCACTGGGGATGCAGCGCAGTGACTCCAGAGAGTGCACTGGCACCACTGGGGATGCGGTTCGGGAGTCCAGAGAGTGCTTTGGCACCACTGGGGATGCAGCGCAGTGACTCCAGAGAGTGCACTGGCACCACTGGGGATGCGGTGTCGGGAGTCCAGAGAGTGCTTTGGCACCAGTGGGGATGCAGTGCAGTGAGTCCAGAGAGTGCACTGGCACCACTGGGGATGCGGTGCCGGGAGTCCACACAGTGCACTGGCACCACTGGGGATGCAGTGCAGTGAGTCCAGAGAGTGCACTGGCACCACTGGGGATGCTGTGCAGTGAGTCCAGAGAGTGCACTGGCACCACTGGGGATGCACTGCAGTGAGTCCAGAGAGTGCACTGGCACCACTGAGAATGCACATCAGTGAGTCCAGAGAGTGCACTGGCACCACTGGGGATGCACTGCAGTGAGCCCAGAGAGTGCACTGGCACCACTGGAGATGCAGTACAGTGAGTCCAGTGAATGCACTGGCAGCACTGGGGTTGCAGTGCAGTGAGTCCAGAGAGTGCACTGGCACCACTGGGGATGCAGTGCAGTGACTCCAGAGAGTGCACTGGCACCACTGGGGATGCACTACAGTGAGTCCAGTGAGTGTACTGGCACCACTGGGGATGCACTGCAGTGAGTCCAGAGAGTGCACTGGCACCACTGGGGATGCACTGCAGTGAGTCCAGAGAGTGCACTGGCACCACTGGGGATGCACTGCAGTGAGTCCAGAGAGTGCACTGGAACCACTGGGGATGCAGTGCAGTGAGTCCAGAGAGTGCACTGGCACCACTGGGGATGCAGTGCAGTGAGTCCAGAGAGTGCACTGGCACCACTGGGGATGCGGTGCCGGGAGTCCAGAGAGTGCTTTGGCACCACTGGGGATGCACTGCAGTTACTCCAGAGACTGCACTGGCACCACTGGGGATGCACTGCAGTGAGTCCAGAGAGTGCACTGGCACCACTGGGGATGCACTATAGTGAGTCCAGAGAGTGCACTGTCACCACTGGGGATGCAGTACAGTGAGTCCAGAGAGTGCACTGGCACCACTGGGGATGCACTGCAGTGAGTCCAGAGAGTGCACTGGCACCACTGGGGATGCACTGCAGTGAATCCAGTGAGTGCACTGGCACCACTGGGGATGCAGTGCAGTGAGTCCAGAGAGTGCACTGGCACCACTGGGGATGCAGTGCAGTGAGTCCAGAGAGTGCACTGGCACCACTGGAGATGCAGTCCAGTGAGTCCAGTGAATGCACTGGCAGCACTGGGGATGCAGTGCAGTGAGTCCAGAGAGTGCACTGGCACCACTGGGGATGCAGTATAGTGAGTCCAGAGAGTGCACTGGCACCACTGGGGATGCAGTGCAGTGAGTCCAGAGAGTGCACTGGCACCACTGGGGATGCACTGCAGTGAATCCAGAGAGTGCACTGGCACCACAGATGATGCAGTACAGTGAGTCCAGAGAGTGCACTGGCACCACTGGGGATGCACTGCAGTGAGTCCAGAGAGTGCACTAGCACCACTGGGGATGCAGTGCAGTGAATCCAGTGAGTGCACTGGCCCAACTGGGGATGCACTGCAGTGAGTCCAGAGAGTGCACTGGCACCACTGGAGATGCAGTACAGTGAGTCCAGTGAATGCACTGGCACCACTGGGGATGCAGTGCAGTGAGTCCAGAGAGTGCCCTGGCACGAGTGGGGATGCACTGCAGTGAGTCCAGTGAGTGCACTGGCTCCACTGGGGATGCAGTGCAGTGAGTCCAGAGAGTGCAGTGGCACCACTGGGGATGCAGTGCAGTGAGTCCAGAGAGTGCACTGGCAGCACTGGGGATGCAGTGCAGTGAGTCCAGAGAGTGCACTGGCACCACTGGGGATGCACTGCAGTGAGTCCAGAGAGTGCACTGGCACCACTGGGGATGCAGTGCAGTGAGTCCAGAGAGTGCACTGGCACCACTGGGGATGCACTGCAGTGAGCCCAGAGAGTGCACTGGCACCACTGGAGATGCAGTACAGTGAGTCCAGTGAATGCACTGGCAGCACTGGGGTTGCAGTGCAGTGAGTCCAGAGAGTGCACTGGCACCACTGGGGATGCAGTTTAGTGAGTCCAGAGAGTGCACTGGCACCACTGGGGATGCAGTGCAGTGAGTCCAGTGAGTGTACTGGCACCACTGGGGATGCACTGCAGTGAGTCCAGAGAGTGCACTGGCACCACTGAGAATGCACTTCAGTGAGTCCAGAAAGTGCACTGGCACCACTGGGGATGCACGGCAGTGAGTCCAGAGAGTGCAGTGGCACCACTGGGGATGCACTGCAGTGAGTCCAGAGAGTGCACTGGCACCACTGGGGATGCAGTGCAGTGAGTCCAGAGAGTGCACTGGCACCACTGGGGATGCAGTGCAGTGAGTCCAGAGAGTGCACTGGCACCACTGGGGATGCACTGCAGTGAGTCCAGAGAGTGCACTGGCACCACTGGGGATGCGGTGCCGGAAGTCCAGAGAGTGCTTTGGCACCACTGGGGATGCACTGCAGTTACTCCAGAGACTGCACTGGCACCACTGGGGATGCAGTGCAGTGAGTCCAGAGAGTGCACTGGCACCACTGGGGATGCAGCGCAGTGAGTCCAGAGAGTGCACTGTCACCACTGGGGATGCAGTACAGTGAGTCCACAGAGTGCACTGGCACCACTGGGGATGCACTGCAGTGAGTCCAGAGAGTGCACTGGCACCACTGGGGATGCAGTGCAGTGAATCCAGTGAGTGCACTGGCACCACTGGGGATGCAGTGCAGTGAGTCCAGAGAGTGCACTGGCACCACTGGGGATGCACTGCAGTGAGCCCAGAGAGTGCACTGGCACCACTGGAGATGCAGTCCAGTGAGTCCACTGAATGCACTGGCAGCACTGGGGATGCAGTGCAGTGAGTCCAGAGAGTGCACTGGCACCACTGGGGATGCACTGCAGTGAGTCCAGAGAGTGCACTGGCACCACTGGGGATGCACTGCAGTGAATCCAGAGAGTGCACTGGCACCACAGATGATGCAGTACAGTGAGTCCAGTGAGTGCACTGGCACCACTGGGGATGTAGTGCAGTGACTCGAGATAGTGCACTTCCACCACTGGGGATGCAGTGCAGTGAGTCCAGAGAGTGCACTGGCACCACTGGGGATGCACTGCAGTGAGTCCAGAGAGTGCACTGACACCACTGGGGATGCGGTGCCGGGAGTCCAGAGAGTGCTTTGGCACCACTGGAGATGCACTTCAGTGAGTCCAGAGAGTGCACTGGCACCACTGGGGATGCACTGCAGTGAGTCCAGAGATTGCACTGGCACCACTGGGGATGCAGTACAGTGAGTCCACACATTGCACTAGCACCACTGGGGATGCAGTGCAGTGAGTCCAGAGAGTGCACTGGCACCACTGGGGATGCAGTGCAGTGAGTCCAGAGAGTGCACTGGCACCACTGGGGATGCACTGCAGTGAGTCCAGAGAGTGCACTGGCACCACTGAGAATGCACTACAGTGAGTCCAGAGAGTGCACTGGCACCACTGGGGATGCAATGCAGTGAGTCCAGAGAGTGCACTGGCACCACTCGGGATGCACTGCAGTGAGCCCAGAGAGTGCACTGGCACCACTGGAGATGCAGTACAGTGAGTCAAGTGAATTCACTGGCAGCACTGGGGTTGCAGTGCAGTGAGTCCAGAGAGTGCACTGGCACCACTGGGAATGCAGTTTAGTGAGTCCAGAGAGTGCTTTGGCACCACTGGGGATGCAGCGCAGTGACTCCAGAGAGTGCACTGGCACCACTGGGGATGCGGTGTCGGGAGTCCAGAGAGTGCTTTGGCACCAGTGGGGATGCAGTGCAGTGAGTCCAGAGAGTGCACTGGCACCACTGGGGATGCGGTGCCGGGAGTCCACACAGTGCACTGGCACCACTGGGGATGCAGTGCAGTGAGTCCAGAGAGTGCACTGGCACCACTGGGGATGCTGTGCAGTGAGTCCAGAGAGTGCACTGGCACCACTGGGGATGCACTGCAGTGAGTCCAGAGAGTGCACTGGCACCACTGAGAATGCACATCAGTGAGTCCAGAGAGTGCACTGGCACCACTGGGGATGCACTGCAGTGAGCCCAGAGAGTGCACTGGCACCACTGGAGATGCAGTACAGTGAATCCAGTGAATGCACTGACACCACTGGCGTTGCAGTGCAGTGAGTCCAGAGAGTGCACTGGCACCACTGGTGATGCAGTTTAGTGAGTCGAGAGAGTGCACTGGCACCACTGGGGATGCACTTCAGTGAGTCCAGAGAGTGCACTGGCACCACTGGGGATGCACTGCAGTGAGTCCAGAGAGTGCACTGGCACCACTGGGGATGCAGTACAGTGAGTCCACAGAGTGCACTGGCACCACTGGGGATGCAGTACAGTGAGTCCAGAGAGTGCACTGGCACCACTGGGGATGCAGTGCAGTGAGTCCAGAGACTTCACTGGCACCACTGGGAATGCAGAGAAGTGAGTCCAGAGAGTGCACTGGCACCACTGGGGATGCAGTGCAGTGAGTCCAGAGAGTGCACTGGCACCACTGGGGATGCACTGCAGTGAGTCCAGAGAGTGCACTGGCACCACCTCTGATGCAGTGCAGTGAGTCCAGAGAGTGCACTGGCACCACTGGGGCTGCAGTGCAGTGAGTCCAGAGAGTGCACTGGCACCACTGGGGATGCAGTACAGTGAGTCCAGAGAGTGCACTGGCACCACTGGGGATGCACTGCAGTGAGTCCAGAGAGTGCACTGGCACCACTGGGGATGCACTACAGTGAGTCCAGAGATTGCACTGGCACCACCTGTGATGCAGTGCAGTGAGTCCAGAGAGTGCACTGGCACCACTGGGGATGCAGTGCAGTGAGTCCAGAGAGTGCACGGGCTCCACTGGGGATGCAGTGCAGTGAGTCCAGAGAGTGCACTGGCACCACTGGGGATGCAGTGCAGTGAGTCCAGAGAGTGCACTGGCACCACTGGGGATGCACTGCAGTGAGTCCAGAGAGTGCACTGGCACCACTGGGGATGCAGTGCAGTGAGTCCAGAGAGTGCACTGGCACCACTGGGAATGCAGAGAAGTGAGTCCAGAGAGTGCACTGGCACCACTGGGGATGCAGTGCAGTGTGTCCAGAGAGTGCACTGGCACCACTGGGGATGCAGTGCAGTGAGTCCAGAGAGTGCACTGGCACCACTGGGGCTGCAGTACAGTGAGTCCAGAGAGTGCACTGGCACCACTGGGGATGCAGTGCAGTGAGTCCAGAGAGTGCACGGGCTCCACTGGGGATGCAGTGCAGTGAGTCCAGAGAGTGCACTGGCACCACTTGTGATGCAGTGCAGTGAGTCCAGTGAGTGCACTGGCACCACTGGGGATGCAGTACAGTGAGTCCAGAGAGTGCACTGGCACCACTGGGGATGCAGTGCAGTGAGTCCAGAGAGTGCACTGGCACCACTGGGGAGGCACTGCAGTGAGTCCAGAGAGTGCACTGGCACCACTGGGGATGCGGTGCCGGGAGTCCAGAGAGTGCTTTGGCACCACTGGGGATGCAGTGCAGTGAGTCCAGAGAGTGCACTGGCACCACTGGGGATGCAGCGCAGTGACTCCAGAGAGTGCACTGGCACCACTGGGGATGCGGTTCGGGAGTCCAGAGAGTGCTTTGGCACCACTGGGGATGCAGCGCAGTGACTCCAGAGAGTGCACTGGCACCACTGGGGATGCGGTGTCGGGAGTCCAGAGAGTGCTTTGGCACCAGTGGGGATGCAGTGCAGTGAGTCCAGAGAGTGCACTGGCACCACTGGGGATGCGGTGCCGGGAGTCCACACAGTGCACTGGCACCACTGGGGATGCAGTGCAGTGAGTCCAGAGAGTGCACTGGCACCACTGGGGATGCTGTGCAGTGAGTCCAGAGAGTGCACTGGCACCACTGGGGATGCACTGCAGTGAGTCCAGAGAGTGCACTGGCACCACTGAGAATGCACATCAGTGAGTCCAGAGAGTGCACTGGCACCACTGGGGATGCACTGCAGTGAGCCCAGAGAGTGCACTGGCACCACTGGAGATGCAGTACAGTGAGTCCAGTGAATGCACTGGCAGCACTGGGGTTGCAGTGCAGTGAGTCCAGAGAGTGCACTGGCACCACTGGGGATGCAGAGAAGTGAGTCCAGAGAGTGCACTGGCACCACTGGGGATGCAGTGCAGTGAGTCCAGAGAGTGCACTGGCACCACTGGGGATGCACTGCAGTGAGTCCAGAGAGTGCACTGGCACCACCTCTGATGCAGTGCAGTGAGTCCAGAGAGTGCACTGGCACCACTGGGGCTGCAGTGCAGTGAGTCCAGAGAGTGCACTGGCACCACTGGGGATGCAGTACAGTGAGTCCAGAGAGTGCACTGGCACCACTGGGGATGCAGTGCAGTGAGTCCAGAGAGTGCACTGGCACCACTGGGGATGCACTACAGTGAGTCCAGAGATTGCACTGGCACCACCTGTGATGCAGTGCAGTGAGTCCAGAGAGTGCACTGGCACCACTGGGGATGCAGTGCAGTGAGTCCAGAGAGTGCACGGGCTCCACTGGGGATGCAGTGCAGTGAGTCCAGAGAGTGCACTGGCACCACTGGGGATGCAGTGCAGTGAGTCCAGAGAGTGCACTGGCACCACTGGGGATGCACTGCAGTGAGTCCAGAGAGTGCACTGGCACCACTGGGGATGCAGTGCAGTGAGTCCAGAGAGTGCACTGGCACCACTGGGAATGCAGAGAAGTGAGTCCAGAGAGTGCACTGGCACCACTGGGGATGCAGTGCAGTGTGTCCAGAGAGTGCACTGGCACCACTGGGGATGCAGTGCAGTGAGTCCAGAGAGTGCACTGGCACCACTGGGGCTGCAGTACAGTGAGTCCAGAGAGTGCACTGGCACCAGTGGGGATGCAGTGCAGTGAGTCCAGAGAGTGCACGGGCTCCACTGGGGATGCAGTGCAGTGAGTCCAGAGAGTGCACTGGCACCACTTGTGATGCAGTGCAGTGAGTCCAGTGAGTGCACTGGCACCACTGGGGATGCAGTACAGTGAGTCCAGAGAGTGCACTGGCACCACTGGGGATGCAGTGCAGTGAGTCCAGAGAGTGCACTGGCACCACTGGGGAGGCACTGCAGTGAGTCCAGAGAGTGCACTGGCACCACTGGGGATGCGGTGCCGGGAGTCCAGAGAGTGCTTTGGCACCACTGGGGATGCAGTGCAGTGAGTCCAGAGAGTGCACTGGCACCACTGGGGATGCAGCGCAGTGACTCCAGAGAGTGCACTGGCACCACTGGGGATGCGGTTCGGGAGTCCAGAGAGTGCTTTGGCACCACTGGGGATGCAGCGCAGTGACTCCAGAGAGTGCACTGGCACCACTGGGGATGCGGTGTCGGGAGTCCAGAGAGTGCTTTGGCACCAGTGGGGATGCAGTGCAGTGAGTCCAGAGAGTGCACTGGCACCACTGGGGATGCGGTGCCGGGAGTCCACACAGTGCACTGGCACCACTGGGGATGCAGTGCAGTGAGTCCAGAGAGTGCACTGGCACCACTGGGGATGCTGTGCAGTGAGTCCAGAGAGTGCACTGGCACCACTGGGGATGCACTGCAGTGAGTCCAGAGAGTGCACTGGCACCACTGAGAATGCACATCAGTGAGTCCAGAGAGTGCACTGGCACCACTGGGGATGCACTGCAGTGAGCCCAGAGAGTGCACTGGCACCACTGGAGATGCAGTACAGTGAGTCCAGTGAATGCACTGGCAGCACTGGGGTTGCAGTGCAGTGAGTCCAGAGAGTGCACTGGCACCACTGGGGATGCAGTGCAGTGACTCCAGAGAGTGCACTGGCACCACTGGGGATGCACTACAGTGAGTCCAGTGAGTGTACTGGCACCACTGGGGATGCACTGCAGTGAGTCCAGAGAGTGCACTGACACCACTGAGAATGCACTTCAGTGAGTCCAGAGAGTGCACTGGCACCACTGGGGATGCACTGCAGTGAGTCCAGAGAGTGCACTGGCACCACTGGGGATGCACTGCAGTGAGTCCAGAGAGTGCACTGGAACCACTGGGGATGCAGTGCAGTGAGTCCAGAGAGTGCACTGGCACCAGTGGGGATGCAGTGCAGTGAGTCCAGAGAGTGCACTGGCACCACTGGGGATGCGGTGCCGGGAGTCCAGAGAGTGCTTTGGCACCACTGGGGATGCACTGCAGTTACTCCAGAGACTGCACTGGCACCACTGGGGATGCACTGCAGTGAGTCCAGAGAGTGCACTACACCACTGGGGATGCACTGTAGTGAGTCCAGAGAGTGCACTGTCACCACTGGGGATGCAGTACAGTGAGTCCAGAGAGTGCACTGGCACCACTGGGGATGCACTGCAGTGAGTCCAGAGAGTGCACTGGCACCACTGGGGATGCACTGCAGTGAATCCAGTGAGTGCACTGGCACCACTGGGGATGCAGTGCAGTGAGTCCAGAGAGTGCACTGGCACCACTGGGGATGCACTGCAGTGAGCCCAGAGAGTGCACTGGCACCACTGGAGATGCAGTCCAGTGAGTCCAGTGAATGCACTGGCAGCACTGGGGATGCAGTGCAGTGAGTCCAGAGAGTGCACTGGCACCACTGGGGATGCAGTATAGTGAGTCCAGAGAGTGCACTGGCACCACTGGGGATGCAGTGCAGTGAGTCCAGAGAGTGCACTGGCACCACTGGGGATGCACTGCAGTGAATCCAGAGAGTGCACTGGCACCACAGATGATGCAGTACAGTGAGTCCAGAGAGTGCACTGGCACCACTGGGGATGCACTGCAGTGAGTCCAGAGAGTGCACTAGCACCACTGGGGATGCAGTGCAGTGAATCCAGTGAGTGCACTGGCCCAACTGGGGATGCACTGCAGTGAGTCCAGAGAGTGCACTGGCACCACTGGGGATGCACTGCAGTGAGCCCAGAGAGTGCACTGGCACCAATGGAGATGCAGTACAGTGAGTCCAGTGAGTGTACTGGCACCACTGGGGATGCACTGCAGTGAGTCCAGAGAGTGCACTGGCACCACTGAGAATGCAGTTCAGTGAGTCCAGAGAGTGCAGTGGCACCACAGGGGATGCACTGCAGTGAGTCCAGAGAGTGCACTGGCACCACTGGGGATGCAGTGCAGTGAGTCCAGAGAGTGCACTGGCACCACTGGGGATGCAGTGCAGTGAGTCCAGAGAGTGCACTGGCACCACTGGGGATGCGGTGCAGTTACTCCAGAGACTGCACTGGCACCACTGGGGATGCAGTGCAGTGAGTCCAGAGAGTGCACTGGCACCACTGGAGATGCAGTCCAGTGAGTCCAGTGAATGCACTGGCAACACTGGGGATGCAGTGCTGTGAGTCCAGAGAGTGCACTGGCACCACTGGTGATGCAGTATAGTGAGTCCAGAGAGTGCACTGGCACCACTGGGGATGCAGTGCAGTGAGTCCAGAGAGTGCACTGGCACCACTGGGGATGCGGTGCAGTTACTCCAGAGACTGCACTGGCACCACTGGGGATGCAGTGCAGTGAGTCCAGAGAGTGCACTGGCACCACTGGAGATGCAGTCCAGTGAGTCCAGTGAATGCACTGGCACCACTGGGGATGCACTGCAGTGAGTCCAGAGAGTGCACTGGCACCACTGGGGATGCAGTATAGTGAGTCCAGAGAGTGCACTGGCACCACTGGGGATGCAGTGCAGTGAGTCCAGAGAGGCACTGGCACCACTGGGGATGCACTGCAGTGAGTCCAGAGAGTGCACTGGCACCACTGGTGATGCAGTACAGTGAGTCCAGGGAGTGCACTGTCACTACTGGGGATGTAGTGCAGTGACTCGAGAGAATGCACTTGCACCACTGGGGATGCAGTGCAGTGAGTCCAGAGAGTGCACTGGCACTACTGGGGATGCAGTGCAGTGAGTACAGAGACTTCACAGGCTCCACTGGGAATACAGAGAAGTGAGTCCAGAGAGTGCACTGGCACCACTGGGGATGCACTGCAGTGAGTCCAGAGAGTGCACTGGCACCACCTGTGATGCAGTGCAGTGAGTGCAGAGAGTGCACTGGCACCACTGGGGGTGCAGTGCAGTGAGTCCAGAGAGTGCACTGGCACCACTGCGGATGCACTGCAGTGAGTCCAGAGCGTGCACTGGCACCACTGGTGATGCAGTACAGTGAGTCCAGAGAGTGCACTGGCACCACTGGGGATGCAGTGCAGTGAGTCCAGAGAGTGCACTGGCACCACAGGGATGCAGCGCAGTGACTCTAGAGAGTGCACTGGCACCACTGGGGATGCACTGCAGTGAGTCCAGAGAGTGCACTGGCACCACTGAGAATACACTTCTGTGAGTCCAGAGAGTGCACTAGCACCACTGGGGATGCACTGCAGTGAGTCCAGAGAGTGCACTGGCACCACGGGGGATGCAGTGCAGTGAATCCAGTGAGTGCACTGGCACCACTGGGGATGCAGTGCAGTGAGTCCAGAGAGTGCACTGGCACCACTGGGGATGCAGTGCAGTGAGTCCAGAGAGTGCACTGGCACCACTGGGGATGCAGTATAGTGAGTCCAGAGAGTGCACTGGCACCACTGGGGATGCAGTGCAGTGAGTCCAGAGAGTGCACTGGCACCACTGGGGATGCAGTTCAGTGAGCCCAGAGAGTGCACTGGCACCACTGGAGATGCAGTCCAGTGAGTCCAGTGAATGCACTGGCAGCACTGGGGATGCAGTGCAGTGAGTCCAGAGAGTGCACTGGCACCACTGGTGATGCAGTATAGTGAGTCCAGAGAGTGCACTGGCACCACTGGGGATGCAGTGCAGTGAGTCCAGAGAGTGCACTGGCACCACTGGGGATGCACTGCAGTGAATCCAGAGAGTGCACTGGCACCACAGATGATGCAGTACAGTGAGTCCAGTGAGTGCACTGGCACCACTGGGGATGTAGTGCAGTGACTCGAGATAGTGCACTTGCACCTCTGGGGATGCAGTGCAGTGAGTCCAGAGAGTGCACTGGCACCACTGGGGATGCAGTGCAGTGAGTCCAGAGAGTGCACTGGCACCACTGGGGATGCACTGCAGTGAGTCCAGAGAGTGCACTGGCACCACTGGGGATGCAGTGCAGTGAGTCCAGAGAGTGCACTGGCACCACTGGGAATGCAGAGAAGTGAGTCCAGAGAGTGCACTGGCACCACTGGGGATGCAGTGCAGTGTGTCCAGAGAGTGCACTGGCACCACTGGGGATGCAGTGCAGTGAGTCCAGAGAGTGCACTGGCACCACTAGGGCTGCAGTACAGTGAGTCCAGAGAGTGCACTGGCACCACTGGGGATGCAGTGCAGTGAGTCCAGAGATTGCACGGGCTCCACTGGGGATGCAGTGCAGTGAGTCCAGAGAGTGCACTGGCACCACTTGTGATGCAGTGCAGTGAGTCCAGTGAGTGCACTGGCACCACTGGGGATGCAGTACAGTGAGTCCAGAGAGTGCACTGGCACCACTGGGGATGCAGTGCAGTGAGTCCAGAGAGTGCACTGGCACCACTGGGGAGGCACTGCAGTGAGTCCAGAGAGTGCACTGGCACCACTGGGGATGCGGTGCCGGGAGTCCAGAGAGTGCTTTGGCACCACTGGGGATGCAGTGCAGTGAGTCCAGAGAGTGCACTGGCACCACTGGGGATGCAGCGCAGTGACTCCAGAGAGTGCACTGGCACCACTGGGGATGCGGTTCGGGAGTCCAGAGAGTGCTTTGGCACCACTGGGGATGCACTGCAGTTACTCCAGAGAGTGCACTGGCACCACTGGGGATGCGGTGCCGGGAGTCCAGAGAGTGCTTTGGCACCACTGGGGATGCACTGCAGTGAGTCCAGAGAGTGCACTGGCACCAGTGAGAATGCACTTCAGTGAGTCCAGAGAGTGCACTGGCACCACTGGGGATGCACTGCAGTGAGTCCAGAGAGTGCACTAGCACCACTGGGGAATGCAGTGCAGTGAGTCCAGAGTGTGCACTGGCACCACTGGGGATGCAGTGCAGTGAGTCCAGAGAGTGCACTGGCACCACTAAGGATGCACTGCAGTGAGTCCAGAGAGTGCACTGGCACCACTGGGGATGCACTGCAGTGAGCCCAGAGAGTGCACTGGCACCACTGGAGATGCAGTACAGTGAGTCCAGTGAATGCACTGGCAGCACTGGGGTTGCAGTGCAGTGAGTCCAGAGAGTGCACTGGCACCACTGGGGATGCAGTGCAGTGAGTCCAGAGAGTGCACTGGCACCACTGGGGATGCACTACAGTGAGTCCAGAGAGTGCACTGGCACCACTGGGGATGCACTGCAGTGAGTCCAGAGAGTGCACTGGCACCACTGGGGATGCACTGCAGTGAGTCCAGAGAGTGCACTGGAACCACTGGGGATGCAGTGCAGTGAGTCCAGAGAGTGCACTGGCACCAGTGGGGATGCAGTGCAGTGAGTCCAGAGAGTGCACTGGCACCACTGGGGATGCGGTGCCGGGAGTCCAGAGAGTGCTTTGGCACCACTGGGGATGCACTGCAGTTACTCCAGAGACTGCACTGGCACCACTGGGGATGCACTGCAGTGAGTCCAGAGAGTGCACTGGCACCACTGGGGATGCACTGTAGTGAGTCCAGAGAGTGCACTGTCACCACTGGGTATGCAGTACAGTGAGTCCAGAGAGTGCACTGGCACCACTGGGGATGCAGTGCAGTGAGTCCAGAGAGTGCACTGGCACAACTGGGGATGCACTGCAGTGAATCCAGTGAGTGCACTGGCACCACTGGGGATGCAGTGCAGTGAGTCCAGAGAGTGCACTGGCACCACTGGGGATGCACTGCAGTGAGCCCAGAGAGTGCACTGGCACCACTGGAGATGCAGTCCAGTGAGTCCAGTGAATGCACTGGCAGCACTGGGGCTGCAGTGCAGTGAGTCCAGAGAGTGCACTGGCACCACTGGGGATGCAGTATAGTGAGTCCAGAGAGTGCACTGGCACCACTGGGGATGCAGTGCAGTGAGTCCAGAGAGTGCACTGGCACCACTGGGGATGCACTGCAGTGAATCCAGAGAGTGCACTGGCACCACAGATGATGCAGTACAGTGAGTCCAGTGAGTGCACTGGCACCACTGGGGATGTAGTGCAGTGACTCGAGATAGTGCACTTGCACCACTGGGGATGCAGTGCAGTGAGTCCAGAGAGTGCACTGGCACCACTGGTGATGCACTGCAGTGAGTCCAGAGAGTGCACTGGCACCACTGGGGATGCAGTGCAGTGAGTCCAGAGAGTGCACTGGCACCACTGGGGATGCACTGCAGTGAGTCAAGAGAGTGCACTGGCGCCACTGGGGATGCAGTGCAGTGTGTCCAGAGAGTGCACTGGCACCACTGGGGATGCAGTGCAGTGAGTCCAGAGAGTGCACTGGCACCACTGGGGATGCACTTCAGTGAGTCCAGAGACTGCACTGGCACCACTGGGGATGCCCTGCAGTGAGTCCAGAGAGTGCACTGGCACCACTGGGGATGCGGTGCAGTGAGTCCAGAGAGTGCACTGGCACCACTGGGGATGCAGCGCAGTTACTCCAGAGAGTGCACTGGCACCACAGGGGATGCGGTGTCGGGAGTCCAGAGAGTGCTTTGGCACCACTGGGGATGCACTGCAGTTACTCCAGAGAGTGCACTGGCACCAGTGGGGATGCGGTGCCGGGAGTCCAGAGAGTGCTTTGGCACCATTGGGGATGCACTGCAGTGAGTCCAGAGAGTGCACTGGCACCAGTGAGAATGCACTTCAGTGAGTCCAGAGAGTGCACTGGCACCACTGGGGATGCACTGCAGTGAGTCCAGAGAGTGCACTAGCACCACTGGGGAATGCAGTGCAGTGAGTCCAGAGTGTGCACTGGCACCACTGGGGATGCAGTGCAGTGAGTCCAGAGAGTGCACTGGCACCACTGGGGATGCACTGCAGTGAGTCCAGAGAGTGCACTGGCACCACTGGGGATGCAGTGCAGTGAGTCCAGTGAGTGCACTGGAACCACTGGGGATGCAGTGCAGTGAGTCCAGAGAGTGCACTGGCACCACTGGGGATGCAGTGCAGTGAGTCCAGAGAGTGCACTGGCACCACTGGGGATGCAGTGCAGTGAGTCCAGAGAGTGCACTGGCACCACTGGGGATGCAGTGCAGTGAGTCCAGAGAGTGCACTGGCACCACTGGTGATGCAGTGCAGTGAGTCCAGAGAGTGCACTGGCACCACTGGGGATGCACTGCAGTGAGTCAAGAGAGTGCACTGGCGCCACTGGGGATGCAGTGCAGTGTGTCCAGAGAGTGCACTGGCACCACTGGGGATGCAGTGCAGTGAGTCCAGAGAGTGCACTGGCACCACTGGGGATGCCCTGCAGTGAGTCCAGAGAGTGCACTGGCACCACTGGGCATGCAGTGCAGTGAGTCCAGAGAGTGCACTGGCACCACTGGGGATGCAGCGCAGTTACTCCAGAGAGTGCACTGGCACCACAGGGGATGCGGTGTCGGGAGTCCAGAGAGTGCTTTGGCACCACTGGGGATGCACTGCAGTTACTCCAGAGTGTGCACTGGCACCAGTGGGGATGCGGTGCCGGGAGTCCAGAGAGTGCTTTGGCACCACTGGGGATGCACTGCAGTTACTCCAGAGAGTGCACTGGCACCAGTGAGAATGCACTTCAGTGAGTCCAGAGAGTGCACTGGCACCACTGGGGATGCAGTGCAGTGAGTCCAGAGAGTGCACTAGCACCACTGAGGAATGCAGTGCAGTGAGTCCAGAGTGTGCACTGGCACCACTGGGGATGCAGTGCAGTGAGTCCAGAGAGTGCACTGGCACCACTGGGGATGCAGTGCAGTGAGTCCAGAGAGTGCACTGGCACCACTGGGGATGCACTGCAGTGAGCCCAGAGAGTGCACTGGCACCACTGGAGATGCAGTACAGTGAGTCCAGTGAATGCACTGGCAGCACTGGGGTTGCAGTGCAGTGAGTCCAGAGAGTGCACTGGCACCACTGGGGATGCAGTTTAGTGACTCCAGAGAGTGCACTGGCACCACTGGGGATGCAGTGCAGTGAGTCCAGTGAGTGTACTGGCACCACTGAGGATGCACTGCAGTGAGTCCAGAGAGTGCACTGACACCACTGAGAATGCACTTCAGTGAGTCCAGAGAGTGCACTGGCACCACTGGTGATGCACTGCAGTGAGTCCAGAGAGTGCAGTGGCACCACTGGGGATGCACTGCAGTGAGTCCAGAGAGTGCACTGGAACCACTGGAGATGCAGTGCAGTGAGTCCAGAGAGTGCACTGGCACCAGTGGGGATGCAGTGCAGTGAGTCCAGAGAGTGCACTGGCACCACTGGGGATGCGGTGCCGGGAGTCCAGAGAGTGCTTTGGCACCACTGGGGATGTACTGCAGTTACTCCAGAGACTGCACTGGCACCACTGGGGATGCACTGCAGTGAGTCCAGAGAGTGCACTGGCACCACTGGGGATGCACTGTAGTGAGTCCAGAGAGTGCACTGTCACCACTGGGGATGCAGTACAGTGAGTCCAGAGAGTGCACTGGCAGCACTGGGGAAGCACCGCAGTGAGTCCAGAGAGTGCACTGGCACCACTGGGGATGCACTGCAGTGAATCCAGTGAGTGCACTGGCACCACTGGGGATGCAGTGCAGTGATTCCAGAGAGTGCACTGGCACCACTGGGGATGCACTGCAGTGAGCCCAGAGAGTGCACTGGCACCACTGGAGATGCAGTCCAGTGAGTCCAGTGAATGCACTGGCAGCACTGGGGATGCAGTGCAGTGAGTCCAGAGAGTGCACTGGCACCACTGGGGATGCAGTATAGTGAGTCCAGAGAGTGCTTTGGCACCACTGGGGATGCAGTGCAGTGAGTCCAGAGAGTGCACTGGCACCACTGGGGATGCACTGCAGTGAATCCAGAGAGTGCACTGGCACCACAGATGATGCAGTACAGTGAGTCCAGTGAGTGCACTGGCACCACTGGGGATGTAGTGCAGTGACTCGAGATAGTGCACTTGCACCACTGGGGATGCAGTGCAGTGAGTCCAGAGAGTGCACTGGCACCACTGGTGATGCACTGCAGTGAGTCCAGAGAGTGCACTGGCACCACTGGGGATGCAGTGCAGTGAGTCCAGAGAGTGCACTGGCACCACTGGGGATGCACTGCAGTGAGTCAAGAGAGTGCACTGGCGCCACTGGGGATGCAGTGCAGTGTGTCCAGAGAGTGCACTGGCACCACTGGGGATGCAGTGCAGTGAGTCCAGAGAGTGCACTGGCACCACTGGGGATGCACTTCAGTGAGTCCAGAGAGTGCACTGGCACCACTGGGGATGCCCTGCAGTGAGTCCAGAGAGTGCACTGGCACCACTGGGGATGCGGTGAAGTGAGTCCAGAGAGTGCACTGGCACCACTGGGGATGCAGCGCAGTTACTCCAGAGAGTGCACTGGCACCACAGGGGATGCGGTGTCGGGAGTCCAGAGAGTGCTTTGGCACCACTGGGGAAGCAGTGCAGTGAGTCCAGAGAGTGCACTGGCACCAGTGGGGATGCGGTGCCGGGAGTCCAGAGAGTGCTTTGGCACCACTGGGGATGCACTGCAGTGAGTCCAGAGAGTGCACTGGCACCAGTGAGAATGCACTTCAGTGAGTCCAGAGAGTGCACTGGCACCACTGGGGATGCACTGCAGTGAGTCCAGAGAGTGCACTAGCACCACTGGGGAATGCAGTGCAGTGAGCCCAGAGTGTGCACTGGCACCACTGGGGATGCAGTGCAGTGAGTCCAGAGAGTGCACTGGCACCACTGGGGATGCACTGCAGTGAGTCCAGAGAGTGCACTGGCACCACTGGGGATGCGGTGCAGTGAGTCCAGTGAGTGCACTGGAACCACTGGGGATGCAGTGCAGTGAGTCCAGAGAGTGCACTGGCACCACTGGGGTTGCAGTGTAGTGAGTCCAGAGAGTGCACTGGCACCACTGGGGATGCAGTGCAGTGAGTCCAGAGAGTGCACTGGCACCAGTGGGGATGCAGTGCAGTGAGTCCAGAGAGTGCACTGGCACCACTGGGGATGCGGTGCCGGGAGTCCAGAGAGTGCTTTGGCACCACTGGGGATGCACTGCAGTTACTCCAGAGACTGCACTGGCACCACTGGGGATGCACTGCAGTGAGTCCAGAGAGTGCACTGGCACCACTGGGGATGCACTGTAGTGAGTCCAGAGAGTGCACTGTCACCACTGGGGATGCAGTACAGTGAGTCCAGAGAGTGCACTGGCACCACTGGGGATGCACTGCAGTGAGTCCAGAGAGTGCACTGGCACCACTGGGGATGCACTGCAGTGAATCCAGTGAGTGCACTGGCACCACTGGGGATGCAGTGCAGTGAGTCCAGAGAGTGCACTGGCACCACTGGGGATGCACTGCAGTGAGCCCAGAGAGTGCACTGGCACCACTGGAGATGCAGTCCAGTGAGTCCAGTGAATGCACTGGCAGCACTGGGGATGCAGTGCAGTGAGTCCAGAGAGTGCACTGGCACCACTGGGGATGCAGTATAGTGAGTCCAGAGAGTGCACTGGCACCACTGGGGATGCACTGCAGTGAATCCAGAGAGTGCACTGGCACCACAGATGATGCAGTACAGTGAGTCCAGTGAGTGCACTGGCACCACTGGGGATGTAGTGCAGTGACTCGAGATAGTGCACTTGCACCACTGGGGATGCAGTGCAGTGAGTCCAGAGAGTGCACTGGCACCACTGGTGATGCACTGCAGTGAGTCCAGAGAGTGCACTGGCACCACTGGGGATGCAGTGCAGTGAGTCCAGAGAGTGCACTGGCACCACTGGGGATGCACTGCAGTGAGTCAAGAGAGTGCACTGGCGCCACTGGGGATGCAGTGCAGTGTGTCCAGAGAGTGCACTGGCACCACTGGGGATGCAGTGCAGTGAGTCCAGAGAGTGCACTGGCACCACTGGGGATGCACTTCAGTGAGTCCAGAGAGTGCACTGGCACCACTGGGGATGCCCTGCAGTGAGTCCAGAGAGTGCACTGGCACCACTGGGGATGCGGTGCAGTGAGTCCAGAGAGTGCACTGGCACCACTGGGGATGCAGCGCAGTTACTCCAGAGAGTGCACTGGCACCACAGGGGATGCGGTGTCGGGAGTCCAGAGAGTGCTTTGGCACCACTGGGGATGCACTGCAGTGAGTCCAGAGAGTGCACTGGCACCAGTGGGGATGCGGTGCCGGGAGTCCAGAGAGTGCTTTTGCACCACTGGGGATGCACTGCAGTGAGTCCAGAGAGTGCACTGGCACCAGTGAGAATGCACTTCAGTGAGTCCAGAGAGTGCACTGGCACCACTGGGGATGCACTGCAGTGAGTCCAGAGAGTGCACTAGCACCACTGGGGAATGCAGTGCAGTGAGTCCAGAGTGTGCACTGCCACCACTGGGGATGCAGTGCAGTGAGTCCAGAGAGTGCACTGGCACCACTGGGGATGCACTGCAGTGAGTCCAGAGAGTGCACTGGCACCACTGGGGATGCAGTGCAGTGAGTCAGGTGAGTGCACTGGAACAACTGGGGATGCAGTGCAGTGAGTCCGGAGAGTGCACTGGCACCACTGGGGATGCAGTGCAGTGAGTCCAGAGAGTGCACTGGCACCACTGGGGATGCAGTGCAGTGAGTCCAGAGAGTGCACTGGCACCACTGGGGATGCACTGCAGTGAGTCCAGAGATTGCACTGGCACCACTGGGGATGCAGTACAGTGAGTCCACACAGTGCACTAGCACCCCTGGGGATGCAGTGCAGTGACTCCAGAGAGTTCACTGGCACCACTGGTGATGCACTGCAGTGAGTCCAGAGAGAGCACTGGCACCACTGGGGATGCGGTGCAGTGAGTCCAGAGAGTGCACTGGCACCAGTGGTGATGCACTGCAGTGAGTCCAGTGAGTGCACTGGCTCCACAAGGGATGCAGTGCAGTGAGTCCAGAGAGTGCACTGGCACCACTGGGGATGCAGTGCAGTGACTCCAGAGAGTGCAGTGGCACCACTGGGGATGCAGTGCAGTGAGTCCAGAGAGTGCACTGGCAGCACTGGGGATGCAGTGCAGTGAGTCCAGAGAGTGCACTGGCACCACTGGGGATGCAGTTCAGTGAGTCCAGAGAGTGCACTGGCACCACTGGGGATGCACTGCAGTGAGTCCAGAGAGTGCACTGGCACCACTGAGAATGCACTTCAGTGAGTCCAGAGAGTGCACTGGCACCACTGGGGATGCACTGCAGTGAGTCCAGAGAGTGCACTGGCACCACTGGGGATGCACTGCAGTGAGCCCAGAGAGTGCACTGGCACCACTGGAGATGCAGTACAGTGAGTCCAGTGAATGCACTGGCAGCACTGGGGTTGCAGTGCAGTGAGTCCAGAGAGTGCACTGGCACCACTGGGGATGCAGTTTAGTGAGTCCAGAGAGTGCACTGGCACCACTGGGGATGCAGTGCAGTGAGTCCAGTGAGTGTACTGGCACCACTGGGGATGCACTGCAGTGAGTCCAGAGAGTGCACTGGCACCACTGAGAATGCACTTCAGTGAGTCCAGAAAGTGCACTGGCACCACTGGGGATGCACGGCAGTGAGTCCAGAGAGTGCAGTGGCACCACTGGGGATGCACTGCAGTGAGTCCAGAGAGTGCACTGGCACCACTGGGGATGCAGTGCAGTGAGTCCAGAGAGTGCACTGGCACCACTGGGGATGCAGTGCAGTGAGTCCAGAGAGTGCACTGGCACCACTGGGGATGCAGTGCAGTGAGTCCAGAGAGTGCACTGGCACCACTGGGGATGCGGTGCCGGAAGTCCAGAGAGTGCTTTGGCACCACTGGGGATGCACTGCAGTTACTCCAGAGACTGCACTGGCACCACTGGGGATGCAGTGCAGTGAGTCCAGAGAGTGCACTGGCACCACTGGGGATGCAGCGCAGTGACTCCAGAGAGTGCACTGTCACCACTGGGGATGCAGTACAGTGAGTCCACAGAGTGCACTGGCACCACTGGGGATGCACTGCAGTGAGTCCAGAGAGTGCACTGGCACCACTGGGGATGCAGTGCAGTGAATCCAGTGAGTGCACTGGCACCACTGGGGATGCAGTGCAGTGAGTCCAGAGAGTGCACTGGCACCACTGGGGATGCACTGCAGTGAGCCCAGAGAGTGCACTGGCACCACTGGAGATGCAGTCCAGTGAGTCCACTGAATGCACTGGCAGCACTGGGGATGCAGTGCAGTGAGTCCAGAGAGTGCACTGGCACCACTGGGGATGCACTGCAGTGAGTCCAGAGAGTGCACTGGCACCACTGGGGATGCACTGCAGTGAATCCAGAGAGTGCACTGGCACCACAGATGATGCAGTACAGTGAGTCCAGTGAGTGCACTGGCACCACTGGGGATGTAGTGCAGTGACTCGAGATAGTGCACTTCCACCACTGGGGATGCACTGCAGTGAGTCCAGAGAGTGCACTGGCACCACTGGGGATGCACTGCAGTGAGTCCAGAGAGTGCACTGACACCACTGGGGATGCGGTGCCGGGAGTCCAGAGAGTGCTTTGGCACCACTGGAGATGCACTTCAGTGAGTCCAGAGAGTGCACTGGCACCACTGGGGATGCACTGCAGTGAGTCCAGAGATTGCACTGGCACCACTGGGGATGCAGTACAGTGAGTCCACACATTGCACTAGCACCACTGGGGATGCAGTGCAGTGAGTCCAGAGAGTGCACTGGCACCACTGGGGATGCAGTGCAGTGAGTCCAGAGAGTGCACTGGCACCACTGGGGATGCACTGCAGTGAGTCCAGAGAGTGCACTGGCACCACTGAGAATGCACTTCAGTGAGTCCAGAGAGTGTACTGGCACCACTGGGGATGCAATGCAGTGAGTCCAGAGAGTGCACTGGCACCACTCGGGATGCACTGCAGTGAGCCCAGAGAGTGCACTGGCACCACTGGAGATGCAGTACAGTGAGTCAAGTGAATTCACTGGCAGCACTGGGGTTGCAGTGCAGTGAGTCCAGAGAGTGCACTGGCACCACTGGGAATGCAGTTTAGTGAGTCCAGAGAGTGCTTTGGCACCACTGGGGATGCAGCGCAGTGACTCCAGAGAGTGCACTGGCACCACTGGGGATGCGGTGTCGGGAGTCCAGAGAGTGCTTTGGCACCAGTGGGGATGCAGTGCAGTGAGTCCAGAGAGTGCACTGGCACCACTTGGGATGCGGTGCCGGGAGTCCACACAGTGCACTGGCACCACTGGGGATGCAGTGCAGTGAGTCCAGAGAGTGCACTGGCACCACTGGGGATGCTGTGCAGTGAGTCCAGAGAGTGCACTGGCACCACTGGGGATGCACTGCAGTGAATCCAGAGAGTGCACTGGCACCACTGAGAATGCACATCAGTGAGTCCAGAGAGTGCACTGGCACCACTGGGGATGCACTGCAGTGAGCCCAGAGAGTGCACTGGCACCACTGGAGATGCAGTACAGTGAGTCCAGTGAATGCACTGACACCACTGGCGTTGCAGTGCAGTGAGTCCAGAGAGT
Source organism: Anser anser (assembly GCF_964211835.1). Classification (NCBI taxonomy): domain Eukaryota; kingdom Metazoa; phylum Chordata; class Aves; order Anseriformes; family Anatidae; genus Anser; species Anser anser. Next base: position 29,924,564 of record NC_139723.1, on the reverse strand, counting down.
GCACTGGCACCACTGGTGATGCAGTTTAGTGAGTCGAGAGAGTGCACTGGCACCACTGGGGATGCACTTCAGTGAGTCCAGAGAGTGCACTGGCACCACTGGGGATGCACTGCAGTGAGTCCAGAGAGTGCACTGGCACCACTGGGGATGCAGTACAGTGAGTCCACAGAGTGCACTGGCACCACTGGGGATGCAGTACAGTGAGTCCAGAGAGTGCACTGGCACCACTGGGGATGCAGTGCAGTGAGTCCAGAGAGTGCACTGGCACCACTGAGAATGCAGAGAAGTGAGTCCAGAGAGTGCACTGGCACCACTGGGGATGCAGTGCAGTGAGTCCAGAGAGTGCACTGGCACCACTGGGGATGCACTGCAGTGAGTCCAGAGAGTGCACTGGCACCACTGGAGATGCAGTACAGTGAGTCCAGAGAGTGCACTGGCACCACTGGGGCTGCAGTGCAGTGAGTCCAGAGAGTGCACTGGCACCACTGGGGATGCAGTACAGTGAGTCCAGAGAGTGCACTGGCACCACTGGGGATGCACTGCAGTGAGTCCAGAGAGTGCACTGGCACCACTGGGGATGCACTACAGTGAGTCCAGAGATTGCACTGGCACCACCTGTGATGCAGTGCAGTGAGTCCAGAGAGTGCACTGGCACCACTGGGGATGCAGTGCAGTGAGTCCAGAGAGTGCACGGGCTCCACTGGGGATGCAGTGCAGTGAGTCCAGAGAGTGCACTGGCACCACTTGTGATGCAGTGCAGTGAGTCCAATGAGTGCACAGGCACCAGTGGGGATGCAGTACAGTGAGTCCAGAGAGTGCACTGGCACCACTGGGGATGCAGTGCAGTGACTCCAGAGAGTGCACTGGCACCACTGGGGATGCACTTCAGTGAGCCCAGAGAGTGCCCTGGCACGAGTGGGGATGCAGTTTAGTGAGTCCAGAGAGTGCTTTGGCACCACTGGGGATGCCGTGCAGTGAGTCCAGAGAGTGCACTGGCACCACTGGGGATGCAATGCAGTGAGTCCAGAGAGTGCACTGGCACCACTCGGGATGCACTGCAGTGAGCCCAGAGAGTGCCCTGGCACGAGTGGGGATGCAGTTTAGTGAGTCCAGAGAGTGCACTGGCACCACTGGGGATGCAGTGCAGTGAGTCCAGAGAGTGCACTGGCACCACTGGGGATGCAGCGCAGTGACTCCAGAGAGTGCACTGGCACCACTGGGGATGCGGTGTCGGGAGTCCAGAGAGTGCTTTGGCACCACTGGGGATGCACTGCAGTTACTCCAGAGAGTGCACTGGCACCACTGGGGATGCGGTGCCGGGAGTCCAGAGAGTGCTTTGGCACCACTGGGGATGCACTGCAGTGAGTCCAGAGAGTGCACTGGCACCACTGAGAATGCACTTCAGTGAGTCCAGAGAGTGCACTGGCACCACTGGGGATGCACTGCAGTGAGTCCAGAGAGTGCACTAGCACCACTGGGGAATGCAGTGCAGTGAGTCCAGTGAGTACACTGGCACCACTGGGGATGCAGTGCAGTGAGTCCAGAGAGTGCAGTGGCACCACTGGGGATGCAGTGCAGTGAGTCCAGAGAGTGCACTGGCACCACTGGGGATGCACTGCAGTGAGTCCAGAGAGTGCACTGGCACCACTGGGGATGCACTGCAGTGAGTCCAGAGATTGCACTGGCACCACTGGGGATGCAGTACAGTGAGTCCACACAGTGCACTGGCACCACTGGGGATGCAGTGCAGTGAGTCCAGAGAGTGCACTGGCACCACTGGGGATGCAGTGCAGTGAGTCCAGAGAGTGCACTGGCACCACCTGTGATGCAGTGCAGTGAGTCCAGAGAGTGCACTGGCACCACTCGGGCTGCAGTGCAGTGAGTCCAGAGAGTGCACTGGCACCACTGGTGATGCAGTACAGTGAGTCCAGAGAGTGCACTGGCACCACTGGGGATGCCCTACAGTGAGTCCAGAGAGTGCACTGGCACCACTGGTGATGCAGTGCAGTGAGTCCAGAGAGTGCACTGGCACCACTGGGGATGCAGTGCACTGAGTCCAGAGAGTGCACGGGCTCCACTGGGGATGCAGTGCAGTGAGTCCAGAGAGTGCACTGGCACCACTGGGGATGCAGTGCAGTGAGTCCAGTGAGTGCACTGGCACCAGTGGGGATGCAGTACAGTGAGTCCAGAGAGTGCACTGGCACCACTGGGGATGCATTGCAGTGAGTCCAGAGAGTGCACTGGCACCACTGGGGATGCACTTCAGTGAGTCCAGAGAGTGCACTGACACCACTGGGGATGCAGTTTAGTGAGTCCAGAGATTGCACTGGCACCACTGGGGATGCAGTGCAGTGAGTCCAGTGAGTGTACTGGCACCACAGGGGATGCAGTGCAGTGAGTCCAGTGAGTGTACTGGCACCACTGGGGATGCAGTGCAGTGAGTCCAGAGAGTGCACTGGCACCACTGGGGATGCACTGCAGTGAGTCCAGAGAGTGCAGTGGAACCACTGGGGATACACTGCAGTGAGTCCAGAGAGTGCACTGGCACCACTGGGGATGCAGTGCAGTGACTCGAGATAGTGCACTTGCACAACTGGGGATGCAGTGCAGTGAGTCCAGAGAGTGCACTGGCACCACTGGTGATGCACTGCAGTGAGTCCAGAGAGTGCACTGGCACCACTGGGGATGCGGTGCCGGGAGTCCAGAGAGTGCACTGGCACCACTGGTGATGCACTGCAGTGAGTCCAGAGAGTGCACTGGCACCACTGGGGATGCAGTGCAGTGAGTCCAGAGAGTGCACTGGCACCACTGGGGATGCAATGCACTGAGTCCAGAGAGTGCACTGGCACCACTGGGGATGCAGTGCAGTGTGTCCAGAGAGTGCACTGGCACCACTGGGGATGCACTGCAGTGAGTCCAGAGAGTGCACTGGCACCACTGGGGATGCACTTCAGTGAGTCCAGAGAGTGCACTGGCACCCCTGGGGATGCACTGCAGTGAGTCCAGAGAGTGCACTGGCACCACTGGGGATGGAGTACAGTGAGTCCACAGAGTGCACTGGCACCACTGGGGATGCAGTACACTGAGTCCAGAGAGTGCACTGGCACCACTGGGGATGCAGTGCAGTGAGTCCAGAGACTTCACTGGCACCACTGGGAATGCAGAGAAGTGAGTCCAGAGAGTGCACGGGCTCCACTGGGGATGCAGTGCAGTGAGTCCAGAGAGTGCACTAGCACCACTGGGGATGCACTGCAGTGAGTCCACAGAGTGCACTGGCACCACTGGGGATGCAGTGAAGTGAGTGCAGAGAGTGCACTGGCTCCACTGGGGATGCACTGCAGTGAGTCCAGAGAGTGCACTGGCACCACTGGGGATGCACTACAGTGAGTCCAGAGAGTGCACTGGCACCACTGGGGATGCAGTGCAGTGAGTCCAGAGAGTGCACTGGCACCACTGGGGATGCAGTGCAGTGAGTCCAGTGAGTGTACGGGAACCACTGGGGATGCACTGCAGTGAGCCCAGAGAGTGCACTGGCACCACTGAGAATGCACTTCAGTGAGTCCAGAGAGTGCACTGGCACCACTGGGGATGCAGTGCAGTGAGTCCAGAGAGTGCACTAGCACCACTGGGGATGCAGTGCAGTGAATCCTGTTAGTACACTGGCACCACTGGGGATGCACTGCAGTGAGTCAAGAGAGTGCACTGGCGCCACTGGGGATGCAGTGCAGTGTGTCCAGAGAGTGCACTGGCACCACTGGGGATGCAGTGCAGTGAGTCCAGAGAGTGCACTGGCACCACTGGGGATGCCCTGCAGTGAGTCCAGAGAGTGCACTGGCACCACTGGGGATGCTGTGCAGAGAGGATGCAGTTTAGTGAGTCGAGAGAGTGCACTGGCACCACTGGGGATGCACTTCAGTGAGTCCAGAGAGTGCACTGGCACCACTGGGGATGCACTGCAGTGAGTCCAGAGAGTGCACTGGCACCACTGGGGATGCAGTACAGTGAGTCCACAGAGTGCACTGGCACCACTGGGGATGCAGTACAGTGAGTCCAGAGAGTGCACTGGCACCACTGGGGATGCAGTGCAGTGAGTCCAGAGAGTGCACTGGCACCACTGAGAATGCAGAGAAGTGAGTCCAGAGAGTGCACTGGCACCACTGGGGATGCAGTGCAGTGAGTCCAGAGAGTGCACTGGCACCACTGGGGATGCACTGCAGTGAGTCCAGAGAGTGCACTGGCACCACTGGAGATGCAGTACAGTGAGTCCAGAGAGTGCACTGGCACCACTGGGGCTGCAGTGCAGTGAGTCCAGAGAGTGCACTGGCACCACTGGGGATGCAGTACAGTGAGTCCAGAGAGTGCACTGGCACCACTGGGGATGCACTGCAGTGAGTCCAGAGAGTGCACTGGAACCACTGGGGATGCACTACAGTGAGTCCAGAGATTGCACTGGCACCACCTGTGATGCAGTGCAGTGAGTCCAGAGAGTGCACTGGCACCACTGGGGATGCAGTGCAGTGAGTCCAGAGAGTGCACGGGCTCCACTGGGGATGCAGTGCAGTGAGTCCAGAGAGTGCACTGGCACCACTTGTGATGCAGTGCAGTGAGTCCAATGAGTGCACAGGCACCAGTGGGGATGCAGTACAGTGAGTCCAGAGAGTGCACTGGCACCACTGGGGATGCAGTGCAGTGACTCCAGAGAGTGCACTGGCACCACTGGGGATGCACTTCAGTGAGCCCAGAGAGTGCCCTGGCACGAGTGGGGATGCAGTTTAGTGAGTCCAGAGAGTGCTTTGGCACCACTGGGGATGCCGTGCAGTGAGTCCAGAGAGTGCACTGGCACCACTGGGGATGCAATGCAGTGAGTCCAGAGAGTGCACTGGCACCACTCGGGATGCACTGCAGTGAGCCCAGAGAGTGCCCTGGCACGAGTGGGGATGCAGTTTAGTGAGTCCAGAGAGTGCACTGGCACCACTGGGGATGCAGTGCAGTGAGTCCAGAGAGTGCACTGGCACCACTGGGGATGCAGCGCAGTGACTCCAGAGAGTGCACTGGCACCACTGGGGATGCGGTGTCGGGAGTCCAGAGAGTGCTTTGGCACCACTGGGGATGCACTGCAGTTACTCCAGAGAGTGCACTGGCACCACTGGGGATGCGGTGCCGGGAGTCCAGAGAGTGCTTTGGCACCACTGGGGATGCACTGCAGTGAGTCCAGAGAGTGCACTGGCACCACTGAGAATGCACTTCAGTGAGTCCAGAGAGTGCACTGGCACCACTGGGGATGCACTGCAGTGAGTCCAGAGAGTGCACTAGCACCACTGGGGAATGCAGTGCAGTGAGTCCAGTGAGTACACTGGCACCACTGGGGATGCAGTGCAGTGAGTCCAGAGAGTGCAGTGGCACCACTGGGGATGCAGTGCAGTGAGTCCAGAGAGTGCACTGGCACCACTGGGGATGCACTGCAGTGAGTCCAGAGAGTGCACTGGCACCACTGGGGATGCACTGCAGTGAGTCCAGAGATTGCACTGGCACCACTGGGGATGCAGTACAGTGAGTCCACACAGTGCACTGGCACCACTGGGGATGCAGTGCAGTGAGTCCAGAGAGTGCACTGGCACCACTGGGGATGCAGTGCAGTGAGTCCAGAGAGTGCACTGGCACCACCTGTGATGCAGTGCAGTGAGTCCAGAGAGTGCACTGGCACCACTCGGGCTGCAGTGCAGTGAGTCCAGAGAGTGCACTGGCACCACTGGTGATGCAGTACAGTGAGTCCAGAGAGTGCACTGGCACCACTGGGGATGCCCTACAGTGAGTCCAGAGAGTGCACTGGCACCACTGGTGATGCAGTGCAGTGAGTCCAGAGAGTGCACTGGCACCACTGGGGATGCAGTGCACTGAGTCCAGAGAGTGCACGGGCTCCACTGGGGATGCAGTGCAGTGAGTCCAGAGAGTGCACTGGCACCACTGGGGATGCAGTGCAGTGAGTCCAGTGAGTGCACTGGCACCAGTGGGGATGCAGTACAGTGAGTCCAGAGAGTGCACTGGCACCACTGGGGATGCATTGCAGTGAGTCCAGAGAGTGCACTGGCACCACTGGGGATGCACTTCAGTGAGTCCAGAGAGTGCACTGACACCACTGGGGATGCAGTTTAGTGAGTCCAGAGATTGCACTGGCACCACTGGGGATGCAGTGCAGTGAGTCCAGTGAGTGTACTGGCACCACAGGGGATGCAGTGCAGTGAGTCCAGTGAGTGTACTGGCACCACTGGGGATGCAGTGCAGTGAGTCCAGAGAGTGCACTGGCACCACTGGGGATGCACTGCAGTGAGTCCAGAGAGTGCAGTGGAACCACTGGGGATACACTGCAGTGAGTCCAGAGAGTGCACTGGCACCACTGGGGATGCAGTGCAGTGACTCGAGATAGTGCACTTGCACAACTGGGGATGCAGTGCAGTGAGTCCAGAGAGTGCACTGGCACCACTGGTGATGCACTGCAGTGAGTCCAGAGAGTGCACTGGCACCACTGGGGATGCGGTGCCGGGAGTCCAGAGAGTGCACTGGCACCACTGGTGATGCACTGCAGTGAGTCCAGAGAGTGCACTGGCACCACTGGGGATGCAGTGCAGTGAGTCCAGAGAGTGCACTGGCACCACTGGGGATGCAATGCACTGAGTCCAGAGAGTGCACTGGCACCACTGGGGATGCAGTGCAGTGTGTCCAGAGAGTGCACTGGCACCACTGGGGATGCACTGCAGTGAGTCCAGAGAGTGCACTGGCACCACTGGGGATGCACTTCAGTGAGTCCAGAGAGTGCACTGGCACCCCTGGGGATGCACTGCAGTGAGTCCAGAGAGTGCACTGGCACCACTGGGGATGGAGTACAGTGAGTCCACAGAGTGCACTGGCACCACTGGGGATGCAGTACACTGAGTCCAGAGAGTGCACTGGCACCACTGGGGATGCAGTGCAGTGAGTCCAGAGACTTCACTGGCACCACTGGGAATGCAGAGAAGTGAGTCCAGAGAGTGCACGGGCTCCACTGGGGATGCAGTGCAGTGAGTCCAGAGAGTGCACTAGCACCACTGGGGATGCACTGCAGTGAGTCCACAGAGTGCACTGGCACCACTGGGGATGCAGTGAAGTGAGTGCAGAGAGTGCACTGGCTCCACTGGGGATGCACTGCAGTGAGTCCAGAGAGTGCACTGGCACCACTGGGGATGCACTACAGTGAGTCCAGAGAGTGCACTGGCACCACTGGGGATGCAGTGCAGTGAGTCCAGAGAGTGCACTGGCACCACTGGGGATGCAGTGCAGTGAGTCCAGTGAGTGTACGGGAACCACTGGGGATGCACTGCAGTGAGCCCAGAGAGTGCACTGGCACCACTGAGAATGCACTTCAGTGAGTCCAGAGAGTGCACTGGCACCACTGGGGATGCAGTGCAGTGAGTCCAGAGAGTGCACTAGCACCACTGGGGATGCAGTGCAGTGAATCCTGTTAGTACACTGGCACCACTGGGGATGCACTGCAGTGAGTCAAGAGAGTGCACTGGCGCCACTGGGGATGCAGTGCAGTGTGTCCAGAGAGTGCACTGGCACCACTGGGGATGCAGTGCAGTGAGTCCAGAGAGTGCACTGGCACCACTGGGGATGCACTGCAGTGAGTCCAGAGAGTGCACTGGCACCACTGGGGATGCCCTGCAGTGAGTCCAGAGAGTGCACTGGCACCACTGGGGATGCGGTGCAGTGAGTCCAGAGAGTGCACTGGCACCACTGGGGATGCAGCGCAGTTACTCCAGAGAGTGCACTGGCACCACAGGGGATGCGGTGTCGGGAGTCCAGAGAGTGCTTTGGCACCACTGGGGATGCACTGCAGTTACTCCAGAGAGTGCACTGGCACCAGTGGGGATGCGGTGCCGGGAGTCCAGAGAGTGCTTTGGCACCACTGGGGATGCACTGCAGTGAGTCCAGAGAGTGCACTGGCACCAGTGAGAATGCACTTCAGTGAGTCCAGAGAGTGCACTGGCACCACTGGGGATGCACTGCAGTGAGTCCAGAGAGTGCACTAGCACCACTGAGGAATGCAGTGCAGTGAGTCCAGAGTGTGCACTGGCACCACTGGGGATGCAGTGCAGTGAGTCCAGAGAGTGCACTGGCACCACTGGGGATGCAGTGCAGTGAGTCCAGAGAGTGCACTGGCACCACTGGGGATGCACTGCAGTGAGCCCAGAGAGTGCACTGGCACCACTGGAGATGCAGTACAGTGAGTCCAGTGAATGCACTGGCAGCACTGGGGTTGCAGTGCAGTGAGTCCAGAGAGTGCACTGGCACCACTGGGGATGCAGTTTAGTGACTCCAGAGAGTGCACTGGCACCACTGGGGATGCAGTGCAGTGAGTCCAGTGAGTGTACTGGCACCACTGGGGATGCACTGCAGTGAGTCCAGAGAGTGCACTGACACCACTGAGAATGCACTTCAGTGAGTCCAGAGAGTGCACTGGCACCACTGGTGATGCACTGCAGTGAGTCCAGAGAGTGCAGTGGCACCACTGGGGATGCACTGCAGTGAGGCAAGAGAGTGCACTGGAACCACTGGGGATGCAGTGCAGTGAGTCCAGAGAGTGCGCTGGCACCAGTGGGGTTGCAGTGCAGTGAGTCCAGAGAGTGCACTGGCACCACTGGGGATGCAGTGCAGTGAGTCCAGAGAGTGCACTGGCACCACTGGGGATGCACTGCAGTGAGCCCAGAGAGTGCACTGGCACCACTGGAGATGCAGTCCAGTGAGTCCAGTGAATGCACTGGCAGCACTGGGGATGCAGTGCAGTGAGTCCAGAGAGTGCACTGGCACCACTGGGGATGCAGTATAGTGAGTCCAGAGAGTGCACTGGCACCACTGGGGATGCAGTGCAGTGAGTCCAGAGAGTGCACTGGCACCACTGGGGATGCACTGCAGTGAATCCAGAGAGTGCACTGGCACCACAGATGATGCAGTACAGTGAGTCCAGAGAGTGCACTGGCACCACTGGGGATGCACTGCAGTGAGTCCAGAGAGTGCACTAGCACCACTGGGGATGCAGTGCAGTGAATCCAGTGAGTGCACTGGCCCAACTGGGGATGCACTGCAGTGAGTCCAGAGAGTGCACTGGCACCACTGGGGATGCACTGCAGTGAGCCCAGAGAGTGCACTGGCACCAATGGAGATGCAGTACAGTGAGTCCAGTGAGTGTACTGGCACCACTGGGGATGCACTGCAGTGAGTCCAGAGAGTGCACTGGCACCACTGAGAATGCAGTTCAGTGAGTCCAGAGAGTGCAGTGGCACCACTGGGGATGCACTGCAGTGAGTCCAGAGAGTGCACTGGCACCACTGGGGATGCAGCGCAGTGAGTACAGAGAGTGCACTGGCACCACTGGGGATGCAGTGCAGTGAGTCCAGAGAGTGCACTGGCACCACTGGGGATGCGGTGCAGTTACTCCAGAGACTGCACTGGCACCACTGGGGATGCAGTGCAGTGAGTCCAGAGAGTGCACTGGCACCACTGGAGATGCAGTCCAGTGAGTCCAGTGAATGCACTGGCAACACTGGGGATGCAGTGCTGTGAGTCCAGAGAGTGCACTGGCACCACTGGTGATGCAGTATAGTGAGTCCAGAGAGTGCACTGGCACCACTGGGGATGCAGTGCAGTGAGTCCAGAGAGTGCACTGGCACCACTGGGGATGCGGTGCAGTTACTCCAGAGACTGCACTGGCACCACTGGGGATGCAGTGCAGTGAGTCCAGAGAGTGCACTGGCACCACTGGAGATGCAGTCCAGTGAGTCCAGTGAATGCACTGGCACCACTGGGGATGCACTGCAGTGAGTCCAGAGAGTGCACTGGCACCACTGGGGATGCAGTATAGTGAGTCCAGAGAGTGCACTGGCACCACTGGGGATGCAGTGCAGTGAGTCCAGAGAGGCACTGGCACCACTGGGGATGCACTGCAGTGAGTCCAGAGAGTGCACTGGCACCACTGGTGATGCAGTACAGTGAGTCCAGGGAGTGCACTGTCACTACTGGGGATGTAGTGCAGTGACTCGAGAGAATGCACTTGCACCACTGGGGATGCAGTGCAGTGAGTCCAGAGAGTGCACTGGCACTACTGGGGATGCAGTGCAGTGAGTACAGAGACTTCACAGGCTCCACTGGGAATACAGAGAAGTGAGTCCAGAGAGTGCACTGGCACCACTGGGGATGCACTGCAGTGAGTCCAGAGAGTGCACTGGCATCACCTGTGATGCAGTGCAGTGAGTGCAGAGAGTGCACTGGCACCACTGGGGGTGCAGTGCAGTGAGTCCAGAGAGTGCACTGGCACCACTGCGGATGCACTGCAGTGAGTCCAGAGCGTGCACTGGCACCACTGGTGATGCAGTACAGTGAGTCCAGAGAGTGCACTGGCACCACTGGGGATGCAGTGCAGTGAGTCCAGAGAGTGCACTGGCACCTCAGGGATGCAGCGCAGTGACTCTAGAGAGTGCACTGGCACCACTGGGGATGCACTGCAGTGAGTCCAGAGAGTGCACTGGCACCACTGAGAATACACTTCTGTGAGTCCAGAGAGTGCACTAGCACCACTGGGGATGCACTGCAGTGAGTCCAGAGAGTGCACTGGCACCACGGGGGATGCAGTGCAGTGAATCCAGTGAGTGCACTGGCACCACTGGGGATGCAGTGCAGTGAGTCCAGAGAGTGCACTGGCACCACTGGGGATGCACTGCAGTGAGTCCAGAGAGTGCACTGGCACCACTGGGGATGCCCTGCAGTGAGTCCAGAGAGTGCACTGGCACCACTGGGGATGCAGTGCAGTGAGTCCAGAGAGTGCACTGGCACCACTGGGGATGCAGTTCAGTGAGCCCAGAGAGTGCACTGGCACCACTGGAGATGCAGTCCAGTGAGTCCAGTGAATGCACTGGCAGCACTGGGGATGCAGTGCAGTGAGTCCAGAGAGTGCACTGGCACCACTGGTGATGCAGTATAGTGAGTCCAGAGAGTGCACTGGCACCACTGGGGATGCAGTGCAGTGAGTCCAGAGAGTGCACTGGCACCACTGGGGATGCACTGCAGTGAATCCAGAGAGTGCACTGGCACCACAGATGATGCAGTACAGTGAGTCCAGTGAGTGCACTGGCACCACTGGGGATGTAGTGCAGTGACTCGAGATAGTGCACTTGCACCTCTGGGGATGCAGTGCAGTGAGTCCAGAGAGTGCACTGGCACCACTGGGGATGCAGTGCAGTGAGTCCAGAGAGTGCACTGGCACCACTGGGGATGCACTGCAGTGAGTCCAGAGAGTGCACTGGCACCAGTGAGAATGCACTTCAGTGAGTCCAGAGAGTGCACTGGCACCACTGGGGATGCACTGCAGTGAGTCCAGAGAGTGCACTAGCACCACTGAGGAATGCAGTGCAGTGAGTCCAGAGTGTGCACTGGCACCACTGGGGATGCAGTGCAGTGAGTCCAGAGAGTGCACTGGCACCACTGGGGATGCAGTGCAGTGAGTCCAGAGAGTGCACTGGCACCACTGGGGATGCACTGCAGTGAGCCCAGAGAGTGCACTGGCACCACTGGAGATGCAGTACAGTGAGTCCAGTGAATGCACTGGCAGCACTGGGGTTGCAGTGCAGTGAGTCCAGAGAGTGCACTGGCACCACTGGGGATGCAGTTTAGTGACTCCAGAGAGTGCACTGGCACCACTGGGGATGCAGTGCAGTGAGTCCAGTGAGTGTACTGGCACCACTGGGGATGCACTGCAGTGAGTCCAGAGAGTGCACTGACACCACTGAGAATGCACTTCAGTGAGTCCAGAGAGTGCACTGGCACCACTGGTGATGCACTGCAGTGAGTCCAGAGAGTGCAGTGGCACCACTGGGGATGCACTGCAGTGAGGCAAGAGAGTGCACTGGAACCACTGGGGATGCAGTGCAGTGAGTCCAGAGAGTGCACTGGCACCACTGGTGATGCAGTATAGTGAGTCCAGAGAGTGCACTGGCACCACTGGGGATGCAGTGCAGTGAGTCCAGAGAGTGCACTGGCACCACTGGGGATGCACTGCAGTGAATCCAGAGAGTGCACTGGCACCACAGATGATGCAGTACAGTGAGTCCAGTGAGTGCACTGGCACCACTGGGGATGTAGTGCAGTGACTCGAGATAGTGCACTTGCACCTCTGGGGATGCAGTGCAGTGAGTCCAGAGAGTGCACTGGCACCACTGGGGATGCAGTGCAGTGAGTCCAGAGAGTGCACTGGCACCACTGGGGATGCACTGCAGTGAGTCCAGAGAGTGCACTGGCACCAGTGAGAATGCACTTCAGTGAGTCCAGAGAGTGCACTGGCACCACTGGGGATGCACTGCAGTGAGTCCAGAGAGTGCACTAGCACCACTGAGGAATGCAGTGCAGTGAGTCCAGAGTGTGCACTGGCACCACTGGGGATGCAGTGCAGTGAGTCCAGAGAGTGCACTGGCACCACTGGGGATGCAGTGCAGTGAGTCCAGAGAGTGCACTGGCACCACTGGGGATGCACTGCAGTGAGCCCAGAGAGTGCACTGGCACCACTGGAGATGCAGTACAGTGAGTCCAGTGAATGCACTGGCAGCACTGGGGTTGCAGTGCAGTGAGTCCAGAGAGTGCACTGGCACCACTGGGGATGCAGTTTAGTGACTCCAGAGAGTGCACTGGCACCACTGGGGATGCAGTGCAGTGAGTCCAGTGAGTGTACTGGCACCACTGGGGATGCACTGCAGTGAGTCCAGAGAGTGCACTGACACCACTGAGAATGCACTTCAGTGAGTCCAGAGAGTGCACTGGCACCACTGGTGATGCACTGCAGTGAGTCCAGAGAGTGCAGTGGCACCACTGGGGATGCACTGCAGTGAGGCAAGAGAGTGCACTGGAACCACTGGGGATGCAGTGCAGTGAGTCCAGAGAGTGCACTGGCACCAGTGGGGTTGCAGTGCAGTGAGTCCAGAGAGTGCACTGGCACCACTGGGGATGCAGTGCAGTGAGTCCAGAGAGTGCACTGGCACCACTGGGGATGCACTGCAGTGAGCCCAGAGAGTGCACTGGCACCACTGGAGATGCAGTCCAGTGAGTCCAGTGAATGCACTGGCAGCACTGGGGATGCAGTGCAGTGAGTCCAGAGAGTGCACTGGCACCACTGGGGATGCAGTATAGTGAGTCCAGAGAGTGCACTGGCACCACTGGGGATGCAGTGCAGTGAGTCCAGAGAGTGCACTGGCACCACTGGGGATGCACTGCAGTGAATCCAGAGAGTGCACTGGCACCACAGATGATGCAGTACAGTGAGTCCAGAGAGTGCACTGGCACCACTGGGGATGCACTGCAGTGAGTCCAGAGAGTGCACTAGCACCACTGGGGATGCAGTGCAGTGAATCCAGTGAGTGCACTGGCCCAACTGGGGATGCACTGCAGTGAGTCCAGAGAGTGCACTGGCACCACTGGGGATGCACTGCAGTGAGCCCAGAGAGTGCACTGGCACCAATGGAGATGCAGTACAGTGAGTCCAGTGAGTGTACTGGCACCACTGGGGATGCACTGCAGTGAGTCCAGAGAGTGCACTGGCACCACTGAGAATGCAGTTCAGTGAGTCCAGAGAGTGCAGTGGCACCACTGGGGATGCACTGCAGTGAGTCCAGAGAGTGCACTGGCACCACTGGGGATGCAGCGCAGTGAGTACAGAGAGTGCACTGGCACCACTGGGGATGCAGTGCAGTGAGTCCAGAGAGTGCACTGGCACCACTGGGGATGCGGTGCAGTTACTCCAGAGACTGCACTGGCACCACTGGGGATGCAGTGCAGTGAGTCCAGAGAGTGCACTGGCACCACTGGAGATGCAGTCCAGTGAGTCCAGTGAATGCACTGGCAACACTGGGGATGCAGTGCTGTGAGTCCAGAGAGTGCACTGGCACCACTGGTGATGCAGTATAGTGAGTCCAGAGAGTGCACTGGCACCACTGGGGATGCAGTGCAGTGAGTCCAGAGAGTGCACTGGCACCACTGGGGATGCGGTGCAGTTACTCCAGAGACTGCACTGGCACCACTGGGGATGCAGTGCAGTGAGTCCAGAGAGTGCACTGGCACCACTGGAGATGCAGTCCAGTGAGTCCAGTGAATGCACTGGCACCACTGGGGATGCACTGCAGTGAGTCCAGAGAGTGCACTGGCACCACTGGGGATGCAGTATAGTGAGTCCAGAGAGTGCACTGGCACCACTGGGGATGCAGTGCAGTGAGTCCAGAGAGGCACTGGCACCACTGGGGATGCACTGCAGTGAGTCCAGAGAGTGCACTGGCACCACTGGTGATGCAGTACAGTGAGTCCAGGGAGTGCACTGTCACTACTGGGGATGTAGTGCAGTGACTCGAGAGAATGCACTTGCACCACTGGGGATGCAGTGCAGTGAGTCCAGAGAGTGCACTGGCACTACTGGGGATGCAGTGCAGTGAGTACAGAGACTTCACAGGCTCCACTGGGAATACAGAGAAGTGAGTCCAGAGAGTGCACTGGCACCACTGGGGATGCACTGCAGTGAGTCCAGAGAGTGCACTGGCACCACCTGTGATGCAGTGCAGTGAGTGCAGAGAGTGCACTGGCACCACTGGGGGTGCAGTGCAGTGAGTCCAGAGAGTGCACTGGCACCACTGCGGATGCACTGCAGTGAGTCCAGAGCGTGCACTGGCACCACTGGTGATGCAGTACAGTGAGTCCAGAGAGTGCACTGGCACCACTGGGGATGCAGTGCAGTGAGTCCAGAGAGTGCACTGGCACCTCAGGGATGCAGCGCAGTGACTCTAGAGAGTGCACTGGCACCACTGGGGATGCACTGCAGTGAGTCCAGAGAGTGCACTGGCACCACTGAGAATACACTTCTGTGAGTCCAGAGAGTGCACTAGCACCACTGGGGATGCACTGCAGTGAGTCCAGAGAGTGCACTGGCACCACGGGGGATGCAGTGCAGTGAATCCAGTGAGTGCACTGGCACCACTGGGGATGCAGTGCAGTGAGTCCAGAGAGTGCACTGGCACCACTGGGGATGCACTGCAGTGAGTCCAGAGAGTGCACTGGCACCACTGGGGATGCCCTGCAGTGAGTCCAGAGAGTGCACTGGCACCACTGGGGATGCAGTGCAGTGAGTCCAGAGAGTGCACTGGCACCACTGGGGATGCAGTTCAGTGAGCCCAGAGAGTGCACTGGCACCACTGGAGATGCAGTCCAGTGAGTCCAGTGAATGCACTGGCAGCACTGGGGATGCAGTGCAGTGAGTCCAGAGAGTGCACTGGCACCACTGGTGATGCAGTATAGTGAGTCCAGAGAGTGCACTGGCACCACTGGGGATGCAGTGCAGTGAGTCCAGAGAGTGCACTGGCACCACTGGGGATGCACTGCAGTGAATCCAGAGAGTGCACTGGCACCACAGATGATGCAGTACAGTGAGTCCAGTGAGTGCACTGACACCACTGGGGATGTAGTGCAGTGACTCGAGATAGTGCACTTGCACCTCTGGGGATGCAGTGCAGTGAGTCCAGAGAGTGCACTGGCACCACTGGGGATGCAGTGCAGTGAGTCCAGAGAGTGCACTGGCACCACTGGGGATGCACTGCAGTGAGTCCAGAGAGTGCACTGGCACCACTGGGGATGCAGTGCAGTGAGTCCAGAGAGTGCACTGGCACCACTGGGAATGCAGAGAAGTGAGTCCAGAGAGTGCACTGGCACCACTGGGGATGCAGTGCAGTGTGTCCAGAGAGTGCACTGGCACCACTGGGGATGCAGTGCTGTGACTCCAGAGAGTGCACTGGCACCACTGGGGCTGCAGTACAGTGAGTCCAGAGAGTGCACTGGCACCACTGGGGATGCAGTGCAGTGAGTCCAGAGAGTGCACGGGCTCCACTGGGGATGCAGTGCAGTGAGTCCAGAGAGTGCACTGGCACCACTTGTGATGCAGTGCAGTGAGTCCAGTGAGTGCACTGGCACCACTGGGGATGCAGTACAGTGAGTCCAGAGAGTGCACTGGCACCACTGGGGATGCAGTGCAGTGAGTCCAGAGAGTGCACTGGCACCACTGGGGAGGCACTGCAGTGAGTCCAGAGAGTGCACTGGCACCACTGGGGATGCGGTGCCAGGAGTCCAGAGAGTGCTTTGGCACCACTGGGGATGCAGTGCAGTGAGTCCAGAGAGTGCACTGGCACCACTGGAGATGCAGTCCAGTGAGTCCAGTGAATGCACTGGCAACACTGGGGATGCAGTGCTGTGAGTCCAGAGAGTGCACTGGCACCACTGGTGATGCAGTATAGTGAGTCCAGAGAGTGCACTGGCACCACTGGGGATGCAGTGCAGTGAGTCCAGAGAGTGCACTGGCACCACTGGGGATGCGGTGCAGTTACTCCAGAGACTGCACTGGCACCACTGGGGATGCAGTGCAGTGAGTCCAGAGAGTGCACTGGCACCACTGGAGATGCAGTCCAGTGAGTCCAGTGAATGCACTGGCACCACTGGGGATGCACTGCAGTGAGTCCAGAGAGTGCACTGGCACCACTGGGGATGCAGTATAGTGAGTCCAGAGAGTGCACTGGCACCACTGGGGATGCAGTGCAGTGAGTCCAGAGAGGCACTGGCACCACTGGGGATGCACTGCAGTGAGTCCAGAGAGTGCACTGGCACCACTGGTGATGCAGTACAGTGAGTCCAGGGAGTGCACTGTCACTACTGGGGATGTAGTGCAGTGACTCGAGAGAATGCACTTGCACCACTGGGGATGCAGTGCAGTGAGTCCAGAGAGTGCACTGGCACTACTGGGGATGCAGTGCAGTGAGTACAGAGACTTCACAGGCTCCACTGGGAATACAGAGAAGTGAGTCCAGAGAGTGCACTGGCACCACTGGGGATGCACTGCAGTGAGTCCAGAGAGTGCACTGGCACCACCTGTGATGCAGTGCAGTGAGTGCAGAGAGTGCACTGGCACCACTGGGGGTGCAGTGCAGTGAGTCCAGAGAGTGCACTGGCACCACTGCGGATGCACTGCAGTGAGTCCAGAGCGTGCACTGGCACCACTGGTGATGCAGTACAGTGAGTCCAGAGAGTGCACTGGCACCACTGGGGATGCAGTGCAGTGAGTCCAGAGAGTGCACTGGCACCTCAGGGATGCAGCGCAGTGACTCTAGAGAGTGCACTGGCACCACTGGGGATGCACTGCAGTGAGTCCAGAGAGTGCACTGGCACCACTGAGAATACACTTCTGTGAGTCCAGAGAGTGCACTAGCACCACTGGGGATGCACTGCAGTGAGTCCAGAGAGTGCACTGGCACCACGGGGGATGCAGTGCAGTGAATCCAGTGAGTGCACTGGCACCACTGGGGATGCAGTGCAGTGAGTCCAGAGAGTGCACTGGCACCACTGGGGATGCACTGCAGTGAGTCCAGAGAGTGCACTGGCACCACTGGGGATGCCCTGCAGTGAGTCCAGAGAGTGCACTGGCACCACTGGGGATGCAGTGCAGTGAGTCCAGAGAGTGCACTGGCACCACTGGGGATGCAGTTCAGTGAGCCCAGAGAGTGCACTGGCACCACTGGAGATGCAGTCCAGTGAGTCCAGTGAATGCACTGGCAGCACTGGGGATGCAGTGCAGTGAGTCCAGAGAGTGCACTGGCACCACTGGTGATGCAGTATAGTGAGTCCAGAGAGTGCACTGGCACCACTGGGGATGCAGTGCAGTGAGTCCAGAGAGTGCACTGGCACCACTGGGGATGCACTGCAGTGAATCCAGAGAGTGCACTGGCACCACAGATGATGCAGTACAGTGAGTCCAGTGAGTGCACTGGCACCACTGGGGATGTAGTGCAGTGACTCGAGATAGTGCACTTGCACCTCTGGGGATGCAGTGCAGTGAGTCCAGAGAGTGCACTGGCACCACTGGGGATGCAGTGCAGTGAGTCCAGAGAGTGCACTGGCACCACTGGGGATGCACTGCAGTGAGTCCAGAGAGTGCACTGGCACCACTGGGGATGCAGTGCAGTGAGTCCAGAGAGTGCACTGGCACCACTGGGAATGCAGAGAAGTGAGTCCAGAGAGTGCACTGGCACCACTGGGGATGCAGTGCAGTGTGTCCAGAGAGTGCACTGGCACCACTGGGGATGCAGTGCAGTGAGTCCAGAGAGTGCACTGGCACCACTGGGGCTGCAGTACAGTGAGTCCAGAGAGTGCACTGGCACCACTGGGGATGCAGTGCAGTGAGTCCAGAGAGTGCACGGGCTCCACTGGGGATGCAGTGCAGTGAGTCCAGAGAGTGCACTGGCACCACTTGTGATGCAGTGCAGTGAGTCCAGTGAGTGCACTGGCACCACTGGGGATGCAGTACAGTGAGTCCAGAGAGTGCACTGGCACCACTGGAGATGCAGTGCAGTGAGTCCAGAGAGTGCACTGGCACCACTGGGGAGGCACTGCAGTGAGTCCAGAGAGTGCACTGGCACCACTGGGGATGCGGTGCCAGGAGTCCAGAGAGTGCTTTTGCACCACTGGGGATGCAGTGCAGTGAGTCCAGAGAGTGCACTGGCACCACTGGGGATGCAGCGCAGTGACTCCAGAGAGTGCACTGGCACCACTGGGGATGCGGTTCGGGAGTCCAGAGAGTGCTTTGGCACCACTGGGGATGCACTGCAGTTACTCCAGAGAGTGCACTGGCACCACTGGGGATGCGGTGCCGGGAGTCCAGAGAGTGCTTTGGCACCACTGGGGATGCACTGCAGTGAGTCCAGAGAGTGCACTGGCACCAGTGAGAATGCACTTCAGTGAGTCCAGAGAGTGCACTGGCACCACTGGGGATGCACTGCAGTGAGTCCAGAGAGTGCACTAGCACCACTGGGGAATGCAGTGCAGTGAGTCCAGACTGTGCACTGGCACCACTGGGGATGCAGTGCAGTGAGTCCAGAGAGTGCACTGGCACCACTAAGGATGCACTGCAGTGAGTCCAGAGAGTGCACTGGCACCACTGGGGATGCACTGCAGTGAGCCCAGAGAGTGCACTGGCACCACTGGAGATGCAGTACAGTGAGTCCAGTGAATGCACTGGCAGCACTGGGGTTGCAGTGCAGTGAGTCCAGAGAGTGCACTGGCACCACTGGGGATGCAGTGCAGTGACTCCAGAGAGTGCACTGGCACCACTGGGGATGCACTACAGTGAGTCCAGTGAGTGTACTGGCACCACTGGGGATGCACTGCAGTGAGTCCAGAGAGTGCACTGACACCACTGAGAATGCACTTCAGTGAGTCCAGAGAGTGCACTGGCACCACTGGGGATGCACTGCAGTGAGTCCAGAGAGTGCACTGGCACCACTGGGGATGCACTGCAGTGAGTCCAGAGAGTGCACTGGAACCACTGGGGATGCAGTGCAGTGAGTCCAGAGAGTGCACTGGCACCAGTGGGGATGCAGTGCAGTGAGTCCAGAGAGTGCACTGGCACCACTGGGGATGCGGTGCCGGGAGTCCAGAGAGTGCTTTGGCACCACTGGGGATGCACTGCAGTTACTCCAGAGACTGCACTGGCACCACTGGGGATGCACTGCAGTGAGTCCAGAGAGTGCACTGGCACCACTGGGGATGCACTGTAGTGAGTCCAGAGAGTGCACTGTCACCACTGGGTATGCAGTACAGTGAGTCCAGAGAGTGCACTGGCACCACTGGGGATGCACTGCAGTGAGTCCAGAGAGTGCACTGGCACAACTGGGGATGCACTGCAGTGAATCCAGTGAGTGCACTGGCACCACTGGGGATGCAGTGCAGTGAGTCCAGAGAGTGCACTGGCACCACTGGGGATGCACTGCTATGAGCCCAGAGAGTGCACTGGCACCACTGGAGATGCAGTCCAGTGAGTCCAGTGAATGCACTGGCAGCACTGGGGATGCAGTGCAGTGAGTCCAGAGAGTGCACTGGCACCACTGGGGATGCAGTATAGTGAGTCCAGAGAGTGCACTGGCACCACTGGGGATGCAGTGCAGTGAGTCCAGAGAGTGCACTGGCACCACTGGGGATGCACTGCAATGAATCCAGAGAGTGCACTGGCACCACAGATGATGCAGTACAGTGAGTCCAGTGAGTGCACTGGCACCACTGGGGATGTAGTGCAGTGACTCGAGATAGTGCACTTGCACCACTGGGGATGCAGTGCAGTGAGTCCAGAGAGTGCACTGGCACCACTGGTGATGCACTGCAGTGAGTCCAGAGAGTGCACTGGCACCACTGGGGATGCAGTGCAGTCAGTCCAGAGAGTGCACTGGCACCACTGGGGATGCACTGCAGTGAGTCAAGAGAGTGCACTGGCGCCACTGGGGATGCAGTGCAGTGTGTCCAGAGAGTGCACTGGCACCACTGGGGATGCAGTGCAGTGAGTCCAGAGAGTGCACTGGCACCACTGGGGATGCACTTCAGTGAGTCCAGAGACTGCACTGGCACCACTGGGGATGCCCTGCAGTGAGTCCAGAGAGTGCACTGGCACCACTGGGGATGCGGTGCAGTGAGTCCAGAGAGTGCACTGGCACCACTGGGGATGCAGCGCAGTTACTCCAGAGAGTGCACTGGCACCACAGGGGATGCGGTGTCGGGAGTCCAGAGAGTGCTTTGGCACCACTGGGGAAGCAGTGCAGTGAGTCCAGAGAGTGCACTGGCACCAGTGGGGATGCGGTGCCGGGAGTCCAGAGAGTGCTTTGGCACCACTGGGGATGCACTGCAGTGAGTCCAGAGAGTGCACTGGCACCAGTGAGAATGCACTTCAGTGAGTCCAGAGAGTGCACTGGCACCACTGGGGATGCACTGCAGTGAGTCCAGAGAGTGCACTAGCACCACTGGGGAATGCAGTGCAGTGAGTCCAGAGTGTGCACTGGCACCACTGGGGATGCAGTGCAGTGAGTCCAGAGAGTGCACTGGCACCACTGGGGATGCACTGCAGTGAGTCCAGAGAGTGCACTGGCACCACTGGGGATGCAGTGCAGTGAGTCCAGTGAGTGCACTGGAACCACTGGGGATGCAGTGCAGTGAGTCCAGAGAGTGCACTGGCACCACTGGGGATGCAGTGCAGTGAGTCCAGAGAGTGCACTGGCACCACTGGGGATGCAGTGCAGTGAGTCCAGAGAGTGCACTGGCACCACTGGGGATGCAGTGCAGTGAGTCCAGAGAGTGCACTGGCACCACTGGGGATGCAGTGCAGTGAGTCCAGAGAGTGCACTGGCACCACTGGGAATGCAGAGAAGTGAGTCCAGAGAGTGCACTGGCACCACTGGGGATGCAGTGCAGTGTGTCCAGAGAGTGCACTGGCACCACTGGGGATGCAGTGCAGTGAGTCCAGAAAGTGCACTGGCACCACTGGGGCTGCAGTACAGTGAGTCCAGAGAGTGCACTGGCACCACTGGGGATGCAGTGCAGTGAGTCCAGAGATTGCACGGGCTCCACTGGGGATGCAGTGCAGTGAGTCCAGAGAGTGCACTGGCACCACTTGTGATGCAGTGCAGTGAGTCCAGTGAGTGCACTGGCACCACTGGGGATGCAGTACAGTGAGTCCAGAGAGTGCACTGGCACCACTGGGGATGCAGTGCAGTGAGTCCAGAGAGTGCACTGGCACCACTGGGGAGGCACTGCAGTGAGTCCAGAGAGTGCACTGGCACCACTGGGGATGCGGTGCCGGGAGTCCAGAGAGTGCTTTGGCACCACTGGAGATGCAGTGCAGTGAGTCCAGAGAGTGCACTGGCACCACTGTGGATGCAGCGCAGTGACTCCAGAGAGTGCACTGGCACCACTGGGGATGCGGTTCGGGAGTCCAGAGAGTGCTTTGGCACCACTGGGGATGCACTGCAGTTACTCCAGAGAGTGCACTGGCACCACTGGGGATGCGGTGCCGGGAGTCCAGAGAGTGCTTTGGCACCACTGGGGATGCACTGCAGTGAGTCCAGAGAGTGCACTGGCACCAGTGAGAATGCACT
This sequence comes from Anser anser, assembly GCF_964211835.1. Taxonomy (NCBI): domain Eukaryota; kingdom Metazoa; phylum Chordata; class Aves; order Anseriformes; family Anatidae; genus Anser; species Anser anser. The sequence goes on along the minus strand of NC_139723.1, from coordinate 29,902,551 downwards.
TCAGTGAGTCCAGAGAGTGCACTGGCACCACTGGGGATGCACTGCAGTGAGTCCAGAGAGTGCACTAGCACCACTGGGGAATGCAGTGCAGTGAGTCCAGAGTGTGCACTGGCACCACTGGGGATGCAGTGCAGTGAGTCCAGAGAGTGCACTGGCACCACTAAGGATGCACTGCAGTGAGTCCAGAGAGTGCACTGGCACCACTGGGGATGCACTGCAGTGAGCCCAGAGAGTGCACTGGCACCACTGGAGATGCAGTACAGTGAGTCCAGTGAATGCACTGGCAGCACTGGGGTTGCAGTGCAGTGAGTCCAGAGAGTGCACTGGCACCACTGGGGATGCAGTGCAGTGACTCCAGAGAGTGCACTGGCACCACTGGGGATGCACTACAGTGAGTCCAGTGAGTGTACTGGCACCACTGGGGATGCACTGCAGTGAGTCCAGAGAGTGCACTGACACCACTGAGAATGCACTTCAGTGAGTCCAGAGAGTGCACTGGCACCACTGGGGATGCACTGCAGTGAGTCCAGAGAGTGCACTGGCACCACTGGGGATGCACTGCAGTGAGTCCAGAGAGTGCACTGGAACCACTGGGGATGCAGTGCAGTGAGTCCAGAGAGTGCACTGGCACCAGTGGGGATGCAGTGCAGTGAGTCCAGAGAGTGCACTGGCACCACTGGGGATGCGGTGCCGGGAGTCCAGAGAGTGCTTTGGCACCACTGGGGATGCAGTGCAGTTACTCCAGAGACTGCACTGGCACCACTGGGGATGCACTGCAGTGAGTCCAGAGAGTGCACTGGCACCACTGGGGATGCACTGTAGTGAGTCCAGAGAGTGCACTGTCACCACTGGGTATGCAGTACAGTGAGTCCAGAGAGTGCACTGGCACCACTGGGGATGCACTGCAGTGAGTCCAGAGAGTGCACTGGCACAACTGGGGATGCACTGCAGTGAATCCAGTGAGTGCACTGGCACCACTGGGGATGCAGTGCAGTGAGTCCAGAGAGTGCACTGGCACCACTGGGGATGCACTGCAGTGAGCCCAGAGAGTGCACTGGCACCACTGGAGATGCAGTCCAGTGAGTCCAGTGAATGCACTGGCAGCACTGGGGATGCAGTGCAGTGAGTCCAGAGAGTGCACTGGCACCACTGGGGATGCAGTATAGTGAGTCCAGAGAGTGCACTGGCACCACAGGGGATGCAGTGCAGTGAGTCCAGAGAGTGCACTGGCACCACTGGGGATGCACTGCAATGAATCAAGAGAGTGCACTGGCACCACAGATGATGCAGTACAGTGAGTCCAGTGAGTGCACTGGCACCACTGGGGATGTAGTGCAGTGACTCGAGATAGTGCACTTGCACCACTGGGGATGCAGTGCAGTGAGTCCAGAGAGTGCACTGGCACCACTGGTGATGCACTGCAGTGAGTCCAGAGAGTGCACTGGCACCACTGGGGATGCAGTGCAGTCAGTCCAGAGAGTGCACTGGCACCACTGGGGATGCACTGCAGTGAGTCAAGAGAGTGCACTGGCGCCACTGGGGATGCAGTGCAGTGTGTCCAGAGAGTGCACTGGCAGCACTGGGGTTGCAGTGCAGTGAGTCCAGAGAGTGCACTGGCACCACTGGGGATGCACTTCAGTGAGTCCAGAGACTGCACTGGCACCACTGGGGATGCCCTGCAGTGAGTCCAGAGAGTGCACTGGCACCACTGGGGATGCGGTGCAGTGAGTCCAGAGAGTGCACTGGCACCACTGGGGATGCAGCGCAGTTACTCCAGAGAGTGCACTGGCACCACAGGGGATGCGGTGTCGGGAGTCCAGAGAGTGCTTTGGCACCACTGGGGATGCACTGCAGTTACTCCAGAGAGTGCACTGGCACCAGTGGGGATGCGGTGCCGGGAGTCCAGAGAGTGCTTTGGCACCACTGGGGATGCACTGCAGTGAGTCCAGAGAGTGCACTGGCACCAGTGAGAATGCACTTCAGTGAGTCCAGAGAGTGCACTGGCACCACTGGGGATGCACTGCAGTGAGTCCAGAGAGTGCACTAGCACCACTGGGGAATGCAGTGCAGTGAGTCCAGAGTGTGCACTGGCACCACTGGGGATGCAGTGCAGTGAGTCCAGAGAGTGCACTGGCACCACTGGGGATGCACTGCAGTGAGTATAGAGAGTGCACTGGCACCACTGGGGATGCAGTGCAGTGAGTCCAGTGAGTGCACTGGAACCACTGGGGATGCAGTGCAGTGAGTCCAGAGAGTGCACTGGCACCACTGGGGATGCAGTGCAGTGAGTCCAGAGAGTGCACTGGCACCACTGGTGATGCAGTTTAGTGAGTCGAGAGAGTGCACTGGCACCACTGGGGATGCACTTCAGTGAGTCCAGAGAGTGCACTGGCACCACTGGGGATGCACTGCAGTGAGTCCAGAGAGTGCACTGGCACCACTGGGGATGCAGTACAGTGAGTCCACAGAGTGCACTGGCACCACTGGGGATGCAGTACAGTGAGTCCAGAGAGTGCACTGGCACCACTGGGGATGCAGTGCAGTGAGTCCAGAGACTTCACTGGCACCACTGGGAATGCAGAGAAGTGAGTCCAGAGAGTGCACTGGCACCACTGGGGATGCAGTGCAGTGAGTCCAGAGAGTGCACTGGCACCACTGGGGATGCACTGCAGTGAGTCCAGAGAGTGCACTGGCACCACTGGAGATGCAGTACAGTGAGTCCAGAGAGTGCACTGGCACCACTGGGGCTGCAGTGCAGTGAGTCCAGAGAGTGCACTGGCACCACTGGGGATGCAGTACAGTGAGTCCAGAGAGTGCACTGGCACCACTGGGGATGCACTGCAGTGAGTCCAGAGAGTGCACTGGCACCACTGGGGATGCACTACAGTGAGTCCAGAGATTGCACTGGCACCACCTGTGATGCAGTGCAGTGAGTCCAGAGAGTGCACTGGCACCACTGGGGATGCAGTGCAGTGAGTCCAGAGAGTGCACGGGCTCCACTGGGGATGCAGTGCAGTGAGTCCAGAGAGTGCACTGGCACCACTTGTGATGCAGTGCAGTGAGTCCAGTGAGTGCACAGGCACCAGTGGGGATGCAGTACAGTGAGTCCAGAGAGTGCACTGGCACCACTGGGGATGCAGTGCAGTGACTCCAGAGAGTGCACTGGCACCACTGGGGATGCACTTCAGTGAGCCCAGAGAGTGCCCTGGCACGAGTGGGGATGCAGTTTAGTGAGTCCAGAGAGTGCTTTGGCACCACTGGGGATGCCGTGCAGTGAGTCCAGAGAGTGCACTGGCACCACTGGGGATGCAATGCAGTGAGTCCAGAGAGTACACTGGCACCACTCGGGATGCACTGCAGTGAGCCCAGAGAGTGCCCTGGCACGAGTGGGGATGCAGTTTAGTGAGTCCAGAGAGTGCACTGGCACCACTGGGGATGCAGTGCAGTGAGTCCAGAGAGTGCACTGGCACCACTGGGGATGCAGCGCAGTGACTCCAGAGAGTGCACTGGCACCACTGGGGATGCGGTGTCGGGAGTCCAGAGAGTGCTTTGGCACCACTGGGGATGCACTGCAGTTACTCCAGAGAGTGCACTGGCACCACTGGGGATGCGGTGCCGGGAGTCCAGAGAGTGCTTTGGCACCACTGGGGATGCACTGCAGTGAGTCCAGAGAGTGCACTGGCACCACTGAGAATGCACTTCAGTGAGTCCAGAGAGTGCACTGGCACCACTGGGGATGCACTGCAGTGAGTCCAGAGAGTGCACTAGCACCACTGGGGAATGCAGTGCAGTGAGTCCAGTGAGTACACTGGCACCACTGGGGATGCAGTGCAGTGAGTCCAGAGAGTGCACTGGCACCACTGGGGATGCAGTGCAGTGAGTCCAGAGAGTGCACTGGCACCACTGGGGATGCAGTGCAGTGAGTCCAGAGAGTGCACTGGCACCACTGGGGATGCACTGCAGTGAGACCAGAGATTGCACTGGCACCATTGGGGATGCAGTACAGTGAGTCCACACAGTGCACTGGCACCACTGGGGATGCAGTGCAGTGAGTCCAGAGAGTGCACTGGCACCACTGGGGATGCAGTGCAGTGAGTCCAGAGAGTGCACTGGCACCACCTGTGATGCAGTGCAGTGAGTCCAGAGAGTGCACTGGCACCACTCGGGCTGCAGTGCAGTGAGTCCAGAGAGTGCACTGGCACCACTGGTGATGCAGTACAGTGAGTCCAGAGAGTGCACTGGCACCACTGGGGATGCCCTACAGTGAGTCCAGAGAGTGCACTGGCACCACTGGGGATGCAGTGCAGTGAGTCCAGAGAGTGCACTGGCACCACTGGGGATGCAGTGCACTGAGTCCAGAGAGTGCACGGGCTCCACTGGGGATGCAGTGCAGTGAGTCCAGAGAGTGCACTGGCACCACTGGGGATGCAGTGCAGTGAGTCCAGTGAGTGCACTGGCACCAGTGGGGATGCAGTACAGTGAGTCCAGAGAGTGCACTGGCACCACTGGGGATGCATTGCAGTGAGTCCAGAGAGTGCACTGGCACCACTGGGGATGCACTTCAGTGAGTCCAGAGAGTGCACTGACACCACTGGGGATGCAGTTTAGTGAGTCCAGAGATTGCACTGGCACCACTGGGGATGCAGTGCAGTGAGTCCAGTGAGTGTACTGGCACCACAGGGGATGCAGTGCAGTGAGTCCAGTGAGTGTACTGGCACCACTGGGGATGCAGTGCAGTGAGTCCAGAGAGTGCACTGGCACCACTGGGGATGCACTGCAGTGAGTCCAGAGAGTGCAGTGGAACCACTGGGGATGCACTGCAGTGAGTCCAGAGAGTGCACTGGCACCACTGGGGATGCAGTGCAGTGACTCGAGATAGTGCACTTGCACAACTGGGGATGCAGTGCAGTGAGTCCAGAGAGTGCACTGGCACCACTGGTGATGCACTGCAGTGAGTCCAGAGAGTGCACTGGCACCACTGGGGATGCGGTGCCGGGAGTCCAGAGAGTGCACTGGCACTACTGGTGATGCACTGCAGTGAGTCCAGAGAGTGCACTGGCACCACTGGGGATGCAGTGCAGTGAGTCCAGAGAGTGCACTGGCACCACTGGGGATGCAATGCACTGAGTCCAGAGAGTGCACTGGCACCACTGGGGATGCAGTGCAGTGTGTCCAGAGAGTGCACTGGCACCACTGGGGATGCAGTGCAGTGAGTCCAGAGAGTGCACTGGCACCCCTGGGGATGCACTGCAGTGAGTCCAGAGAGTGCACTGGCACCACTGGGGATGGAGTACAGTGAGTCCACAGAGTGCACTGGCACCACTGGGGATGCAGTACACTGAGTCCAGAGAGTGCACTGGCACCACTGGGGATGCAGTGCAGTGAGTCCAGAGACTTCACTGGCACCACTGGGAATGCAGAGAAGTGAGTCCAGAGAGTGCACGGGCTCCACTGGGGATGCAGTGCAGTGAGTCCAGAGAGTGCACTGGCACCACTGGGGATGCACTGCAGTGAGTCCACAGAGTGCACTGGCACCACTGGGGATGCAGTGAAGTGAGTGCAGAGAGTGCACTGGCTCCACTGGGGATGCACTGCAGTGAGTCCAGAGAGTGCACTGGCACCACTGGGGATGCACTACAGTGAGTCCAGAGAGTGCACTGGCACCACTGGGGATGCAGTGCAGTGAGTCCAGAGAGTGCACTGGCACCACTGGGGATGCAGTGCAGTGAGTCCAGTGAGTGTACGGGAACCACTGGGGATGCACTGCAGTGAGCCCAGAGAGTGCACTGGCACCACTGAGAATGCACTTCAGTGAGTCCAGAGAGTGCACTGGCACCACTGGGGATGCAGTGCAGTGAGTCCAGAGAGTGCACTAGCACCACTGGGGATGCAGTGCAGTGAATCCTGTTAGTACACTGGCACCACTGGGGATGCACTGCAGTGAGTCAAGAGAGTGCACTGGCGCCACTGGGGATGCAGTGCAGTGTGTCCAGAGAGTGCACTGGCACCACTGGGGATGCAGTGCAGTGAGTCCAGAGAGTGCACTGGCACCACTGGGGATGCACTGCAGTGAGTCCAGAGAGTGCACTGGCACCACTGCGGATGCCCTGCAGTGAGTCCAGAGAGTGCACTGGCACCACTGGGGATGCGGTGCAGTGAGTCCAGAGAGTGCACTGGCACCACTGGGGATGCAGCGCAGTTACTCCAGAGAGTGCACTGGCACCACAGGGGATGCGGTGTCGGGAGTCCAGAGAGTGCTTTGGCACCCCTGGGGATGCAGTGCAGTGAGTCCAGAGAGTGCACTGGCACCAGTGGGGATGCGGTGCCGGGAGTCCAGAGAGTGCTTTGGCACCACTGGGGATGCACTGCAGGGAGTCCAGAGAGTGCACTGGCACCAGTGAGAATGCACTTCAGTGAGTCCAGAGAGTGCACTGGCACCACTGGGGATGCACTGCAGTGAGTCCAGAGAGTGCACTAGCACCACTGAGGAATGCAGTGCAGTGAGTCCAGAGTGTGCACTGGCACCACTGGGGATGCAGTGCAGTGAGTCCAGAGAGTGCACTGGCACCACTGGGGATGCAGTGCAGTGAGTCCAGAGAGTGCACTGGCACCACTGGGGATGCACTGCAGTGAGCCCAGAGAGTGCACTGGCACCACTGGAGATGCAGTACAGTGAGTCCAGTGAATGCACTGGCAGCACTGGGGTTGCAGTGCAGTGAGTCCAGAGAGTGCACTGGCACCACTGGGGATGCAGTTTAGTGACTCCAGAGAGTGCACTGGCACCACTGGGGATGCAGTGCAGTGAGTCCAGTGAGTGTACTGGCACCACTGGGGATGCACTGCAGTGAGTCCAGAGAGTGCACTGACACCACTGAGAATGCACTTCAGTGAGTCCAGAGAGTGCACTGGCACCACTGGTGATGCACTGCAGTGAGTCCAGAGAGTGCAGTGGCACCACTGGGGATGCACTGCAGTGAGGCAAGAGAGTGCACTGGAACCACTGGGGATGCAGTGCAGTGAGTCCAGAGAGTGCGCTGGCACCAGTGGGGATGCAGTGCAGTGAGTCCAGAGAGTGCACTGGCACCACTGGGGATGCGGTGCCGGGAGTCCAGAGAGTGCTTTGGCACCACTGGGGATGCACTGCAGTTACTCCAGAGACTGCACTGGCACCACTGGGGATGCACTGCAGTGAGTCCAGAGAGTGCACTGGCACCACTGGGGATGCACTGTAGTGAGTCCAGAGAGTGCACTGTCACCACTGGGGATGCAGTACAGTGAGTCCAGAGAGTGCACTGGCACCACTGGGGATGCACTGCAGTGAGTCCAGAGAGTGCACTGGCACCACTGGGGATGCACTGCAGTGAATCCAGTGAGTGCACTGGCACCACTGGGGATGCAGTGCAGTGAGTCCAGAGAGTGCACTGGCACCACTGGGGATGCACTGCAGTGAGCCCAGAGAGTGCACTGGCACCACTGGAGATGCAGTCCAGTGAGTCCAGTGAATGCACTGGCACCACTGGGGATGCAGTGCAGTGAGTCCAGAGAGTGCACTGGCACCACTGGGGATGCAGTATAGTGAGTCCAGAGAGTGCACTGGCACCACTGGGGATGCACTGCAGTGAATCCAGAGAGTGCACTGGCACCACAGATGATGCAGTACAGTGAGTCCAGTGAGTGCACTGGCACCACTGGGGATGTAGTGCAGTGACTCGAGATAGTGCACTTGCACCACTGGGGATGCAGTGCAGTGAGTCCAGAGAGTGCACTGGCACCACTGGTGATGCACTGCAGTGAGTCCAGAGAGTGCACTGGCACCACTGGGGATGCAGTGCAGTGAGTCCAGAGAGTGCACTGGCACCACTGGGGATGCACTGCAGTGAGTCAAGAGAGTGCACTGGCGCCACTGGGGATGCAGTGCAGTGTGTCCAGAGAGTGCACTGGCACCACTGGGGATGCAGTGCAGTGAGTCCAGAGAGTGCACTGGCACCACTGGGGATGCACTTCAGTGAGTCCAGAGAGTGCACTGGCACCACTGGGGATGCCCTGCAGTGAGTCCAGAGAGTGCACTGGCACCACTGGGGATGCGGTGCAGTGAGTCCAGAGAGTGCACTGGCACCACTGGGGATGCAGCGCAGTTACTCCAGAGAGTGCACTGGCACCACAGGGGATGCGGTGTCGGGAGTCCAGAGAGTGCTTTGGCACCCCTGGGGATGCAGTGCAGTGAGTCCAGAGAGTGCACTGGCACCAGTGGGGATGCGGTGCCGGGAGTCCAGAGAGTGCTTTGGCACCACTGGGGATGCACTGCAGGGAGTCCAGAGAGTGCACTGGCACCAGTGAGAATGCACTTCAGTGAGTCCAGAGAGTGCACTGGCACCACTGGGGATGCACTGCAGTGAGTCCAGAGAGTGCACTGGCACCACTGGGGCTGCAGTGCAGTGAGTCCAGTGAGTGCACTGGCACCACTGGGGATGCAGTGCAGTGAGTCCAGAGAGTGCACTGGCACCACTGGGGATGCAGTGCAGTGAGTCCAGAGAGTGCACTGGCACCACTGGGGATGCACTTCAGTGAGTCCAGAGAGTGCACTGGCACCACTGGGGATGCACTGCAGTGAGTCCAGAGATTGCACTGGCACCACTGGGGATGCAGTACAGTGAGTCCACACAGTGCACTAGCACCCCTGGGGATGCAGTGCAGTGAGTCCAGAGAGTGCACTGGCACCACTGGTGATGCACTGCAGTGAGTCCAGAGAGTGCACTGGCACCACTGGGGATGCGGTGCAGTGAGTCCAGAGAGTGCACTGGCACCAGTGGGGATGCACTGCAGTGAGTCCAGTGAGTGCACTGGCTCCACAGGGGATGCAGTGCAGTGAGTCCAGAGAGTGCACTGGCACCACTGGGGATGCAGTGCAGTGACTCCAGAGAGTGCAGTGGCACCACTGGGGATGCAGTGCAGTGAGTCCAGAGAGTGCACTGGCGCCAGTGGGGATGCAGTGCAGTGAGTCCAGAGAGTGCACTGGCACCACTGGGGATGCAGTTCAGTGAGTCCAGAGAGTGCACTGGCACCACTGGGGATGCACTGCAGTGAGTCCAGAGAGTGCACTGGCACCACTGAGAATGCACTTCAGTGAGTCCAGAGAGTGCACTGGCACCACTGGGGATGCACTTCAGTGAGTCCAGAGAGTGCACTGGCACCACTGGGGATGCACTGCAGTGAGCCCAGAGAGTGCACTGGCACCACTGGAGATGCAGTACAGTGAGTCCAGTGAATGCACTGGCAGCACTGGGGTTGCAGTGCAGTGAGTCCAGAGAGTGCACTGGCACCACTGGGGATGCAGTTTAGTGAGTCCAGAGAGTGCACTGGCACCACTGGGGATGCAGTGCAGTGAGTCCAGAGAGTGCACTGGCACCACTGGTGATGCACTGCAGTGAGTCCAGAGAGTGCACTGGCACCACTGGGGATGCGGTGCAGTGAGTCCAGTGAGTGCACTGGCACCAGTGGGGATGCACTGCAGTGAGTCCAGTGAGTGCACTGGCTCCACAGGGGATGCAGTGCAGTGAGTCCAGAGAGTGCACTGGCACCACTGGGGATGCAGTGCAGTGACTCCAGAGAGTGCAGTGGCACCACTGGGGATGCAGTGCAGTGAGTCCAGAGAGTGCACTGGCGCCAGTGGGGATGCAGTGCAGTGAGTCCAGAGAGTGCACTGGCACCACTGGGGATGCAGTTCAGTGAGTCCAGAGAGTGCACTGGCACCACTGGGGATGCACTGCAGTGAGTCCAGAGAGTGCACTGGCACCACTGAGAATGCACTTCAGTGAGTCCAGAGAGTGCACTGGCACCACTGGGGATGCACTTCAGTGAGTCCAGAGAGTGCACTGGCACCACTGGGGATGCACTGCAGTGAGCCCAGAGAGTGCACTGGCACCACTGGAGATGCAGTACAGTGAGTCCAGTGAATGCACTGGCAGCACTGGGGTTGCAGTGCAGTGAGTCCAGAGAGTGCACTGGCACCACTGGGGATGCAGTTTAGTGAGTCCAGAGAGTGCACTGGCACCACTGGGGATGCAGTGCAGTGAGTCCAGTGAGTGTACTGGCACCACTGGGGATGCACTGCAGTGAGTCCAGAGAGTGCACTGGCACCACTGGGGATGCAGTGCAGTGAGTCCAGAGAGTGCACTGGCACCACTGGGGATGCACGGCAGTGAGTCCAGAGAGTGCAGTGGCACCACTGGGGATGCACTGCAGTGAGTCCAGAGAGTGCACTGGCACCACTGGGGATGCAGTGCAGTGAGTCCAGAGAGTGCACTGGCACCACTGGGGATGCAGTGCAGTGAGTCCAGAGAGTGCACTGGCACCACTGGGGATGCAGTGCAGTGAGTCCAGAGAGTGCACTGGCACCACTGGGGATGCGGTGCCGGAAGTCCAGAGAGTGCTTTGGCACCACTGGGGATGCACTGCAGTTACTCCAGAGACTGCACTGGCACCACTGGGGATGCAGTGCAGTGAGTCCAGAGAGTGCACTGGCACCACTGGGGATGCAGCGCAGTGACTCCAGAGAGTGCACTGTCACCACTGGGGATGCAGTACAGTGAGTCCACAGAGTGCACTGGCACCACTGGGGATGCACTGCAGTGAGTCCAGAGAGTGCACTGGCACCACTGGGGATGCAGTGCAGTGAATCCAGTGAGTGCACTGGCACCACTGGGGATGCAGTGCAGTGAGTCCAGAGAGTGCACTGGCACCACTGGGGATGCACTGCAGTGAGCCCAGAGAGTGCACTGGCACCACTGGAGATGCAGTCCAGTGAGTCCACTGAATGCACTGGCAGCACTGGGGATGCAGTGCAGTGAGTCCAGAGAGTGCACTGGCACCACTGGGGATGCACTGCAGTGAGTCCAGAGAGTGCACTGGCACCACTGGGGATGCACTGCAGTGAATCCAGAGAGTGCACTGGCACCACAGATGATGCAGTAGAGTGAGTCCAGTGAGTGCACTGGCACCACTGGCGATGTAGTGCAGTGACTCGAGATAGTGCACTGGCACCACTGGGGATGCAGTGCAGTGAGTCCAGAGAGTGCACTGGCACCACTGGGGATGCACTGCAGTGAGTCCAGAGAGTGCACTGGCACCACTGGGGATGCAGTGCAGTGAGTCCAGAGAGTGCACTGGCACCACTGGGGATGCACTGCAGTGAGTCCAGAGAGTGCACTGGCGCCACTGGGGATGCAGTGCAGTGTGTCCAGAGAGTGCACTGGCACCACTGGGGATGCAGTGCAGTGAGTCCAGAGAGTGCACTGGCACCACTGGGGATGCACTTCAGTGAGTCCAGAGAGTGCACTGGCACCACTGGGGATGCACTGCAGTGAGTCCAGAGAGTGCACTGGCACCACTGGGGATGCAGTGCAGTGAGTCCAGAGAGTGCACTGGCACCACTGGGGATGCACTGCAGTGAGTCCAGAGAGTGCACTGGCACCACTGGGGATGCACTGCAGTGAGTCCAGAGAGTGCACTGGCACCACTGGGGATGCGGTGCCGGGAATCCACAGAGTGCTTTGGCACCACTGGGGATGCAGTGCAGTGAGTCCAGAGAGTGCACTGGCACCACTGGGGATGCAGTACAGTGACTCCAGAGAGTGCACTGGCACCACTGGGGATGCGGTGTCGGGAGTCCAGAGAGTGCTTTGGCACCACAGGGGATGCGCTGCAGTTACTCCAGAGAGTGCACTGGCACCACTGGGGATGCAGTGACGGGAGTCCAGAGAGTGCTTTGGCACCACTGGAGATGCACTTCAGTGAGTCCAGAGAGTGAACTGGCACCACTGGGGATGCACTGCAGTGAGTCCAGAGATTGCACTGGCACCACTGGGGATGCAGTACAGTGAGTCCACACATTGCACTAGCACCACTGGGGATGCAGTGCAGTGAGTCCAGAGAGTGCACTGGCACCACTGGGGATGCAGTGCAGTGAGTCCAGAGAGTGCACTGGCACCACTGGGGATGCACTGCAGTGAGTCCAGAGAGTGCACTGGCACCACTGAGAATGCACTTCAGTGAGTCCAGAGAGTGCACTGGCACCACTAGGGATGCAATGCAGTGAGTCCAGAGAGTGCACTGGCACCACTCGGGATGCACTGCAGTGAGCCCAGAGAGTGCACTGGCACCACCGGAGATGCAGTACAGTGAGTCAAGTGAATTCACTGGCAGCACTGGGGTTGCAGTGCAGTGAGTCCAGAGAGTGCACTGGCACCACTGGGAATGCAGTTTAGTGAGTCCAGAGAGTGCTTTGGCACCACTGGGGATGCAGCGCAGTGACTCCAGAGAGTGCACTGGCACCACTGGGGATGCGGTGTCGGGAGTCCAGAGAGTGCTTTGGCACCACTGGGGATGCACTGCAGTGAGTCCAGAGATTGCACTGGCACCACTGGGGATGCAGTACAGTGAGTCCACACAGTGCACTGGCACCACTGGGGATGCAGTGCAGTGAGTCCAGAGAGTGCACTGGCACCACTGGGGATGCTGTGCAGTGAGTCCAGAGAGTGCACTGGCACCACTGGGGATGCACTGCAGTGAGTCCAGAGAGTGCACTGGCACCACTGAGAATGCACATCAGTGAGTCCAGAGAGTGCACTGGCACCACTGGGGATGCACTGCAGTGAGCCCAGAGAGTGCACTGGCACCACTGGAGATGCAGTACAGTGAGTCCAGTGAATGCACTGGCAGCGCTGGCGTTGCAGTGCAGTGAGTCCAGAGAGTGCACTGGCACCACTGGTGATGCAGTTTAGTGAGTCGAGAGAGTGCACTGGCACCACTGGGGATGCACTTCAGTGAGTCCAGAGAGTGCACTGGCACCACTGGGGATGCACTGCAGTGAGTCCAGAGAGTGCACTGGCACCACTGGGGATGCAGTACAGTGAGTCCACAGAGTGCACTGGCACCACTGGGGATGCAGTACAGTGAGTCCAGAGAGTGCACTGGCACCACTGGGGATGCAGTGCAGTGAGTCCAGAGACTTCACTGGCACCACTGGGAATGCAGAGAAGTGAGTCCAGAGAGTGCACTGGCACCACTGGGGATGCAGTGCAGTGAGTCCAGAGAGTGCACTGGCACCACTGGGGATGCACTGCAGTGAGTCCAGAGAGTGCACTGGCACCACCTCTGATGCACTGCAGTGAGTCCACAGAGTGCACTGGCACCACTGGGGCTGCAGTGCAGTGAGTCCAGAGAGTGCACTGGCACCACTGGGGATGCAGTACAGTGAGTCCAGAGAGTGCACTGGCACCACTGGGGATGCACTGCAGTGAGTCCAGAGAGTGCACTGGCACCACTGGGGATGCACTACAGTGAGTCCAGAGATTGCACTGGCACCACCTGTGATGCAGTGCAGTGAGTCCAGAGAGTGCACTGGCACCACTGGGGATGCAGTGCAGTGAGTCCAGAGAGTGCACGGGCTCCACTGGGGATGCAGTGCAGTGAGTCCAGAGAGTGCACTGGCACCACTTGTGATGCAGTGCAGTGAGTCCAGTGAGTGCACTGGCACCAGTGGGGATGCAGTACAGTGAGTCCAGAGAGTGCACTGGCACCACTGGGGATGCAGTGCAGTGACTCCAGAGAGTGCACTGGCACCACTGGGGATGCACTTCAGTGAGCCCAGAGAGTGCCCTGGCACGAGTGGGGATGCAGTTTAGTGAGTCCAGAGAGTGCTTTGGCACCACTGGGGATGCAGTGCAGTGAGTCCAGAGAGTGCACTGGCACCACTGGGGATGCAATGCAGTGAGTCCAGAGAGTGCACTGGCACCACTCGGGATGCACTGCAGTGAGCCCAGAGAGTGCCCTGGCACGAGTGGGGATGCAGTTTAGTGAGTCCAGAGAGTGCTTTGCACCACTGGGGATGCAGTGCAGTGAGTCCAGAGAGTGCACTGGCACCACTGGGGATGCGGTGTCGGGAGTCCAGAGAGTGCTTTGGCACCACTGGGGATGCACTGCAGTTACTCCAGAGAGTGCACTGGCACCACTGGGGATGCGGTGCCGGGAGTCCAGAGAGTGCTTTGACACCACTGGGGATGCACTGCAGTGAGTCCAGAGAGTGCACTGGCACCACTGAGAATGCACTTCAGTGAGTCCAGAGAGTGCACTGGCACCACTGGGGATGCAGTGCAGTGAGTCCAGAGAGTGCACTGGCACCACTGGGGATGCAGTGCAGTGAGTCCAGAGAGTGCACTGGCACCACTGGGGATGCACTGCAGTGAGTCCAGAGATTGCACTGGCACCACTGGGGATGCAGTACAGTGAGTCCACACAGTGCACTGGCACCACTGGGGATGCAGTGCAGTGAGTCCAGAGAGTGCACTGGCACCACTGGGGATGCTGTGCAGTGAGTCCAGAGAGTGCACTGGCACCACTGGGGATGCACTGCAGTGAGTCCAGAGAGTGCACTGGCACCACTGATAATGCACATCAGTGAGTCCAGAGAGTGCACTGGCACCACTGGGGATGCACTGCAGTGAGCCCAGAGAGTGCACTGGCACCACTGGAGATGGAGTACAGTGAGTCCAGTGAATGCACTGGCACCACTGGGGATGCACTGCAGTGAGCCCAGAGAGTGCACTGGCACCACTGGAGATGCAGTACAGTGAGTCCAGTGAATGCACTGGCAGCACTGGGGTTGCAGTGCAGTGAGTCCAGAGAGTGCACTGGCACCACTGGTGATGCAGTTTAGTGAGTCGAGAGAGTGCACTGGCACCACTGGGGATGCACTTCAGTGAGTCCAGAGAGTGCACTGGCACCACTGGGGATGCACTGCAGTGAGTCCAGAGAGTGCACTGGCACCACTGGGGATGCAGTGCAGTGAGTCCACAGAGTGCACTGGCACCACTGGGGATGCAGTACAGTGAGTCCAGAGAGTGCACTGGCACCACTGGGGATGCAGTGCAGTGAGTCCAGAGAGTGCACTGGCACCACTGGGGATGCAGTGCAGTGAGTCCAGAGAGTGCACTGGCACCACTGGGGATGCAGTGCAGTGAGTCCAGAGAGTGCACTGGCACCACTGGGAATGCAGAGAAGTGAGTCCAGAGAGTGCACTGGCACCACTGGGGATGCAGTGCAGTGTGTCCAGAGAGTGCACTGGCACCACTGGGGATGCAGTGCAGTGAGTCCAGAAAGTGCACTGGCACCACTGGGGCTGCAGTACAGTGAGTCCAGAGAGTGCACTGGCACCACTGGGGATGCAGTGCAGTGAGTCCAGAGATTGCACGGGCTCCACTGGGGATGCAGTGCAGTGAGTCCAGAGAGTGCACTGGCACCACTTGTGATGCAGTGCAGTGAGTCCAGTGAGTGCACTGGCACCACTGGGGATGCAGTACAGTGAGTCCAGAGAGTGCACTGGCACCACTGGGGATGCAGTGCAGTGAGTCCAGAGAGTGCACTGGCACCACTGGGGAGGCACTGCAGTGAGTCCAGAGAGTGCACTGGCACCACTGGGGATGCGGTGCCGGGAGTCCAGAGAGTGCTTTGGCACCACTGGAGATGCAGTGCAGTGAGTCCAGAGAGTGCACTGGCACCACTGGGGATGCAGCGCAGTGACTCCAGAGAGTGCACTGGCACCACTGGGGATGCGGTTCGGGAGTCCAGAGAGTGCTTTGGCACCACTGGGGATGCACTGCAGTTACTCCAGAGAGTGCACTGGCACCACTGGGGATGCGGTGCCGGGAGTCCAGAGAGTGCTTTGGCACCACTGGGGATGCACTGCAGTGAGTCCAGAGAGTGCACTGGCACCAGTGAGAATGCACTTCAGTGAGTCCAGAGAGTGCACTGGCACCACTGGGGATGCACTGCAGTGAGTCCAGAGAGTGCACTAGCACCACTGGGGAATGCAGTGCAGTGAGTCCAGAGTGTGCACTGGCACCACTGGGGATGCAGTGCAGTGAGTCCAGAGAGTGCACTGGCACCACTAAGGATGCACTGCAGTGAGTCCAGAGAGTGCACTGGCACCACTGGGGATGCACTGCAGTGAGCCCAGAGAGTGCACTGGCACCACTGGAGATGCAGTACAGTGAGTCCAGTGAATGCACTGGCAGCACTGGGGTTGCAGTGCAGTGAGTCCAGAGAGTGCACTGGCACCACTGGGGATGCAGTGCAGTGACTCCAGAGAGTGCACTGGCACCACTGGGGATGCACTACAGTGAGTCCAGTGAGTGTACTGGCACCACTGGGGATGCACTGCAGTGAGTCCAGAGAGTGCACTGACACCACTGAGAATGCACTTCAGTGAGTCCAGAGAGTGCACTGGCACCACTGGGGATGCACTGCAGTGAGTCCAGAGAGTGCACTGGCACCACTGGGGATGCACTGCAGTGAGTCCAGAGAGTGCACTGGAACCACTGGGGATGCAGTGCAGTGAGTCCAGAGAGTGCACTGGCACCAGTGGGGATGCAGTGCAGTGAGTCCAGAGAGTGCACTGGCACCACTGGGGATGCGGTGCCGGGAGTCCAGAGAGTGCTTTGGCACCACTGGGGATGCACTGCAGTTACTCCAGAGAGTGCACTGGCACCACTGGGGATGCACTGTAGTGAGTCCAGAGAGTGCACTGTCACCACTGGGTATGCAGTACAGTGAGTCCAGAGAGTGCACTGGCACCACTGGGGATGCACTGCAGTGAGTCCAGAGAGTGCACTGGCACAACTGGGGATGCACTGCAGTGAATCCAGTGAGTGCACTGGCACCACTGGGGATGCAGTGCAGTGAGTCCAGAGAGTGCACTGGCACCACTGGGGATGCACTGCAGTGAGCCCAGAGAGTGCACTGGCACCACTGGAGATGCAGTCCAGTGAGTCCAGTGAATGCACTGGCAGCACTGGGGATGCAGTGCAGTGAGTCCAGAGAGTGCACTGGCACCACTGGGGATGCAGTATAGTGAGTCCAGAGAGTGCACTGGCACCACTGGGGATGCAGTGCAGTGAGTCCAGAGAGTGCACTGGCACCACTGGGGATGCACTGCAATGAATCAAGAGAGTGCACTGGCACCACAGATGATGCAGTACAGTGAGTCCAGTGAGTGCACTGGCACCACTGGGGATGTAGTGCAGTGACTCGAGATAGTGCACTTGCACCACTGGGGATGCAGTGCAGTGAGTCCAGAGAGTGCACTGGCACCACTGGTGATGCACTGCAGTGAGTCCAGAGAGTGCACTGGCACCAGTGGGGATGCAGTGCAGTCAGTCCAGAGAGTGCACTGGCACCACTGGGGATGCACTGCAGTGAGTCAAGAGAGTGCACTGGCGCCACTGGGGATGCAGTGCAGTGTGTCCAGAGAGTGCACTGGCACCACTGGGGATGCAGTGCAGTGAGTCCAGAGAGTGCACTGGCACCACTGGGGATGCACTTCAGTGAGTCCAGAGACTGCACTGGCACCACTGGGGATGCCCTGCAGTGAGTCCAGAGAGTGCACTGGCACCACTGGGGATGCGGTGCAGTGAGTCCAGAGAGTGCACTGGCACCACTGGGGATGCAGCGCAGTTACTCCAGAGAGTGCACTGGCACCACAGGGGATGCAGTGTCGGGAGTCCAGAGAGTGCTTTGGCACCACTGGGGATGCACTGCAGTTACTCCAGAGAGTGCACTGGCACCAGTGGGGATGCGGTGCCGGGAGTCCAGAGAGTGCTTTGGCACCACTGGGGATGCACTGCAGTGAGTCCAGAGAGTGCACTGGCACCAGTGAGAATGCACTTCAGTGAGTCCAGAGAGTGCACTGGCACCACTGGGGATGCACTGCAGTGAGTCCAGAGAGTGCACTAGCACCACTGGGGAATGCAGTGCAGTGAGTCCAGAGTGTGCACTGGCACCACTGGGGATGCAGTGCAGTGAGTCCAGAGAGTGCACTGGCACCACTGGGGATGCACTGCAGTGAGTCCAGAGAGTGCACTGGCACCACTGGGGATGCAGTGCAGTGAGTCCAGTGAGTGCACTGGAACCACTGGGGATGCAGTGCAGTGAGTCCAGAGAGTGCACTGGCACCACTGGGGATGCAGTGCAGTGAGTCCAGAGAGTGCACTGGCACCACTGGTGATGCAGTTTAGTGAGTCGAGAGAGTGCACTGGCACCACTGGGGATGCACTTCAGTGAGTCCAGAGAGTGCACTGGCACCACTGGGGATGCACTGCAGTGAGTCCAGAGAGTGCACTGGCACCACTGGGGATGCAGTACAGTGAGTCCACAGAGTGCACTGGCACCACTGGGGATGCAGTACAGTGAGTCCAGAGAGTGCACTGGCACCACTGGGGATGCAGTGCAGTGAGTCCAGAGACTTCACTGGCACCACTGGGAATGCAGAGAAGTGAGTCCAGAGAGTGCACTGGCACCACTGGGGATGCAGTGCAGTGAGTCCAGAGAGTGCACTGGCACCACTGGGGATGCACTGCAGTGAGTCCAGAGAGTGCACTGGCACCACTGGAGATGCAGTACAGTGAGTCCAGAGAGTGCACTGGCACCACTGGGGCTGCAGTGCAGTGAGTCCAGAGAGTGCACTGGCACCACTGGGGATGCAGTACAGTGAGTCCAGAGAGTGCACTGGCACCACTGGGGATGCACTGCAGTGAGTCCAGAGAGTGCACTGGCACCACTGGGGATGCACTACAGTGAGTCCAGAGATTGCACTGGCACCACCTGTGATGCAGTGCAGTGAGTCCAGAGAGTGCACTGGCACCACTGGGGATGCACTTCAGTGAGCCCAGAGAGTGCCCTGGCACGAGTGGGGATGCAGTTTAGTGAGTCCAGAGAGTGCTTTGGCACCACTGGGGATGCCGTGCAGTGAGTCCAGAGAGTGCACTGGCACCACTGGGGATGCAATGCAGTGAGTCCAGAGAGTGCACTGGCACCACTCGGGATGCACTGCAGTGAGCCCAGAGAGTGCCCTGGCACGAGTGGGGATGCAGTTTAGTGAGTCCAGAGAGTGCACTGGCACCACTGGGGATGCAGTGCAGTGAGTCCAGAGAGTGCACTGGCACCACTGGGGATGCAGCGCAGTGACTCCAGAGAGTGCACTGGCACCACTGGGGATGCGGTGTCGGGAGTCCAGAGAGTGCTTTGGCACCACTGGGGATGCACTGCAGTTACTCCAGAGAGTGCACTGGCACCACTGGGGATGCGGTGCCGGGAGTCCAGAGAGTGCTTTGGCACCACTGGGGATGCAGTGCAGTGAGTCCAGAGAGTGCACTGGCACCAGTGGGGATGCGGTGCCGGGAGTCCAGAGAGTGCTTTGGCACCACTGGGGATGCACTGCAGGGAGTCCAGAGAGTGCACTGGCACCAGTGAGAATGCACTTCAGTGAGTCCAGAGAGTGCACTGGCACCACTGGGGATGCACTGCAGTGAGTCCAGAGAGTGCACTGGCACCACTGGGGCTGCAGTGCAGTGAGTCCAGTGAGTGCACTGGCACCACTGGGGATGCAGTGCAGTGAGTCCAGAGAGTGCACTGGCACCACTGGGGATGCAGTGCAGTGAGTCCAGAGAGTGCACTGGCACCACTGGGGATGCACTTCAGTGAGTCCAGAGAGTGCACTGGCACCACTGGGGATGCACTGCAGTGAGTCCAGAGATTGCACTGGCACCACTGGGGATGCAGTACAGTGAGTCCACACAGTGCACTAGCACCCCTGGGGATGCAGTGCAGTGAGTCCAGAGAGTGCACTGGCACCACTGGTGATGCACTGCAGTGAGTCCAGAGAGTGCACTGGCACCACTGGGGATGCAGTGCAGTGAGTCCAGAGAGTGCACTGGCACCAGTGGGGATGCACTGCAGTGAGTCCAGTGAGTGCACTGGCTCCACAGGGGATGCAGTGCAGTGAGTCCAGAGAGTGCACTGGCACCACTGGGGATGCAGTGCAGTGACTCCAGAGAGTGCAGTGGCACCACTGGGGATGCAGTGCAGTGAGTCCAGAGAGTGCACTGGCGCCAGTGGGGATGCAGTGCAGTGAGTCCAGAGAGTGCACTGGCACCACTGGGGATGCAGTTCAGTGAGTCCAGAGAGTGCACTGGCACCACTGGGGATGCACTGCAGTGAGTCCAGAGAGTGCACTGGCACCACTGAGAATGCACTTCAGTGAGTCCAGAGAGTGCACTGGCACCACTGGGGATGCACTTCAGTGAGTCCAGAGAGTGCACTGGCACCACTGGGGATGCACTGCAGTGAGCCCAGAGAGTGCACTGGCACCACTGGAGATGCAGTACAGTGAGTCCAGTGAATGCACTGGCAGCACTGGGGTTGCAGTGCAGTGAGTCCAGAGAGTGCACTGGCACCACTGGGGATGCAGTTTAGTGAGTCCAGAGAGTGCACTGGCACCACTGGGGATGCAGTGCAGTGAGTCCAGAGAGTGCACTGGCACCACTGGTGATGCACTGCAGTGAGTCCAGAGAGTGCACTGGCACCACTGGGGATGCGGTGCAGTGAGTCCAGAGAGTGCACTGGCACCAGTGGGGATGCACTGCAGTGAGTCCAGTGAGTGCACTGGCTCCACAGGGGATGCAGTGCAGTGAGTCCAGAGAGTGCACTGGCACCACTGGGGATGCAGTGCAGTGACTCCAGAGAGTGCAGTGGCACCACTGGGGATGCAGTGCAGTGAGTCCAGAGAGTGCACTGGCGCCAGTGGGGATGCAGTGCAGTGAGTCCAGAGAGTGCACTGGCACCACTGGGGATGCAGTTCAGTGAGTCCAGAGAGTGCACTGGCACCACTGGGGATGCACTGCAGTGAGTCCAGAGAGTGCACTGGCACCACTGAGAATGCACTTCAGTGAGTCCAGAGAGTGCACTGGCACCACTGGGGATGCACTTCAGTGAGTCCAGAGAGTGCACTGGCACCACTGGGGATGCACTGCAGTGAGCCCAGAGAGTGCACTGGCACCACTGGAGATGCAGTACAGTGAGTCCAGTGAATGCACTGGCAGCACTGGGGTTGCAGTGCAGTGAGTCCAGAGAGTGCACTGGCACCACTGGGGATGCAGTTTAGTGAGTCCAGAGAGTGCACTGGCACCACTGGGGATGCAGTGCAGTGAGTCCAGTGAGTGTACTGGCACCACTGGGGATGCACTGCAGTGAGTCCAGAGAGTGCACTGGCACCACTGGGGATGCAGTGCAGTGAGTCCAGAGAGTGCACTGGCACCACTGGGGATGCACGGCAGTGAGTCCAGAGAGTGCAGTGGCACCACTGGGGATGCACTGCAGTGAGTCCAGAGAGTGCACTGGCACCACTGGGGATGCAGTGCAGTGAGTCCAGAGAGTGCACTGGCACCACTGGGGATGCAGTGCAGTGAGTCCAGAGAGTGCACTGGCACCACTGGGGATGCAGTGCAGTGAGTCCAGAGAGTGCACTGGCACCACTGGGGATGCGGTGCCGGAAGTCCAGAGAGTGCTTTGGCACCACTGGGGATGCACTGCAGTTACTCCAGAGACTGCACTGGCACCACTGGGGATGCAGTGCAGTGAGTCCAGAGAGTGCACTGGCACCACTGGGGATGCAGCGCAGTGACTCCAGAGAGTGCACTGTCACCACTGGGGATGCAGTACAGTGAGTCCACAGAGTGCACTGGCACCACTGGAGATGCACTGCAGTGAGTCCAGAGAGTGCACTGGCACCACTGGGGATGCAGTGCAGTGAATCCAGTGAGTGCACTGGCACCACTGGGGATGCAGTGCAGTGAGTCCAGAGAGTGCACTGGCACCACTGGGGATGCACTGCAGTGAGCCCAGAGAGTGCACTGGCACCACTGGAGATGCAGTCCAGTGAGTCCACTGAATGCACTGGCAGCACTGGGGATGCAGTGCAGTGAGTCCAGAGAGTGCACTGGCACCACTGGGGATGCACTGCAGTGAGTCCAGAGAGTGCACTGGCACCACTGGGGATGCACTGCAGTGAATCCAGAGAGTGCACTGGCACCACAGATGATGCAGTAGAGTGAGTCCAGTGAGTGCACTGGCACCACTGGCGATGTAGTGCAGTGACTCGAGATAGTGCACTGGCACCACTGGGGATGCAGTGCAGTGAGTCCAGAGAGTGCACTGGCACCACTGGGGATGCACTGCAGTGAGTCCAGAGAGTGCACTGGCACCACTGGGGATGCAGTGCAGTGAGTCCAGAGAGTGCACTGGCACCACTGGGGATGCACGGCAGTGAGTCCAGAGAGTGCAGTGGCACCACTGGGGATGCACTGCAGTGAGTCCAGAGAGTGCACTGGCACCACTGGGGATGCAGTGCAGTGAGTCCAGAGAGTGCACTGGCACCACTGGGGATGCAGTGCAGTGAGTCCAGAGAGTGCACTGGCACCACTGGGGATGCAGTGCAGTGAGTCCAGAGAGTGCACTGGCACCACTGGGGATGCGGTGCCGGAAGTCCAGAGAGTGCTTTGGCACCACTGGGGATGCACTGCAGTTACTCCAGAGACTGCACTGGCACCACTGGGGATGCAGTGCAGTGAGTCCAGAGAGTGCACTGGCACCACTGGGGATGCAGCGCAGTGACTCCAGAGAGTGCACTGTCACCACTGGGGATGCAGTACAGTGAGTCCACACAGTGCACTGGCACCACTGGGGATGCACTGCAGTGAGTCCAGAGAGTGCACTGGCACCACTGGGGATGCAGTGCAGTGAATCCAGTGAGTGCACTGGCACCACTGGGGATGCAGTGCAGTGAGTCCAGAGAGTGCACTGGCACCACTGGGGATGCACTGCAGTGAGCCCAGAGAGTGCACTGGCACCACTGGAGATGCAGTCCAGTGAGTCCACTGAATGCACTGGCAGCACTGGGGATGCAGTGCAGTGAGTCCAGAGAGTGCACTGGCACCACTGGGGATGCACTGCAGTGAGTCCAGAGAGTGCACTGGCACCACTGGGGATGCACTGCAGTGAATCCAGAGAGTGCACTGGCACCACAGATGATGCAGTAGAGTGAGTCCAGTGAGTGCACTGGCACCACTGGCGATGTAGTGCAGTGACTCGAGATAGTGCACTGGCACCACTGGGGATGCAGTGCAGTGAGTCCAGAGAGTGCACTGGCACCACTGGGGATGCACTGCAGTGAGTCCAGAGAGTGCACTGGCACCACTGGGGATGCAGTGCAGTGAGTCCAGAGAGTGCACTGGCACCACTGGGGATGCACTGCAGTGAGTCCAGAGAGTGCACTGGCGCCACTGGGGATGCAGTGCAGTGTGTCCAGAGAGTGCACTGGCACCACTGGGGATGCAGTGCAGTGAGTCCAGAGAGTGCACTGGCACCACTGGGGATGCACTTCAGTGAGTCCAGAGAGTGCACTGGCACCACTGGGGATGCACTGCAGTGAGTCCAGAGAGTGCACTGGCACCACTGGGGATGCAGTGCAGTGAGTCCAGAGAGTGCACTGGCACCACTGGGGATGCACTGCAGTGAGTCCAGAGAGTGCACTGGCACCACTGGGGATGCACTGCAGTGAGTCCAGAGAGTGCACTGGCACCACTGGGGATGCGGTGCCGGGAATCCACAGAGTGCTTTGGCACCACTGGGGATGCAGTGCAGTGAGTCCAGAGAGTGCACTGGCACCACTGGGGATGCAGTGCAGTGAGTCCAGAGAGTGCACTGGCACCACTGGGGATGCGGTGTCGGGAGTCCAGAGAGTGCTTTGGCACCACAGGGGATGCGCTGCAGTTACTCCAGAGAGTGCACTGGCACCACTGGGGATGCGGTGACGGGAGTCCAGAGAGTGCTTTGGCACCACTGGAGATGCACTTCAGTGAGTCCAGAGAGTGCACTGGCACCACTGGGGATGCACTGCAGTGAGTCCAGAGATTGCACTGGCACCACTGGGGATGCAGTACAGTGAGTCCACACATTGCACTAGCACCACTGGGGATGCAGTGCAGTGAGTCCAGAGAGTGCACTGGCACCACTGGGGATGCAGTGCAGTGAGTCCAGAGAGTGCACTGGCACCACTGGGGATGCACTGCAGTGAGTCCAGAGAGTGCACTGGCACCACTGAGACTGCACTTCAGTGAGTCCAGAGAGTGCACTGGCACCACTAGGGATGCAATGCAGTGAGTCCAGAGAGTGCACTGGCACCACTCGGGATGCACTGCAGTGAGCCCAGAGAGTGCACTGGCACCACCGGAGATGCAGTACAGTGAGTCAAGTGAATTCACTGGCAGCACTGGGGTTGCAGTGCAGTGAGTCCAGAGAGTGCACTGGCACCACTGGGAATGCAGTTTAGTGAGTCCAGAGAGTGCTTTGGCACCACTGGGGATGCAGCGCAGTGACTCCAGAGAGTGCACTGGCACCACTGGGGATGCGGTGTCGGGAGTCCAGAGAGTGCTTTGGCACCACTGGGGATGCACTGCAGTGAGTCCAGAGATTGCACTGGCACCACTGGGGATGCAGTACAGTGAGTCCACACAGTGCACTGGCACCACTGGGGATGCAGTGCAGTGAGTCCAGAGAGTGCACTGGCACCACTGGGGATGCTGTGCAGTGAGTCCAGAGAGTGCACTGGCACCACTGGGGATGCACTGCAGTGAGTCCAGAGAGTGCACTGGCACCACTGAGAATGCACATCAGTGAGTCCAGAGAGTGCACTGGCACCACTGGGGATGCACTGCAGTGAGCCCAGAGAGTGCACTGGCACCACTGGAGATGCAGTACAGTGAGTCCAGTGAATGCACTGGCAGCACTGGCGTTGCAGTGCAGTGAGTCCAGAGAGTGCACTGGCACCACTGGTGATGCAGTTTAGTGAGTCGAGAGAGTGCACTGGCACCACTGGGGATGCACTTCAGTGAGTCCAGAGAGTGCACTGGCACCACTGGGGATGCACTGCAGTGAGTCCAGAGAGTGCACTGGCACCACTGGGGATGCAGTACAGTGAGTCCACAGAGTGCACTGGCACCACTGGGGATGCAGTACAGTGAGTCCAGAGAGTGCACTGGCACCACTGGGGATGCAGTGCAGTGAGTCCAGAGACTTCACTGGCACCACTGGGAATGCAGAGAAGTGAGTCCAGAGAGTGCACTGGCACCACTGGGGATGCAGTGCAGTGAGTCCAGAGAGTGCACTGGCACCACTGGGGATGCACTGCAGTGAGTCCAGAGAGTGCACTGGCACCACCTCTGATGCAGTGCAGTGAGTCCAGAGAGTGCACTGGCACCACTGGGGCTGCAGTGCAGTGAGTCCAGAGAGTGCACTGGCACCACTGGGGATGCAGTACAGTGAGTCCAGAGAGTGCACTGGCACCACTGGGGATGCACTGCAGTGAGTCCAGAGAGTGCACTGGCACCACTGGGGATGCACTACAGTGAGTCCAGAGATTGCACTGGCACCACCTGTGATGCAGTGCAGTGAGTCCAGAGAGTGCACTGGCACCACTGGGGATGCAGTGCAGTGAGTCCAGAGAGTGCACGGGCTCCACTGGGGATGCAGTGCAGTGAGTCCAGAGAGTGCACTGGCACCACTTGTGATGCAGTGCGGTGAGTCCAGTGAGTGCGCTGGCACCAGTGGGGATGCAGTACAGTGAGTCCAGAGAGTGCACTGGCACCACTGGGGATGCAGTGCAGTGACTCCAGAGAGTGCACTGGCACCACTGGGGATGCACTTCAGTGAGCCCAGAGAGTGCCCTGGCACGAGTGGGGATGCAGTTTAGTGAGTTCAGAGAGTGCTTTGGCACCACTGGGGATGCAGTGCAGTGAGTCCAGAGAGTGCACTGGCACCACTGGGGATGCAATGCAGTGAGTCCAGAGAGTGCACTGGCACCACTCGGGATGCACTGCAGTGAGCCCAGAGAGTGCCCTGGCACGAGTGGGGATGCAGTTTAGTGAGTCCAGAGAGTGCTTTGGCACCACTGGGGATGCAGTGCAGTGAGTCCAGAGAGTGCACTGGCACCACTGGGGATGCAGCGCAGTGACTCCAGAGAGTGCACTGGCACCACTGGGGATGCGGTGTCGGGAGTCCAGAGAGTGCTTTGGCACCACTGGGGATGCACTGCAGTTACTCCAGAGAGTGCACTGGCACCACTGGGGATGCGGTGCCGGGAGTCCAGAGAGTGCTTTGACACCACTGGGGATGCACTGCAGTGAGTCCAGAGAGTGCACTGGCACCACTGAGAATGCACTTCAGTGAGTCCAGAGAGTGCACTGGCACCACTGGGGATGCACTGCAGTGAGTCCAGAGAGTGCACTGGCACCAGTGGGGATGCAGTGCAGTGAGTCCAGAGAGTGCACTGGCACCACTGGGGATGCGGTGCCGGGAGTCCAGAGATTGCACTGGCACCACTGGGGATGCAGTACAGTGAGTCCACACAGTGCACTGGCACCACTGGGGATGCAGTGCAGTGAGTCCAGAGAGTGCACTGGCACCACTGGGGATGCTGTGCAGTGAGTCCAGAGAGTGCACTGGCACCACTGGGGATGCACTGCAGTGAGTCCAGAGAGTGCACTGGCACCACTGATAATGCACATCAGTGAGTCCAGAGAGTGCACTGGCACCACTGGGGATGCACTGCAGTGAGCCCAGAGAGTGCACTGGCACCACTGGAGATAGAGTACAGTGAGTCCAGTGAATGCACTGGCACCACTGGGGATGCACTGCAGTGAGCCCAGAGAGTGCACTGGCACCACTGGAGATGCAGTACAGTGAGTCCAGTGAATGCACTGGCAGCACTGGGGTTGCAGTGCAGTGAGTCCAGAGAGTGCACTGGCACCACTGGTGATGCAGTTTAGTGAGTCGAGAGAGTGCACTGGCACCACTGGGGATGCACTTCAGTGAGTCCAGAGAGTGCACTGGCACCACTGGGGATGCACTGCAGTGAGTCCAGAGAGTGCACTGGCACCACTGGGGATGCAGTGCAGTGAGTCCACAGAGTGCACTGGCACCACTGGGGATGCAGTACAGTGAGTCCAGAGAGTGCACTGGCACCACTGGCGATGCAGTGCAGTGAGTCCAGAGACTTCACTGGCACCACTGGGAATGCAGAGAAGTGAGTCCAGAGAGTGCACTGGCACCACTGGGGATGCAGTGCAGTGAGTCCAGAGAGTGCACTGGCACCACTGGGGATGCAGTGCAGTGAGTCCAGAGAGTGCACTGGCACCACCTGTGATGCAGTGCAGTGAGTCCAGAGAGTGCACTGGCACCACTGGGGCTGCAGTGCAGTGAGTCCAGAGAGTGCACTGGCACCACTGGGGATGCAGTACAGTGAGTCCAGAGAGTGCACTGGCACCACTGGGGATGCACTGCAGTGAGTCCAGAGAGTGCACTGGCACCACTGGGGATGCACTACAGTGAGTCCAGAGATTGCACTGGCACCACCTGTGATGCAGTGCAGTGAGTCCAGAGAGTGCACTGGCACCACTGGGGATGCAGTGCAGTGAGTCCAGAGAGTGCACGGGCTCCACTGGGGATGCAGTGCAGTTACTCCAGAGACTGCACTGGCACCACTGGGGATGCAGTGCAGTGAGTCCAGTGAGTGCACTGGCACCAGTGGGGATGCAGTACAGTGAGTCCAGAGAGTGCACTGGCACCACTGGGGATGCATTGCAGTGACTCCAGAGAGTGCACTGGCACCACTGGGGATGCACTTCAGTGAGTCCAGAGAGTGCACTGACACCACTGGGGATGCAGTTTAGTGAGTCCAGAGATTGCACTGGCACCACTGGGGATGCAGTGCAGTGAGTCCAGTGAGTGTACTGGCACCACTGGGGATGCAGTGCAGTGAGTCCAGTGAGTGTACTGGCACCACTGGGGATGCAGTGCAGTGAGTCCAGAGAGTGCACTGGCACCACTGGGGATGCACTGCAGTGAGTCCAGAGAGTGCACTGGCACCACTGGGGATGCAGTGCAGTGAGTCCAGAGAGTGCAGTGGAACCACTGGGGATGCACTGCAGTGAGTCCAGAGAGTGCACTGGCACCACTGGGGATGCAGTGCAGTGACTCGAGATAGTGCACTTGCACAACTGGGGATGCAGTGCAGTGAGTCCAGAGAGTGCACTGGCACCACTGGTGATGCACTGCAGTGAGTCCAGAGAGTGCACTGGCACCACTGGGGATGCGGTGCCGGGAGTCCAGAGAGTGCACTGGCACCACTGGTGATGCACTGCAGTGAGTCCAGAGAGTGCACTGGCACCACTGGGGATGCAGTGCAGTGAGTCCAGAGAGTGCACTGGCACCACTGGGGATGCAATGCACTGAGTCCAGAGAGTGCACTGGCGCCACTGGGGATGCAGTGCAGTGTGTCCAGAGAGTGCACTGGCACCACTGGGGATGCACTGCAGTGAGTCCAGAGAGTGAACTGGCACCACTGGGGATGCACTTCAGTGAGTCCAGAGAGTGCACTGGCACCCCTGGGGATGCACTGCAGTGAGTCCAGAGAGTGCACTGGCACCACTGGGGATGGAGTACAGTGAGTCCACAGAGTGCACTGGCACCACTGGGGATGCAGTACACTGAGTCCAGAGAGTGCACTGGCACCACTGGAGATGCAGTGCAGTGAGTCCAGAGACTTCACTGGCACCACTGGGAATGCAGAGAAGTGAGTCCAGAGAGCGCACGGGCTCCACTGGGGATGCAGTGCAGTGAGTCCAGAGAGTGCACTGGCACCACTGGGGATGCACTGCAGTGAGTCCACAGAGTGCACTGGCACCACTGGGGATGCAGTGAAGTGAGTGCAGAGAGTGCACTGGCTCCACTGGGGATGCACTGCAGTGAGTCCAGAGAGTGCACTGGCACCACTGGGGATGCACTACAGTGAGTCCAGAGAGTGCACTGGCACCACTGGGGATGCAGTGCAGTGAGTCCAGAGAGTGCACTGGCACCACTGGGGATGCAGTGCAGTGAGTCCAGTGAGTGTACTGGAACCACTGGGGATGCACTGCAGTGAGCCCAGAGAGTGCACTGGCACCACTGAGAATGCACTTCAGTGAGTCCAGAGAGTGCACTGGCACCACTGGGGATGCAGTGCAGTGAGTCCAGAGAGTGCACTAGCACCACTGGGGATGCAGTGCAGTGAATCCTGTTAGTACACTGGCACCACTGGGGATGCAGTGCAGTGAGTCCAGAGAGCTCACTGGCAGCACTGGGGATGCACTGCAGTGAGTCCAGAGAGTGCACTGGCACCACTGGAGATGCAGTACAGTGAGTCCAGTGAATGCACTGGCACCACTGGGGATGCAGTGCAGTGAGTCCAGAGAGTGCCCTGGCACGAGTGGGGATGCACTGCAGTGAGTCCAGTGAGTGCACTGGCTCCACTGGGGATGCAGTGCAGTGAGTCCAGAGAGTGCAGTGGCACCACTGGTGATGCAGTGCAGTGAGTCCAGAGAGTGCACTGGCAGCACTGGGGATGCAGTGCAGTGAGTCCAGAGAGTGCACTGGCACCACTGGGGATGCACTGCAGTGAGTCCAGAGAGTGCACTGGCACCACTGGGGATGCACTGCAGTGAGTCCAGAGAGTGCACTGGCACCACTGGGGATGCACTGCAGTGAGCCCAGAGAGTGCACTGGCACCACTGGAGATGCAGTACAGTGAGTCCAGTGAATGCACTGGCAGCACTGGGGTTGCAGTGCAGTGAGTCCAGAGAGTGCACTGGCACCACTGGGGATGCAGTTTAGTGAGTCCAGAGAGTGCACTGGCACCACTGGGGATGCAGTGCAGTGAGTCCAGTGAGTGTACTGGCACCACTGGGGATGCACTGCAGTGAGTCCAGAGAGTGCACTGGCACCACTGAGAATGCACTTCAGTGAGTCCAGAAAGTGCACTGGCACCACTGGGGATGCACGGCAGTGAGTCCAGAGAGTGCACTGGCACCACTGGGGATGCAGTGCAGTGAGTCCAGAGAGTGCACTGGCACCACTGGGGATGCAGTGCAGTGAGTCCAGAGAGTGCACTGGCACCACTGGGGATGCACTGCAGTGAGTCCAGAGAGTGCACTGGCACCACTGGGGATGCGGTGCCGGAAGTCCAGAGAGTGCTTTGGCACCACTGGGGATGCACTGCAGTTACTCCAGAGACTGCACTGGCACCACTGGGGATGCAGTGCAGTGAGTCCAGAGAGTGCACTGGCACCACTGGGGATGCAGCGCAGTGACTCCAGAGAGTGCACTGTCACCACTGGGGATGCAGTACAGTGAGTCCACAAAGTGCACTGGCACCACTGGGGATGCACTGCAGTGAGTCCAGAGAGTGCACTGGCACCACTGGGGATGCAGTGCAGTGAATCCAGTGAGTGCACTGGCACCACTGGGGATGCACGTCAGTGAGTCCAGAGAGTGCACTGGCACCACTGGGGATGCACTGCAGTGAGCCCAGAGAGTGCACTGGCACCACTGGAGATGCAGTCCAGTGAGTCCACTGAATGCACTGGCAGCACTGGGGATGCAGTGCAGTGAGTCCAGAGAGTGCACTGGCACCACTGGGGATGCACTGCAGTGAGTCCAGAGAGTGCACTGGCACCACTGGGGATGCACTGCAGTGAATCCAGAGAGTGCACTGGCACCACAGATGATGCAGTACAGTGAGTCCAGTGAGTGCACTGGCACCACTGGGGATGTAGTGCAGT
Organism: Anser anser; assembly: GCF_964211835.1. NCBI lineage: Eukaryota > Metazoa > Chordata > Aves > Anseriformes > Anatidae > Anser > Anser anser. Next base: position 29,872,012 of record NC_139723.1, on the reverse strand, counting down.
GACTCGAGATAGTGCACTTCCACCACTGGGGATGCAGTGCAGTGAGTCCAGAGAGTGCACTGGCACCACTGGGGATGCACTGCAGTGAGTCCAGAGAGTGCACTGGCACCACTGGGGATGCGGTGCCGGGAGTCCAGAGAGTGCTTTGGCACCACTGGAGATGCACTTCAGTGAGTCCAGAGAGTGCACTGGCACCACTGGGGATGCACTGCAGTGAGTCCAGAGATTGCACTGGCACCACTGGGGATGCAGTACAGTGAGTACACACATTGCACTACCACCACTGGGGATGCAGTGCAGTGAGTCCAGAGAGTGCACTGGCACCACTGGGGATGCAGTGCAGTGAGTCCAGAGAGTGCACTGGCACCACTGGGGATGCACTGCAGTGAGTCCAGAGAGTGCACTGGCACCACTGAGAATGCACTTCAGTGAGTCCAGAGAGTGCACTGGCACCACTGGGGATGCAATGCAGTGAGTCCAGAGAGTGCACTGGCACCACTCGGGATGCACTGCAGTGAGCCCAGAGAGTGCACTGGCACCACTGGAGATGCAGTACAGTGAGTCAAGTGAATTCACTGGCAGCACTGGGGTTGCAGTGCAGTGAGTCCAGAGAGTGCACTGGCACCACTGGGAATGCAGTTTAGTGAGTCCAGAGAGTGCTTTGGCACCACTGGGGATGCAGCGCAGTGACTCCAGAGAGTGCACTGGCACCACTGGGGATGCGGTGTCGGGAGTCCAGAGAGTGCTTTGGCACCAGTGGGGATGCAGTGCAGTGAGTCCAGAGAGTGCACTGGCACCATCGGGGATGCGGTGCCGGGAGTCCACACAGTGCACTGGCACCACTGGGGATGCAGTGCAGTGAGTCCAGAGAGTGCACTGGCACCACTGGGGATGCTGTGCAGTGAGTCCAGAGAGTGCACTGGCACCACTGGGGATGCACTGCAGTGAGTCCAGAGAGTGCACTGGCACCACTGAGAATGCACATCAGTGAGTCCAGAGAGTGCACTGGCACCACTGGGGATGCACTGCAGTGAGCCCAGAGAGTGCACTGGCACCACTGGAGATGCAGTACAGTGAGTCCAGTGAATGCACTGGCAGCACTGGGGTTGCAGTGCAGTGAGTCCAGAGAGTGCACTGGCACCACTGGGGATGCAGTTTAGTGAGTCCAGAGAGTGCACTGGCACCACTGGGGATGCAGTGCAGTGAGTCCAGTGAGTGTACTGGCACCACTGGGGATGCACTGCAGTGAGTCCAGAGAGTGCACTGGCACCACTGAGAATGCACTTCAGTGAGTCCAGAAAGTGCACTGGCACCACTGGGGATGCACGGCAGTGAGTCCAGAGAGTGCACTGGCACCACTGGGGATGCAGTGCAGTGAGTCCAGAGAGTGCACTGGCACCACTGGGGATGCAGTGCAGTGAGTCCAGAGAGTGCACTGGCACCACTGGGGATGCACTGCAGTGAGTCCAGAGAGTGCACTGGCACCACTGGGGATGCGGTGCCGGAAGTCCAGAGAGTGCTTTGGCACCACTGGGGATGCACTGCAGTTACTCCAGAGACTGCACTGGCACCACTGGGGATGCAGTGCAGTGAGTCCAGAGACTGCACTGGCACCACTGGGGATGCAGCGCAGTGACTCCAGAGAGTGCACTGTCACCACTGGGGATGCAGTACAGTGAGTCCACAGAGTGCACTGGCACCACTGGGGATGCACTGCAGTGAGTCCAGAGAGTGCACTGGCACCACTGGGGATGCAGTGCAGTGAATCCAGTGAGTGCACTGGCACCACTGGGGATGCAGTGCAGTGAGTCCAGAGAGTGCACTGGCACCACTGGGGATGCACTGCAGTGAGCCCAGAGAGTGCACTGGCACCACTGGAGATGCAGTCCAGTGAGTCCACTGAATGCACTGGCAGCACTGGGGATGCAGTGCAGTGAGTCCAGAGAGTGCACTGGCACCACTGGGGATGCACTGCAGTGAGTCCAGAGAGTGCACTGGCACCACTGGGGATGCACTGCAGTGAATCCAGAGAGTGCACTGGCACCACAGATGATGCAGTACAGTGAGTCCAGTGAGTGCACTGGCACCACTGGGGATGTAGTGCAGTGACTCGAGATAGTGCACTTCCACCACTGGGGATGCAGTGCAGTGAGTCCAGAGAGTGCACTGGCACCACTGGGGATGCACTGCAGTGAGTCCAGAGAGTGCACTGGCACCACTGGGGATGCGGTGCCGGGAGTCCAGAGAGTGCTTTGGCACCACTGGAGATGCACTTCAGTGAGTCCAGAGAGTGCACTGGCACCACTGGGGATGCACTGCAGTGAGTCCAGAGATTGCACTGGCACCACTGGGGATGCAGTACAGTGAGTCCACACATTGCACTAGCACCACTGGGGATGCAGTACAGTGAGTCCAGAGAGTGCACTGGCACCACTGGGGATGCAGTGCAGTGAGTCCAGAGAGTGCACTGGCACCACTGGGGATGCACTGCAGTGAGTCCAGAGAGTGCACTGGCACCACTGAGAATGCACTTCAGTGAGTCCAGAGAGTGCACTGGCACCACTGGGGATGCAATGCAGTGAGTCCAGAGAGTGCACTGGCACCACTCGGGATGCACTGCAGTGAGCCCAGAGAGTGCACTGGCACCACTGGAGATGCAGTACAGTGAGTCAAGTGAATTCACTGGCAGCACTGGGGTTGCAGTGCAGTGAGTCCAGAGAGTGCACTGGCACCACTGGAATGCAGTTTAGTGAGTCCAGAGAGTGCTTTGGCACCACTGGGGATGCAGCGCAGTGACTCCAGAGAGTGCACTGGCACCACTGGGGATGCGGTGTCGGGAGTCCAGAGAGTGCTTTGGCACCAGTGGGGATGCAGTGCAGTGAGTCCAGAGAGTGCACTGGCACCACTGGGGATGCGGTGCCGGGAGTCCACACAGTGCACTGGCACCACTGGGGATGCAGTGCAGTGAGTCCAGAGAGTGCACTGGCACCACTGGGGATGCTGTGCAGTGAGTCCAGAGAGTGCACTGGCACCACTGGGGATGCACTGCAGTGAGTCCAGAGAGTGCACTGGCACCACTGAGAATGCACATCAGTGAGTCCAGAGAGTGCACTGGCACCACTGGGGATGCACTGCAGTGAGCCCAGAGAGTGCACTGGCACCACTGGAGATGCAGTACAGTGAGTCCAGTGAATGCACTGACACCACTGGCGTTGCAGTGCAGTGAGTCCAGAGAGTGCACTGGCACCACTGGTGATGCAGTATAGTGAATCCAGAGAGTGCACTGGCACCACTGGGGATGCACTGCAGTGAATCCAGAGAGTGCACTGGCACCACAGATGATGCAGTACAGTGAGTCCAGTGAGTGCACTGGCACCACTGGGGATGTAGTGCAGTGACTCGAGATAGCGCACTTGCACCACTGGGGATGCAGTGCAGTGAGTCCAGAGAGTGCACTGGCACCACTGGTGATGCACTGCAGTGAGTCCAGAGAGTGCACTGGCACCACTGGGGATGCAGTGCAGTGAGTCCAGAGAGTGCACTGGCACCACTGGGGATGCACTGCAGTGAGTCCAGAGAGTGCACTGGCACCACCTCTGATGCAGTGCAGTGAGTCCAGAGAGTGCACTGGCACCACTGGGGCTGCAGTGCAGTGAGTCCAGAGAGTGCACTGGCACCACTGGGGATGCAGTACAGTGAGTCCAGAGAGTGCACTGGCACCACTGGGGATGCACTGCAGTGAGTCCAGAGAGTGCACTGGCACCACTGGGGATGCACTACAGTGAGTCCAGAGATTGCACTGGCACCACCTGTGATGCAGTGCAGTGAGTCCAGAGAGTGCACTGGCACCACTGGGGATGCAGTGCAGTGAGTCCAGAGAGTGCACGGGCTCCACTGGGGATGCAGTGCAGTGAGTCCAGAGAGTGCACTGGCACCACTTGTGATGCAGTGCAGTGAGTCCAGTGAGTGCACAGGCACCAGTGGGGATGCAGTACAGTGAGTCCAGAGAGTGCACTGGCACCACTGGGGATGCAGTGCAGTGACTCCAGAGAGTGCACTGGCACCACTGGGGATGCACTTCAGTGAGCCCAGAGAGTGCCCTGGCACGAGTGGGGATGCAGTTTAGTGAGTCCAGAGAGTGCTTTGGCACCACTGGGGATGCCGTGCAGTGAGTCCAGAGAGTGCACTGGCACCACTGGGGATGCAATGCAGTGAGTCCAGAGAGTGCACTGGCACCACTCGGGATGCACTGCAGTGAGCCCAGAGAGTGCCCTGGCACGAGTGGGGATGCAGTTTAGTGAGTCCAGAGAGTGCTTTGGCACCACTGGGGATGCAGTGCAGTGAGTCCAGAGAGTGCACTGGCACCACTGGGGATGCAGCGCAGTGACTCCAGAGAGTGCACTGGCACCACTGGGGATGCGGTGTCGGGAGTCCAGAGAGTGCTTTGGCACCACTGGGGATGCACTGCAGTTACTCCAGAGAGTGCACTGGCACCACTGGGGATGCGGTGCCGGGAGTCCAGAGAGTGCTTTGGCACCACTGGGGATGCACTGCAGTGAGTCCAGAGAGTGCACTGGCACCACTGAGAATGCACTTCAGTGAGTCCAGAGAGTGCACTGGCACCACTGGGGATGCACTGCAGTGAGTCCAGAGAGTGCACTAGCACCACTGGGGAATGCAGTGCAGTGAGTCCAGTGAGTACACTGGCAATACTGGGGATGCAGTGCAGTGAGTCCAGAGAGTGCACTGGCACCACTGGGGATGCAGTGCAGTGAGTCCAGAGAGTGCACTGGCACCACTGGGGATGCACTGCAGTGAGTCCAGAGATTGCACTGGCACCACTGGGGATGCAGTACAGTGAGTCCACACAGTGCACTGGCACCACTGGGGATGCAGTGCAGTGAGTCCAGAGAGTGCACTGGCACCACTGGGGATGCACTGCAGTGAGTCCAGAGAGTGCACTGGCACCACCTGTGATGCAGTGCAGTGAGTCCAGAGAGTGCACTGGCACCACTCGGGCTGCAGTGCAGTGAGTCCAGAGAGTGCACTGGCACCACTGGTGATGCAGTACAGTGAGTCCAGAGAGTGCACTGGCACCACTGGGGATGCACTGCAGTGAGTCCAGAGAGTGCACTGGCACCACTGGGGATGCACTACAGTGAGTCCAGAGATTGCACTGGCACCACCTGTGATGCAGTGCAGTGAGTCCAGAGAGTGCACTGGCACCACTGGGGATGCAGTGCACTGAGTCCAGAGAGTGCACGGGCTCCACTGGGGATGCAGTGCAGTGATTCCAGAGAGTGCACTGGCACCACTGGGGATGCAGTGCAGTGAGTCCAGTGAGTGCACTGGCACCAGTGGGGATGCAGTACAGTGAGTCCAGAGAGTGCACTGGCACCACTGGGGATGCATTGCAGTGACTCCAGAGAGTGCACTGGCACCACTGGGGATGCACTTCAGTGAGTCCAGAGAGTGCACTGACACCACTGGGGATGCAGTTTAGTGAGTCCAGAGATTGCACTGGCACCACTGGGGATGCAGTGCAGTGAGTCCAGTGAGTGTACTGGCACCACTGGGGATGCAGTGCAGTGAGTCCAGTGAGTGTACTGGCACCACTGGGGATGCAGTGCAGTGAGTCCAGAGAGTGCACTGGCACCACTGGGGATGCAGTGCAGTGAGTCCAGAGAGTGCACTGGCACCACTGGGGATGCAGTGCAGTGAGTCCAGAGAGTGCAGTGGAACCACTGGGGATGCACTGCAGTGAGTCCAGAGAGTGCACTGGCACCACTGGGGATGCAGTGCAGTGACTCGAGATAGTGCACTTGCACAACTGGGGATGCAGTGCAGTGAGTCCAGAGAGTGCACTGGCACCACTGGTGATGCACTGCAGTGAGTCCAGAGAGTGCACTGGCACCACTGGGGATGCGGTGCCGGGAGTCCAGAGAGTGCACTGGCACCACTGGTGATGCACTGCAGTGAGTCCAGAGAGTGCACTGGCACCACTGGGGATGCAGTGCAGTGAGTCCAGAGAGTGCACTGGCACCACTGGGGATGCAATGCACTGAGTCCAGAGAGTGCACTGGCGCCACTGGGGATGCAGTGCAGTGTGTCCAGAGAGTGCACTGGCACCACTGGGGATGCACTGCAGTGAGTCCAGAGAGTGCACTGGCACCACTGGGGATGCACTTCAGTGAGTCCAGAGAGTGCACTGGCACCCCTGGGGATGCACTGCAGTGAGTCCAGAGAGTGCACTGGCACCACTGGGGATGGAGTACAGTGAGTCCACAGAGTGCACTGGCACCACTGGGAATGCAGTACACTGAGTCCAGAGAGTGCACTGGCACCACTGGGGATGCAGTGCAGTGAGTCCAGAGACTTCACTGGCACCACTGGGAATGCAGAGAAGTGAGTCCAGAGAGCGCACGGGCTCCACTGGGGATGCAGTGCAGTGAGTCCAGAGAGTGCACTGGCACCACTGGGGATGCACTGCAGTGAGTCCACAGAGTGCACTGGCACCACTGGGGATGCAGTGAAGTGAGTGCAGAGAGTGCACTGGCTCCACTGGGGATGCACTGCAGTGAGTCCAGAGAGTGCACTGGCACCACTGGGGATGCACTACAGTGAGTCCAGAGAGTGCACTGGCACCACTGGGGATGCAGTGCAGTGAGTCCAGAGAGTGCACTGGCACCACTGGGGATGCAGTGCAGTGAGTCCAGTGAGTGTACTGGAACCACTGGGGATGCACTGCAGTGAGCCCAGAGAGTGCACTGGCACCACTGAGAATGCACTTCAGTGAGTCCAGAGAGTGCACTGGCACCACTGGGGATGCAGTGCAGTGAGTCCAGAGAGTGCACTAGCACCACTGGGGATGCAGTGCAGTGAATCCTGTTAGTACACTGGCACCACTGGGGATGCACTGCAGTGAGTCAAGAGAGTGCACTGGCGCCACTGGGGATGCAGTGCAGTGTGTCCAGAGAGTGCACTGGCACCACTGGGGATGCAGTGCAGTGAGTCCAGAGAGTGCACTGGCACCACTGGGGATGCACTGCAGTGAGTCCAGAGAGTGCACTGGCACCACTGGGGATGCCCTGCAGTGAGTCCAGAGAGTGCAGTGGCACCACTGGGGATGCGGTGCAGTGAGTCCAGAGAGTGCACTGGCACCACTGGGGATGCAGCGCAGTTACTCCAGAGAGTGCACTGGCACCACAGGGGATGCGGTGTCGGGAGTCCAGAGAGTGCTTTGGCACCACTGGGGATGCACTGCAGTTACTCCAGAGAGTGCACTGGCACCATTGGGGATGCGGTGCCGGGAGTCCAGAGAGTGCTTTGGCACCACTGGGGATGCACTGCAGTGAGTCCAGAGAGTGCACTGGCACCAGTGAGAATGCACTTCAGTGAGTCCAGAGAGTGCACTGGCACCACTGGGGATGCACTGCAGTGAGTCCAGAGAGTGCACTAGCACCACTGAGGAATGCAGTGCAGTGAGTCCAGAGTGTGCACTGGCACCACTGGGGATGCAGTGCAGTGAGTCCAGAGAGTGCACTGGCACCACTGGGGATGCAGTGCAGTGAGTCCAGAGAGTGCACTGGCACCACTGGGGATGCACTGCAGTGAGCCCAGAGAGTGCACTGGCACCACTGGAGATGCAGTACAGTGAGTCCAGTGAATGCACTGGCAGCACTGGGGTTGCAGTGCAGTGAGTCCAGAGAGTGCACTGGCACCACTGGGGATGCAGTTTAGTGACTCCAGAGAGTGCACTGGCACCACTGGGGATGCAGTGCAGTGAGTCCAGTGAGTGTACTGGCACCACTGGGGATGCACTGCAGTGAGTCCAGAGAGTGCACTGACACCACTGAGAATGCACTTCAGTGAGTCCAGAGAGTGCACTGGCACCACTGGTGATGCACTGCAGTGAGTCCAGAGAGTGCAGTGGCACCACTGGGGATGCACTGCAGTGAGTCCAGAGAGTGCACTGGAACCACTGGGGATGCAGTGCAGTGAGTCCAGAGAGTGCACTGGCACCAGTGGGGATGCAGTGCAGTGAGTCCAGAGAGTGCACTGGCACCACTGGGGATGCGGTGCCGGGAGTCCAGAGAGTGCACTGGCACCACTGGGGATGCAGCGCAGTTACTCCAGAGAGTGCACTGGCACCAGTGGGGATGCGGTGTCGGGAGTCCAGAGAGTGCTTTGGCACCACTGGGGATGCACTGCAGGGAGTCCAGAGAGTGCACTGGCACCAGTGAGAATGCACTTCAGTGAGTCCAGAGAGTGCACTGGCACCACTGGGGATGCACTGCAGTGAGTCCAGAGAGTGCACTGGCACCACTGGGGCTGCAGTGCAGTGAGTCCAGTGAGTGCACTGGCACCACTGGGGATGCAGTGCAGTGAGTCCAGAGAGTGCACTGGCACCACTGGGGATGCAGTGCAGTGAGTCCAGAGAGTGCACTGGCACCACTGGGGATGCACTGCAGTGAGTCCAGAGAGTGCACTGGCACCACTGGGGATGCACTGCAGTGAGTCCAGAGATTGCACTGGCACCACTGGGGATGCAGTACAGTGAGTCCACACAGTGCACTAGCACCCCTGGGGATGCGGTGCAGTGAGTCCAGAGAGTGCACTGGCACCAGTGGGGATGCACTGCAGTGAGTCCAGAGAGTGCACTGACACCACTGGGGATGCGGTGCAGTGAGTCCAGAGAGTGCACTGGCACCAGTGGGGATGCACTGCAGTGAGTCCAGTGAGTGCACTGGCTCCACAGGGGATGCAGTGCAGTGAGTCCAGAGAGTGCACTGGCACCACTGGGGATGCAGTGCAGTGACTCCAGAGAGTGCACTGGCACCACTGGGGATGCAGTGCAGTGAGTCCAGAGAGTGCACTGGCGCCAGTGGGGATGCAGTGCAGTGAGTCCAGAGAGTGCACTGGCACCACTGGGGATGCAGTTCAGTGAGTCCAGAGAGTGCACTGGCACCACTGGGGATGCACTGCAGTGAGTCCAGAGAGTGCACTGGCACCACTGAGAATGCACTTCAGTGAGTCCAGAGAGTGCACTGGCACCACTGGGGATGCACTTCAGTGAGTCCAGAGAGTGCACTGGCACCACTGGGGATGCACTGCAGTGAGCCCAGAGAGTGCACTGGCACCACTGGAGATGCAGTACAGTGAGTCCAGTGAATGCACTGGCACCACTGGGGATGCAGTACAGTGACTCCAGAGTGTGCACTGGCACCACTGGGGATGCGGTGTCGGGAGTCCAGAGAGTGCTTTGGCACCAGTGAGAATGCACTTCAGTGAGTCCAGAGAGTGCACTGGCACCACTGGGGATGCACTGCAGTGAGTCCAGAGAGTGCACTAGCACCACTGAGGAATGCAGTGCAGTGAGTCCAGAGTGTGCACTGGCACCACTGGGGATGCAGTGCAGTGAGTCCAGAGAGTGCACTGGCACCACTGGGGATGCAGTGCAGTGAGTCCAGAGAGTGCACTGGCACCACTGGGGATGCACTGCAGTGAGCCCAGAGAGTGCACTGGCACCACTGGAGATGCAGTACAGTGAGTCCAGTGAATGCACTGGCAGCACTGGGGTTGCAGTGCAGTGAGTCCAGAGAGTGCACTGGCACCACTGGGGATGCAGTTTAGTGACTCCAGAGAGTGCACTGGCACCACTGGGGATGCAGTGCAGTGAGTCCAGTGAGTGTACTGGCACCACTGGGGATGCACTGCAGTGAGTCCAGAGAGTGCACTGACACCACTGAGAATGCACTTCAGTGAGTCCAGAGAGTGCACTGGCACCACTGGTGATGCACTGCAGTGAGTCCAGAGAGTGCAGTGGCACCACTGGGGATGCACTGCAGTGAGTCCAGAGAGTGCAATGGAACCACTGGGGATGCAGTGCAGTGAGTCCAGAGAGTGCACTGGCACCAGTGGGGATGCAGTGCAGTGAGTCCAGAGAGTGCACTGGCACCACTGGGGATGCGGTGCCGGGAGTCCAGAGAGTGCACTGGCACCACTGGGGATGCAGCGCAGTTACTCCAGAGAGTGCACTGGCACCAGTGGGGATGCGGTGTCGGGAGTCCAGAGAGTGCTTTGGCACCACTGGGGATGCACTGCAGGGAGTCCAGAGAGTGCACTGGCACCAGTGAGAATGCACTTCAGTGAGTCCAGAGAGTGCACTGGCACCACTGGGGATGCACTGCAGTGAGTCCAGAGAGTGCACTGGCACCACTGGGGCTGCAGTGCAGTGAGTCCAGTGAGTGCACTGGCACCACTGGGGATGCAGTGCAGTGAGTCCAGAGAGTGCACTGGCACCACTGGGGATGCAGTGCAGTGAGTCCAGAGAGTGCACTGGCACCACTGGGGATGCACTGCAGTGAGTCCAGAGAGTGCACTGGCACCACTGGGGATGCACTGCAGTGAGTCCAGAGATTGCACTGGCACCACTGGGGATGCAGTACAGTGAGTCCACACAGTGCACTAGCACCCCTGGGGATGCGGTGCAGTGAGTCCAGAGAGTGCACTGGCAGCACTGGGGATGCACTGCAGTGAGTCCAGAGAGTGCACTGGCACCACTGGGGATGCGGTGCAGTGAGTCCAGAGAGTGCACTGGCACCAGTGGGGATGCACTGCAGTGAGTCCAGTGAGTGCACTGGCTCCACAGGGGATGCAGTGCAGTGAGTCCAGAGAGTGCACTGGCACCACTGGGGATGCAGTGCAGTGACTCCAGAGAGTGCACTGGCACCACTGGGGATGCAGTGCAGTGAGTCCAGAGAGTGCACTGGCGCCAGTGGGGATGCAGTGCAGTGAGTCCAGAGAGTGCACTGGCACCACTGGGGATGCAGTTCAGTGAGTCCAGAGAGTGCACTGGCACCACTGGGGATGCACTGCAGTGAGTCCAGAGAGTGCACTGGCACCACTGAGAATGCACTTCAGTGAGTCCAGAGAGTGCACTGGCACCACTGGGGATGCACTTCAGTGAGTCCAGAGAGTGCACTGGCACCACTGGGGATGCACTGCAGTGAGCCCAGAGAGTGCACTGGCACCACTGGAGATGCAGTACAGTGAGTCCACTGAATGCACTGGCAGCACTGGGGTTGCAGTGCAGTGAGTCCAGAGAGTGCACTGGCACCACTGGGGATGCAGTTTAGTGAGTCCAGAGAGTGCAGTGGCACCACTGGGGATGCAGTGCAGTGAGTCCAGTGAGTGTACTGGCACCACTGGGGATGCACTGCAGTGAGTCCAGAGAGTGCACTGGCACCACTGGGGATGCAGTGCAGTGAGTCCAGAGAGTGCACTGGCACCACTGGGGATGCACGGCAGTGAGTCCAGAGAGTGCAGTGGCACCACTGGGGATGCAGTGCAGTGACTCCAGAGAGTGCACTGGCATCACTGGGGATGCAGTGCAGTGAGTCCAGAGAGTGCACTGGCACCACTGGGGATGCAGTGCAGTGAGTCCAGAGAGTGCACTGGCACCACTGGGGATGCAGTGCAGTGAGTCCAGAGAGTGCACTGGCACCACTGGGGATGCGGTGCCGGAAGTCCAGAGAGTGCTTTGGCACCACTGGGGATGCACTGCAGTTACTCCAGAGACTGCACTGGCACCACTGGGGATGCAGTGCAGTGAGTCCAGAGAGTGCACTGGCACCACTGGGGATGCAGCGCAGTGACTCCAGAGAGTGCACTGTCACCACTGGGGATGCAGTACAGTGAGTCCACAGAGTGCACTGGCACCACTGGGGATGCACTGCAGTGAGTCCAGAGAGTGCACTGGCACCACTGGGGATGCAGTGCAGTGAATCCAGTGAGTGCACTGGCACCACTGGGGATGCAGTGCAGTGAGTCCAGAGAGTGCACTGGCACCACTGGGGATGCACTGCAGTGAGTCCAGAGAGTGCACTGGCACCACTGGAGATGCAGTCCAGTGAGTCCACTGAATGCACTGGCAGCACTGGGGATGCAGTGCAGTGAGTCCAGAGAGTGCACTGGCACCACTGGGGATGCACTGCAGTGAGTCCAGAGAGTGCACTGGCACCACTGGGGATGCACTGCAGTGAGTCCAGAGAGTGCACTGGCACCACTGGGGATGCACTGCAGTGAGTCCAGAGAGTGCACTGGCGCCACTGGGGATGTAGTGCAGTGTGTCCAGAGAGTGCACTGGCACCACTGGGGATGCAGTGCAGTGAGTCCAGAGAGTGCACTGGCACCACTGGGGATGCACTTCAGTGAGTCCAGAGAGTGCACTGGCACCACTGGGGATGCACTGCAGTGAGTCCAGAGAGTGCACTGGCACCACTGGGGATGCAGTGCAGTGAGTCCAGAGAGTGCACTGGCACCACTGGGGATGCAGTGCAGTGAGTCCAGAGAGTGCACTGGCACCACTGGGGATGCACTGCAGTGAGTCCAGAGAGTGCACTGGCACCACTGGGGATGCGGTGCCGGGAATCCACAGAGTGCTTTGGCACCACTGGGGATGCAGTGCAGTGAGTCCAGAGAGTGCACTGGCACCACTGGGGATGCAGTACAGTGACTCCAGAGTGTGCACTGGCACCACTGGGGATGCGGTGTCGGGAGTCCAGAGAGTGCTTTGGCACCACAGGGGATGCGCTGCAGTTACTCCAGAGAGTGCACTGGCACCACTGGGGATGCGGTGCCGGGAGTCCAGAGAGTGCTTTGGCACCACTGGAGATGCACTTCAGTGAGTCCAGAGAGTGCACTGGCACCACTGGGGATGCACTGCAGTGAGTCCAGAGATTGCACTGGCACCACTGGGGATGCAGTACAGTGAGTCCACACATTGCACTAGCACCACTGGGGATGCAGTGCAGTGAGTCCAGAGAGTGCACTGGCACCACTGGGGATGCAGTGCAGTGAGTCCAGAGAGTGCACTGGCACCACTGGGGATGCACTGCAGTGAGTCCAGAGAGTGCACTGGCACCACTGAGAATGCACTTCAGTGAGTCCAGAGAGTGCACTGGCACCACTGGGGATGCAATGCAGTGAGTCCAGAGAGTGCACTGGCACCACTCGGGATGCACTGCAGTGAGCCCAGAGAGTGCACTGGCACCACTGGAGATGCAGTACAGTGAGTCAAGTGAATTCACTGGCAGCACTGGGGTTGCAGTGCAGTGAGTCCAGAGAGTGCACTGGCACCACTGGGAATGCAGTTTAGTGAGTCCAGAGAGTGCTTTGGCACCACTGGGGATGCAGCGCAGTGACTCCAGAGAGTGCACTGGCACCACTGGGGATGCGGTGTCGGGAGTCCAGAGAGTGCTTTGGCACCACTGGGGATGCACTGCAGTGAGTCCAGAGATTGCACTGGCACCACTGGGGATGCAGTACAGTGAGTCCACACAGTGCACTGGCACCACTGGGGATGCAGTGCAGTGAGTCCAGAGAGTGCACTGGCACCACTGGGGATGCTGTGCAGTGAGTCCAGAGAGTGCACTGGCACCACTGGGGATGCACTGCAGTGAGTCCAGAGAGTGCACTGGCACCACTGAGAATGCACATCAGTGAGTCCAGAGAGTGCACTGGCACCACTGGGGATGCACTGCAGTGAGCCCAGAGAGTGCACTGGCACCACTGGAGATGCAGTACAGTGAGTCCAGTGAATGCACTGGCAGCACTGGCGTTGCAGTGCAGTGAGTCCAGAGAGTGCACTGGCACCACTGGTGATGCAGTTTAGTGAGTCGAGAGAGTGCACTGGCACCACTGGGGATGCACTTCAGTGAGTCCAGAGAGTGCACTGGCACCACTGGGGATGCACTGCAGTGAGTCCAGAGAGTGCACTGGCACCACTGGGGATGCAGTACAGTGAGTCCACAGAGTGCACTGGCACCACTGGGGATGCAGTACAGTGAGTCCAGAGAGTGCACTGGCACCACTGGGGATGCAGTGCAGTGAGTCCAGAGACTTCACTGGCACCACTGGGAATGCAGAGAAGTGAGTCCAGAGAGTGCACTGGCACCACTGGGGATGCAGTGCAGTGAGTCCAGAGAGTGCACTGGCACCACTGGGGATGCACTGCAGTGAGTCCAGAGAGTGCACTGGCACCACCTCTGATGCAGTGCAGTGAGTCCAGAGAGTGCACTGGCACCACTGGGGATGCAGTGCAGTGAGTCCAGAGAGTGCACTGGCACCACTGGGGATGCAGTACAGTGAGTCCAGAGAGTGCACTGGCACCACTGGGGATGCACTGCAGTGAGTCCAGAGAGTGCACTGGCACCACTGGGGATGCACTACAGTGAGTCCAGAGATTGCACTGGCACCACCTGTGATGCAGTGCAGTGAGTCCAGAGAGTGCACTGGCACCACTGGGGATGCAGTGCAGTGAGTCCAGAGAGTGCACGGGCTCCACTGGGGATGCAGTGCAGTGAGTCCAGAGAGTGCACTGGCACCACTTGTGATGCAGTGCAGTGAGTCCAGTGAGTGCACTGGCACCAGTGGGGATGCAGTACAGTGAGTCCAGAGAGTGCACTGGCACCACTGGGGATGCAGTGCAGTGACTCCAGAGAGTGCACTGGCACCACTGGGGATGCACTTCAGTGAGCCCAGAGAGTGCCCTGGCACGAGTGGGGATGCAGTTTAGTGAGTCCAGAGAGTGCTTTGGCACCACTGGGGATGCAGTGCAGTGAGTCCAGAGAGTGCACTGGCACCACTGGGGATGCAATGCAGTGAGTCCAGAGAGTGCACTGGCACCACTCGGGATGCACTGCAGTGAGCCCAGAGAGTGCCCTGGCACGAGTGGGGATGCAGTTTAGTGAGTCCAGAGAGTGCTTTGGCACCCCTGGGGATGCAGTGCAGTGAGTCCAGAGAGTGCACTGGCACCACTGGGGATGCAGCGCAGTGACTCCAGAGAGTGCACTGGCACCACTGGGGATGCGGTGTCGGGAGTCCAGAGAGTGCTTTGGCACCACTGGGGATGCACTGCAGTTACTCCAGAGAGTGCACTGGCACCACTGGGGATGCGGTGCCGGGAGTCCAGAGAGTGCTTTGGCACCACTGGGGATGCACTGCAGTGAGTCCAGAGAGTGCACTGGCACCACTGAGAATGCACTTCAGTGAGTCCAGAGAGTGCACTGGCACCACTGGGGATGCACTGCAGTGAGTCCAGAGAGTGCACTAGCACCACTGGGGAATGCAGTACAGTGAGTCCAGTGAGTACACTGGCACCACTGGGGATGCAGTGCAGTGAGTCCAGAGAGTGCACTGGCACCACTGGGGATGCACTGCAGTGAGTCCAGAGAGTGCACTGGCACCACTGGGGATGCTGTGCAGTGAGTCCAGAGAGTGCACTGGCACCACTGGGGATGCACTGCAGTGAGTCCAGAGAGTGCACTGGCACCACAGATAATGCACATCAGTGAGTCCAGAGAGTGCACTGGCACCACTGGGGATGCACTGCAGTGAGCCCAGAGAGTGCACTGGCACCACTGGAGATGGAGTACAGTGAGTCCAGTGAATGCACTGGCAGCACTGGGGTTGCAGTGCAGTGAGTCCAGAGAGTGCACTGGCACCACTGGTGATGCAGTTTAGTGAGTCGAGAGAGTGCACTGGCACCACTGGGGATGCACTTCAGTGAGTCCAGAGAGTGCACTGGCACCACTGGGGATGCACTGCAGTGAGTCCAGAGAGTGCACTGGCACCACTGGGGATGCAGTACAGTGAGTCCACAGAGTGCACTGGCACCACTGGGGATGCAGTACAGTGAGTCCAGAGAGTGCACTGGCACCACTGGGGATGCAGTGCAGTGAGTCCAGAGACTTCACTGGCACCACTGGGGATGCAGTACAGTGAGTCCAGAGAGTGCACTGGCACCACTGGGGATGCACTGCAGTGAGTCCAGAGAGTGCACTGGCACCACTGGGGATGCACTACAGTGAGTCCAGAGATTGCACTGGCACCACCTGTGATGCAGTGCAGTGAGTCCAGAGAGTGCACTGGCACCACTGGGGATGCAGTGCAGTGAGTCCAGAGAGTGCACGGGCTCCACTGGGGATGCAGTGCAGTTACTCCAGAGACTGCACTGGCACCACTGGGGATGCAGTGCAGTGAGTCCAGTGAGTGCACTGGCACCAGTGGGGATGCAGTACAGTGAGTCCAGAGAGTGCACTGGCACCACTGGGGATGCATTGCTGTGACTCCAGAGAGTGCACTGGCACCACTGGGGATGCACTTCAGTGAGTCCAGAGAGTGCACTGACACCACTGGGGATGCAGTTTAGTGAGTCCAGAGATTGCACTGGCACCACTGGGGATGCAGTGCAGTGAGTCCAGTGAGTGTACTGGCACCACTGGGGATGCAGTGCAGTGAGTCCAGTGAGTGTACTGGCACCACTGGGGATGCAGTGCAGTGAGTCCAGAGAGTGCACTGGCACCACTGGGGATGCACTGCAGTGAGTCCAGAGAGTGCACTGGCACCACTGGGGATGCAGTGCAGTGAGTCCAGAGAGTGCAGTGGAACCACTGGGGATGCACTGCAGTGAGTCCAGAGAGTGCACTGGCACCACTGGGGATGCAGTGCAGTGACTCGAGATAGTGCACTTGCACAACTGGGGATGCAGTGCAGTGAGTCCAGAGAGTGCACTGGCACCACTGGTGATGCACTGCAGTGAGTCCAGAGAGTGCACTGGCACCACTGGGGATGCGGTGCCGGGAGTCCAGAGAGTGCACTGGCACCACTGGTGATGCACTGCAGTGAGTCCAGAGAGTGCTCTGGCACCACTGGGGATGCAGTGCAGTGAGTCCAGAGAGTGCACTGGCACCACTGGGGATGCAATGCACTGAGTCCAGAGAGTGCACTGGCGCCACTGGGGATGCAGTGCAGTGTGTCCAGAGAGTGCACTGGAACCACAGGGGATGCACTGCAGTGAGTCCAGAGAGTGCACTGGCACCACTGGGGATGCACTTCAGTGAGTCCAGAGAGTGCACTGGCACCCCTGGGGATGCAGTGCAGTGAGTCCAGAGAGTGCACTGGCACCACTGGGGATGGAGTACAGTGAGTCCACAGAGTGCACTGGCACCACTGGGGATGCAGTACACTGAGTCCAGAGAGTGCACTGGCACCACTGGGGATGCAGTGCAGTGAGTCCAGAGACTTCACTGGCACCACTGGGAATGCAGAGAAGTGAGTCCAGAGAGTGCACGGGCTCCACTGGGGATGCAGTGCAGTGAGTCCAGAGAGTGCACTGGCACCACTGGGGATGCACTGCAGTGAGTCCACAGAGTGCACTGGCACCACTGGGGATGCAGTGAAGTGAGTGCAGAGAGTGCACTGGCTCCACTGGGGATGCACTGCAGTGAGTCCAGAGAGTGCACTGGCACCACTGGGGATGCAGTGCAGTGAGTCCAGAGAGTGCACTGGCACCACTGGGGATGCAGTGCAGTGAGTCCAGAGAGTGCACTGGCACCACTGGGGATGCAGTGCAGTGAGTCCAGTGAGTGTACTGGAACCACTGGGGATGCACTGCAGTGAGCCCAGAGAGTGCACTGGCACCACTGAGAATGCACTTCAGTGAGTCCAGAGAGTGCACTGGCACCACTGAGAATGCACTTCAGTGAGTCCAGAGAGTGCACTGGCACCACTGGGGATGCAGTGCAGTGAGTCCAGAGAGTGCACTAGCACCACTGGGGATGCAGTGCAGTGAATCCTGTTAGTACACTGGCACCACTGGGGATGCAGTGCAGTGAGTCCAGAGAGCTCACTGGCAGCACTGGGGATGCACTGCAGTGAGTCCAGAGAGTGCACTGGCACCACTGGAGATGCAGTACAGTGAGTCCAGTGAATGCACTGGCACCACTGGGGATGCAGTGCAGTGAGTCCAGAGAGTGCCCTGGCACGAGTGGGGATGCACTGCAGTGAGTCCAGTGAGTGCACTGGCTCCACTGGGGATGCAGTGCAGTGAGTCCAGAGAGTGCAGTGGCACCACTGGTGATGCAGTGCAGTGAGTCCAGAGAGTGCACTGGCAGCACTGGGGATGCAGTGCAGTGAGTCCAGAGAGTGCACTGGCACCACTGGGGATGCAGTGCAGTGAGTCCAGAGAGTGCACTGGCACCACTGGGGATGCACTGCAGTGAGTCCAGAGAGTGCACTGGCACCACTGAGAATGCACTTCAGTGAGTCCAGAGAGTGCACTGGCACCACTGGGGATGCACTGCAGTGAGTCCAGAGAGTGCACTGGCACCACTGGGGATGCACTGCAGTGAGTCCAGTGAGTGTACTGGCACCACTGGGGATGCACTGCAGTGAGTCCAGAGAGTGCACTGACACCACTGGAGATGCAGTACAGTGAGTCCAGTGAATGCACTGGCAGCACTGGGGTTGCAGAGCAGTGAGTCCAGAGAGTGCACTGGCACCACTGGGGATGCACTGCAGTGAGTCCAGAGAGTGCAGTGGCACCACTGGGGATGCACTGCAGTGAGTCCAGAGAGTGCACTGGCACCACTTGGGATGCAGTGCAGTGAGTCCAGAGAGTGCACTGGCACCACTGGGAATGCGGTGCCGGGAGTCCAGAGAGTGCTTTGGCACCACTGGGGATGCACTGCAGTTACTCCAGAGACTGCACTGGCACCACTGGGGATGCACTGCAGTGAGTCCAGAGAGTGCACTGGCACCACTGGGGATGCACTGCAGTGAGTCCAGAGAGTGCACTGTCACCACTGTGGATGCAGTACAGTGAGTCCAGAGAGTGCACTGGCACCACTGGGGATGCACTGCAGTGACTGCAGAGAGTGCACTGGCACCACTGGGGATGCAGTGCCGTGAATCCAGAGAGTGCACTGGCACCACTGGGGATGCAGTGCAGTGAGTCCAGAGAGTGCACTGGCACCACTGGGGATGCACTGCAGTGAGCCCAGAGAGTGCACTGGCACCACTGGAGATGCAGTCCAGTGAGTCCAGTGAATGCACTGGCAGCACTGGGAATGCAGTGCAGTGAGTCCAGAGCGTGCACTGGCACCACTGGGGATGCAGTATAGTGAGTCCAGAGAGTGCACTGGCACCACTGGGGATGCAGTGCAGTGAGTCCAGAGTTTGCACTGGCACCACTGGGGATGCACTGCAGTGAATCCAGAGAGTGCACTGGCACCACAGATGATGCAGTACAGTGAATCCAGAGAGTGCACTGGCACCACTGGGGATGCAGTGCAGTGAATCCTGTTAGTACACTGGCACCACTGGGGATGCAGTGCAGTGAGTCCAGAGAGCTCACTGGCACCACTGGGGATGCAGTGCAGTGAGTCCAGAGAGTGCACTGGCACCACTGGTGATGCACTGCAGTGAGTCCAGAGAGTGCACTGGCACCACTGGGGATGCAGTGCAGTGAGTCCAGAGAGTGCACTGGCACCACTGGGGATGCACTGCAGTGAGTCCAGAGAGTGCACTGGCGCCACTGGGGATGCAGTGCAGTGTGTCCAGAGAGTGCACTGGCACCACTGGGGATGCCCTGCAGTGAGTCCAGAGAGTGCACTGGCACCACTGGGGATGCGGTGCCGGGAGTCCAGAGAGTGCTTTGGCACCACTGGGGATGCAATGCAGTGAGTCCAGAGAGTGCACTGGCACCACTGGGGATGCAGCGCAGTGACACCAGAGAGTGCACTGGCACCACTGGGGATGCGGTTTCGGGAGTCCAGAGAGTGCACTGGCACCACTGGGGATGCAGTACAGTGAGTCCAGAGAGTGCACTGGCACCACTGGGGATGCAGTGCAGTGAGTCCAGAGAGTGCACTGGCACCACTGGGGATGCAGTGCAGTGAGTCCAGAGAGTGCACTGGCACCACTGGGGATGCACTTCAGTGAGTCCAGAGAGTGCACGGGCACCAGTGGGGATGCACTGCAGTGAGTCCAGAGATTGCTCTGGCACCACTGGGGATGCAGTACAGTGAGTCCACACAGTGCACTAGCACCCCTGGGGATGCAGTGCACTGAGTCCAGAGAGTGCACTGGCACCACTGGTGATGCACTGCAGTGAGTCCAGAGAGAGCACTGGCACCACTGGTGATGCGGTGCAGTGAGTCCAGAGAGTGCACTGGCACCACTGGGGATGCAGTGCAGTGAGTCCAGAGAGTGCACTGGCACCAGTGGGGATGCACTGCAGTGAGTCCAGTGAGTGCACTGGCTCCACAGGGGATGCAGTGCAGTGAGTCCAGAGAGAGCACTGGCACCACTGGGGATGCAGTGCAGTGAGTCCAGAGAGTGCACTGGCACCACTGGGGATGCAGTGCAGTGAGTCCAGAGAGTGCACTGGCAGCACTGGGGATGCAGTGCAGTGAGTCCAGAGAGTGCACTGGCACCACTGGGGATGCAGTTCACTGAGTCCAGAGAGTGCACTGGCACCACTGGGGATGCACTGCAGTGAGTCCAGAGAGTGCAGTGGCACCACTGAGAATGCACTTCAGTGAGTCCAGAGAGTGCACTGGCAACACTGGGGATGCACTGCAGTGAGTCCAGAGAGTGCACTGGCACCACTGGGGATGCACTGCAGTGAGCCCAGAGAGTGCACTGGCACCACTGGAGATGCAGTACAGTGAGTCCAGTGAATGCACTGGCACCACTGGGGTTGCAGTGCAGTGAGTCCAGAGAGTGCACTGGCACCACTGGGGATGCAGTTTAGTGAGTCCAGAGAGTGCACTGTCACCACTGGGGATGCAGTGCAGTGAGTCCAGTGAGTGTACTTGCACCACTGGGGATGCAGTGCAGTGAGTCCAGAGAGTGCACTGGCACCACTGAGAATGCCCTTCAGTGAGTCCAGAGAGTGCACTGGCACCACTGGGGATGCACTTCAGTGAGTCCGGAGAGTGCACTGACACCACTGGGGATGCACTGCAGTGAGTCCAGAGAGTGCACTGGCACCACTGCGGATGCAGTGCAGTGAGTCCAGAGAGTGCACTGGCACCACTGGGGATGCAGTGCAGTGAGTCCAGAGAGTGCACTGGCACCACTGGGGATGCAGTGCAGTGAGTCCAGAGAGTGCACTGGCACCACTGGGGATGCGGTGCCGGGAGTCCAGAGAGTGCTTTGGCACCACTGGGGATGCACTGCAGTTACTCCAGAGACTGCACTGGCACCACTGGGGATGCAGTGCAGTGAGTCCAGAGAGTGCACTGGCACCACTGGGGATGCACTGCAGTGAGTCCAGAGAGTACACTGTCACCACTGGGGATGCAGTACAGTGAGTCCACAGAGTGCACTGGCACCACTGGGGATGCAGTGCAGTGAGTCCAGAGAGTGCACTGGCACCACTGGGGATGCAGTGCAGTGAATCCAGTGAGTGCACTGGCACCACTGGGGATGCAGTTCAGTGAGTCCAGAGAGTGCACTTGCACCACTGGGGATGCACTGCAATGAATCCAGAGAGTGCACTGGCACCACAGATGATGCAGTACAGTGAGTCCAGTGAGTGCAATGGCACCACTGGGGATGTAGTGCAGTGACTCGAGATAGTGCACTTGCACCACTGGGGATGCAGTGCAGTGAGTCCAGAGAGTGCACTGGCACCACTGGGGATGCAGTGCAGTGAGTCCAGAGAGTGCACTGGCACCACTGGGGATGCACTGAAGTGAGTCCAGAGAGTGCACTGGCACCACAGGGGATGCAGTGCAGTGAGTCCAGAGAGTGCACTGGCACCACTGGGAATGCAGAGAAGTGAGTCCAGAGAGTGCACTGGCACCACTGGGGATGCAGTCCAGTGAGTCCAGAGAGTGCACTGGCACCCCTGGGGATGCAGTGCAGTGAGTCCAGACAGTGCACTGGCACCACTAGGGCTGCAGTACAGTGAGTCCAGAGAGTGCACTGGCACCACTGGGGATGCACTGCAGTGAGTCCAGAGAGTGCACGGGCTCCACTGGGGATGCAGTGCAGTGAGTCCAGAGAGTGCACTGGCACCACTTGTGATGCAGTGCAGTGAGTCCAGTGAGTGCACTGGCACCAGTGGGGATGCACTGCAGTGAGTCCAGAGAGTGCACTGGCACCACTGGGGATGCAGTGCAGTGACTCCAGAGAGTGCACTGGCACCACTGGGGATGCACTTCAGTGACTCCAGAGAGTGCACTGACACCACTGGGGATGCAGTGCAGTGAGTCCAAAGACTTCACTGGCACCACTGGGGATACAGTGCAGTGAGTCCAGAGAGTGCACTGGCACCACTGGTGATGCACTTCAGTGAGTCCAGAGAGTGCACTGGCACCACTGGGGATGCAGTGCAGTGAGTCCAGAGAGTGCACTGGAACCACTGGGGATGCAGTGCAGTGAGTCCAGAGAGTGCACTGGCGCCACTGGGGATGCAGTGCAGTGAGTCCAGAGAGTGCACTGGCACCACTGGTGATGCAGTGCAGTGAGTCCAGAGAGTGCACTGGCACCACTGGGGATGCACTTCAGTGAGTCCAGAGAGTGCACTGGCACCACTGGGGATGCCCTGCAGTGAGTCCAGAGAGTGCACTGGCACCACTGGGGATGCAGTGCAGTGAGTCCAGAGAGTGCACTGGCACCACTGGGGATGCGGTGCCGGGAGTCCAGAGAGTGCTTTGGCACCACTGGGGATGCAGTGCAGTCAGTCCAGAGAGTGCACTGGCACCACTGGGGATGCAGCGCAGTGACTCCAGAGAGTGCACTGGCACCACTTGGGATGCAGTGCAGTGAGTCCAGAGAGTGCCCTGGCACCAGTGGGGATGCAGTGCAGTGAGTCCAGAGAGTGCACTGGCTCCACTGGGGATGCAGTGCAGTGAGTCCAGAGAGTGCCCTGGCACGAGTGGGGATGCACTGCAGTGAGTCCAGAGAGTGCACTGGCACCACTGGTGATGCAGTGCAGTGAGTCCAGAGAGCGCACTGGCAGCACTGGGGATGCAGTGCAGTGAGTCCAGAGAGTGCACTGGCACCACTGTGGAAGGACTGCAGTGAGTCCAGAGAGTGCACTGGCACCACTGAGAATGCACTTCAGTGAGTCCAGAGAGTGCACTGGCACCACTGGGGATGCAGTGCAGTGAGTCCAGAGAGTGCACTGGCACCACTGGGGATGCACTTCAGTGAGCCCAGAGAGTGCACTGGCACCACTGGAGATGCACTACAGTGAGTCCAGTGAATGCACTGGCAGCACTGGGGTTGCAGTGCAGTGAGTCCAGAGAGTGCACTGGCACCACTGGGGATGCAGTTTAGTGACTCCAGAGAGTGCACTGGCACCACTGGGGATGCAGTGCAGTGAGTCCAGTGAGTGTACTGGCACCACTGGGGATGCACTGCAGTGAGTCCAGAGAGTGCTTTGGCACCACTGGGGATGCACTGCAGTTACTCCAGAGACTGCACTGGCACCACTGGGGATGCACTGCAGTGAGTCCAGAGAGTGCACTGGCACCACTGGGGATGCACTGCAGTGAGTCCAGAGAGTGCACTGGCACCACTGGGGATGCAGTACAGTGAGTCCAGAGAGCGCACTGGCACCACTGGGGATGCACTGCAGTGAGTCCAGAGAGTGCACTGGCACCACTGGGGATGCAGTGCAGTGAATCCAGTGAGTGCACTGGCACCACTGGGGATGCAGTGCAGTGAGTCCAGAGAGTGCACTGGCCCCACTGGGGATGCACTGCAGTGAGCCCAGAGAGTGCACTGGCACCACTGGAGATGCAGTCCAGTGAGTCCAGTGAATGCACTGGCAGCACTGGGGATGCAGTGCAGTGAGTCCAGAGAGTGCACTGGCACCACTGGGGATGCAGTATAGTGAGTCCAGAGAGTGCACTGGCACCACTGGGGATGCAGTGCAGTGACTCCAGAGAGTGCACTGGCACCACTGGGGATGCACTGCAGTGAATCCATAGAGTGCACTGGCACCACAGATGATGCAGTACAGTGAGTCCAGTGAGTGCACTGGCACCACTGGGGATGTAGTGCAGTGAGTCCAGAGAGTGCACTTGCACCACTGGGGATGCAGTGCAGTGAGTCCAGAGAGTGCACTGGCACCACTGGTGATGCACTGCAGTGAGTCCAGAGAGTGCACTGGCACCACTGGGGATGCACTGAAGTGAGTCCAGAGAGTGCACTGGCACCACAGGGGATGCAGTGCAGTGAGTCCAGAGAGTGCACTGGCACCACTGGAATGCAGTGCAGTGAGTCCAGAGAGTGCACTGGCACCACTGGGGATGCAGTCCAGTGAGTCCAGAGAGTGCACTGGCACCCCTGGGGATGCAGTGCAGTGAGTCCAGACAGTGCACTGGCACCACTAGGGCTGCAGTACAGTGAGTCCAGAGAGTGCACTGGCACCACTGGGGATGCACTGCAGTGAGTCCAGAGAGTGCACGGGCTCCACTGGGGATGCAGTGCAGTGAGTCCAGAGAGTGCACTGGCACCACTTGTGATGCAGTGCAGTGAGTCCAGTGAGTGCACTGGCACCAGTGGGGATGCACTGCAGTGAGTCCAGAGAGTGCACTGGCACCACTGGGGATGCAGTGCAGTGACTCCAGAGAGTGCACTGGCACCACTGGGGATGCACTTCAGTGACTCCAGAGAGTGCACTGACACCACTGGGGATGCAGTGCAGTGAGTCCAAAGACTTCACTGGCACCACTGGGGATACAGTGCAGTGAGTCCAGAGAGTGCACTGACACCACTGAGAATGCACTTCAGTGAGTCCAGAGAGTGCACTGGCACCACTGGGGATGCACTGCAGTGAGTCCAGAGAGTGCAGTGACACCACTGGGGATGCACTGCAGTGAGTCCAGAGAGTGCACTGGCACCACTGGGGATGCAGTGCAGTGAGTCCAGAGACTGCACTGGCACCACTGGGGATGCAGTGCAGTGAGTCCAGAGAGTGCACTGGCACCACTGGGGATGCGGTGCCGGGAGTCCAGAGAGTGCTTTGGCACCACTGGGGATGCACTGCAGTTACTCCAGAGACTGCACTGGCACCACTGGGGATGCACTGCAGTGAGTCCAGAGAGTGCACTGGCACCACTGGGGATGCACTGCAGTGAGTCCAGAGAGTGCACTGTCACCACTGGGGATGCAGTACAGTAAGTCCAGAGAGCGCACTGGCACCACTGGGGATGCACTGCAGTGAGTCCAGAGAGTGCACTGGCACCACTGGGGATGCAGTGCAGTGAATCCAGTGAGTGCACTGGCACCACTGGGGATGCAGTGCAGTGAGTCCAGAGAGTGCACTGGCCCCACTGGGGATGCACTGCAGTGAGCCCAGAGAGTGCACTGGCACCACTGGAGATGCAGTCCAGTGAGTCCAGTGAATGCACTGGCAGCACTGGGGATGCAGTGCAGTGAGTCCAGAGAGTGCACTGGCACCACTGGGGATGCAGTATAGTGAGTCCAGAGAGTGCACTGGCACCACTGGGGATGCAGTGCAGTGACTCCAGAGAGTGCACTGGCACCACTGGGGATGCACTGCAGTGAATCCATAGAGTGCACTGGCACCACAGATGATGCAGTACAGTGAGTCCAGTGAGTGCACTGGCACCACTGGGGATGTAGTGCAGTGAGTCCAGAGAGTGCACTTGCACCACTGGGGATGCAGTGCAGTGAGTCCAGAGAGTGCACTGGCACCACTGGTGATGCACTGCAGTGAGTCCAGAGAGTGCACTGGCACCACTGGGGATGCAGTGCAGTGAGTCCAGAGAGTGCACTGGCACCACTGGGGATGCACTGCAGTGAGTCAAGAGAGTGCACTGGCACCACTGGGGATGCAGTGCAGTGTGTCCAGAGAGTGCACTGGCACCAATGGGGATGCACTGCAGTGAGTCCAGAGAGTGCACTGGCACCACTGGGGATGCACTTCAGTGAGTCCAGAGAGTGCACTGGCACCACTGGGGATGCCCTGCAGTGAGTCCAGAGAGTGCACTGGCACCACTGGGGATGCGGTGCCGGGAGTCCAGAGAGTGCTTTGGCACCACTGGGGATGCAGTGCAGTGAGTCCAGAGAGTGCACTGGCACCACTGGGGATGCAGCGCAGTGACTCCAGAGAGTGCACTGGCACCACAGGGGATGCGGTGTCGGGATTCCAGAGAGTGCTTTGGCACCACTGGGGATGCACTGCAGTGAGTCCAGAGAGTGCACTGGCACCACTGAGAATGCACTTCAGTGAGTCCAGAGAGTGCACTGGCACCACTGGGGATGCACTGCAGTGAGTCCAGAGAGTGCACTAGCACCACTGGGGAATGCAGTGCAGTGAGTCCAGAGTGTGCACTGGCACCTCTGGGGATGCAGTGCAGTGAGTCCAGAGAGTGCACTGGCACCACTGGAGATGCAGTCCAGTGAGTCCAGAGAGTGCACTGGCACCACTGGGGATGCAGTGCATTGAGTCCAGTGAGTGCACTGGCAGCAGTGGGGATGCAGTGCAGTGAGTCCAGAGAGTGCACTGGCAGCACTGGGGATGCACTGCAGTGAGTCCAGAGAGTGCACTGGCACCACTGGGGATGCAGTGCAGTGAGTCCAGAGAGTGCACTGGCACCACTGGGGATGCACTTCAGTGACTCCAGAGAGTGCACTGACACCACTGGGGATGCAGTGCAGTGAGTCCAAAGACTTCACTGGCACCACTGGGGATACAGTGCAGTGAGTCCAGAGAGTGCACTGGCACCACAGGTGATGCACTTCAGTGAGTCCAGAGAGTGCACTGGCACCACTGGGCATGCAGTGCAGTGAGTCCAGAGAGAGCACTGGCACCACTGGGGATGCAGTGCAGTGAGTCCAGAGAGTGCACTGGCACCACTGGGGATGCAGTGCAGTGAGTCCAGAGAGTGCACTGGCACCAGTGGGGATGCACTGCAGTGAGTCCAGTAAGTGCACTGGCTCCACAGGGGATGCAGTGCAGTGAGTCCAGAGAGTGCACTGGCACCACTGGGGAAGGACTGCAGTGAGTCCAGAGAGTGCACTGGCACCACTGGTGATGCAGTGCAGTGAGTCCAGAGAGTGCACTGGCAGCACTGGGGATGCAGTGCAGTGAGTCCAGAGAGTGCACTGGCACCACTGGGGATGCAGTTCAGTGAGTCCAGAGAGTGCACTGGCAGCACTGGGGATGCACTGCAGTGAGTCCAGAGAGTGCACTGGCACCACTGAGAATGCACTTCAGTGAGTCCAGAGAGTGCACTGGCACCACTGGGGATGCACTGCAGTGAGTCCAGAGAGTGCACTGGCACCACTGGAGATGCAGTACAGTGAGTCCAGTGAATGCACTGGCACCACTGGGGTTGCAGTGCAGTGAGTCCAGAGAGCGCACTGGCACCACTGGGGATGCACTGCAGTGAGTCCAGAGAGTGCACTGGCACCACTGGGGATGCAGTGCAGTGAATCCAGTGAGTGCACTGGCACCACTGGGGATGCAGTGCAGTGAGTCCAGAGAGTGCACTGGCCGCACTGGGGATGCACTGCAGTGAGCCCAGAGAGTGCACTGGCACCACTGGAGATGCAGTCCAGTGAGTCCAGTGAATGCACTGGCAGCACTGGGGATGCAGTGCAGTGAGTCCAGAGAGTGCACTGGCACCACTGGGGATGCAGTATAGTGAGTCCAGAGAGTGCACTGGCACCACTGGGGATGCAGTGCAGTGACTCCAGAGAGTGCACTGGCACCACAGGGGATGCACTGCAGTGAATCCATAGAGTGCACTGGCACCACAGATGATGCAGTACAGTGAGTCCAGTGAGTGCACTGGCACCACTGGGGATGTAGTGCAGTGAGTCCACAGAGTGCACTTGCACCACTGGGGATGCAGTGCAGTGAGTCCAGAGAGTGCACTGGCACCACTGGTGATGCACTGCAGTGAGTCCAGAGAGTGCACTGGCACCACTGGGGATGCAGTGCAGTGAGTCCAGAGAGTGCACTGGCAGCACTGGGGATGCAGTGCAGTGAGTCAAGAGAGTGCACTGGCGCCACTGGGGATGCAGTGCAGTGTGTCCAGAGAGTGCACTGGCACCACTGGGGATGCACTGCAGTGAGTCCAGAGAGTGCACTGGCACCACTGGGGATGCACTTCAGTGAGTCCAGAGAGTGCACTGGCACCACTGGGGATGCCCTGCAGTGAGTCCAGAGAGTGCACTGGCACCACTGGGGATGCGGTGCCGGGAGTCCAGAGAGTGCTTTGGCACCACTGGGGATGCAGTGCAGTGAGTCCAGAGAGTGCACTGGCACCACTGGGGATGCAGCGCAGTGACTCCAGAGAGTGCACTGGCACCACAGGGGATGCGGTGTCGGGAGTTCAGAGAGTGCTTTGGCACCACTGGGGATGCACTGCAGTTACTCCAGAGAGTGCACTGGCACCACTGGGGATGCGGTGCCGGGAGTCCAGAGAGTGCTTTGGCACCACTGGGGATGCACTGCAGTGAGTCCAGAGAGTGCACTGGCACCACTGAGAATGCACTTCAGTGAGTCCAGAGAGTGCACTGGCACCACTGGGGATGCACTGCAGTGAGTCCAGAGAGTGCACTAGCACCACTGGGGAATGCAGTGCAGTGAGTCCAGAGTGTGCACTGGCACCACTGGGGATGCAGTGCAGTGAGTCCAGAGAGTGCACTGGCACCACTGGGGATGCAGTGCAGTGAGTCCAGAGAGTGCACTGGCACCACTGGGGATGCAGTGCATTGAGTCCAGTGAGTGCACTGGCAGCAGTGGGGATGCAGTGCAGTGAGTCCAGAGAGTGCACTGGCAGCACTGGGGATGCACTGCAGTGAGTCCAGAGAGTGCACTGGCACCACTGGGGATGCAGTGCAGTGAGTCCAGAGAGTGCACTGGCACCACTGGGGATGCACTTCAGTGACTCCAGAGAGTGCACTGGCACCACTGTGGATGCACTGCATTGAGTCCAGAGATTTCACTGGCACCACTGGGTATGCAGTACAGTGAGTCCACACAGTGCACTAGCACCCCTGGGGATGCAGTGCAGTGAGTCCAGAGAGTGCACTGGCACCACTGGTGATGCACTGCAGTGAGTCCAGAGAGAGCACTGGCACCACTGGGGATGCAGTGCAGTGAGTCCAGAGAGTGCGCTGGCACCACTGGGGAAGGACTGCAGTGAGTCCAGAGAGTGCACTGGCACCACTGGTGATGCAGTGCAGTGAGTCCAGAGAGTGCACTGGCACCACTGGGGATGCACTGCAGTGAGTCCAGAGAGTGCACGGGCACCACTGAGAATGCACTTCAGTGAGTCCAGAGAGTGCACTGGCACCACTGGGGATGCACTGCAGTGAGTCCAGAGAGTGCACTGGCACCACTGGAGATGCAGTACAGTGAGTCCAGTGAATGCACTGGCACCACTGGGGTTGCAGTGCAGTGAGTCCAGAGAGTGCACTGGCACCAGTGGGGATGCAGTACAGTGAGTCCAGAGAGTGCACTGGCACCACTGGGGATGCAGTGCAGTGAATCCAGTGAGTGTACTGGCACCACTGGGGATGCACTGCAGTGAGTCCAGAGAGTGCACTGGCACCACTGAGAATGCACTTCAGTGAGTCCAGAGAGTGCACTGGCACCACTGGGGATGCACTGCAGTGAGTCCAGAGAGTGCAGTGGCACCACCTGTGATGCACTGCAGTGAGTCCAGAGAGTGCAGTGGCACCACTGGGGATGCACTGCAGTGAGCCCAGAGAGTGCACTGGCACCACTGGGGATGCAGTGCAGTGAGTCCAGAGAGTGCACTGGCACCACTGGGGATGCGGTGCCGGGAGTCCAGAGAGTGCTTTGGCACCACTGGGGATGCACTGCAGTTACTCCAGAGACTGCACTGGCACCACTGGGGATGCAGTGCAGTGAGTCCAGAGAGTGCACTGGCACCACTGGGGATGCACTGCAGTGAGTCCAGAGAGTGCACTGTCACCACTGGGGATGCACTTCAGTGAGTCCACAGAGTGCACTGGCACCACTGGGGATGCACTGCAGTGAGTCCAGAGAGTGCACTGGCACCACTGGGGATGCAGTGCAGTGAATCCAGTGAGTGCACTGGCACCACTGGGGATGCAGTGCAGTGAGTCCAGAGAGTGCACTGGCACCACTGGGGATGCACTGCAGTGAGCCCAGAGAGTGCACTGGCACCACTGGAGATGCAGTGCAGTGAGTCCACTGAATGCACTGGCAGCACTGGGGATGCAGTGCAGTGAGTCCAGAGAGTGCACTGGCACCACTGGTGATGCAGTATAGTGAATCCAGAGAGTGCACTGGCACCACTGGGGATGCACTGCAGTGAATCCAGAGAGTGCACTGGCACCACAGATGATGCAGTACAGTGAGTCCAGTGAGTGCACTGGCACCACTGGGGATGTAGTGCAGTGACTCGAGATAGCGCACTTGCACCACTGGGGATGCAGTGCAGTGAGTCCAGAGAGTGCACTGGCACCACTGGTGATGCACTGCAGTGAGTCCAGAGAGTGCACTGGCACCACTGGGGATGCAGTGCAGTGAGTCCAGAGAGTGCACTGGCACCACTGGGGATGCACTGCAGTGAGTCCAGAGAGTGCACTGGCGCCACTGGGGATGCAGTGCAGTGTGTCCAGAGAGTGCACTGGCACCACTGGGGATGCAGTGCAGTGAGTCCAGAGAGTGCACTGGCACCACTGGGGATGCACTTCAGTGAGTCCAGAGAGTGCACTGGCACCACTGGGGATGCAGTGCAGTGAGTCCAGAGAGTGCACTGGCACCACTGGGGATGCAGTACAGTGAGTCCACAGAGTGCACTGGCACCAATGGGGATGCAGTACAGTGAGTCCAGAGAGTGCACTGGCACCACTGGGGATGCAGTGCAGTGAGTCCAGAGACTTCACTGGCACCACTGGGAATGCAGAGAAGTGAGTCCAGAGAGTGCACTGGCACCACTGGGGATGCAGTGCAGTGAGTCCAGAGAGTGCACTGGCACCACTGGGGATGCAGTGCAGTGAGTCCAGAGAGTGCACTGGCACCACCTGTGATGCAGTGCAGTGAGTCCAGAGAGTGCACTGGCACCACTGGGGATGCAGTGCAGTGAGTCCAGAGAGTGCACTGGCACCACTGGGGATGCAGTGCAGTGAGTCCAGAGAGTGCACTGGCACCACTGGGGATGCACTTCAGTGACTCCAGAGAGTGCACTGACACCACTGGGGATGCAGTGCAGTGAGTCCAAAGACTTCACTGGCACCACTGGGGATACAGTGCAGTGAGTCCAGAGAGTGCACTGGCACCACTGGGCATGCAGTGCAGTGAGTCCAGAGAGTGCACTGGAACCACTGGGGATGCACTGCAGTGAGTCCAGAGAGTGCACTGGCGCCACTGGGGATGCAGTGCAGTGTGTCCAGAGAGTGCACTGGCACCACTGGGGATGCAGTGCAGTGAGTCCAGAGAGTGCACTGGCACCACTGGGGATGCACTGCAGTGAGTCCAGAGAGTGCACTGGCACCACTGGGGATGCACTGCAGTGAGTCCAGAGAGTGCACTGGCACCACTGGGGAGGCACTGCAGTGAGTCCAGAGAGTGCACTGGCACCACTGGGGATGCACTGCAGTGAGTCCAGAGAGTGCACTGGCACCACTGGGGATGCAGTGCTGTGACTCCAGAGAGTGCACTGGCAGCACTGGTGTTGCAGTGCAGTGAGTCCAGAGAATGCACTGGCACCACAGGTGACGCACTCCAGTGAGTCCAGAGAGTGCACTTGCACCAACAGGGGATGCAGTGCAGTGACTCCAGAGAGTGCACAGGCACCACTGGGGATGCACTGCAGTGAGTCCAGACAGTGCACTGGCACCACTGGGGATGCACTGCAGTGAGTCCAGAGAGTGCACTGGCTCCACTGGGGATGCCCTGCAGTGAGTCCAGAGAGTGCACTGGCACCACTGGGGATGCAGTGCAGTGAGTCCAGAGAGTGCACTGGCACCACTGGGGATGCGGTGCCGGGAGTCCAGAGAGTGCTTTGGCACCACTGGGGATGCAGTGCAGTGAGTCCAGAGAGTGCACTGGCACCACTGGGGATGCACTGCAGTGAGTCCAGAGAGTGCACTGGCACCACTGGGGATGCGGTGTCGGGAGTCCAGAGAGTGCTTTGGCACCACTGGGGATGCACTGCAGTTACTCCAGAGAGTGCACTGGCACCACTGGGGATGCGGTGTCGGGAGTCCAGAGAGTGCTTTGGCACCACTGGGGATGCAGTGCAGTGAGTCCAGAGAGTGCACTGGCTCCACTGGGGATGCCCTGCAGTGAGTCCAGAGAGTGCACTGGCACCACTGGGGATGCACTGCAGTGAGTCCAGAGAGTGCACTGGCACCACTGAGAATGCACTTCAGTGAGTCCAGAGAGTGCACTGGCACCACTGGGGATGCACTGCAGTGAGTCCAGAGAGTGCACTGGCTCCACTGGGGATGCCCTGCAGTGAGTCCAGAGAGTGCACTGGCACCACTGGGGATGCACTGCAGTGAGTCCAGAGAGTGCACTAGCACCACTGGGGAATGCAGTGCAGTGAGTCCAGAGAGTGCACTGGCACCACTGGGGATGCAGTGCAGTGAGTCCAGAGAGTGCACTGGCACCACTGGAGATGCACTGCAGTGAGTCCAGAGAGTGCACTGGCACCAATGGGGATGCAGTGCAGTGAGTCCAGAGAGTGCACTGGCACCACTGGGGATGCAGTGCAGTGAGTCCAGAGAGTGCACTGGCACCACTGGGGATGCACTGCAGTGAGTCTAGAGAGTGCACGGGCACCACTGGGGATGCAGTGCAGTGAGTCCAGAGAGTGCACTGGCACCACTGGGGATGCAGTGCAGTGAGTCCAGAGAGTGCCCTGGCACGAGTGGGGATGCACTGCAGTGAGTCCAGTGAGTGCACTGGCTCCACTGGGGATGCAGTGCAGTGAGTCCAGAGAGTGCCCTGGCACGAGTGGGGATGCACTGCAGTGAGTCCAGTGAGTGCACTGGCTCCACTGGGGATGCAGTGCAGTGAGTCCAGAGAGTGCACTGGCACCACTGGGGAAGCAGTGCAGTGAGTCCAGAGAGTGCAGTGGCACCACTGGTGATGCAGTGCAGTGAGTCCAGAGAGTGCACTGGCACCACTGGGGATGCACTGCAGTGAGTCCAGAGAGTGCACTGGCACCACTGGGGATGCAGTTCAGTGAGTCCAGAGAGTGCACTGGCACCACTGGGGATGCACTGCAGTGAGTCCAGAGAGTGCACTGGCACCACTGAGAATGCACTTCAGTGAGTCCAGAGAGTGCACTGGCACCACTGGGGATGCAGTATAGTGAGTCCAGAGAGTGCACTGGCACCACTGGGGATGCACTGCAGTGAGCCCAGAGAGTGCACTGGCACCACTGGGGATGCACTGCAGTGAGTCCAGAGAGTGCACTGGCACCACTGAGAATGCACTTCAGTGAGTCCAGAGAGTGCACTGGCACCACTGGGGATGCACTGCAGTGAGTCCAGAGAGTGCACTAGCACCACTGGGGATGCACTGCAGTGAGTCCAGTGAGTGTACTGGCACCACTGGTGATGCACTGCAGTGAGTCCAGAGAGTGCACTGACACCACTGGAGATGCAGTACAGTGAGTCCAGTGAATGCACTGGCAGCACTGGGGTTGCAGTGCAGTGAGTCCAGAGAGTGCACTGGCACCACTGGGGATGCACTGCAGTGAGTCCAGAGAGTGCAGTGACACCACTGGGGATGCACTGCAGTGAGTCCAGAGAGTGCACTGGCACCACTGGGGATGCAGTGCAGTGAGTCCAGAGACTGCACTGGCACCACTGGGGATGCAGTGCAGTGAGTCCAGAGAGTGCACTGGCACCACTGGGGATGCGGTGCCGGGAGTCCAGAGAGTGCTTTGGCACCACTGGGGATGCACTGCAGTTACTCCAGAGACTGCACTGGCACCACTGGGGATGCACTGCAGTGAGTCCAGAGAGTGCACTGGCACCACTGGGGATGCACTGCAGTGAGTCCAGAGAGTGCACTGTCACCACTGGGGATGCAGTACAGTAAGTCCAGAGAGCGCACTGGCACCACTGGGGATGCACTGCAGTGAGTCCAGAGAGTGCACTGGCACCACTGGGGATGCAGTGCAGTGAATCCAGTGAGTGCACTGGCACCACTGGGGATGCAGTGCAGTGAGTCCAGAGAGTGCACTGGCCCCACTGGGGATGCACTGCAGTGAGCCCAGAGAGTGCACTGGCACCACTGGAGATGCAGTCCAGTGAGTCCAGTGAATGCACTGGCAGCACTGGGGATGCAGTGCAGTGAGTCCAGAGAGTGCACTGGCACCACTGGGGATGCAGTATAGTGAGTCCAGAGAGTGCACTGGCACCACTGGGGATGCAGTGCAGTGACTCCAGAGAGTGCACTGGCACCACTGGGGATGCACTGCAGTGAATCCATAGAGTGCACTGGCACCACAGATGATGCAGTACAGTGAGTCCAGTGAGTGCACTGGCACCACTGGGGATGTAGTGCAGTGAGTCCAGAGAGTGCACTTGCACCACTGGGGATGCAGTGCAGTGAGTCCAGAGAGTGCACTGGCACCACTGGTGATGCACTGCAGTGAGTCCAGAGAGTGCACTGGCACCACTGGGGATGCAGTGCAGTGAGTCCAGAGAGTGCACTGGCACCACTGGGGATGCACTGCAGTGAGTCAAGAGAGTGCACTGGCACCACTGGGGATGCAGTGCAGTGTGTCCAGAGAGTGCACTGGCACCAATGGGGATGCACTGCAGTGAGTCCAGAGAGTGCACTGGCACCACTGGGGATGCACTTCAGTGAGTCCAGAGAGTGCACTGGCACCACTGGGGATGCCCTGCAGTGAGTCCAGAGAGTGCACTGGCACCACTGGGGATGCGGTGCCGGGAGTCCAGAGAGTGCTTTGGCACCACTGGGGATGCAGTGCAGTGAGTCCAGAGAGTGCACTGGCACCACTGGGGATGCAGCGCAGTGACTCCAGAGAGTGCACTGGCACCACAGGGGATGCGGTGTCGGGATTCCAGAGAGTGCTTTGGCACCACTGGGGATGCACTGCAGTGAGTCCAGAGAGTGCACTGGCACCACTGAGAATGCACTTCAGTGAGTCCAGAGAGTGCACTGGCACCACTGGGGATGCACTGCAGTGAGTCCAGAGAGTGCACTAGCACCACTGGGGAATGCAGTGCAGTGAGTCCAGAGTGTGCACTGGCACCTCTGGGGATGCAGTGCAGTGAGTCCAGAGAGTGCACTGGCACCACTGGAGATGCAGTCCAGTGAGTCCAGAGAGTGCACTGGCACCACTGGGGATGCAGTGCATTGAGTCCAGTGAGTGCACTGGCAGCAGTGGGGATGCAGTGCAGTGAGTCCAGAGAGTGCACTGGCAGCACTGGGGATGCACTGCAGTGAGTCCAGAGAGTGCACTGGCACCACTGGGGATGCAGTGCAGTGAGTCCAGAGAGTGCACTGGCACCACTGGGGATGCACTTCAGTGACTCCAGAGAGTGCACTGACACCACTGGGGATGCAGTGCAGTGAGTCCAAAGACTTCACTGGCACCACTGGGGATACAGTGCAGTGAGTCCAGAGAGTGCACTGGCACCACAGGTGATGCACTTCAGTGAGTCCAGAGAGTGCACTGGCACCACTGGGCATGCAGTGCAGTGAGTCCAGAGAGAGCACTGGCACCACTGGGGATGCAGTGCAGTGAGTCCAGAGAGTGCACTGGCACCACTGGGGATGCAGTGCAGTGAGTCCAGAGAGTGCACTGGCACCAGTGGGGATGCACTGCAGTGAGTCCAGTAAGTGCACTGGCTCCACAGGGGATGCAGTGCAGTGAGTCCAGAGAGTGCACTGGCACCACTGGGGAAGGACTGCAGTGAGTCCAGAGAGTGCACTGGCACCACTGGTGATGCAGTGCAGTGAGTCCAGAGAGTGCACTGGCAGCACTGGGGATGCAGTGCAGTGAGTCCAGAGAGTGCACTGGCACCACTGGGGATGCAGTTCAGTGAGTCCAGAGAGTGCACTGGCAGCACTGGGGATGCACTGCAGTGAGTCCAGAGAGTGCACTGGCACCACTGAGAATGCACTTCAGTGAGTCCAGAGAGTGCACTGGCACCACTGGGGATGCACTGCAGTGAGTCCAGAGAGTGCACTGGCACCACTGGAGATGCAGTACAGTGAGTCCAGTGAATGCACTGGCACCACTGGGGTTGCAGTGCAGTGAGTCCAGAGAGCGCACTGGCACCACTGGGGATGCACTGCAGTGAGTCCAGAGAGTGCACTGGCACCACTGGGGATGCAGTGCAGTGAATCCAGTGAGTGCACTGGCACCACTGGGGATGCAGTGCAGTGAGTCCAGAGAGTGCACTGGCCGCACTGGGGATGCACTGCAGTGAGCCCAGAGAGTGCACTGGCACCACTGGAGATGCAGTCCAGTGAGTCCAGTGAATGCACTGGCAGCACTGGGGATGCAGTGCAGTGAGTCCAGAGAGTGCACTGGCACCACTGGGGATGCAGTATAGTGAGTCCAGAGAGTGCACTGGCACCACTGGGGATGCAGTGCAGTGACTCCAGAGAGTGCACTGGCACCACAGGGGATGCACTGCAGTGAATCCATAGAGTGCACTGGCACCACAGATGATGCAGTACAGTGAGTCCAGTGAGTGCACTGGCACCACTGGGGATGTAGTGCAGTGAGTCCACAGAGTGCACTTGCACCACTGGGGATGCAGTGCAGTGAGTCCAGAGAGTGCACTGGCACCACTGGTGATGCACTGCAGTGAGTCCAGAGAGTGCACTGGCACCACTGGGGATGCAGTGCAGTGAGTCCAGAGAGTGCACTGGCAGCACTGGGGATGCAGTGCAGTGAGTCAAGAGAGTGCACTGGCGCCACTGGGGATGCAGTGCAGTGTGTCCAGAGAGTGCACTGGCACCACTGGGGATGCACTGCAGTGAGTCCAGAGAGTGCACTGGCACCACTGGGGATGCACTTCAGTGAGTCCAGAGAGTGCACTGGCACCACTGGGGATGCCCTGCAGTGAGTCCAGAGAGTGCACTGGCACCACTGGGGATGCGGTGCCGGGAGTCCAGAGAGTGCTTTGGCACCACTGGGGATGCAGTGCAGTGAGTCCAGAGAGTGCACTGGCACCACTGGGGATGCAGCGCAGTGACTCCAGAGAGTGCACTGGCACCACAGGGGATGCGGTGTCGGGAGTTCAGAGAGTGCTTTGGCACCACTGGGGATGCACTGCAGTTACTCCAGAGAGTGCACTGGCACCACTGGGGATGCGGT
This sequence comes from Anser anser, assembly GCF_964211835.1. Classification (NCBI taxonomy): domain Eukaryota; kingdom Metazoa; phylum Chordata; class Aves; order Anseriformes; family Anatidae; genus Anser; species Anser anser. Next base: position 29,834,858 of record NC_139723.1, on the reverse strand, counting down.
GCCGGGAGTCCAGAGAGTGCTTTGGCACCACTGGGGATGCACTGCAGTGAGTCCAGAGAGTGCACTGGCACCACTGAGAATGCACTTCAGTGAGTCCAGAGAGTGCACTGGCACCACTGGGGATGCACTGCAGTGAGTCCAGAGAGTGCACTAGCACCACTGGGGAATGCAGTGCAGTGAGTCCAGAGTGTGCACTGGCACCACTGGGGATGCAGTGCAGTGAGTCCAGAGAGTGCACTGGCACCACTGGGGATGCAGTGCAGTGAGTCCAGAGAGTGCACTGGCACCACTGGGGATGCAGTGCATTGAGTCCAGTGAGTGCACTGGCAGCAGTGGGGATGCAGTGCAGTGAGTCCAGAGAGTGCACTGGCAGCACTGGGGATGCACTGCAGTGAGTCCAGAGAGTGCACTGGCACCACTGGGGATGCAGTGCAGTGAGTCCAGAGAGTGCACTGGCACCACTGGGGATGCACTTCAGTGACTCCAGAGAGTGCACTGGCACCACTGTGGATGCACTGCATTGAGTCCAGAGATTTCACTGGCACCACTGGGTATGCAGTACAGTGAGTCCACACAGTGCACTAGCACCCCTGGGGATGCAGTGCAGTGAGTCCAGAGAGTGCACTGGCACCACTGGTGATGCACTGCAGTGAGTCCAGAGAGAGCACTGGCACCACTGGGGATGCAGTGCAGTGAGTCCAGAGAGTGCGCTGGCACCACTGGGGAAGGACTGCAGTGAGTCCAGAGAGTGCACTGGCACCACTGGTGATGCAGTGCAGTGAGTCCAGAGAGTGCACTGGCACCACTGGGGATGCACTGCAGTGAGTCCAGAGAGTGCACGGGCACCACTGAGAATGCACTTCAGTGAGTCCAGAGAGTGCACTGGCACCACTGGGGATGCACTGCAGTGAGTCCAGAGAGTGCACTGGCACCACTGGAGATGCAGTACAGTGAGTCCAGTGAATGCACTGGCACCACTGGGGTTGCAGTGCAGTGAGTCCAGAGAGTGCACTGGCACCAGTGGGGATGCAGTACAGTGAGTCCAGAGAGTGCACTGGCACCACTGGGGATGCAGTGCAGTGAATCCAGTGAGTGTACTGGCACCACTGGGGATGCACTGCAGTGAGTCCAGAGAGTGCACTGGCACCACTGAGAATGCACTTCAGTGAGTCCAGAGAGTGCACTGGCACCACTGGGGATGCACTGCAGTGAGTCCAGAGAGTGCAGTGGCACCACCTGTGATGCACTGCAGTGAGTCCAGAGAGTGCAGTGGCACCACTGGGGATGCACTGCAGTGAGCCCAGAGAGTGCACTGGCACCACTGGGGATGCAGTGCAGTGAGTCCAGAGAGTGCACTGGCACCACTGGGGATGCGGTGCCGGGAGTCCAGAGAGTGCTTTGGCACCACTGGGGATGCACTGCAGTTACTCCAGAGACTGCACTGGCACCACTGGGGATGCAGTGCAGTGAGTCCAGAGAGTGCACTGGCACCACTGGGGATGCACTGCAGTGAGTCCAGAGAGTGCACTGTCACCACTGGGGATGCACTTCAGTGAGTCCACAGAGTGCACTGGCACCACTGGGGATGCACTGCAGTGAGTCCAGAGAGTGCACTGGCACCACTGGGGATGCAGTGCAGTGAATCCAGTGAGTGCACTGGCACCACTGGGGATGCAGTGCAGTGAGTCCAGAGAGTGCACTGGCACCACTGGGGATGCACTGCAGTGAGCCCAGAGAGTGCACTGGCACCACTGGAGATGCAGTGCAGTGAGTCCACTGAATGCACTGGCAGCACTGGGGATGCAGTGCAGTGAGTCCAGAGAGTGCACTGGCACCACTGGTGATGCAGTATAGTGAATCCAGAGAGTGCACTGGCACCACTGGGGATGCACTGCAGTGAATCCAGAGAGTGCACTGGCACCACAGATGATGCAGTACAGTGAGTCCAGTGAGTGCACTGGCACCACTGGGGATGTAGTGCAGTGACTCGAGATAGCGCACTTGCACCACTGGGGATGCAGTGCAGTGAGTCCAGAGAGTGCACTGGCACCACTGGTGATGCACTGCAGTGAGTCCAGAGAGTGCACTGGCACCACTGGGGATGCAGTGCAGTGAGTCCAGAGAGTGCACTGGCACCACTGGGGATGCACTGCAGTGAGTCCAGAGAGTGCACTGGCGCCACTGGGGATGCAGTGCAGTGTGTCCAGAGAGTGCACTGGCACCACTGGGGATGCAGTGCAGTGAGTCCAGAGAGTGCACTGGCACCACTGGGGATGCACTTCAGTGAGTCCAGAGAGTGCACTGGCACCACTGGGGATGCAGTGCAGTGAGTCCAGAGAGTGCACTGGCACCACTGGGGATGCAGTACAGTGAGTCCACAGAGTGCACTGGCACCAATGGGGATGCAGTACAGTGAGTCCAGAGAGTGCACTGGCACCACTGGGGATGCAGTGCAGTGAGTCCAGAGACTTCACTGGCACCACTGGGAATGCAGAGAAGTGAGTCCAGAGAGTGCACTGGCACCACTGGGGATGCAGTGCAGTGAGTCCAGAGAGTGCACTGGCACCACTGGGGATGCAGTGCAGTGAGTCCAGAGAGTGCACTGGCACCACCTGTGATGCAGTGCAGTGAGTCCAGAGAGTGCACTGGCACCACTGGGGATGCAGTGCAGTGAGTCCAGAGAGTGCACTGGCACCACTGGGGATGCAGTGCAGTGAGTCCAGAGAGTGCACTGGCACCACTGGGGATGCACTTCAGTGACTCCAGAGAGTGCACTGACACCACTGGGGATGCAGTGCAGTGAGTCCAAAGACTTCACTGGCACCACTGGGGATACAGTGCAGTGAGTCCAGAGAGTGCACTGGCACCACTGGGCATGCAGTGCAGTGAGTCCAGAGAGTGCACTGGAACCACTGGGGATGCACTGCAGTGAGTCCAGAGAGTGCACTGGCGCCACTGGGGATGCAGTGCAGTGTGTCCAGAGAGTGCACTGGCACCACTGGGGATGCAGTGCAGTGAGTCCAGAGAGTGCACTGGCACCACTGGGGATGCACTGCAGTGAGTCCAGAGAGTGCACTGGCACCACTGGGGATGCACTGCAGTGAGTCCAGAGAGTGCACTGGCACCACTGGGGAGGCACTGCAGTGAGTCCAGAGAGTGCACTGGCACCACTGGGGATGCACTGCAGTGAGTCCAGAGAGTGCACTGGCACCACTGGGGATGCAGTGCTGTGACTCCAGAGAGTGCACTGGCAGCACTGGTGTTGCAGTGCAGTGAGTCCAGAGAATGCACTGGCACCACAGGTGACGCACTCCAGTGAGTCCAGAGAGTGCACTTGCACCAACAGGGGATGCAGTGCAGTGACTCCAGAGAGTGCACAGGCACCACTGGGGATGCACTGCAGTGAGTCCAGACAGTGCACTGGCACCACTGGGGATGCACTGCAGTGAGTCCAGAGAGTGCACTGGCTCCACTGGGGATGCCCTGCAGTGAGTCCAGAGAGTGCACTGGCACCACTGGGGATGCAGTGCAGTGAGTCCAGAGAGTGCACTGGCACCACTGGGGATGCGGTGCCGGGAGTCCAGAGAGTGCTTTGGCACCACTGGGGATGCAGTGCAGTGAGTCCAGAGAGTGCACTGGCACCACTGGGGATGCACTGCAGTGAGTCCAGAGAGTGCACTGGCACCACTGGGGATGCGGTGTCGGGAGTCCAGAGAGTGCTTTGGCACCACTGGGGATGCACTGCAGTTACTCCAGAGAGTGCACTGGCACCACTGGGGATGCGGTGTCGGGAGTCCAGAGAGTGCTTTGGCACCACTGGGGATGCAGTGCAGTGAGTCCAGAGAGTGCACTGGCTCCACTGGGGATGCCCTGCAGTGAGTCCAGAGAGTGCACTGGCACCACTGGGGATGCACTGCAGTGAGTCCAGAGAGTGCACTGGCACCACTGAGAATGCACTTCAGTGAGTCCAGAGAGTGCACTGGCACCACTGGGGATGCACTGCAGTGAGTCCAGAGAGTGCACTGGCTCCACTGGGGATGCCCTGCAGTGAGTCCAGAGAGTGCACTGGCACCACTGGGGATGCACTGCAGTGAGTCCAGAGAGTGCACTAGCACCACTGGGGAATGCAGTGCAGTGAGTCCAGAGAGTGCACTGGCACCACTGGGGATGCAGTGCAGTGAGTCCAGAGAGTGCACTGGCACCACTGGAGATGCACTGCAGTGAGTCCAGAGAGTGCACTGGCACCAATGGGGATGCAGTGCAGTGAGTCCAGAGAGTGCACTGGCACCACTGGGGATGCAGTGCAGTGAGTCCAGAGAGTGCACTGGCACCACTGGGGATGCACTGCAGTGAGTCTAGAGAGTGCACGGGCACCACTGGGGATGCAGTGCAGTGAGTCCAGAGAGTGCACTGGCACCACTGGGGATGCAGTGCAGTGAGTCCAGAGAGTGCCCTGGCACGAGTGGGGATGCACTGCAGTGAGTCCAGTGAGTGCACTGGCTCCACTGGGGATGCAGTGCAGTGAGTCCAGAGAGTGCCCTGGCACGAGTGGGGATGCACTGCAGTGAGTCCAGTGAGTGCACTGGCTCCACTGGGGATGCAGTGCAGTGAGTCCAGAGAGTGCACTGGCACCACTGGGGAAGCAGTGCAGTGAGTCCAGAGAGTGCAGTGGCACCACTGGTGATGCAGTGCAGTGAGTCCAGAGAGTGCACTGGCACCACTGGGGATGCACTGCAGTGAGTCCAGAGAGTGCACTGGCACCACTGGGGATGCAGTTCAGTGAGTCCAGAGAGTGCACTGGCACCACTGGGGATGCACTGCAGTGAGTCCAGAGAGTGCACTGGCACCACTGAGAATGCACTTCAGTGAGTCCAGAGAGTGCACTGGCACCACTGGGGATGCAGTATAGTGAGTCCAGAGAGTGCACTGGCACCACTGGGGATGCACTGCAGTGAGCCCAGAGAGTGCACTGGCACCACTGGGGATGCACTGCAGTGAGTCCAGAGAGTGCACTGGCACCACTGAGAATGCACTTCAGTGAGTCCAGAGAGTGCACTGGCACCACTGGGGATGCACTGCAGTGAGTCCAGAGAGTGCACTAGCACCACTGGGGATGCACTGCAGTGAGTCCAGTGAGTGTACTGGCACCACTGGTGATGCACTGCAGTGAGTCCAGAGAGTGCACTGACACCACTGGAGATGCAGTACAGTGAGTCCAGTGAATGCACTGGCAGCACTGGGGTTGCAGTGCAGTGAGTCCAGAGAGTGCACTGGCACCACTGGGGATGCACTGCAGTGAGTCCAGAGAGTGCAGTGGCACCACTGGGGATGCACTGCAGTGAGTCCAGAGAGTGCACTGGCACCACCGGGGATGCACTGCAGTGAGTCCAGAGAGTGCACTGGCACCACTGGGGATGCAGTGCAGTGAGTCCAGAGAGTGCACTGGCACCACTGGGGATGCGGTGCCGGGAGTCCAGAGAGTGCTTTGGCACCACTGGGGATGCACTGCAGTTACTCCAGAGACTGCACTGGCACCACTGGGGATGCACTGCAGTGAGTCCAGAGAGTGCACTGGCACCACTGGGGATGCACTGCAGTGAGTCCAGAGAGTGCACTGTCACCACTGGGGATGCAGTACAGTGACTCCAGAGAGTGCACTGGCACCACTGGGGATGCACTGCAGTGACTGCAGAGAGTGCACTGGCACCACTGGGGATGCAGTGCAGTGAATCCAGAGAGTGCACTGGCACCACTGGGGATGCCGTGCAGTGAGTCCAGAGAGTGCACTGGCCCCACTGGGGATGCACTGCAGTGAGCCCAGAGAGTGCACTGGCACCACTGGAGATGCAGTCCAGTGAGTCCAGTGAATGCACTGGCAGCACTGGGGATGCAGTGCAGTTAGTCCAGAGCGTGCACTGGCACCACAGATGATGCAGTACAGTGAGTCCAGAGAGTGCACTGGCACCACTGGGGATGTAGTGCAGTGACTCGAGATAGTGCACTTGCACCACTGGGGATGCAGTGCAGTGAGTCCAGAGAGTGCACTGGCACCACTGGAGATGCACTGCAGTGAGTCCAGAGAGTGCACTGGCACCACTGGGGATGCAGTGCAGTGAGTCCAGAGAGTGCACTGGCAGCACTGGGGATGCACTGCAGTGAGTCCAGAGAGTGCACTGGCGCCACTGGGGATGCAGTGCAGTGAGTCCAGAGAGTGCACTGGCACCACTGGGGATGCACTTCACTGAGTCCAGAGAGTGCACTGGCACCACTGGGGATGCCCTGCAGTGAGTCCAGAGAGTGCACTGGCACCACTGGGGATGCGGTGCCGGGAGTCCAGAGAGTGCTTTGGCACCACTGGGGATGCAGTATAGTGAGTCCAGAGAGTGCACTGGCACCACTGGGGATGCAGCGCAGTGACTCCAGAGAGTGCACTGGCACCACTGGGGATGCGGTGTCGGGAGTCCAGAGAGTGCTTTGGCACCACTGGGGATGCACTGCAGTGAGTCCAGAGAGTGCACTGGCACCACTGGGGATGCGGTGCCGGGAGTCCAGAGAGTGCTTTGGCACCACTGGGGATGCAGTGCAGTGAGTCCAGAGAGTGCACTGGCAGCACTGGGGATGCAGTGCAGTGAGTCCAGAGAGTGCACTGGCACCACTGGGGATGCAGTTCAGTGAGTCCAGAGAGTGCACTGGCACTACTGGGGATGGAGTGCAGTGAGTCCAGAGAGTGCAGTGGCACCACTGAGAATGCACTTCACTGAGTCCAGAGAGTGCACTGGCACCACTGGGGATGCAGTGCAGTGAGTCCAGAGAGTGCACTGGAACCACTGGGGATGCACTGCAGTGAGCCCAGAGAGTGCACTGGCACCACTGGAGATGCAGTACAGTGAGTCCAGTGAATGCACTGGCAGCACCGGGGTTGCAGTGCAGTGAGTCCAGAGAGTGCACTGGCACCACTGGGGATGCAATTTAGTGAGTCCAGAGAGTGCACTGGCACCACTGGGTATGCAGTGCAGTGAGTCCAGAGAGTGTACTGGCACCACTGGGGATGCAGTGCAGTGAGTCCAGAGAGTGCACTGGCACCACTGAGAATGCACTGCAGTGAGTCCAGAGAGTGCAGTGGCACCACTGGGGATGCAGTGCAGTGAGTCCAGAGAGTGCACTGGCACCACTGGGGATGCAGTGCAGTGAGTCCAGAGAGTGCACTGGCACCACTGGGGATGCAGTGCAGTGAGTCCAGAGAGTGCACTGGCACCACTGGGGATGCGGTGCCGGGAGTCCAGAGAGTGCTTTGGCACCACTGGGGATGCACTGCAGTTACTCCAGAGACTGCACTGGCACCACTGGGGATGCAGTGCAGTCAGTCCAGAGAGTGCACTGGCACCACTGGGGATGCACTGCAGTGAGTCCAGAGAGTACACTGTCACCACTGGGGATGCAGTACAGTGAGTCCACAGAGTGCACTGGCACCACTGGGGATGCAGTGCAGTGAGTCCAGAGAGTGCACTGGCACCACTGGGGATGCAGTGCAGTAAATCCAGTGAGTGCACTGGCACCACTGGGGATGCAGTTCAGTGAGTCCAGAGAGTGCACTGGCACCACTGGGGATGCACTGCAGTGAGCCCAGAGAGTGCACTGGCACCACTGGAGATGCAGTCCAGTGAGTCCAGTGAATGCACTGGCACCACTGGGGATGCAGTGCAGTGAGTCCAGAGAGTGCACTCGCACCACTGGTGATGCAGTATAGTGAGTCCAGAGAGTGCACTGGCACCACTGGGGATGCAGTGCAGTGAGTCCAGAGAGTGCACTGGCACCACTGGGGATGCACTGCAGTGAATCCAGAGAGTGCACTGGCACCACAGATGATGCAGTACAGTGAGTCCAGTGAGTGCACTGGCACCACTGGGGATGCAGTGCAGTGAGTCCAGAGAGTGCACTGGCACCACTGGGGATGCACTGCAGTGAGTCCAGAGAGTGCACTGGCACCACTGGGGATGCAGTGCAGTGAGTCCAGAGAGTGCACTGGCACCACTGGGGATGCACTTCAGTGAGTCCAGAGAGTGCACTGGCACCACTGGGGATGCAGTCCAGTGAGTCCAGAGAGTGCACTGGCACCACTGGGGATGCAGTGCAGTGAGTCCAGAGAGTGCACTGGCACCACTGGGGCTGCAGTACAGTGAGTCCAGAGAGTGCACTGGCACCACTGGGGATGCAGTGCAGTGAGTCCAGAGAGTGCACGGGCTCCACTGGGGATGCAGTGCAGTGAGTCCAGAGAGTGCACTGGCACCACTTGTGATGCAGTGCAGTGAGTCCAGTGAGTGCACTGGCACCACTGGGGATGCAGTACAGTGAGTCCAGAGAGTGCACTGGCACCACTGGGGATGCAGTGCAGTGAGTCCAGAGAGTGCACTGGCACCACTGGGGATGCACTTCAGTGACTCCAGAGAGTGCACTGACACCACTGGGGATGCAGTGCAGTGAGTCCAAAGACTTCACTTGCACCACTGGGGATGCAGTGCAGTGAGTCCAGAGAGTGCACTGGCACCACTGGGGATGCACTGCAGTGAGTCCAGAGAGTGCACTGGCACCACTGGGGATGCAGTGCAGTGAGTCCAGAGAGTGCACTGGCACCACTGGGGATGCACTGCAGTGAGTCAAGAGAGTGCACTGGCGCCACTGGGGATGCAGTGCAGTGTGTCCAGAGAGTGCACTGGCACCACTGGGGATGCAGTGCAGTGAGTCCAGAGAGTGCACTGGCACCACTGGGGATGCACTTCAGTGAGTCCAGAGAGTGCACTGGCACCACTGGGGATGCCCTGCAGTGAGTCCAGAGAGTGCACTGGCACCACTGGGGATGCAGTGCAGTGAGTCCAGAGAGTGCTTTGGCACCACTGGGGATGCGGTGCCGGGAGTCCAGAGAGTGCTTTGGCACCACTGGGGATGCAGTGCAGTCAGTCCAGAGAGTGCACTGGCACCACTGGGGATGCAGCGCAGTGACTCCAGAGAGTGCACTGGCACCACTTGGGATGCAGTGCAGTGAGTCCAGAGAGTGCACTGGCACCACTGGGGATGCACTGCAGTGAGTCCAGAGAGTGCACTGGCTCCACTGGGGATGCAGTGCAGTGAGTCCAGAGAGTGCACTGGCAGCACTGGGGATGCACTGCAGTGAGTCCAGAGAGTGCACTGGCACCACTGGTGATGCAGTGCAGTGAGTCCAGAGAGTGCACTGGCAGCACTGGGGTTGCAGTGCAGTGAGTCCAGAGAGTGCACTGACACCACTGTGGAAGCACTGCAGTGAGTCCAGAGAGTGCACTGGCACCACTGAGAATGCACTTCAGTGAGTCCAGAGAGTGCACTGGCACCACTGGGGATGCACTGCAGTGAGTCCAGAGAGTGCACTGGCACCTCTGGGGATGCACTGCAGTGAGCCCAGACAGTGCACTGGCACCACTGGAGATGCAGTACAGTGAGTCCAGTGAATGCACTGGCAGCACTGGGGTTGCAGTGCAGTGAGTCCAGAGAGTGCACTGGCACCACTGGGGATGCAGTTTAGTGACTCCAGAGAGTGCACTGGCACCACTGGGGATGCAGTGCAGTGAGTCCAGTGAGTGTACTGGCACCACTGGGGATGCACTGCAGTGAGTCCAGAGAGTGCACTGACACCACTGAGAATGCACTTCAGTGAGTCCAGAGAGTGCACTGGCACCACTGGGGATGCACTGCAGTGAGTCCAGAGAGTGCAGTGGCACCACTGGGGATGCACTGCAGTGAGTCCAGAGAGTGCACTGGCACCACTGGGGATGCAGTGCAGTGAGTCCAGAGAGTGCACTGGCACCAGTGGGGATGCAGTGCAGTGAGTCCAGAGAGTGCACTGGCACCACTGGGGATGCGGTGCCGGGAGTCCAGAGAGTGCTTTGGCACCACTGGGGATGCAGTGCAGTTACTCCAGAGACTGCACTGGCACCACTGGGGATGCACTGCAGTGAGTCCAGAGAGTGCACTGGCACCACTGGGGATGCACTGCAGTGAGTCCAGAGAGTGCACTGTCACCACTGGGGATGCAGTACAGTGAGTCCAGAGAGTGCACTGGCACCACTGGGGATGCACTGCAGTGAGTCCAGAGAGTGCACTGGCACCACTGGGGATGCAGTGCAGTGAATCCAGTGAGTGCACTGGCACCACTGGGGATGCAGTGCAGTGAGTCCAGAGAGTGCACTGGCCCCACTGGGGATGCAGTGCAGTGAGCCCAGAGAGTGCACTGGCACCACTGGAGATGCAGTCCAGTGAGTCCACTGAATGCACTGGCAGCACTGGGGATGCAGTGCAGTGAGTCCAGAGAGTGCACTGGCACCACTGGGGATGCAGTATAGTGAGTCCAGAGAGTGCACTGGCACCACTGGGGATGCAGTGCAGTGAGTCCAGAGAGTGCACTGGCACCACTGGGGATGCACTGCAGTGAATCCAGAGAGTGCACTGGCACCACAGATGATGCAGTACAGTGAGTCCAGTGAGTGCACTGGCACCACTGGGGATGTAGTGCAGTGACTCGAGGTAGTGCACTTGCACCACTGGGGATGCAGTGCAGTGAGTCCAGAGAGTGCACTGGCACCACTGGGGATGCACTGCAGTGAGTCCAGAGAGTGCACTGGCACCACTGGGGATGCAGTGCAGTGAGTCCAGAGAGTGCACTGGCACCACTGGGGATGCACTGCAGTGAGTCAAGAGAGTGCACTGGCGCCACTGGGGATGCAGTGCAGTGTGTCCAGAGAGTGCACTGGCACCACTGGGGATGCAGTGCAGTGAGTCCAGAGAGTGCACTGGCACCACTGGGGATGCACTTCAGTGAGTCCAGAGAGTGCACTGGCACCACTGGGGATGCCCTGCAGTGAGTCCAGAGAGTGCACTGGCACCACTGGGGATGCGGTGCCGGGAGTCCAGAGAGTGCTTTGGCACCACTGGGGATGCAGTGCAGTGAGTCCAGAGAGTGCACTGGCACCACTGGGGATGCAGCGCAGTGACTCCAGAGAGTGCACTGGCACCACAGGGGATGCGGTGTCGGGAGTCCAGAGAGTGCTTTGGCACCACTGGGGATGCACTGCAGTTACTCCAGAGAGTGCACTGGCACCACTGGGGATGCGGTGCCGGGAGTCCAGAGAGTGCTTTGGCACCACTGGGGATGCACTGCAGTGAGTCCAGAGAGTGCACTGGCACCACTGAGAATGCACTTCAGTGAGTCCAGAGAGTGCACTGGCACCACTGGGGATGCACTGCAGTGAGTCCAGAGAGTGCACTAGCACCACTGGGGAATGCAGTGCAGTGAGTCCAGAGTGTGCACTGGCACCACTGTGGATGCAGTGCAGTGAGTCCAGAGAGTGCACTGGCACCACTGGGGATGCAGTACAGTGAGTCCAGAGAGTGCACTGGCACCACTGGGGATGCAGTGCAGTGAGTCCAGAGAGTGCACTGGCACCACTGGGGATGCAGTGCAGTGAGTCCAGAGAGTGCACTGGCACCACTGGGGATGCAGTCCAGTGAGTCCAGAGAGTGCACTGGCACCACTGGGGATGCAGTGCAGTGAGTCCAGAGAGTGCACTGGCACCACTGGGGCTGCAGTACAGTGAGTCCAGAGAGTGCACTGGCACCACTGGGGATGCACTGCAGTGAGTCCAGAGAGTGCACGGGCTCCACTGGGGATGCAGTGCAGTGAGTCCAGAGAGTGCACTGGCACCACTTGTGATGCAGTGCAGTGAGTCCAGTGAGTGCACTGGCACCAGTGGGGATGCAGTACAGTGAGTCCAGAGAGTGCACTGGCACCACTGGGGATGCAGTGCAGTGACTCCAGAGAGTGCACTGGCACCACTGGGGATGCACTTCAGTGACTCCAGAGAGTGCACTGACAACACTCGGATGCAGTGCAGTGAGTCCAAAGACTTCACTGGCACCACTGGGGATACAGTGCAGTGAGTCCAGAGAGTGCACTGGCACCACTGGTGATGCACTTCAGTGAGTCCAGAGAGTGCACTGGCACCACTGGGGATGCAGTGCAGTGAGTCCAGAGAGTGCACTGGCAGCACTGGGGATGCACTGCAGTGAGTCCAGAGAGTGCACTGGCGCCACTGGGGATGCAGTGCAGTGTGTCCAGAGAGTGCACTGGCACCACTGGGGATGCAGTGCAGTGAGTCCAGAGAGTGCACTGGCACCACTGGGGATGCACTTCAGTGAGTCCAGAGAGTGCACTGGCACCACTGGGGATGCCCTGCAGTGAGTCCAGAGAGTGCACTGGCACCACTGGGGATGCAGTGCAGTGAGTCCAGAGAGTGCACTGGCACCACTGGGGATGCGGTGCCGGGAGTCCAGAGAGTGCTTTGGCACCACGGGGGATGCAGTGCAGTCAGTCCAGAGAGTGCACTGGCACCACTGGGGATGCAGCGCAGTGACTCCAGAGAGTGCACTGGCACCACTTGGGATGCAGTGCAGTGAGTCCAGAGAGTGCACTGGCACCAGTGGGGATGCAGTGCAGTGAGTCCAGAGAGTGCACTGGCTCCACTGGGGCTGCAGTGCAGTGAGTCCAGAGAGTGCACTGGAACCACTGGGGATGCACTGCAGTGAGTCCAGAGAGTGCACTGGCACCACTGGTGATGCAGTGCAGTGAGTCCAGAGAGTGCACTGGCAGCACTGGGGATGCAGTGCAGTGAGTCCAGAGAGTGCACTGACACCACTGTGGAAGCACTGCAGTGAGTCCAGAGAGTGCACTCGCACCACTGAGAATGCACTTCAGTGAGTCCAGAGAGTGCACTGGCACCACTGGGGATGCCCTGCAGTGAGTCCAGAGAGTGCACTGGCACCACTGGGGATGCACTGCAGTGAGCCCAGACAGTGCACTGGCACCACTGGAGATGCAGTACAGTGAGTCCAGTGAATGCACTGGCAGCACTGGTATTGCAGTGCAGTGAGTCCAGAGAGTGCACTGGCACCACTGGGGATGCAGTTTAGTGACTCCAGAGAGTGCACTGGCACCACTGGGGATGCAGTGCAGTGAGTCCAGTGAGTGTACTGGCACCACTGGGGATGCACTGCAGTGAGTCCAGAGAGTGCACTGACACCACTGAGAATGCACTTCAGTGAGTCCAGAGAGTGCACTGGCACCACTGGGGATGCACTGCAGTGAGTCCAGAGAGTGCAGTGGCACCACTGGGGATGCACTGCAGTGAGTCCAGAGAGTGCACTGGCACCACTGGGGATGCAGTGCAGTGAGTCCAGAGAGTGCACTGGCACCACTGGGGATGCAGTGCAGTGAGTCCAGAGAGTGCACTGGCACCACTGGGGATGCGGTGCCGGGAGTCCAGAGAGTGCTTTGGCACCACTGGGGATGCAGTGCAGTTACTCCAGAGACTGCACTGGCACCACTGGGGATGCACTGCAGTGAGTCCAGAGAGTGCACTGGCACCACTGGGGATGCACTGCAGTGAGTCCAGAGAGTGCACTGTCACCACTGGGGATGCAGTACAGTGAGTCCAGAGAGTGCACTGGCACCACTGGGGATGCACTGCAGTGAGTCCAGAGAGTGCACTGGCACCACTGGGGATGCAGTGCAGTGAATCCAGTGAGTGCACTGGCACCACTGGGGATGCAGTGCAGTGAGTCCAGAGAGTGCACTGGCCCCACTGGGGATGCAGTGCAGTGAGCCCAGAGAGTGCACTGGCACCACTGGAGATGCAGTCCAGTGAGTCCACTGAATGCACTGGCAGCACTGGGGATGCAGTGCAGTGAGTCCAGAGAGTGCACTGGCACCACTGGGGATGCAGTATAGTGAGTCCAGAGAGTGCACTGGCACCACTGGGGATGCCCTGCAGTGAGTCCAGAGAGTGCACTGGCACCACTGGAGATGCAGTCCAGTGAGTCCACTGAATGCACTGGCAGCACTGGGGATGCAGTGCAGTGAGTCCAGAGAGTGCACTGGCACCACTGGGGATGCAGTATAGTGAGTCCAGAGAGTGCACTGGCACCACTGGGGATGCCCTGCAGTGAGTCCAGAGAGTGCACTGGCACCACTGGGGATGCACTGCAGTGAGCCCAGACAGTGCACTGGCACCACTGGAGATGCAGTACAGTGAGTCCAGTGAATGCACTGGCAGCACTGGTATTGCAGTGCAGTGAGTCCAGAGAGTGCACTGGCACCACTGGGGATGCAGTTTAGTGACTCCAGAGAGTGCACTGGCACCACTGGGGATGCAGTGCAGTGAGTCCAGTGAGTGTACTGGCACCACTGGGGATGCACTGCAGTGAGTCCAGAGAGTGCACTGACACCACTGAGAATGCACTTCAGTGAGTCCAGAGAGTGCACTGGCACCACTGGGGATGCACTGCAGTGAGTCCAGAGAGTGCAGTGGCACCACTGGGGATGCACTGCAGTGAGTCCAGAGAGTGCACTGGCACCACTGGGGATGCAGTGCAGTGAGTCCAGAGAGTGCACTGGCACCACTGGGGATGCAGTGCAGTGAGTCCAGAGAGTGCACTGGCACCACTGGGGATGCGGTGCCGGGAGTCCAGAGAGTGCTTTGGCACCACTGGGGATGCAGTGCAGTTACTCCAGAGACTGCACTGGCACCACTGGGGATGCACTGCAGTGAGTCCAGAGAGTGCACTGGCACCACTGGGGATGCACTGCAGTGAGTCCAGAGAGTGCACTGTCACCACTGGGGATGCAGTACAGTGAGTCCAGAGAGTGCACTGGCACCACTGGGGATGCACTGCAGTGAGTCCAGAGAGTGCACTGGCACCACTGGGGATGCAGTGCAGTGAATCCAGTGAGTGCACTGGCACCACTGGGGATGCAGTGCAGTGAGTCCAGAGAGTGCACTGGCCCCACTGGGGATGCAGTGCAGTGAGCCCAGAGAGTGCACTGGCACCACTGGAGATGCAGTCCAGTGAGTCCACTGAATGCACTGGCAGCACTGGGGATGCAGTGCAGTGAGTCCAGAGAGTGCACTGGCACCACTGGGGATGCAGTATAGTGAGTCCAGAGAGTGCACTGGCACCACTGGGGATGCAGTGCAGTGAGTCCAGAGAGTGCACTGGCACCACTGGGGATGCACTGCAGTAAATCCAGAGAGTGCACTGGCACCACAGATGATGCAGTACAGTGAGTCCAGTGAGTGCACTGGCACCACTGGGGATGTAGTGCAGTGACTCGAGGTAGTGCACTTGCACCACTGGGGATGCAGTGCAGTGAGTCCAGAGAGTGCACTGGCACCACTGGGGATGCACTGCAGTGAGTCCAGAGAGTGCACTGGCACCACTGGGGATGCAGTGCAGTGAGTCCAGAGAGTGCACTGGCACCACTGGGGATGCACTGCAGTGAGTCAAGAGAGTGCACTGGCGCCACTGGGGATGCAGTGCAGTGTGTCCAGAGAGTGCACTGGCACCACTGGGGATGCAGTGCAGTGAGTCCAGAGAGTGCACTGGCACCACTGGGGATGCACTTCAGTGAGTCCAGAGAGTGCACTGGCACCACTGGGGATGCCCTGCAGTGAGTCCAGAGAGTGCACTGGCACCACTGGGGATGCGGTGCCGGGAGTCCAGAGAGTGCTTTGGCACCACTGGGGATGCAGTGCAGTGAGTCCAGAGAGTGCACTGGCACCACTGGGGATGCAGCGCAGTGACTCCAGAGAGTGCACTGGCACCACAGGGGATGCGGTGTCGGGAGTCCAGAGAGTGCTTTGGCACCACTGGGGATGCACTGCAGTTACTCCAGAGAGTGCACTGGCACCACTGGGGATGCGGTGCCGGGAGTCCAGAGAGTGCTTTGGCACCACTGGGGATGCACTGCAGTGAGTCCAGAGAGTGCACTGGCACCACTGAGAATGCACTTCAGTGAGTCCAGAGAGTGCACTGGCACCACTGGGGATGCACTGCAGTGAGTCCAGAGAGTGCACTGGCTCCACTGGGGATGCCCTGCAGTGAGTCCAGAGAGTGCACTGGCACCACTGGGGATGCACTGCAGTGAGTCCAGAGAGTGCACTAGCACCACTGGGGAATGCAGTGCAGTGAGTCCAGAGAGTGCACTGGCACCACTGGGGATGCAGTGCAGTGAGTCCAGAGAGTGCACTGGCACCACTGGAGATGCACTGCAGTGAGTCCAGAGAGTGCACTGGCACCAATGGGGATGCAGTGCAGTGAGTCCAGAGAGTGCACTGGCACCACTGGGGATGCAGTGCAGTGAGTCCAGAGAGTGCACTGGCACCACTGGGGATGCACTGCAGTGAGTCTAGAGAGTGCACGGGCACCACTGGGGATGCAGTGCAGTGAGTCCAGAGAGTGCACTGGCACCACTGGGGATGCAGTGCAGTGAGTCCAGAGAGTGCCCTGGCACGAGTGGGGATGCACTGCAGTGAGTCCAGTGAGTGCACTGGCTCCACTGGGGATGCAGTGCAGTGAGTCCAGAGAGTGCCCTGGCACGAGTGGGGATGCACTGCAGTGAGTCCAGTGAGTGCACTGGCTCCACTGGGGATGCAGTGCAGTGAGTCCAGAGAGTGCACTGGCACCACTGGGGAAGCAGTGCAGTGAGTCCAGAGAGTGCAGTGGCACCACTGGTGATGCAGTGCAGTGAGTCCAGAGAGTGCACTGGCACCACTGGGGATGCACTGCAGTGAGTCCAGAGAGTGCACTGGCACCACTGGGGATGCAGTTCAGTGAGTCCAGAGAGTGCACTGGCACCACTGGGGATGCACTGCAGTGAGTCCAGAGAGTGCACTGGCACCACTGAGAATGCACTTCAGTGAGTCCAGAGAGTGCACTGGCACCACTGGGGATGCAGTATAGTGAGTCCAGAGAGTGCACTGGCACCACTGGGGATGCACTGCAGTGAGCCCAGAGAGTGCACTGGCACCACTGGGGATGCACTGCAGTGAGTCCAGAGAGTGCACTGGCACCACTGAGAATGCACTTCAGTGAGTCCAGAGAGTGCACTGGCACCACTGGGGATGCACTGCAGTGAGTCCAGAGAGTGCACTAGCACCACTGGGGATGCACTGCAGTGAGTCCAGTGAGTGTACTGGCACCACTGGTGATGCACTGCAGTGAGTCCAGAGAGTGCACTGACACCACTGGAGATGCAGTACAGTGAGTCCAGTGAATGCACTGGCAGCACTGGGGTTGCAGTGCAGTGAGTCCAGAGAGTGCACTGGCACCACTGGGGATGCACTGCAGTGAGTCCAGAGAGTGCAGTGGCACCACTGGGGATGCACTGCAGTGAGTCCAGAGAGTGCACTGGCACCACCGGGGATGCACTGCAGTGAGTCCAGAGAGTGCACTGGCACCACTGGGGATGCAGTGCAGTGAGTCCAGAGAGTGCACTGGCACCACTGGGGATGCGGTGCCGGGAGTCCAGAGAGTGCTTTGGCACCACTGGGGATGCACTGCAGTTACTCCAGAGACTGCACTGGCACCACTGGGGATGCACTGCAGTGAGTCCAGAGAGTGCACTGGCACCACTGGGGATGCACTGCAGTGAGTCCAGAGAGTGCACTGTCACCACTGGGGATGCAGTACAGTGACTCCAGAGAGTGCACTGGCACCACTGGGGATGCACTGCAGTGACTGCAGAGAGTGCACTGGCACCACTGGGGATGCAGTGCAGTGAATCCAGAGAGTGCACTGGCACCACTGGGGATGCCGTGCAGTGAGTCCAGAGAGTGCACTGGCCCCACTGGGGATGCACTGCAGTGAGCCCAGAGAGTGCACTGGCACCACTGGAGATGCAGTCCAGTGAGTCCAGTGAATGCACTGGCAGCACTGGGGATGCAGTGCAGTTAGTCCAGAGCGTGCACTGGCACCACAGATGATGCAGTACAGTGAGTCCAGAGAGTGCACTGGCACCACTGGGGATGTAGTGCAGTGACTCGAGATAGTGCACTTGCACCACTGGGGATGCAGTGCAGTGAGTCCAGAGAGTGCACTGGCACCACTGGAGATGCACTGCAGTGAGTCCAGAGAGTGCACTGGCACCACTGGGGATGCAGTGCAGTGAGTCCAGAGAGTGCACTGGCAGCACTGGGGATGCACTGCAGTGAGTCCAGAGAGTGCACTGGCGCCACTGGGGATGCAGTGCAGTGAGTCCAGAGAGTGCACTGGCACCACTGGGGATGCACTTCACTGAGTCCAGAGAGTGCACTGGCACCACTGGGGATGCCCTGCAGTGAGTCCAGAGAGTGCACTGGCACCACTGGGGATGCGGTGCCGGGAGTCCAGAGAGTGCTTTGGCACCACTGGGGATGCAGTATAGTGAGTCCAGAGAGTGCACTGGCACCACTGGGGATGCAGCGCAGTGACTCCAGAGAGTGCACTGGCACCACTGGGGATGCGGTGTCGGGAGTCCAGAGAGTGCTTTGGCACCACTGGGGATGCACTGCAGTGAGTCCAGAGAGTGCACTGGCACCACTGGGGATGCGGTGCCGGGAGTCCAGAGAGTGCTTTGGCACCACTGGGGATGCAGTGCAGTGAGTCCAGAGAGTGCACTGGCAGCACTGGGGATGCAGTGCAGTGAGTCCAGAGAGTGCACTGGCACCACTGGGGATGCAGTTCAGTGAGTCCAGAGAGTGCACTGGCACTACTGGGGATGGAGTGCAGTGAGTCCAGAGAGTGCAGTGGCACCACTGAGAATGCACTTCACTGAGTCCAGAGAGTGCACTGGCACCACTGGGGATGCAGTGCAGTGAGTCCAGAGAGTGCACTGGAACCACTGGGGATGCACTGCAGTGAGCCCAGAGAGTGCACTGGCACCACTGGAGATGCAGTACAGTGAGTCCAGTGAATGCACTGGCAGCACCGGGGTTGCAGTGCAGTGAGTCCAGAGAGTGCACTGGCACCACTGGGGATGCAATTTAGTGAGTCCAGAGAGTGCACTGGCACCACTGGGTATGCAGTGCAGTGAGTCCAGAGAGTGTACTGGCACCACTGGGGATGCAGTGCAGTGAGTCCAGAGAGTGCACTGGCACCACTGAGAATGCACTGCAGTGAGTCCAGAGAGTGCAGTGGCACCACTGGGGATGCAGTGCAGTGAGTCCAGAGAGTGCACTGGCACCACTGGGGATGCAGTGCAGTGAGTCCAGAGAGTGCACTGGCACCACTGGGGATGCAGTGCAGTGAGTCCAGAGAGTGCACTGGCACCACTGGGGATGCGGTGCCGGGAGTCCAGAGAGTGCTTTGGCACCACTGGGGATGCACTGCAGTTACTCCAGAGACTGCACTGGCACCACTGGGGATGCAGTGCAGTCAGTCCAGAGAGTGCACTGGCACCACTGGGGATGCACTGCAGTGAGTCCAGAGAGTACACTGTCACCACTGGGGATGCAGTACAGTGAGTCCACAGAGTGCACTGGCACCACTGGGGATGCAGTGCAGTGAGTCCAGAGAGTGCACTGGCACCACTGGGGATGCAGTGCAGTAAATCCAGTGAGTGCACTGGCACCACTGGGGATGCAGTTCAGTGAGTCCAGAGAGTGCACTGGCACCACTGGGGATGCACTGCAGTGAGCCCAGAGAGTGCACTGGCACCACTGGAGATGCAGTCCAGTGAGTCCAGTGAATGCACTGGCACCACTGGGGATGCAGTGCAGTGAGTCCAGAGAGTGCACTCGCACCACTGGTGATGCAGTATAGTGAGTCCAGAGAGTGCACTGGCACCACTGGGGATGCAGTGCAGTGAGTCCAGAGAGTGCACTGGCACCACTGGGGATGCACTGCAGTGAATCCAGAGAGTGCACTGGCACCACAGATGATGCAGTACAGTGAGTCCAGTGAGTGCACTGGCACCACTGGGGATGCAGTGCAGTGAGTCCAGAGAGTGCACTGGCACCACTGGGGATGCACTGCAGTGAGTCCAGAGAGTGCACTGGCACCACTGGGGATGCAGTGCAGTGAGTCCAGAGAGTGCACTGGCACCACTGGGGATGCACTTCAGTGAGTCCAGAGAGTGCACTGGCACCACTGGGGATGCAGTCCAGTGAGTCCAGAGAGTGCACTGGCACCACTGGGGATGCAGTGCAGTGAGTCCAGAGAGTGCACTGGCACCACTGGGGCTGCAGTACAGTGAGTCCAGAGAGTGCACTGGCACCACTGGGGATGCAGTGCAGTGAGTCCAGAGAGTGCACGGGCTCCACTGGGGATGCAGTGCAGTGAGTCCAGAGAGTGCACTGGCACCACTTGTGATGCAGTGCAGTGAGTCCAGTGAGTGCACTGGCACCACTGGGGATGCAGTACAGTGAGTCCAGAGAGTGCACTGGCACCACTGGGGATGCAGTGCAGTGAGTCCAGAGAGTGCACTGGCACCACTGGGGATGCACTTCAGTGACTCCAGAGAGTGCACTGACACCACTGGGGATGCAGTGCAGTGAGTCCAAAGACTTCACTTGCACCACTGGGGATGCAGTGCAGTGAGTCCAGAGAGTGCACTGGCACCACTGGGGATGCACTGCAGTGAGTCCAGAGAGTGCACTGGCACCACTGGGGATGCAGTGCAGTGAGTCCAGAGAGTGCACTGGCACCACTGGGGATGCACTGCAGTGAGTCAAGAGAGTGCACTGGCGCCACTGGGGATGCAGTGCAGTGTGTCCAGAGAGTGCACTGGCACCACTGGGGATGCAGTGCAGTGAGTCCAGAGAGTGCACTGGCACCACTGGGGATGCACTTCAGTGAGTCCAGAGAGTGCACTGGCACCACTGGGGATGCCCTGCAGTGAGTCCAGAGAGTGCACTGGCACCACTGGGGATGCAGTGCAGTGAGTCCAGAGAGTGCTTTGGCACCACTGGGGATGCGGTGCCGGGAGTCCAGAGAGTGCTTTGGCACCACTGGGGATGCAGTGCAGTCAGTCCAGAGAGTGCACTGGCACCACTGGGGATGCAGCGCAGTGACTCCAGAGAGTGCACTGGCACCACTTGGGATGCAGTGCAGTGAGTCCAGAGAGTGCACTGGCACCACTGGGGATGCACTGCAGTGAGTCCAGAGAGTGCACTGGCTCCACTGGGGATGCAGTGCAGTGAGTCCAGAGAGTGCACTGGCAGCACTGGGGATGCACTGCAGTGAGTCCAGAGAGTGCACTGGCACCACTGGTGATGCAGTGCAGTGAGTCCAGAGAGTGCACTGGCAGCACTGGGGTTGCAGTGCAGTGAGTCCAGAGAGTGCACTGACACCACTGTGGAAGCACTGCAGTGAGTCCAGAGAGTGCACTGGCACCACTGAGAATGCACTTCAGTGAGTCCAGAGAGTGCACTGGCACCACTGGGGATGCACTGCAGTGAGTCCAGAGAGTGCACTGGCACCTCTGGGGATGCACTGCAGTGAGCCCAGACAGTGCACTGGCACCACTGGAGATGCAGTACAGTGAGTCCAGTGAATGCACTGGCAGCACTGGGGTTGCAGTGCAGTGAGTCCAGAGAGTGCACTGGCACCACTGGGGATGCAGTTTAGTGACTCCAGAGAGTGCACTGGCACCACTGGGGATGCAGTGCAGTGAGTCCAGTGAGTGTACTGGCACCACTGGGGATGCACTGCAGTGAGTCCAGAGAGTGCACTGACACCACTGAGAATGCACTTCAGTGAGTCCAGAGAGTGCACTGGCACCACTGGGGATGCACTGCAGTGAGTCCAGAGAGTGCAGTGGCACCACTGGGGATGCACTGCAGTGAGTCCAGAGAGTGCACTGGCACCACTGGGGATGCAGTGCAGTGAGTCCAGAGAGTGCACTGGCACCAGTGGGGATGCAGTGCAGTGAGTCCAGAGAGTGCACTGGCACCACTGGGGATGCGGTGCCGGGAGTCCAGAGAGTGCTTTGGCACCACTGGGGATGCAGTGCAGTTACTCCAGAGACTGCACTGGCACCACTGGGGATGCACTGCAGTGAGTCCAGAGAGTGCACTGGCACCACTGGGGATGCACTGCAGTGAGTCCAGAGAGTGCACTGTCACCACTGGGGATGCAGTACAGTGAGTCCAGAGAGTGCACTGGCACCACTGGGGATGCACTGCAGTGAGTCCAGAGAGTGCACTGGCACCACTGGGGATGCAGTGCAGTGAATCCAGTGAGTGCACTGGCACCACTGGGGATGCAGTGCAGTGAGTCCAGAGAGTGCACTGGCCCCACTGGGGATGCAGTGCAGTGAGCCCAGAGAGTGCACTGGCACCACTGGAGATGCAGTCCAGTGAGTCCACTGAATGCACTGGCAGCACTGGGGATGCAGTGCAGTGAGTCCAGAGAGTGCACTGGCACCACTGGGGATGCAGTATAGTGAGTCCAGAGAGTGCACTGGCACCACTGGGGATGCAGTGCAGTGAGTCCAGAGAGTGCACTGGCACCACTGGGGATGCACTGCAGTGAATCCAGAGAGTGCACTGGCACCACAGATGATGCAGTACAGTGAGTCCAGTGAGTGCACTGGCACCACTGGGGATGTAGTGCAGTGACTCGAGGTAGTGCACTTGCACCACTGGGGATGCAGTGCAGTGAGTCCAGAGAGTGCACTGGCACCACTGGGGATGCACTGCAGTGAGTCCAGAGAGTGCACTGGCACCACTGGGGATGCAGTGCAGTGAGTCCAGAGAGTGCACTGGCACCACTGGGGATGCACTGCAGTGAGTCAAGAGAGTGCACTGGCGCCACTGGGGATGCAGTGCAGTGTGTCCAGAGAGTGCACTGGCACCACTGGGGATGCAGTGCAGTGAGTCCAGAGAGTGCACTGGCACCACTGGGGATGCACTTCAGTGAGTCCAGAGAGTGCACTGGCACCACTGGGGATGCCCTGCAGTGAGTCCAGAGAGTGCACTGGCACCACTGGGGATGCGGTGCCGGGAGTCCAGAGAGTGCTTTGGCACCACTGGGGATGCAGTGCAGTGAGTCCAGAGAGTGCACTGGCACCACTGGGGATGCAGCGCAGTGACTCCAGAGAGTGCACTGGCACCACAGGGGATGCGGTGTCGGGAGTCCAGAGAGTGCTTTGGCACCACTGGGGATGCACTGCAGTTACTCCAGAGAGTGCACTGGCACCACTGGGGATGCGGTGCCGGGAGTCCAGAGAGTGCTTTGGCACCACTGGGGATGCACTGCAGTGAGTCCAGAGAGTGCACTGGCACCACTGAGAATGCACTTCAGTGAGTCCAGAGAGTGCACTGGCACCACTGGGGATGCACTGCAGTGAGTCCAGAGAGTGCACTAGCACCACTGGGGAATGCAGTGCAGTGAGTCCAGAGTGTGCACTGGCACCACTGTGGATGCAGTGCAGTGAGTCCAGAGAGTGCACTGGCACCACTGGGGATGCAGTACAGTGAGTCCAGAGAGTGCACTGGCACCACTGGGGATGCAGTTTAGTGAGTCCAGAGAGTGCACTGGCACCACTGGGGATGCAGTGCAGTGAGTCCAGAGAGTGCACTGGCACCACTGGGGATGCAGTCCAGTGAGTCCAGAGAGTGCACTGGCACCACTGGGGATGCAGTGCAGTGAGTCCAGAGAGTGCACTGGCACCACTGGGGCTGCAGTACAGTGAGTCCAGAGAGTGCACTGGCACCACTGGGGATGCACTGCAGTGAGTCCAGAGAGTGCACGGGCTCCACTGGGGATGCAGTGCAGTGAGTCCAGAGAGTGCACTGGCACCACTTGTGATGCAGTGCAGTGAGTCCAGTGAGTGCACTGGCACCAGTGGGGATGCAGTACAGTGAGTCCAGAGAGTGCACTGGCACCACTGGGGATGCAGTGCAGTGACTCCAGAGAGTGCACTGGCACCACTGGGGATGCACTTCAGTGACTCCAGAGAGTGCACTGACAACACTCGGATGCAGTGCAGTGAGTCCAAAGACTTCACTGGCACCACTGGGGATACAGTGCAGTGAGTCCAGAGAGTGCACTGGCACCACTGGTGATGCACTTCAGTGAGTCCAGAGAGTGCACTGGCACCACTGGGGATGCAGTGCAGTGAGTCCAGAGAGTGCACTGGCAGCACTGGGGATGCACTGCAGTGAGTCCAGAGAGTGCACTGGCGCCACTGGGGATGCAGTGCAGTGTGTCCAGAGAGTGCACTGGCACCACTGGGGATGCAGTGCAGTGAGTCCAGAGAGTGCACTGGCACCACTGGGGATGCACTTCAGTGAGTCCAGAGAGTGCACTGGCACCACTGGGGATGCCCTGCAGTGAGTCCAGAGAGTGCACTGGCACCACTGGGGATGCAGTGCAGTGAGTCCAGAGAGTGCACTGGCACCACTGGGGATGCGGTGCCGGGAGTCCAGAGAGTGCTTTGGCACCACGGGGGATGCAGTGCAGTCAGTCCAGAGAGTGCACTGGCACCACTGGGGATGCAGCGCAGTGACTCCAGAGAGTGCACTGGCACCACTTGGGATGCAGTGCAGTGAGTCCAGAGAGTGCACTGGCACCAGTGGGGATGCAGTGCAGTGAGTCCAGAGAGTGCACTGGCTCCACTGGGGCTGCAGTGCAGTGAGTCCAGAGAGTGCACTGGAACCACTGGGGATGCACTGCAGTGAGTCCAGAGAGTGCACTGGCACCACTGGTGATGCAGTGCAGTGAGTCCAGAGAGTGCACTGGCAGCACTGGGGATGCAGTGCAGTGAGTCCAGAGAGTGCACTGACACCACTGTGGAAGCACTGCAGTGAGTCCAGAGAGTGCACTCGCACCACTGAGAATGCACTTCAGTGAGTCCAGAGAGTGCACTGGCACCACTGGGGATGCCCTGCAGTGAGTCCAGAGAGTGCACTGGCACCACTGGGGATGCACTGCAGTGAGCCCAGACAGTGCACTGGCACCACTGGAGATGCAGTACAGTGAGTCCAGTGAATGCACTGGCAGCACTGGTATTGCAGTGCAGTGAGTCCAGAGAGTGCACTGGCACCACTGGGGATGCAGTTTAGTGACTCCAGAGAGTGCACTGGCACCACTGGGGATGCAGTGCAGTGAGTCCAGTGAGTGTACTGGCACCACTGGGGATGCACTGCAGTGAGTCCAGAGAGTGCACTGACACCACTGAGAATGCACTTCAGTGAGTCCAGAGAGTGCACTGGCACCACTGGGGATGCACTGCAGTGAGTCCAGAGAGTGCAGTGGCACCACTGGGGATGCACTGCAGTGAGTCCAGAGAGTGCACTGGCACCACTGGGGATGCAGTGCAGTGAGTCCAGAGAGTGCACTGGCACCACTGGGGATGCAGTGCAGTGAGTCCAGAGAGTGCACTGGCACCACTGGGGATGCGGTGCCGGGAGTCCAGAGAGTGCTTTGGCACCACTGGGGATGCAGTGCAGTTACTCCAGAGACTGCACTGGCACCACTGGGGATGCACTGCAGTGAGTCCAGAGAGTGCACTGGCACCACTGGGGATGCACTGCAGTGAGTCCAGAGAGTGCACTGTCACCACTGGGGATGCAGTACAGTGAGTCCAGAGAGTGCACTGGCACCACTGGGGATGCACTGCAGTGAGTCCAGAGAGTGCACTGGCACCACTGGGGATGCAGTGCAGTGAATCCAGTGAGTGCACTGGCACCACTGGGGATGCAGTGCAGTGAGTCCAGAGAGTGCACTGGCCCCACTGGGGATGCAGTGCAGTGAGCCCAGAGAGTGCACTGGCACCACTGGAGATGCAGTCCAGTGAGTCCACTGAATGCACTGGCAGCACTGGGGATGCAGTGCAGTGAGTCCAGAGAGTGCACTGGCACCACTGGGGATGCAGTATAGTGAGTCCAGAGAGTGCACTGGCACCACTGGGGATGCAGTGCAGTGAGTCCAGAGAGTGCACTGGCACCACTGGGGATGCACTGCAGTAAATCCAGAGAGTGCACTGGCACCACAGATGATGCAGTACAGTGAGTCCAGTGAGTGCACTGGCACCACTGGGGATGTAGTGCAGTGACTCGAGGTAGTGCACTTGCACCACTGGGGATGCAGTGCAGTGAGTCCAGAGAGTGCACTGGCACCACTGGGGATGCACTGCAGTGAGTCCAGAGAGTGCACTGGCACCACTGGGGATGCAGTGCAGTGAGTCCAGAGAGTGCACTGGCACCACTGGGGATGCACTGCAGTGAGTCAAGAGAGTGCACTGGCGCCACTGGGGATGCAGTGCAGTGTGTCCAGAGAGTGCACTGGCACCACTGGGGATGCAGTGCAGTGAGTCCAGAGAGTGCACTGGCACCACTGGGGATGCACTTCAGTGAGTCCAGAGAGTGCACTGGCACCACTGGGGATGCCCTGCAGTGAGTCCAGAGAGTGCACTGGCACCACTGGGGATGCGGTGCCGGGAGTCCAGAGAGTGCTTTGGCACCACTGGGGATGCAGTGCAGTGAGTCCAGAGAGTGCACTGGCACCACTGGGGATGCAGCGCAGTGACTCCAGAGAGTGCACTGGCACCACAGGGGATGCGGTGTCGGGAGTCCAGAGAGTGCTTTGGCACCACTGGGGATGCACTGCAGTTACTCCAGAGAGTGCACTGGCACCACTGGGGATGCGGTGCCGGGAGTCCAGAGAGTGCTTTGGCACCACTGGGGATGCACTGCAGTGAGTCCAGAGAGTGCACTGGCACCACTGAGAATGCACTTCAGTGAGTCCAGAGAGTGCACTGGCACCACTGGGGATGCACTGCAGTGAGTCCAGAGAGTGCACTAGCACCACTGGGGAATGCAGTGCAGTGAGTCCAGAGTGTGCACTGGCACCACTGGGGATGTAGTGCAGTGAGTCCAGAGAGTGCACTGGCACCACTGGGGATGCAGTACAGTGAGTCCAGAGAGTGCACTGGCACCACTGGGGATGCAGTTTAGTGAGTCCAGAGAGTGCACTGGCACCACTGGGGATGCAGTGCAGTGAGTCCAGAGAGTGCACTGGCACCACTGGGGATGCAGTGCAGTGAGTCCAGAGAGTGCACTGGCACCACTGGGGATGCAGTGCAGTGAGTCCAGAGAGTGCACTGGCACCACTGGGGATGCACTTCAGTGACTCCAGAGAGTGCACTGGCACCACTGGGGATGCACTGCAGTGAGTCCAGAGATTGCACTGGCACCACTGGGGATGCAGTACAGTGAGTCCACACAGTGCACTAGCACCCCTGGGGATGCAGTGCAGTGAGTCCAGAGAGTGCACTGGCACCACTGGTGATGCACTGCAGTGAGTCCAGAGAGAGCACTGGCACCACTGGGGATGCGGTGCAGTGAGTCCAGAGAGTGCACTGGCACCACTGGGGATGCAGTGCAGTGAGTCCAGAGAGTGCACTGGCACCAGTGGAGATGCACTGCAGTGAGTCCAGTGAGTGCACTGGCTCCAAAGGGGATGCAGTGCAGTGAGTCCAGAGAGTGCACTGGCACCACTGGGGAAGCAGTGCAGTGAGTCCAGAGAGTGCAGTGGCACCACTGGTGATGCAGTGCAGTGAGTCCAGAGAGTGCACTGGCAGCACTGGGGATGCAGTGCAGTGAGTCCAGAGAGTGCACTGGCACCACTGGGGATGCAGTTCAGTGAGTCCAGAGAGTGCACTGGCACCACTGGGGATGCACTGCAGTGAGTCCAGAGAGTGCACTGGCACCACTGAGAATGCACTTCAGTGAGTCCAGAGAGTGCACTGGCACCACTGGGGATGCACTGCAGTGAGTCCAGAGAGTGCACTGGCACCACTGGGGATGCACTGCAGTGAGCCCAGAGAGTGCACTGGCACCACTGGGGATGCAGTACAGTGAGTCCAGTGAATACACTGGCACCACTGGGGTTGCAGTGCAGTGAGTCCAGAGAGTGCACTGGCACCACTGGGGATGCAGTTTAGTGAGTCCAGAGAGTGCACTGGCACCACTGGGGATGCAGTGCAGTGAGTCCAGTGAGTGTACTGGCACCACTGGGGATGCACTGCAGTGAGTCCAGAGAGTGCACTGGCACCACTGAGAATGCACTTCAGTGAGTCCAGAGAGTGCACTGGCACCACTGGGGATGCACTGCAGTGAGTCCAGAGAGTGCACTGGCACCACTGGGGATGCACTACAGTGAGTCCAGAGAGTGCACTGGCACCACTGGGGATGCAGTGCAGTGAGTCCAGAGAGTGCACTGGCACCACTGGGGATGCGGTGCCGGGAGTCCAGAGAGTGCTTTGGCACCACTGGGGATGCACTGCAGTTACTCCAGAGACTGCACTGGCACCACTGGGGATGCACTGCAGTGAGTCCAGAGAGTGCACTGGCACCACTGGGGATGCACTGCAGTGAGTCCAGAGAGTGCACTGGCTCCACTGGGGATGCAGTGCAGTGAGTCCAGAGAGTGCACTGGAACCACTGGGGAAGCAGTGCAGTGAGTCCAGAGAGTGCACTGGCACCACTGGTGATGCAGTGCAGTGAGTCCAGAGAGTGCACTGGCAGCACTGGGGATGCAGTGCAGTGAGTCCAGAGAGTGCACTGGCACCACTGTGGAAGCACTGCAGTGAGTCCAGAGAGTGCACTGGCACCACTGAGAATGCACTTCAGTGAGTCCAGAGAGTGCACTGGCACCACTGGGGATGCACTGCAGTGAGTCCAGAGAGTGCACTGGCACCACTGGGGATGCACTGCAGTGAGCCCAGACAGTGCACTGGCACCACTGGAGATGCAGTACAGTGAGTCCAGTGAATGCACTGGCAGCACTGGGGTTGCACTGCAGTGAGTCCACAGAGTGCACTGGCACCACTGGGGATGCAGTTTAGTGACTCCAGAGAGTGCACTGGCACCACTGGGGATGCAGTGCAGTGAGTCCAGTGAGTGTACTGGCACCACTGGGGATGCACTGCAGTGAGTCCAGAGAGTGCACTGACACCACTGAGAATGCACTTCAGTGAGTCCAGAGAGTGCACTGGCACCACTGGGGATGCACTGCAGTGAGTCCAGAGAGTGCAGTGGCACCACTGGGGATGCACTGCAGTGAGTCCAGAGAGTGCACTGGCACCACTGGGGATGCAGTGCAGTGAGTCCAGAGAGTGCACTGGCACCAGTGGGGATGCAGTGCAGTGAGTCCAGAGAGTGCACTGGCACCACTGGGGATGCGGTGCCGGGAGTCCAGAGAGTGCTTTGGCACCACTGGGGATGCAGTGCAGTTACTCCAGAGACTGCACTGGCACCACTGGGGATGCACTGCAGTGAGTCCAGAGAGTGCACTGGCACCACTGGGGATGCACTGCAGTGAGTCCAGAGAGTGCACTGGCACCACTGGGGATGCAGTACAGTGAGTCCAGAGAGTGCACTGGCACCACTGGGGATGCGGTTCCGGGAGTCCAGAGAGTGCTTTGGCACCACTGGGGATGCAGTGCAGTGAGTCCAGAGAGTGCACTGGCACCACTGGGGATGCAGCGCAGTGACTCCAGAGAGTGCACTGGCACCACAGGGGATGCGGTGTCGGGAGTCCAGAGAGTGCTTTGGCACCACTGGGGATGCACTGCAGTTACTCCAGAGAGTGCACTGGCACCACTGGGGATGCGGTGCCGGGAGTCCAGAGAGTGCTTTGGCACCACTGGGGATGCACTGCAGTGAGTCCAGAGAGTGCACTGGCACCACTGAGAATGCACTTCAGTGAGTCCAGAGAGTGTACTGGCACCACTGGGGATGCACTGCAGTGAGTCCAGAGAGTGCACTAGCACCACTGGGGAATGCAGTGCAGTGAGTCCAGAGTGTGCACTGGCACCACTGGGGATGCAGTGCAGTGAGTCCAGAGAGTGCACTGGCACCACTGGGGATGCAGTGCAGTGAGTCCAGAGAGTGCACTGGCACCACTGGGGATGCAGTGCAGTGAGTCCAGTGAGTGCACTGGCAGCAGTGGGGATGCAGTGCAGTGAGTCCAGAGAGTGCACTGGCCCCACTGGGGATGCACTGCAGTGAGTCCAGAGAGTGCACTGGCACCACTGGGGATGCAGTGCAGTGAGTCCAGAGAGTGCACTGGCACCACTGGGGATGCACTGCAGTGAGTCCAGAGATTGCACTGGCACCACTGGGGATGCAGTACAGTGAGTCCACACAGTGCACTAGCACCCCTGGGGATGCAGTGCAGTGAGTCCAGAAAGTGCACTGGCACCACTGGTGATGCACTGCAGTGAGTCCATAGAGAGCACTGGCACCACTGGGGATGCGGTGCAGTGAGTCCAGAGAGTGCACTGGCACCACTGGGGATGCAGTGCAGTGAGTCCAGAGAGTGCACTGGCACCACTGGGGATGCACTGCAGTGAGTCCAGTGAGTGCACTGGCTCCACAGGGGATGCAGTGCAGTGAGTCCAGAGAGTGCACTGGCACCACTGGGGAAGCAGTGCAGTGAGTCCAGAGAGTGCAGTGGCACCACTGGTGATGCAGTGCAGTGAGTCCAGAGAGTGCACTGGCAGCACTGGGGATGCAGTGCATGAGTCCAGAGAGTGCACTGGCACCACTGGGGATGCAGTGCAGTGAGTCCAGAGAGTGCACTGGCACCACTGGGGATGCAGTGCAGTGAGTCCAGAGAGTGCACTGGCACCACTGGGGATGCACTGCAGTGAGTCAAGAGAGTGCACTGGCGCCACTGGGGATGCAGTGCAGTGTGTCCAGAGAGTGCACTGGCACCACTGGGGATGCAGTGCAGTGAGTCCAGAGAGTGCACTGGCACCACTGGGGATGCACTTCAGTGAGTCCAGAGAGTGCACTGGCACCACTGGGGATGCCCTGCAGTGAGTCCAGAGAGTGCACTGGCACCACTGGGGATGCGGTGCCGGGAGTCCAGAGAGTGCTTTGGCACCACTGGGGATGCAGTGCAGTGAGTCCAGAGAGTGCACTGGCACCACTGGGGATGCAGCGCAGTGACTCCAGAGAGTGCACTGGCACCACAGGGGATGCGGTGTCGGGAGTCCAGAGAGTGCTTTGGCACCACTGGGGATGCACTGCAGTTACTCCAGAGAGTGCACTGGCACCACTGGGGATGCGGTGCCGGGAGTCCAGAGAGTGCTTTGGCACCACTGGGGATGCACTGCAATGAGTCCAGAGAGTGCACTGGCACCACTGAGAATGCACTTCAGTGAGTCCAGAGAGTGCACTGGCACCACTGGGGATGCACTGCAGTGAGTCCAGAGAGTGCACTAGCACCACTGGGGAATGCAGTGCAGTGAGTCCAGAGTGTGCACTGGCACCACTGGGGATGCAGTGCAGTGAGTCCAGAGAGTGCACTGTCACCACTGGGGATGCAGTACAGTGAGTCCAGAGAGTGCACTGGCACCACTGGGGATGCAGTGCAGTGAGTCCAGTGAGTGCACTGGCACCACTGGGGATGCAGTGCAGTGAGTCCAGAGAGTGCACTGGCACCACTGGGGATGCACTGCAGTGAGTCCAGAGAGTGCACTGGCACCACTGGGGATGCAGTGCAGTGAGTCCAGAGAGTGCACTGGCACCACTGGGGATGCAGTGCAGTGAGTCCAGAGAGTGCACTGGCACCACTGGGGATGCACTGCAGTGAGTCCAGAGATTGCACTGGCACCACTGGGGATGCAGTGCAGTGAGTCCAGAGAGTGCACTGGCACCACTGGTGATGCACTGCAGTGAGTCCAGAGAGAGCACTGGCACCACTGGGGATGCGGTGCAGTGAGTCCAGAGAGTGCACTGGCACCACTGGGGATGCAGTGCAGTGAGTCCAGAGAGTGCACTGGCACCAGTGGGGATGCACTGCAGTGAGTCCAGTGAGTGCACTGGCTCCACAGGGGATGCAGTGCAGTGAGTCCAGAGAGTGCACTGGCACCACTGGGGAAGCAGTGCAGTGAGTCCAGAGAGTGCACTGGCACCACTGGTGATGCAGTGCAGTGAGTCCAGAGAGTGCACTGGCAGCACTGGGGATGCAGTGCAGTGAGTCCAGAGAGTGCACTGGCACCACTGGGGATGCAGTTCAGTGAGTCCAGAGAGTGCACTGGCACCACTGGGGATGCACTGCAGTGAGTCCAGAGAGTGCACGGGCACCACTGAGAATGCACTTCAGTGAGTCCAGAGAGTGCACTGGCACCACTGGGGATGCACTGCAGTGAGTCCAGAGAGTGCACTGGCACCACTGGGGATGCACTGCAGTGAGCCCAGAGAGTGCACTGGCACCACTGGGGATGCAGTACAGTGAGTCCAGTGAATGCACTGGCACCACTGGGGTTGCAGTGCAGTGAGTCCAGAGAGTGCACTGGCACCACTGGGGATGCAGTTTAGTGAGTCCAGAGAGTGCACTGGCACCACTGGGGATGCAGTGCAGTGAGTCCAGTGAGTGTACTGGCACCACTGGGGATGCACTGCAGTGAGTCCAGAGAGTGCACTGGCACCACTGAGAATGCACTTCAGTGAGTCCAGAGAGTGCACTGGCACCACTGGGGATGCACTGCAGTGAGTCCAGAGAGTGCAGTGGCACCACTGGGGATGCACTACAGTGAGTCCAGAGAGTGCACTGGCACCACTGGGGATGCAGTGCAGTGAGTCCAGAGAGTGCACTGGCACCACTGGGGATGCAGTGCAGTGAGTCCAGAGAGTGCACTGGCACCACTGGGGATGCAGTGCAGTGAGTCCAGAGAGTGCACTGGCACCACTGGGGATGCGGTGCCGGGAGTCCAGAGAGTGCTTTGGCACCACAGGGGATGCACTGCAGTTACTCCAGAGACTGCACTGGCACCACTGGGGATGCACTGCAGTGAGCCCAGAGAGTGCACTGGCACCACTGGAGATGCAGTCCAGTGAGTCCAGTGAATGCACTGGCAGCACTGGGGATGCAGTGCAGTGAGTCCAGTGAGTGAACTGGCACCACTGGGGATGCAGTATAGTGAGTCCAGAGAGTGCACTGGCACCACTGGGGATGCAGTGCAGTGAGTCCAGAGAGTGCACTGGCACCACTGGGGATGCACTGCAGTGAGTCCAGAGAGTGCACTGGCACCACTGGGGATGCAGTGCAGTGAGTCCAGAGAGTGCACTGGCACCACTGGGGATGCACTGCAGTGAGTCAAGAGAGTGCACTGGCGCCACTGGGGATGCAGTGCAGTGTGTTCAGAGAGTGCACTGGCACCACTGGGGATGCAGTGCAGTGAGTCCAGAGAGTGCACTGGCACCACTGGGGATGCACTTCAGTGAGTCCAGAGAGTGCACTGGCACCACTGGGGATGCCCTGCAGTGAGTCCAGAGAGTGCACTGGCACCACTGGGGATGCGGTGCCGGGAGTCCAGAGAGTGCTTTGGCACCACTGGGGATGCAGTGCAGTGAGTCCAGAGAGTGCACTGGCACAACTGGGGATGCAGCGCAGTGACTCCAGAGAGTGCACTGGCACCACAGGGGATGCGGTGTCGGGAGTCCAGACAGTGCTTTGGCACCACTGGGGATGCACTGCAGTGAGTCCAGAGAGTGCACTGGCACCACTGAGAATGCACTTCAGTGAGTCCAGAGAGTGCACTGGCCCCACTGGGGATGCACTGCAGTGAGCCCAGAGAGTGCACTGGCACCACTGGAGATGCAGTCCAGTGAGTCCAGTGAATGCACTGGCAGCAGTGGGGATGCAGTGCAGTGAGTCCAGAGAGTGCACTGGCCCCACTGGGGATGCACTGCAGTGAGTCCAGAGAGTGCACTGGCACCACTGGGGATGCAGTGCAGTGAGTCTAGGTAGTGCACTGGCACCACTGGGGATGCACTGCAGTGAGTCCAGAGATTGCACTGGCACCACTGGGGATGCAGTACAGTGAGTCCACACAGTGCACTAGCACCCCTGGGGATGCAGTGCAGTGAGTCCAGAGAGTGCACTGGCACCACTGGTGATGCACTGCAGTGAGTCCAGAGAGAGCACTGGCACCACTGGGGATGCGGTGCAGTGAGTCCAGAGAGTGCACTGGCACCACTGGGGATGCAGTGCAGTGAGTCCAGAGAGTGCACTGGCACCAGTGGGGATGCACTGCAGTGAGTCCAGTGAGTGCACTGGCTCCACAGGGGATGCAGTGCAGTGAGTCCAGAGAGTGCACTGGCACCACTGGGGAAGCAGTGCAGTGAGTCCAGAGAGTGCAGTGGCACCACTGGGGATGCAGTGCAGTGAGTCCAGAGAGTGCACTGGCAGCACTGGGGATGCAGTGCAGTGAGTCCAGAGAGTGCACTGGCACCACTGGGGATGCAGTTCAGTGAGTCCAGAGAGTGCACTGGCACCACTGGGGATGCACTGCAGTGAGTCCAGAGAGTGCACTGGCACCACTGAGAATGCACTTCAGTGAGTCCAGAGAGTGCACTGGCACCACTGGGGATGCACTGCAGTGAGTCCAGAGAGTGCACTGGCACCACTGGGGATGCACTGCAGTGAGCCCAGAGAGTGCACTGGCACCACTGGAGATGCAGTACAGTGAGTCCAGTGAATGCACTGGCACCACTGGGGTTGCAGTGCAGTGAGTCCAGAGAGTGCACTGGCACCACTGGGGATGCAGTTTAGTGAGTCCAGAGAGTGCACTGGCACCACTGGGGATGCAGTGCAGTGAGTCCAGTGAGTGTACTGGCACCACTGGGGATGCACTGCAGTGAGTCCAGAGAGTGCACTGGCACCACTGAGAATGCACTTCAGTGAGTCCAGAGAGTGCACTGGCACCACTGGGGATGCACTGCAGTGAGTCCAGAGAGTGCAGTGGCACCACTGGGGATGCACTGCAGTGAGTCCAGAGAGTGCACTGGCACCACTGGGGATGCAGTGCAGTGAGTCCAGAGAGTGCACTGGCACCACTGGGGATGCAGTGCAGTGAGTCCAGAGAGTGCACTGGCACCACTGGGGATGCGGTGCCGGGAGTCCAGAGAGTGCTTTGGCACCACTGGGGATGCACTGCAGTTACTCCAGAGACTGCACTGGCACCACTGGGGATGCACTGCAGTGAGTCCATAGAGTGCACTGGCACCACTGGGGATGCACTGCAGTGAGTCCAGAGAGTGCACTGGCACCACTGGGGATGCAGTGCAGTGAATCCAGTGAGTGCACTGGCACCACTGGGGATGCAGTGCAGTGAGTCCAGAGAGTGCACTGGCCCCACTGGGGATGCACTGCAGTGAGCCCAGAGAGTGCACTGGCACCACTGGAGATGCAGTCCAGTGAGTCCAGTGAATGCACTGGCAGCACTGGGGATGCAGTGCAGTGAGTCCAGAGAGTGCACTGGCACCACTGGGGATGCAGTATAGTGAGTCCAGAGAGTGCACTGGCACCACTGGGGATGCAGTGCAGTGAGTCCAGTGAGTGCACTGGCACCACTGGGGATGCACTGCAGTGAATCCAGAGAGTGCACTGGCACCACAGATGATGCAGTACAGTGAGTCCAGTGAGTGCACTGGCACCACTGGGGATGTAGAGCAGTGACTCGAGATAGTGCACTTGCACCACTGGGGATGCAGTGCAATGAGTCCAGAGAGTGCACTGGCACCACTGGGGATGCACTGCAGTGAGTCCAGAGAGTGCACTGGCACCACTGGTGATGCAGTGCAGTGAGTCCAGAGAATGCACTGGCACCACTGGGGATGCACTGCAGTGAGTCCAGAGAGTGCACTGGCACCACTGGTGATGCAGTGCAGTGAGTCCAGAGAGTGCACTGGCGCCACTGGGGATGCAGTGCAGTGTGTCCAGAGAGTGCACTGGCACCACTGGGGATGCAGTGCAGTGAGTCCAGAGAGTGCACTGGCACCACTGGGGATGCACTTCAGTGAGTCCAGAGAGTGCACTGGCACCACTGGGGATGCCCTGCAGTGAGTCCAGAGAGTGCACTGGCACCACTGGGGATGCGGTGCCGGGAGTCCAGAGAGTGCTTTGGCACCACTGGGGATGCAGTGCAGTGAGTCCAGAGAGTGCACTGGCACCACTGGGGATGCAGCGCAGTGACTCCAGAGAGTGCACTGGCACCACAGGGGATGCGGTGTCGGGAGTCCAGAGAGTGCTTTGGCACCACTGGGGATGCACTGCAGTTACTCCAGAGAGTGCACTGGCACCACTGGGGATGCGGTGCCGGGAGTCCAGAGAGTGCTTTGGCACCACTGGGGATGCACTGCAGTGAGTCCAGAGAGTGCACTGGCACCACTGAGAATGCACTTCAGTGAGTCCAGAGAGTGCACTGGCACCACTGGGGATGCACTGCAGTGAGTCCAGAGAGTGCACTAGCACCACTGGGGAATGCAGTGCAGTGAGTCCAGAGTGTGCACTGGCACCACTGGGGATGCAGTGCAGTGAGTCCAGAGAGTGCACTGGCACCACTGGGGATGCAGTGCAGTGAGTCCAGTGAGTGCACTGGCAGCAGTGGGGATGCAGTGCAGTGAGTCCAGAGAGTGCACTGGCCCCACTGGGGATGCAGTGCAGTGAGTCCAGAGAGTGCACTGGCACCACTGGGGATGCAGTGCAGTGAGTCCAGAGAGTGCACTGGCACCACTGGGGATGCACTTCAGTGACTCCAGAGAGTGCACTGGCACCACTGGGGATGCACTGCAGTGAGTCCAGAGATTGCACTGGCACCACTGGGGATGCAGTACAGTGAGTCCACACAGTGCACTAGCACCCCTGGGGATGCAGTGCAGTGAGTCCAGAGAGTGCACTGGCACCACTGGTGATGCACTGCAGTGAGTCCAGAGAGAGCACTGGCACCACTGGGGATGCAGTGCAGTGAGTCCAGAGAGTGCACTGGAACCACTGGGGATGCAGTGCAGTGAGTCCAGAGAGTGCACTGGCACCACTGGGGATGCACTGCAGTGAGTCCAGTGAGTGCACTGGCTCCACAGGGGATGCAGTGCAGTGAGTCCAGAGAGTGCACTGGCACCACTGGGGCTGCAGTGCAGTGAGTCCAGAGAGTGCACTGGAACCACTGGGGATGCAGTGCAGTGAGTCCAGAGAGTGCACTGGCACCACTGGGGATGCAGTGCAGTGAGTCCAGAGAGTGCACTGGCACCACTGGGGATGCAGTTCAGTGAGTCCAGAGAGTGCACTGGCACCACTGGGGATGCACTGCAGTGAGTCCAGAGAGTGCACTGGCACCACTGAGAATGCACTTCAGTGAGTCCAGAGAGTGCACTGGCACCACTGGGGATGCACTGCAGTGAGTCCAGAGAGTGCACTGGCACCACTGGGGATGCACTGCAGTGAGCCCAGAGAGTGCACTGGCACCACTGGAGATGCAGTACAGTTAGTCCAGTGAATGCACTGGCACCACTGGGGTTGCAGTGCAGTGAGTCCAGAGAGTGCACTGGCACCACTGGGGATGCAGTTTAGTGAGTCCAGAGAGTGCACTGGCACCACTGGGGATGCAGTGCAGTGAGTCCAGTGAGTGTACTGGCACCACTGGGGATGCACTGCAGTGAGTCCAGAGAGTGCACTGGCACCACTGAGAATGCACTTCAGTGAGTCCAGAGAGTGCACTGGCACCACTGGGGATGCACTGCAGTTACTCCAGAGACTGCACTGGCACCACTGGGGATGCAGTGCAGTGAGTCCAGAGAGTGCACTGGCACCACTGGGGATGCACTGCAGTGAGTCCAGAGAGTGCACTGTCACCACTGGGGTTGCACTTCAGTGAGTCCACAGAGTGCACTGGCACCACTGGGGATGCACTGCAGTGAGTCCAGAGAGTGCACTGGCACCACTGGGGATGCAGTGCAGTGAATCCAGTGAGTGCACTGGCACCACTGGGGATGCAGTGCAGTGAGTCCAGAGAGTGCACTGGCACCACTGGGGATGCACTGCAGTGAGCCCAGAGAGTGCACTGGCAACACTGGAGATGCAGTCCAGAGAGTCCACTGAATGCACTGGCAGCACTGGGGATGCAGTGCAGTGAGTCCAGAGAGTGCACTGGCACCACTGGTGATGCAGTATAGTGAATCCAGAGAGTGCACTGGCACCACTGG
This sequence comes from Anser anser, assembly GCF_964211835.1. Taxonomy (NCBI): domain Eukaryota; kingdom Metazoa; phylum Chordata; class Aves; order Anseriformes; family Anatidae; genus Anser; species Anser anser. The sequence continues at coordinate 29,797,020 of NC_139723.1, read as the reverse complement.
GGATGCACTGCAGTGAATCCAGAGAGTGCACTGGCACCACAGATGATGCAGTACAGTGAGTCCAGTGAGTGCACTGGCACCACTGGGGATGTAGTGCAGTGACTCGAGATAGTGCACTTGCACCACTGGGGATGCAGTGCAGTGAGTCCAGAGAGTGCACTGGCACCACTGGGGATGCACTGCAGTGAGTCCAGAGAGTGCACTGGCACCACTGGGGATGCAGTGCTGTGAGTCCAGAGAGTGCACTGGCACCACTGGGGATGCACTGCAGTGAGTCCAGAGAGTGCACTGGCGCCACTGGGGATGCAGTGCAGTGTGTCCAGAGAGTGCACTGGCACCACTGGGGATGCAGTGCAGTGAGTCCAGAGAGTGCACTGGCACCACTGGGGATGCACTTCAGTGAGTCCAGAGAGTGCACTGGCACCACTGGGGATGCAGTGCAGTGAGTCCAGAGAGTGCACTGGCACCACTGGGGATGCAGTACAGTGAGTCCACAGAGTGCACTGGCACCAATGGGGATGCAGTACAGTGAGTCCAGAGAGTGCACTGGCACCACTGGGGATGCAGTGCAGTGAGTCCAGAGACTTCACTGGCACCACTGGGAATGCAGAGAAGTGTGTCCAGAGAGTGCACTGGCACCACTGGGGATGCAGTGCAGTGAGTCCAGAGAGTGCACTGGCACCACTGGGGATGCAGTGCAGTGAGTCCAGAGAGTGCACTGGCACCACTGGGGTTGCAGTGCAGTGAGTCCAGAGAGTGCACTGGCACCACTAGGGATGCAGTGCAGTGAGTCCAGAGAGTGCACTGGCACCACTGGGGATGCAGTGCAGTGAGTCCAGAGAGTGCACTGGCACCACTGGGGATGCACTTCAGTGACTCCAGAGAGTGCACTGACACCACTGGGGATGCAGTGCAGTGAGTCCAAAGACTTCACTGGCACCACTGGGGATACAGTGCAGTGAGTCCAGAGAGTGCACTGGCACCACAGGTGATGCACTTCAGTGAGTCCAGAGAGTGCACTGGCACCACTGGGCATGCAGTGCAGTGAGTCCAGAGAGTGCACTGGAACCACTGGGGATGCACTGCATTGAGTCCAGAGAGTGCACTGGCGCCACTGGGGATGCAGTGCAGTGAGTCCAGAGAGTGCACTGGCACCACTGGGGATGCAGTGCAGTGAGTCCAGAGAGTGCACTGGCACCACTGGGGATGCAGTGCAGTGAGTCCAGAGAGTGCACTGGCACCACCTGTGATGCAGTGCAGTGAGTCCAGAGAGTGCACTGGCACCACTGGGGATGCAGTGCAGTGAGTCCAGAGAGTGCACTGGCACCACTGGGGATGCAGTGCAGTGAGTCCAGAGAGTGCACTGGCACCACTGGGGATGCAGTGCAGTGAGTCCAGAGAGTGCACTGGCACCACCTGTGATGCAGTGCAGTGAGTCCAGAGAGTGCACTGGCACCACTGGGGATGCAGTGCAGTGAGTCCAGAGAGTGCACTGGCACCACTGGGGATGCAGTGCAGTGAGTCCAGAGAGTGCACTGGCACCACTGGGGATGCACTTCAGTGACTCCAGAGAGTGCACTGACACCACTGGGGATGCAGTGCAGTGAGTCCAAAGACTTCACTGGCACCACTGGGGATACAGTGCAGTGAGTCCAGAGAGTGCACTGGCACCACAGGTGATGCACTTCAGTGAGTCCAGAGAGTGCACTGGCACCACTGGGCATGCAGTGCAGTGAGTCCAGAGAGTGCACTGGAACCACTGGGGATGCACTGCAGTGAGTCCAGAGAGTGCACTGGCGCCACTGGGGATGCAGTGCAGTGTGTCCAGAGAGTGCACTGGCACCACTGGGGATGCAGTGCAGTGAGTCCAGAGAGTGCACTGGCACCACTGGGGATGCAGTGCAGTGAGTCCAGAGAGTGCACTGGCACCACTGGGGAGGAACTGCAGTGAGTCCAGAGAGTGCACTGGCACCACTGGGGATGCGGTGCCGGGAGTCCAGAGAGTGCTTTGGCACCACTGGGGATGCAGTGCAGTGAGTCCAGAGAGTGCACTGGCACCACTGGGGATGCAGCGCAGTGACTCCAGAGAGTGCACTGGCACCACTGGGGATGCGGTGTCGGGAGTCCAGAGAGTGCTTTGGCACCACTGGGGATGCACTGCAGTTACTCCAGAGAGTGCACTGGCACCACTGGGGATGCGGTGCCGGGAGTCCAGAGAGTGCTTTGGCACCACTGGAGATGCACTGCAGTGAGTCCAGAGAGTGCACTGGCACCACTGGGGATGCACTTCAGTGACTCCAGAGAGTGCACTGGCACCACTGGGGATGCACTGCAGTGAGTCCAGAGATTGCACTCGCACCACTGGGGATGCAGTTCACTGAGTCCACACAGTGCACTGGCACCACTGGGGATGCAGTGCAGTGAGTCCAGAGAGTGCACTGGCACCACTGGTGATGCACTGCAGTGAGTCCAGAGAGAGCACTGGCACCACTGGGGATGCGGTGCAGTGAGTCCAGAGAGTGCACTGGCACCACTGGGGATGCAGTGCAGTGAGTCCAGAGAGTGCACTGGCACCACTGGGGATGCACTGCAGTGAGTCCAGTGAGTGCACTGGCTCCACTCGGGATGCAGTGCAGTGAGTCCAGAGAGTGCACTGGCACCACTGGGGAAGCAGTGCAGTGAGTCCAGAGAGTGCACTGGCACCACTGGGGATGCAGTGCAGTGAGTCCAGAGAGTGCACTGGCACCACTGGGGATGCAGTGCAGTGAGTCCAGAGAGTGCACTGGCACCACTGGGGATGCAGTGCAGTGAGTCCAGAGAGTGCACTGGCACCACTGGGGATGCACTGCAGTGAGTCCAGAGAGTGCACTGGCACCACTGGGGATGCACTGCAGTGAGCCCAGAGAGTGCACTGGCACCACTGGGGATGCAGTGCAGTGAGTCCAGTGAATGCACTGGCAGCACTGGGGTTGCAGTGCAGTGAGTCCAGAGAGTGCACTGGCACCACTGGTGATGCAGTTTAGTGAGTCCAGAGAGTGCACTGGCACCACTGGGGATGCAGTGCAGTGAGTCCAGTGAGTGTACTGGCACCACTGGGGATGCACTGCAGTGAGTCCAGAGAGTGCACTGGCACCACTGGGGATGCAGTGCAGTGAGTCCAGAGAGTGCACTGGCACCACTGGGGATGCAGTGCAGTGAGTCCAGAGAGTGCACTGGCACCACTGGGGATGCGGTGCCGGGAGTCCAGAGAGTGCTTTGGCACCACTGGGGATGCACTGCAGTTACTCCAGAGACTGCACTGGCACCACTGGGGATGCACTGCAGTGAGTCCAGAGAGTGCACTGGCACCACTGGGGATGCACTGCAGTGAGTCCAGAGAGTGCACTGGCACCACTGGGGATGCAGTGCAGTGAATCCAGTGAGTGCACTGGCACCACTGGGGATGCAGTGCAGTGAGTCCAGAGAGTGCACTGGCCCCACTGGGGATGCACTGCAGTGAGCCCAGAGAGTGCACTGGCACCACTGGAGATGCAGTCCAGTGAGTCCAGTGAATGCACTGGCAGCACTGGGGATGCAGTGCAGTGAGTCCAGAGAGTGCACTGGCACCACTGGGGATGCAGTATAGTGAGTCCAGAGAGTGCACTGGCACCACTGGGGATGCAGTGCAGTGAGTCCAGTGAGTGCACTGGCACCACTGGGGATGCACTGCAGTGAATCCAGAGAGTGCACTGGCACCACAGATGATGCAGTACAGTGAGTCCAGTGAGTGCACTGGCACCACTGGGGATGTAGAGCAGTGACTCGAGATAGTGCACTTGCACCACTGGGGATGCAGTGCAATGAGTCCAGAGAGTGCACTGGCACCACTGGGGATGCACTGCAGTGAGTCCAGAGAGTGCACTGGCACCACTGGTGATGCAGTGCAGTGAGTCCAGAGAATGCACTGGCACCACTGGGGATGCACTGCAGTGAGTCCAGAGAGTGCACTGGCACCACTGGGGATGCACTGCAGTGAGTCCAGAGAATGCACTGGCACCACTGGGGATGCACTGCAGTGAGTCCAGAGAGTGCACTGGCACCACTGGTGATGCAGTGCAGTGAGTCCAGAGAGTGCACTGGCGCCACTGGGGATGCAGTGCAGTGAGTCCAGAGAGTGCACTGGCACCACTGGGGATGCAGTGCAGTGAGTCCAGAGAGTGCACTGGCACCACTGGGGATGCAGTGCAGTGAGTCCAGAGAGTGCACTGGCACCACTGGGGATGCACTGCAGTGAGTCCAGAGAGTGCACTGGCACCACTGGGGATGCACTGCAGTGAGCCCAGAGAGTGCACTGGCACCACTGGGGATGCAGTGCAGTGAGTCCAGTGAATGCACTGGCAGCACTGGGGTTGCAGTGCAGTGAGTCCAGAGAGTGCACTGGCACCACTGGTGATGCAGTTTAGTGAGTCCAGAGAGTGCACTGGCACCACTGGGGATGCAGTGCAGTGAGTCCAGTGAGTGTACTGGCACCACTGGGGATGCACTGCAGTGAGTCCAGAGAGTGCACTGGCACCACTGGGGATGCAGTGCAGTGAGTCCAGAGAGTGCACTGGCACCACTGGGGATGCAGTGCAGTGAGTCCAGAGAGTGCACTGGCACCACTGGGGATGCGGTGCCGGGAGTCCAGAGAGTGCTTTGGCACCACTGGGGATGCAGTGCAGTTACTCCAGAGACTGCACTGGCACCACTGGGGATGCACTGCAGTGAGTCCAGAGAGTGCACTGGCACCACTGGGGATGCACTGCAGTGAGTCCAGAGAGTGCACTGGCACCACTGGGGATGCAGTGCAGTGAATCCAGTGAGTGCACTGGCACCACTGGGGATGCAGTGCAGTGAGTCCAGAGAGTGCACTGGCCCCACTGGGGATGCACTGCAGTGAGCCCAGAGAGTGCACTGGCACCACTGGAGATGCAGTCCAGTGAGTCCAGTGAATGCACTGGCAGCACTGGGGATGCAGTGCAGTGAGTCCAGAGAGTGCACTGGCACCACTGGGGATGCAGTATAGTGAGTCCAGAGAGTGCACTGGCACCACTGGGGATGCAGTGCAGTGAGTCCAGTGAGTGCACTGGCACCACTGGGGATGCACTGCAGTGAATCCAGAGAGTGCACTGGCACCACAGATGATGCAGTACAGTGAGTCCAGTGAGTGCACTGGCACCACTGGGGATGTAGAGCAGTGACTCGAGATAGTGCACTTGCACCACTGGGGATGCAGTGCAATGAGTCCAGAGAGTGCACTGGCACCACTGGGGATGCACTGCAGTGAGTCCAGAGAGTGCACTGGCACCACTGGTGATGCAGTGCAGTGAGTCCAGAGAATGCACTGGCACCACTGGGGATGCACTGCAGTGAGTCCAGAGAGTGCACTGGCACCACTGGTGATGCAGTGCAGTGAGTCCAGAGAGTGCACTGGCGCCACTGGGGATGCAGTGCAGTGTGTCCAGAGAGTGCACTGGCACCACTGGGGATGCAGTGCAGTGAGTCCAGAGAGTGCACTGGCACCACTGGGGATGCACTTCAGTGAGTCCAGAGAGTGCACTGGCACCACTGGGGATGCCCTGCAGTGAGTCCAGAGAGTGCACTGGCACCACTGGGGATGCGGTGCCGGGAGTCCAGAGAGTGCCTTGGCACCACTGGGGATGCAGTGCAGTGAGTCCAGAGAGTGCACTGGCACCACTGGGGATGCAGTATAGTGAGTCCAGAGAGTGCACTGGCACCACTGGGGATGCAGTGCAGTGAGTCCAGTGAGTGCACTGGCACCACTGGGGATGCACTGCAGTGAATCCAGAGAGTGCACTGGCACCACAGATGATGCAGTACAGTGAGTCCAGTGAGTGCACTGGCACCACTGGGGATGTAGAGCAGTGACTCGAGATAGTGCACTTGCACCACTGGGGATGCAGTGCAATGAGTCCAGAGAGTGCACTGGCACCACTGGGGATGCACTGCAGTGAGTCCAGAGAGTGCACTGGCACCACTGGTGATGCAGTGCAGTGAGTCCAGAGAATGCACTGGCACCACTGGGGATGCACTGCAGTGAGTCCAGAGAGTGCACTGGCACCACTGGGGATGCACTTCAGTGACTCCAGAGAGTGCACTGGCACCACTGGGGATGCACTGCAGTGAGTCCAGAGATTGCACTGGCACCACTGGGGATGCAGTACAGTGAGTCCACACAGTGCACTAGCACCCCTGGGGATGCAGTGCAGTGAGTCCAGAGAGTGCACTGGCACCACTGGTGATGCACTGCAGTGAGTCCAGAGAGAGCACTGGCACCACTGGGGATGCAGTGCAGTGAGTCCAGAGAGTGCACTGGAACCACTGGGGATGCAGTGCAGTGAGTCCAGAGAGTGCACTGGCACCAGTGGGGATGCACTGCAGTGAGTCCAGTGAGTGCACTGGCTCCACAGGGGATGCAGTGCAGTGAGTCCAGAGAGTGCACTGGCACCACTGGGGAAGCAGTGCAGTGAGTCCAGAGAGTGCAGTGGCACCACTGGTGATGCAGTGCAGTGAGTCCAGAGAGTGCACTGGCAGCACTGGGGATGCAGTGCAGTGAGTCCAGAGAGTGCACTGGCACCACTGGGGATGCAGTTCAGTGAGTCCAGAGAGTGCACTGGCACCACTGGGGATGCACTGCAGTGAGTCCAGAGAGTGCACTGGCACCACTGAGAATGCACTTCAGTGAGTCCAGAGAGTGCACTGGCACCACTGGGGATGCACTGCAGTGAGTCCAGAGAGTGCACTGGCACCACTGGGGATGCACTGCAGTGAGCCCAGAGAGTGCACTGGCACCACTGGAGATGCAGTACAGTTAGTCCAGTGAATGCACTGGCACCACTGGGGTTGCAGTGCAGTGAGTCCAGAGAGTGCACTGGCACCACTGGGGATGCAGTTTAGTGAGTCCAGAGAGTGCACTGGCACCACTGGGGATGCAGTGCAGTGAGTCCAGTGAGTGTACTGGCACCACTGGGGATGCACTGCAGTGAGTCCAGAGAGTGCACTGGCACCACTGAGAATGCACTTCAGTGAGTCCAGAGAGTGCACTGGCACCACTGGGGATGCACTGCAGTTACTCCAGAGACTGCACTGGCACCACTGGGGATGCAGTGCAGTGAGTCCAGAGAGTGCACTGGCACCACTGGGGATGCACTGCAGTGAGTCCAGAGAGTGCACTGTCACCACTGGGGTTGCACTTCAGTGAGTCCACAGAGTGCACTGGCACCACTGGGGATGCACTGCAGTGAGTCCAGAGAGTGCACTGGCACCACTGGGGATGCAGTGCAGTGAATCCAGTGAGTGCACTGGCACCACTGGGGATGCAGTGCAGTGAGTCCAGAGAGTGCACTGGCACCACTGGGGATGCACTGCAGTGAGCCCAGAGAGTGCACTGGCACCACTGGAGATGCAGTCCAGAGAGTCCACTGAATGCACTGGCAGCACTGGGGATGCAGTGCAGTGAGTCCAGAGAGTGCACTGGCACCACTGGTGATGCAGTATAGTGAATCCAGAGAGTGCACTGGCACCACTGGGGATGCACTGCAGTGAATCCAGAGAGTGCACTGGCACCACAGATGATGCAGTACAGTGAGTCCAGTGAGTGCACTGGCACCACTGGGGATGTAGTGCAGTGACTCGAGATAGTGCACTTGCACCACTGGGGATGCAGTGCAGTGAGTCCAGAGAGTGCACTGGCACCACTGGGGATGCACTGCAGTGAGTCCAGAGAGTGCACTGGCACCACTGGGGATGCAGTGCTGTGAGTCCAGAGAGTGCACTGGCACCACTGGGGATCCACTGCAGTGAGTCCAGAGAGTGCACTGGCGCCACTGGGGATGCAGTGCAGTGTGTCCAGAGAGTGCACTGGCACCACTGGGGATGCAGTGCAGTGAGTCCAGAGAGTGCACTGGCACCACTGGGGATGCACTTCAGTGAGTCCAGAGAGTGCACTGGCACCACTGGGGATGCAGTGCAGTGAGTCCAGAGAGTGCACTGGCACCACTGGGGATGCAGTACAGTGAGTCCACAGAGTGCACTGGCACCAATGGGGATGCAGTACAGTGAGTCCAGAGAGTGCACTGGCACCACTGGGGATGCAGTGCAGTGAGTCCAGAGACTTCACTGGCACCACTGGGAATGCAGAGAAGTGTGTCCAGAGAGTGCACTGGCACCACTGGGGATGCAGTGCAGTGAGTCCAGAGAGTGCACTGGCACCACTGGGGATGCAGTGCAGTGAGTCCAGAGAGTGCACTGGCACCACTGGGGTTGCAGTGCAGTGAGTCCAGAGAGTGCACTGGCACCACTGGGGATGCAGTACAGTGAGTCCAGAGAGTGCACTGGCACCACTGGGGATGCAGTGCAGTGAGTCCAGAGAGTGCACTGGCACCACTGGGGATGCACTTCAGTGACTCCAGAGAGTGCACTGACACCACTGGGGATGCAGTGCAGTGAGTCCAAAGACTTCACTGGCACCACTGGGGATACAGTGCAGTGAGTCCAGAGAGTGCACTGGCACCACAGGTGATGCACTTCAGTGAGTCCAGAGAGTGCACTGGCACCACTGGGCATGCAGTGCAGTGAGTCCAGAGAGTGCACTGGAACCACTGGGGATGCACTGCATTGAGTCCAGAGAGTGCACTGGCGCCACTGGGGATGCAGTGCAGTGTGTCCAGAGAGTGCACTGGCACCACTGGGGATGCAGTGCAGTGAGTCCAGAGAGTGCACTGGCACCACTGGGGATGCAGTGCAGTGAGTCCAGAGAGTGCACTGGCACCACTGGGGATGCAGTGCAGTGAGTCCAGAGAGTGCACTGGCACCACCTGTGATGCAGTGCAGTGAGTCCAGAGAGTGCACTGGCACCACTGGGGATGCAGTGCAGTGAGTCCAGAGAGTGCACTGGCACCACTGGGGATGCAGTGCAGTGAGTCCAGAGAGTGCACTGGCACCACTGGGGATGCAGTGCAGTGAGTCCAGAGAGTGCACTGGCACCACCTGTGATGCAGTGCAGTGAGTCCAGAGAGTGCACTGGCACCACTGGGGATGCAGTGCAGTGAGTCCAGAGAGTGCACTGGCACCACTGGGGATGCAGTGCAGTGAGTCCAGAGAGTGCACTGGCACCACTGGGGATGCACTTCAGTGACTCCAGAGAGTGCACTGACACCACTGGGGATGCAGTGCAGTGAGTCCAAAGACTTCACTGGCACCACTGGGGATACAGTTTAGTGAGTCCAGAGAGTGCACTGGCACCACAGGTGATGCACTTCAGTGAGTCCAGAGAGTGCACTGGCACCACTGGGCATGCAGTGCAGTGAGTCCAGAGAGTGCACTGGAACCACTGGGGATGCACTGCAGTGAGTCCAGAGAGTGCACTGGCGCCACTGGGGATGCAGTGCAGTGTGTCCAGAGAGTGCACTGGCACCACTGGGGATGCAGTGCAGTGAGTCCAGAGAGTGCACTGGCACCACTGGGGATGCAGTGCAGTGAGTCCAGAGAGTGCACTGGCACCACTGGGGATGCGGTGCCGGGAGTCCAGAGAGTGCTTTGGCACCACTGGGGATGCAGTGCAGTGAGTCCAGAGAGTGCACTGGCACCACTGGGGATGCAGCGCAGTGACTCCAGAGAGTGCACTGGCACCACTGGGGATGCGGTGTCGGGAGTCCAGAGAGTGCTTTGGCACCACTGGGGATGCACTGCAGTTACTCCAGAGAGTGCACTGGCACCACTGGGGATGCGGTGCCGGGAGTCCAGAGAGTGCTTTGGCACCACTGGAGATGCACTGCAGTGAGTCCAGAGAGTGCACTGGCACCACTGGGGATGCACTTCAGTGACTCCAGAGAGTGCACTGGCACCACTGGGGATGCACTGCAGTGAGTCCAGAGATTGCACTCGCACCACTGGGGATGCAGTTCACTGAGTCCACACAGTGCACTGGCACCACTGGGGATGCAGTGCAGTGAGTCCAGAGAGTGCACTGGCACCACTGGTGATGCACTGCAGTGAGTCCAGAGAGAGCACTGGCACCACTGGGGATGCGGTGCAGTGAGTCCAGAGAGTGCACTGGCACCCCTGGGGATGCAGTGCAGTGAGTCCAGAGAGTGCACTGGCACCAGTGGGGATGCAGTGCAGTGAGTCCAGAGAGTGCACTGGCACCACTGGGGATGCAGTGCAGTGAGTCCAGAGAGTGCACTGGCACCACTGGGGATGCAGTGCAGTGAGTCCAGAGAGTGCACTGGCACCACTGGGGATGCACTGCAGTGAGTCCAGAGAGTACACTGGCACCACTGGGGATGCACTGCAGTGAGCCCAGAGAGTGCACTGGCACCACTGGGGATGCAGTGCAGTGAGTCCAGTGAATGCACTGGCAGCACTGGGGTTGCAGTGCAGTGAGTCCAGAGAGTGCACTGGCACCACTGGGGATGCAGTTTAGTGAGTCCAGAGAGTGCACTGGCACCACTGGGGATGCACTGCAGTGAGTCCAGAGAGTGCACTGGCACCACTGGGGATGCACTGCAGTGAGCCCAGAGAGTGCACTGGCACCACTGGGGATGCAGTGCAGTGAGTCCAGTGAATGCACTGGCAGCACTGGGGTTGCAGTGCAGTGAGTCCAGAGAGTGCACTGGCACCACTGGTGATGCAGTTTAGTGAGTCCAGAGAGTGCACTGGCACCACTGGGGATGCAGTGCAGTGAGTCCAGTGAGTGTACTGGCACCACTGGGGATGCACTGCAGTGAGTCCAGAGAGTGCACTGGCACCACTGGGGATGCACTTCAGTGAGTCCAGAGAGTGCACTGGCACCACTGGGGATGCACTGCAGTGAGTCCAGAGAGTGCAGTGGCACCACTGGGGATGCACTGCAGTGAGTCCAGAGAGTGCACTGGCACCACTGGGGATGCAGTGCAGTGAGTCCAGAGAGTGCACTGGCACCACTGGGGATGCAGTGCAGTGAGTCCAGAGAGTGCACTGGCACCACTGGTGATGCGGTGCCGGGAGTCCAGAGAGTGCTTTGGCACCACTGGGGATGCACTGCAGTTACTCCAGAGACTGCACTGGCACCACTGGGGATGCAGTGCAGTGAGTCCAGAGAGTGCACTGGCACCACTGGGGATGCACTGCAGTGAGTCCAGAGAGTGCACTGTCACCACTGGGGATGCAGTACAGTGAGTCCACAGAGTGCACTGGCACCACTGGGGATGCAGTGCAGTGAGTCCAGAGAGTGCACTGGCACCACTGGGGATGCAGTGCAGTGAGTCCAGAGAGTGCACTGGCACCACTGGGGATGCAGTGCAGTGAGTCCAGAGAGTGCACTGGCACCACTGGAGATGCAGTCCAGTGAGTCCAGTGAATGCACTGGCAGCACTGGGGATGCAGTGCAGTGAGTCCAGAGAGTGCACTGGCACCACTGGTGATGCAGTATAGTGAGTCCAGAGAGTGCACTGGCACCACTGGGGATGCAGTGCAGTGAGTCCAGAGAGTGCACTGGCACCACTGGGGATGCACTGCAGTGAGTCCAGAGAGTGCACTGGCACCACTGGGGATGCACTGCAGTGAATCCAGAGAGTGCACTGGCACCACAGATGATGCAGTACAGTGAGTCCAGTGAGTGCACTGGCACCACTGGGGATGCAGTGCAGTGAGTCCAGAGAGTGCACTGGCACCACTGGGGATGCACTGCAGTGAGTCCAGAGAGTGCACTGGCGCCACTGGGGATGCAGTGCAATGTGTCCAGAGAGTGCACTGGCACCACTGGGGATGCAGTGCAGTGAGTCCAGAGAGTGCACTGGCACCACTGGGGATGCACTGCAGTGAGTCCAGAGAGTGCACTGGCACTACTGGGGATGCAGTGCAGTGAGTCCAGAGAGTGAACTGGCACCACTGGGGATGCACTGCAGTGAGTCCAGAGAGTGCACTGGCACCACTGGGGATGCAGTGCACTGAGTCCAGAGAGTGCACTGGCACCACCTGTGATGCAGTGCAGTGAGTCCAGAGAGTGCACTGGCACCACTGGGGCTGCAGTGCAGTGAGTCCAGAGAGTGCACTGGCACCACTGAGGATGCACTGCAGTGAGTCCAGAGAGTGCACTGGCACCACTGGGGATGCAGTACAGTGAGTCCAGACAGTGCACTGGCACCACTGGGGATGCACTGCAGTGAGTCCAGACAGTGCACTGGCACCACTGGGGATGCAGTGCAGTGAGTCCAGAGAGTGCACTGGCACCAGTGGGGATGCACTGCAGTGAGTCCAGTGAGTGCACTGGCTCCACTGGGGATGCAGTGCAGTGAGTCCAGAGAGTGCACTGGCACCACTGGGGAAGCAGTGCAGTGAGTCCAGAGAGTGCACTGGCACCACTGGGGATGCACTGCAGTGAGTCCAGAGAGTGCACTGGCACCACTGGGGATGCAGTGCAGTGAGTCCAGAGAGTGCACTGGCACCACTGGGGATGCACTGCAGTGAGTCCAGAGAGTGCACTGGCACCACTGGGGATGCACTGCAGTGAGTCCAGAGAGTGCACTGGCACCACTGGGGATGCACTGCAGTGAGCCCAGAGAGTGCACTGGCACCACTGGGGATGCAGTGCAGTGAGTACAGTGAATGCACTGGCAGCACTGGGGTTGCAGTGCAGTGAGTCCAGAGAGTGCACTGGCACCACTGGGGATGCAGTTTAGTGAGTCCAGAGAGTGCACTGGCACCACTGGGGATGCAGTGCAGTGAGTCCAGTGAGTGTACTGGCACCACTGGGGATGCACTGCAGTGAGTCCAGAGAGTGCACTGGCACCACTGAGAATGCACTTCAGTGAGTCCAGAGAGTGCACTGGCACCACTGGGGATGCACTGCAGTGAGTCCAGAGAGTGCACTGGCACCACTGGGGATGCACTGCAGTGAGTCCAGAGAGTGCACTGGCAGCACTGGGGATGCAGTGCAGTGAGTCCAGAGAGTGCACTGGCACCACTGGGGATGCAGTGCAGTGAGTCCAGAGAGTGCACTGGCACCACTGGTGATGCGGTACCGGGAGTCCAGAGAGTGCTTTGGCACCACTGGGGATGCACTGCAGTTACTCCAGAGACTGCACTGGCACCACTGGGGATGCAGTGCAGTGAGTCCAGAGAGTGCACTGGCACCACTGGGGATGCACTGCAGTGAATCCAGAGAGTGCACTGGCACCACAGATGATGCAGTACAGTGAGTCCAGTGAGTGCACTGGCACCACTGGGGATGCAGTGCAGTGAGTCCAGAGAGTGCACTGGCACCACTGGGGATGCACTGCAGTGAGTCCAGAGAGTGCACTGGCGCCACTGGGGATGCAGTGCAATGTGTCCAGAGAGTGCACTGGCACCACTGGGGATGCAGTGCAGTGAGTCCAGAGAGTGCACTGGCACCACTGGGGATGCACTGCAGTGAGTCCAGAGAGTGCACTGGCACCACTGAGAATGCACTTCAGTGAGTCCAGAGAGTGCACTGGCACCACTGGGGATGCACTGCAGTGAGTCCAGAGAGTGCACTGGCACCACTGGGGATGCAGTGCAGTGAGTCCAGAGAGTGCACTGGCACCACCTGTGATGCAGTGCAGTGAGTCCAGAGAGTGCACTGGCACCACTGGGGCTGCAGTGCAGTGAGTCCAGAGAGTGCACTGGCACCACTGGAGATGCAGTCCAGTGAGTCCAGAGAGTGCACTGGCACCACTGGTGATGCAGTACAGTGAGTCCAGACAGTGCACTGGCACCACTGGGGATGCACTGCAGTGAGTCCAGACAGTGCACTGGCACCACTGGGGATGCACTACAGTGCTTCCAGAGAGTGCACTGGCACCACTGGGGATGCAGTGCAGTGAGTCCAGAGAGTGCACTGTCACCACTGGGGATGCAGTACAGTGAGTCCACAGAGTGCACTGGCACCACTGGGGATGCAGTGCAGTGAGTCCAGAGAGTGCACTGGCACCACTGGGGATGCAGTGCAGTGAATCCAGTGAGTGCACTGGCACCACTGGGGATGCAGTGCAGTGAGTCCAGAGAGTGCACTGGCACCACTGGGGATGCACTGCAGTGAGCCCAGAGAGTGCACTGGCACCACTGGAGATGCAGTCCAGTGAGTCCAGTGAATGCACTGGCAGCACTGGGGATGCAGTGCAGTGAGTCCAGAGAGTGCACTGGCACCACTGGTGATGCAGTATAGTGAGTCCAGAGAGTGCACTGGCACCACTGGGGATGCAGTGCAGTGAGTCCAGAGAGTGCACTGGCACCACTGGGGATGCACTGCAGTGAATCCAGAGAGTGCACTGGCACCACAGATGATGCAGTACAGTGAGTGCAGTGAGTGCACTGGCACCACTGGGGATGCAGTGCAGTGAGTCCAGAGAGTGCACTGGCACCACTGGGGATGCACTGCAGTGAGTCCAGAGAGTGCACTGGCGCCACTGGGGATGCAGTGCAATGTGTCCAGAGAGTGCACTGGCACCACTGGGGATGCAGTGCAGTGAGTCCAGAGAGTGCACTGGCACCACTGGGGATGCACTGCAGTGAGTCCAGAGAGTGCACTGGCACCACTGAGAATGCACTTCAGTGAGTCCAGAGAGTGCACTGGCACCACTGGGGATTCACTGCAGTGAGTCCAGAGAGTGCACTGGCACCACTGGGGATGCAGTGCAGTGAGTCCAGAGAGTGCACTGGCACCACCTGTGATGCAGTGCAGTGAGTCCAGAGAGTGCACTGGCACCACTGGGGCTGCAGTGCAGTGAGTCCAGAGAGTGCACTGGCACCACTGGAGATGCAGTCCAGTGAGTCCAGAGAGTGCACTGGCACCACTGGTGATGCAGTACAGTGAGTCCAGAGAGTGCACTGGCACCACTGGGGATGCACTGCAGTGAGTCCAGACAGTGCACTGACACCACTGGGGATGCACTACAGTGAGTCCAGAGATTGCACTGGCACCACTGGGGATGCAGTGCAGTGAGTCCAGAGAGTGCACGGGCTCCACTGGGGATACAGTGCAGTGAGTCCAGAGAGTGCACTGGCACCACTTCTGATGCAGTGCAGTGAGTCCAGTGAGTGCACTGGCACCACTGGGGATGCAGTACAGTGAGTCCAGAGAGTGCACTGGCACCACTGGGGATGCAGTGCAGTGAGTCCAGAGAGTGCACTGGCACCACTGGGGATGCAGTACAGTGACTCCAGAGAGTGCACTGACACCACTGGGGACGCAGTGCAGTGAGTCCAAAGACTTCACTGGCACCACTGGGGATGCACTGCAGTGAGTCCAGAGAGTGCACTGGCACCACTGGGGATGCAGTGAAGTGAGTGCAGAGAGTGCACTGGCACCACTGGGGATGCACTGCAGTGAGTCCAGAGAGTGCACTGGCACCACGGGGGATGCAGTGCAGTGAGTCCAGAGAGTGCACTGGCACCACTGGGGATGCAGTGCAGTGAGTCCAGAGAGTGCACTGGCAGCACTGGGCATGCACTGCAGTGAGTCCAGTGAGTGTACTGGAACCACTGGGGATGCACTGCAGTGAGCCCAGAGAGTGCACTGGCACCACTGAGAATGCACTTCAGTGAGTCCAGAGAGTGCACTGGCACCACTGGGGATGCAGTGCAGTGAGTCCAGAGAGTGCACTAGCACCACTGGGGATGCAGTGCAGTGAATCCTGTTAGTACACTGGCACCACTGGGGATGCAGTGCAGTGAGCCCAGAGAGTGCACTGGCACCACTGAGAATGTACTTCAGTGAGTCCAGAGAGCTCACTGGCACCACCGGGGATGCACTGCAGTGAGTCCAGAGAGTGCACTGGCACCACAGATGATGCAGTGCAGTGAGTCCAGTGAATGCACTGGAACCACTGGGGATGCAGTGCAGTGAGTCCAGAGAGTGCACTGGCAGCACTGGTGATGCAGTACTGTGAGTCCAGTGAGTGCACTGGCTCCACTGGGCCTGCAGTGCAGTGAGTCCAGAGAGTGCACTGGCACCACTGGGGATGCAGTGCAGTAAGTCCAGAGAGTGCACTTGCACCACTGGGGATGCAGTGCAGTGAGTCCAGAGAGTGCACTGGCACCACCGGGGATGCAGTGCAGTGAGTCCAGAGAGTGCACTGGCACCACTGGGGATGCACTGCAGTGAGTCCAGAGAGTGCACTGGCACCACTGGGGATGCAGTGCAGTGAGTCCAGAGAGTGCACTGGCACCACTGGGGATGCGGTGCCGGGAGTCCAGAGAGTGCTTTGGCACCACTGGGGATGCACTGCAGTTACTCCAGAGACTGCACTGGCACCACTGGGGATGCAGTGCAGTGAGTCCAGAGAGTGCACTGGCACCACTGGGGATGCAGTGCAGTGAGTCCAGAGAGTGCACTGGCACCACTGGGGATGCCCTGCAGTGAGTCCAGAGAGTGCACTGGCACCACTGGGGATGCAGTACAGTCAGTCCACAGAGTGCACTGGCACCACTGGAGATGCAGTCCAGTGAGTCCAGTGAATGCACTGGCAGCACTGGTGATGCAGTGCAGTGAGTCCAGACAGTGCACTGGCACCACTGGTGATGCAGTATAGTGAGTCCAGAGAGTGCACTGGCACCACTGGGGATGCACTTCAGTGAGTCCAGAGAGTGCTTTCGCACCACTGGGGATGCACTGCAGTGAGTCCAGAGAGTGCACTGGCACCACAGATGATGCAGTACAGTGAGTCCAGTGAGTGCACTGGCACCACTGGGGATGTAGTGCAGTGACTCGAGATAGTGCACTTGCACCACTGGGGATGCAGTGCAGTGAGTCCAGAGAGTGCACTGGCACCACTGGGAATGCAGTGCAGTGAGTCCAGAGAGTGCACTGGCGCCACTGGGGATGCAGTACAGTGAGTCCAGAGAGTGCACTGGCACCACTGGGGATGCACTGCAGTGAGTCCAGAGAGTGCACTGGCACCACTGGGGATGCAGTGCAGTGAGTCCAGAGAGTGCACTGGCACCACTGGGGATGCAGTGCAGTGAGTCCAGAGAGTGCACTGGCGCCACTGGGGATGCACTGCAGTGAGTCCAGAGAGTGCACTGGCACCACTGGGGATGCAGTGCAGTGAGTCCAGAGAGTGCACTGGCGCCACTGGGGATGCAGTACAGTGAGTCCACAGAGTGCACTGGCACCACTGGGGATGCAGTACAGTGAGTCCAGAGAGTGCACTGGCACCACTGGGGATGCACTGCAGTGAGTCCACAGAGTGCACTGGCACCACTGGGGATGCAGTGCAGTGAGTCCAGAGAGTGCACTGGCGCCACTGGGGATGCAGTACAGTGAGTCCACAGAGTGCACTGGCACCACTGGGGATGCAGTGCAGTGAGTCCAGAGACTTCACTGGCACCACTGGGAATGCAGAGAAGTGAGTCCAGTGAGTGCACTGGGTAAGTCTGGGGTGGGCACTATGTAGGAGTCAAATGATAGGTCTTTGAAGTCTGTGTATTCGTAGCTTAAGTATCATTGTTGGCCGATGGCTTTTAGGGTGATGTCTGTTTCATCGATTTCGTCCATTATGTAGAGGATTTGTAGGGATAGGAGGGCGAGGAGTACCAGGACGATAGCAGGTAGGATTGCCCAGTTTTCTCAGCAGTTCATCCATCCCTCTATCCTGCCAAGCCTCTAATTTTTCTAATTTCCGCCTGATATCCCCCCATGATTTTGCCACAAATTGCGTTTTTAACACGGCCTGTCCCACCGGTGTACCGGGGTCCAGTCCCGAACAGAGCTGGAGGTTCTTCCTTAATCTCTTCAGTCATTCGGTGGGCGTTTCATCCTTCTCCTGATATTCACTAAAGGCCTTATTTATATTTTGTCCTCTAGGGACTGACTCTCTTATACCTTGTACAATAATAGTCCTTAAATCCTGCATATGAACCCTATCTTGTTCATTTTGGTTATTCCAGTTAGGCCTCTGTAGGGGCCATTTAAGGTCTCCCGCAGGACCCTGCTGGTGTTGCTGGTCCCATATTCGCATTCCAGCCCTCCGGATCATGTTCCTCTCTTCTGCAGTGAATAATATACCTAAAATGGCCTGGAGGTCTTCCCAGCTGTAAACATTAGGCCCCAAGAACTGGTCTACTCGCTCAGAGACTCCAAGAGGATCTTCTAATAGATTTCCCATTTCCTTCTTGAATTCTCTGTCGTCTCCCGTATTTAGGGGGATGGAGACGTATCCCATTCTGGGTTGGGGCCCTCCCGTTGCAACCTCTCTTAGGGGATATAGTTTACCCCCGTCTTCTCGATTTCTAGTTTGGCTCCGAGTTACCCGTCTAGTCCTCCGAGGGGTGTCCGTGGTCAAATCGGAATCAGTATGGTAATTCGGAGCCGTAGGGGGAGCTGGAGGTAGAGAACGGGACAAATAAGGGGGGGGGGTGAAAGCGGGACTTCCTCCTCATTTCGTTCATTCCTTTTCCTCCCCCCTTTTTCTCTTAATGGGTACAAGTTGGCTCGGGTCTCAGATTCTATCCATAAATGTGCATACTCACTCTCCCCTAGGCTGAAAGGCTCCTTCGAATTCACATAAATATTTAGAGCCTGACAGGTCCAATCCTCAAGGGATCCAAACACTGGCCTATAATGTATCATCTTAACTTTGTCCTTACCCCGCCTAGAGGGGTAATCATTCCAAT
Source organism: Anser anser (assembly GCF_964211835.1). Lineage (NCBI taxonomy): Eukaryota > Metazoa > Chordata > Aves > Anseriformes > Anatidae > Anser > Anser anser. The sequence goes on along the minus strand of NC_139723.1, from coordinate 29,778,369 downwards.
GTTTAATCATTAACCCTAACGTGCTTTCCGATGGTATCGGGGGCAACCTAACCTTAGGTTCTGACCCACCCATGGGACCAGAAGACTTGCTCTTCTTCTGTCCCGTCTTCCAGAGTGCCTTCACACGCACACACGGGCTTCGCCTCCCGTTCGTGGCCCAGTCCCTCGCGGGAGGTTGGAACCGCACTACCAGGGAGTCCGCACTCGCTTCGTCCTTGATTGGACGTCTCACACAGGCACACTCTGGGATTCCCAACCCCAACCGAACTGATAAGCGGCCTACACTTACTCACTCCTGAGTCTTCGTTCGGAGCTTCGTGCACAAAGATTAAGGCGTTACTGGTTGTTTATTTACTTATCGCTGGAACTTTAGGTTCGTCGGTAGGGGTGCCTTGGCTTGGGGACCTCCAGACAGGGACCGCAGAATCAGCCGGGCGCGCCTCCCCTGGGAGGGATCCAGCCAAGGTACCACTTTCCGAGTCACGGCACCAATTTATTATAAATTAATTTTGGTAGAAATCATTCCCGACACATCGTGGGTAAGGTATATCCAATTTCAATTTATTTGAGCAATTCAGCAAGCAGCGATAAGTAAAACAGCTCTGGGCGCTCGGGGAGTCTCCTGCTCCGCCAACGGCACACACCTAAGCCCGCCAGAGTCTCGATTTATAGCCTAGTAGTTCCGGGTTTAGTAGCACCTCCTCGTGTCTTCTATGACTGCACGGCCTGTTGCTAGTGGGTCTTCATCAGGCCTCTGGTGGTCGTGGGGTTGAAGATCGTCGTCGTCCTCTGCGTTGCGGTTGTGACTTTGCTGCTGATATGTGTGTTCCCATGCGAGGGTGAATGCCATTTTTGCCCCTTTTTGGAGCTGGTTTCTACTGCAATTGTTAACTGAACAGAAAATTCCTATACTTGTTTTTTTCCTTCAACAGGATATTGGGGGGTATAAGCAGTCAACCGTTGAAACCCCCCTATGAGCAACATTTAATGAACAAACAAGGCTTTACCCGTTACAATCCCCCCTTTTTCTCTGTATCATTTTGTTCATTAAATCTATTTAGCTCTAATTGACTCAGGATTAATGTTTCCTCTAGCATGGGTCTTTCATTTATAGATTCGTACTTTGTCCTCATAAGCCTCAGATGAGCAGCCTCCAGTCTACCTTTAACAATAGCTATGACTTTGTTAAGGATACAAGGACCGAACGTCAGTCCTAGGGTTAATAAAATCAGCGGGCCAACTATTGTTGACAAGAGAGTGGTGAGCCACGGCGAGTGATTATGCCAGGACTCGTACCAGCTTTGCTGGGCCTCCCGCTCTCTTTTTCTCTTTTCCAATCCTTCTCTAAGTTTGGTCATGGTATCTCTCACAATTCCAGTATGGTCAGCATATACACAACATTCCTCCCTGAGTGCGGTGCACAACCCTCCTTGTTGTAAGTACAATAAATCTAGTCCTCTGCGATTCTGTAATACTACTTCGGATAACGAAGCAGTCGTGGGATATGTCCCCTTTTGGTTCCCCACATAAGAATTGCGCCGGGTTTTGCAGAGCTGTCGTTTCAAGCTCCAGTTTAGGTGAGGAGATTAAGATGCCTTCATATTTCAGGAGCCGCACATCAGTTATCCATTTATCAGCCTTTTGCTGCAGGATCCCCCTTATATTGTGAGGTGACAATACTCTTAATTCACCCCCAAAAGTAATTTTATGCCTTTCTTCCACCAAGAGCGCAGCCGCGACCACTGCCTGGAGACAGGTGGGCCATCCCCTACTCAAGGGGTCCAAAAGTTTAGACAGATATCCCACGGGTTTCTTTTTCCCTGCCCAGTCTTGAGTTAAGACCCCGACCGCTGTCCCCTCCTCTGTGTTAATAAGTAGATAAAAGGGTCTCTTCACCTCGGGTAAGTTTAACACGGGAGCGTTCACTAAATCCATTTTTAAGTCTATCAGACTTTGCTCATCGCTTTGGTTCCATTTCATTAGTCCTTCCCCGACCAGTTTCTGGTACAAAAACTTCACCTTACTACTATAATTTTCAATCCATTGCCGACAATATCCTAACAATCCCAGCAACTGCCTAACTTGTCTTTTGCTTTTTGGCGCTTGTAGTGACAAAATCCCATTTACTCGTTCGGGGTCTAGTTTCTTAGTGCCCTTACTGAGCCAATGTCCTAAATATTTCACCTCTTCCTCCGTAAACTGTAGTTTTGACTTTGATACTTTTAGTCCCTTTAAGCTCAAGAAGTTTAGTAGCTTGATACATTCTGTCCTGACTGCCTCCTGACTCTCGCCTGCTAACAACAAATCACCCACATATTGGACTAAGGTTACGTCAGGATTCGGTTCATAATTCTCTAATACTTGTTCTAATGCCTGACCAAATAGATTTGGTGATTCCGTGAATCCTTGGGGAAGCACGGTCCATCTTAATTGTTGTTTCCGATGGGTTGCAGGGTCTTCCCACTCGAAGGCGAAATAATCCCTGCATTCCCTTTTTAGAGGACATGCCCAAAACACATCTTTTAGGTCTATGACACTATACCATCTCTGCGCTGGGGACAGCTGACTTAGCAAAGTATGTGGGTTAGCTACTACAGGAAATCTGGTTATTGTTCTTTTGTTGACTTCCCTCAAGTCTTGGACTAGCCGATAAGAGCCATCAGGTTTCTTGATAGGTAATAAAGGAGTGTTATGAGGTGACATGCAAGGCTCCAGTAATCCCTGTTGTAGTAACCTCTTGATTACTGGGTGCAGCCCCTTCCTGCCTTCTTGAGACATTGGGTATTGTTTTACCCTGATGGGAATCTCAGGATTCCTGATAGTGACTTCAAAGGGACTAATATTTAAGCGGCTTACTGATTCGGGAGAATACCACACCTCGGGATTTATTTTTTGCCTCATCCTCTACCGTGAGGGCGTATAATTTAACTTCAATCCCTTTATTTTTCACCTCCAAATTAATTTTTAGCTTAATCATTAAGTCTCTTCCCAACAGGTTATATTCAGCTTCTGGTACTAATAAAAAGGATCCTGTGCAACTTTGGGCTGGGGTCTCTATTTCCACGCCTTTTATTACTGAGACCCTATCACCTGCAATTTCTCCGAGGAAGGTTGACATCCCCGGGGTACCATTTGGACAGTCGATCTTTCTGCCCCAGAGTCCACAAGGAACTCCACTTCTTGATGCTGGGGACCTAACTTCAATTTTATCAAGGGCTCCGTTATACCAGAAGTCCCCAGAAGACGGAGCCCCTGACTCCCCGAATCTTCTTTAAACATTCGCTCGCCTTGTAAGCGTTTTCTGCAGTCCTTTTTCACGTGTCCCTTCTTTTGGCAATAAAAACATTCTACCTGTCTTAGATCCCTCTGATCACTCTGGCTCCTCGAGGGTCTTTTTCGTGGTAGCGGAACACCCATCGGGCGAGGGGGGGGAGCCCTTTTTGTCCTTCCCGGACCGCTGCCACTAGAATCCTGGTCTGCCTTTTCTGAGTGTCTTCTTCTCTGCGCACATATACACATACAGGTTTTCTCAGCAGTTCATCCATCCCTCTATCCTGCCAAGCCTCTAATTTTTCTAATTTCCGCCTGATATCCCCCATGATTTTGCCACAAATTGCGTTTTTAACACGGCCTGTCCCACCGGTGTACCGGGGTCCAGTCCCGAACAAAGCTGGAGGTTCTTCCTTAATCTCTCCAGCCATTCGGTGGGCGTTTCATCCTTCTCCTGATATTCACTAAAGGCCTTATTTATATTTTGTCCTCTAGGGACTGACTCTCTTATACCTTGTACAATAATAGTCCTTAAATCCTGCATATGAACCCTATCTTGTTCATTTTGGTTATTCCAGTTAGGCCTCTGTAGGGGCCATTTAAGGTCTCCCGCAGGACCCTGCTGGTGTTGCTGGTCCCATATTCGCATTCCAGCCCTCCGGATCATGTTCCTCTCTTCTGCAGTGAATAATATACCTAAAATGTCCTGGAGGTCTTCCCAGCTGTAACCATTAGGCCCCAAGAACTGGTCTACTCGCTCAGAGACTCCAAGAGGATCTTCTAATAGATTTCCCATTTCCTTGAATTCTCTGTCGTCTCCCGTATTTAGGGGGATGGAGGCGTATCCCATGCTGGGTTGGGGCCCTCCCGTTGCAACCTCTCTTAGGGGATATAGTTTACCCCCGTCTTCTCGATTTCTAGTTTGGCTCCGAGTTACCCGTCTAGTCCTCCGAGGGGTGTCCGTGGTCAAATCGGAATCAGTATGGTAATTCGGAGCCGTAGGGGGAGCTGGAGGTAGAGAACGGGACAAATAAGGGGGGGGGGGGTGAAAGCGGGACTTCCTCCTCATTTCGTTCATTCCTTTTCCTCCCCCCTTTTTCTCTTAACGGGTACAAGTTGGCTCGGGTCTCAGATTCTATCCATAAATGTGCATACTCACTCTCCCCTAGGCTGAAAGGCTCCTTCGAATTCACATAAATATTTAGAGCCTGACAGGTCCGATCCTCAAGGGATCCAAACACTGGCCAATAATGTATCATCTTAACTTTGTCCTTACCCCGCCTAGAGGGGTAATCATTCCAATGTTTAATCATTAACCCTAACGTGCTTTCCGATGGTATCGGGGGCAACCTAACCTTAGGTTCTGACCCACCCATGGGACCAGAAGACTTGCTCTTCTTCTGTCCCATCTTCCAGAGTGCCTTCACACGCACACACGGGCTTCGCCTCCCGTTCGTGGCCCAGTCCCTCGCGGGAGGTTGGAACCGCACTACCAGGGAGTCCGCACTCGCTTCGTCCTTGATTGGACGTCTCACACAGGCACACTCTGGGATTCCCAACCCCAACCGAACTGATAACCGGCCTACACTTACTCACTCCTGAGTCTTCGTGCACAAAGATTAAGGCGTTACTGGTTGTTTATTTACTTATCGCTGGAACTTTAGGTTCGTCGGTAGGGGTGCCTTGGCTTGGGGACCTCCAGACAGGGACCGCAGAATCAGCCGGGCGTGCCCCCCTGGGAGGGTTCCAGCCAAGCTACCACTTTCCGAGTCACGGCACCAATTTATTATAAATTAATTTTGGTAGAAATCATTCCCGACACATCGCGGGTAAGGTATATCCAATTTCAATTTATTTGAGCAATTCAGCAAGCAGCGATAAGTAAAACAGCTCTGGGCGCTCGGGGAGTCTCCTGCTCCGCCAACGGCACACACCTAAGCCCGCCAGAGTCTCGATTTATAGCCTAGTAGTTCCGGGTTTAGTAGCACCTCCTCGTGTCTTCTATGACTGCGCGGCCTGTTGCTAGTGGGTCTTCATCAGGCCTCTGGTGGTCGTGGGGTTGAAGATCGTCGTCGTCCTCTGCGTTGCGGTCGTGACTTTGCTGCTGATATGTGTGTTCCCATGCGAGGGTGAATGCCATTTTTGCCCCTTTTTGGAGCTGGTTTCTACTGCAATTGTTAACTGAACAGAAAATTCCTATACTTGTTTTTTTCCTTCAACAGGATATTGGGGGGTATAAGCAGTCAACCGTTGAAACCCCCCTATGAGCAACATTTAATGAACAAACAAGGCTTTACCCGTTACAATCCCCCCTTTTTCTCTGTATCATTTTGTTCATTAAATCTATTTAGCTCTAATTGACTCAGGATTAATGTTTCCTCTAGCATGGGTCTTTCATTTATAGATTCGTACTTTGTCCTCATAAGCCTCAGATGAGCAGCCTCCAGTCTACCTTTAACAATAGCTATGACTTTGTTAAGGATACAAGGACCGAACGTCAGTCCTAGGGTTAATAAAATCAGCGGGCCAACTATTGTTGACAAGAGAGTGGTGAGCCACGGCGAGTGATTATGCCAGGACTCGTACCAGCTTTGCTGGGCCTCCCGCTCTCTTTTTCTCTTTTCCAATCCTTCTCTAAGTTTGGTCATGGTATCTCTCACAATTCCAGTATGGTCAGCATATACACAACATTCCTCCCTGAGTGCGGTGCACAACCCTCCTTGTTGTAAGTACAATAAATCTAGTCCTCTGCGATTCTGTAATACTACTTCGGATAACGATCTTATATATTTTTTCTAAAGCGCTGATAGATTTTTCAATTCTGGCTAAATCTTCATCCACAGCCGTTCTCAGAGAGGTGATCCCTTTTCCTTGTTTCATTAACGAGGCAACCCCTGTGCCTACCCCTGCACCCCCCCCCCCCAAATTATTAGGGTAGCCACGGTCAATGTGGAAATTTGTTCCCGTTTTGTCAAATCGGGTTCTTGATTTTTTGTCATACATAAAACTCTGTGGGTGGTAGAGTCTCTTTGGAATAATTATTACTTTAACACAGAATTCTACAGACGCATCGAACAAGTCCAGGGATAGACAAGGGGTAATTCCTGTCTTTGAGCATACCCACCTAGCGTTCTCTGCAGGTAATAACCATTTCGCCTTTTTTTTTATACTTCCGACGTTAGTTTGATTTGCACACAAGTGCATTTTATCGGGCGGGACTTGTCCCACGCATCTCCCCTTCCCAGTTACTTGGATCGTCGTTATGCCCTGACTCTCTTTCCCCCACGTACATTGCAAGGGATTGGATCCATTTACCCACCGGGCCTTCTCATTGACCCCTGCAGCTTCATAAAAGGGCGGCCTTACCCCATAACAGAGCCAGCACCGCTTAGTCAGGTTAGGGCTGGTGGCATTTAACAGCTGGTAGCTTACCTGCATAAATTTCCACAGGGAAGTTTTTCCATTGTCATTTCCGGGATTCCGGATGATGGTGTCATTACTAACAGTAAAATTTCCAATATTTTTCTTGATACCCTCTTCATCCAAGCTTGGGTTCAATACAGGATTGGGCCACACTGATTCAGGAGGATCTGGTGGAGCGACCTCCTTTTTTATGAATATGAAGCCTCCTCTATCGGTTCCAGGTTCCCAGAACCTTACACCCCAGGTTTTCCCTATCTCCCATCCTCGATCGTTAGGCTGTAATACTGTAACCCTCAGAGATTTACAAGTTCCGGCGTTGTTTACGCTACCGTCATAACTGTAAGTAGGCTCACGGCAACCTTCTGGTATGCAAGTAACATTGAGATACTTATCGGGAGGGTGTCTCCACCACCTCGGAGTAGCTATTGTTTCACAGCCCCAGTTTGCGCAAAAATAGTGCTTTGGATAGTTACAGTAACTTTTTCCTGGCTTTGAGCTAGGACACCAATAGGTAGCCTTTGCATTGGAAGCCCCCCCAGAAGTATTGTCTCAGGGGACTACACAGGTGGTGTTCCGTTTTTCCTCCGCATCCTAGTACTGTCCCGAGTAATTCGCAATTGGTTATGTTGAAAGAAGGTGCACCTGCCGTAATATTAGTTTTGAGGATCTTCGAGTCATCCCAGCTACCCAGGGTCCACTTAAAGGGCTGGTGCGAATATCCCCCGTCGGCCCCAGCTGGACAGGGGATATTCAGTAGGAGAGGTAGCGCCAACATACACCAGAAGGGCAACATCCATTTATAATTCTGGGGAGGTTGTTTCAAGTCACGGTGGGTACCAGGGCAGTTTATTCGGCCGGATCCCATTATCCAAAATAGGGGTGGGTACCACATAATCCGCCCCACCGTTGTACCCCTCTGCCTCGCCCACCTACTTGGTTGCCTCAAGCAGCGGGGTTTACTTTCTTCACGGCAGCAAGAGTAATCTTCAGGGGCCTAGGTACCGATTTTCCTGTTCCAGCCACTCCCAGTCCCAGTTGCTCACTCCTCCTTAGGCGCGTTACCCTTCTGATGTATGGGGTTAGGCACATTAAGGAATTTCCCCTCTTTCCCCCCACTTCCCAGTTCCTGTTTACAATGGACCTGTTGATTTCTTAGAGAGGGCTATGAGTCATACGATCACGAATTCACTCCTCAATCCCTTTTCGCAGGGTCAGTTTCAAGTCTCCAGGTCGGCTGGCCACTCTCCACCGTTCCTCCGGTATTGGTCCTTTAACTCGGCTGGCATGAGTCCATCCTTTCTCGGCTGTCCGGACAGCTGTGTCCGGTAAGTGGTAAGTAAAACAAGGTAGGGTCCTTCCCAACGAGGAGTTAAAGAGGTCTCTCTCCAGGATTTTATCAGAACCTGGTCTCCTGGTTTGATCCTGTGTATGGCCACCTCTGGGGGGGGGGGGGGGGGCGTTGTACCACTAATCCCTTTTCACGCAGCTGCCTCCTCCTAATCATAAGCGATACTATATATGATTGTATTTGCGACTCTTCCAACTGAGGATGATCAGTTGGGAGCTCTAAATCATACGGCATCCCGTATAACATCTCAAAAGGGGATATTCCTCCATCTGTTCGAGGCTGGGTTCTTATGTTTAGTAAAGCCAATGGGAGGCATTTTACCCATGAGGTTTTTGTTTCTATCATTAACTTGGTTAATTGTTTTTTTATTTCCCCATTCATCCTTTCTACCTTTCCCGAGCTTTGTGGATGCCACAGGGTATGATATTCCCATTTGGTCCCCAGGGAGGAGAGAGTGTCTGGCTAACTTTGAGACAAAATGCGGCCCTCTGTCGGAGTCTATTGCCTCGATCGATCCGTATCTGGGGATTATATTTTCCAACAGTATCTTTACCACCGTCTGGGCCGTAGCTCGGGCTACTGGAAAGGCTTCCACAAAATGAGTTAGGTGGTCAACCATTACCGGTAAGTATCTATATTGTCCCACCTTTGGTAGCTCTGTGAAACCTATTTGAATTCTAGCAAATGGTCTGTGGGCTAATTCTCTTCCCCCTAAAGGTCTCTCTCTTAGTTGTTGCTTATTTACTCTTAAGCAGATCATACATTCATTAACTATTCTCTTAGCGATATTGTATATACCAATACACATATACTTCGTAGCAAATTGGTCCACCAACGCTTGAGTTCCCCAGTGAGTTTTTTCATGGAATTTCTGCATAACCCTCAGGGCCAAAGATTTCGGGAGACCCTCTCGACCATCAGGGAGTTCCCATTTACCTTCAGTTAGTTCCTTCACACCCATTTGAGTTACTTTGTCTTTCTCTTGCACAGTGAAGCTGAGGATGAAATGTTGCTCCCCATGGAGACGGCAGTAGCTATATCGGGGGTTGTTATATCTACAGTGCACTGCCTCTATTCCATAATCCTTCCAACAATCATAACAGGGGAACTCGGTTAAATTCTTCCCACAGGATGGGCAATCTTTCCGATTCTCCTTGGTATATATCACCATCAGCGCTGCCCTTTTAGCTTCATGATCAGCTAGGTTATTTCCCCTAACTAATGGGTTCAGTCCCTTTTGGTGTCCTCTCAAATGTACTACTGCTATTCCTATTGGCCCTCTCAAAGCCTGCAAAATTTCACTGATCAATTCCTGATGAATCAATCCCTTACCTTGAGAGTTTATTCGGCCCCTGTCTTCCCAAATTTTTCCAAAAGTATGCACTACCCTGAAGGCATACTTGGAATCAGGCTATATGGTTCCAGTTTTACCTTTTACCATTTGTAGGGCCCTTAATACTGCATATCGTTCACATGCTTGGGCCGACCAACTGGGACTCAGAGGTCCTGACTCTATTACAGAGAAGTTTTCTCCATTGATAATTGCATATCCTGACCTCCTTTTTCCCTCGACCACCCTCGACCACCTTCGCCTCCCGTTCGTGGCCCAGTCCCTCGCGGGAGGTTGGAACCGCACTACCAGGGAGTCCGCACTCGCTTCGTCCTTGATTGGACGTCTCACACAGGCACACTCTGGGATTCCCAACCCCAACCGAACTGATAAGCGGCCTATACTTACTCACTCCTGAGTCTTCGTTCGGAGCTTCGTGCACAAAGATTAAGGCGTTACTGGTTGTTTATTTACTTGCCGCTGGAACTTTAGGTTCGTCGGTAGGGATGCCTTTGCTTGGGGACCTCCAGACAGGGACCGCAGAATCAGCCGGGCGTGCCTCCCCTGGGAGGGATCCAGCCAAGCTACCACTTACCGAGTCACGGCACCAATTTATTATAAATTAATTTTGGTAGAAATCATTCCCGACACATCGTGGGTAAGGTATATCCAATTTCAATTTATTTGAGCAATTCAGCAAGCAGCGATAAGTAAAACAGCGCTGGGCGGCCGGGGAGTCTCCTGCTCCGCCAACGGCACACACCTAAGCCCGCCAGAGTCTCGATTTATAGCCTAGTAGTTCCAGGTTTAGTAGCATTTCCTGGTGTCTTCTACGACTGCGCGGCCTGATGCTAGGGGGTATTCATCAGTCCTCTGGTGGTCGTGGGGTTGAAGATCGTCGTCGTCCTCTGCGTTGCGGTCATGACTTTGCTGCTGATATGTGTGTTCCCATGCGAGGGGGAATGCCATTTTGCCCTTTTTTGGAGCTGGTTTCTACTGCAATTGTTAACGGAACAGAAAATTCCTATACTTGTTTTTTTCCTTCAACAGGATATTGGGGGGTATAAGCAGTCAACCGTTGAAACCCCCTATGAGCAACATTTAATGAATAAACAAGGCTTTACCCATTACACACCCATCCAGGGAGTCCTATGGGGAGCTTTCTCTGGACTCGCCACGGATAGATAGACTACAGAGCTTAAGATGTTACTTTGATTTCCATTTTCCCTTGTTCCAAAGAAACTTTTGCATCCACTCTTCCCAGCAAGTCCCTTTCTAAGAAGGGCCTAAGCAAATTGGGTAAGTAGAAAAACGGATGGATTCCCATCATTTTTCCCCAATTCCAACCTTAAGCACTGCAAAAAAAAAAAAAAAGCCTTTTCCTTTCGGCCAGTTGCTCCTACTGCATTGGCAGACCTAGCGCTTTTCCAGAATCAACTTTTGGATTAACTCAAAGAAAGAAGCTCCCATATCCAACCTAAAAATCCATGCCTCTCTCTTCATTCCTAGCTTTATTTCAACCAGTCGATCTGCTACGATAGATGCCCCTGGTCCCCGTCATTCCTGCTCTGACTCTTGCAAGTTTATCCTGCAACCTAAGACAATTTCTTTCTGACATCAGGAGCTGATTAGAAAGAGGCTAGCCAATTGTCTCTGTTTGTCTTCCGAAGCCAGGTCCAAACTGGTCTATTTTTTTTCTTCTCTGCATCTCAAAGCTGGGCCAAAAATTCCATAGGGGTTTCTTTTGGACCTTGTTAGAATAGATTCTCAATTCCCAGTTTAACCAGATTTTGGTATTTACGAGAGGCCCCAGAGGGCTCACACCTGTGATTTCCTCTTTCCCTACTCATTCAGCTTCAAACAGCTTTGTCAAATACTACATGCCACACCTTTAGCACCTTCAATAACCCTGTTAACGCTTCTTTTGATCTTTCTCCAGCCTGTACTTTCACCAAAGGCTCAGTTAGGGGCCAACTTAATTCCATATCTTTTTGCCTCCAGGATGGTGAAACAGCATATCAGTATACAACATTTCATCCCATTTTCGTTCTCTCCTCAAAAACAACACTAATTGCAGGATGGCGTTCTAGCTGATTCATCCATAAAGTGGCCATTTAGCTCCATCCTCAAGCTTGTATAGTGGCCACCCTTGACTGCAATGCTTCAGGAGAGTCCTCTTGCTTTCTGTGCCCCCACTTCCGACAATATCCTTCCAATGTGCCAGTATTCACCCAAGGGGGCTTTTCTTTAAAACGGCTTTTTTCTGGGTATTGCCCATTTCCTTGATTTCCTATCCCGCCTTTTTTATCATTTCTATTCCTTATTAGTTACTGTCCCTTGTTTCAATTTCCACCCAAACCTTTTATTGCACGTTTTTACCGCCTTCTCCCAATCTTCTTCCCAAACGTCCCACCTATTTCTGTTAAACCTGTAGGTAACACTTTCCATTTACATCTTCAGTTAATTGCTTATTGATCTCAGAATCTTCTACTTCAGTTTCTAAGACACAATTGGGCTAGCTAAGACCTACGAATCACCATCCTTTACTTTGTTCCCCATCTCCCTGCAGAGCTCACTCTAACATCCCTGTTGGAAGGAGAACGCTTTCTTACCTGAGAGGACTGCTGTGCATGGCTGTCCTGTGTCTCCATTGATCAGACTCACAGGAAAGTAAACCAAATGACGATGAAGCAGATTTACCTCTGGACGTATCATAGTATGTATTGAAATGGGACCTGTAAGAACAAAGTGCATTCTCAAGTGAGTCCTTTCCCATTGATTTCCTTAGTCACTGGGAAACTCTTACAGAAAATTCAGGAAAACAATTCCCCTGCATGGAAACCTCATTTTGTCTGTAGAACTAAGCATTTATCCCGGGATATTCAGTTTTTCGACATTGTATAAGCCTTCCTGCTCTCACTTCCCTCCGTTTTTCATTTCTTTTCTTCCTAAGACACCCGTGAAAAACTTAAGAAACCTCCTGGTCAATAACTTTCTTCAGACAGCGTCAATGATATCACAGCAACCCAGACTTATTTAACTTTTTCTTTAACATAGCTAACACAGATTCTGTATCATTCTCACGCAGACCAGTCCCCAGCTTGATCATCTGAATTGAATTTGTTTTATAGTAAACAGATTTTCTTATCATTTTTATTACAGCAGATGAAAAAAGCGCTCACTCTTTTGCTGGCTTTCCATCACATCTAATTGACTGAGACACCCTGATTCCCTGTCTTTATTTGCTTTCTGCAGAATTCTCCCACCTCTTTTGGTTCAAGTTCGACTGGCAAAAAGCTTTTCACTGGTTACTACACTTAGCTGCTATACGTTTTTGTTTCTTAAGATAACTGTTGTCATATTTTTCAATAGAACATTGCCATGATCTATTTTGTAAGGTCTAGAAAAAAAGAACCCCCCCAACCCCAAGCCCCACCCCCACCCCACCCAGAAAAAAAAAAAAAAAAAAAAGATGCTTAGTCCTTTAACATAAAATACTTCTTCATTTGGCTGGATGGAGGAAGTTAAACACGCTTTATATTCTATCCATGTAGACTGCACTCAGGAGAAGTTTATGGAAAATTCTGCTGACAAATGCAGAATCCAGCTTGACTGCTCTAGGAAGTGGAACAGACCCACAGTGGACACGAGAACGTGCTGTCAGAACAATTAGGAAATAAAATCTATCGTGATCTAAGTTACTGACAACTGTTAAATTAATTCACTTTGTTCTTATTCAGCTTGGAGGAAATGGGCACAGAAATTACTCATTTACCCTAAGTACATCTCTGTCACCTTCTTCTCATCTCCAACATGATTCTCATTTTCAGATTGACCTCAGTGTAAACTGTGAGTCTATGTCAAGTGTCATGCACCAAGTGTCAGAGGCAACTGTGCTCTGACCAACACTACCTGTGCTGGACAAGCTATGGAGAGCAGAAATATTTCTGTAGTGGTCCTAGGAGAACCCCAGTTCCTTTGGATGCAGCTCTTCTTAGAACACTAAGGAAAATCTATTCCTCAAAGGCTGCATCTCTATTAGATGCTGGGATGGAGCAAGAATGTAGTTTTGCAATAAAACTCCAGTAATCACATTTACTCCATCCGGTTGCAGTTTCACAGAGGATTAGTGCTACATGAATGAATGTTCTCTCTAAAGAAACAGAAATTAAAGATCTGTTTCAGGTGCAAGATCAATGTATTGCAACCCCGAAAGGGGATATAAAAACCCAAACTAATCACCTGTTCTTCCGATAGAGTTGAATCAAAGTTTGCAGGCATTTTTGTCCAATGGCTCCAAATGAATCTAGTCCAAAGCTCCTAGATGCTGGAACCACATGACGAATATGTAAGGCCTTTAGCCTTAGCTGCTTTGATCTACTGATCTTCTCCAACTGGACTACATTGCTTGTTGCTATACCTCCAAGGGAACACAACACAGTTTGGATAAATTCACAGTCTAGAAAGAGCTCCAGCAGGAACATGGGTCTCCCTTGCTACCATCATCACAGAAGGTGTGGCAGCCACAGGGCCACTTCATTCATTCACTCACAGAGCACCAATAACAAATACTCCTTGCTGTAATATTCCTTTGTTGCAAAACTACATTATTGCTCCATCTCCACACCTAATATAGATGCGGCCTTCGATGAATAGACTTTCTTCAGTGTTCCAGTAAAAGTCATTGCTTATTAAGTTTAACTGCCTTTGAAAAAATAATACTAGGAGGTCTGTACAATTGGCAGCACAGGGGTTGACCCATATATCATCGAGGGTCTGTCTGGAATGGTACGAGCTGGTAATAGTTTTGTTTCAGATGTGTTTCAGCTATGCCCATTGCCTAGCACAGAAGCAGGAGAAAATGCCTATTTACTGTTCTAGATGTCCAACACTCAATTTTAATTCTTCTTCAAGTTAGCGGTTCCAACAATCCAAACCAGATGCCCAGCCTCCCAATCTAATGCATGAGCAGAGGGGCTCTCTGAAACACCAGTACAGACTAGGTGAGAAATACCTTGAAAGCAGCCCTGTGGAGAAGGACTTGGGGGTACTGGTCGATGAGAAGCTCAACAGGAGCCAGCAATATGCACTTGCAACCCAGAAATCCAACTGTATCCTGGGCTGCATCAAAAGCAGAGTGGCCAGCAGGGCGAGAGAGGTGATTGTCCCCCTCTGCTCTGCCCTCCAGAGTCCGGGGCATGGAGTAGCAGGGCTCCCAGCACAAGAGAGACCTGGACCTGCAGTTGGTCCAGAGCAGAGCCACAAAAATGATCATCAGAGGTATGGAGTACCTCTCCTGTGAAGACAGGCTGAGGATAGACTCAGGTAAGGAAGAGATTTTTACTATGAGGGTGAGGAGACACTGGAAGAGGTCACCCAAAGAAGCTGTGGATGCCCCATTCCTGGAAGTGTCCAAGGCTAGGACAGATGGGGCATTGAGCAACCTCGTCTGGTGGGAGGTGTTCCTGCCCATGGCAGGGGGTTGGAACTTGATGATCTTTAAGATTCCTTCCATCCTAAACCGGTCTATGATTCTATATGGTAGGGAATATCCCTTTGGCCAGTTTGGCTCAGATGTCCTGGCTGTGTTGCCTCCCAGCTTTTTTGCAACCACAGCCTCCTCACTGGCAGGGCAATGTGAAAAAAAAAAATAAAAAAAAAATGGAAAAGGCCTTAAAACTGTGCAAGCCCTTCTCAGCAATAACTAAAACAATGGAGTGAAGCCAGGTTTGCTCTGATAGCATTCTTCATGATCCAGCACAAGTGACTGCTCTCGCAAGATCAGGTTCATTTCTTCTGAACCAGTCGGTATTTTGGAGGCTCCCATTTCCTCAAAAATCTCCAAATTCTAACAAAATACATCATTCGTGCTTCTGTCAAGCACACACGGATTTCTTCTGTTTTATTATGGACAGCGAGCTTAGGGAGACTGAATCTATACCTCAGTAATGGTCATTACAGCCACAAGGGAAGCCACAAGGGAGATCAGGGACACTCTCAGCTGAGGAAACAGTTTTATCACACGTGCAAGAGTCAGTTGTGTTGTTTCACAGTTAGCTTATTGTCTTGGTGAAGACCTCACTTCTTCAGCTTCTCCTACGTTAGACAAATTACTGAGTGGGAAAGCAATTAGTACTTAATGCTATAATACATCAACTGTTCCAAATCTTCTCAGACACTGAGAAATAACATAAAGAAAAACAATGTAGTATGAACGGTAGTTTGCATTGCTATGGTTATAATTACCATTACCATTATTATTGTTACCGTATGTAAAAAGAAAAAAAAAGGCATACGTATACTGTTAATATTTTATTTTATTTTAACTGGCAAAAACGTACTTCTGGTGTAATGCAGCGAGATTTTCTGTTATTCTATTCCAAGAATTTCAGCTGAGACTTTATTTTGCTCTACAGGAACCTTAAGGGAGGCTCCAGGGAGGTGGGAGTTGTTTCTCTTCTCCCACACCCCACATGACAAGACAAGAGCAAAAAGCCTTAAGTTGCGCCAGGGGAGGTTTACGTTGGTTATTAGGAAAAATTTCTTCACCAAAAGGGTTGCTCTGGTGGGTTTATGTGGCAAGGTTTTGGTAGCAGGGGGCCATAGGGGTGGCTTCTGTAAGAAGAATCTAGAAGCTGCCCCATGTCACATAAGGGCCCTGCTGCTGACCAGAGCCGAGCCAATAACCTACGTTGTTTGCACCTCTGTGAGAGCATATTTAAGGAAGTGGGGAAAAAATAACAAAAAAGGCTGCTTCACAGGGAGAGAGAGAGGAGTGAGAAACAGCCTTGCAGGCACTTACATCAGCGAAGAAGGAGGGGGACAGGTGCTCCGGGTGCCAGAGCAGAAGTCCCCTGCAGCATGTGAAGAGGCCCCTGGTGGAGCAGGCTGTCCCCCTGCAGCCCATGGGTCCCACATGGAGCAGATCTCCACGCTGCAGCCCGTGGAGGAGCCCCCGGTGGAGCAGGTGGAGGTGGCCTGGAGGAGGCTGCGGCCCATGGAGAGCCCCCGCAGGAGCAGGCCCCGGGCCGGAGCTGCAGCCCGTGGAGAGGAGCCCACGCAGGAGCAGGGGGTCTGAGGGGGGAGCTGCCGCCCACCCTGGGGGGACCCGTGCTGGAGCAGTTTGCTCCTGGGGGATGGATGGACCCCGTGGTATGGAGCCATGTGGGAGCTGTTCTTGAAGAGCTGCTGCCTGCGGGCAGCCCCCGCAGGCTCAGTTCGGGAAGGACGGCATCCCGTGGGAGGGACCCCACGTGGAGCAGGGGCAGGGGGCTATCGCCCCGTCCTTATCTCAACCCTTGAGCCCTTTGCATTGCATTTTCTTCCCCTTCCTCAACTGAGATCTTCTCAGACACTGAGAAATTACATAAAGAAAAACAATGAACGGTAGTTTGCATTGCTATGGTTATTATTATCATTACCATTATTATTGTTACCGTCTGTAAAAAAATAAAATCAAAAAGAAGATATACATATACTCTTAAGATTTTATTTCATTTTGTTTTATTTATTTTATTTTATTTTATTTTATTTTATTTTATTTTATTTTATTTTATTTTATTTTATTTTTTGTGTTGTTTTATTTTATCTTGTTTTATTTATTTTGTTTTGTTTTGTTTTGTTTATTTTATTTTATTTTATTTTACCTTATTTTATTTTATTTTATTTTATTTTATTTTATTTTATTTTATTTTATTTTATTTTATTTTATTTTATTATATATTTAACTGGCGAAAACATACTTCCGGTGTAATGCAGCGAGATTTTCTGTTATTCTATTTGAATGACAGTTTTTCCACCCTCAAAAATGAAAATTGTTCTTGTGGAACATGTGGTCAAGAAGTGTGACCAGGAAGGCCAAGGGCATCCTGGCTTGTATCAGAAACAGAGTGCCCATCAGGACTAGGGAAGTGATTGTCCCTCTGTGCTCGGCTCTAGTGAGGCCGCACCTAGAGTACTGTGTCCATCGAACACATCGAGGTGCTGGAGCGTGTCCAGAGAAGGGCTCTGAAGCCTGTTAAGGGTTTAGAGAACAAGTCTTGTGAGGAGCGACTGAAGGAGCTGGGGTTGGTTAGCCTGGAGAAAAGGAGGTTCAGCAGAGACTTTATTGTGCTCTACAGGAACCTTAAAGGAGGCTCCAGAGAGGTGGGGATCGTTCTCTTCTCCCAAGCCCCACGTGACAAGACAAGAGCAAAAACCCTTAAGTTGCGCCAGGGGAGGTTTAGGGTGGTTATTAGGAAAAATTTCTTCACTGAAAGGGTTGCTCTGGTGGGTTTACGTGGCAAAGTTTTGGTAGCAGGGGGCTATCTCCCCGTCCTTATCTCAACCCTTGAGCCGTTTGCATCGCATTTTCTTCCCCTTTCTCTTTGAGGAGGGGGAGTGAGAGAGTGGCCGTGGTGGAACTCGGCTGCCCACCCGATTAAAACCACCGCAGCCGCAAAGTACTGGAAAATTTTTCAGAAGAAACAAGGAGTTTAACAAGGAAAAATATAGTTTCCTTTTTAAGGCTTCCTGGATAATTGGGCTTATTTCATATTCCCAACTCGGAGGAAGAGAATTGTTGATTTCACCTTCTTTTTTCTTACACGGAAATAAAAAGTCAACAGCTCTGGAAGTAAGGGGAACGTATCACAATCAAGCTCCTTTTGTCTGTAATCCTTGCTGAAGGACAAGATTTATCCCACACCTTCCACGGATGTATGGTAGCAGAGAATAATTTTGGAACTACTCTAATTAAAGTCAACTTGGGGATAGTGGCACTTCTCTAATTGTTTCTGAGACATACGCATTAGCAACAGAGAGTGTTCTGTTGTCATTGCAAGGCCCCTACGGTGACGACTTCAGAAACAGAACTGAGTGATGTCACCATGGCAATTTGGGAGCAGCTGCCTCTGTGCAGGTTTAGCTAGGAGGGACAGAGAAGCGTGCTGGATGTGATGAAACCACGTGAGGATTTGTGGATCCCACCTTGAGGTGCATAGAGAGGGCCCATGCCCTTCTGTAAGTGGTTTGATGCTTGGCTGAGGCAAAAAATGTGTTTTTATTGTGAATACTTCGTTTTAGTATTCTGTAGTTTGTGTAAAGTCCTTTCTCAAGCATTAAGTTTGGTACTTTTGCTCAGTGATGTAGCTGCACAGAGTGACAGATGCAATGTATGGGTGAGGGCCTCTGCACGTTCTCTTTTTCCTACACACGATCAACAGATAAGGGTGGACAAATAAGAGTGTGCTGTGCTCCTGCCATACGCCTCAAGTACTAAAGCATAAACAAGAGACTTAAAAGTACCCCTGTCACATTAAAATTCAGGACAGCAATGTACTTCATCAAATGGGCTGACCTGTTGAGTGTCTCAGGATGTTGTGTATGAAGATGCACTCCATCTGCTTCCAGATTAGCACTTGCAGTGAGCAAGCTGCCTGACCTTAACATTTTTCATTTAATTTTTCACCTCAGTTTTGCTGGTTCTCCGTGATTCATTCTTGGTCTAGAAAGAAAAAAACAAAAAAACAACAAACAAAAAAGTGACCTCAGATCAAAATAAAAGGATTTCCTTCTCATTAATTACATGTTCTTAACTTGACAGATTTGGTTATTGACTAAGAAAGCAAATATCTGGCCAGATATGGCCAAATATCTGGCCAAATGAAACAAGCAGCTAGCTTGCTGGAGACACTGTCTGGGAAACAGTGAAAACACTTGCAGACAAAAACATATCAAAGGACTAACGCTTTGAGCTTAATTCTAAACAAACATCATAAACTCAAAACTCTTGTTTGTCTTCCTAACAGGCTGGTATAGTAACATGTCACATTGGATGACTTTGCAGCATAGATGTCAGGAATGCAGCTTGGGATCACCAACTTCTACTTAGAGTTTAGTTTGACGGGATGAGCAAGTAATTTTTCCTGGGTTGATGGAAATCTGCTCTAAAGTCTGTTTTCTAACACTCTCATAGATACTTCTCTGTCCATCGCTCTGTCCTGCCAACTCTGCTGTGAGTGTGAAGTTGTGGCAAGAGGGATTTCCTCTTCCTAATTTGACCTGGTGGACACCAACTTTCCTACTAAATTGCCGACGTTGCTGAGGAGGCAGCAGTATCAAAGCCCTGTTGATGAAGATAGAAAAAGCTTGGGGAGGCTTTGGCATTTCTGTACAATGCTGCTCCCTGATTGTGACCCAAGACTCAGATTCTGAATGAAGCAAAGCAAGCTAGAAGAAAACTGTATGTCCTGGTAATTTTTTATTTTCTTTTATTGTATATTTTCATTCTTCACCTGTAAGAAAATCTAAATCTTTAAACCACTTGTTTGAAAACACAGTTTTATGGAAATGATTTTGGGTGTGCTCCTTCACCTTCTTTGGAACCTGTTTAACCTCGCTTCACTTATAGGAGACCTATGCTCAAATTTATGCTTACCGTGATAAAGCGGTATTCTTTTGGTATTCTTTTCTTTGATGATTGCACGTGAGGCTGAAAAGAGTTTTCAGGATGATTCTTCTTTTCCTTTGCAGTCTCCAAAACTCCGTATTATAGCTGATCTTCATCTCTGACCTGAAGAGCTTCACAGGCCAGAAGAGAATTGAGATGAAGAAGGAAATAGAGAATGCTGATGAATATTTCCAATTACCACCCGTAAGTTTTGTGAAAGACTCAGGTGCATTTCTGTAGCGGTAGAAAGTTAATAAAATAATGATCATGCACTTGAAGGCAAGTAATGGTATAAAAATGAAGAATGCAAGGCCCTGGTTAAAGACAATCTTTAGGCTGCTTCCAGATCAACACTTTATTTGCTTATTCCACAACCTCATCTCCACTTGCTTAGAAGCTGTGAAGATTGGAAGTACACTTAGTGTTTTTCATCCACTCTGTGTAAACTTAGAAGAATTTTCACTGGCTATAAAAGCAGAAAAGACAAACAGACCCTCCTCTGGGGCTTCAGAATGCTCCTAAGATCACCCAGACTGGATAAGCAGAGATGCTCCAGTATAGGTGCATATAGATGCACTACAGATGGTGGCAGAGATGCTCTAGCATAGACGTGACGCACTTTGACAGCATCTTTTCTCTGACAGCAACTTACGTCTTGGTTCTTCACATCAAACCAGAGCAGTTTCTTTGCCTCCGGAACCTGCAGACTGACCTCTCGTGTGTATCTGTGGTGGACTGAGGGTAATGTTTGTAACACACCCTGATGCTGTATTCACTTTAACTTGTAGAAAAGAGAGCAAGAAGCTTCACAGCAGTTTCTTAGGTGCCTGTCTGTCTGTCTATCTATCTGTCAATTTATCTACCCATATGCATAGTTAGTTAGTTAGTTATTTACTTTTTTAAAGACATCTTTTGTTCACTAACATGAAGCCTCTGACTGTTACTAATGTATGGGACATACCGTGACAGCATAATAGTGTATAAATACCTTTCATCTCATCCTTGCTATTGTTACTGTATTTTAAAAATAATTGTGCACATAATTACCCGCTTTTACTCTGTTTTAAAAAAATACCTACTTACTCGATTATAAAATCCTATAAAAAGGGGTGAACTCAAAAGGAAAGAGAAGCCAATTTTCATTACATTTCTAAATTAAACAGCTAATCCTGATAGATTCACTCCCTTTCATATAGAACACTCAAGAAATAAAACAGTAAAAATTCACATAATACTTCTTTTATAATAAGATTGCATTGCACAATAGTTCTTTGCCTAACCCTGCAGTTACCCCACAGGCACTGCAATTGCTTACTTGGTCTTCTCCTTTACTTGTTTTCAAGGTTTACTTTTCTAACCACTCCTTAATGTTACAACATTGGATTTATTTACCTCCTTAGATATCAAGATAATAAAGCATTTGCTTCATAGGACAGCACTTTGATGCTTTACGGGGCTAATGACCAAAGTTCTCAAAGCACTTTTCATCCGTGATTTAGATATTTCTCCATCTTTCCATCTTCCTTTAGAACTCTTAACTGAAGTATTAGGTGAAGAAGAACACTGAAACCAGCTGAAGCCATAGCAGACACAGGTCATAGCAGCCACAAGCATAGCAGACACAGCCATAGCAGACACAAGGACAGGCTTCTGTTAGGAAGTAATTCAGAGTGATTCCATGGTGTACTTCAGACAGATTTACTCTGGTCCTCTGGACTAAGCATCCCCAAAGGGTATTTCAAAGCTCTCTGAATGATCTGTCATTATCTCTTACACTGTAGTCTCCATTAGGAAAGGGTAAATATTCATTGCCCATGTGGAAAGGAATTGCTCAGTTAGTTGTTTCTAACCAAAATCTCTTGATTGTGTTCTATTTACAGAAGCCACTTGGCTAGCCAAGCCAAGTTTCATTGAAAATGGAAGTAGTGGAACTACTTCAAAAGCGTGCTTCTGCTTCTAAGCAAAACTGCACTGTAGCTGGGGACACAGTAAGACGATGTGTCCAAGGCAGGGTGGAATTGAAAGTCACCTGTCTGAGCCACAGAAAGAAGTCAGCGATTCCCAGTTTGAGACTCTTGCTTGACTAGTGACCCAGCAGCTGCAACGCTTATGATTACCGCTGACGGATTCCCATGAATAGCTTATTCCCAGTGATATAAGCTACGAGAATGACTGAAGCGATTTGAAGTGACGGTTCTCCCTCTTCGGCATTCAAGTTTGTGAAAGAAAGGAGAAGAGAGGAGAAGAAGAGAGGAGAGGAGGAGAAGAGAGACAAGAGGGGAGAGAAGGGGAGGGAAGGAGAGGGGAAGGGAGGGGAAGGGAAGGGAGGGGAGGGCAGGAAAAGGGAGGGCAGGGCAGGGGAGGGCCGTGTTGGGGAGTATAGGGGAGTGTAGGGGTGTGTAGGGGAGGGGAGTGTAGGGGAGGGTAGTATAAGGGAGTGTAGGGGAGTGTAGTGGAAGGGAGTGTGGGGGAGGAGAGTGCTGGGGAGAGGAGTGTAGGGTAGGGTATTGTAGGGGAGGGGAGAGTAGGGGAGAGGAGTATAGGGGAGGGGAGCGTAGGGGAGTATTGGGGAGTGTAGGGCAGGGGAGTGTAGGGCAGGGGAGTGTAAGGGAGGGGAGGGGAGGGAGGTGGAGGGAATGGGAGGGGGAGGGAATGGGAGGGGCGGGGAGGGCTACCCTAAATAAAATGGCCAAATAAATGACATTTTGGATCTGGAGCCAAATATTTATGTTGCCATTCATTCCACAACCTGATTTATCACTGCAATGTGCGTATTGCACAGTGCCATTAAAGGTTTGGCATGCACAGAGGGGGCTGAGTGTTTTCAGAAATAACTTTCCTTAATAACTGAATCAAGACTTCTGCTGTAATGCAAAAGATCAGGTAATTGATTAACATAGGGATGGCAGCTGAGCAGGGGAAACAGCTTCAAAACTTCCAAACATTTCCTTTATACAGAACTACAGCTCCTTCTTCTCTGCTCACCGCTTATGAAAGTTTCTCTCACCTGCTTAGTAAGCAGAAGCAGTAAAATGGGATTTAGAGGATCCAGCTAGAGCAGAAGTGCCACTTAGAGGAAGCAATCAATTTATAGGTAGTGCAGTGTTTGAAGAGAGTTTAAGCGGCTTTCCAAGGAACATATACTAGTGCAAAGCAACCGATTTATCTGACTCTCCAATGAAAGAAAAGGAAGTGCAAAGCAGCAAATGCTTGAGAGAGGGAAAAAGAGGTGCATCTCAGCTGTCTGGGGGGAAGAAGGCAGTCAGCTCTTAACAGATCATTTGCCATCTAATTTGTTTCTCAAAGATGTAACATTTAGTTAAGACAGTAGCAGTTTACTACACATGGTGCTGACAGAGGTTAAACAAAAGACACAAGGGCAGCAAGATCCCTCACTTGCTTCTCACACAAGGACAAAACTGTTATGGGAGAGAAATGCAGGTTACTTTCTCAAATCTCACAGCACTTTTTGACACCATTGGCTACGGGTTACCTCTTAAGTATTTGAAGATTTCAGTAGGGCTGACTGATTTAGATGTGGATAGGTTTAAATCACACTTGTCAATGTGCTATTAATGTTGAACCACAGCCATTTTTTCCCTAGACCTCTTAATATGCTAGGCAGTCCCAGGAAGCGTAAAACTTTGACCCGTGCTCTCCAGCATTTGCGTACTGCACTTTCTGTAGGTTCCTTATTCTCTAATCAGAATTCTGACAATCTCCTCAACAGCATACAGATAGAAAATCCACAGACCCAGATAAAACAGGCTCCCATCCGCTTGTATGATTGTCAGACATGCATTCTTTTATATTAACTGCTCTTGTCTTACTCCCTTCAGATGAAACATAAATAACTTCAGCTGACTTCTAAACTCTACAGACAGCTCTGGTGTTGCTGTGTGATGGAATATGATTTTTCCTTACAAGCCACCAATTATTTCCATGTCTTTTCTGGACCTTGGGATCTCTTTTGGGAGCTACATTACTCAGACAAATACAAGAAGGCTGAGATCACCACTGCCTCAACATAATGCAAAGTTTAAGGCCTTTATGACAGCCAGTTTGCAAATGAATGCAGCCCCATCTTCTCAGCGTTTTGAGACAGATGACTACCCAACACTGAACTGTCTCAAGGTTTCAAACTGAGACAGCTTTGTAGAAATAATAGAAAAATTTCATTACAATTGGCCTAGCATGGAATTTATTCTTAAAAAGTTTGCTAGAATATACTTGTAGACTTCAAAACTAGTACATCATCATTTGAACACTCCTTCGTCTACACGATATTCTCCAGAAATACCAAACTTTTAGTCCTGGCAGTTAGAGCTAATCAGTCATATTAGCTAATCAAATTCCCTGATCAGTCACATGAAGTCTGTTGGTGACATCTGTTCTGAGCTCTACAGCACTGGTCAGCTACTGCCTTGCGGAAATCAGACTCTATCTAGAACCTCAGAATGGTTATGTGAGAAACACTCCGTAGCCAATAACTTAGGCTCAGGCGAGGATCTCAGTGAAGTAGTAATTTATTCGCGATTGCAATGGCGGGCGCCCCACAAGCAGGAGAGCGCCCCCACTAGTTCCAAAGCACAGTTTATATACTTTTTGATGACAGGACCCTCCCCTGTTTCCCCATTGACTGGGTAATCCAGGTTCACAATCTATCTGATGCTTCACAGACAATGCCTGGCCTTCAGTTGCTGGCCTGTTAAATTTCAAGCTTCTTTTGACTTTTTTACTGTTTGAAGTGGTAATGTTTCATCACTTATCTGATTTGACTTGACACCGTGATTTTCACCTAATTGCTCTAAGGAGTCCGGCTGTCTGCATTTTACAAGGTTTTCTGTTAAGCTTTCTTATCACTGTAAGCATATTTCAATACCACATTCCTTCCTTCTATACAATGTAACACTGCAAAAACAACATTTCCATTCCCACAATTCCCCCCTTTTCTCTTTTTATAATTTGTTGATTTTTGCAAAATTTTGCTCTAAGGTGTAATTTGGTAGATGTCTTCCTCTTCTTCACTTTCTTTGCTTTCCATTTCCTCTAATATCATCATCTTATCTGAGTAGGGTGGTGGATCCATGGTCATTTGTTTCAAAAGTGCAGTTTCAATTAACCGTTGGACAAGTCCCCTTACACAGGGGATAATGCAACAACCAATGGCTGTCAAAACTCCTGCTACTACAATCAAGGATGTAAATATGGACACTACCATTCCTTTCCATTTACCAAACCAAGATTCCAACCATCCTGTGATGGAAGTGTCTGTTCCTGAGTTTTCTGCCAATTCATTGGCAAGGGTGGTAAGCCCTTGCAATGCTCTAGTTACTGTGCCATCCGGGGCAGTATTGTTAGGGATAAAAGTACAACAATGGTTGCCCAGCATCACGCACACACCACCTTTCTCCGCAAGAATCATATCTAATGCTATTCTGTTTTCCCAAGCCATTTTGCTGGTGGCATCTAGTTGTTCAGCGATTCCTCTTATCGCATCTCTTGTATAGTTTATGAATCTCTGCTGATTATAATAGATATAATTAATCCAATCCACATTTTTATTAATTGTTACCCACCAGAACAGTGACTCAAACCCTGCAACAATTTGATTCCTGGCTTTATGTTCATCAGGAACTCCTCTAGGCACCCCTATAGAATCTATGTATACTCTATCATCAAATGATATTCCTAAGCCTCTTTTACTTCTTCTGGGTATTTGTGATGTTTCGCTTTCAAATGCCAGGGTGAAGGGTATAGCTAATTGAACAAGTGCACAAGTGCCTCCCCAGTTAGATGGTAGGGTGGACCGTAAGATCTTCCCTCCACAGTACCACCAGAGATCTGCCCTAGGGATCTCAAGTCTTAAATAGTTTCCCATCAAGTCCTCGGTAGCATTCAAGGTCCTCGTGCACAAGGCAAATTCTCCCAGATGCCAGGTAGCACTCACACCCTGCCGTGAGAGGCAAGCTGTATGGTTACCTATAGCTGTGGAGAATACAGGGGAACCCTGATATTGCTATCATGCGAGGAAGGGAATAGCAAAGAGAGAGACTTACAGGCCTCATTTCCCCAGGCAGTCTTTTCTTGGTACAATGCAATCATACATCGCATTCCCTGGGAATCCTTGGTCCACCCCAATGGGCAGGGCACTATCTGGGCAATCAGTCATCCCGAGGCACAAGCATAGCAATTGCTATGGTTGAGACTCTGGACAGTATATTTGACCCATTCTATCCAGGCATTCACATCCCCATACCCTGTTTCAATCTCAAATGTTTGAACTGCCGCATTTCAAAGAGGGCCTCCTGTTTTCTCTCCTGTTTTCTCCTTGAGTTTCTCCCTTTCTCTGATGGCAATAGAGGATCGTTTCCATACAGCTATTCTCAATCTGGCTGTTGGGTCTCTACCAGTTATTTGTTCCCTCTGCTCAATTGTCGTTGGGCATTTAAATCTCCACAAGCTAACACCTCACAAGCATCAAACATGGCAGATTGTGGTACATAACCCTCTGTCACATTCACCCATATTTTTATGGGGTATCCCATCTTACTATTATCTGGTCATGCCTTTTCCAAGTTGCCAATTGACCAAGGCTTTCTCTGAGGCCTATAATCACTAAAAACAAAATTAATAATTGATTTTTCCCTGTCATTATTTTTAAACCTTAGGTTTCCAAATAATTATCAATACAAAGAATAAGATATACACTACTACCATAACAAACCCCCCTTGGGAACACTTCAATTCACTATAGGTCAGTCCTTTCTCTCAATCACAAGTCACACTCATTAGTTACCTGTGAAAATAAAAGGTTAGTTTACAATCGCAAGCTCTTATCCCGCTCAGAGTCCACTATGAGATTTTTCTCTTCGATTTCAGCTTCCAACAAGTCTTCTGTAGGAACAGCTTCCCAGGTACTAGGGTCGACGGATGCCTTCACTCGAGTATAGTGAGTCCAACCTTTTTCCGCAGTTCCTATGGCTGTTTCAGTGGTTAGTAGTACTTGGAAGTGTCCTTCCCATTCGGGCCGGAGTTGATCCTTTCCAGGTCTGAATCAGGACCCAATTTCCCACGGGTCCTGAGAAATGACAAAGAAGAGGACAACCCCAGAACACAGTTCTTAAGAAAACTCTCTTGTTTCGAATTGTGGTATCTCATCCCTTCTGCCCAGATAGGGTAATCCAAACAGCATCTCATACGGTGAAATTCCTATATCGTTTCTTGGTGCTGTTTGAACCTGGAGGAGTGCTAAAAGTAAACATTTTACCCAAGGAAGTTGGGTTTTTAACACTAATTTAGTTAATTGCTTCTTTAATGTCTGGTTCATTCGCTTTGCCTTCCCAGAAGAGG
Source organism: Anser anser (assembly GCF_964211835.1). Taxonomy (NCBI): domain Eukaryota; kingdom Metazoa; phylum Chordata; class Aves; order Anseriformes; family Anatidae; genus Anser; species Anser anser. The sequence goes on along the minus strand of NC_139723.1, from coordinate 29,751,216 downwards.
AGGGGTGCCAGGGGGTGTGAAAAGCCCACTCAATCTCTAAGGCCTGCATTAACCCTTGCAGTACTTGTGAAGTGAAATTATTTCCTTGATCTGAATCAATGTTTTCAGCTATCCCATATCTAGGGACTATTTGCTCCGGTGATACCTTAGCCACCGTGTTTGCAGTGGCAGATACAGAGGGGAAAGCTTACACCCATCCAGTCACGTGGCCAATTAGGACAAACAAGTACTTAAATCTCCCTCCTTTACGTAACTCAGTAAAGTCTACCTGTATACTTTGGAAAGGTCGAATCCCTGGCTCCCGTCCCCCTCTAGGTTAGTTACAAATGACCTTTTTATTTGCCTTTTGACATATGGTACATCCTCTGCATATTTGCTTCACTAAAGTGTATATTCCTACACAGACATACTTTCTTAGCACAACATCACACATTGCTTGCATCTCCCAATGACTCTCTTGATGTAAAACATCATATTTGCCTCGTTGGTGCTTTATTCAGCATTTCTCTCCCATCAGGGAGTATCCATTTTCCCTCAGGATTCGTGGCTCCTGATTCCTTAAAGAAATCTCTCTTAAAAACTTTTTAGTTCTTTCTTAGTTTTCAACAATTCCCTGAATCCTCTCTGGATTTATTCTCAGTTTTCCCTCAGACATTAGATGCCTTAAATACCTGACTTCTCTTTCTACGTATTGTAATTTATTTTTCAATACTCCCAAGCCCTGCTTTCCCAGAAAGTTGAATAGCTTGTTAGTAGTTTCTTTCACAACTGTTTTCTCCTGTCCTGACAATAAACGATCATACACATTTTGTAACAGAAATTCCTCCTTGGGAGGTTGGAATTGCTCCAAAATCTGTTCTAGAACTTTGCCCAAATTAATCAGAGGCCCTGTAAACCCCTGAGGTAAAACTGTCCATATGTATTGTTGCTTCCGCCCCCACTTCAGAGTCTTTCCAGTCAGAGGTGAATATATCTTTGCTCTCAGGGCCTGAGAGCACTCCATTAATACCACTGTTATTCCAGTCTAACAATTTACTATTTGAATGCCCAATTTCATCATCAAATCCCTTCCCAACAAGTTAGTCCCTGCCTTGGGTACATACAATAATTGCCCAGAGATCATTTTATCCCCTAGTCTCAGCTTGGTACCCCCCAAAGGTGGCACTGTTACCCCAGCCCCTTCTACCCCCATCACTCGTTAGGGTTTCATTAGTTAATTTAATCCCTGATACTTTACAGGCCAGCAATGACCTAGCTGCCCCTGTGTATTGTGTTTGATGGCAAGGTTCGGGAGGGGGCTGCAGTGGCAGCCCCCATGAGGAGAATCCAGAAACCACCCCGTAGCAGATAAGGGACAATTTCATCCGGCCCCAGAGGGGCCCACCGCTGCCCAGAGCCAAGCTATGAGCAACACAGTCCGTGCCTCTGTGAGAGCACATCCATGAAAACAAACAAACAAACAAACAAAAACCTGCTGCTCAACAGCAGCTGGGAGAGCGAGGAGTGAGAAACCTCCCCGCAGACACCAAAGTCAGCACAGACGGAGGGGGTGGAGGCGCTCCAGGCGCCGGAGCCGAAGCCCCCTGCGGCCTGTGGAGAGGCCCCTGGTGGAGCAGGCTGCCCCCCCCCCCGCCCCCCCTTCTCAATACTTGGGAAACTGACCAAACACCACAGCAAATATACCAAAACTTCTAGACTGTTACTTAGATAATGCCTACATCCTCTTTCCCTGCTCATTCAACTTTCCCAACTCATTCAAAAAAACAGCTCTGTCAAACATTACATACCACACCTTTAACACCTTCAATAACTCTTCTTAACACTTCTTCCTATCTTTCTCCAGCCTGTACTTTCTCCAAAGTCTCAGTCATTAGCCAACTTAATTCCATACCTTTCTCCCTCATCCCATTTTCCTTCTCTCCTCCTTCTTCCACTCAGGATATTCCTACCTGAAGTGGCCAGCCTGCCCACACTTAAAACATCCCATCAAAGCCTGTCCCTGCTAAGATTCAGGCCGCAACACGGGTAGCTTTCCTTGCCTGCCATTCCTTCATCTCTCTTCCCCTCTTTTCCATCCTGGCCCTGACTCCCCCTGAAGATTTTCTTCCTCTTTCTCCAACCCTCTGCCTCACTACCTGCTACATTGTCAATACCATTAGTTTCACTCTCTGCTTTTCCTTCTCATCTCCCCTACTGACACACACCTTCAGGGCCTCCCACAGGAGGGCCCCCCAGTGACTGTTCACTACATCCCCCCCACCTTCTGGAGCATTTTCTGTGCATCTTGCCAGGCTTCAATCACAAAATGAACTTTCAAGAGCCCTTGGGATACCGGGTCCTCAGGATTCATCCCCAAGTACTTTCTCATTCTGACCCCAAGTCTCTCATATGATTTCTGTGTTGCACACTATTATTCTTCCAGCCAGGATCGGCAAGTGGTTATTTCTGCCCTGCCGGTATTACCCCTGGTCCTGGAGGATGAGTTCTTTCCCATTTTTGTATTGCAGCTCTCCTCCTGATCATTCCCATTTCTTTCCCTGTAAACAACATATTTATATACATAATTCCCCCTCCCCAAGAGTATAAGTTAGGTCCTAGGAAACTCCTAACCTCTCTGCTGGTAAGGAGGGGGGGAAGTTCACTTAAGAGGATACACAGATAGTGTTAGTGCTGTTAGTATCAGGGAAGGCAAAATTCTCAGTACCTCTTCTACCTTGTTCTAATTCTTTTACCAGTTTGGGGTACCTCCTGTTCCCAGAGCTAATGTTATCTATAGTTCCTGTCTCTTCTTTCGGAGAAACTGCTACAGTAGCCGCTGCTGCTGCAGCAACTTGGGGGTTATAAGGAGGAGGTAAGTTATCCAGAAGGTCCCATTTATCACTTGTCTCTTCCTTTTTCTTTCCCTCTTTATTCTGATTTTTGCTCAAATTCAAATTTATTCCTTGTATCCAACAAGCTGCATACTCCGATTCTTCTTCCGAAAATGGAAATTTGTTATTAACATAAAAATTTAAGGCCTGACATACCCAATCTTTGTCAGACCCGTATTTTGGCCAAAATACTGCAGTTCCTTTAATTGGTTCTTTCGTCCAGACTGATACACAATATTTAACCATTTTCTTCCTATCTTTTTCCTTAGTTTTGGGGTTATTCTTCCAATTTCTCAACATCCTTCCTAAAGGACAGTCGGGAGGCACTCCCCCAGGGATATCTCCCTGTCCCTTGGAACTCATATTTCCCATTTTTCCTATCCTGGAAAATGGGGGTGTACTGCCAAGCACTTCCCCGTGCAAGGGCTACCGCACACCTATAAGTTACCAGATTCCCTGGTGTACTTCCGAGCACTACCCCGTGCAAGGATTACCGCACACCAAATTTCCCTGGTGTACTGCCAAGCACTACCCCGTGCAAGGCTTACTGCACACCAAATTTCCCTGGTGTACTCCAAGCACTACCCCGTGCAAGGATTACCGCACACCAAATTTCCCTGGTGTACTGCCAAGCACTACCCCGTGCAAGGATTACCGCACACCAAATTTCCCTGGTGTACTGCCAAGCACTACCCCGTGCAAGGCTTACCGCACACCAAATTTCCCTGGTGTACTCCAAGCACTACCCCGTGCAAGGATTACCGCACACCAAATTTCCCTGGTGTACTGCCAAGCACTACCCCGTGCAAGGCTTACCGCACACCAAATTTCCCTGGTGTACTCCAAGCACTACCCCGTGCAAGGATTACCGCACACCAAATTTCCCTGGTGTACTGCCAAGCACTACCCCGTGCAAGGCTTACCGCACACCAAAATTCCCTGGTGTACTCCAAGCACTACCCCGTGCAAGGATTACCGCACACCAAATTTCCCTGGTGTACTGCCAAGCACTACCCCGTGCAAGGCTTACCGCACACCAAATTTCCCTGGTGTACTCCAAGCACTACCCCGTGCAAGGATTACCGCACACCAAATTTCCCTGGTGTACTCCAAGCACTACCCCGTGCAAGGATTACCGCACACCAAATTTCCCTGGTGTACTGCCAAGCACTACCCCGTGCAAGGCTTACCGCACACCAAAATTCCCTGGTGTACTCCGAGCACTACCCCGTGCAAGGATTACCGCACACCAAATTTCCCTGGTGTACTCCAAGCACTACCCCGTGCAAGGATTACCGCACACCAAATTTCCCTGGTGTACTGCCAAGCACTACCCCGTGCAAGGCTTACCGCACACCAAAATTCCCTGGTGTACTCCAAGCACTACCCCGTGCAAGGATTACCGCACACCAAATTTCCCTGGTGTACTGCCAAGCACTACCCCGTGCAAGGCTTACCGCACACCAAATTTCCCTGGTGTACTCCAAGCACTACCCCGTGCAAGGATTACCGCACACCAAATTTCCCTGGTGTACTCCAAGCACTACCCCGTGCAAGGATTACCGCACACCAAATTTCCCTGGTGTACTGCCAAGCACTACCCCGTGCAAGGCTTACCGCACACCAAAATTCCCTGGTGTACTCCAAGCACTACCCCGTGCAAGGATTACCGCACACCAAATTTCCCGAGACTCTTCTTTTCTCTCCCTTATCTCACGCTTCGTCCGTCTCCGGCCGCGCCCCTCGCGGAGCTACGGAACCGCGGATCAGGACTCCACACTCGCTTCGTACAAAAGTACGTCTCAATCACACATCACACAGAGTCTCACCCGACCCCCAAGGCAATACTTAAGATTTCTTACCTTGGTCTGTGCACAGAGTTACCGGATCAATTCTTAAAACCCTGAGTGCCTACCTTCTTCCTTTTCCCCAATACTTCACGGATCCTGCCCCTTTAATCAGTCTCGGGCCCTCTGTCAGCTCTCCGCAGAGCCGCCACCATCGATGCACAGGACCGCTGAAATCAGCGGGGCATGCCTTCCTGCTGCTGCGGCGGTGGGGCTCCCCGGTAGGTGACTGGATCCCGGACGAGCCCCCAAATTGTGAGAAACACTCCGTAGCCAATAACTTAGGCTCAGGCGAGGATCTCAGTGAAGTAGTAATTTATTCGCGATTGCAATGGCGGGCGCCCCACAAGCAGGAGAGCGCCCCCACTAGTTCCAAAGCACAGTTTATATACTTTTTGATGACAGGACCCTCCCCTGTTTCCCCATTGACTGGGTAATCCAGGTTCACAATCTATCTGATGCTTCACAGACAATGCCTGGCCTTCAGTTGCTGGCCTGTTAAATTTCAAGCTTCTTTTGACTTTTTTACTGTTTGAAGTGGTAATGTTTCATCACTTATCTGATTTGACTTGACACCGTGATTTTCACCTAATTGCTCTAAGGAGTCCGGCTGTCTGCATTTTACAAGGTTTTCTGTTAAGCTTTCTTATCACTGTAAGCATATTTCAATACCACATTCCTTCCTTCTATACAATGTAACACTGCAAAAACAACATTTCCATTCCCACAGTTATAAAGCAGGTCTGTTTATTCGGCGCTGCGCACCCACGCCGGGCACAAGGGGGATAGCTCCACCTAACTTGCGCACCAACAGTTGCAGGGAGTCCTATCTGGAGCTTTCTCTGGACTCGCCACGGATACATAGACTTCAGAGCTTAAGATGTTACTTTGATTTCCATTTTCCCTTGTTCCAAAGAAACTTTTGCATCCAATTTTTCCAGCACGTCCCTTCCTAAGAAGAGCCTAAGCAAATTGGGTAAGTAGAAAAACGGATGGATTCCCATCATTTTTTCCCCAATTCCAATCTTGAGCACTGCCAAAAAAAAAAAAAAAAAAAAAAAGCCTTTTCCTTTTGGCCAGTTGCTCTGGTAGAACTAAGCATTTATCCCGGGATATTCAGCTTTTCAACATTGTATAAGCCTTCCTGCTCTCACTTCCCTCCCTTTTTCATTTCTTTTCTTCCTAAGACACCCGTGAAAAACTTAAGAAACCTCCTGGTCAATAACTTTCTTCAGACAGCGTCAATGATATCACAGCAACCCAGACTTATTTAACTTTTTCTTTAAAATAGCTAACACAGATTCTGTATCATTCTCACACAGACCAGGAAAAAGAGAACGTGCAGAGGCCCTCACCCATACATTGCATCTGTCACTCTGTGCAGCTACATCACTGAGCAAAAGTACCAAACTTAATGCTTGAGAAAGGACTTTACACAAACTACAGAATACTAAAACGAAGTATTCACAATAAAAACACATTTTTTGCCTCAGCCAAGCATCAAACCACTTACAGAAGGGCATGGGCCCTCTCTATGCACCTCAAGGTGGGATCCACAAATCCTCACGTGGTTTCATCACATCCAGCACGCTTCTCTGTCCCTCCTAGCTAAACCTGCACAGAGGCAGCTGCTCCCAAATTGCCATGGTGACATCACTCAGTTCTGTTTCTGAAGTCGTCACCGTAGGGGCCTTGCAATGACAACAGAACACTCTCTGTTGCTAATGCGTATGTCTCAGAAACAATTAGAGAAGTGCCACTATCCCCAAGTTGACTTTAATTAGAGTAGTTCCAAAATTATTCTCTGCTACCATACATCCGTGGAAGGTGTGAGATAAATCTTGTCCTTCAGCAAGGATTAAAGACAAAAGGAGCTTGATTGTGATACGTTCCCCTTACTTCCAGAGCTGTTGACTTTTTATTTCCGTGTAAGAAAAAAGAAGGTGAAATCAACAATTCTCTTCCTCCGAGTTGGGAATATGAAATAACCTCAATTATCCAGGAAGCCTTAAAAAGGAAACTATATTTTTCCTTGTTAAACACCTTGTTTCTTCTGAAAAATTTTCCAGTACTTTGCGGCTGTGGTGGTTTTAATCGTGTGGGCAGCCGAGTTCCACCACGGCCACTCTCTCACTCTCCCTCCTGAAAGAGAAAGGGGAAGAAGCAGGTGGTGAGCAATTGCATTGTGCATCACTTTTTTCATACACATTATTATTATTAATACTATTATCATTATCACTATTATTATTGTTATTATTATTTTCCTGTCTTAATAAGCTGTCTTTATCTCAACTCACGGGCTTCACTTTCCCGTTTCTCTCCCCCATCCCAGAGAGGGAGGGGGGAGGGTGAGCGAACGGCTGTGTGGTGTTTAGCTGCCAGCTGGGTTAAACCACAACAGTCCTTTTGGCACCCAACATGGGGCTCGAAGGGTTGACATATCGACAGATTTGACCAGAGTGTGTTAAACTACAATTGGTATAAGTATTGGACCTGCTTAATAGTTGCTAGTCACAATGTTGGTTGCCTTAATCTCCAGTCTGCTGTGCCTGTTTTCCAAATTGAGTTTTTTAGCACGTTACTTTCTGTATGTGCTCCCTGTTGCACTGTTTATCCTTTCTGGGCCCTGGTTTAAGATTGTTATGGTACTGTGCGGTGTAACAATGGCTTATGGAATGATGAAATTTCTGGTCATGACTCTAACCTGGTATTTGTACTCAGCACTGTTGTCGACTCTATACTTTGGAAGCCATATCTCAGAAACTATTAGCAATTACACCTATTGCCTTTTTTCATCAGGGAGCCAAGCCGTGGAGGGGACAGGGGAAGACATTTTTCCCTACCTGTTCACTCTCCCTTTCTCCTTCACCACCCTCTTATCCCCCGAGCTAGTTATGGTGGTTCTCCGAGATGTTGAATATCCTTGGGATACTCAGACCAGCCTGCTCTTGTTGTTATGTCTCCTGAATGCGCTTCAGGTTTTGTTGAGGGTTAGACAACTACTTAGGAATCTCATCCGGAGATCTGTCTTGAGGCGGGATAGTTGCGAGTGGCACGGAGTGTGGGAGGATATGGGCAGGTTTCTAGAGCAGTGGTCACCTCCAGTGTTTTGGACATTCACCCCTGAACAACTGCAAAATCCTAAAAAGCTGGCAGAATGCTTGAAAAAAAGGCGTCATGACTCTGGCAGTTCCAAAGTGACACAAAACACTGTAGCGTGCTGGGGTCTGGCTTGTGCCTATCGAGCTGCAATTGATGCTACTATCAACCTAGTGACAGACCCTGCAGCCGCTCCAGCTCCCACAGCTGTTCCAGCTCCTGCAGCCGCTCCAGTTCCAGCTCCTGCAGCCGCTCCAGTTCCAGCTCCTGCAGCTGTCCCAGTTCCCTGCAGCCGTCCCAGTTCCAGCTCCTGCAGCCGTCCCAGTTCCAGCTCCTGCAGCCACTCCAGCTCCTGCAGCTGCTCCCACTCCTGTGGCTGGGTCAGAGAAGTGAGCTGTAGCAGTCCAAGTTGCCCCTGCAGAGGGTATTCCAAGCCCTGTGGCAGACCCTGTGGCTGGGTCAGAGAAGCGAGCTGTAGCAGTGCAAGTTGCCCCTGTAGACAAGGTGAAAAAATGGTATACTCAGGTCGTTTAGAACGCAGACAGTCTTCTGCTAGGTCTGGGTATAGAGAAGACGAGGCTGGGCCATCAAATGTGCAGGAGGATGAAGATGAGGATGGGGATGTCGAAAAATCAACAGTAACTACCTGAACCCTATACCAGCGTGAGCTACGAGACGTGCGAAAAGATTTTGGTCGCTGTACAGGTGAGCAGCTTGTCACCTGGCTGCTCCAGTGCTGGGACACCGGAGCCAATTGTGTGGAATTAGAGGGCAGGGAAGCCAGGCGGCTGGGATCCCTTGCTAGGGACGCATGCATTGACAAAGCAATTGAAGATGGAGCACGATCTCACAGCCTCTGGAGGCATCCCCTGTCAGCTGTGAAGGAAAGGTATCCCTTCAAGGAAGAACTTGTATGTCTACCAGGCAAGTGGACCACCATGGAGAAGGGAATTCAGTACCTGAGGGAATTAGCCGTACGGGAAGTAATTTATAAGGACCTAGACGGCGCACAAACATCCACAGATCCAGATGAAGTCCAGGGTACACGACCCATGTGGCAGAAGTTTGTACGGAGTGCACCAATCTTCATATGCCGGCTCATTGGCAATAATAACCTGGAAAGAGAATGAGGGACCCACAGTGGATGAAGTGGCTAAACAACTCTGGCAGTACGAAGAAAGTCTCTCCTCTTCCCTACAGGCCTGCGTCTCAGCTGTGGAGAAACTCTCTGAAGAGTTCCATCAACTCAAAGAGAATTTATCTTCCCCTCCACCTGAACGCACCAGTGTCCACCAGCTAAAAGAGAATACTTTGGAGAAACTTTCTGAAGAGGTCCGCCGACTTAAAGAGAGTTTATTTTCCTCCCCACCTGTACAAACCAGTGTCTCAGCTATTAGGGGTAAACGTTCATCTGTGCAAGGAAGACAATATGGTGGGCACACCCCCCGCGCCACCCTGTGGTTTTACCTACGTGAGAAAATGGGATGGAAAATCTACTGCGACCCTAGAGGCACGGGTACGTGAGTTGCAAAAGAAAACAATTGGGAAAAAGGGGTTCTCTGAAAAGTTTGCTGTTCCAACTTCCAGCAGGCAGTCCTTTAAACACAGAAACGAAGATTCTGACCAGGACTAGAGGGGCCCTGCCTCCAGCCAGGGGGAGGAAAGGGACAACCGAGATTATTGGACTGCGTGGATTCGATGGCCTGGCACGTCAGATGCACAGAAGTATAAGGCTTTAGCAGACACCGGTGCACAATGTACTCTAATGCCATCAAGCTGTAAAGGGCCAGAGCCCATCTGTATTTATGGTGTGACGGGGGGATCCCAGCAGATAACTGTATTGGAGGCTGAAGTGAGTCTAACCGGTAATGAGTGGCAAAAGCACCGTATTGTGACTGGCCCGGATGCTCCATGCATCCTTGGCATAGACTATCTTAGAGGAGGATATTTCAGGGACCCAAAAGGGTTCCGCTGGGCTTTTGGCATAGCTGCCTTAGAGACAGAGGACATTAAACAGCTGTCTACTTTGCCCGGTCTCTCAGAGGACCCTTCTGTTGTGGGGTTGCTGAGGGTTGAAGAACAGCAAGTGCCAATCGCTACCACAACTGTGCACCGGCGGCAATATCGCACCAACCGAGACTCCCTGATTCCCATCCATAAGCTAATTCGTCAACTGGGAGCGCAGGGGCAAACCCATCTGGGCTGCTGCATTGTGGCAAGATATTGCTGCCCGGGTAGAGAACCTGGTTGTAAAGGTACGCCATGTAGATGCTCATGTGCCCAAGAATCGGGCTACTGAAGAACATCAAAACAACCAGCAGGTGGATCAGGCTGCTAAGACTGAAGTGGCTCAGGTGGACCTGGACTGGCAACATAAAGGTGAATTATTTATAGCCCGATGGCCCATGACACCTCAGGCCATCAAGGTAGAGATGCAACCTACAGATGGGCTCGTGATCGAGGGGTGGACCTGACCATGGACACTATAGCACAGGTTATTCATGACTGTGAAACATGTGCTGCAATCAAGCAAGCCAAACGGTCAAAGCCTCTTTGGTATGGAGGACGATGGCTGAAATAGAAATATGGAGAGGCCTGGCAGATTGATTACATCACACTCCCTCAAACCCGCAACGGCAAGCGCCACGTATTTACGATGGTGGAAGCAACCACCGGATGGCTGGAAACATATCCTGTGCCCCATGCCACCGCCTGGAACACTATCCTGGGCCTTGAAAAGCAAGTCCTATGGCGACATGGCACCCCAGAGAGAATTGAGTCAGACAACGGGACTCATTTCCGAAACAACCTTATAGACACTTGGGCCAAAGAACATGGTATCGAGTGGGTGTATCACATCCCCTATCATGCACCAGCCTCTGGAAAAGTTGAACGATACAATGGACTGTTGAAGACTACACTGAAAGCAATGGGTGCTGGGACATTCAAAAACTGGGATACGCATTTGGCAAAGGCCACCTGGTTAGTCAATACTAGGGGATCTGCCAACCGAGCTGGACCTGCCCAATCAAACCTGTTACGCACTGTAGAAGGGGATAAAGTTCCTGTAGTGCACGTAAGAAACATGCTGGGTAAAACAGTCTGGGCTACTCCTGCCTCAGGAAAAGGCAAACCCATTCGTTGAATTGCTTTTGCTCAGGGACCTGGATGCACTTGGTGGGTAATGCAAAAGAAGGGAGGTCCGGTGTGTACCTCAAGGGGATTTAATACTGGGTGAGAATAGCCCATGAGTTGAATGTTAATTATTATATAATAATAATTAATAAGTATTTATAAAATATTATATAAAATATATAATATATAAAATATAAAATATTAATATATAATAATTAATAATAATAAGAAGAATGCCTTATTCTCTTGATATCTAAGGAGGTAAATAAATCCAAGGTTGGAACTTATATTTTATATTTAACATTTATTTGACCATTTTATTTATGGTAGCACTCCCCTCCCATTCCCTCCCTCCCCTCCACTCCCTTGCCCTATGATCCCCTCCCCTACGCTCCCCTCCCCTACACTCTCCTCCCCTACACTCCCCTACATGTCCCTTCAGTACCCTACCCACCCTTCCCTTCCCTTCCCTTCCCTTCCCTTCCCTTCCCTTCCCTTCCCTTCCCTTCCCTTCCCTTCCCTTCCCTTCCCTTCCCTTCCCTTCCCTTCCCTTCCCTTCCCTTCCCTTCCCTTCCCTTCCCTTCCCTTCCCTTCCCTCCCGTCTTCTCCTCCTCTCTGCTCTCTTCTCTCCTGTCTTCTCCTTTCTTTCATAAATTTGAATGCAGAACAGGGAGAAGCGTAACTTCAAATTGCTTCAGTTGTTCTCGTAGCTTGTATCACTAGCTGATTCATGGGAATCCATCAGCAGTAATCATAAGCGTTCCGGCTGCTGTCTTACTAGTCAAAGAACAGTCTCAAACTGGGAATCGCCGACTTCTTTCTGTAGCTCGGACAGTTGGTTTTCAATTCCACCCTGCCTTGGCCATGTCCTCTTGCTATGTCCCCACCTACAGTGCAGTTCTGCTTAGAAGTAGAAGCACGGTTTTGAAGTAGTTCCACTACTTCCATTTTCAATGAAACTTGGCTTGGCTATCCAAGTGGTTTCTGTAAAGAGAACACAATCAAGAGATTTTGGTTAGAAACAACTAACTGAGCAGTTCCTTTCCACATGGGCAATGAATATTTACCCTTTCCTAATGGAGACTACAGTGTAAGAGATAATGACAGATCATTCAGAGAGCTTTGAAATAGCCCTTGGGGATGCTTAGTCCAGAGGAACAGAGTAAATCTGCCTAAAGTACACCATGGGATCACTCTGAATTACTTCCTAACAGAAGCATGTCCTTACTATGTCTGATATGGTGGCTTCAGCTGGTTTTGGGCTTCTTTTTCACCTAATACCTAAATTAAGCTAAGAGTTCTAAATGAAGATGGAAAGATTGAGAAATATAGAAATCACTGATGAAAAGTGCTTTGAGAACTTTGGCCATTAGCCCTGGAAAGCATCAAAGTACTGTCCTACGAAGCAAATACCTTATTCTCTTGATATCTAAGGAGGTAAATAAATCCAAGGTTGGAACATTAAGGATAGGTTAGAAAAGTAAACACTAAAAACAAGTTAAGGAGAAGACCAAGTAAGCAATTGCAATGCCTATGGGGTAACTGCAGGGTTAGGCAAAGAACTATTGTGCAATGAAATCTTGTTATAAAAGAAATATGTGAATTTTTACTGTTTTTACTTTGTTGAGCTATATTTGGAAGGGAGTGAATCTATCAGGATTAGATATCTAATTTAGAAATAAAAATTGGTTTCTCTTTCCTTTTGAGTTCAGTTTGCTCTGGCCGAACTGCATTTAATGTACTTAGGGCTCTGGGGAGGCCTCATTGCAGTCTTCCAGCACCTAAAGAGGGCCTACAGAAAAGCTGGGGAGGGACTCTTTGTCAGGAAGGAAAGGGGAAATGGCTTTAAACTAAACAAGGGTAGGCTTAGATTAGATATAAGGAAGAAATTCTTTACTCTGAAGGTGATGAGGCAGTGGAACGGGTTTCCCAGAGAAGCCATGGATGCCCCATCCCTGGAGGTGTTCAAGGCCAGGCTGGATGGGACTTTGGGCAACCTGGCCTGGTGGGAAGTGTCCCTGCCCATGGCAGGGGGGTTGGAACTGGTCTTTAAGGTCCCTTCCAACCCAAACCATGCTCTGATTCTGTGATTCTATGATGTTACATCATCCTGCAAAGATGCAATAATAAAAATAGAAGGTATATAAAGCATTTTTATTTGTTTTGTGGAATTCCATTTGCCTCACCAAACACATCAACCACGTATCCTTCCAAAAGATGCTAAATTCAACGAAGTTCATCTTCAATTGCTTTTACTTGACTGTGTCATGGGATTGTGTATTTGTGCTGGGTCTGGCTGGGGGGGTGAGTCACCTTTCCCTGCAGCAACCCATACAGTGCTGTGCTCTGCACTCGTAGCTAGAACAGCAGTGGTATCACACCAGTGTTGTGTCTGCTGCTGAGCAGCGCTGGTGCCACATCAGGACTCCCTCCAACACCCCCAAGAGCCAGCAGGCTGGGGGTGGGCAAGAGATGGGGAGGGGACATGGCCATAGCAGCTGACCTAAACTGACCAAAGGGAAATTCCATGCCATGTGGTGTCACACCTAGCAATAAAAGGTAGGGAAGTAGCGGGGGGGTGGGGGTGGGGAGGGTGGTGAGCTCTTGTTAGGAAGACATTCATCCTCCCAAACAACCATTACACTCGTGGAGGCCCTGCTTCCTGGGATATGGCCAAACATCGCTCCTTGATGGGAAGTAGAGAGTAATTTCTTTTCTGCTCTCTGTGCTTCCATGCAGCCTTTTTTTTTCCCCCTCTTCCTGTCCAAAGGAACATTTAATTAAAGGAATTAAATTATCCTTATCTCAACCTATGAGGTTTTTCTTTTTCTTTCCAGCATACTTTCTCCTCCCCCTCTTCTTAGGATGGTTAGTGAGAGAGCAGTTGTGGTGGAGTTCAGCTGCCCAGCTGGGTAAAACCACCACAATAGTCAATAGAGGTTTGTTGTTTGTTTGTTTACTTGCTCAGAAACATCTTACTGGTTTATGTGCTAGGAAGAAATCTATTCTTCACAAAGTAGGTGGTTGCACAGCCAAGGGACTCCCTTAGTATTCTCCAGGTGGGTATTCCTTAAGTACTGCTTCATTCCATCACACTGGATGTAGAATCTCTCTGGAAATACCAGACTGATGTTCACTCTGATTACATGCTTGCTAAACTTGCAGTTTACATAAAACACTGTTTCTGAATAATCATGGATTTAGCACCACAACCTTCCCTCTAAGATCTGCTGCAGGAGTGTAACTTCTACAAGATTATCCTTTGTCCATAGACAGATGATTGTTTTAACCTAAAAACCACAATTTAATATACTTCTGTGTACTATCATGAAGTAGAGGAATTAGTAATTTCATTTTATTAAACTTTGTTCTTCCTGCTTTGTGTAAGGAAGTCGATGGAGTTTGAAGTGGGGATTAGGGAGTAAGTGAGGAATTAGTCATACGTCTGTATTGATTTAACTAGACTGTTTAAACAGAAGGCTTGTACAGAGTTAGTAAGACTGGAATGGAAACTCAAGACACTTTCTTAGTCAAACTAAGGAAATGGTGAGGGTTTGACTTGGCAATTAGTCACATCTTCCACTACTTATAAGAATTTTTGTTTGTCAACTATCTTGCTTTGGTTTGAAGAATTTAGTTTTGTTTTAGTATCTTTAGTGGTGACTGAATTATGTTTTCTCACAGGTTTTTCCTCTAAGAATGTTTTTCTTTTTTGATGAGTTTGGAAATGTGCGTGATAAAGGTGAAGAAATGTCCAACTTACACTAGTAGCTGGAGGAACCGTAAGTGCAACCACCCTCATCTGCCCCTGTGAGAAACACTCCGTAGCCAATAACTTAGGCTCAGGCGAGGATCTCAGTGAAGTAGTAATTTATTCGCGATTGCAATGGCGGGCGCCCCACAAGCAGGAGAGCGCCCCTACTAGTTCCAAAACACGGTTTATATACTTTTTGATGACAGAAACCTCCCCTGTTTCCCCACTCGAGTGGGTAGTCCGGGTTCACAATCTATCTGATGCTTCATAGACAATACATGGCCTTCAGTTGCCGGTCTGTTTTTGAGATGGTAATGTCTCCCCTTATCTGGCTTGACTTAACATAGTGATTTTCACCTGATTGCTCTAAGGAGTCTGGTTGTCTGCATTTTACGAGGTCACCTGCTGAGCTTTCTTATCACTGTAAGCATATCTCAATACCACATTCCTTCCTTCTAAACAATGTAACACTGCAAAAACAACATTTCTATTCCCACAAGCCGACCACCCCTAGAAGATGCAGAGGATTGGTATATAGATGGCAGCACCTTCGTCCGCCAAGGACTTCACCTCCCAGGATATGCGGATGGTTATCAGCCCAAAAGGCTGAAATCATCGCCTTGGTAAGAACTCTTGAGCTGGCAAAAGGCAAAAGAATTAACATTTGGACAGATTAGAAATATGCCTTTGGTGTGGTACATGCACATGGGGCAATTTGGAAGGAGAGAGGACTCATCATTGTGGAAATAAAAATGTTGTTTTTGCAGAGTTACATTGTTTAAAGGTAAGGAATGGGGTATTGAGATATGCTTGCAGTTATAAGAAAACTTAGCAGGTGACCTTGTAAAATGCAGACAACCAGACTCCTTAGAACAATTAGGTGAAAATCATGGTGTTAAGTCAGATAAGTGAAGAAACATTACCACTTCAAACAGTAAAAGAGTCAAAAGAAATTTGAAATTTAACAGGTCAGCAACTGAAGGCCAGGCATTGTCTGTTAAGCATCAAATAGATTGTGAACCTGGATTAGCCACTCAGTGGGGAAACGGGAGGGTCTCGTCACCAAAAAGTATATAAACTGTGTTTTGGAACCAGTAGGGTGCGCTCCTGCTTGTATGGCACCTGCCATTGCAGTTGCGAGTAAATTACTACTTCACTGAGATCCTCGCCTGAGCCTAAGTTATTGGCTACGGAGTGTTTCTCACAATCTGGGGGCTCGTCCGAGATCCAGTCACCTACCGGGGAGCCCCACGACCGTAGCAGCAGGAAGGCATGTCCCGCCGATTTCAGCGGTCCTGTGCATCGACAGTGGCGGTGCTGCAGAGAGCTGACAGAGGGCTCGAGACTGATTAAAGAGGCAGGATCCGTGAAGTAGTGGGGAAGGGAAGAAGGTAGGCACTCCGGGTTTGAGAACTGATCCAGTAACTCTGTGCACAGACCAAGGTAAGAAATATTAAGTATTGCCTTGGGGGTCGGGTGAGACTCTGTGTGACGTGTGATTGAGACATACTTTTGTACGAAGCGAGTGTGGAGTCCTGATCCACGGTTCCGTAGCTCCGCGAGGGGCACGGCCGGAGACGGACGAAGCGTGAGATAAGGGAGAGAAAAGAAGAGTCTCGGGAAATTTGGTGTACGGTAAGCCCTTGCACAGGGAAGTGCTTGGGAATACGCCAGGGAAATTTGGTGTACGGTAGCCCTTGCACGGGGAAGTCCTTGGAAGTACACCAGGGAATCTGGTAAACTCATAGGTGTGCAGTACCTCTTGCACAGTGAAGTGCTTGGCAGCACACCCCCACTTTCCAGAATTGGAACGTTAGTGTGTGGTACCCTGCAGGAGGGAAATTTCTGTAGCAGCACACTGACAAGGGCTAGGAAAAATGGGAAATATGAGTTCCAGGGGACAGGGAAATATCCCTGGGGGGAGTGCCTACCAAAAGTTCTTCGTGAAGAATTATAAGAAATTGGAAAAATAATCTCAGAATTAGAGGAGATGATAAAAGAAAAAAAAAAAGAAAAGGTTAAATATTGTGTATTAGTCTGGACAAAAGAACCAATTAAGGAAACAGCAGTATTTTGGCTAAAATACGGGCCTGATGAAAATTCAGGCTTTAAATTTATGTGTAAAAAATAAGATTCCTTTTTTTTCGGAGGAGGAGCCAAGTTATGCTCCCTATAATCCTAATATTGCACCGGTGGCAGCAGCAGTCGCTCCAGGAGGGGAGACAGGGACTGCAATTAACACTGTCCCTAGAGAAGAGCGTACTCTAGGCTCTTGCAAGAATTAGAACAAGGTAGAAGAGGTACTGAGAATTTTGCCTTCCCTGATACTAACAGTACTCACACTAACTGTGTCTCCTCTTAAGTGAACTTCCCCCCTTCCTTACCAGCAGAGAGGTTAGGCGTTTTCAGGAGATGAAGTTTTTAATTGAGGACCCCAACAGGCTAGCTGAACTATTAGACCAGTTCCTAGGACCTAACTTATACTCTTGGGGGAGGAATTATGTATAAAAATATGTTGTTTACAGGGAAAGAAATGGGAATGATCAGGAGGAGAGTTGCTATACAAAAATGGGAAAGAGCTCATCCTCCAGGACCGGGGGTAATACCGGCAGGGCAGGGGTGCCCACTTGCCAGTCCTGGCTGGAATAATAATAGTGTGCAACACAGAAATCATACAAGAGACTTGGGGTCAGAATGAGAAAGTACTCGTGGATGAATCCCGAGGACCCGGTATCCCAAGAGCTCTTGAAAGTTCATTTTGTGATTAAAGACTCGCAAGATACACAGAAAAAGCTCCAGAAGGTGGGGGGATGTAGTGAACAGTCACTGTGGGGCCCTCCTGCGGGAGGCCCTGAAGGTGTGTGTCAGTAGGGGAGATGAGAAGGAAAAGCAGAGAGTGAAACTAATGGTATTGACAGCGTAGCAGGTAGTCAGGCAGAGGGTTGGAGAAAGAGGAAGAAAATTTTCAGAAGGAGTCAGGGCCAGGATGGAAAGAAGAGGAAGAGAGATTAAGAAATGGCAGACAAGGAAAGAATAGGAGGAGAGAAGGAAAATGGGAAAGTACAGGCTGGAGAAAGACAGCAAGAAGTGTTAAAAAGGGTTATTGAAGGTGTTAAAGGTGTGGTATGTAATGTTTGACAGAGCTATTTTTTGAATGAGTTGGGAAAGTTGAATGAGCAGGGAAAGAGGATGTAGGCATTATCTAAGTAACCATCTAGAAGTTTTGGTATATTTGCTGTGGTGTTTGGTCAGTTTCCCAAGTACCGAGAAGGAGGGGGGGGAGGGGGGGGCAGCCTTCTCCACCAGGGGCTTCTCCACAGGCCGCAGGGGACTTCAGCTCCCTCGCCTAGAGCACCTCCTCCCCCTCCTTCTGTGCTGACTTTGGTGTCTGCGGGGAGGTTTCTCGCTCCTCGCTCTCCCACCTGCTGTTGAGCAGCAGGTTTTTGTTTGTTTGTTTGTTTTCTTGGATGTGCTCTCACAGAGGCACAGACTGTGTTGCTCATGGCTTGGCTCTGGGCAGCGGTGGGCTCTTTTGGGGCGGGATGAAATTGTCCCTTATCTGACATGGGGAGGCTTCTGGATTCCCCCCCCCCCCCCGAACCTTGCCATCGAACACAATACACTGGGACAGCTAGGTCATCACTGGCTTGTAAACTATCAGGGATTAAATTAACTAAGGAAACCCTAAAAAGTGGTGGGGGTAGAAGGGGCTGGGATAACAGTGCCACCTTTGGGGGATACCAAGCTGAGACTAGGGGATAAAATGATCTCTGGGCAATTATTGTATGTACCTAAGGCAGGGACTAACTTGTTGGGAAGGGATTTGATGATGAAATTGGGCATTCAAATAGTAAATTGTTAGACTGGAATAACAGTGTTATTAATGGAGTGCTCTCAGGCCCTGAAAGCAAAGATATATTCACCTCTGACTGGAAAGACCCTGAAATGGGGGCGGAAGCAAAAATACAGATGGACAGTTTTACCTCAGGGGTTTACAGGGCCACCAATTTATTTGGGCAAGTTCTAGAACAGATTTTGGACCAATTACAACCTCCCGAGGAGGTATTACTGTTACAAATATGTGGATGATCATTTATTGTCAGGACAGGAGAAAACAGTTGTGAAGGAAGCTACTAACAAGCTATTCAACTTTCTCGGAAAGCAGAGCTTGGGCGTATTGAAAAATAAATTACAGTATGTAGAAAGAGAAATCAGGTATTTAAGGCACCTAATGTCTGAGGGAAAACGGAGAATAAATCCAGAGAGGATTCAGGGAATTGTTGAAAACTAAGAAAGAACTAAAAGGTTTTAAGAGAAAGATTTTTTTTTTTAAGGAATCAGGAACCACGAAGTCTGAGGGAAAATGGATACTCCCTGATGGGAGAGAAATGCTGAATAAAGCGCCAGTGAGGCAAATATGATGTTTCTCTTCAAGAGGGTCACTGGGAGGTGCAAGCAATGTGTGATGTTGTGCTAAAAAAAAGTATGTCTGTGTAGGAATATACACTTTAGTGAAGCAAATATGCAGAGGATGTACCATATGTCAAAAGGCAAATAAAAAGGTCATTCGTAACTCACCTAGAGGGGGACGGGAGCCAGGGATTCGACCTTTCCAAAGTATACAGGTAGACTTTACTAAGTTACCTAGAGCAGGGAGACTTAAGTACTTGTTTGTCCTAATTGACCACGTGACTGGATGGGTGTAAGCTTTCCCCTCCGTATCTGCCACTGCGAACACAGTGGCTAAGGTATCACTGGAGCAAATAGTCCCTAGATATGGGATAGCTGAAAACATTGATTCAGATCAAGGAAGTCATTTCACTTCACAAGTACTTCAAGTGTTAATGCAGGTCTTAGAGATTGAGTGGGATTTTTAAACCCCCTGGCACCCCTCCTCTTCTGGGAAGGTAAAGCGAATGAACCAGACATTAAAGAAGCAATTAACTAAATTAGTGTTAGAAACTCAACTTCCTTGGGTAAAATGCTTACTCCTACAGGTTCAAACAGCACCAAGAAAGGATATAGGAATTTCACCATATGAGATGCTGTTCGGATTGCCCTATCTAGGCAGAAGGGATGAGATATCACAATTCGGAACAAGAGAGTTTTCTTAAGAACTGTATTCTGGGGTGTCCTCTTCTTTGTCATCTCTCAGGACCCGTGGGTTTTTAGCTCAAACCCCACCTTTGGAATTCCGCATTCACCACCATCACCCGGTAAATTGGGTCCTGATTCAGACTTGGAAAGTATCAACTCTGGCCTGAATGGGCCAGAGTTCACCCTCAGAGTTATCACCCTCATCTGCCCCTGTGAGAAACACTCCGTAGCCAATAACTTAGGCTCAGGCGAGGATCTCAGTGAAGTAGTAATTTATTCGCGATTGCAATGGCGGGCGCCCCACAAGCAGGAGAGCACCTACTAGTCACACAGTAAGGTTTATATACTTCATTACTCGATGACTGGGACCCTCCTGTTTCCCCACTGACTGGGTAAACCAGGTTCACAACCTATCCGATGCTTCACAGACAATACATGGCCTTCAGTTGCCGGCCTGTTAAATTTCAAATTTCTTTTGACTTTTTTTTACTGTTTGAAGTGGTAATGTTTCTTCACTTATCTGACTTGACTTGACACCGTGATTTTTCACCTAACTGTTCTAAGGAGTCTGGTTGTCTGCATTTTACAAGGTCGCCTGCTAAATTTTCTTATCACTACAAGCATATCTCAATGCCCCATTCCTTACCTTTAAAAAATGTAACTCTGCAAAAACAACATTTTCATTCCCACAATTCCAACCTTTTTCTGCAGTCCTTACGGCTGTTTCAGCGGTTAGTAATGGTCCTTCCCATTCAGGCCAGAGTTGATACTTTCCAAGTCTGAATCAGGACCCAATTTACCGGGTGATGGTGGTGAATGCGGAATTCCAAAGGTGGGGTTTGAGCTAAAAACCCACGGGTCCTGAGAGATGACAAAGAAGAGGACACCCCAGAATACAGTTCTTAAGAAAACTCTCTTGTTCCGAATTGTGATATCTCATCCCTTCTGCCTAGATAGGGCAATCCGAACAGCATCTCATATGGTGAAATTCCTATATCCTTTCTTGGTGCTGTTTGAACCTGTAGGAGTAAGCATTTTACCCAAGGAAGTTGAGTTTCTAACACTAATTTAGTTAATTGCTTCTTTAATGTCTGGTTCATTCGCTTTACCTTCCCAGAAGAGGAGGGGTGCCAGGGGGTTTAAAAATCCCACTCAATCTCTAAGACCTGCATTAACACTTGAAGTACTTGTGAAGTGAAATGACTTCCTTGATCTGAATCAATGTTTTCAGCTATCCCATATCTAGGGACTATTTGCTCCAGTGATACCTTAGCCACTGTGTTCGCAGTGGCAGATACGGAGGGGAAAGCTTACACCCATCCAGTCACGTGGTCAATTAGGACAAACAAGTACTTAAGTCTCCCTGCTCTAGGTAACTTAGTAAAGTCTACCTGTATACTTTGGAAAGGTCGAATCCCTGGCTCCCGTCCCCCTCTAGGTGAGTTACGAATGACCTTTTTATTTGCCTTTTGACATATGGTACATCCTCTGCATATTTGCTTCACTAAAGTGTATATTCCTACACAGACATACTTTTTTTTAGCACAACATCACACATTGCTTGCACCTCCCAGTGACCCTCTTGAAGAGAAACATCATATTTGCCTCACTGGCGCTTTATTCAGCATTTCTCTCCCATCAGGGAGTATCCATTTTCCCTCAGACTTCGTGGTTCCTGATTCCTTAAAAAAAAAAATCTTTCTCTTAAAACCTTTTAGTTCTTTCTTAGTTTTCAACAATTCCCTGAATCCTCTCTGGATTTATTCTCCGTTTTCCCTCAGACATTAGGTGCCTTAAATACCTGATTTCTCTTTCTACATACTGTAATTTATTTTTCAATACGCCCAAGCTCTGCTTTCCGAGAAAGTTGAATAGCTTGTTAGTAGCTTCCTTCACAACTGTTTTCTCCTGTCCTGACAATAAATGATCATCCACATATTTGTAACAGTAATACCTCCTCGGGAGGTTGTAATTGGTCCAAAATCTGTTCTAGAACTTGCCCAAATAAATTGGTGGCCCTGTAAACCCCTGAGGTAAAACTGTCCATCTGTATTTTTGCTTCCGCCCCCATTTCAGGGTCTTTCCAGTCAGAGGTGAATATATCTTTGCTTTCAGGGCCTGAGAGCACTCCATTAATAACACTGTTATTCCAGTCTAACAATTTACTATTTGAATGCCCAATTTCATCATCAAATCCCTTCCCAACAAGTTAGTCCCTGCCTTAGGTACATACAATAATTGCCCAGAGATCATTTTATCCCCTAGTCTCAGCTTGGTATCCCCCAAAGGTGGCACTGTTATCCCAGCCCCTTCTACCCCCACCACTTTTTAGGGTTTCCTTAGTTAATTTAATCCCTGATAGTTTACAAGCCAGTGATGACCTAGCTGTCCCAGTGTATTGTGTTCGATGGCAAGGTTCGGGGGGGGGGGGGGGGATCCAGAAGCCTCCCCATGTCAGATAAGGGACAATTTCATCCCACCCCAAAAGAGCCCACCGCTGCCCAGAGCCAAGCCATGAGCAACACAGTCTGTGCCTCTGTGAGAGCACATCCAAGAAAACAAACAAACAAACAAAAACCTGCTGCTCAACAGCAGGTGGGAGAGCGAGGAGCGAGAAACCTCCCCGCAGACACCAAAGTCAGCACAGAAGGAGGGGGAGGAGGTGCTCTAGGCGAGGGAGCTGAAGTCCCCTGCGGCCTGTGGAGAAGCCCCTGGTGGAGAAGGCTGCCCCCCCCTCCCCCCCCTCCTTCTCGGTACTTGGGAAACTGACCAAACACCACAGCAAATATACCAAAACTTCTAGATGGTTACTTAGATAATGCCTACATCCTCTTTCCCTGCTCATTCAACTTTCCCAACTCATTCAAAAAATAGCTCTGTCAAACATTACATACCACACCTTTAACACCTTCAATAACCCTTTTTAACACTTCTTGCTGTCTTTCTCCAGCCTGTACTTTCCCATTTTCCTTCTCTCCTCCTATTCTTTCCTTGTCTGCCATTTCTTAATCTCTCTTCCTCTTCTTTCCATCCTGGCCCTGACTCCTTCTGAAAATTTTCTTCCTCTTTCTCCAACCCTCTGCCTGACTACCTGCTACGCTGTCAATACCATTAGTTTCACTCTCTGCTTTTCCTTCTCATCTCCCCTACTGACACACACCTTCAGGGCCTCCCGCAGGAGGGCCCCACAGTGACTGTTCACTACATCCCCCCACCTTCTGGAGCTTTTTCTGTGTATCTTGCGAGTCTTTAATCACAAAATGAACTTTCAAGAGCTCTTGGGATACCGGGTCCTCGGGATTCATCCACGAGTACTTTCTCATTCTGACCCCAAGTCTCTTGTATGATTTCTGTGTTGCACACTATTATTATTCCAGCCAGGACTGGCAAGTGGGCACCCCTGCCCTGCCGGTATTACCCCCGGTCCTGGAGGATGAGCTCTTTCCCATTTTTGTATAGCAACTCTCCTCCTGATCATTCCCATTTCTTTCCCTGTAAACAACATATTTTTATACATAATTCCTCCCCCAAGAGTATAAGTTAGGTCCTAGGAACTGGTCTAATAGTTCAGCTAGCCTGTTGGGGTCCTCAATTAAAAACTTCATCTCCTGAAAACGCGTAACCTCTCTGCTGGTAAGGAAGGGGGGAAGTTCACTTAAGAGGAGACACAGTTAGTGTGAGTACTGTTAGTATCAGGGAAGGCAAAATTCTCAGTACCTCTTCTACCTTGTTCTAATTCTTGCAAGAGCCTAGAGTACGCTCTTCTCTAGGGACAGTGTTAATTGCAGTCCCTGTCTCCCCTCCTGGAGCGACTGCTGCTGCCACCGGTGCAATATTAGGATTATAGGGAGCATAACTTGGCTCCTCCTCCGAAAAAAAAGGAATCTTATTTTTTACACATAAATTTAAAGCCTGAATTTTCATCAGGCCCGTATTTTAGCCAAAATACTGCTGTTTCCTTAATTGGTTCTTTTGTCCAGACTAATACACAATATTTAACCTTTTCTTTTTTTTTTTCTTTTATCATCTCCTCTAATTCTGAGATTATTTTTCCAATTTCTTATAATTCTTCACGAAGAACTTTTGGTAGGCACTCCCCCCAGGGATATTTCCCTTGTCCCCTGGAACTCATATTTCCCATTTTTCCTAGCCCTTGTCAGTGTGCTGCTACAGAAATTTCCCTCCTGCAGGGTACCACACACTAACGTTCCAATTCCTGGAAAGTGGGGGTGTGCTGCCAAGCACTTCACTGTGCAAGAGGTACTGCACACCTATGAGTTTACCAGATTCCCTGGTGTACTTCCAAGGACTTCCCCGTGCAAGGGCTACCGTACACCAAATTTCCCTGGCGTATTCCCAAGCACTTCCCTGTGCAAGGGCTTACCGTACACCAAATTTCCCGAGACTCTTTCTTTTCTCTCCCTATCTCACGCTTCGTCCGTCTCCGGCCGTGCCCCTCGCGGAGCCTACGGAACCGTGGATCAGGACTCCACACTCGCTTCGTACAAAAGTATGTCTCAATCACACGTCACACAGAGTCTCACCCGACCCCCAAGGCAATACTTAATATTTCTTACCTTGGTCTGTGCACAGAGTTACTGGATCAGTTCTCAAACCCGGAGTGCCTACCTTCTTCCCTTCCCCACTACTTCACGGATCCTGCCTCTTTAATCAGTCTCGAGCCCTCTGTCAGCTCTCTGCAGCACCGCCACTGTCGATGCACAGGACCGCTGAAATCGGCGGGACATGCCTTCCTGCTGCTACGGTCGTGGGGCTCCCCGGTAGGTGACTGGATCTCGGACGAGCCCCCAGATTGTGAGAAACACTCCGTAGCCAATAACTTAGGCTCAGCGAGGATCTCAGTGAAGTAGTAATTTACTCGCAACTGCAATGGCAGGTGCCATACAAGCAGGAGCGCACCCTACTGGTTCCAAAACACAGTTTATATACTTTTTGGTGACGAGACCCTCCCGTTTCCCCACTGAGTGGCTAATCCAGGTTCACAATCTATTTGATGCTTAACAGACAATGCCTGGCCTTCAGTTGCTGACCTGTTAAATTTCAAATTTTCTTTTGACTCTTTTACTGTTTGAAGTGGTAATGTTTCTTCACTTATCTGACTTAACACCATGATTTTCACCTAATTGTTCTAAGGAGTCTGGTTGTCTGCATTTTTACAAGGTCACCTGCTAAGTTTTCTTATAACTGCAAGCATATCTCAATACCCCATTCCTTACCTTTAAACAATGTAACTCTGCAAAAACAACATTTTATTTCCACAATGATGAGTCCTCTCTCCTTCCAAATTGCCCCATGTGCATGTACCACACCAAAGGCATATTTCTAATCTGTCCAAATGTTAATTCTTTTGCCTTTTGCCAGCTCAAGAGTTCTTACCAAGGCGATGATTTCAGCCTTTTGGGCTGATAACCATCCGCATATCCTGGGAGGTGAAGTCCTTGGCGGACGAAGGTGCTGCCATCTATATA